>NC_143517.1:28698521-31128521 GCF_031878675.1 Megascapheus bottae | reverse complement strand
GCTTTAAGCGAAACTTAATGATGTAGAGGGACAGAATGTACACATAGGTAAAAAGTTATTATGGCTGGAGTGAGAAATGAATTTACTGGTAAGAGGAGATAGAAGATTGTAAAGGCAGAGAACCCATGGGAAATGATTAAAACAGGTAACCCTTGTATTCTAAAGTTCAAGGGAAATAGGGGAAAACTCAAGAAAAGAAGGAATTAGTAATGGAAAGGCTCAACATGTTTCATAACTCCATGCAGATTATAGAGTTAATGGTAGATAACACTACCCTGTCCTCAAAAGGCACAGAGTACTTGTTCTTCCTCTGATCACCACAATCTCACCCTTGGGAAAAGTTTCATCTAGTTATGCCCTAGTTCCTTTGTCATTCTAACAAGAGTTTCTTCTCTTCAACTTATGTTCCATTCACAAGGTGTAAAAGTCCTGTATTACATCCATTCATTAGGTCTCAAGATCTGTTTTACATTACATTCAAGTGATATTCCGGTCCTACCATCTTATCAGATAATAGTGTGTGTGTTTGTGTGTGTTTGTGCATACACGCGCGTGTGTTTATATGTGTAGACCCCTATTGCCTGCTTGAAAATTGCTTACCAATACTCCCAAACAAAGAATCTGAGATCTGCTAGCATATCATTGTGGGACATATTATTATTATGCTTGTTATCTGAGATGAGTTAAAAGTTTTAAATGTCATTGCATAGTGAATATTAGGATTCTGTCAAACCTGCCTGATCACAAAGAACTAGGGTCTTAAAATTTAAGGTAGTGCTGTTAAATTCTTGGAAAATAAAATGTCATTATGTGACCTATTTTAAGAAAAACTCTGGAGAATGGATAAACTTCAAGTGTTGGTCCTGATTTGATGTACACCTGTAACACTAGATCTTTAGAACACCACAAAGCGACTGAGACTCTCCCTAGATGGATAATTAATAATTTGCCAGTGCATCCTCCCTGAAAGGCCTAAATATAGAATGTAAACATAAGGATTTCCAGGATGTGCCATTTAATTCACAAGTTTGAACCTCAGAAGAACAGATGGTTTGAACTACAAGAGTCTCTGCCAACCAGCCATAGTTATAGCTTCTCTACCATGTGTAGTATTTTTGCTAAATCAGACTAAATTGGTCTCAAGTACATGGTACTCACCCATGATATGGCTTCAAAGATAAATGAAATTTTTGATCAACTAATAATCTTGAAATTCTATATGCTGTCAGATTTTTTGTCAGAATTCCTATTTTAATGTAATCAACCTCTAGATTATATTAGCATTGCTTTTAAGACAAATATGATAACACATATTCTTATTTTGATTATAAAGGCTCATTGTGATTCACCATGTATTTTCCTCTCTTCAATCATCTACTCATTTCTGAAGTCACCTATTCTTGCCTCTCCATTCCAAACTACCATCCACCTCCTTCCAGGGAATCAGGCATATTGGCATTCTCTCAGTTATCAACTATCCAATATCAAATATGTTTTGCAAACATACTTCTGAAGACTCTTTAAAATCAGTTATCAAGTTCAATATTAAGAACGTCATCTAATTTTAAAGTATATATTGTCTTGAATATTTTAGAATTCTGAAACTGGATTTACAAATAGGAGTGATGCAAACTTTTGGGATCCTGATACATTGATGCAAGCAAATATTCATCTCTTACCACTTTAGTTCCTCTAGGCACATAAAGCTCAGCAACTGTAGAGCTTTTTAACTGCAGATCATAAATAGTGCTGTACTCAGGTAGGATGGACAACAAGTCAGATTTTTCAGTCAGAGTTTTCAATATCTTCATGCAAGGTCTAGCTATGCCTTTAAGGATCACATAAAATCCATCATCTCCAATCACTGAAACCAAACAAAAGCAAAATAGATACAGATATGACTGCTACATGTATTTTCTGTAATTTTGGCAAACGTTTTCTAGTTTATTCTTTGGCAGTACATTCAGTATAGCAATCAGGCTGCATTGAAGAATCAAAGAACAAGTATAAATAATAAAAATAAGAAAGGTATCTTTAATGGCTTCTCTTCAGACAGTTATGCAAAACACATGTCTTCTTTAAACCTCTAGATTCTAGTGGAAGAGAAGAAAGCTAGGCAACCTGTCAATAAATATATTTAAGAAACTATGAACTGGATGCCATTGGTTCATGCCTGTAATCCAAATTACTCCATAGAATGAGATTTGAGGATTATGGTTTAAAGCCAACTCAGGTAATTAACTAGATAAAAATGTGATAGTGGATTTCTGGCTCCAGCTTTGAGCAAAAAAAGCTAAGAGACAGCAATGAGGAACAGTACAGGCAAGTACTTGCATATATACATGCACACAGAGACATGAGAAAAAATAAAACAACACCACCAACAAAGAAAACCTTTCAATTTTGCCTCCTAATCAGAATTGGCATTTCCCTACTTTATCCAAGTGACAATATATGTAGAGGAAGCAGGGAGGAGGGAAGGGAAAGGGACACAATGCTTGTCTTCCTGTATAATATTGTCTCATTATCAGTCATCCACTACAATTCCTAAAATTTAGATATAGCTCTGGCAGGTGTCCCCATGAGAACAATTCGAGTGTAACTTAAAATCATTTTAAGCACTGGAGGACCTTACCCATTTAAAGAAGCAGGTACAACAGAGTACTTTTCGCCTTGTCTCCAGTGTATCTTTCATTTTATGGGATCAGAGCAAATTATTCAAGGACAATGAGATCATTTCGTACGCTTTGTTCATTGGAAATTAAGAAAACTCAAATTACAGATAAAATACTCTAATTATAATATTTGTATTATTAAAAAGTGATGCTCAGAATATATCATATCACATAATACTACTTTAGAAAAACTACTCGTGACAAAATTGGAGTTGGAACCCGGAATTTTACATTTGTTAGAAGACATTCTACCATCCAGCTCTTTTTACTTTTATTTTTCAGAAAAGACCATGCAAATTTTGTCACAGCCCTCTTTCTGTAATCTACTTTTGAATGCCTCCTGTGTATCTATGACACAGAAATATGCACCATGCCCAGCTTCTTGGTTATGTGGGAGTCTCCCAATCTTTTACCAAGTCTGGCCTTGCATTTCAGTCCTCCCAATCTGTGCCTTCTTAGCAGCTGGGATTGGAGGTATGAGCTTCTACATCTGCCTAGTAAGAAAAAAGCCATTAATATCGAAACATGTATTTTATTCAAACAGGTCATTTTTGTCCTCTTTCCTCACCTTCACTGGCATGGATTCTTTTCATCTTCTGGCACAGTTGTCAGCAAACATAACACTGTGGAAAGTAGTCTGTTATGCATCTCCATGCAATGAAATCTCTGAAATGGCTTTCTTAGCAAGAAACACCATAATACTTTGCTTCGCAATGAATATAAAAGTGCAATTTGAATAGCACTTTTGCAAAGTTAATTTTTAACTTGGTAAAGCCCAATTCATTGCTAAAGATGCTTTTTATGACACTGAATTAAATGAAGTTTTTCCTCGTGCCTTTTTATTCTGTTTCATAAATACATAAAACTAAATATGGTCCCTACTTAGAAACATTAGGATATTTATTAAGTGCATTTATACAGAAACAGATGGAATGAGAAGAAAATAAACAAAACTTTAAACATTTGAAAGATAAAATATTGAAATGGATATGAAACTACTGGACTTTTATTATATACTACTGGATGGATTTTAAAATTATATAACTATTCTGTAAAGATGTTTGCTTCTTGTAAAATAAGCCCCAATTGTACCCCATGTTTCAGTAATTCAGCTTGCAATTGTTTTCTAAGACAGCAGAAAATATTTAAAAAAACTTTTGTGTAGGAATAGTGCTAGCAGCTTTATCAAAAAAGTGAAAAGCTAGAAATAGCAAAGGTGTCCATTCAAGAGAAAATGTTCAACTAAGCTCTTTTCTGACCACACAATTGAATGCTACTCAGCCATAAAAGGGAATAAAACTATTGATTTGGGCAACATGGTTCAATCTCTAAAGCCTTAAACTGATTAAAAAATATTTTCACAAAAGGATACATGCTATCTGATTTCATTACAAAGCTCTGAACACTTCATGCAAGACTAATTTCTAGAAAGAAAACAGAGCAAATTCAGAGGTGTTTAGGAGAGAAAACATCCTTATTGATAGATGGATTATAAAGCTCTGGCAGCACATATTTTTGTGTATTTTGAGCATATTTTCATATTAGATAGCTCTGTAAACATATTGCATATACAACCTTTTTGTATTGTTTAGCACCCATACGAGTCAATAACAACTGCTCTAGTTGTGTGAATGAAGAAACTGAAGTCAGGGAATAATCAAGCATCCATCAGCATCCATCCCCAAGTTACAAGCAAGTACAATCCAATGCAGTCTGCACCAGGTTCAGCTCTCAGCTTCATGTTGATCTTTGCAATTCTACATGGCATTCTATCAGTCTCATTTTCTCAACTTTCTTCCATACACTGTCTATTGTGACATTATTTATTTCAATTATGATAAAGGAAAACTGGTAGATAATCTACACAGATGTCAGGCTGCATTTTAATTTGAAAAATATCATAGTCCAAAATACTATATGTATGCTTAAAAAGACAGAAATCATACATAAGTACATGAGTGCCTATGGATACATATTTATGATGTGATCATTATATAATAAATCTAGGCCAAACATACGTATGGTAATACAGTCTTTTGTTTAAAGGAAGAGTGATGTGTATATTAAATAGTCAATATCAAAGAATTATTGATGGCTAAGCAAAATAATCAAACTAGGTTAGAGGCATAAATTTATCATTTCTTATGTGTGTTAATAAGCATTGTCTATGGGTTTGTATGTTACATCATCTCTGTGTGGGAAATAAATATATAAGAATATAAACAAATTGATGTAATCTTTTTTTGTTCAACACCAGGACTTGAACTAAGTGTCTGACAATTTAGCTTACTGGCTGGCACTCTACCACGTGAATCATACATCCACTCCCTAAATGTGTTTTGTAGATCTTAGAAAGAATAACATTGAGGAGTCCATCAGGTCTTACTACCTGTAACAGAATTAAGAAATTGATCTTCAATTACTTATTATTATTGACTTACACCAGTTATACCCTTGTAGGGTGGGCTTTTGCTGTTATATTTTCTCACGTTTGCTCTGTATTACAATCAATTTCACCTCCTCAATTCCTTTTCTAAATTAATAGAGCTACTGTATTCATGGTTCTAGTAGAAATATTTTAATAGAAAAGTCAAAATTTTTGTTAAAATTTAGTAGGAGGTTCAGACACATGGACAAATTTAGAGAAAGTGTGAAGTTACTTCTGTATACAAAATACCTGAAAGTAAGAAAATAAATGTCTTTAGCTTAGTAACACAGACTTGCTGCTATAATCATAGCTTTATGAAAGTACAAAATTGGGAGGATTGCAATTTCACTCTAGATTGGGCAGAAAAGTGCATGAATTCAATGAGTTTAGTGTGGTAATAAAGGAATTGCAAAATAAATGGATCACGATCCCAGATCTATCTTGAGCAAAAAGCAGACCCCAACTGTAAAGCAAAAAGGCAGTTGGGATGGGACTTAGCATGTCAGCATCTACTTAAAAAGCAAATAGCCCTCATTCCAAACCATAGTACCACAATAAATAAGTAATTTTTTCAATCAAAAAATTCCAAATTCCAAATAGATTTCATGTGAAAATCCAGGCAAAAGTGTCAAAACATAGCAGAGACCATATTAACAGAATCTTCCCAGAACATAAGGAATATTTGCTACTAGCCCTAAGGTACATAGACAAATTATTTAAACATCACAATTGCATGAAAAAAATTGTCAGTAGAGCTAAGCTATCAAAAATAAATAACAATGTTAATTTTCCAGGCACCAGTGGTTCATGCATGTAACTCTAGCTATGCAGAAAGCTGATATGTAATTAATATATTTCAAAGCCAGCCCAGGCAGGAAAAGAAAAAAAATGCATCCATTTTAGCTCAAGTGGTACTGCATTAACCATGAACAATTAGCTCAGGGTCAGTATCCAGGCACTGAGTTCAAGACTCAGGACTAAAACAACAAGAAAAAAGAAGCAAATAAAATTTGGAAATCTTTAGCCAATAAAAAATTAAGATTTCTTGATTCTGTTTCACATAAATATAAAGAAATACAACTGAATTCAAAATATAAAGCATTAATTTCCAAATTGCAAAAATAAAATAGCTAATCAAAATCAAGGTTGTTAGGAATAAATATCATTGGACATTTTTGCATTTATCTTTCATTCCATGAAAAGTTCAAGGAAATATTTTCGCAAGGACTAGAAAAATTTCCCGTTGCAACATTTCTTAGTTTAAAAAGTCTCCTGACCATTCATATATTACTTTTTTAAAAAAGTAAAATTCTAATGCAGGAAATATTAATTATTTTGTTTGTAACTTTTCAAAAGTTTAAAGGCCAAGAAAAAACATAATTAAAGCAAAGGAGGGTCCATTAGTAAGTATATCTCTTCTCTCATACACAGACCTCTAACTAAAGTCAACCATTCCCAAAGATTTAAATATTTTAAAGATTTATTCATAATTGGGCAAATAAGGTCATTTTGTCAGTTGGCTATAGCCCTTTGGCCTATAAAATTGAGTTTTCAGTGTTATCTATCATGAAAGCTTGTTCTGACCTCTGGCCTGCTTTCATCCAGAATAATTAACACCATCCTTGGGGAATTCTTTTCATATAGTTCTGTAAGGGCACTTTCCATAATCAATTCCTGCCATACAGCCTAAGCTTATGAGAGAAGAAACTCTGTTCTTACTTGTTGAATGCATGAGAGTTTAATAATGAGTCCCTGTTATATTTCTCTCCAAAGAACTTTATCAAGTATTTGGAGACCAATTCATTGTTTTTAGTTTGTTTATTGCTTAAAATTTATCTGCTGAGGAATAAAAAAAATCCTTTGTCTAGCCTATGCTTGTTCTATTACTTGGGAACATAGTAAAATATCAAAAATAATATAAATTTCAGCTAAAAATTAATTTATAGAATCCCTTCGCTAAGGATAAAGTAATCCCAGAGCAAACATAATAAAAACAAAAATGGCTTTTTCATAGCTTTTAAGCTTAAAAAAATCTTTGAACATCAGGTCATCGTCCTTAAACTTATATTGCCAGCAATATTTTAAGACATGAGTTGAATAATTTTTCTTACAGTATTGCTCTACTTTGTGAAAAGCAATACACAAACAAAATTGGATATATATATATTCAGAATAAATAAAATATACCCAACTTACTATCTTAATGCTACCTAAAAAGTATATAAAATATTTTATTCAATTTTGAACATAGACCTTGGATAGGAGCAGATTTTCAACAATACTTTCTGTTCCTTGAACAAAAATATCTACTACTCAATAGAAATAACTAGACATAGCACAGCCAGCGAACAGTTGGCCAGCCATGTTCTTCTCCCTGGAGTTTCAGGCTGAAGTGGCCAGCCTTACTACCCAGTGGGAAAGACAAATAAGGAATTTGCATAATTCATTTGTACAAAATGGTGCTGGAGGAGCCTTATTTGTGCACAGAGACACTCCAAGAATAATCCAGATACCCACTTGATTTTACACCAGAAAACTATAAGAAAATAGAAGCAATTGTGAAAAAACTATCCAGAAGGACACAAAGCAGCAGCTGTGCTTCCAGTCCTGGATTTAGCCCAAAGACAGAATGGTTGCTTGCCCATCTCTGTTCTGAACAAGGTTGCAGGAGATTTACAAGTATATGAAGTTGCAACTTTTTATACAATGTATAATCGAAAGCCCTTTGGAAAATACCACCTTGCATGCTTCATGACTCTAACAGTATACTGGATGCCATTCAGAGAAAGTTTGGAATAAAGGTTAGGGAGACAACACCTGACAAACTTTTCACTCTTATAGATAGAGGTGGACATTTCTGTTGTGAGCTAGCTGGAAGTCTTACATCTTTGAACCACCTAAAGGCCCTAGATTTGGTGTTCAAGCAGGCCTCTAATTCATATTAAATTCTAAATATGTCACTGGGGAAATAAACCATGAAGCTCCTACCTTAAAAAAAAGAAATCACTAGGCATACAGTCATGATAAATGTGATCACAAGGCAAGTTTCCTCAAATAGGTATAAAGAATGATATAAAGGCCCAAAGAAGAAAGATTTTCAGTCATGGGGAAGAATCTAAAATTATTTTATGGAAAAGATGGCATTTATAATGGACCTTGAAATGTAAAAAAATGACTAGCAGATATTGGAAGAAACATGTGCAATATAGAAGAAAGCATAAAACACTAGAAAAATGCCTGGGAGAAATGGTTTAAATGTTAAATGTTGATCAGGCATGAGGGAGGCTTTGGGTTCAATCCCTAGAACACCCCCCCACACAAAAAAACCCCATAAAAGCAAATAGCATAAATGTTCCTAATTGTCTCCAACCAAGTATAGAAGATAACAAGAATAGTGAACCATGAAGTTCATTAGAAACATCGTATAAGAAAAAGATATCAAGAAATCCAGTTGAAGTCATCTTAGTACTTGCTTAACAAAACCATTAGTACTTAGAGCTTTGTTTCTAATATCCAATGAATATTCATTTCAAATAATACTCTTCAAATAATATCGTAATACTACAATAATATTGTAATATTATAAGTAAGCTTTAATTTTCCAACATTTACATTATTGATGATTAAAATTTAGAAGGAAGCAGTACTAACATTCTTACAGAATACTAAAATAAATCATTTTTTATAATTTCTTAGCATAGATTATGAGTCATAAACATATCCACAGAGTCTTATTGTAGAAATCTGTTATAAATTAAAGGTAAAGATAAAGATTAGTATAGGCAACTATGTATTCAGAACCACACTGTTAAGAATAGAGAAAACTAGGTTTATCTTTATTATTGTTCTTAATGTACTATAGGAAGCTATTTCTCTTCTCTTTTCCCCTTAAGGTTTATCTCATATTGCTGCTGTATTTGACTTTGTTATCTGGTATATTATATATGTGTGTTTATTTGAAAAAGGGAAGGTAAGGGGAGAAACAAGAT
The DNA here is from genome assembly GCF_031878675.1 of Megascapheus bottae. Taxonomy (NCBI): domain Eukaryota; kingdom Metazoa; phylum Chordata; class Mammalia; order Rodentia; family Geomyidae; genus Megascapheus; species Megascapheus bottae. Next base: position 31,119,429 of record NC_143517.1, on the reverse strand, counting down.
AAGCGAGAGGGGTCAGGGGAGCGGAAGTGGGAGAAAAACATGGGATCAGTAACAATGTTCAAGAAGTAATGTACCCACTATCTGATAAATGTAACTATGACCCTTCTGTACATCACCCCGACAATACAATTTAAAAAAATTTAAACTGGAAAAAAACAAAAAAATAACTAAGGTTATCAATATAAGATGGCATATATGTACATGAGTAAACGAGGTATCAAGCACTGTTTAGAGCTAGGCATCCTATCTCATGACTGTGCTCCTAACTAGGATGCAATGAGGAGGACTGAAGTCTAAGGGTAGCCTGGGCAAAAAGTTCAAGAATCTTCTCTTCCATCAGTAAAAGTGCCATACGTCATCACACACCTGCCAGCCCAGTTATGACAATCATAGTCCAGGTGGACTATGAACAAAACCCAGTAGAAGCAAATGTGTTGAGAACATGGCTTAAATAGTAGAGCAATGTTATAGCAAGTGTAAGGCCCTAAATTCTGCCTCAGTAACACTCACACATATACACACAAAAACACACACAAACATACATACACACAAACATACACACACACACACACACACACACACACACACACACACACACACGAACCAATAACCTTTCCTAGATGCTGAATATTTTCTGGAGATTTTTATAGTACAAATAAAAATGTTATTTGTACATTAAGAGTATGTTATTTAAAATATAGCTATATTAAAATAAGAAATATTAGGTTCTATCATTTTAATATAGCTATATAAGTAATCATGTTTTAAAATTTCATTGTCACAGTGATATATAAAGGGGTTGTAATTACATTCATAAGGTAGTCAATACATTTCTTCTCAAACACTGTTACCACCGCCCGTGTTTTTCTCCCACTTTCCTTCCCCCAAATCTCCCCCAAATTGTAAAGTTCATTTCCAAGATATAGTCTTGTGAATATTGCTTTGTCTTATCATCTGGTTATTCCCCTTCCTTTCTCTAATTTGAATAAACAAATAAGTATATATACAAATAAACCAGGTACCAAAGTCAGACACAGTAATAACAGGAGATAAACCAAGAGGGAAAAGAGAAAAGAAACAACTTCAAATAGTTTATTAATAGCAACAACTGCAAAGAAAAACCTCTTGTTTCCACATCCTAGAGTTCATTTTCCTTATCATCATCCTATATGGTCATATATACATAGCTACTGAGCTATTGTGATCCTTTGCTAGGAAAATCCTAAGTGTATACTAATTATTACAAATGAGAGAAACCATGGAACCTAGGTCTCTCTGGGTCTGGTTTACTTCACTTAATATGATTTTTTCCAAGTCTTTCCATTTCCTTACAAATAATAAAGGCCCAGAAACATAACAGATCAAAGAAAAGCTGAACAAACGGGACTGAATTAAACTGCAGAGCTTCTGCTGTTGTACGGCAAAGGACATAGCTAGCAAGACAAATCTTCAAGATTTAGCTAGCAAGAAGATTTTCACTAGCAATACAACAAACAAGGGCCTCATATCTAAAATATATCTACAGCTCAAAAAATTAAATCTCCCAAAAATAAATCCTCAAAGAAACACGACCCCATTAAAAGTGCACTAAAGGGGGCCGGGAGTTTGGCCTCGTGGTTAAAGTGCTTGCCTAGCATGAGCGAAGACCCGGGTTCGATTCCTTGGTACCACATACATACAAAAAAGCTGGAAGTGGTGGTGAGACTCAAGTGGTAGAGCTCTAGCCTTGAGAAAGTCCAAGGACAGTGCTCAGGCCCTGAGCTCAAGCCCAGGACTGGCCAAAAAAAAAAAATACAGGTTGGAATACTCTACTGGATATAATCAAGTTCAGATCAGTGTTATAAAATTTCATTTTTCAATAGCAAAGGAATTATTAAGACGTCATCAGAATAGAATGTTTCTGCCAATTGTTATTTTATAACTTTCTTAGGAAAAAAAGACCAAATGGGTGACTACAAATATTATTTTCATTGTTGAAAATTAACCAAAAGCATTTGTAAAAAAAGGAACATAGGCTCAATGGTTTGCCTCATTTGTCATAATCAGTAGAAACCTTGGGCTCTCCTAGCAGAGATTTACAATAGAACAAAACCTAGATACATAAGGCCATATAGTATGACGCTAAATGAAAGGACCTCCAGAATATACAAACAAAAGCCATATAATCAGTGATTATTGTCCTTAATGCACTGTTATTTCTCATCTCTTTTGCTATCCCTTGGTTATCTCATATTGGTACAGTATTTCACCTTGTTATCTGATATATTGGATATATGCATATTTGGTTATTTGAAGTCGGATAGGGAAGGGGGGGAAACAAGAAGAGGGGCGAGGATGGGGAGAGGGAAATGGGGACCAAGACATGAGAAAGGGTATCAATGTATGTGAAGTAATGCACCTTCTATCTTGTAAATGTAATGTAACCCTTCTATTAATTACGATTAAAACATATGGAAAAAAGGGTAAGTTGTTCCCCTTTATTGACCTCATGTTAGCTTTCATTACTATAGCAAAATACCTGAGATTTTTATCTTTTAAGAGAAGATTTATACAGTTCACAATTTGTACACACGATGTCTCAAGGTTTTATTGGCCTCTGAGATGGCACAATGTGATGGCATATCAGGAGACATCAAGTTGATATAGGTAAGAATGGAAATGATGTCTAAATAGAAGCAGAGAGAATGATGGGTGGGGAAAGGTTTCTACTTTTGTAATGATCTTGACGTGGTCTGAGAAACACCTTATGCCCCAATGACCTAAAGAATTTCCAAGTTATCTCCTTCACAAAGTTCCACCACCTCCCAGCATCACCTCCCTAGAGACTAACCTTTTTTAATCACATTACACTCTTGAGGAGCATTCAAACTATTGCATCCTCAAGTCTTTTTTCATCTACTAAGGCAATAATTTAAAATGTATTTTTCCATACATACATTTAGATTTTTACATCTATATAGTTCTACAATTGTTCTATTTAGATTTGCTCTTTAGGGTTTGTACATGTACACAGAAATCCATTCAAACCCCAGTTCTCCTAGAGAAAGAGAGTGAAGGAGAGAGAGGCAGAGAGAGAGAAAAGGACAAAAGAAAAGGATCTTATTCTTTTCCATCACTGGTTATAATTCCATAGAACAGACATATATGTTATTGTGTATAGTCACTCTTCCACTGAAGGATATCTACATTGATTCATTACCACTCAATACCATTAGAAACATAATTCCAGGGTTTATAAGGCAAATTAAGTTTTAACTACCATTCTCACAACTAACAACAGCGATATGGAATATTTGTTCTTTTTTAACTTATTATTTTGAGCTCCACAAAATTCTTTTGATTTACTTTTCACTGCTTGACTCTAATAAATAGAGGTAATTACAAGAGAAAATCATTGGGAGAAAAACTCTGAAAATATGTAAATCTTTGCAAAAGACATATGTTCTCTAAAAATTGTTGTTAGGTTTTAAATACCATGATCTTGATGAGCCACTTTGTATAAGCAGTAGTATAATGTACCCAGAAAGTGGGGTACATTAAATATAAATATATTTAAAACTCAATTATAACCAAGCTTACTCTGTGATAATGTGTGTGTGTGTGTATGCCTACCAGATACTAACATGTAGAATTTTAATATTAATACTAATATATGATTATTAGTAGTATCCATCTTTGTTTCTGGAAGAAATTAAAAAGGATGTCTTTGACACAAAGAATATATAAACATTATGCCTCTCCTAAAATAAGGTATTCAAACATATAAATTTTTACAAATGTTCCTACTACATATTTAATTAAGGATTAAAACTGGTCAAGTTAAATCTGTCTAAAGAGCTCTTTTCCTATACGTAGAATCACGGATACTAACAAGAAAGAAATTACCATGAACATTCACTGCTTATTCATAAAACTGATCACTAGACTGGTATAACAACAGACTGCAGTAAAAAATCTTCTCAAAATGTGTCTCACTGCTACATTATGGATTATATATTTAAAACTCATCTCAGGCTTCCTTAGCCAAGACTTGTAAGGGATGTGACCAATTAGTGTGTCAGTGTGTACCCAGCCAATCATAATGAATGCTGAAAGTATTTATCATTATCCTTAATAAAATGAGAAATGTTATTCATTTAATGATTTTCAACCTCATAGATGAAATGCATCCACATAGCACATTTTTAACACATCAAATGAAATGGTGATTTTAATGATAGAGAAATCAACATAGATACATGCATTTCTATTTACAAATATCTTTCTACATTATTTTGTTACCTGTGCTGCCTTTGACCCAGGTTTGGGAAATGACTTTCCTACTAAGTTTTTTCAGCTGTTTATCATCTAGCTGAGAGCTTAAATCTGGAACTGTCTTTAGCATATTCCACACAGTGTTGTGTTCATGTGTTGTTCTGCAAACAGGCCTTAAAAAGAAAAGAAGGTTATAAATCCAGAGACCAAAAAATCAACACCTTTTAACAATTTTTGTTTCCAACTTTGTGTCATTTTTTCTTTAAAAAGTTGTTGAAGGAGAATTATAGTGATATTCTACTTTGTCCTACTAGACATCTCAAAGAGTATGTTCTCTTTAAGATGCTTCTACATGGTTCTTTAAACTGTAGGAATTTCCCTGGTACCTTAATCTTATCTTAATTGAGAACTAGGTACTTCACTTGTGATGAGGTCTTTTATTAGTAGTAATTATAATTTTAAAGACCTTTTTCAGGTGCATAGAAAATACTACTGTTGTTACTGTTTATTGACGGTCCTTAATAGTACTTAAATGTTATTAAAGTTAAATCAACTAAACTGTATTTTAACGGACAGTATACTTTTTTAGTAAAGTTTAATGCGTAAAGCCAAATACATTATCACAGAAGGTATATTGTCTACTTTTCTTTTTGTATGTTGGGTTTTAAAACAGTCTTATACAAAGTATAGCCAGGACTTGTCTCGAAATCTTAATCTTTTCTAAGCCTGGCATATACTGTGATTGTGTGTGTGTGTGTGTGTGTGTGTGTGTGTGTGTGTGTGTGTGTGTGTGTGTGCAACTGTGCCTGGTCCTATTTTATCATTAAAGCCACAGGAAAAGTGTAGGATATGAAATTCATTTTACCCTAAGTTCTCAAGAGATTATCTGTGCTTTCATTACTAATGTCCAACACTTAAAAAAAAACCCACACATATGGTTTTTCAAGTTTTCTCTCAGTTTAGGCATCATGTCCTGGTGGCCTATGTGATATGTATGTTAGTAAATGGGCGTGTGGGGACTGAGCAGATATATTGTGCGTTTCCTGTAAATTGTAGGGAAAAAAACAACATCACTGAATTAATAGGCAAAAACTTGTGGGCAAACTGGATTTCTATCTAATACAACTTTAAAAAATCTATACTTCAGGTACAACAGTAACGAATGAGTGCCCTAAGTTATGTAAGGCTAGGTATGGCAGTTTATACCTATAATCCCCTCTATATGAGCAGTAGACAAGGGAGGATTTGAGTTCTTTATAAGTGTAGTTGAAAGTTAGTGAGATCTTAGTTCAGAAAATAAGCCATACTGTAATTCCAATTTCATGGTAAATGGAGGTAGAAAGACTTCATCATTAATACTTGGCCCAAAGATCATGGGAAATGGAAATAGGTACAATGATTTTCAATGAACATGAGCTATCGTTTCTATTTTCTATCTCCCTTACTTTCAATATTTTTATAAAATAAATCTTAGACTTTTTTCTTGAATTCATTTCTAATTATTAAGTTTTTGAGAAGGTTTTATATGGTCTTGTGTACTAAACTTCAATTTTGGAAGGTTTATGTTTGGCAATCATTGTGTAATATTTATATTTGTTTGGATTCTCCAACTTATAAATGTATAGATTTTATTATTTGAAATTCATCTACTAAATTCCTTAGGACTTCATTTTCAGGAATGGTTCAATTTTTCTTTCTTAGTAACATTTTTTTCCTTTTTTCTTTTACTATCTTTTATTATTTTTTTTGTAAAAGAGATGAACTCATGTTGAGTGAGATAAGTCAAGACCAAAGGAACAAATATATTTCTTTTTAAACACTGTTACCCCCTCACTCAAATTCTCCCACTTTCCTCTCCCTACTTCTCCCACTTCAAGTTGCACAGCTCATTCACATCATGGTGTCAAGTGTGTATCATTGTTTCATTAGTCATCCTTTGTCCTGCTGATTTTTTTTATCATAATCCATTTTCCTGGCTGGAATATCCACTATTATAAAGAAGACCAATAGATATTCTTGTCTTTTTTGGTCTTAAAGGAAAAATTGTTTTTAAAAATATTAACTCTGAGCTTTTCATTGATATGGTTTATCACATTGAAGAAGTCATCTTTTGTTATTATGCAGGCTAAGTTTATTTTTGCCCTCAATTTCTATTGGATTTTTAGATGATTGTGGGATTCTTTTATTTCCTTCTTTCCTTCCTTCCCCCCTCTCTTTCTTTCTTCCTTTCTCTGTTTCTTTTTTTTTGTGGGTCATGGAGCTTGAATTTGGTCTGGGCACAGTCCCTAAGCTCTTCACACAAGGCTACTGCCCTACCCCTGGGCCTGGGTGTTATCACTGAGCTCTTCAGCACAAGGATACCACCCTAACCTTGAGCCAACCCCTGCTTCCCATTTTCTAGAGGTTAATTGGAAATAAGAGCTCAGGTCCTTTTGAGCCCAGGCTGGCTTTGGACCTTGATCCTCAAAACTCAGCCTCCCAAGTAGTTAGGATTACGGGTGTGAGCCACCTGGCCTGGCTTTGGGTTTTTTTTTTTCTTTACGTGATGTATATGGTATATTACATTAGTTGGTCATTAGATGGTAAATTAATCTTATATTGCAAAGGTAAATTTCATGTAGCAGTGGTAGTTTTACATACTTGTAGATTCTTTTTAACATTTTTTAATTTCTAAAACATATTTACGTTTATTTATAAAGGGTATTGCTTTGTAGTTCTTTTCTTATAATTTTCTTATGCTTTAAATATAAGGATAATTTTTGCCTGTCACTGTCATGTTTAGCCTCTGTCATCTATGCTAGACTGAATTCCCCACTACTCCTTTCTATAGGTAGATATGATCTGAACTTCACAACACTTTTTAAATCTGCTGACTTTTCTTGCTAGGCTAACTCTTCATAATTTCTTGCTGATATCCCCCTTTCTCTAGAAAGTAAATGTAAGTCCTTGCATTTCCTAAGATATGGCACTTACTTTAAAATCTTACCATCCAACTTCATAGATCTCTTGCTGGTAATCTGTCATTGATCGCAATACTTTATCACAGTGATGATTACTGCCTCAACAATTTGGGTGTAACCCATTAGTTTATCCTTCCTGGAATGGTACCACTGACCCTACTACCAAATCATCACTTGAATTTTAGGTACTTAGGTTTTCTCTTGATTATTTCTTCTAATACTTGGAAGTACTGCCATTTTAAATATATATTGGTTTTTTCTTTAGTTAATTGTACAAATGAGTTGTCATTTAACAGAGAAGTTTATGAATACAGCACGTCTTGATGTGTATCACACCTTCAACATCTTCAACCACCCCTTCCCTTATTTTCCTCAGGCAATACTGCACTATGAATGCCATATAACTTAGACTTACTGATTTTGCTGAGAAATATTTACTACATATGTACTCATCAACTAACAAGGAACAGACTAAACACCAGGTATTTGAGGCTCCTCCAAAAAAGAAAAAAACACTACAAATGCAGATTTTTTAGCATGATCCTCTAGGTTCTCCTCTCAACAAATGTATCTCCCTCAGAGGGACAGAATTTGACTATGTCCTTGTGGCAGTGGTTACAGTAATATTTTCTCTGCATGTGCTGAAAATTTTGTCAAAGCAAATCAAGCTATGTAAGAGAACACAAAAGAAAAGCTATTAAACGCAGGTAGGACATTTGTCAGCAAAGCAGTAAATCAGAACACTCAAGTACAAAGTGAAGAGGAAGTAATTATGGTTGATGCTACAAGTAGCAATATTTAAGTAAGACCAAAGAGTTCAATGTCTTGAAAAATACACAGCTAATAATGACTTAGAAAATAAAATATTAAAAAATCACTAAGCGAGGAGCAAATTTGTTATTAACACTCATGCCCAAGAGCATTTTAATGTAAACACATCTAAAAGCTACATTTCAGACTTTCTGGACAAATTTATAAAACAAGAAGGAAAATAGCATATAATTATCTCATTTGAAACAAAACCAAATTATTTCATGTAGAAAGACATACATGAGAGAATTAGTCAAAACATTAAAACTTTTAAGAGTATTCATGAATAAAGCAATAGTTGAAGGGCTTTGTTGCCATAAAGGGTTTCATCTAGTTTATTACAGGTGCCAGGGGAATAATATCAATTTGATGTGGAAACAGAAACCCACTCTATAGGTGACATGCTATTAGAAACACATTTACATAATTATAAATATATTAAAATACTTATCCTAAGAACATGAGTATAAGTGATCCTTAATTATCTCTTTTTAGTATTAAGAAAGCAGAATTAAATTAATCTCAGACTTCTATTTTATGACTTTTGACTCAATGATGCAGAAATTGAGGCCTTCTTCAAAGTTTCCGTCAAGTCTTTGTAAAGTCAGTTTATCCCCCGGTTACTTCAATCATCTATCCTCTCCCTTCATCTAAGAAAACTGTGTACTATGCTCCAGACAAAATAATCATTTTCATTTTTCTATCTCATCAACTAATTTCTCTTGCCACATGTATCTTGTAAATGTGTTGGTCACACTATGTGATAATTTGCTCAATTTTATTTAATTTAGGACACCTGAAATATTTAACTTAATACAATATTAGATAGTCTGTGAAGGAAAGCTTCTGATTTGGTTGCAATAAACAGAAAATAAAATAAATAAAGCAGGAGTAATTCTGATGTAAGTTGTCATCCAAGGAGAGTAGCCAAAGGCCATTAAAGGCTCTAAGAAGGAAAGTAAACTGCAGAAATGTGCACTGTCTGTCTTAGTCAATGACCCACAAAAGCCAAAGAATCAAATATCTAGCTCTTCTCATCACACAACCAATTTAATGTATGTATGTAAGTACATATGTATGTATATATGAATTTATTTATTTTGATGCTGTTTGGGGACTTGAACTGAGAGCATGAGTGCTATCCCTAACATTTTTACTTTAGTCTAGAACTCTATTGCATACATAGAGCTCCACTTGTGCTTTTTGGTTAGTTAATTACTGGTAAGAGTCTCAGACTTCCCTGACAGGGCTAGATTTGAACTATGATTTTTAGATTTCAGCTTCTTGTTTAGCTAGGAATACAGACTTGAGCCACTGGAGCATGGCAAAACAATCAGTTTCTAATTGGATTTGAGGAAGTGTGAGAAAAAAACTTGATCCATATATCTACACTACTGCCAAATTAAAGAGAGATTAACTTTATTCTGTCTTGCAACTATGCGTAGAAACTATGAAGATGTCAATCTTTTCTAATTAAAATGTAAAACAATAATACAGATCTTCGGGAGAGACAATTCAATTCTTACTTTGCTGTTCAAGTGCTCCTGCTGAGTTCATGCTTTTGTTAATTGTTGTTCGAAAGTAAAACAAAAATTAAAACCAATATAAAACTACATCTTACATGCCATAAGAAGCTCAAGGATCCTCTAATTATCTTTGAAAATCTGGAGGAAGCTTAGTTTATCCCAGTCAGTTTATGTTGGTTTCCATTTTCGTTGAATTATTAATCTCTGATTTAGCTATAGATATTGCTCTAGTGGTAGATTCCTTGCCTAGCAAGCTCCAGGACCTGAATTCAATCCCCAGTAATACCTAGATTTTTTCCTGCATTTATTGAGATTATGTCATTCTTGTCCTCAGTTCTGTTAAGGTAGTGTAGCACATTTATTGCTTTACTGTACTGCAGAACTATAATAACAGAAACAACTGAGTAATGGCACAAAAATTTGCTTGAAAAGCACTGAAACAGACTAGATAACCCAAAGAAATACCTCTATACTTTCAGCCATCTGATATTGTTGAGGGGCTAAAACACATGTTGGAAAGGGATTGTTTCTTAAACAAATGGTATTGGAAAAACTGAATATGCACTACCAAAAGATATCAACTGGACCCCTTTTTGTATCCTTGCGGTAGGATCAACTCAAAATGGATCAAAGACCTCAATGTAAGATCAACAGTCTTGAAACTACTAGAAAATGAAGCAAGGAAAACATTAGAACTTATTGGCCCAGGGAAGAACTTTTTGAGTAGATTTCTAGAGCTCAGCAATTGAAGATAGAACTGACAAATAGAATTGCATCAAGCTAAAACATCTCTGCACAGTGAAGGACATAATAACTAAGTTGAAAAGACACCCTACAAAATGGGAGATTATTTCCAGATATATGTCAGAGAAGAACACAGTATCCATACAATATACAAAATTAAAAAACATAAACCCTCAAAGAATCAATAACTCATTTAATAAATTGGCAAAGGACCGGTTTTGCTGGACTTCACCAGCAAAATAAAAATGGCTAATAGGAACATAACCAAATGCTAACATGAAATAAATGCAAATAATATTGAGATTTTTGCCTCACCCTAGTAAAAATGTCCATCATGAAAAAAAATAAGCAACAAATGCTAGCAGAAATATGTGAAAAAGTAATTGTAATATACTGTTGATGGGAAGGTATACTGCTTCAACCACACTGGAAAGCAGTTTGGAACCACCTCCCAAAACTATACATAGAACTAACTATCCTAGGATCCAGTGATATCATTTTGGGGTGTTTATTCAAAAAATTACAAGTAAGAAAATCCATTTGCAGAATCATGTCTACAGATGTCCATAGCATTGGGTATGCAACTATTGAGTCCTCACTCTTGTACTGTTTGGATCTAATAGCCATATATTAAGGATACCGTGTGCCTTTTGTTCCTTTGGTCTAGACTTGTCTCACTCAATATGATTCGCTCTATATTCATCCACTTCCCTGCAAATGCCATTATTTTATCTTGTCTGTTGGCTATGTAGAATATATATATATATATATATATATATATATCACATTTTCTGTATCCATTCATCTGCAGTAGGACATCTGGATTGTTTCCATTGCCTGACTATTGTGAATAGTGCAGAGATAAACATAGCTGAGCAGGTGTCCTTATCATATCTTGGGTTGTGATGTTCAGGATAGATGCCCAGAAGTGGTATGGCGGGATCATAGGGAAGGTCAATTTTCAGTTCTTTAAGAAATCTCCATACTGCTTTCCAGAGTGACTTAACTAGTTTACAATCCCACCAGCAGTGCAGGAGGGTTCCTCTTTCTCCACAACCCTGCCAGCATCTGTCATTGTCTGAGTTCAAAATCTTGGCCATTCTTGTTGGAGTAAGGTGGTATCTTAGTGTTGTTTTTATTTGCATTTCCTTTATGACCATGGATGACGAACATTTATTACCAGGGCCTATATTCAAAGAAACAAGAAAATCTAGCAGAAATGGATTTTTTAAAATAAATATAGGCTACCCGCTTGAACAATGAAGAGGTAAGCAAATTGAACAAATCAATCTCTTAAAATGAAATTATGGAAGCAATCAGGGAAATGCCAACCAAAAAGAGCCCAGGTCCAGATAGATTCACTGAGGAATTCTACAAGACATTTAAAGACGAAGTAACACCTATACTCTTGAAACTCTTCTGAGAAATAGAAGCAGAAGGAGCAATACTAAACTCATTTTATGAAGCTAATATTACACTCATCCCCAAACCAGGGAAAGACCCAACAAAAAAGAAAACTACAGACCTATCTCTCTAATGAACACAGACGCAAAACTCCTCAATAAACTACTAGCCAACAGAATCCAGAAACAAATTTTTAAAATTATACACTTTGTCCATTCTTGCTAAACTGACAGGTGAAAAAAATGTCCACAGTATCTCAGCATTGTGGTGAAAGCCTATAATCTCATCTACTTGGAAGGCAGAGGAAGGGAACTCTCTAATTCCATGAAAGAAAAGTACCCAATCTCTCCTAGAAGAAAGAAAGAAAGAAAGAAAGAAAGAAAGAAAGAGAGAGAGAGAGAGAGAGAGAGAGAGAGAGAGAGAGAGAGAGAGAGAGAGAGAGAGAGGAAGGAAGGAAGGAAGGAAGGAAGGAAGGAAGGAAGGAAGGAAGGAAGGAAGGAAGGAAGGAAGGAAGGAAGGAAGGAAGGGAGAAGGAAAGAAAAGAAAGGAAAATGTTGGGTGCTTATGCCTGTAACTCTAGCTGCTTAAGAGGCTGAGATCTGAGGATCTCAGTTCCAAGCCAGCCCAGGCAGGAAAGTACATGAGACTAAACTCCAATTAACCACTGAAACCCAGAAGTGGAGCTGTGCCTCAAAGTGGAAGCGTGTTAGCCTTGAGCAAAAGACCTCAGAGACAGCATGCAGGCCCTGAGATCAAGACCCATGCCTGACCAAAAAAAAAAAAAAAATCAATGAGCATATGTGAAAATAGAACCCGGTAACTTGAAGATATGGGTGAGGTTAGAAAGCATAAAAATAGCAAATAAATGGGTCATATTGATCACAATAATTATACTTATAAATTGGCATATTGAATTATAATTTCTTTGTGTTACTAGTTAAAGGTAACGATTTAATTTTTATTTATGGTCATGGAGCTTGAACTCTGGGCCTGGTTGCTGGCCCTGACCTCTTCAGGTTATTGCCCTACCCCTTTAGCCAAAGCACCACTTCCTGTTTTCTGGTGATTAATTGGAGATAAGAGGCTCAGGTTCTTTAATGCCTATGCTGTCTTTGAACTGAGATCCTCAGATCTCAGCCTCCTGAGTAGCTAGGTGTGAGCTACTGTACCCAACGATTAAAGGTAATTTTTAAAAACAGAAAAGAAAATATACTGTAGGACATTGCCAAGGGTATGTAAAAGGACCTATAGTAATTTGTTGATAACTTTTACTGTTAAAACTTGGGGATAAGGAATGTGATTCAGTGGCAGTATTTGTCTAAGTTGTCCTGAGTTTGATTACCCGCTGTACAAATTAAATGAATCAGCAAATAAATATATAAATCTTAAGCTTCATTATTTTAGCTATCTTAAAGTCTAGTTATTAACTAAGTAAATAAAACAATAAGAAGACATTTAATCGCACTAGATCAAAAACACAAGACTCAGTTGGAATAAGAAAATGTAGAATGAAGAAAATAAAAAGTAAGACACATAGAGTGAAATAATTTCATAAGCCTGAATCAAAAGCCATGAAAAAAATGGTTCATATTTACAACTTGTATAAAATGGCACGCCACTGGGTTTGGTGGCTCATGCCTGTAATCCTAGCCTCAGAGGAGGCTCAGATCTGAGGATTGGATTGAGGTTCAAAGCCAGCCCAGGCACTAAAGAATATGAGACTCTTATCTTCAATTAACCTTTAGAAAACTGGAAGCGGTGCTTGGCTCAAGGGATAGGGTGGTATCCTTGAGCTGAAGAGCTCAGGGACTGTGCCCAGTTCTAGAGTTCATGCCCCACAACAGACACCCCCGCCTAAAAAGCACAGGTAGGGGCAGAATGCCTCAGAGTCATTTTACGTTTTTCTACATTTGTCCCTTACAGAGTTACCCTGAATTACTGACACATAAATGACAGAAAGATCAAAAATACTTACTTTAATTTCAGTGCCTAATGGTTAAGATACATGAACACTTTCAGAAACTGCACAGCTAAAATCCTTGGGCCTTTGCAAAGATATAAACCTTGAGAAAATGATCTGTGAATCACAGATTGCTATGATTGAAAAATAGACCTAAAAGTGTTCACTAAAATTACAATAATGCACACATGGATACTCTTAGACTACTTTAATAGTTTTATAAGCACCCTTTATGACACCTTCACAATTATTTAAAACTGTTCCAAATGTGATTATCCTTCCTAATATCATTTTTTTCTATTTTTCCTTGTTTCCTATAAAATTATTTTCCTAGAATCTAGGGTGCAGTTGAAATACTTCCTGAATCATTCCTCATTAATATGCACGTCACCTTCTGTCTGACTTTTCCTCATTTGAATTGCCTAATCAGTCAAGGATGAATGAACAGAATAACAATTGATTTTATTTGATCATCCAAATTCATATGACAAATGCTGAACATTATCAGCTTTTCCAGCAATTGGGCTTGGTCATTTATGTAGGGGACATAAGGGGAACTGCACGATTGATTTTTCTTTGTTATTCTTTTACTTTAGCTAATTTAGCTTTTTATATTTCAGAGCTTTAAAAATAAAACTACTTGCAGGACTTAAAAATAGGCTACTAGTTTTAATTTTAATATATTAGCATACATTATTTGTAGCAAATTGGTTATTAGTGTCATCATATATATAATATATCTTGATCAAAATCAGCCTCTCATGTCTTCCCCTCATCTCCCATTATTCCATCTGAAAACAGTTTCCCAAAGCTTCATTTTGCAATTTTCACAAAGAAAACCATTCTTTGACCATAATTAATCTAATCTGTCTTCCCCTTTATTTCTCAGATCTTTCTGATACCCACACCTCCACATAACTTGTTTTAATTTCTCTGTGACTCAATTTTATTCAGCACCTATTATGCAAAGGAGATTCACCATGATAATTATAATTATCTGTTACCTGTTCCTGATTGAGGAGGGTGACTGGGCTCTTTTCTGAAGAGGAAAAGGAATAGGAAGGCATAATACACTTCCTGTATCCTATGCTAACTTATTTCCTTTTATGTCAAATCTAGAGAATTGAAATGAACTAGTTTGCTAACTAAATTTTGAATATGTATGATCATAAACTTCACTGAATATTCACAGACAAATTTTTTATTGTAATATATAGAGGGGTTACAGTTGCATTTGCCAGATAGTAGGTGCATTACTTCTCACATATTGATGTCCCTTCTCATGTTTTTGTCCCCATTTCCCTCCCTCCACCCCTCTCAATCATCTTGTTTCCACCCATTCCCTTTCCTATTTCAAATAAACAAATAAACGTGTATACAATATGCCAGGTAACAAAGTCAGATACTATAACAATATGAGATTAACCAAAGGGCACCAAAAGAGAAGAGAAATAACATAGTACATTAAGAACAACAATCAGGGGCTGGCAGTTTGGCCTAGTGGTCGAGTGCTTGCCTAGCATGCGCGAAGACCTGGTTTCGATTCCTCGGTCCCACATACATAGAAAAAAGCTAGAAATGGTGCTGAAGCTCAAGTGGTAGAGCTCTAGCCTTGAGAAAGTCCAAGGACAGTGCTCAGGCCCTGAGCTCAAGCCCAGGACTGGCAAAAAAAAAAAAGAACAACAATTACACAAGATATGCTTCCATATCCTGGAGATCCTTTCACTTAGCATCATCCTATATGACCTTATGTATCTCTGCTAGGAGAGTCCTAGGTGTGTACTAATTATTGTAAATATGGGAAACCATTGAGACTATGTTCCTTTAGGTCTGGCTTACTTCACTTAAGATGATTTTTTCCAAGTCTTTCTATCTCCTTACAAATGGGACGATGTTATTCTTTCTTATGGCAGCATAGAATTCCATTGTGTATAAATATCACATCTTGTTGATCCAGTCATCTACTGAGGGGCATCTGGGTTGGTTCCATATCTTTGTTATGGTAAATAGTGCTGCAATGAACATCATTGTGGCTTTAGTATGTCCTTGTTTCTGGATGATTGGGTCAAACTTACACATTTAAAAAAAATCTTCAAACCATGTACTTTCATTTCAGACTACTAATTAGCATTTCCACAAACATGGTGGTTTAAAATAACTATGTGGAGGGAAAAGACTATAAATTATTTCAAGTATTTAAAAACCCACCTCTAACTTCATTTATAGAACACACCTATCAAAAGTAAAACAATAATCGTATATCACTGAAATACACATTGATGTATATTTCACCCATCCTCGGATTAATTCTTACTGAAGGTTTTCTACATCTTTTATGCTTATGCCTTTGAAAGAGCTGTTTCTAAGACACAAAGTTGATATGGCGGATTTCTCTGTAAGAGAAACTGACAGGTAATTTTGTTGTGAATCAATTATTTGCCACTTAATCAAACTATTTTCTGTGTTTATGTGTGCTCAACAGAGAATAACCACTATATGTCAGATTCCGATAGCACATAGTAACTCCTGCCTACATGTTTCATTTTTGAAGTCAGACCCAAAGACCCAGCACTGTCTGAATAATCATGCATCTATCTATTTTCATATGTATATTATGCATATGATGCTATGCAATGGTTGATTGTCACATGCTAGTTTAAAGGCTAGAAACAAAAAAATATGTCCTTTTTCTCATTCATCTTAAAATTCAGAGAGAAGTCAAACATTAACCCAATTCTTGTGTTAGGAAGTATAACAAAAGGCAAAAGGGTCTGTGCCATTGTAAGTAACCTACATCAGAGGCAGGAGATGAAAACTACTTCAAAGATGGTGGTATGGAAAATAAGTTAGCAGTGGGAAAAAGGAAGGATATCAATATTTCAGGAATAAAGAACCATACAAATATTCAGAATCATGTGTTCAAGAAACATTGGAAGAACAAATCAACAAGAGTAAGAAAGAAACTTAATACAAACTGGAGCTAAAATGATAGGGAGGGAAAGTTTTAGATAGCAGTGCAAACCTTGTAAAGAATTTTACATCTAATTATTAGGAAAGGCAAATCCCTCAGGCTTCTTTAAGAGGAGTAAATGAACAGAGTTATAGGTTTTTATTTGGTCTTTGTAAATCTTTTCTATTTATATCTCTATATTATCAGAGTGATATATAGAGGGGTTACAGTGACATTTACATTCGTTAGCTAGTCAGTACAGTTTTGAAAGTTCACTCTGTCTAGAAAGGAAATGACATATTCCAGCATTAGGAAACAAATGTCCTGAGATCAGTTAGCACAATATTTAGATAGATTATAGCAAGTCAAGTTTTACAAAGTATTTTGAAGTATATATAATGAAGGCAATTGGTCAAGAGAGCAGTAGCTTAATTTAGAAGTGAGCCATGTATCCTTCCATGGGAAAAATCACTATTACCTCTAGTGTTATCTATGAGCACAACTAGAGGGATTTTCTTTATCAAGATAACTAAATAATACCGACATGAAAAATCCCTTCAAATAGAATAGCCTATTAAGTTGTGCACTACTGGTTTTAGCCACTAGTAATCCCAGCTACTCAGAAGCCTGATTTGAGGATCCTGGTCCAAAGCCAGCTCAGGCAGGAAAGTCCATGAGGCACTTATCTCCAATAAACAACTAGGAAAAAAATTCTGATTGGAGCTGTAGCTAACCTTGAGCAAAAAAGTCTAAAGACAGTGCTCAGGGGCCAAGTTCAATCTTCAAGCCTGAAACACACACACATACACACATACACACACACACACACACACACACACACACACACACACACACACACACACATACACATATACTCTGTTACATTTAATGGCTTGTATTGATAACTTTAGTTTCTGTCAAAACATTAGCCAGGAGAATTCTGATATTTAAGAAATGCTCTGTTATTCTTTTTAACATGTTCTTTAGACTATATTCTATCCTCATATAAAGCTCAAACCAAAAAATAAAAAAATTAAATTTCATTCATTTAGTTCTAATCTTTCCATCATTTGTGGGGAAGTATATGCACAGCAAGGATACAAAAAATCAATTTAACTACCTACATGGATTGAGTTAAAGAGAATTGTATATATAAATATATATATGCTTACTATATACTGATATTTAACTATGTAATTGTCTATAAAGATTGTCCTTTTGAATATTAATAAGAAAATGGTGATATTGAGAATCTGTCAGATATTAAGTTAAAAATACTAAAATTTTGAATAGTGTGGCTGGTTATGTACTTCAATATTAGTTCCTTAGAAGGAAAAAACTCATGCTTCAACAACTAGTTTATAAGGTGATAATAATGCATTTCTGGGATGACCAAAAATTTGAACTATACATTGTATATTAATGAAGATTAGATTAGCTAAGGTTGTGATTCCTTTTACTTCTATATATCCTGTCCTTTATTTGTTTCTGCTTTAAAATTTCTGCCTCATACATGTTATAATGATGAAAGGCTATCCCTGGTAAGAACAGTGTCTTTGCTAATACAAAAGGAGAAAAACTTGATACATTACAGCATAAATTGTAATATATATAAATAGATCTTTAAATCAAAGTGGCATGTGTTGGTATGACAATTGCAAGATCTCACAGAGAAAATTATTACAGAAGAAAAGTGGAGAGATAGGAGATTGTTAAAGAGGGAAGGGACCCAGACATCTGCAAAAAAAAATTGCTAACAGAGTTTTGAATAAATATCTGTGGCCTTACAGTCTTATGAAGTACCAGATGATCCTAGCCAACCTACTGTGGCCTGAGATAGCTACAAGATAACCTACTCTGCAGAGTGCAACCTGTAGAAAAGTCCAGGAAAGATTTGAACAGCATGAAGGCTCTTCTGCCCAAAAGACATTCAGACACCCTTGTACATGCACCTTTGACTTAATATAAACACCCTGGTGGAGTTACTCTGGAAACAAGAGAATAAATCTATGAGCTGCCTTTACTAATTTCCCACATCTTAAAGGGTTCACCCAGGAAACCCTGTGTATCTTGCCCAAGGAACCAGCTGTGTGGCTTTCTCTGAGCAGCTCAGTGAACAAAAACTTAAGGAAGTAGATAAGCACACATTTGCACACTCATGCATGCACGCACACACACACACACACAGACACACACACACACACACACACACACACATCCCCTAAAGGCAGCTAAGCTATATTTCCTGAGTGTCTTAATCTGCCACGACTCCTGAGTTACGGCTACATAGACTAATTGGTTCTCTTATGCTTCCCCCAAAGGCAGTCAGGCAACACTTCGTAGAATCTAAAATTCCTGAGAAGCAGGTACCTAACCTACACATCCAGACTGCTTATAAATAGCTATACATAGCTTCTTGAGAAAGCTGGTTCCCTAGATGCTCTTCAACATCTTCTGAGTAGTGCTCAGAGATTGACAGGAGATCATGAATCATCCTGCATGCTAAAACATAGTTCTATCTTAATACAATTCTCTCAAGTTGATAGGATGCCTATACCCCACAGCTGGCTGCAATATGTGTAAAGTCACCAAAGAACCCATACCACTGGAAGGAAATACATCCTAATTATTCAGTCCCTGAAGCCTGGACACTGAAATATCTACAGTTATCACCAGCATTTACTACAGTTGAAGAAACCAATGAAACCATATATAATTGCTTGGAACTAAAGCTAACACAAATACTATTTGAGCTCCCCAGAGGGTCTTAGACTTGAGTTAACTTATTTGTAACCACTTATATACCACCTGGTGTGTTGACTTATAGGAATATTCTAGCAACCTGAGTTTCTCTGGGTCTGGCTTACTTCATTTCCCCAAGTCTTTCCTTTTCTTTTTTTTTTTTTTTTTGCCAGTCCTGGGCTTGAGCTCAGGGCCTGAGCACTGGCCTTGTACTTTCTCAAGGTTAGAGCTCTACCACTTGAGCCTCAGCACCACTTCCGGCTTTTTTCTATGTATGTGGTACCAAGGAATCGAACCCGGGTCTTCATGCATGCTAGGCAAGCACTTTAACCACTAGGCCAAACTCCCGGCCCCCAAGTCTTTCCTTTTCTTTTCTTTTCTTTTTTCTTTTTTTTTTTTTTTTTGCTAGTCCTGGGCTTGAACTCAGGGCCTGAGCACTGTCCTTGGACTTTCTCAAAGCCAGAGCTCCACCACTTGAGCCTCAGCACCACTTCTGGCTTTTTTTCTATGTATGTGGTACTGAGGAATAGAACCCAGGTCTTCGTGCATGCTAGCAAAGCACTCTACTACTAGGCCAAACTACTGGCCCCTTTCCATTTCTTTATGAATGATACATTATAATTCTTTCTGATGGATGAGTAAAGTTCCATTGTGTATATATTCTATATTTTCTTGATCCATTCATCCACTGTAGAGCATCTGGGCTAATTCCATAATGTATCTATGGTAAACTATGTTGCAATGAATATGCTGTGCTGGTAGCTTTAGTATGGCTATGTTCATGTTCTGTTAGATAAATGTCCAGGTGTGGAAATTCTAAGACATAGGATAAGAGTTGAGAAAATGAAGGAAGGAGTGGGTCAAAGGGGGTGATAATGTTGAAGAGATGACACAGATCAAGAGACATTGTATACATAAACTGTTCTGTAAAATGGCCAAAAAATTAAATACATGAACTAAAAATTAAGAAAAGGGAAAAGGTGGGTTGGGAAGAGTGGGTGAGAATATTGAAAGAGGCAACACTGATCAGGATACATTATTGAATGGCAACTCCTTTGTACAACTAGTTGAAGATAATAAAAACATTTTTAAAAGAACATTATACAACCACCACCATGGAATACATTTGTATCAGAAAATCTCTTATTATGAAAGCATCCTGTAAAATTTGCAAAGATAGCTAACCAATCAGAACCAATCAATGAAAAAATGGAGGAACAAGAATTTTTCAAAAACCAGATTTTACACTGATGATGGGAATGGAACTTAGTACATATACAATGGAAAAAAGTATGGATATTCTTCAAAAACAATAAAGTGTAATTCCTATATGAAACTCCTGGGCAATATCCAAATGAGTCAGTCAAAATACAATAAAACTACCTGCATATGTGTTTATTGTGGCTATTGAAATTTAGACAATCACTCTGTGACCACTGATGCATGAATGTAAACAGTGGGAGGGAGAGGGGAACTTAATTTTGTAGAAGAATTCCAATGCCAACTGTAGTATTAGGAAAGGCAGCTGCAGAAAAGGAAATAAAGTTACCTGCTATTTGCTTTCCTTCACCTATTTCCTCAGTAGACATACCATGTATAAGTCTATTCCTGTATGGCATATGATATATTTTCAGACAAATGACTTTGAGAATTAAGTTTTCACTTTTATCTTCTCCCTTGGAACTCTCTTACAGAGTTTTCTGCTCAGATATTAACTCAGCATACAAAAAATATATCCTCTGAATTACTCTTTTTAAGGCTATTCAAATTTCATGTTTTCCTTTTCTATACATTGTGGGAGCCAAATTTAAACTGTTCTTTAAAAGAGCAAAAATTAAATGTATCCACTTTAAAATAATACCCTCAAAAATAATAATTCCTCCCCCAAATCACAATCCCATTTAAAAATAGCACTCATCGTTATATCTAACATTTAAAAATGCAATTCCAAAGCAATTCAGAACATAAGCTTATGAAGCTTATCTCTCCAATTAACCCCAAATGTAATAAAATTATGTCTTCAATGTTCCCCACATATTTAAACTCAATTATTCCTTTAAAGTCTTTGAATCAGTCTGTCTTGTGAAAGCTAAATTTTCAGGGATTCAATTATTATTCTGTGCAGTAAATGTTCAAGACCTTAGTTCTCATTCTCTAGTGAATCACGATTCTGAAATTCAGAGAAAAACTTGCATATTCTGCATATATTTTGAATGTAGGGTCAAAAAAATACAAGTACTTCTCATTCTTCTTGTAAATTTGGTTCAATCCTCATCTTTCCCTTGAATAAATGCATTTATATTCTAAATAATGCTCCTATTATCAACTTTGCCACAAGAATATAAAACAGATTTGGCCTCAGGATTTTGCCACTTCTGTTGATAAGAAAGTCTGCCATCATCAGAACTAGCTCAATCAGGTAAGGAAAAGCCTGCTAATTTTAGAGAAACTGTAACCATTGGTGTAAACTGAATTCAAAACACCCTGGATCTTCCCAGAACTATGAAACGATTGTACACCTGCTGGTTGGGGCTCAGAATATGGAGTAGGAACTGCTTTGGAAATTCTCCAGCTTTCTGAGAGCTGCTTGATTCTTCTGGAGTAGTTTCACCAACATCATAGTGGATCAAAAGGTCTCTCTGATCTCACCAAAATCTCTATTCCCACTTGGTCATGTTGACTTTCTAAACTTTTCTTTAAACAGCAAGTATACTCCACGTTTTGACGTATGCATTTTCCTTCCAAATTGGAATTGCACACCTCTAGCTTTTTTCATGTTTCTCCTCAAATATCACCTTTCCTGTGAGACATTTTTGAAGGACTTCTAAAAACAGTCACTTTATCCATGCTATACTCTGACAAAGCATCATGACTATTTCTCCATAAAATGTATCATCTGTCAACTCATTATGTATTTTGTTGTTTAAAATTGTTAAGCTAATACTACATTAAAAGCCAAAGACAGATATAATTTATAAACAGTGAATAGCGACTGGTATAATTTATTTTATTTTATTTTATTGTCAGGATGATGTGCACAGGGGTTACAGTTATGTTTGTAAGGTAGTGAGTACATTACTTCTTGAACATTGTTATCCCTTCCCATGTTTTTCTCCCACTTTTCCTCCCTCTACCCCTTCCTAAATTGTAGAGATTATTTCCAACATACTGTCTTGTGAATATCGCTGTTCCATTTGTTCTTCCTTCGTCCTGTTTTCATCATCTTGTGTTTCACCTTCCCTTCCCTAATCGATTAAACAAATAAATGTATGTACAACACACCAGGAACCAAAGTCAGATACAGTAATGATAGGGGACAAACCACAAGCAAGAAGAAAACCAAAAAGATAAAAGAAATAACTTCACATAAGACATAGAAAACAACAGCCACATAAATAAACCTCAAGTTTTCCAAATCCTGGAGTTCATTTTGCATAGGAGCACCCTATATAGCCATATGCATATAGCTTTTGAGCTATTGTGATTCTCTGCTAGGAAAATGATTGACATTATTTTAATGCTCAATAAGTAATTATGGGACAAACTCATTTTTTCTTTAATCTACTTCCACTTGCTAATAAGTTTCTTCAAATTGTTTTCAAGCTTCATGAATATCAATTTTCTTACAGCATGTGAATTTTTATTTCACATCTTTTGTTGCTACTTATGTCTCCTTCCATAGCTATCCAGCCTATAAATTCAAATCTTTCATTTGTTCAAAGTACTATAATAATTTTCTTTTTAATATACATAGAGAAAATCAGTATTTCATAATATATGGATTTTTCTATCGTACAGAATTTTATGAACAATTAAGATATAAAAATGGAATAAATCTTATTAAGGATTGTAGTACAATAAAAGTAGAGTTCTGAGAATAAAGCTTCACTGGTGAATTTTGTTTTGTTTTTAATTTTATTTATTATAAGATTGTGACATAGATAAGAATTTAAAGTAATTGGGCACTGGGAATTTAGCCTAGTTATAGAGTGCTTGCCTGGCATGCATGAAGACCTGGGTTTGATTCCTCAGTACCACATACATAGCAAAATGCCAGAAAGGGTGCTGTGGCTCAGTTGGTAGACCTCTAGCCTTGAGAAAGCCACTGTCCAAGGACAGTGCCCAGGCACTAAGTTCAAGGCCCAGGACTGGCAAAAAAAAAAGAATTTAAAATAATTTATTAGAAACACAGTACTTATCTTATTGTCAATGGCTTTCTGAAAAGTGATTATTCTTTAGCATATGGTTATTTATTGTTTCAATAGTGGATTTGATTAGATGTATATTGGTTTTACAAATCTGCAAAAGTAATTGTAGATATAAATAAAAGTGTAAGATCATGTTTTAGAGCAGCCTGGTCATGTGAGATCACTCACCTTCATGCCTCTATGCAGAACCCCTATATAAAACAACTCTTCTACATCAAGGAGTAATTAAATTTAAAATTGGTTTGTTATCTAATAAAGTGGCAATCTCAGTATCTTTTTGTTTCTGAATCTTGTATTCCTGAATTTTCCAATATTCTGAATAAACTTGTAAAGTTTATACTGTGCTAATGTTATGGTAGTCTTTAGTTTTTCTATATTCAGAAGCCGTACATATCTGACAAAACATATTATGTGAATAAATTGTCAGTCTCATTCTCAAGGAAATTCAATAAATTTCAAAAGCTTAGGAAGTTTTTTTGAGGGGGGTCGTGGGGCTAGAACTCAGTCTGGCCAATGTCCCTGAGCTCTTCAGCTCAAGGCTACCACTCTACCCCTTGAGACACAGCCCCACTTTTTTAGTGATTAATTGGAGATAAGACTCTCATGGTCTTTAGTGTCTGTGCTGGCTTTGAACCATGATCCTCAGATCTCACTCTCCTGAGTAGCTATGATTACAGGCATGAGCCACTGTGCCAGGCCCAGCCAAACCTTTCTTTGTTTAGTCTCCTAAGAGAGAAATGAAGCTTTAGAATAAAATGGTGTTGATGAGGATGTTACTCTGATTTAGGATGACCTTGTGTCACAGTTAGGCCAGGTCTTCAACACGAAATTTTGAGTTATAGGAATTTCATCCTATGGTATTGACAGTTTGGGTAGTCTTCAAATACTGACGGCCACTGTTATACATTTCACAGTTTGTAGTTTCCACAAGACACTATGCCTTGTTAAAAGTCTGTTTTTCCAAAATCACAAATGGAATTTTATAGAATTCAACAATCTTCTTCTTCCAATAGGATCAAGACTTCATGTATTATTAATTCTATTATGCACATATTTCACTACAGATTTATATTCTGGAATTTTTTTGAAGATTGTTAAATTGACAGTTGTAATAAACTGTTGTCAAAAGAGAATATATTAGTAATTCAAAGTGTGACAAATTTTGATATTCATGTCAAATATATTGAACAAATAAAGCATAAAGAATATGCATTTTAGTTCACAGGTAGGAGACATCAGAATAAATGACATTGCAGCATTTGTAAGGAAGTAGAAAGGCTTGGAAAAAAAATGATACTAAGTGATTTAAGACAGACCCAAAGAAACATAGTTTGCATGGTTTCCTTTGTAATGATGAGAATGAGCCTATAAATCTACAAATAAACAAAGTGGATAGTAAAAGAAAAAATTACACTGTGACATGATAAATTAAACAGGACTCTAAACATTCACATACTGAAACCAAAGGGTCACAAAGGCTCAATAGTTGTGTGCATGTGATCCTACAAATTGATGTTTATTGAAATGAAGACGAGGAAAGGAAAACAAGTTTTTTGTTATTTTGCTTTTTTTGTTCTCTTTTGTCACTGCTTTTAGTTTTTACACATTTTGTCCTGTATGTAAGTTTATCTGTTTGGGAGAAGGCAAGGGGAAAAACACAAAGGCTAACAAACACAGCAGTGATCCTCATTAGTGCGGAACATGAACTATACAATTGTTGAGGAGGAGGCTAAGAAGGGAAAAATGGAGAAAAGGAGAGAAGAGGTGATACTGTTAAAAGAAAATGTCGTCACTAACTTACTTCTATAATGGTAACCCCTCTGTACACCAACTTTACAAGAAAAGTAAATTTTAAATAATTTTTAAAAGAATACACATTTTTAGTATTTAGTTTTTAGGTAATTTTGATGGTAACTGTTTTATGATAAATTTGATACCTACTATAAACTACAGGTAAAGAAAAATATAAGATAAAATTAAGATTTGTGCTTTTTTCATCATTTTGTAATTTGTATCTATGGTAAATAAAATTTCTATGGTTTATGAAGGATTTTTTAAATATATTATTCAATTTGGCATAAAACTTAAATATATAATAGTTTGCTCTTAAAGTTACATGTAGAAATAAGGCTTTTCACATTCTATTTCCATAAAAAACTTATAATTGAAAAAATTTAAAAATAATGTAATTGATCATACAGATACTGATTTTCCAGTCCTGGGCTTGAGCTCCAGGCCTGAACACTGTCCTTGGACTTTCTCAAGACTAGAGAGAGCTCTACAACTTGAGCCTCAGCACTACTTCTGGCTTTTTTCTATGTGTGTGGTACCAAGGAATCAAACCTGGTTCTTCGTGCATCCCAGACAAGCAGTCTACCACTAGGCCAAACTCCCACCCCTAAGAATTTTACACTTTTCTTTATTTTATTTTTTTGCCAGCCCAGGGGCTTGAACTCAGGGTTTGAGCACTGTCCTTGTGTTTTCTCAAGACTAGGGCTCTACCACTTGAGCCACAATACCATTTCCAGCTTTTTCTATGCATGTGGTACCAAGGAATCAAACCCGAGTCTTCATGCATACTAGGCAAGCACTCTAACTCTAGGCCAAACTCCCAGCCCCCATATTTAGATTTACATATAACAATTTAACTATACAAAATTTTATCTAAACACATATCTACATATTCAATAAGGATAAAAATTCTGGAATTAAAAACCACATATATAGTCCTTAAGCATACAGGACAGCTATGATATTTTATTGACTCAAAGACACAGGTAAGAATTCTCTTATTACCCCAGTCTGTGTTTGAGGTTGTATTTTCAAAGAGAACTGTGCATTTATTAAATATTAAATATTAAAATATAAGTGCTTTTAATGATAATGTTTTCCTATCTTTGGATAGAATAAACATACCTATGATAGTAGTTTCATTAGAACTCCTGGCTAGAATATGCGTACTAAATTTTTGAAGATGACATTGTTTTTTATTTTATTTTTATTATCAAGTTAATATATACAAGGGTTACAGTTACATTTGTCACATTCTCACACTGATACCCATTCTTATGCTTTTGTCCTCATTTCCCTCCCCCTATCTACTCCCAATCATCTTGTTTTCCCCCCTTCCCTTTCCTATTTCAAATAAACATTTATACAATATACCAGGTAACAAAGTCAGACACAGTAACAATATGAAATTAATCAAAGGGCAACAAAGGAGAAGAGAAATAATACAGTACATTTAGAACAATCACTCAAGCAAGATAAAGCTCTTGAAGATGACAGTCTTAAAAGCTGGTAACCTGGAAGAAACTTGACTACTTCCAGTTGTAGACTAACTACTTCAAGTAGAAACTATTTAGGTGATATTATCTTACATCAGAAACCAATCCAGAAGACGCCTGTAGATTGCTGACTCATGGTCCAACCAAGCCAGGTGCAGATCGCCATGCCCTGAATAGATATAGAAGTCAAATAACACTTTCCTCCCATTCCTTCTTAGTGCTGCAAAGCCCCCTATGAGGAATCCAAATCTCTACCTTCCACTCTATCACATTTTATTTCATTAATTATAGCATTACTCTTTCAGTCTACATCCAGAAAAGCTAGGATGAGGGTAGGTACAGTGGCACATGCCTGTAATCTTAATTACTCTGTAGGAGCAGATAGGAGAATTACTGTTCAAGGCCAGCCCAGGCACAAGCATGACTCTTCATAAAAATGAACAACGTGAGCACAAAGTGGCTGGGGGCAAGCTTCAAATAGTAGAGCAATCCAGAGGCCTTGAGTTCAACCTCTAGTGCAGCCCCCAAAACATACGAGAAATAAGTACAACTAAATCAAACCAATTTTTTTACATCATGAAAAAATGGTTGTTGTGATATAGTTTTCAGATCCAAGAAAAGCAGTATATCTTTGCTTCATACAATTCAAGGTAAGTGTTCATAGGTTATAGACTAAAAAACCATACACTGACAAAAAAAACCATGAAAGGTATTACTAAAACACACTTCTGTACTGATTTGATACAGTACTTTTCTCAAAAATCTAATGTAAATAAACACCCAGTGAAATGATACAAGTAAAATGATACACTCAAATTTTACTACAAAAACTGAAGTTTGTCAGCTTTTTAACTATAAAAGGAAAACATTACTAGGAACTTAACAGAAAGTTGAAATAAGTAATAGATGCCATAAGCCTTCCTGAAATTGTGTATAAAGAGATTTATAGCAGGATCCTTCCAAATGATAATCAGCAGCCTATGAAACTGCTTCGAAAATGAGATGGTATTCTCTGCATAATATAATTTGTCTAACCACAAAAAGTGCTTGCTAGAGAATGGCTCCAGTTCGGTTCTTGCTCATTCACTTTCTACTTTAGTTAAGTCACTGGACTGATGAATGCACACATCCTGTGTGTTCTCACTGGGAATTGATTAGGTTAAGCACTGGACTTAAGGTAAGAAGTTCCTGAGTAGAATACCAGAACATTCATTAAGACTTCATTCTGTAAGACTACACACATATATACCTCCGTTTGGTCAATGCCAACATTATGAGATGCCCGAAAGAGAGAAATCACAGCTACTTCTCCATGCCGCACGTTCATGTGCATTCCAAAGTCAGATAAATTCTTTATCACAATAAAAGGAAAAAGAGACAAAAATCACCAAGAATGAATATAGACAATTTATTTAAAGTCCAAATTCAGAACCACATCTTTAGGATTTAGAATCCTTTCTGCCCTGTCTGAGTCTGACAGGAAGAGGAATTCTGGGAGTCTAGACAAAGCCTTCTAGACTAGCACTTCAAAATGGAGTTTTAAAAAGGCAGAGGTAAAAACATTTTAAAAATTATATTTTAAAACTTATGTCAAGTGGTATAATGTTAGCTTTGGGCACAAAAGCTCAGCGAAAGGCCCTGAGTTCAAGTGCAAGGATCAACATTAAAAGAAAACAAGAATACATAATTTTTGCTTGCTCACTTTCTAATGGGAATAAAATAGTAAATCGGGATATAGATTCATTAGGTTTATGCTTATTGTATAGCCCCTCAATATTTATTGTATCGTAATTATGAACCCAATATATTTAAAATAATAAAAAAGCACTTGAATGACAAAATATTATGTCAATCAGGGCTCATTTTGCTATATTTGATGCATGCCAGCAATGTTTAACATGACTCCACTTTGAAAAGTATCGATAACAAAACACTAGTCTGGCTACATAAAAAGAGAGAGTTGTGGGAGTGATTGTCTCTTTTAAATTTGGCCAAAATTTGTCTTATTCCTACTAGTCCTGCTTTTCTTGCATTTTTCCACTCCAGCATGGATCGTCTCTGTAATTGATGCTAAAGATTTTCCATCTCTTCCCTTTGATATATCTTCCCTTATTAAGCATCATCATTTTATACTATTTTAGCCAAAAGAAACATATAGACACACAAAACCTTAAAAATTAATCAACCATCTAAGTCAGTTATAAAAATATGACTGTAAAGGAATTAATCAACTTTGTCTCAGAATCAAATGACATACATTCAATTATTAATTGGTCTGCATAATCCACTACTTGGCATTTACCCAATCGTCCAGACACAAGGACAGACTAAATTCACTAGCACGATGTTCATTGCAGAACTATATACCATAGCAAAGATACGAAACCAATCCAGACAACCCTCAGTAGATGAGTAGATCAAAAAGATGTGGTATTTATACACAATGGAATTCTATGCTGCTGTCAGAAAGAACATTGTAAGGAAATGGAAAGACAGAAAAAAATCGTATTAAGTAAGCCAGACTCAAAGGAACATAGGATCAATGGTTTCCCTCATTTGTCATAATCAGTAGAAACCTTGGGCTCTCCTAGCAGATATTTACAATAGAGCAAAACCTAGATACATAAGGCCATATAGGATGACACTAAATGAAAGGACCTCCAGTATATAGAAACAAATGCCATATAATGAGTGATTGTTGTCTTTAATGTACTATGTTATCTCTCATCTTTTTTCTGTCCCTTGGTTATCTCATATTGTTACAGTATTCTACCTTATTATCTGATATAGTGTATATATGCTTATTTGGTTATTTGAAATTGGATAGGGAAGGGGAAAAACAAGATGAGGGGCAGGGGTGTGCCGAGAGAAATGGGGAGCATGACATGAGAAAGGATATCAATATTTGTGAAGTAATATACCTTCCATCTGGTGAATATGTAACCCTTCTAATAATTACAATAAAAATATGTGAAAAAACTAAAAAATTAATTGGTCTGCAAAATTGGCTCACATTGTGAAGAAGATTGCTTTTCAAAATGTTATTTCTCTTCTCTTTTTTGCCCTTATGTTTAATCTCATGTTATTGTATCTGAATTTGTAACCTGGTATATTGTATATATGTTTATTTGTTTATTTGAAATAAGGAAGGGAAGGGAGGAAAACAAGATGATTGGGAGGGGTGGGGTGAGGGAATAATGCACCTGCTACCTTATGGATATAACTGTAACCCCTCTATACATTATCCTGACGATAAAATTAAAGAGAAAAAAAAGAAAACAAAATAATGTTCACCTACTAATATATTTGCTTCTTCAGAGTTCATGTACATAACAACTTGCCTAGAATTTAGCATGCTAATATCCTCCACTATCCAAAATTCTCTTGGGAGCCTCAGACTTGCAAGCCTTGTGCCACAGAAGTTTCTGATGGTGTCATTTTCATTCAACATCAATCTGATTTCAAAGAAGGTAACTTTAGGTCATTGACAGATGTTCTTCCTCCATATGTACATAAAAAATAAATGTTCTCTCTTAAAAACAAAAGGAACAAAAAAATCCCCCTTACTGGGTGAAATCCTGACAAGGAACTTGCTATCTAAACCATTCTTTCAGCATGCTACACAGCTGAGTTGATCTTTCACAGAATGAAAAAAGAGAGAATTAGAAGACCGAGGCTCTCTGTTATTGTTTTTTCTAGTAGCAGAACTATTTCTCTAGTTCTGATTAAAATAAATAAAATACCAGTAAAATTAGTGTAATGTACACTTATCCCCCAAATAATCAAAATACAAGATAAATCTACATATGCATGCATATTATTTGTCATAAATTTCAAATGCTATGGGAGTTTTGAACAAAATTAAGTCCTTACTTCAAAATCAAGTAGAAACAGTTCAGATCCTAACATCCTGGACTTTCAAGAGCTATTTTGAATTGTTGATGAGTCCTTTTCCATCATAAAGAATGATATTCTACCACACATAAGAAAATGGAAAAGCTTGGAAAAAGAGATATTAAGTGAAATAAGCCACACCCTAATAAACATAGGTTACATGATTTTTCTGGCTTGTCATAACTACAATGTGCCAATAAAGTTATATCTAAACACATTGGATAGTAAAATACAAAAAATACACTTGCACATGATAAATTATATAGTTCTCTAGAAATTCATACAGTGAGACCAAACAAAGGAGGATATTCTTAGGAGAGGATCACAAAGGCTCAATAGCTGTGTGCATATGATCATATAAAATAGTATTTATCTAAATGAACCTCAGAAAATGGAGAAAAGAAGTCTTTTTTCCTTTTTTATTTATTTTGCTGTTTCTGTGTTCTGGACCTTTTATGTCATGTAAGGTTTTCTGCTTGGGGAGCACAGAAATGGAGGGACAAAGCATAAACAACTGCAACAGCGATACTCACTAGACACTATGCTAAAAATGAACTATACAGCTTGTAGGGACATGAGGGAAAAACTGGCAGAAAGAGAGGAAGAAGTGACACTGTCCATTTTAGAAATGTACTCATCACCTTTTGTTTTTGTGACTTTTTTCCCATTATTTTGTTTTACTTTTCTTTTCTTTTTTTTTTCATTACTATAATTACTCTTTACATCACCCCTACAATAAAAATAAAGAACAAATGTAAATAAAGTAGAAAGAGTTGTGGTGAGGAGGATTCATTGAGAATGTGTGTATAGTGCTTTCTTTTTTTTTTTTTTTTTTGCCAGTTCTGGGCTTGAGCTCAGGGCTTGAGCACTGTCCTTGGACTTTCTCAAGGCTAGCACTCTACCACTTGAGCCACAGCACCACTTCTGCCTTTTTTCTAAGTATGTGGTACCAAGGAATCAAACCCGGGTCTTCGTGCATGCTAGGCAAGCACTCTACCACTAGGCCAAACTCCCGCTCCCATAGAATGCTTTCTTAACACAGAGATTGAATCGATCCAGTGTTCATCATTTATGTGAAATGGGCTTTTGTTCTATGAACATTTGGAAAGAACTAATTGAGAACACAATTTGAGTATCACTAATTAATGAATGGCTCCCATGCCTGCATCTCTAAACTTTCAATGACTCTGAACTTCAAAAAACATACACAATGTTTTCATCAAAAAGGTCCTTTACATTCTTAGTTAAGTTAATTCCTAGGTAGATTATTTCTTTGAGGCTATTGCAAAAGGAGTTGCTTTCCTGATTGTTGCCTCCTTTCCCTCACTGTTGGCATAGAGGAAGGCCATTGATTTTTGAGAGTTAATTTTATATCCTGCTACCTTGCCAAAGTTTTGAATCAGCCCAACGAGCTTGGCAGTGGAGTTTATAATAGGGTTCTTTAAATACAGAATCATGTCATCTGCAAAGAGGGATAGTTTTACTTCCACTTTCCCTACTTGGATCCCCTTTGTGCTTGCTTCTTGCCTTACTGCTCTGGCTAGGAATTCTAATACTATGTTAAAGAGGAGTGGAGAGAGTGGGCATCCTTGTCTCATTCCTGATTTTAGGGGGAATGACTTTAGCTTTTCGCCATTAAATATAATGCAAACTGAGGGTTTGTCATACACAGCCTTTATTATATTGAGAAACTTTAAAACCCTAAAAAGGAAATTAAAGCAGAACTAAGGAAATGGAAAAACCTCCCATGCTCCTGGATTGGAAGAATCAACATTGTGAAAATGACAGTCTTGCCAAGGGCTATCTACAAATTCAATGCAATTCCCATCAATATCCCAATGGCATTCTTTAAAGAAATAGAAGAGGCAATCCAAAATTTCATATGGAATAATAAAAGACCCTGTATAGCAAAAACACTTCTTAGCAGAAAGAACAGTGCTGGAAGAATTTCAGTTCCAAACTTTAGACTCTATTACAGAGCTACAATGACAAAAACAGCTTGGTACTGGCACAAGAATAGGCCTGATGACCAGTGGAATAGAACTGAGAACCCAGAGATTAACCCACAGACCTATGGCCACCTAATCTTTGATAAGGAAAAAGCCAAAAAAATAGGATGGAAGAAAGACAGCCTCTTCAACAAGTGGTGCTGGCAGAACTGGTTAAGCATCTGCAGAAAACTAAAGTTGGATCCTTCTTTGTCACCCTGCACTAGAATTAACTCCAAATGGATCAAAGACCTCAAGGTAAAATCTGACACACTGAAAACTTTACAGGAAGGAATAGGAGATACACTAGGTCTCCGTGGCACAGGTCGAAACTTTCTTAATAAGGACCAAGAATCACAACAAATCAGAGAAAGGCTGGATAAGTGGGACTGCATTAAACTGCAGAGCTTTTGTATGGCAAAGGACATAGCTAGTAAATTAATTAAGAAGCCTACAGAATGGGAGATCTTCACTAACAACAAACAAAGGCCTCATATCTAAAATACATGAACAGCTCAAAAAATTGAATCACTCCAAAACTAATCTCCAAAGACACAACCATCCCATTAAAAGATGGGCCAATGACTTAAAGAGAGTCTTCTCTGAAGAAGAAATAAAAATGGCCTATAGACACATGAAGAAATGCTCAACATCTCTGGTCATAAAAGAAATGCAAATCAAAACAACTCTAAGATTCCACCTCACTCAGGTTAGAATGGCCAGGATCAAGAAAACTAATAACAACAGATGCTGGAGGGGATGTGGCCAGGAGGGATCACTACTACACTGTTGGTGGGAGTGCAAACTCATTCAACCACTATGGAAAGCAGTATGACAGTTCCTCAAAAGACTAAACATAGAACTCCCCTATGACCCAGCAATTCCACTACTTGGCATTTACCCAATCATCCAGAAGCAAGGACA
The DNA here is from genome assembly GCF_031878675.1 of Megascapheus bottae. Lineage (NCBI taxonomy): Eukaryota > Metazoa > Chordata > Mammalia > Rodentia > Geomyidae > Megascapheus > Megascapheus bottae. The sequence goes on along the minus strand of NC_143517.1, from coordinate 31,085,778 downwards.
GACTAAATCCACTAGCACAACGATGTTCATTGCAGAACTATTTACCGTAGCAAAGATATGGAACCAACCCAGATGTCCCTCAGTTGATGAGTGGATCAACAAGATGTGGTATTTATACACAATGGAATTCTATGCTGCTGTCAGAAAGAACAACATCGCCCCATTTGTAAGGAAATGGAAAGACTTAGAAAAAAAATCATATTAAGTGAAGTAAGCCAGACTCAAAGGAACATAGGCTCAATGGTTTCCCTCATTTGTCCTAATCAGGAGAAATCTTGGGCTCTCCTAACAGAGATTCACAATAGAACAAAATCTAGATACATAAGGCAATAGTATGACGCTAAATGTAAGGACCTCCAGGATATAGAAACAATGCCATATAATGAGTGATTGTTGTCTTTAATGTGCTATGTTATCTCTCATCTCTTTTGCTGTCCCTTGGTTATCTCATATCATTACAATATTTCACCTTTTATCTGACATATTTTACATATTCTTAATTGGTTATTTGAAATAAGAGAGGGAAGGGGGAAATCAAGATGAGCGGGGGGAGAGGAGAGGGAAATGGGGACAATGACATGAGAAAGGGTATCAATATTTGTGAAGTAAGGTACCTTCTGTCTGGTGAATATAATGTAACCTTCTATTAATTACAATAAAAATATATGAAAAAAACATATACAATGAAAAGCCAATATCTATTTATTTCTTAACATGGCATCCTCAGTATGCTTTAAATAGAGAATTCACTTACACCCAATCTGGGAGTTGTCACAAACTTTCTATTTATTTTCATTCATATGTCTTATCAGTGTCTTAGTTGATATCTATTCTGTGTTCAATTATACTGCCATAGATGCAATTCGTGATCTTATAATTTTACTTTAGTGAATTTTACTTTAGCTGTCCATACGTTGGTTTTATATACTCCAATGGACTTCTAAAACTTTTACACTACCACTTAAACTGTCAAATGCAAATTTCTCTGTGGAAATAATTTAGTGACTCAGAATAAAACTCAAATTCTTCAAATGCCTCAATCTAATACCTCCTTACCTTTATATATCACAGAAAATAAGAAATAGAAAATGAATAACTAAGCTATTTCCTTTCCTACTGATGAAATTGGTGAATTCCTACGGTGTAGTTTACTACTTAATATTCTTTGGATATGAAAATGAAGCTCCATATAGTAGGTGATGCTGAACTTGCGCATGTCTTCCCATCAGATTAACAGTTGATATAAACATCTAAATAAGAATCTGTTTACTTGTCAATTTATACCTGCATTTTATTTACCACAAACAGGGGAAGCATGTAGTCTATGTTTCTTTGGGTCCAGCTTACTTTGTTTAGTGTAATTTTTCCCAAATGTTTCCATTTCCTTACAAATGGGACAATATCATTCATTTTGATAGGTAAGTAGAATTCCATTGTGTATATATACACCACATTTTCTTGATCCATTTATCCACTGAGAGATATCTAGATTGATTCCATGTCTTAGCTATGTTAAACAATGCTGAAATAACATGGTTGTGCTGGTGGCTTTAGTGAGGCCTTGGCTTGAGGTCCTTTGGAATGTCCAGAATCGAACTGTTGGTTCATAGGGGAGCTCTATTTTTAATCTTATAAGGAACCTCTATGCTGCTTTCCAGAATGTTTGAAAAAGTTTATGTTCCCACCAACCGTGTAATAGGGATATAAATAAATAGCATATTATATATATGTATGCACATATGTATGCATACATGTATGTATGTATATGTGTATCCGTGTATGCACACTGGGACATGATAAATTACATAGCACCATAGTCATTAACATTCACAGATCAAAGAAGGCTAAGAATAGGAGTGCGGGACAAAGGCCCAACAGCTATGCACAGATAATCATATAAAATAATATTCTGTAAAATGGACTTCCAGAAGAAGAAATGAGAGACATCCTTTAGTTGTTATTGTTGCTCTTTTATTTTTTGTTTGCTTGTATTTGAGAACATAAGTGAGGGCTCATAAAAGGATGAACAAATACAACAATGATATTCATTTTATCCACTGTGAAACATGAATTGTATGTATCTTGTAGATGGAGATGGGAGGGAACTACTGGGAGTGAAAGAATAACAGATGAGGAGGCATGGTTCAAAAAGAATTGTACTCCTCACTCATTATCTGATTCATGCAACTGTAACCCCTCTGTCAAATCTACAATAAATTTTTATGAAAGAAATGGTGCAGAAACTTTGATGTTCTCATTTAAGTGGTCCTAATTTTACCTTTATGTAAATCACTCTCCCTATACCGCAGAATAACTCTGAATGTAACCATATGGAGATCTTTTACTTGGGAGGACACATCCAATAATTGTTTCCAAAAGATTGGCCTGGCCGACCAATGCGTTTGTGAGCAATCATCATCTGTGGCACCCATCCCCTAACTCTCTACCACTACATCTAGGATGTGCTGGTGATTACAAGTATGTTGTCTTGACTGGTGACAGGATATTCATAGGGAAATAGGTAAGAAAAAAGCCAAATGCTTTTGTAAAGGTTTAAGCAGATTTCCTTGCATTCCTATGATTTGGGAATGAATGCTTTATTTTCTCCAGAAATGAGCATCATGTTTTCAGGGTGTCTTTGGTTGCTTCCTTAGACACATTTTGGAAAATATTCCACAAGCAAGAACAAATTGACCTTGATGATTAGACTTCTAAATGACAGGCCACAAGGAACCACTTCCCTTTCTGTCTCATCAACTCCCTAGGATCTTGAAGATTTGATGTAAAAGTCACCTCTCATCAAGCACTGACATTGATTGCTACTTTCTTTCCTTCATTATATCTGTCTCGGCTTTCTGCCCTTCCAATCTTATCACCTTGCACACTGTGCTCTTTATTTGCTGTTCTTATGATTTTTTTCTTACAATTCAGACACAAGAGGTTAAAAAGTAGTTCATAATTGTATCTTGGACATCTTGAAAAGTATAGACATTTGATGAATGGTTGTAGAAAGAAGAACGACTTGGCCTTACTTGGATGTCAGTTCTAATTTCACCTATTTACAAAACTTGCCTGCCCCTGTCCAGTCCTCCTCTCATCTCAAGAGTTGCCGTGTTTCACACTCCCAGAATATCATTTATTTCATCCCTCTTCTTACCTGTCTTTCTTCAATTGTTTCCTACTGAAGTTTCCTAAACCTTCTGATTACTTAATAGTTTCTTTTTTAAAATTTTCAGTATAAAGGGTCTCTGAAAACAAATCAAGAGGCCCATGTAAAATTATTTTTCCCCAGTCCTGGGGCTTAAACTCAGGGTCTGGGCACTGTCCTTGGACTCTTTTTGTTCAAGGCTAGTGTTCTGCCACTCGAGCCACAGCACCACTTCCAGCTTTTTCTGTGTATGTGGTTCCAGAAAATTGAACCCAAGGCTTCTTGCATGCTAGGTGAGCACTCTACCACTAGGCCATGCTCCAGGGCCCCCACGTAACATTTTTAAAGAATGATTTCCTCTCAGTTTAGCATGTGCTTCTTTAATTGTATATTGTGTGTAAATGTTTACTTCGCTTAACTAAGATATTTATATTTTCTAACACAGTGCTTGCAACCTCACAGATGAGCAGTGATTTTTTGAATGGATGAAAATTTAATATGCCTCATATCGAGATTCTAGATGCTGCTCTATATGGAATTTCAGAAGCTTAATTTAATAAACAATAATAGATAATACGATAATATCACACTGACTGTCTACTTTTAGGCTGAATGATGAGTTTATATTGTATTTTTACCTTTCTTCCCTTACCTCTAGTGCTTTGGTCCACAATTTGTCACGCTGCATGCTTAAGCATGACTTACAAGATCAATCCCTATAGACTTTGTTTTCCACTGCCATCTTTCTCTACAAATTATAGCTTAGAGGTCCCTTGGGTTAACTAGAGCATACAAAAGGCAGAGAATCTCTACAAGGGCTTGTTTCTATTTACATTAAAATAGTGGGTCACACTATATCCAGAAAATTCATGTGGAAATGGCAGTCTGATATATTTCTTCAGAGAGCAAAACAATTACAGATAAGCAATTTTGGTTCCCAAGAGACCAGTAAAGTGCTCTTCTCCTGCCACCCTTCAATATTTTATATTGTGGTGAATAACAACACATTTTCTGCCCAATTAAGGGAACTATCAACAATTAAAAGAGTAAATAGTTAAGCAGTCAAGTAAAATATATATGTGAGTATACAACCACACACCGCAGTTCCTCAAAACTGACCATATACATAGGAAAGGAAAGGCACATCCTTTCTCAGCAGTTCATATTGATATAATTACTTCCTTGTCCTTAGGGTTTATTTACTGGAAATTGTTTTGACATTATTTTAAGAGAGGAACATTGTTAGGTTAAAAGCTTTAGAAGAGGTGAAACTAATAGCACACATTTCCCAAAGTACAATCCATTCAATTATTCAATCTATTTTTGCGATCTGGGTTTTCAGATTGTTTTCCTCGGTTTATTCAAACTGGATGAACACTTATTATAGAATTTTTAAATATATATATAATAAATAGTCAAAAGTATCACTAGGAAAGATTTGGGAGTATGGGTTGATAAAGTTTATACAAGCCTTTGGAATGTGTAGATGATAGGCAAATCAATATCAAAGGGTAGCTGGGGTTATCAAAATGGAAACACAGAGTCTCACTCAGAAGTACTGGGATTTAGTCCTAGGTAAAACTAAGAAATAAATAAACTTTGGGCTTCCATCCAGTCCAATGACCTCATTAACTTTACTCTTTTAGTGCATTGTAATATTTCCTTCATTGTCTAACTTTATGGAACAACCACACCACCAATGCCACGGATAACTGCACATTCTCTCTAGTCTACAGCCCTGACTCGTTTTTTTTTTTTTCATAGATCATGTACTTCAGAAATCTGCAACTACAAATTCTTTCTCTTCCCAATGAGATATAAACTTTTTCTCAGTACTTTTCCTCCTCCACAAAGCTTGATTTATTTCTCTTTTTAAGAAACTTAGAGCTACCTTTTGAAATATAATCATTAATAAGGATCTCAGTTTGTAAAAAGGTAGATGATTTGTCACTTCAATGAGCATCAAATCACCAAATGCAAATGGCCACATCAGGACTTTCCTTTTAAATTTCTCTAGCACTTTCCTGCTGGCTAACACTAGCACTTAAAACTCACCTGCCTTTTGTTTCAGAGTTGAGTTCACTCTTTCCTCCACGTAATCATCTTGACCTCTTTTATAAATGAATACAGTTATTCTTGCCTGTTTGATATTGTCTGGTGCATTTTTCCTTTGATATAATCATGAAATAAATTGTGAATTTTGATGAAGCTATTGAGATGCAGTTCCCTTACTTGAGAGAAAAGGGACATTAAACTCAAATAAAAATAGACCAAGAATCTCAACCCAATACTATTTAACCTCACAGAAAATGGAAATAGAACAAAACTTAGAATCAAGGAACTCTACAAACTACATTGTCAGTGGAAGCACTAATTTGTTTCCTTATTTATATTGCTATGGGCAATGTAAACAAAATACTGTTTCTATTGTACACGGCTGGTTTTGACCTTATGATTCTTTTTTATTGATTATATTAGAATAATATTAGGCCTAAATTAGTGCCTAATTCATGCTAATTTTTTTACAAGTCTTAATTTCTAAGGAAAAGATGCATTATATCCTTCACAAGTTCCCATTTCATGTTTTTTTGACAAAATCTATGATTTGGCTTCTCTCGTATCAAGATTTTATTCCCAAATTACATTATAATTACCGACATGGATATAAGGCCTGTTTATCGCTCACTCTCTCAGCATGTGGGTTGGTAGACACTGGAATGGGCCGTTGAAAGGTATTTCACTCCTGCATTTTCAGACTCATACACATTCTTCTTATGTATACAGGGTCAAAGATGCTTCTTGTCTAATTTGGCTATTCTGTCAAGGAATAAGTGTGTGTGTTTTTTTTTTCAAATCACTCACAAGCAGGTGATAAAGGTTATAAAAGAGAAGTACATTGGCTTCCTCTAGTGAAAATATCTAGTGCTGTTGGCTCATGCCTGTAATCCTAGCTACTCAGGAGGCTGAGATCTGAGGGTCACAGCTCAAAGCCAGCCCTGGCAAGAAAGTCCATGAGGCTCTTACCTCCAATTAGCTTCTCTTTATCTGACTCCTTATTCCAGGTATACATTCCTACTTTCCTAAATGGGCGTGCCACTACTTCTCTAATGTGCTATAGGTTTATACTTACTTTTGTACTATTATAACTGAAGTACACTGTGATAGCCTTTGTAGTCTCTGCTAAAAGGACATGCATACATTGTCAATCCATTTAGCTTATGCTCTACCACTGTGTATGATCACTTAAAACATAAATTCAATATTAAGCTTTGATCCTAGCTAGGTGCTGGTGGCTCATGTCTAGCTACTTAGGAGGCTAAGATCTGAGGATCTTGGTTCAAAAGCAGTTCAAGCATAAAAATCCATGAGATTTTTATTTCCAATTAATCACCAGAAAACCAGAAGTGGCGCTGTGGCTCAAGTGGTAGAGTACTATCCCCGAGCTAAAGCTCAGGGACAATGCCCAAGCACAAAGTTCAAACCCCACAACTGACAAAAAGAAAGCTTGACTTGGTTGTACTTCTTGAATGCTACAGGCAAGATTCTCCTCATAAACTAAATGCCAAAGGGCTCTTGTGAGAAAAATAAAATTATATTCTGGATAAATTCATAACAGATATAAATTTTACTGCACTTCAAGAATTACTAAAATAGGTTCAATCTTAATAGGTTCTGTAGTAAAGTTACAGAAAATAATAGTTTGTCCTGAAGGAAAGTGAGTAGTTTAGTGGTATGATGGAAAGATAAATCTATAGTAGCACAAGAGATAGAGGGAAGCTGAACTTGAGTTCTTTTATGAATCAGGATGCTGCAAATACAGAAGTGTGTCTAGTTTAATAGCATTCACTAGAACTCAGAAAAGATAAATTCACCTTGAAGGGAAAGCAGCCTTAATTTAGATACTAATCAAGCTCATTATATTTAAAAATTATATTTAAAATTACTAGGTTCACATAAAAATCATTTATTATGTAGGGGGACAAATAAAAAATAGTAGGTTTATTTTCGTAATGATTTCAGATATTTGGAATAATCATGTTAATGCTAAGATATAATGTTAAGCTGGGTGCGGTTGCTCATGCCTGTAAGACTAGCTGTAATCAGGAGGCTTAGATCTGAGGGTCAAGGTTCAAAGCCAGCCAGGGCACAAAAGGACCTGAGACTCTTATCTCCAATTAATCTCTAGAAAACTGGAAGTGGCTCAAGGGATAGGGCAGTAGCCTTGAGCTGAAGAGCTCAGGAACAGCTCCCAGGCCAGAGTTCAAGGCCCATGACCCACAAAAAGATAGATATAATGTTAATTTGGCTGAATATCTGAAGGAATAAAAGCAAAATGTGTACATATATGTGCATATTTATCATTTTAGAGGATTAATCGGCTAGAATTACTTAGTTCTTTTTTACTGAAGGAATTATTTTTGTTGTTGTTGGAGAACTACTTTAAATATTAACCATTTCACATTTTATATATGCTCCTGTGTATATGCACACATATATATACACATATATATATACACATAAGATGCATCCCAAGAGCAATTTGATTTACTGTTAAAGTACTGTAGAAAATATTTTATCATTCTGAACAGTACTCTTGAAGTTAAATTCATGTAGTTCTCTGAGACAACTTACTTTTAACCTTGTCAGTATTTAATTGTTTTTCCATTTCCAATCCGGTTTTATGATAATAGTTTTAACAGGAATATTGCATGTTTTATAATATGGCTTGCCTCCTAAGTGTTTTGATTTTCTGTTGGATTTAATACATGTGGAATCTTTTGAGAAACATGATGATTTAGATTGGTTAATAAGTCCTCTAAGAACACATGAGCAAGATGAGATAGAATTACTTTTGAACTCAGTATTTGTCAACTGGATGGGGGTACTGTTCTAGAAATAGGAACAGACTAACTACCATGCTGTTATCTTCAATGTAACTGGTCCACAGAGGTCCTGTTGAGAATGTTGACAGGCTTTTGTGAGTCATGTACTGCCAAAAATCCTCAGACCTGATGAAGAACAGTTTGGCTGTGACTCAAAATCATGCAGTAGGGAGTTTTAGTCATATTGATAATTTTCTGACCACAGTATAAAGCATAAGACAAATACATTGGATCCTATATCTTCAGAAATCTCTGTAAGAAAGTTGATATCATGCTGAGATAGACTGTGATATTCTACTGCCACTCAATGGAAAAAACCTCAAAAGAATAATTCATTTTACTACAACAAAAACGTGTGTCTCCAAAGAGGGGTATGCGTAGGGGAGAATCACAAATGTTCAATAGGTATGGGCATAAGATCACATAAAATGTTTATTGAAAAGAACTCCAGGAAATGGAAACAAATGCTCCTAGGTTATTTGGCTTCTGGGTTTTGTTCTGTTGGTAGTTTTTGTTTGTTCCTTTCTTTCTCCTTTGTCACATTTGTTTTGTTTCATTAACTTTTGTCTTGTATGCAAGTTTATCTGTTTTGAGGAGGGTAAGGAGAAGCACAGGAATGGTGAGTCAAAGGGTGATCAAATGCAGCAGTGACATTCACTAGACACTATATTGAAAATGAACTACAATTTGTGGGGAAGGTTGATCAAGAATAAAAGAGGGCAGAAGTATCACAGTTCAAAAAGAAATGTACTTATTGCCTGACAAATAACTGTAACCTCTCTGTACATCACACCTTTATAACAGTAAAAAATAATGTGTCTCCACATTCCCAGCAGAATTCACCATAGTCTGTGCCACTAGGTTGGTATACCTTTATTCAGAATACCTTGCATGCTTTAACCCAGAAAGTTATTGATGTGCTGTTCAGGGTTTGAACAGCTATAATCAGAAATCTAGAGGCTGACATTCCTCTTTTGCCTATCCATACTTAAGTAGCATATGCTACTATTCTTTTGATATTGCTATTACATACTAAGTATGTAACCTGTTAACTGCATATAATGCTGAGTTCACTGATATCAGAAAGAAGAAAGATACTACCCAGGAGTATTACTATAGGGAAGATGGATCAGTTCGCAAGTGGCAGTGTGACATTTTCACTAGCTGAAGGTTCTGTGTGTGTGTGTGTGTGTGTGTGTGTGTGTGTGTGTGTGTGTGTGTGCAAAGGTAATAGAGGAGATACCTCTATTTTGTCATCTTTTTGTGGGTGGTTAAAAGCACACTAATATTGATCATTCCCAGTCTCACTTTGGTTGACAAGACACTTATTCTGTCACAAATCATTCAAATTTAATACCAGTCCCAAATACAATCATCCTCTCACAATTCTTTTTATATTTGACCTAAAGCCCTTATTTTTCTTAAGTATTACCCTTTCTCTCTCCTTTTTCCTCTCTCACTGGCTAAACTTCAATAATATTTTCACAGATAAATTAGAAATGCATTTAAGTGACAAGCCTGTGACATGGTATGTGAGTGCTCTAATCTGTATGATGCAATGCAATCTGTTCCACAGTGAAAAAACATTTCTAAAATCTTCACTATTGGATAAATGTACACAGTTTTAAGGAAATATCTACATTATAAATTTAATGTATACACATAATTGATATTACAAACACACAAAAGATTTAATGTGGGTCTTGAGTACTATAAATTTTCAGACAAAGTAGTTTCTATTATTGGAGAATATAAAATGTAATTGGACATAAGTTCATATTAAAATATTTTTGAGTATCCCTATAGGATCTTTATTAAGTAAGCTTGTCTTATGCCTTATGTTATATTAATAAAATATCTATTCTTATTCATTTCTATACTATAACTATAAATCCTATATTTGTATTTTTTGAAAACATTACCATTATATGAAAATACTGTATAATATATTGGTGAAGTAAAAAACATGGAGATAAACTATATTTTTCTAGACTCAGGAAATTTCTAACTCTAAAGAATATTAAAGGGCCGGGAGTTTGGCCTAGTGATAGAGTGCTTGCCTAGCATGCATGAAGGCCTGGATTTGATTCCTTGGTACCACATACATTGAAAAAAGCTGGAAGTGGTGCTGTTGCTCAAGTGGTAGAGCTCTAGCCTTGAGAAAGTCCAAGGACAGTGCTCAGGCCCAGAGCTCAAGCCCAGGACTGGCAAAAAAAAGAATATTAAATAATAAATACAAATCTGTCTACCCCAAGTAGAATTAACATTAATTTCAACATAATTAGGAAAATTAGCTATATGCCATAGATCTTTTGCCAAAATAGGACCACACAGAATTGCACCAACCTTTTATAATATGATTATAGAATAAAAAGTATAGGAAAGTTATGTTTATACAGTGCATTCCCCTTTGGGGTACCTAGATAGTCATAAAAAATGTAACTTATGGTTCCATTAAGTTAGTTACTAGAACATTGATTTCTATATCATTTTCATCACTAGAAAGTAGGATCGATGTTAATATAGCCGGAGTAGGATTTTGCCATAAAACAATCAATTTTTATGTGGTCATTACACAGTTGAATGGAAATTAGATGGCTGGTTTGAAAACCAAGTCCATTGATACTCAGTGAATTAATTATTTCTAAAAAATCCTAAACAGTAAACATATATATGATCTATAAAACTTTTATAAATACATTAAAACAATAATGAACAATGATGATGGAATGTTTAGAAGTAAACACTTTAGAAGATGTGCTCCTCATAATCTTTTATAAAGACTATGAGAATTTGATGATAATAAAGATTCAGCAGATCCAAAAATTAATAGCATTATTTAGAGATAAGTGGGTGAAGGCTAGAAATGGATTATGCCTAGCGGGGGAATTTAATAATAATGACAAGCACATACACTATCACAAGTTAGGTCTATTGCAAGGCTTCTTCCATTTCATCCTGAGATTTCTTTTAGTATTAAAGTTTCTGACCCCACATTGTATTATATCTTGACAACTGAAATGACTGTATCTTTGAACTTTTAATACTTATAACATGAATCTTGATATATGACTATAATTTTTAAATTGAATATAAAATATGTACACTGAATTGCCTTCTTTCACTGGTAAAAATTCAATATCCCTGTTCTAATCTCTCATATAAAACCATGATTTCAAGAAGTATTATATCACTCTATTTAATGTTAGTAAATTATCTAAATAACTCAGTCTTTTACATTTTGATGTTTATTGTGATCTGCAAAGTTTTGTTGTTTGCTATACCATTAGTTTTGCCAGTGTTCAGTGAGTAATAAAGTAAAGAGACTATGCTTAAGTGAATATCTCTTTTTAGTGGTTACAAAAATAAACCAGAAGAGCAAAACCTCTGTAGGGATATAGACCTGATCTTACATCTTGTCTTTGCCATTTAATCAAGTTATGTAACATATGCAGTCTCTGTATCTGTTAAACAGGATAAATTATATTGCATAATGTGTGTACGTGTATGTGTATGTGTGTGAACACACGCATGCATTCATGTGAGGATCACAACAAAAGACAGAGACAAATAGAGGTAGAAAGAGAAAAACTCAATAAAACAGTATGTTTGAAATGTTGCAGTTTACAATGTTCTAAGCAACAAATATATGTAACTGGTTAAAGCCATTATGGAACTTATTTTCCTCTCTTTTTTTTTTTTAGAGAGCTGGATCTTGGTTTAAAAAGAAAAAACAACAACAACAAAAAAAACTAATGCAGTAAGACACTGTCACACCAAGAACTCAAAAGTGCAAATGGAACTTTAAATCTGTGAACAACTCCCCAATTTAAGCACCCATTCCAACTCAAAATAGCAAACAAAAGGTCAATTCTGTCTAATCACTGTCAGTTGAACTAAAGCTGGACATATCCCCTGACCTTCTTTTCTCAGGAGAGGTTCTGATATTTATCTAAGGAAGAGCGGCTAAAATTTATAGAGCATCATCAAAGACCTCTCTAGTCTTCGCTGGCAACAATTTTTCTGTCCACCCCTTCGGCTCATTCCACTTGCTTGTGCTATCCCTTGGAGATGCCTCCCCCATCTTAATCATGAGAAATGCATATGCCCAGCACGTCAGCTAATGTCTCATCGACTGAACACCTCTCTCGTATCACTTGGCTGTATAACCCTTGCTGGTCCTTCACAGGTTCTCAATGCTATATGTCTCACTCAGCCGGGATATTCTCCTGCACCAAGTACAGGAAGATAAGGAAACTTGAGGAGTGTGCTGTCTTCCTAGGCTCAATCCTGCTTCAGACTTCTCATCAGTCTGGGCATTCTTCATGGAGTGAAAAGCACTCCATGAAATCGGCACGAGGATCCTTCCAGAGACATAATTCTTTGGCCAACCCTTTACAACACTGCCCTCCATTCTTCAAACAGATGAGGCAATGTTTTATCTTCATGATGTAATAATAACTATGATATCATCTATAACTCTTTTTGTTCCACCTTACATTTCTGCTATGATCTCTTTATCTCATGACAGCTTTAAGGACAAGATCAAACTTGAACCGAAATGTTTAAGAAATAAACAAAGGGGTTAAAAGGATTATTAAAACCATGATATTGGCTGCTTCCCACATTAAAAAATGCTTATGTGTGCGAGTGACACACATACACACTGGCCTTTGATCTAAGAAGACAGGCTTTTTCCTTTATTTGTATATAACTCTGTTAGTCAAAGATGAATATCATTAAAATGCGAAAATGCAATAAGTTCAGCACTTATTTAATACATCTACCATGAAATTTGCTAAAAGATCATGTTGAGATTTTCACTGAGTACTCATTTTATGGAACAGCAGTGGTGCATGTGAGAATTACCAAATACACTATCTCCTCAGTCACTTATTCTCCAAATATAAGATCAGTATGTGTTTTATATACATATGGTACTCCTTATCAAAATTCTAAGAGATTATGAGAGTAAATTATTTAATATATGCTTTTGTGGCAACCTTGAATCATATGAAAAATTGTTAACAATCATAATGCTATAGTGACCTCAAAGTAAAATCTAATTTTAGTTCTTGTACCAGTGGAGATTAAATTGGGATAAACATCAAAATAAAAATTTAGAAAGACATAAAGGTTTTAAATTATGTAATTCTGAATGTGAAAGTTCCTGTATTTTTAATATTTTAATATATCAGAAGATTGTACAGAAGATTACATGTCTACCTAAGAGTCCCCAATACTTCCTTGTCAGAGGCACAAAATTAAGACATCACATAATGTCTTAAAATCTGTTTTAGGATTAAAAACATAATCTGATTTTAACATAATTTGAATCTTACCTTGTAAAGAATTGCAAACTCTGAAGAAAGAAATTATCTAAATTCCCTTCAACACTTAAGGAATACAACCTAGTATCAAAATACAAATACATATCTTCAAAATAAAAGTTATATTAAGGGCCATACATATTTGGCCTAGTGGTAGAGTGCTTGCTTAGCATGCATGAGACCCGTGTTTGATTCCTCTGTACCACATACATAGAAAAAGCTGTAAGTGGTGCTGTGGCTCAAGTGGTAGAACATAGCCTTGAGACAGCCTAATGATGGTACTCAGGCCCTGAGTTTAAGCCCCCTGACTGGCAAAAAAAATAAAAAGTTATATTAAGAAACAAACAAAAGGGGCCGGAAGTTTGGCCTAGTGGTAGAGTGCTTGCCTAGCATGCATGAAGACCCGGGTTCGATTCCTTGGTACCACATACGAAGCAAAAAGCCAGAAGTGGTGCTGTGGCTCAAGTGGTAGAGCCCTAGCCTTGAGAAAGTCCAAGGACAGTGCTCAGGCCCTGAGCCCAAGCCCAGGACTGGCAAAAAAAAAAAAAGAAACAAACAAAATAGAAAGCTACATTTTTGTTGCTAAGACCATGTTTAAGAACTAGAAATATTGCTAAGACATCAATCTGCAGTGACTTCATTCTACTTCTTAAGTCACAGGTCATACTGATATTATTTCAATATCTACATTAACTATTATTTTAATTATTTTTATTGCCATAAATTACTTGTCCAAGAGGTTTCATCTTGATACATGTATAGATGTGTACACTGTACCTTGCTCAGAATGAGTTCCTTCACCCTATTTTCTTTTTTTTTAAATTTAATATATTTTTTTTGTAATTAATAGAAGGGTTACATTATATTCACCAGATAGAAGGTCTTCACCCCATTTTCTACTCCCTAAACCAGTCTCAAAGTCATTGCTGTACTATTTTTTCACATAATTTCATAAGAAGCTTTTACTCTATGCATTCCAACCATGGGTATAATCAGTAATGTTAATATAGCCAATCATTACTCTCAAATACTTTTTATTTTAAGTAAGTCACACAGGCAAAAGTAAATTTGCACTAAAAGTATGCATTTTAAATAATTTATGCATATATTTAAAAGTGTGTGTGTGTGTATGTGTTTAGCAGACTATTTGGCTATTCTTAAGTCTATTTTAGCATCAACCATTGAAGACATAAATTAGAACGTAAAGCTGAGTCATAATCTTAAGACAGAAGTTACACAAAACATTGCTGAGTTTTGTCTCATTAGATGTTGGAAAAGTGTGAACCAAAAAGTTGAGTCATATACAATGGATAGTTTTCCCTTTCAGTATTCTAAGACAAAACACTTGATTGTCATTTTAGACTTAGAATTGAGAATTAATTCCCTTAAATCAATCGACTTATAGGGCAAAATATTTGTAGTAACCCTTATGAAGAGAAATAGTCCATGTCACTCAACAGTACAAACTCTTTGGGGCCGGGAGTTTGGCCTAGCGGTTAAAGTGCTTGCCTAGCATGCATGAAGACCCGGGTTCCATTCCTCGGTACCACATACATAGAAAAAAAAAGCCGGAAGTGGTGCTGAGACTCAAGTAGTAGAGATCTAGACTTGAGAAAGTCCAAGGACAGTGCTGAGGCCCTGAGCTCAAGCCCAGGACTGGCAAAAAAATAAAAAATAAAAATAAAAAAATAAAAAAATAAAAAAACAAAAACCACTACAAACTCTGCACCTAGTACTAAAAGAGCAAAGGCAAATGGAAGGAAATGAAGGGGTGGTGAGAACATCAGTGTCAAAGAAACACCAGAACTGGGGATAAGGCTCAGTACTGGAGCAATTACCTAGTATACACACACCCCTCTGGACTAATCCCAGCATCACTAAACAATAAAGACAGCTTGTGTCAACAATTAATAAACATTTCTATGATTTTTAGTCATAAAATCTTAGAGCCCTGCATAAAGGATAACACTGAAGTACTGATATCATCCTGGCATGGAAAATAGAAGGCTAGATTTCAAGACGAATAGAATAGCTCAAAAATAAGGGGGAAATCTGAAACAGGAGAGAGCCATTGTAAGGAATTCCATATTCAACATATGAGTCTACTCAAGTTTTTAACATTAGAAAAACAAACCCAACAATATATGAAAAGACGCTACCTGTATACTATGAGCAGGCATCCTAGGGATATAAAGCTTATTTAATATTTAAAAGTCAGTATAATTCATCATTTTAAGGAAATAATGACAGTTAATTAATGGAGCTCATTTCCATATGTATTATTTTGCACATAACTATTACCCTTTGTGATCCTGTTCTAAGAATATACTCCTTTGTTCTCACTTTTTCAATGACCTGCATAATTTGTCACGTCCAAGTATATTTTTACTGGCATTTACCATTCAATATATTTACTTGTATATTTATAGACCCATTCTGGTTATAACAAAAGAGGGAAACGATGCAACCTCTGTTTTGGGGGACTGGTTTATGTTGTTTAACATATTTTTCCCTATCTCCAAGTACATCCTGAACAGGGAACTATGGCTCAAATTGTACAGGATAATCTTGAAAAGAATAAAATAAGCTCAGAGACAGCACCTACATTCAGAGTTCAGGCCCCAGGACTGACATTTTAAAAAAGAATCAAGTCAACAAATAAATTAAGAAATTAAATTGCTTCCTGTTTTGAAGCAGCAAAGTTCTAATGGCAGCATGTAATAATGTTTTTGGTTCTCATTTTGTGTTTGTGGAATGAAATTTTTTGCCAGTCTTAGGACTTGAACTCGGGGCCTGGGCACTGTCATTGAGTTTTCTCAAGGCTAAGCTCTCTACTACTTAAGCCACAGCACCATTTCTGGACTTTTCTGATGTGGTACCAAGGAATTGAACCCAAGGCTTCATGCATGCTAGGCATGCACTCTATCAATAAGCCATACTCTTGGCCCCAGAGTGGGAATTTTTGTAAGAGCCATCCATAGTGTCACAACTGTCAGATTGTTATCCTAACTGTTCTGGGGGTAACGAATAGGCACACTGGTCCTCATAGCAGGTTTGGTAGTTGTCATTTGTACAACATTTGGAAAGTAAGGGCATAGCCATTAAGCACTTTGCACAAAGTCAGAGATCAAAGGAAGACTGGAATTAGTTTAATGATCTGTCTCCAAATATGTTCTGTAAAACATAATATGGCCCTATTGGGATACAAAAGTATCTATTGGGTTCATTTATGTTTGTGAGAGAAAGAAAACAAAATTGCAACCATTCCCTTGTATATATTTATTCAATAAAGGTTTATTCATTTTAATGTGAAAAACAATCAGACTTTTAAAGTGAATGTTGATCTTTCCTACATTCTTCACTACCTGACTGTCATTTTTATGAATATGTACAGTCAAGTTAAAAATGAAACAAATGCTCAAATTCTGTCATTTCATGGCTTTACCCATAATAAAAAGATTTTAAATAACAAGCATATATGTACTGTTTTTCTTTGATGAAAAATAAATCAGTCCTATTGATTTGAATATTAATTTCTACCTCTCAAATCCATATCAACATTAGCAATTCCTATGCAGTCCTCAAAAGCCACTGGAATTTCTCTACTATTGTGCCTACATGCAGGAGATATTTTTTTTTATGTCAGACAATCTGGTAACATGAACAGAAAAACAAAGCAGACAAATGTGTGAGTTAAAGACATCAAAGTAGGAAGTTTTACTCATTTATGTGCGGTGATGTTAACAAAATGGTTTTATTTTCCATTCTAAATTTGGTTTTGTGCCTTCTTGATCTCTGTTATTATGCATGTTTTTCCTAAATTCTCTTCAGTAGTCTATTTTTTTGAGAAACACTTGAGCCCCAAATTCTAGATTTTAGGATTTCTCCTGTAGAGCAAACACTATCACTAGTCATTATTTTACTTCAACAAAGAAGGACAAAAATTTCTGCTTTGAAGTTGCATTGGATGTGCACATAGACAAGTAGTCATATTGGCATCCAGTAGGTGCTGAATGTATGTCTGTTGTATTAAAAGCACACAAATGAGCTGGGTGCACTGGCTCACACCTGTAATCCTAGCTACTCAGGAGGCTGAGATCTGAGGATTGCAGCTCAAAGCCAGGCAGGGCACTAAAGACCGTGAGATTCTTATCTCCAATTAACCACTAGAAAATGGGAATTAGGGCTATGGCTCAAGGGGTAGGGTGGTAGCCTTGAGCTCGGGGACAGTGGCCAGGATCAGAGTTCAAGCCCCAAGACAAACACACACACACACACACACACACACACACACACACACACACACACACGCTATACAAAACAGCAAAAATGAACATGAAATCTTCCAAATGGAAGGTTTGGCAAGGAAGTTAATGAAACATATTGTGCCTTTGCCAGTAGTGCTGATAAATCCACAAAAGTAATAACCTCTTTCTAAAGAAAAGCCCAATATTGGGACGAATACCACCAGGTAGAGTATACATTAGATGCTCCCCAAATACAAAATTTAATGTGAGTTGTGGTGCTACATTTTACCTGGAATTTAAAAAGTCAAGTTTTTACACCTTTTATCTATGCCCTGATATACACTGTGCTTCATTAACAGCTATCCTCTTTTCTCTTTTTAAGAGTGATAAATTTGCTCGGGTCTTTATATTATAGTCCCCAGGCTGAGCCTCTCACCGGGTGAGCTAATGTCTCCAAAACAAGAACAGTTCTTGCTGCTTCTTCTTCAAAACCTTTTGTCTAAAAACATTTTTGCTATTGATCATTCTGCTTACCATGCACCATTTAGCTTCTACCCAAACACTAACAACATTCCCAAAGCTCACACGTTGTTTTAATTTTCCCTTTCTATAACATTTAACACATTCTAAATATTGTTTACTGGTTTTAATTACATATTTACTCTGCTGTTTTTCTTCACCAACAAAATAAAAATACAAGTAAGAAAAATAAATTGATCATTGTTCCTCTGATGAACCCTACAGTCCTACGTGGTAGTACATAATCTTATATAGAAAGAATATGCCTTTCAGATCAAAATAATAATCCAATTGCATTTGAAAAACTTTCTGTGTCAGTTGAGATGACCCTGAAATTTTTATTTATTTTTATTTTTTGCCAGTTCTGGGGATTGAACTAAGGTCCTGACACTGTCCTTGAGCTTTCTCAAGGCTAGAAGTCTTCCACTTGAGCCATAGCACCATTTCCAGCCTTTTCTTTGTATCTGTACCAAGGAATTGAACTCTGGTCTTTGTGCGTGCTAGGTAAACACTCTACCACTCAGCCAAACTACTGGACCATGAAATTTTTATTTTTTTATTTTATTGTTGAGTTGATGTACAGAAGGGTTACAGTTACATTCATCAAGTAGTAGGTACATTATTTCTTGAACACTGGTACCCTTTCCTACATTTTTCTCCTATTTTCCATCCCCACTCCCTCCCAATCATCTTGTTTTTCCCTTACCTTTCCATTTTCAAATAAATAAGCCTATGTACAATAAACCAGGTACCACATTCAGATACAGTAACAACATGAGATAAAGCAAAGGAGGGAAAGAAGAGAAAAGAAATAGCTTCACATAGTACATTAAGAATAACAACCACAAAGATGAACCAGTTCTCAATGACATTTGTAGAGAAATGCTTTATGTCTTCCTTTGTTTTAAAATGGAAAACCCCTTTATGATTTCAGTCTCTAAATCTCTTTGTGTTATAACCAGACAAATCTCATTGCTGCCGCTAGTATAAGTTCCTATAAACCACTACACAGTGATAAAGTTTCTTTATATAGTTAAAATAATACTCTATTCTTACCTGTATTCTGCTTGCATGTTGTTGTTTTGAACTAAATGATGGAGGGAGTTAATGTATTCAGTTTATTCAAGTACATAATCAGAGGTAGATATAATTGGAGCAAAATTTGAAATATATGAAGGTGCCAAGGAGGTTAAGGTGAAATTTAGAACATGGCTCCTTCCAGACAGCATTATATTAAGTAGGAAAAACAAAAGCTGAGACTGCCCTTCAGTCTAACATCTATATTAAAATCACTAGACTGCTCTGCTGTCAAGTTGAGCATATAGTAGCAGTGGTCTTTTAATGGGATGGTTCTTTCTTTGGAGATTAGTTTTGGCGTGATTCAATTTTTTGAGTTGTTGATATATTTTAGTTATGGTTAATGAAGATCTTCTCCCACTCTTTAGGCTTTTTAGTTAATTTGCTAGCTATGCCCTTTGCCACACAGAAGCTCTGAGTTCAATGCAGTCCCACTTATCTACATTTTCTCTGTTTTGTTATGTTACTTCGTCCTTATTAAGAAAGTTTCTACCTGTGCCAAGGAGACTTAGTGTATCTCCTGTTCTTTTAAAGTTTTCAGCGTACCTGCTTTTTCTTTGAGATCTTTGATCCATTTGGAGTTAATCCTAGTGCAGGGTGACAGAGAAGGATCCAACTTTAGTTTTCTGCAGGTGCTTAACCAGTTCTGCTAGCACCACTTGTTGAAGAGGCTGTCTTTCTTCCATCCTATTTTTTTGGCTCCTTTATGAAAGATTAGGTGGCCCTAGGTCTGTGGTTTAATATCTGGGTCCTCAGTTCTATTCCATTGGTCTTCAGGCCTGTTCTTGTGCCAGTACCAAGCTGTTGCGGTCACTATAGCTCCGTAATAGTCTAAAGTTTGGTATTGAAATTCCTCCTGCGCTGTTCTTTGTGCTAAGAATTGTTTTTGCTATCCAAGGTCTTTTATCATTCTATATGAAATTTTGGATTGCCTCTTTTATTTCTTTAAAGAATTCCTAGCAAGAGCAATCAGACAAGAAGCAAGCATAACAGGGATCCAAATAGGGAAAGAGGAAGTGAAACTTTCCCTAGTTACAGACGACATGATTCTGTATTTAACTCTGTAGACTCCATTCCCACACTGCTTGAGTAATTGAAAACTTTAACAAGGTAGCAGGATATAAAATTAACCCCCAGAAATCAACTGCCTTCCTCTATGCCAACAGTGAGAGGAGGGAGGCAACAATCAGGAAAGCAACTCCTTTTGCAATAGCCTCAAAGAAAGTAAAGTACCTAGGAATTCCTTAACTAAGAATGTAAAGGATCTTTTGAAAAAAAATTTAAAACCCTGAAAAAGGAAATTAAAGCAGAACTGAGGAAATGGAAAACCTTCCCATGCTCTTGGAATGGAAGAATTAACATCGTGAAAATGGCAATCTTGCCAAGGGCTATCTACAAATTCAACGCAATACCCATCAATATCCCAATGTCATTCCCTAGTCTTGCAAGTATACTTCTTCAGGACCTCTGATTCCAAATAGTCAAGCCATCTGCTCTTCCAGTAAATCTGTGCCTACTGTTATCTTGGATACTTTTCTATCTACACAGAATTGATAACTTGATGGCCTATTATAAACTTGGCCTAGTGGTAGAGTGCTTGTCTAGCATGCATGAAGACCCGGGTTCAATTCATCAGTACCACAAACATAGAAAAAAGCCAGAATTGGTGCTGTAGCTCAAAAGATAGAATGCTAGCCTTGAGGAAAAAGCTCAAGGACAGTGCTAAGGCCCTGAGTTCAAGCCCCAGGACCAGCAAAAAAAAAAAACTTTTGGGGGGTCTTCTTTTCCAAATATCTTTAGGGATATCCTGAGTCTGTCTATTCATAATACTTTCAAAGATTTGGAGTTCTCTGCTGCACACTTCATGTGCTGAAGCTGCAATGTGAGGATTCTACTTTAAGTGTCCTATTGGAACATGGTAGAGATTAAACACTGAAATTTTATCTGTTACTGATAAATATATATATATATATCAACAATTTTATTGTGAAGGTGATATACAGAGGGGTTACAGTTACATACATAAGGTAGTGAGTACACTTTTTTCTTTTTTTGCCAGTCCTGGGCTTGAGCTCAGGGCCTGAGCACTGTCCTTGGACTTTCTCTATGCTAGAGCTCTACCACTTGAGCTTCAGCACCACTTCTGGCTTTTTTCTATGTATGTGGTACTGAGGAATTGAACCCAGGTCTTCATGCATACTAGGCAAGCATTCTATCATTAGGCCAAACTCCTGGCCCTTTTTTTCCTTTTGTAAATTGGATTTTAATGTCAGGGAAATGTATACAGGGTCAAGTAGTGGGTACATTACTTCTTGAACATTGATACCCCTTCCCATGTTTTTCTCCCGTGAGTGCACTTCTTGTCGAATATATTACTTTAGTGTGTGGGCTTCTTGTACTTGCTGCAGTAACCTTACCTGTCCTTGTTGTACCTGGGCCCAACAGTAGACTTCTCTACCACTCAGTAAGTGGAGTGAAGTGAGATATTAGGAAGAGGCTTCACAAACGCCACTCCGGCTTTTTTGTGTGTGATGGATAGGACAAGGGTGAAAAATCTCAGCTTTTATAGTGAGTGGGGTGGGACGGGGGTGTCTCCGCTTGCCCCAAGTAAGGGCTCTCTGAAAATGTATTCCTGTGATAGTTATTCTCTGTCTTCTGGAGTGTGAACTCACCAGTTGATTCAGATTACATGTCACTTTCTGCTCATCAAGAACAGTTCTACAATAGCAGTAATAAAATAAATGTGACTAAAGTTTTTGGACTGTACAGATTATCCTTATCATTTTGGAATATTTGGGGATAAAATGTTAAATTTAATCCTAAAGTAAAACAAATTATGTGTGATATCCATCACATGTACACATAAAGTATTTGTGAATTTCCTTTCTATTGCCTACAGATAAAAGGGATACATTTGTTGAACAATGGCTTCACATTCAAACATGTTGTTGATCAATTTTAGTAAGATAACTTATCTGGTATGAAAGTGCCTTGGGGTTACCACTTGGTTTCTGTGATGTTTCAGCCTCTGTCATCCCAAACCCCATTTTCTGCCCATCTTTTTCTGTGTGGGGGGGCATACAATGATTCCAGAAATAATGAACTGAGATATGAAGGGATAAATTCCTGTGCAGCTCAGAGAATAAAACTAATCTCTGCAACTAACTCCAGCATTAAATGTTGCCTTTTTATTTATTAACTGTACCTTTTTCATGTGATTTTTCTACAACAATAATCCTACAAAACTGGCTTAGGAACTACCATAAGGGTTCTGGCACTTGTTACATATACCAATTCCCACCGAACATCCAGGTATCTGAAAATCCCTAGAACTCTGAAAAACCTAGTGAATGAACTCCACCCAGGACTGCATGGTCTCATACCATAAAACCATTAAATCGCTATTATCCAAAATCTTTTATCCTGCTCGAGAGCCCATAACACATGCCAATTCCCCTTCTGCAGGGCACATGGGAACCAATATAGTAAGAAATGTGATGCAATGGGCAGAGTTTCAACTATACAAAGTTAGTATGAAAATATATCCTCAATACTCATACAGTAAAAACTCTGTGTCTCACATGCTTCTCATAGTTACTTTATCTGATGGATCTAAAAATTTAGAATCTGCCTAGTGGGTTGACCCTTAAGAATAATGTATCAAAGTGAAATCACTTACAAAGCATAACCCATGACAGACAGTATCTAATTCATAATCTTGGAGATTGGACCTCATCTTTCTACTTTAAAGAGCCCCATGAATAATTCTGTGCTTACTCCTGAGAATTTAAGTCTGTATTAAAGATAAAGAATTGTTCATCTAAAATCAACTTGAAGGCCCCATTTTGTCCTAGATCATTAAACATCATTACTACTACATTATTTAAAATCAATCCATTGGGATTTTCCTCTAAGCATATTCAGTATGTGAAGAGCTTGTACCAGGAATAGCAAGGGAGACTAGCAGTCACAGATGTAACATAACTTTCATGTGTAAGTGGCTAAAATATCACTCTACACACAAGATAACTCTTGGCATGCGGTTGTCAGAACCTATTTATACTCAAGATGAAGAGACTTGGGACATAACTGTGGCCTAGTGGTAGAGTGCTTGCCTAGGATGAGCAAAGCCCTGAGTTCGATTACTCAGTACCACCTTCACAGAAAAACCCAGAAGTGGTGCTGTGGCTCAGGTGGTAGAGAGGTAGCCCAAAAACAGTGCGCAGGCCCTGGGTTCAAGCTCCAGGACTGGAAAAAAAGATAAATAGACTTCTGCTTTATACAAAGATACAGCTGAAAGGCATAGGTTTTGTAGGCCATGAATAGGATATGTATTCTGAGAGAAAAGGATCCTGCTAATTATGGAAACTTATTATTACCGGAGAGTAATATAAATACATTGGCGTGGTTTTATATCTACATAAACAAATAAAGCACATAATAATAAAAGATATTATTTCAATAAATATACATGCCACAATAAAATAAATGAATAACAGAACTGTTAAGGGGATTCACACTGAAGTAGTATTCATGTGTCTTAGTGTGTTTATGTTTCAGAGTATGGGATAGAATATGAATGACCTAGGTAAAATGCCGGGCCTTCCTAGGAAGCCATTTGGAAGTCCAGACTAGATTCAATGTCAGCTCTCTCCAGAAAGAGCTAGGGACCAGTGCTCAAATAAAGCCAAGAAAAAGTGGCAGCACTACAAATTCTTAAGAAATAGTCATTTGCCAGGTGTTGATGGCACAAGCTTGTAATCCTAGCAACTCAGGAGGCTGAAATCTGGGGATGGTGGTTCAAAACCAGCCTGTCACAAAAGTCCCTGAGACTGTTATTTACAAATAGCCACCAGAAAGCCTGAAGTGGCTATGTAGTTCAAGTGGTATAGCACTAGTCTTGAGCTGGAGAGCTCAGGCCCAGAGTTCAAGCCCCACAACTCACAAAAAAACAAAAAAAAGAAAAGAACGAGAGAGAGAGAGAGAGAGAGAGAGAGAGAGAGAGAGAGAGAGAGAGAGAGAGATGCACCTAATGCTTCTCGTATCTTAATTAAATACTATATTAAGTTATAAGAATGAAAGACATATAAGGTATAACTTACATGCTAGAATATATTGTAAAACAATTGAAAACAGAATAATTGAAAAAGATGCAAAAAAGAGAAATAATGAGAAAAGATATGTGATTCTATCTTGCTAAATTCTATTCTCTCATAGATAACACACACACAATAGAAAATACAACATAGGTTGCATGGTTTCCTTCATTTGTTGTGCCTAAATGTGCCAAATTTATAAATAGATGGTAAAAGTATATCATAAATTAATCAAGCCTCTAGATATTCACACACTGAGATCAAAGTATCATATGTATAGGAGAGGATCACAAAGACTCAATTGCTCTGTGCATATTACTCTAGAAAATGACACTTGTGGAATCGAAGCCAGAGAGTTTTTGTTATTTTACTTTTCAGTCTTGAGGGTTTTTTGTAGTTTGGTTTTTCTCCTTTATCACTGTTTATGATTTATGTGCCTTTTGTATGTAAGTTTATATTTGGGGGAAGAGAAAGCGAAGCACAGAAATGAAGGGACAAAAGATGAACACATCGTTGGACTCTATATTGAAAATGAACTCTACAGCTTGTGGGGGAAGGGGCTACAAGGAAAACCTGGCAGAAAATTAGGGAGCTGACCTGTACAAAATGAAATATTCTCATTACCTAACTTATGCAATCATAACCCTAAAATAACAAATAAATAATAAAATAAATATTAAAAAGTCAAAAATAGAAAGCATAATTTAAAAACAAACTTATCAGTAATATTTATATGAAAGGAAACTAGAAGAGATATAACTAGAGGGGCAGGTAGTGTCTAGCTCTATAAAGCTGTTCTGTGTAAAACAAGACATAAATAAAGAGCAGGAGACAGAGACAAGGAAGAGAATGCCACACTCTCTTGATAGGCTTATGAAATCAGTATTGCCAGAACTTTCAGAGCCAGGGAGAAAATGGCAGGAAATTATGGGGCAGGTGATACCAGGGGCATTACAAACCTTTCTGCAGAAAATTTAGTCTAAGGACAACCAGCATCTAGACTTAAAAAAAAAATAAAACCAAGAGTTTACTTTTGTACATGTAGCTTTTAAAATGTCAGTGAAAAGTGCAATGAAAACATAAAACAGATGAAGCCCAAGATGGAGTGTCAGACATCTATATTTAAAATGTGTTCAGGGTAAAAGTCAACAGTGGAAGCCAGCAAATGAACATTAATTGAAGCTGGACAAAAAAGTTCTATGCAGTTAGATTCTTCTCTTGGCAGATAAAAGTTATTAAGGAGGGAGCTAAAAGAAAGTAGAGAAGCACGTAGCTACGGTAGCATAATTATAATGTTGAAAGTTCAACCTATTTGCTGGACATAAAAAAGACCTTGTTTGATTACAATCTGAATACATTTTCTGCAGGAATATTTGTCTCAAATAGTAAAGTAAAAATTGTCAGCATTAACCTCAGACATAGAGAAGATACAAGAAGAGGTTGGGGAAAAAAATCAACCCTGAACCAGAGTCTATAAGGCAATGAACTATCAAGTGTCGAGGACCAAGGATCAAGCGTTGAGGATCCACTTTTCTTTTGCTCTCCCTAGGCACACAAATGTTACAACTATGTGGCAAAGCAATGCGTTTCCTCAAATCACAAAATGTACACTTGACAATGACTGCCCTGTTGTGAAGATGTGAAATCTCATCTGAAGGTCAGCAAGGAAAGAGAGGCAAACTGGACCTTTGTGTTATTGGGGTTAAAGTGACACCAAAATATGAATCAAGAAACATAGTCTGAATTTTTCAAGGTACAATCCAAAACAGGACTCAGCTTAAATGCAGGAAAGGCAAGAGGAAGTCACTGAAGCCATACTCATTGTGGGGTTATTGTTCCATGCTTTTCTCCTAAGGGAAATCCTGCAATGGCAATAGCAATTTTATATGTAACACTTGTTTCTCAACTTCAGATTTATTATTTTGACAATAATCTAAAGTGAGAGAGAAAAAGAAAATTTTTAATAATTCCCATCATTTGTAGAAGATGATTATGCCTTTCTGAGCTCATAAGCTGATATTTAACAATAGTCATTTCATCAAACGTAATTGATTAAGTGTTAAACTTAGCAATCATTCCTTTGTCCAGGATCAGGGTCACATATTTGTAGTCTCAGACACACAAAGATCATAAATTACAAGTTACCCTGTCAACTCAAGGAAACAATTCCTCAGAAAAAGATAGTGGTGGGCTATAGCTGAGAACATTTGTTTCACAAATGTGTGATTTTTAGTTAAGTAATTTTCATCACCAAGTCAAAAGCATCAACTTATAAATTTAAATAAACTATTATCCCTTGAGTTCTTAATCCTATTGACATTTATCAATCAGTTTTGAGTCTAAAGCAAAAAGAATTATGCAACTGATATCCAATATGACATTTTTCAAGTTATTTGAAAATAATTGTTTTCTGAGATTGTCTATTGTATAATGAACATATTTTTGATTCTTCAAATCAAGTAAAATCTATATTTGATACTGGAATTCTAGGGTAAAACCAACTATGGAAATTTCTATACCATGAAATAAAATTATTAAACTCAGTAGATGGTAAGTCTTTCCCTTATATCCTATCTTTAAATTGTCCATAACATAAATTAGATAATTGTTTGAATAAATATTATATAGGTATGATGCATTGTTTAAGCACATACATTGGGTAAGTGTTTATAATTCATTGATCAAGCAGATCCATATTTCCCTTGAAGGAAAAAAGTATTTCACTTGGGCAAATAATACCATTTAAATCTATAAGAAAACAAGTAATAGACATACACATATATATAAAGAAAATATTTAACTGAAAATAATTCTCTCCTTTTATTTATTTTGTTCTTACAGTAGACTAGATACCAATAGGTAAGGATTATTTTTTCTATTACAAATCTGCCAGCATTCACATAATTCTAATTCATGCATCAAAATCATCCAAAAGTCTCATACTCATTTCTTGCACTTCATTTCTAGTTGTTTTAGCCTTCTGTCATTTTTGTGGCCACGCTTGGAAATTAGCATTACCCATAAGTACTTGAGTTCTGAAATATTAAACTCCTCAGTTTCAAACATCAATTTCTAACTCTTTGGTGTAGCAACTGACTCTAATCTTACCTTTTGATCTTGCTGGGAGCTCTGTTCATTGACAAATTTATGATGGTCTTATGAACTTTATTGTGTTTTGTCCCTCAATCTAGTTCTCAACAGAGTTTATCACCTTATCCACCTTCATTTTATTTTCTCAGTAATACTGGGGTATAAACTCAAGGATACCTGCTTCTTAGGCAGGTACTGGACTTGATTCATCCTCACAGCCTTTTTTATCTTTATTTCTTACAAAATAGCTCATATTCTTCCAGAGCTTGCCTAGAAAGAGGAATCTTCTATTCTGCCTTCCAAGTAGCTACATTTTTCACATATTAGCCACTACAACTTTTTACCTCACCCAATTCTTTACCAAATTCTAGGCCACAATGTTCTCTTAATGTTTAGTTTATATCTTCAGAACCAGATTCTATAAATCACTATAAAATATTTATATATCAGCTAGTTATGATACCGGTGGTTCACACCAGTAATCCTAGCTCCTCAAGAGGCTGAGATCTGAGGATTGAGGTTCAAAGCCAATCCATGCACTAGAGTCCATGAGACTCTTATCTCCAATTAACCACCAGAAAACTGGTAGTGATTCAATGGCTCGAGTGGTAGAGCGTTAGCCTTGAGCTGAAGGGCTCAGGGACAATGCCTAGCTCAGAGTTCAAGTCCTCTACTAACAAAAATAAATCAGCTTGCTAGAGTGGCTCGTGACTGCTATTCACTGTTTGTTTGTTTTTTTGTTTTTGTTTTTTTTTTTGCCAGTCCTGGGCTTGAGCTCAGGGCCTAAGCACTGTCCTTGGAGTTTCTCAAGGCTAGAACTCTGCCACTTGATCCTCAGCACCACTTCTGGCTTTTTTTCTATGTATGTGGTACCGAGGAATCGAACCCAGGTCTCCATGCATGCTAGGCAAGCACTTTAACCTCTAGGCCAAACTCCCGGCCCTGCTATTCACTGTTTATTCCACCTTTTTTCTCTTTTCTTTTCTTTTTCCTTATTCTTTCTTCCTCCTTTCACTCTCTCCTTTCTTCTCTTCTTCCATCCTTCCTTCCTTCTCTACCTTTTTTATCTTTTCTTTGCATCCAACATGAGATGAACAGTTCCTTCCATCAAACTCTTACAACACTGTAATTTTCTGTCTCATCTCAAGCCCAAAGCTATAGAAGCAGCTAACCATGGACTGAAAATTCTGAAATTGTGAGCCAAATCCATCTTTCTTCATTCTCAATTGATTTTTCTCAAGTATCTTGTCACTGAAATTGAAAACTAATACAATAGTAAAGTACTTAATTCAACAGTGTTTGGCCCAGAATAATTAATGAGTCAAAGTCTTTGTGTAACTTCTATTCCTTTCTCTTTATTTCATTTTTTTCCTACAGCTTACACAAATGTTCCAACTATTTCCCTACAGTTACCAGATTTCCAAAATTACCCTAGATCTCTACATTCAACCATATATATATATATATATATATATATATATATATATATCCTACTTAACCACTTTCAAAATTCATTTTGTCCTAATCTTCCTCTTTCTGAAACATTTTACTTAGTAAATGGCCTAATACTGATTGGCTCAAACTCACAGGTATTTTCTTCAGTTCATCTAAATTCATTTCTTTCTGGTCCTCCTTCATCTTGTCATTGGGCAAGTCCTGTTGCTTCCATATTTCCAGTCTTGCCGTTTCATATTCCCTATCTGTAAACTATTTCATGACACCATCAGTTCTATTTGTGTTGAAACCATCCCTATTGCATATTCATATACACTATTCATGCACAATTATAATGCTTAATAAAAATTTTTGTGCCATCACGTCCCAATAAAGGCAAAAATATGAATCACTACAAATTCCCACCAACTTTATTTTTAGCATCTTTACATAAGTTCCATCCCTCCTATTACTTCCCTATAAGGACAACTGGAATCTTTGCTTATTCTTCTACTTATAGACTTTAAGTCTTTTGTTCTCTCATCATGTTTGCCATCATCAATCAGTCACAACAATCAGAATTTTAAAAAAAAGTTGAGTCTATTATTCTTACTTCACTTTTTAGCTGGCTCATAAAAGCAAATGAGGAGTCTTTTTTAAAAAGGCACAATACTTCTTGCACTGTTGTCTTAATTTCTTATTCCTTGAAAAGTGAGAATTTTGCATTATTTTAAAGTTTATTTTTAATTGAGACTTTAGTCTAACGAGTCTATTTCCATGAAATTATGTATAAACAGGATTTACTCATACTTTCCTGAAAAAATACTGAAATTTTAGTTAAATACTAACAAAAGTTCTATTTCCTGATAGATTTGGCTTTCTGCTATTCTCAACCCAGATATGACACATGTTGAACTGAAACCTCATGTATAACTACTTTAAGATAACTTTCTTTTTCTTTCTTTCTTTTTTAATTGCATTTTGTTGTCAGGGTAATGAATAGAGGGGTTACAGTTAGTTTGTCAGGTAGTGGATGTATTACCTCTTAAATATTGATACCTCTTCTCATGTTTTTGCCCCACCCCATCCCAGTCATCTTGTTTTTCCCCTTCCTTTCCCTATTTCAAATTAACTTTCTTTTTCTTTTTTTTAAAAAATTTTATTGTCAAGGTACTATAGAGAGAGTTACAGTGACATTCGTCAGGTGCATTACTTCTCACACATTGATACCCCTTCTAATGTTTTTGTTCTTTCTTTTTCTTAAGCAGACATTTTAATATGTTTTTGTACTAAAATATTTGGAAAATCAAGCAACTAGAACAAATCAATAGAAGCATAATTAATCATTTAAAGACAATGCTGTTATTTTGCCCATTTCACAAATTTGCTTTTAAGTAATGAATAAATTCTAAACATTTTCAAAACAAAGGAAGAAAGTATAGTGTTTAGCTAAGTTGCCTGTGAATTATATATCCTGTTTTTACTTCTTTTATATTTTAAATTTACATTTAATTTGTTATTGCATTTTTTGCTGTTATTTCTCCCTCTCCCTGCCATTTAGTTTATTACCTATTGTCACTATTTTTTATTTCTCTACTCTTTCTGTTGTATATATGTTTGTCTGATTTGGGAACTGCAAGAGGGATAACAGAAATAATGGAATGAAGGATGATCAGTGCAACAGTGATACTTGCTAAACAGTATGTTGGAAATGAACTTTAAATTTGAGGGGAGGGTCTATGGGGATGAGAGAAAATGAAGGAAGGGTTAACAGTGTACCTTACTTATTATGTACCTGCAATACCTCTGTACATCACCTATACAATATAATTAAACTTTTAAAGAACTTTTAAAGAAATGTAAACATACATCCAAACCTCAAGCAAAATCATTTTTCCTCCAATTTCTATCTATTTGGTAGTTGCATTTCAGTTACTTCAATTCATTGTTTTAAGATATTTCCAACATTTTGTTCAGATACTATATTGCTAAGTGTGGATGGGTCTGCATGACAAAAATACCAGAAACCTGGCCCTAACTGCACTGAAACGTCTCTCATCACCATCACAAGTAACCCAATGTTGATAGAAACAAAGGTCAATTCAGTTTTTCACTTCCTCAAACATTCAGAAGTTGGCACTCTTTTTCTGAAGTCATTTGCCTCTGAATAAAATATTTTCTTCTGCCTTACTCCTCCTTAACCACCTCTTCTTTCTTGGTTGTTTTATCTTGTACTTCTGTTTCCAGACCTATTAATAATAAGAATGTACCAGAAACCTGTTTTACAGATGCTTTTATTCTCTGGGTATTAGCTTAGAATGAAATGGCCCTTATTGATACTATGTCATTTAAAAGATTTTATTTTTTTCCAAATTTATGGCTTATCCATGAATTCCAAACACATGTTGCTACCTATTTACCACCTCCCCTTAATAAACTATACATACTGAAATGAACTCCAAAATGTGGAAACAAGAAACCTCTTCCTTTCTCTCACAATATCTCTCCTGTTTCTTTCTTTTAGTCTTTAGGATTTTTTTGTTGTTTTTTATTATTCTGTCTTCTTTTCCTTCTGTATAGTGTACTCAAATGTATATCTCTGGAAAGGTTGGGGGAAGGGTATAAAACTCGAGAGGAAAAGGGTTAAAAAAAGTGCAGCAATGCAGCTCAATGGACATGAATAAACGTGAGCTATACAATTCATGAGGGCAGCCTGCAGGAAAGGACTGGGAGAGAGGAAATGAACAGAAGACACTCTACAAAAGGAAATGTGTTAATTACCTGATTCGTGTAATTTTAAACCCTGTGTACATTATCTCTACATAATAGCAATAAAGTAAATTATAATAGAAATAAAATGCTAGACATCTCACACGTGATTATATCTACCACTCATCTCAGTATTTGAAGTACCTCACTTATTTTCTCTAATAAGAAGCCAACAAAGGAAGGTGTGGTTCAATGCGGGTAGTTTACATGGTAGCATGCTTTCCTAGCAAGCAAAAGGTCTATCAGTTTGATTCCTCATAAAATATATCTAAATTATCCCTTTAAATACTTAATCAGATAATGTAACTACATAATATCCCTACATAGAACTCTTTTAATATCTACTACAAGGTTGAAGGGCAAAATGATGATCCTGAATTTTCTGGAATTGAGTAAAATAAGATTTGCTTATGCTAGAAAACAACAACAAAGGATAACCAGTGTTTGAATGCAAATCTTTATAGCACATTTTTCATAAAATGCATCCATGAACTATACAGTTTCCTCTCAAAAATTCTTAAGTAATAGTTTATTATAGCACATCATCTACTTTTTCATCATGTGATCAATAATCTCTGAGAATTTTGTATAACAAAATGAAAACTTTTTCTAAACCCACATGAAATGATAACAAATATATTTGTTAGTAAGCATCCATATTTATACATTATCCATCTTCTAGCTATTTAAATACTTTACAGCAGTCATAATTATGATGACTAAAGTGGAACTTGACAGTTTGTAAAGTTAATTTACCTGTTAGGGTGTCAAGAGTGCAAATCTCCTCTGTTCCTGATCACAGCAGGAGAATAAGAAGCTAGCATCTGGGGCAACATGAAGGAATGAATCAAAGAACAATCAGAAGATGGTTAATCTAATCAAATTTATGCTAGCGTATATTGCATTGAAATTCCTCCCAGGGAATCAGTCAGACAAAAAGCCCAACATGATGTGAACTAATGAAGAACAAAGTCAAAACCACTCTTAAAATATTATTCTTCTCTACAAGCCACACATCAAAGCAGAAAGTTGCTTTCAGCCCCACTGTGAGGTCTATAATTATTTCTAATGGCTTATAAAGACAGGGCTTGTGATTGTCAAGTACAGAAGCGTAATGTTTTTCTTGGTACACATTGAAGTATTATGTATGAAGGAGCCACAGTCTTTGGAATCAGTCATTCTGGATATGAATTATACATGACTTTAAAATGTGCAGGGTGGGGGGGAGATGCACAAAGGTCCAGGGTAAATGGCCACATTCATACATGTTTCAGAAACTGGGCCTCCGTTTCTGCTTTTGCATGTTGAAGAAAAGCTTTCCATTTCCTAGACTTATTTCTGAGACCAACTAATAAACATCAGCCTTAATTTCTTAAGCCCATAATTGCTTTTTGAGTGATAGCAAATCCAAATTAAAATGGAAAACCAAAGGGAATATTAGATTCACAAAGTTCATTATGCACAGGGAAAATAAAACCAGAAAACTCAATGATTGTCATTATACTCCAAAGTCAAATAAATGCTCTGGGCCTTTCTATCCGCTGCTGAAAGCAAATGGTTGACACTTTAAAGAGTAGTCTAGAAAGGAAGAAGGAGAAGGTTGTGATGTATATTTAACAAGAAGTGGAATACCCTGAGTGGCTCAGCATCTAAGGGAGATTCTAGGAGCAAAGAAAGTCCCATCTGTTCAGCATCTTCTAAGGGTATATTCAATTAAACAAAGAGGCAAAGGGTATTTCAAAGACAAGAACAGATATTCTCAGATGCTAATAGTTGAGCAAAATGTTACAAAGAGAGATAAAAGCCAAGTGGGAATTTCCAACAAGCAGGTTTAGCAAAAGGACCAGGACCACAGTTCAGTAATTATGATCAGTGAAAAATGAGTTATTGTTCTTACCATAGCAGAGAAAAGGGCTTTCAAATCAGATTGAAGAGAAGAAAAATAAAATGACAGAAAATATTTTTAGAGCCCAGGTTTATCTTCTGATCACTTGTTGATCAAAAATGTCCATCGAGTATGCCATCTTAAGAAAGCACTAAGTTTTAAACATGGGAAAAGGGTAACAATGTTCAAATAGTACTCACTACCTTATGAATGTAACTGTATCCCCTCTATATATCACCCTGATAATAAAATCAATTAAAAAATAAAGCACTAATTTTTCTAGCAATCTAAACTCAAATAGAGCAATGTCTTAAGCTCTCAAGAAAGAGACCAAAGTAACTTCCTTAGTGTCTTGGTTATTTTGCTTTGAAGTTTGCACTTTACAAAAACATATTTTATAACTTTTTACTTCTTAAGATATAGGTATCTAAACACATACACACACACACAAACACACACACACACAGAGATGAGGAGAGAGAGAGAGAGAGAGAGAGAGAGAGAGAGAGAGAGAGAGAGAGAGAGAGAGAGAGAGAGAGAGAGAGAGAGAGAGAGAGAGAGAGAGCGCACAGGTATTTATCGAAGAGATGATACACTTACAAAGAGGACAGACAGTCGGACACACAGAGAGATTTCTCTCCAGGGATTACTGATTATCATTTTTTTTGCCAGACCTGGGCTTGAGCTCAGGGCCTGAGCACTGTCCTTGGGCTTTCTCAAGGCTAGAGCCCTACCACTTGAGCCTCAGAACCACAAAAAAAAAAAACATATTTTAACAGGGAGCATAATTGACCTTCCCATAATTTGAAGTCTAGATGAGCAGGGTATGCTATTGTGAATAAGATATTTGTAGTCAATTACAGGCATCAACTTGGGATGCATAAATTATTTTTGAAGAATTATTGGAACCCTCACTGGACAACAAAATTTCCACATACTCTGACGTTGAAATTAAATTGTTGGGGAGGTCTCTTGTTCCCTGGGCACATGAAAGCTAAAGAAGCAAATACTGAATACTCAGAGCATCATCAGACCATCCAACATTCACGAGGGGTAAGAACTAATGTTAGGATTTTTAACAAATTTTTATGCAAATCTAAAATTAACTAATTAACTTGTCAAAAATGACATTTCTTTTCTTTTTGCCTTTTGCTTTTTAAAGCCAATCTACCAAAGTAGAAAAGACAACACGTAAGTAAATAAGTGGGGAGGAGATGTTGCTCAAAAGACTAAGAAAAGCATCATATTTTTAAAAGTATTTTTTAGAAAGGAGGAGAAAATATTCTTTCCATGCAATCCAGTCTTCAATTACTGAGTGCCAGATTACATGCTAAGCACGTACCACAACTATCAGCCTATCACTTAAGATGAGGTCTCACATGTATGTCAGTCTAGAGCACTTCTACCAATTTGAGTTTCTGACCTTTCTAACTCTCCTAAATGCTACATATGGAAAAAGAAAAGTTTTTAAAAAGTGTATCCAAAGGAGACATCCTCATGGAAAGCCTGAATCTTTAGTACTTGTCTTATTCCATCATCTAGAAGACTAATCCAATGGATTCTTCCCACCTCACAAATATCTTCCTTACTTGTTGTTAAGATCCGGGAGATGTTTGTCACAGATTTGTCAGGGAGGCACCCTCATAAAAGCAGGACATTACAGATGGCACATAGAGCTATTTCATGCTGTTGTATGCTCCCTTGCCTAGATTTTAATCAAATGGTTGGAAGTCCTCAAAAGCATGCAATAGGGCAATCAACCTATTCCTTAGGAATAGTATAAAAAGAAAAATTCAAAGCTTGACTCATGCATGTAATCCTAGCTACTCAGGAGGCTGGGATCTGACAATCACAGTTCAAAGACAGTTAGAGCAATAAAGTCTGTGAGATTAAGTCTGTGAAACTCTTCCAATCAACCACAAAAACAGTCTCTTCAATTTACTCCAAAGTATGAATGTACAAAAAATTCTATTGTTCTCTCTCATGCACTACATAAAAAGTATTTAGCTTTACTATAAAAAGAGCATTTGATTGGACAACTTAGTGCCAAGAAGGGCCAACTGAGTTCCAACAACCTATCATTAGTACTGCATTAACCCCTGACCTCTTTAATACGCAGTGGTGTAGGCAGATGACAAGGTCAAAGTCGAAACATTTTAAAATGTCTTTGAAATGGAAATTGAAAGGAAAAACTGGTGTGTCATTTAATTTGAAAGTTACATTCACAGGAAGACATACATACAACTTCGGCCTTGAAGGAGATTAGAACTTTTGCAATAAACTTATTTCTTCAAAAGCACAATGAAATTTAGTGACAAGTGACTATGTTCAGATGGTGTGGAAGGAATTTTGATCATTTTCAGACAAGCATGGGCTAATGGAAAGAGCCTGAGACTCAAAGCCAGAGAAATTGCATCTTGTCCAGGTTTCAACTACCTGCCAACAATATGACCTTTCTGAAGTGTTTTAGCATCTCTGTTCTCTGTTCCCTGAACTGTAAAACATAAAGGTTGAACTCAATGATTTTTCAGATCATCTCAAACTCTAAAATCCCACCAGTCTCAGGAACATGTTCTAATAAAAGAAGCTTTCAGACTTTTTTCTGACAATCCATCTCCATCAAATACTATATTTTTTGCCTCCTATTGGCACGTTTTCTCTTTCTTTGAAAATAGACAAGGAGTCTTCTCCTTGCTCTCAATGCTTCCCTAAGTATCTAGATGGGAATCTGCTTTATTCTCAAAACTCAATGTTGCTTCCATGGTCCATTGACCACCATTCCCCAAGGATCCCTTCTGAAAATATCTTCCTTGGAATTTTATTAGAATCCCTATCCTTGAGTTATTCTCAGAACAGCTTCACCTCTAGTTTAAGCAAGTCTAAGACACTGATCATAGGAAGTCTTCAGAAATAATGGAAGTCATAAAATACATATTTAAGAGGCCAAGAAGCATCAGAGTAAGTGTGAAAAATAAAGCAAAACACATTTTCCTATTGTATCAAGGCTGAATTTTTTAATGAAAATAGCCATAGGAAAGAAGTGACACACAAAATACGGATCTTTCACATAAAACAAAAAGCTTATGTCATCAGGAATTATGCAAATCAGAAAACAATGGGATAATGAAAAATAATACAAAAGAAATAATATAAAAGAAAAGGTGTTAGCCTGATTTCAATACCAATGATAATGTATCCCCAAACAAAATAAAACCAAGGTAAAATAAAGCTTTTAGACATTAACAAGCTGTAAGAATTTTCTGTCATCAGGTCTGTGCTATAAAAACTAGTTACTTGTTTCCTTCTAATTATACAATACTATGCAAAAATTTGGCTCTAAATTAAGAAGTGTGTATACAGACCAATATGATGCCTAAATTCAGGGCCTCTTACTCATGTTTGTATTTTTCACTCAAGGCTGGTGCTTTACCACTTGAACTATACCTCTACTTCCAGAATTTTGCTAATTGGAAATAAGAATCTCAGAGTTTTCTGCCCTGGCTAGCTTTGAATTATAATCACAAAAGCCATCAGCACCACAACTAAAATATTCTATAAACAATTGTAGTTAATAAACCAATGGAGAAAATAAGATGAAATAAAAATTTAAATCTCAACATATAAATTGTTGGAAGAAATCAAATGTATGGAACATATTTTGAAAATTAGAAATACAATGGATATAAATTCAAATGCAGTGATTTTACCTCTTAGAACCTGTCCAACCGATATCAGAGATTATCAACAGTTTTTACTATGAGGTCACTGCATAAAATAGCCACATACAGATACACAAATATAACACAGATTCCTAAGGTGTAAAGATAAATAAAATAAAATAAAAAGGTAATGTGAACCCTGCAGAGAAACAACACCTGGGTTTTTTTTCATATTTTTTATTGTAATTAATAGAAGGGTTACATGATATTTGTCAGATAGGAGGTGCATTAATTCACATACATTGATACCCTTTCACATGTCTTGATCCCCATTTTCCTCCCCCCCACCCCCACCCCTCATCTTGTTTTCCCCCCTCCCTATCCAATTTCAAATAACCAAATACAAATATATCATATATATCAGGTAACAAAATGAGATACTGTAACAATATGAGATAACACCTGGTTAAGCCTAAGAAAGAACAAAAGGAAGAAAGAAAGAAAGAAAGAAAGAAAGAAAGAAAGAAAGAAAGAAAGAAAGAAAGAAAGAAAGAAAGAAAGAAGGGAAGGAAGGAAGGAAGGAAGGAAGGAAGGAAGGAAGGAAGGAAGGAAGGAAGGAAGGAAGGAAAGAAAGAAAGAAAGGAAAGAAAGAAGGAAAGAAATCAAGCAAGCAAGCAAGCAAGCTTCCTGAAAAGAATTTTAAAGAATATTTGCAGGGGCTGGGAGTTTGGCCTAGTGGTAGAGTGCTTGCCTAGCATAAACAAAGAACCAGGTTTGATTCCTTGGCACTACATACATAGAAAAAAGCCGGAAGTGGTTCTATGGCTCAAGTGGTAGAGCTCTAGACTTGAAAAAGTCCGGGGACAGTGCTCAGGCCCTGAACTAAAGCCCAGGACTGGCAAACAAAAAAACAAAAAAAGAATATTTGCTGTCATCAGTGAGATGAGAAGAAAGGGTAAACAGACATAATTTTAAAAAAGTTAAGTTAAAGAAAACTGAAAAAGTTTTAGCAAGCTGGGTGCTGGTAGCTCACACATGTAATCCAAGCTTCTCAGAAGGCTGAAGTCTGAAGAATAAGGCTTGAAGCCAATCCCAGCAAGAAAAACTGTGAGACTCTTATATCCACTAAACTACCAAAAGCTTCAGAAGTGGAACTGCTGTTCAAGTGGTAGGGTGCTAGCCTTGAGCAAAAGAAGCTCAAGGTCAGTGTCCAAGCACCCAACCAGAGACTAGTGGCTAGAAGAAAGAAGGAAGAAATTCTTCTCTTGAGGCTCCAAGGCAGTGCGGTTCTATGAACATCCTGATTTCAAACTTTAGGCTCCTTGTTTTGAGTAGTACCTTCTTATTGCAACAATTTAAATACATGTAGTGGGAGTATAAAACAAATAAATGAGAAAAAATGTCTGGAAGCTCTAATGTTGAAACATTTGCTAAGTAAGTGCAAAATCTAAATCAATCCTTATTACTAACAAACAAAACCCATCAGCTAAATAAACTGAATAAAGTAAAAATTAGAGTTAATAATGTCAACCGTAGAAAAGATCAAACAGTAAAGAGTCTTTCAATTTGAAGACAGATCTTTTGATACATCCTACCCAAACAAAAAATATATAAGAATTCATTTTAAAGGATAAAGAATGTCTTCAAATAAGCAAGATAAGTGAGTAAATTTGAATTATGGGTATTCCAGATAGAAAAGAGAATGAGAAAGGCATAGAACTAAGGCAAATAACTAAGGTTATTTATGTACAGTATGGCAAAGAACTAATCTATATTTTGTTCAAGCCCTAAGACCTCATTAAAATGAATCCCAACATTCAGGCATCAACAGGAATATTTCTGGCTGCTCTTGGACAAGTTCTCATTGAGTATCAGATAGAAAAAGATTTGAAAAAAACAATTTGGTGAAAAACATATATAAATGTGTGGATGAGGCCGGGAGTTTGGCCTAGTGGTAGAGTGCTTGCCTAGCATGCACGAAGACCCAGGTTCAACTCCTTGGTACCACATACATAGAAAAAAGCTGGAAACGGTGCTGAGGCTCCAGTGGTAGAGCTCTAGCCTTGAGAAAGTCCAAGGACAGTGCTCAGGCCCTGAGCTGAAGCCCAGGACTGGTAGAAAAAAAAATGTCTGGATGAGAAGATGTTAAAAAGGTTAAGTCATTAGGACACCTTGGAAATCAGAAACACCCTATGTATCTCAGGGATAAGGGTATAAAACTAAAAATTCATTTAAATACTTTCCCTTTAGAAAGTAGTACTCTTAGGGAGACCCCGTTTCCACAAGGACACCTGGGAAAATAGTTGCCTGTCAGCTATCCAAACATTGAAAAAGCCATCCCAGTGTTCAAAGAGGGCCAGCTATTGTGAAAGACTTTAATATCTATAGGAAGATGACTTGAGTCATACAAACCACAAGTATTCCAAGGTCATGCAGGCTTTCTTCTAATTATTAAAGAAAAATCTGAGAAGCAAGTCAATCAATGAGCAGTATGATCAAAACCCCTACAGGGTAATTTGTGAAACTGAGAGTAAAGGCAAACCTGTAATGGGGATTCATGAAGTTAGAGATGTTCTGAACATGGAATGTCTGCAAGGGAGAGCCCTGCAGGCAGTAAGCTGAGCCATCCCAAAAGAGTTCCAATAGGCAATGCTGTAAGAGCAAGGCAATGGAAACCCTTTGAAATCACACAACACCATTATATGACCTATATATTGAGTATAAAAGTACAGGATTTAACCCTCACCCTGTTGGGCTTTGGTTTTTCTTTGATCCCATCCCTCCTTCCTAAATTCCCCTTAGTCTCTTTGGGGACAAGAGTATCTACTTTCTGCTATAGAATCCTAGAATTATGTAACTTTTGTGGCAATAATCTTTTCACTTTGGTTAATTTCCTGGTTGTAACTTATTAGTTGGGTAACACTTACTTCTAGAAAATTTGAAATTAGCCAATGAAAGCACAAGCATTACATGTCCAAGCTCAAATCCTGGCCTAAGCACAGACAAACTGAATGGCAATGGCATATTGGCAATTTATCTAATCTCCTTGCCTCATATTGCTTAATATAAAGCCTATTTCAAAAATTTGTTGTGATTAAGTTGTCCTGGAATGGAAATCAGGTGATATTGTTTTCTCTGTATGCCCTTGAAAATAAAAACAAGACTTTCTTCCTTACAATATAAACATATAACACTTAAAATTATTGCTATTAAAACACATTACATATCCCTTATGTACAATTATTTTTAAAATTACTATGAGCATTGTCAGAATTTGATTAGTGAGATGACATACATCTACAGACACTTCCACTGCTGTTCAAGGGCCAATAAGTCATTCTTGCTTTACATTGGAGGTCAAAATCACAGATGCAATTTAAAAAGCAATTAAATACTTACAGGACAGGTGATTATTGTACATAACTCAGAATGCTTAACATATTTTCAGTTTAGTCTTATAGAGCTGTAGAAAAGAATATTTGCACCCTTTTTTAGAAAATAATCACTTGATTTTTCAGGGGTTTTTTGGATAATTATTTTCCAAGAAACTGACAGTCATTAACTGTTCAAGGTCAAACTGGTTTCATCTTCCTGTAAATGCTGTGAACGATTATCTCAACCTCTTATTGAAAATGAACACGGAAATGAAAGGATATTCTAAGTTATCCTCAGATGAATGTGCTATGTATATGATGAAAAATTACACAGTGTAATAATGAACTCACGGTGATAATTACATTTCAGAGATGCAAGTTAAAAAGAATACAGGATTATGAATTACATTCTAAGTGAAAGCAAATGGCCTTTGTAAACTGATTGTTATTTGCCCAAACTGAAAAGTGAATTCTCCAACATCTCTAAAAGAAACAACTCATATATACCTTAAAGAGTAAAATATTTATGACCAAATAAAACTTGCTTTTACTTCAAAACATTCCTTGCTTGCCCCATTCAAATTTTTTCAGATAGTATTTTTTTTTGCCAGTCGTGAGGCTTGAGCTCAGGGTCTGAGCACTGTCCTTGGACTTTCTCATGGCTACAGCTTTACCACTTGAGCCTCAGCACCACTCCTGGCTTTTTTTTTTTTTTGCTATGTATGTGGTACCAAGGAATCGAACCCGAGTCTTCGTGCATGCTAGGCAAGCACTCTACCACTAGGCCAAACTCCCGGCCCTCAGATAGTATTTTTATATCAAAATGATAAACATGGACTTAAAGTCAGTTTTGATAAGGTACTAGTTTTCCTCAAATCAGCATATGAAAACATAATCCCAGTCAAAATTCTAAATATTCTTCTCTTGAAATTGATGATCCAATTTTAACCATTAAGGACCAGGATATTATAACTATCACAAGATTCAATTCCTGATCTTCTTTCCAGGGACTCACTTCCTACGGTAAATAGATGTGAATGAAATTGAAGACAACCATCAAATATCATGTAATCTTTATGTGAAGTTTCAAAATTACTAGAACGGTTGATCATATGAGGGAACATTCACTATTATGGTTTCAGTTGTCAGAATGGGCTACAACCTGTTGATCCCTCTTTCAAAATGTCTAAATGAACATGGACACATGCTTCATATTACATCTGCCCTATAATTTATTGTATTAAAGTCATTACTAGGGTAGATACATTAATAGAAGTTAATATCTTGTCAGAAACAATCCTTAAAAGTCTATTTTCATATTTATTATTATTAAAACCTATCTTTCTCAATTTTATGTTCTGAAGTTGCACAATAATTTTGTTACACTTAAAAAGTTATATTGAAATCGTATTAATAGTGCAGAAATAGCGTATGAGGCACAATAAATATCAAAATGGCTTCTAATTTAGAATAAGCAATAAGAATAATCAGAAATACTAGCAATTTAAAATATTCATCCTTTAAAATAATTTAAGTGCCTTGTAAGTGAATGATAAATAACACATACTTAAATACAAGCAAATAACCAAATCTCACACAGAGAACCAAGGAGGAATGTCTTTGTGTTTTACAAGCTCTATACCCTGCCACTCTCAAGAATCATGTGTTGAAATTCACTATACCTTGAATAATAAAATTTAAGCCTGCATAGAAATTGAAGTAGCAGCATCTGCCATTGCAGATCTATACAGTTGGTTATCATCTTTGAATGCACATTACTACTTTCTGGGCATGGACTTGCTGGTTACCAATAGTCTCGGTGTACTTCCTTTCAGCTGGTGTCAGAGCTGCCATGTCAGTAATGAACGTGCTCACTAGTGTGGACAAGTGACTGTCTGCCCTCTGCAATCGTTGTTCAGCTGACAGGAGATGCTGGAAAACATTAATCATTTCATTTTCTCTGTCAAACTTAACTGTGCTGACAGGACACACCACAGGGCATAATAATTATGGAGATGCCTACAGAGAAGACTTGCATAGCCCTCAGAGCTCCTTCTTTCAAAAATACAAATACCTATTTGGAGAAAATGTATATTACATATTAAAATCATTTATGCAATTTTCACATTCTCTAAAGTACACCAAGAAAAGAAAATTTTGAAATGTCAATAGGTGACCCCACACAATCTCAGAATAAGACCATCGTAACACATGTAGGCACAGTGAGTAAACTCACCCTGAATACTTATTTCAAGGTGTAAGACAAACTCTGCTCGAAATCAGCAAATGTTATAGGAAAGTAAGTGAAAACAAAAGATGTCTAAAAGGTCAACGAGAAAGGATACTAATGTTAATATTAAGAAAGGATTGGGTTTTTGTGATTAGGAAACTTCAGAAAATAAAAACTAAATCAGCTATTTATTGGGATTGCAGACCATCTTAAATATAACCATGTTTGCAGTATTATTCTGCAATATGCTGTCAATGCAGTTACTCAGGCAAAGCCAAATGAATTTTCTACTTGAAATGATTGATTATCCCTGATTAAGGATGCTAATCCTATTTAGTCACTTCTTATCACAGAGTCTTACTTGTCATTTGCATGGCACAGGGTTCAGGTAAGCCAGCACAGATTGGGAAGTGTGAAGCAGAATATTTTCCCACTGATACAGGAGAAACAAGGAAACTTGTTCCTTTTAAGCAGCAAGCTTGACAATAGTCAACTTGTCTGTCTGAAAAAGAATTTGGACTTAAAAAGAGTTTAAGTGTGAATGAATTCTAAAATGGAGCAAGAGATTCTATAATGAGAACAGGGAATCAAAATTTTTCAAGGGTCAATGTTACATTTGCCCACTGCTCAACTGTTTCTGACACATTTGACCTATTTGAGAGTTTCACTCTTTTCTGAACGATTTGCAGCTAAGTTAATGGTAGATGGTGATATGTTAGCAAATGAAAAATCAAGGACATTGTTATTTCCAGGAAAAACAAAAAGTTAAAAATGATAAAAGAAAGATTAACCTATATAGAAGAGTTATGGTAAATATATACTCTGTAAAAATGGTCTAAGAAGTGGACTGGAGCATGGCCTTAGAGGTAGCGTTCTGGCATAGCATTCATAAAGACTTGGGTTTGTAACCACATACACTGAAAAAAACAGGAGTGGCACTGTGTCTCAAGTGGCAGAGTGCTAGCCTTGAGCAAAATGTGTCCAAAGACAGTGCCCTGAGTTCAAGCCCCAAGACTGGCAAAAATAAATGGTGTAAGAAAAATTATACTCCACAGGGACTTAAATACAATAGAGATTGGATAGAGGGGCTTATTGTTTTGGTCATAAATTGGTCATCTCTGATTGTATTAGATTTGTACGTAAGTATACAAAAAGAAAGAGAGACTGATATTACCAATCTAAAAGAGCGAACATCTATTGTCAGCCAACTAAAAAGGTCTAGGTTGGTTGTATCTGAAAAATTATAATCTTGTTTAGTATTAATCTTGCTCCCATTTTCAACTGGGCAGAACAAGAAACTCAAGAAAAATGTCAAATGAAGGAATAGCATCTCCCACCCAGCATAAACAGGCAATGGAGCAGTCAGTAGCAAATCTAGAGGAGAGCCTTTCAAGTGCTATATAAATGCAATTGATAAACATCATTAACGAAAAATGTGAAAACACAAAGAAAGATGTAAGGGAGGAAGCCATAACTAAACAAGAGGAAACCATAAACAAGGTGATATGTGAAAAAGGGGGAGCCATAAAGGAGGCCATAATAAAGGTTTTT
Source organism: Megascapheus bottae (assembly GCF_031878675.1). Lineage (NCBI taxonomy): Eukaryota > Metazoa > Chordata > Mammalia > Rodentia > Geomyidae > Megascapheus > Megascapheus bottae. The sequence continues at coordinate 31,041,486 of NC_143517.1, read as the reverse complement.
CAAAGAAAAATGGACGAATTCATAGAATCCACAAACAAAAAGGTGACCGAACTCCAACAAATGTCCAAAGAGACTAAAGCTTCTGAGCTAACCACTCAAATGGAAATCAAGGAGCTAAAGAAATCCATACATAATCTAAAACAAGAGATGCAAGGCATCAAAAATGAGCAATTAGAAGCAAGGGAGATGAAAAATAAAGTAGATAGCTTTGATAGCAGGTTAGACAATGCAGAAGAGAAAATTTCCGGGATTGAAGATAATTTAGTTGTTATAGAAAAAGAACAGAAAATGAGTCAATTCAAATCTAGGAAATATGAGAAAATGCTACAGGAGGTCCAAGATACAATTAGGAAGCCTAATTTACGGCTAATTAGTATTGAAGAGGGTCTAGAGAAAGAGGTCAATGGTATTGGAAATATACTTCAGGGAATCATCTCAGAGAACTTCCCAAATATCCAGAAAGGCAGGCCCATCCAGATACAAGAAGCTTCTAGAACCCCAAACAGATATGACCAGAAAAGGACATCCCACCGCTACATTATAATCTGAACTGGATCAATAGAGACAAAAGATAGGATCCTAAAAGCAGCCAGGGGGAAGAGAACAATCACCTATAAAGGCAAACCAATCAGAATAACCCCATATTTCTCAGCAGAGACCGTGCAACCAGGAAGAGATGTCATGCCCTTAAGTCAAATAACTACCAACCAAGAATACTTTACCCAACTTAGCTCTCATTCATAACTGAGGGAAACAATGAAAACATTCCATTTCAAGGAAAAGCTGCAACATTACATAGCAACCAAACCAACATTACAGATAATTCTCAAAGATGTTCTACACATAGAAAACCAACACAAATGTAATACAGAGAAAGACATGGCATCTAAAACTCATAACATCTAAGTACCACAAAAACTATCAAGACACAGGCCCTACTGAAAGCTTTTTAAAATGGCAGGAACTAATAAATATTTCTCAATCCTTACTCTCAATATCAATGGACTTAACTCTCCAATTAAACGACATAGATTTTCTAGTTGGATCAAAGAGCAAGATCCTCCGTTCTGCTGTCTTCAAGAGACACATCTTACCCATAAAAACAAACATTTTTTTGAAAGTGAGAGGTTGGAATAAACTCTATCAAGCTAACGGCCCCCATAAACAGGCTGGAGTTGCCATCCTCATATCAGATAAAATAGACTTCAAACTAAAATTAGTGAGAAAAGACAAAGAAGATTACTACATACTACTAAAGGGATCGCTCCTCCAGGAAGACATAACAATCCTAAATATCTACACACCCAATCCTTAGCTCCAAACTTCATCAAGCAAACTTTACTTTCAGTGAAACCATACATAGATCAAAACACAGTGATTGTTGGTGACTTTAACACACCACTCTCACCTTTGGACAGATCAACAAGGCAAATCTCAACAGAGAATCCTTGGAATTGAACAACTACATAGACCAACTAGATCTAACAGACATCGGCAGATTATTCCACACAGCAACAACACAATACATGTTTTTTTCAGCAGCAAATGGAACATTTTCCAAAATAGACCACATTTTAGGCCACAAAACAAACCTGGACAGATTCAGAAACACTGAAATTATTTTCTGCACTCTCTCAGACCACAAGGGCATCAAATTGGAACTGAACACCAATCTCCACCAACGAAAACCCTGTAACTCATGGAGATTGAACAACACATAGTTGAATCACCAATGGGTCATCGAAGAGATCAGAACAGAAATCCAACAGTTTATGAATTTTAACAAAAAGGAGCACACAAAACACCAGCTTCTTTGGGACATGGGAAAGGCAGTACTGAGTGCCTAGAATAACAAACTGGAAAAATTGCAAACCAACAATTTAATGTGTCACCTTAAGCTCCTGGAAAAAGAGCAACAAACCAACCCTAATCCCACTAGAAGGAAGCACATGATTAAAATCAAAGCAGAATTGAATCATTTGCAATCCAAAAAAACTATAGAAAGAATCAACACAACAAGGAGTTGGTTCTTTGAAGGAATTAACAAAATTGACAAATCCTTAGCAAATCTTACCAAAAAAAAGAAGGGGGCATACCAAAATAAACAAAATCACAGATGAAAATGGTAATATCACTACAGAAATTACCAAGATCCAGAGTATCAGGAGGAAATACTTCTCAAAACTTTATGCCAAAAAATTTGAGAATCTAGAACAAATGGATGAATTCCTAGCCAATATTCACATACCCACACTGAACCAAGAAGAACTAAGCCAACTCAACAGGCCTATTTCAAGCACTGAAATAGAAATGTCAATAAGAGACCGTCCACCTAAGAAAAGCCCAGGGCCAGATGGATTCATAGCTGAATTCTATACGGTCTTCAAAGCAGAGCTCACACCAATACTCCTCAAGCTCTTCAATGAAATTGAAAATGAAGGTTCTTTACCAAACTCATTCTATGAAGCCAGTATAACCCTCATCCCCAAACCAGACAGAAATAAATCAAAGAGAACTATATACCCATTTCTTTGATGAACATCGATGCACAACTTCTCAACAAAATACTGGCCAACCATCTACACCAACTCATCAAAAAATTATACACACAGGGAGGCAAAGCTGGTTGAACATATGCAAATCAATTAATATAATTCAACACATCAACAGGAGCAAGGACAAAAATCACATGATTGTCTTAATAGATGCAGAAAAGGCATTTGACAAGATCTAACACCTCTTTATGTTAAAAGCTCTGGAGAAACTAGGAATCCATGGAACATTCCTCAATATAATAAAGGCTGTGTATGACAAACCCACTGCTAGTATTATACTTAATGGTGAAAAGCTACAGCCATTTCCTCTAAAATCAGGAATGAGACAAAGATTCCCACTCTCTCCACTCCTCTTTAACATAGTATTAGAATTCCTAGCCAGTGCAACAAGGCAAGAAGCAAGCATAAAGGGGATCCAAGTAGGGAAAGAGGAAGTAAAACTTTCCCTCTTTGCCGATGACATGATTCTGTATTTAAAGAATCCTAGAGACTCTACTCCCAAACTCCTTGAGCTTATTCAAAACTTTGGAAGGGTAGCAGGGTATAAAATTAACCCTCAAAAATCAACTGCCTTCCTCTATGCCAACAGTGAGAGGAATGAGACAACAATCAAGAAAGCAACTCCTTTTGCAATAGCCTCAAAGAAAATAAAGTACCTGGGAATTACCTTAACTAATAATGTAAAGGACAATTTTGATGAAAGCTTTAAAAACCTGAAAAAGGAAATTAAAGTAGAAGTGAGGAAATGGAAAAACCTCCCATGCTCCTGGATTGGAAGAATCAACATCGTGAAAATGACAATCTTGCAAAGGACTATCTACAAATATAACTCAATATCCCAATGGCATTCTTTAAAGAAATAGAAGAGGCAATCCAAAATTTCATATGGAATAATAAAAGACCCCGTATAGCAAAAACACTTCTTAGCAGAAAGAACAGCACAGGAGGAATTTCAATACCAAACTTTAGACTCTATTACAGGGCTATAATTATCAAAACATCTTGGTACTGGCACAAGAACAGGCCTGAAGACCAATGGAATTGAACTGAAGACAAAGCAGATTATTCATAGACCTAAACTTCCTTCTCAGCACCATGGTTGCAGTGGTGATGTATGGTGTGCACAGTACTGTGAGTGCTGTCTTACTGCAACCCCTAGTCACAGGCTGAGCCTTCAATGCCCAGCTTGTTTCTCACTGAACCACTTAACCTCTCAGCCATTCCACTGTCTTCGTTATCAGACATACTTATTTGACATTTTCAGGCAAAATACATCTTCTTTTGCTTGGCATTCATTAGTGTCCATCAAAATAATACCATTTTATATTAAAAAATAAGATGTGCTGGGGTAAAGGATGCCAAAGCAGGCGTTTTCTTGGTCATGAATCAATGACATTAGTCGGTCGTTTCAGGGGGAACCCCACATGTTTCAGAAGCTAAATGTTTCACTTGACAAGATAACAAGTTTTGTTTTTCTTTTTATTTTTTTTAGAAGACTTGCAGAGAATTTCTTTTTTCTGATGGAAAATTGAGAGAATGTTGTGAAAAGATAAAAAAGGAAAGGAAGAATGGAAGCTAGTTTAATGCAAATAAATTTCCATCAGAAATATGGACATGTAATAACAAATACCTTAAAAAAGTCTTCCTTGTCTGATGTGTATTTGAGAAGAATCTTATTACTATGGTGTGGATATGAAATACCTTCCCAATCTTACTGGAGTCTGGGTTAAAAAACAAATCACAAAAGTGATTTTTCTTCGTGAAATGTCTATTTTTATAAAAAGGCAAATTTTATTCAGTTCTTTTCTGTTTATATAAACACCTAAATAGATCTAATATGCTTAAATATATTACACATATTTTCATCTTATAATAATATTTGAGGCAAGAGTAAAAGGAGCATTATATAAAGTCAGTGATCAATTGTGATTAATAGATAACATAAGATTATGTGGTATGATGATCATTTTTCTGTATGGACAAGGGTATATCTCCTATGTATCATATATATGATATACATATATATGTATATGTATGTATATATGTGTGTGTGTATATATGTATATATATACATATATACATATATACACACACACAATACTGGGGCTTGAACTCAGAGCCTGGGCACTGTCCTTGGTCTTTCTCAATGCTAGCACTCTACCACTTGAGTCACACCTCCACTTCTGCCTTTTTCTGTGTATGTGGTACCGAAGAATCAAACCCTGAGCTTTGTGCATGCTAGGCAAGCCCTCTACCACTAGGCCAAACTCCTGGTTGATAGGACCCATATGAAAAAGTTTTGTGGGTTCACTGAAGCCATAAGGGTATGAAATGTCAAGAAGATGCTGTATTTGAAAAGCATAAAAGTCAGGATCCATAGTTTCATCATCTGTTTTTTGACAGTAATGGGCTTCAACTCAGGGCCTTACCCTTATTAGGTAGGTGCGCTACCACTGAGCCAACCCTTTAGCCCCATTTTGATTTCTTTATGTATATAATGAAACTAAATGCAGTAATTATTATTAAGTATCAGACTGACTGGGTCACCAGACTCAATGACACTTCTGACAGTGTTTTTGTGCTGGATGTGTTGGATGAAATTAACATCTAAATCAGAGTTCTGAGTGAAAAAATACTGCCTTTAGTTGGGTGCATGGGTCTAATCCAGTCAGTTGATGGCCTGCAAAGAACAAAAACTTATCATCCATCAAGTAAAAGTTTCCTGCCTGAATTTTTCAAGCTTTTTAAACGTCCATGTCTTTATTCAGGGAAATGAAACATATAATCCTTTTGAGTGTTGAACCTAGAACTTGTAATGTGCTTCTTGTTCTCAGACTTGGTCTTGAACCATCAGCTCTCTGGGTTCTGAAATTTACTTATTATGAATCTTGGGACTTTTCTGTCTTTAAAATTTCAGGAGCTACACACCAATACTCTTCAAGTTCTTCAATGAAATTGAAAATGAAGTCTCTTTACCAAACTCATTCTATGAAGCCAGTAAAACCCTCATCCCCAAGCCAGACAGAGATTCGTCAAAGAAAGAGAACTATAGATCTATTTCTTTGATGAACATTGATGCAAAACTTCTCAACAAAATACTGGCCAACCGTCTACCACTCATCAAAAAATTATACACTATGATCAAACAGGATTCATCACAGGGAGGCAAAGCTGGTTTAACATACACAAATCAATTAATATAATTCAACACATCAACAGGAGCAAGGACAAAAATCACATGACTGTCTCAATAGATACAGAAAAGGCATTTGACAAGATCCAACACCCCTTTATATTAAAAGCTCTGGAGAAACTAGGAATCCATATAACATTCCTCAGTATAATAAAGGCTGTGTATGACAGAACAACTGCTAGTATTATACTTAATGGCGAAAAGCTAAAGCCGTTCCCTCTAAAATCAGGAATGAGACAAAGATTCCCACTCTCTCCACTCCTCTTTAACATAGTATTAGAATTCCTAGCCAGTGCAATAAGGCAAGAAGCAAGCATAAAGGGGATCCAAGTAGGGAAAGAGGAAGTAAAACTTTCCCTATTTGAAGATGACATGATTCTGTATTTAAAGAATCCTATAGACTACACTCCCAAGCTCTTTGAGCTGATTCAAAACTTTGGAAAGGTAGCAGGGTATAAAATTAACCCTCAAAAATCAACTGCCTTCCTCTACGCCAACAGTGAGAGGAATGAGACAACAATCAAGAAAGCAACTCCTTTTGCAATAGCCTCAAAGAAAATAAAGTACCTAGGAATTACCTTAACTAATAATGTAAAGGACAATTTTGATGAAAACTTTAAAAACCTGAAAAAGGAAATTAAAGTAGAAGTGAGGAAATGGAAAAACCTCCCATGCTCCTGGATTGGAAGAATCAACATCGTGAAAATGACAGTCTTGCAAAGGACTATCTACAAATTCAACTCAATATCCCAATGGCATTCTTTAAAGAAATAGAAGAGGCAATCCAAAATTTAATATGGAATAATAAAAGACCCCATATAGCAAAAACACTTCTTAGCAGAAAGAACAGCACAGGAGGAATTTCAATACCAAACTTTAGACTCTATTACAGGGCTATAATTATCAAAACAGCTTGGTACTGGCACAAGAACAGGCCTGAAGACCAATGGAATTGAACTGAAGACCCAGATATTAAACCACTGACCTATGGCCACTTAATCTTTGACAAGGGAGCCGAAAAATAGAATGGAAGAAAGATAGCCTCTTCAACAAGTGGTGTTGGCAGAACTGGTTAAACACATGCAGAAAACTAAAGTTGGGTCTTTCTTTGTCACCCTGCACTAGAATTAACTCCAAATGGATCAGAGACCTCAAGGTAAAAGCTGACACACTGAAAACTTTACAAGAAGGAATAGGAGATACACTAGGTCTCCTTGGCAGAGGTAGAAACTTTCTTAATAAGGACCAAGAATCACAACAAATCAGAGAAAGGCTGGATAAGCGGGACTGCATTAAACTACAGAGCTTTTGTATGGCAAAGGACATAGCTAGTAAGTTAATTAGGAAGCCTACAGAGTGAGAAAAGTTCTTCACCAAACATACAACAAACAAAGGCCTAATATCTAAAATATATCAACAGCTCAAAAAATTGAGTCACTCCAAAACTAATCTCCAAAGAAACCACCATCCCATTAAAAGGTGGGCCAAAGACTTAAAGAGAGTCCTCTCTGAAGAAGAAATAAAAATGGCCTATAGACACATGAAGAAATGCTCAACATCTCTGGTCATAAAAGAAATGCAAATCAAAACAAATCTAAGATTCCACCTCACTCCAGTTAGAGTGGCCAGGACCAAGAAAACTAATAACAGATGCTGGAAGGGATGTGGCCAGGAGGGATCACTACTACACTGTTGGTGGGAGTGCAAACTCATTTAACCACTATGGAAAGCATATGGCAGTTCCTGAAAAGACTAAACATAGAGCTCCCCTATAATCTAGCAATTCCACTACTTGGCATTTACCCAATCGTCCAGAAACAAGGACATACTAAATCCACTAGCACAGCAATGTTTATTGAAGCACTATTTACCATAGCAAAGATATGGAACCAACCTAGATGGCCCTCAGTTGATGAATGGATCTACAAGATGTGGTATTTGTACACAATGGAATTCTATGCTGCTGTCAGAAAGAATGACATTGCCCCATTTGTTAAGAAATGGAAAGACTTACAAAAAATCATATTAAGTGAAGTAAGCTAGACTCAAAGGAACATAGGATCAATGGTTTCCCTCATTTGTCAAAATCAGTAGAAACCTTGGGCTCTCCTGGCAGACATTTGCAATAGAGCAAATAGAACATAAGGCCATATAGTATGAGGCTAAGTGAAAGAATCTCTAGGATATAGAAACATAAGCCATATAATGAATGATTGTTGTCCTTAAGGTACTATGTTATCTCTCATCTCTTTTGCTGTCCCTTGGTTATCTTATATTATTACAGTATCTCACTTTGTTACCTGATATATCAGATATATTTGTATTTGGCTATTTGAAATTGGATAGGGAAGGGGGGAAATCAAATTGAGGGTAGAGGGTGGGGGGGAGGGAAATGGGGACCAAGAAAGGGTATCAATGTATGTGAATTAATGCACCTTCTATCTTGCAAATATCATGTAACGCTTCTATTAATTACAATAAAAATATATTAAAAAAAAGAAAGAGAAGCTACAAGTTTACCACAAAAAAAGAAAAAAATAAAAAGAAATTACCAGCTTATCACCTTCAATTTCTATCCTGCCTTCTCCACAGGCATATTCAAGTCATAGAGTTCCATGACTGATGTCTTTTATTTCATTTACTCCAAGAAATGTTCCATGACTGAATTCTAGATATGCTGTGTGCTAGTTTGTCCATGCCCTTCTTCAGATAGTCAATTTTGTTTTCCATCTCATCCTACCTGTAAAGTGGAGTGTAACATGTGATGTTTTTAGGATGTTAGGAATTGACAGATATGGTCAACTGTACCATAAGCCAGAAGAATTGTACATAACTGAGAATTCCATAGAACAGAATCTCTCTTTCTGAAACTATATACCTCCATTTATATGCAAGGCAAATGATATTATAACCTAACATAGCCATTGTTACTTAGAGTCTGTATAAGAAGCAAATATCCTGAAAATTGCCAGGAACAGATTCAAATATTTCTTTATATAGACATAATTCCTGAGACTAATAAGAGTCAAAAAAGTTTTCCTATGGGGAGTTACTCTTGGAAATAATTATAAAAGACTGTGGGACCTCTATTTACATATTTATATATGATATTGTAATATATGATATTGTACATATAATTTAATAAAAGTTAAATTGAAAATAGAAAATAAAAAATAAAGTTAAACTATTCTCTAGAACTTAAAATAGTGAAACATTTCTGATATATTTTGAGACCTAAAATGTCACACAAAAGAAAATATAGTTGAATAGTGTAAATGTGGGTTTAAATTTCAAATGAAACATTACTAAGCCCAGTTCTGGTAATGCAGACCTATAAATTATAGCTAGTCAGGAAGTAGAGATCTGAGGTTCACTATTTGAAGCCAGTCCATGTAAAAAAGTGTCTGATTTATCTCCAGTCAACCACCAAAATGCAGAAATGTAATTGTGGCTCTAGTTTTGAGCAAAAAAAAAAAACAACTGAATAAAATCTTGTAGCACACAAAACTAACAATGATTCATCACTTCAGAAAACAGCATGCATGTCTAGTTTAACAAGAAATGTAATGGTATCTTTCATCTCTAAGTAAGACTTTTAATTTAGAAATTAGCATTATATTTGGATACTCTTTGTGACTTACTTAGTGGTAAAACTCTAGCCTTGAGGAAAAAGCCCAAGGACAATGCTCAGGTCATGAGTTCAAAGGCCCAAGCCTGGCAAAAAAAAAAAGTCTATTAAACAGGTCTGAACTGTCATGGAGGTTAAGAACAGAGGACTGGAAAGGGAAGGGAAAAAGGAAATTGAATACGGAGTCAAGATAACAAAAACAAACATGATTTCCATGCACATGGATAGGATGTTAGTAGTTGCCTAATACATAACTAAATCCTCCAAAATATAGCACTGTATAAATGAAAGCTGTAGTGGGGGACTTCTTAAAGACTCCAAGAATATCTAAATCTGCTCTTCATTAATGTTTATTTCTCTCACTTTTCTTGCAGTGCCATCAAATAAAAATTTGAAGAAAGGTAAATATTCTCACAGTTGTCACAGTGTTTATGTTCTAAAATGGATATCTAACCACAAAGCATTATGAGACAGTTTCCATGGTTACTCCTTTGAAATCCAGAAGCTACAAAACATTTAGCAGGTACTTTAAAAAAATTAGCACCACCAATCATTTCTTGAATTTTTTTCGAAATGTTTATCTTGATTGCTGATTGTATTTGTTGTATGATAACAATGGAAATTCCTCAGTAGATGTTAAATTTTTTAAAAATAGACAATACTGAAAATTTATTTCTGGACTCATTTCATTTTTACTATTAATTAATTATATGTGATTCCAATTACTATATGAAGTGATGGATGTGTGTGTCTGTGTGTCTGTGTCCATGTGCTGTGTGTGTGTGTGCATGCACACACACACACACACACACACACACACACACACATATGCACCTGTCATGAACATTAAAATCAAAGTCAGGTACAGTGCCAGTGACTCATATCTGTAATTCTACCTACGTGTGAGGCTAACATCTGAGGATCATGGTCCAAAGACAGACTGGACAAGGTAAGTCCATGAGATTCAACTCCAACAAACTACTGAACTGCTAAGAGTGGAGATCAACTGGTAGCATAGAATCTCAGGCACCGCAACCAAGTCCCCAAGTTCTAGGAAAGAAAGTTAAAGACCCAAGACTAACACCAAAGAAAATGATAAATATAACATAATTAAGCCCAATTTTGACATGTGTATGTAATGTATATATACATATACAAACATGTATACACATACATAAGCAAGTGTAGATGCTTGTAAGTATGTATGTATAGATATCTATGATAGATAGATTATGTGGAGATGTTTTTCTATTAGCACAGATTAATAGTCAAAGGGTCTTTATCTAACAAGCCGATAGATGGACACAGTGTGAATTGAACAAGTGTATCTTCTCTATCATATACTTTTTTTTGCCAGACCTAGGCTTGAACTCAGGGCCTGAGCACTGTCCTTGGACTTTCTCAAGGCTAGAGCTCCACCACTTGAGCCTCATCACTACTTCTGGTTTTCTTCTATGTATGTGGTATCGAGGAATAGAACCCAGGTCTTCATGCATGCTAGGAAGCACTCTACCACAAGCCCAAACTCCTGGCCCTGTATCATATACTTTTAACTCACTTTCTCAAACAGTATTGAGTGGATTTCATTGTATGTGTGTATTTATACATGAAGCATCAATACTGTTCATCTCAGTATTTTTCTTTCCTCCCTCTCTATCCAGTTAATTACCAAAGCCCCTCGTACTTTTAAACACATGTGCAATTATTATTGTTATCATTTTAAGTTTTAAATTCCACATGAGCATCCTAATAACAAAAATGAAAGTTGAACTGAATAACAAAAATGAAAGGGTGGGAAATGTGTGACAAGCATTTAGACTACAAAGCTGGCAGGAACAGCTTTCATTCATTAGCTTCACAGAATTGTTACAGTTTCCTCTCTATTTATCTAGTGAAGCACTCATATGTCCAAGATGTATTGTTAACACTTCTTGGTTTTGTTTGTTTTGTCCATTTTCCATAGTATATTTTGCTATTCATTTCTAGTTTTAGTTCATTATGTTTTCATTTGCAAACACTTACTTTATGTCTTAAAATGTGATCTATTTTAGAGTAAGTTCATGAGCTAAAATCAGTCAGAAGAGACGACATCAGTTCTCATTAATAAAGGTAATAATGCAGCAAGAGAACTTAACAGTTTCTCACATCTATGTACCAAATATTGATGGACCAACCATCAATAAATAAACACTACTGGATTTTAAAGGACAATTGGGCTCCAATACAATTATAGTGGGAGATTTCCTTTTTTATTGTGATTAATAGAAGAGGTACATTATATTCACCAGATAAAAGGTGCATACCTTCACAAACATTGATACCCTTTCTCATGACATGCTCCCCATTTCCCTCCCTATCCAATTTCAAATATCCAGTAAAGCACATATAAAATATATCAGATAACAAGGTGAAATATTGTAACAATATAAGATAACCAAGGCATGGCAAAAGAGATGAGAGATAACATAGTACATTAAGAACAATAGTCATTCATTATATGGCTTTTGTTTCCTTATCCTGGAGGTCCTTTCATTTAGCTTCATACTATATGGCCTTATGTATCAAGGTTTTGCTCTATTGCAAATCTCTGCTATGAGAGCCCAAGTTTTCTACTGATTATGACAAATGAGGGAAACCATTGAGCCTATGTTCCTTTGAGTTTGGCTTACTTCACTTAATATGATTTTTTCTAGGTCTTTCCATTTCCTAACAAATGGGGCGATGTCATTCTTTCTGACAGCAGCATAGAATTCCATTGTGTATAAATACCACATCTTGTTGATCCACTCATCAACTGAGAGACATCTGGGTTGGTTCCATATCTTTGCTATGGTAAATAGTGCTGCAATGAACATTGTTGTGCTAGTGGATTTAGTATGTCCTTGTTTCTGAAAGATTGGGTAAATGCCAAGTAGTGGAATTGCTGGGTCATAGGGGAGCTCTATGTTTAGTCTTTTCAGGAACTGCCAAACTGCTTTCCATAGTGGTTAAATGAGTTTGCACTCCCACCAACAGTGTAGTAATGATTCCTCCTGGCCACAACCCCTCCAGCATCTGTTGTTATTAGATTTCTTGATCCTGGCCATTTTAACTGGAGTGAGGTGGAATCTTAGAGTTGTTTTGGTTTGCATTTCTTAATAAATAATACAAATTCTTCTCAGCAGCTCATGAACTTACTCTAAAATAGATCACATTTTAAGACATAAAGTAAGTGTTTGCAAATGAAAACATAATGAACTAAAACTAGAAATGAATAGCAAAATATACTATGGAAAATGGACAAAACAAACAAAACCAAGAAGTGTTAACAATACATCTTGGACATATGAGTGCTTCACTAGATAAATAGAGAGGAAACTGTAACAATTCTGTGAAGCTAATGAATTGAATGTACAAGCTATCAGAACTTCAGAGGCATAAAAAAGACAGTGCTAACTGGGTACCAGTGGCTCACAGCTATAATCCTAGCTACTCAGGAGTCTGAGATCTGAGGATAGAGGCTCAAAACTAGCATAGATAAGAAAATCTGTGAGACTCTTATCTCCAATAAACTACTCAGAAAAAAACAGAAGTGGCAATGTGGCTCAAGTGATAGAGTACTAACCTAGTGCACAAAGAATATCAGAGAGTGTGCTGGGATCCTGAGTTCAAGCTCCAAAACTTGCAAAGGAAAAAAGTCAGTGATAAGAGAAAGCTTATGAGTGATTACATCAGCAAGACCAAATTAAGGAACAGAATGGCCTCAAATAAATACATACCCTAATGATGCAACTCATGCTCTTAGAAAAGTAAGAATTAGAAATACCAAAATTAGTAGATGGAAAATAAAATTAAGCTAGGGAAGAAATCAGTGAAGCAGAAACTAAAATATATTTTTAAAAAAATCAATGAAAGTAAATGTTGGTTCAGTTGAATGAAATGGAAAAATTATTTGCCTGACTGACCAATAGAAGAATGCAAAGACTATGGATAGGCAAGCAGATAGTTTACTATTTGATCCAAGTTCCTAGTCCTTGATTTTTCGTTAATTATATATTTATCATTTATTTATATTTATAATTATATAATATTAATTATACTTAATTATATTTTTACACGAGGTTGGCCTGAGACCATAACAGTCTTACTCTCCATGATTTCCATGTGTCTGGGACCACATGGAGAACTACATCAAACTTTTTGCCTGTGCTTATCTTAAATAATCCTCCCCATACAGAGCTCCAAAATAACCGAGATAACAGGCCTGAGCCATTGTGCCTAGTGTTCTGTTTTTAAAGGTCAGAAATACAGACTTCACACAAAACTCACTCCTTCAAATGTGGATAATTACTAACAATGATCAGGCTGGGCCCAGGAACCAGAAAATCCTTTTACAGAAACTACATTGCTCCTGTAAAAAACCATAACTTCTCTAAAACCCAAGAGAACCAGAATTCACATATCAAGCAACCATGCCATACCCATTACCAGCATGCCATACCCATTACCAGGACTCTTTGAACTACATATATCTTAGCATATTCATTCTTATTCTTCCTTCTATTTAAACCAAACCCTCATGCCATTTCCCCAAAGACGACAAAAGACCAACTACAATCCCATTGCAATACCATGTCACATGATCACCTTTTTCCGCCATATGTCTGTCCTGATGAACATTCCTACCACTTTCATTATATTTCTTGTCTTGCCTGAACTCTTCTCTCACCAGACACAAAGTCTGAGGTAGATAGCTGAGCTAACTTTCCAAGAATATTTGATCATCTGTAGCTTATTATTGAGTATGACACTCAAGATAGAAAGAGAAGGATGAAGTTGTCTCTTCTTAGTTTATCCATTTCATACTTGGGTAATCATAGGTGTCACCAGAGATGTTATCTGAAAACCCACTAACTTCCTTACATACTCAGCTAGTGGTTGAATCTTTCCTGATTTGCAATGGTAGAGTGAAAATGTCATTTGCGATCCTGCTGAGATTAAGGGAAATCTTGGAGCCCTTTGCTACTCTCGCCATTTTCCTCCCTTGTCTCCCTTCTTCCTCCTCTTCCATAGTTGTGTTGACATTTTCTTAGAGCATTTACTCTAGGAAAATTGTACTCATAAGTTCTTTCTCTGCCCTATGAGATATATCTATCCTCTGGTCTATCTTTAATTTTAAAGCTCAGCCATGGAGTTTCAAATCTCTAGAAGCATCTCTTTGATTTGTTTTTAATTCTGAAGAAAAGTAAAATGTTTCCAGGCTTTTCCATACATACCAATTAGCGTCAGCTATCCTAATTTCCTAGGCCTTCCTATTTGCAGTTTCCAGTACATATCCCAGTGCTTAAAAACCTTCTCATTTTTTGTTTCAGTAACATTGAATTCAGTTTCTTTACCTTATTGCAATAGTTTTGAGTAAAATCTTCCTTGTCTTTTGAACATAACCAGCACAATTTCTCATTCTGTAGAATGCTGTGGTCTTATACAATATCCAACTTTAAAAAATATTTAAATGAAACTGGCTCAGTGTTGGACCATTGGCCTAGAATGTACAAAAACCTGGGTTCAATCTCCAGCATCGTGAACATTATTCCTTATAAATAAGCAAGCACATGTGAAAAAATAAAAGATAAAAATTATGGAACATTTTGTTTCTAATACAAATAACAGGGATAAATACACTATTCTACAAGGCTTTTACTGTCCTTTAACCCAGAGAAATATTATGTTAAAGTAATCACCACATGTTATGTTTCTTGTTATTACGAAACACAGCTTTGTTGCCCTAGAACTTTTTCTTCAATATTTAAGAGTCATACATATCTTAATTTTCCAACAACTCTCTTAATATTACTTGAATTAAATCATTCAACTATTATATTTCAGATTCTGTCTTAGCTTTTAATTGTCCAAGGAAAATTTTGGCATGTTTATCCAAACAGATTATTTTATTTTATCACCCCTCATTCAAAAAAGTTTACTTTTATTTTAAAGCATCAAAGTTCAACAATGAATGGTTTGAATTTCAAAAGACTTAATCTGACAAATGTTTTGAATTACATAGAGTCGATTTATTTAAATAACATGGAAGACAATTCGTCATATTGTTTGAATTAAGACTGGTATAGCCTTAGCTTTAGGTTTATTCTTACGCCCTCATGTAGCATATGGTATTTTTTAATTTTTATTTACTTATTTAATTTTTGGCAGAAACATATTATAGGTATCATACCCATCCTGTGAATAAGTTCCTGGACTATGTCAATGGGTTACTGAATCTTCAAATATATCTGGTAAACTAATCACAGATTGGTATTTGAGTTGACTTCTGGCTTGGCTTAGCCTCTGACACACTGTGGCAGAGTCTAGTCCCCAAGCACTATGTGGTTACAAAGACCATATAGTACAAAGTGTACCACCCATGTAACAAATGAAAAATGAATTTAAAGAATATCTGATGAACATGGCACCCATGACCTTTTCCTAGAAAAAAAATATGAAAAGGGGAGTTGACAAAGTTCTGCCTACAGCCAGGAAAATATAATAGGTACCAACTGCAAAAATGAAGTGATAAACTGTACAGATGGGCCACACAAAGTGATTGTGCTACTAGTTCTGACCTTCAGATAAGTCTATGCAGAATTAATAAAGGAGTAATGGATGGATGAGCCTGACTAGAATGTTTTCAGCTTTCTCCACACCACAAAACAACAACAACAGAACCTTCTCTTTCATTTGCAGATAGCTTTTAATATGGCCTTTTTTAAACAATAGACTTGAGGTCCATAAAACATCGTGTGTGTGTGTGTGTGTGTGTGTGTGTGTGTGTGTGTGTGTGTGCATGTGTGTGCTGATCCTTCAGCTTGAACTCATGCATGAAAGTTGTCCCTGGGCATTTGTGTTCAATGCCCAGTGGCTCTGCCACTTGAGCCACAAAGGTGCTGAGAAATAGAGTTATGGCTCAAGTCTGCCAACTCCCTTAACTTACACAAACCTCATTGTGCCAAGCCTAGGAGTCTATAACTTCCCAACTTGACTATTCTCACTTTGTGTCAAGTATGAGAATAGTCTTGAGGGCAATAACATTTCTGATTCTCATTTATCCTATCACAAATAACCAATGACTTAATACTTCTCAAGAGAAATTGAAATATAAAAACCCAAGCAGAACGTAGACATAGCTGAAGGAATAGTAATATTGACCAATTGACTGTTAACCAACTGTGCGTGTAGGACAATGACACCCTACTATATGAGCTGTGTGACTGAACAGCGGATGAGCATGGCATCAGTACTCACGAAGGGCCACTTACTTCGCATATATTACTTGGATTGATTTAGACAGAAGGTTTTCTGAAAAAAAATTTCATACATTTGTGTTTAAAGCTCATAACAACCTCCCAATAGAGCATTTTTTATTCTTGAAAGGGAATCAAAAGAAAAGAAACGTGTGTCCTGCATTGTCTCTATTTTAAAAGTAGCAAGTAACTCACTCATACATTTCAGTGGTCATTTTATTATAACTTACACGAGGTCCCTCCCAAAAAATGTACCCAGAAATGTGCATATTCAGGCCAAAAGTTTGGCCTAGTGGAAGAGTGCTTGCCTAGCATGCACAAAGACCCGGGTTCAATTCCTTGGTACCATATACATAGAAAAAGGCCAGAAGTGGTGCTGAGGCTCCAGTGGTAGAGCTCTGGCCTTGAAAAAGTCCAAGGACAGGGCTCAGGCCCTGAGCTCAAGCCCAGGATATTTGCATATTCTGTGTGATAAGAGTAGAAGTTGAGACCTTCAGAAGATAAAACAGGTCCTTACTAAGGAAGCTGCAGAGATAAGCCTTAACCCCTCCAACCTGTGAATATATCCAAAAAGCTTCTGCCCACCAACCAGCTTCAGATCCTCTTCTGAACTGAGTTTGCCAATGGTTTGACCTTCAAATTCTCACCTTCCAGAAATGCAAAAATAAATACCTGTTATTTACAAGACACATACTGTGAGGTATCCCATTACAGCAGTTCAAACAGACCAAGACAGTGAATCCATTTTTGTTAATCTCCAAACTCATTGTGCTTTCAGTGGATTAGTATTGTAGCATTCATTATTCTGCTTTATGTCCTTGACCAGTGCAGTTCCACAGTGATTACTTAAGTGAAAATGTTTCTTTCTACTCAAAGGTAGAAAATATGTCAGCTTTAAAATTAAAAACAAAGCTTGGCACAGTGGCTCACACCCGTAATCCTAGTGATACAGCAAGCTGAGATCTGAGGATCACAGTTCAAAGCCAGCACTGGCACTAAAATCCTTGAGTTTATTATCTCCAATTAACTACTAGAAAACTGGAAGTGGTGCTGTGGCTCAAGGGGTAGGGTGATAGCCTTGAACTGAAGAACTCAGGGATAACACCCAGGCCCAGTATTCAAGCTCCACAACTGACAAAAAATGTGTGTGTGTGTGTGTGTGTGTGTGTGTGTGTATTCAATCTACTACTATGTTTTAGGGGGAAAATGATTCATGTATACATGTTAAAAAAAATGAAAAAATAATTTAGAAATTTTAACAAAATTCTATTTTAGTGCCAGTCCTGGGCCTTGAACTCAGGGCCTGGGGGCTATCTCTGAGGTTTTGTGTTCAAAGCTAGTGCTGTATCACTTGAGCCACAGTTCCACTTCCCAGGCCTTTTTTTCTTCCAGGGCTGGCTTAACCTCGCAATCCTCAGATCTCAACCTCCTGAGTAGCTAAGATTTCAGTTGTGATTCCTTGGTGCCGTTTATGAACTAACTTTTGCATTAGCTACTTCTCTGGAAAAATTTTCAATGTTTGTGATACTTGTGTCAATTTCAATTTAATATTGATTTAAACATCAATTGATATTTGTGTCAGAATCAATTTATTTCTTGTGTGCTTTAGAATATTTTTAGCATTAAGATAAGCATTTTTTAGGAAAAGCCATGATTTTCCTGTTCCAGGAGTATATAATCTTAGTGGAACATAAGAAACAACGATGCCACAAAAGACAAATGAGATCTTACATAACTTTTGCTTGCATTCTAAGTTGCCATCAAAAGAGAAGTAGAGTGGAGGAGGGGAAAAGAACTTCTGCAAATATGTAGAAATGCTTCATAAATAGGGAAACCAAGAGAGCAGTTGTTCCTATAGATAACCCATGGCAATCCACCAGGTACAAAAAAGTTTGCTCATCAGAAAAACAATATTCAATAAAATGAAACTTTAGCATTATTTGGGAGACCCTAATATCCTTATCCATAGGAGTTTACGATTTATGATTTGGTAATAAATAGGAAGCCACTGAAGGTTTTATGGTGAACAAATATTTCTATTTGGTCCACCTACAATTCATTTTCCAAATGACACATAATATCTGAACATGAGCATGGTTGTTGAAATATCCAAAAATCAGCCTTGAATTATCAAACAACCTAGCACATTTTGATCCTACTCCCCCCTCTCCACATCACCAGTCTCAATATGGGTCATTGCATGACATATACATCATACCACACTAGGACACTGCTCTTCACATGTATATGTACAGTTACCTTCAGGGGACATGCACATGCATCCTGTGTATCTGTAGTCACTTTATTTGGGAAACTAAGAATTTTAATTCTTATACTTCAATATTCCACTGAAACTCTGAGTCACAATTTTAGTTTTGCATAATAATTAGAGGCAAAAATCACTGGATTATTTGAGTTCAGAAAATGATATCCCTTTGATACAAATCTTTTTTATAGCTCACATTTCTAGTCCACAGCCTGGCATATTTGTTTATCTGCCATGGCTGTTTCTGGATTCTAATGCAGTGTGGAGTAGCTACAACAGACATCTTTACCATCTTGTTGTGTATGGTTAAACCATGCTGACCCACAGGTTTATTGATTTCTCTCTTGACTAGAATTACTATGATGTTACTGTGCTGCTGTCCTTATTTTCCCTCAGAAATCATATTTCCTACATGATTTCACAAGTCACTATTAGAATGGGACTCTACCTAATTTTTTTTGAATGAATCTTGTTTCACCTGTCTCTACCAAGCTCTACCAACTTCTCTAGGTTACATAGATACCCTAAAAGTGCTGTCACCTTAGCCCTCATGCAAAGATCACATCCTTTTTACTATTCACTAGAATTGTTTGTCACCTGCCAGATATCAGTTTCCTTGTGATGGCCTGAAAAAAAAATGTGCTTTCCTAGCATGCATGAAGACCCAGGTTCAGTTCCTCGGTACCACATAAATAAAAAAGCTGGAAAT
Source organism: Megascapheus bottae (assembly GCF_031878675.1). Lineage (NCBI taxonomy): Eukaryota > Metazoa > Chordata > Mammalia > Rodentia > Geomyidae > Megascapheus > Megascapheus bottae. The sequence continues at coordinate 31,021,858 of NC_143517.1, read as the reverse complement.
GGTGCTAAGGTTCAAGTGGTAGAGCTCTAGCCTTGAGAAAGCCCAAGAACAGTGCTCAAACCCTGAGCTCAAGCCCAGATCTGGCAAAAAAAGATATAATTATAAAGGAAAAATTTTAAGGAATGTATTTCATATGACTTATAGACTCTAAGAAGTAAACCTGTTGCTATCATAAGAAGAAGCTAGGATGCTAGTAGCTCATGGATTTCACCCTCACTACTCAGGTGGCAGAGACTGACAAAGCCAGTCTACAGGGAAAAATCTGGTAGACTCCATCTACAAAAATACCCAACAAAAATCATGGCTGTAAGAGCTCCAGCCTAACAAGCAAACCAAACGAAGGCAACACTTTTAGTTTAAACTACAGTATGCTGGAAAAAGAAAGTAAGAAAAGTCAATTATGAAAACAAAAATCAGTATTTTAACAGAATGTTAACAAATCTAACAATAATTAAAATTCAAACCTTAAATTTTAGCATTCTATTCATAAGGACATCAAAGATATAAATAAAACTCTTCAAAATAATTTTTATGAAATAGGTATAAATTATACACTAAACTACAAAACATTTCTTGGGATAACTTAAATAAATCAAAATAAATGGAGAAACATAATTTGCTACAACATTCAATTTTATTTAAATGGCAAAAGTGCATGAATCAAGCAACCCATTCTCCATAATTCCAGTCAAAGTCTCAGCAGGATTTTTGTGTACTACTCACAAAGCTGATTCTAAAAGTAACATAACAAAGCAAGGCATCTAAAAATGCCAAAGCAACTTAAGAAAATAAAACACAAAGTGAGGGACTTTCAAGTCTATTTTCAAGACTCACTAAACCTATCATAATCAAAGAATATCCGAGTCTGTAAAGATAGGGGGCAAGTGCATGAATCAAAGGTATGTCCACAAGTAGAAAAGTTACATTCTAAAGATGTCTCTCACACAAAGTTGGCACCTGAGGGTAGAATGTTCATGAAGTTAGAAATGACTGCCAAACACTAAGAGAGAATATGTATAAACACACATAGACTTGAATGTAAGTGTGAGCACAGCAAAAAAATTGCAGAAAGCACACTGGAAATTCTAGGAGAAAGATAATGGGGATAAGAAATGGATGGAAAAGGAACCTAGCACAAAAACCAAGGAACAAAACTTTTAGACACACAATACTAATTTCATTTTGGTTATACATCCCTGACGATTTCCTTATCACCAGGTGATGCACCGTGAAATTCAGGATTCTCAGCCAACCACCAACAGACACGTTCCAATCTCTGTAAAATGCCTGCAGAGTCGACAGAGCTCTTTGCTAGGAATCCAATGCCTCTGCAATGGATTTAAAGTTGATTTGTTTTGTTGATAACACAATTTGTAAGTACATGAATAAATGATCTGAAAGAAGGATGTGTTTTAATGGAAAAATGAAGGAAGCTAATTTCTTAAATGTTATTTATTTTTATTTGCTTTCTGGGATATTAAATGGTTCTTTCTGTCTAATGTGTTGATTTTCAATATATTTAGGAATAAAATCAAGGTAAAAAATAATGATATCAGAATCAACATATAGATCAATAAATGTAAGAGAATTTAGAGGCTCTAATGATTTTGTGAATTGATTTTTGACAGACTTCCAAAAGTAATTTAGTGAACAAAATAATCTTTACAACAAATGGTATACAGCCCATTTGTAAGAAAACAGAAGAATGTCATCGCTTTACACAATTAGATGGTGACTTAAAATGGGTCACAGACCTATGTGAAATGCTAAAACTGCTAATTTCCTTAAGAAATCTTTCCACTATAATGTAAATGCTTAGCTCCATAAAAGAAACAATCAAAATAGAACAAAATAAGTCATGTCTGGTGCAATGGAACCTATCTATAATTGTGACTTTGGGATGCAGAGAGCCAGATCATGGTTTGAGGCTGGCTTGGGCAAAAGTTATTGATAACTTATTTCCATCAAGAAGTATAGGTGGCACATACTTGTAATTGTGGCTGCACATGAGCCTCTAAATAGATGAGCCTCTACCCAGCCTGGCCCACAAAAAAAAAAAGGAATACCTAAAAAGAATTAAAACCCCTATCCCGTCCAATAGCTATAACCAAACCCGGTAGCATCCACATTGTTGAAAGACCTCCTATCCAAGTATATGAGAAAGTCTAGGAATATAGGCATAAAAATTTTTGCAAAAGAGTAATATTTGAGAAATACATATGTTGACTGGTTGAAAGCACACCACAATTTGAGTTTGAGTCCCAGACCTAAGTCTCTAAGTAAGTATAAACAAATTCAATTTCCTCTTCTGATTAGTAGGAGAAATATAACTTGTATTGTAAATTTTATAAGCAATAAATGTAAATATTAATAAACATTAACATTTATTACTAGTCTATATTCTGAGCATTAATATACCAAATAATCCTTAATGTACCAAATAATTTACATCATATTGTACAGTTAACTGTATTCCCAACATTTAAGTGGTCCCTTTAGACTTCTGCAATACATGGAGTCATTTACAGTGCTACTAAAACCATATTTCATCTCCATAATTATTCATTGTATATATGTGCAATTTTTCAATCCATTCATCAGTTGTAGGGCATCCAATTTATTTCTATAGCTTGGCTATTGTTAAAGATAATCATATTATATATGAATATTATGTATGAGTGTGTATGTAATGATTGTAATGATGTGAGATTGTTAGGGAATATGGAGAAAAACGAGACGTTAAGAGAGGAATGGAAGATGAGTAAAATTGAAATACATAGTTTCTGTGTATGAAGATTGCATAAGGAAAGTCACTGAAAGTTGATAAATAATGAACTAAAGAAGATTTAGAGTCGAACAATAGACAATGTTAACTAAATTGTAGTGAATGCGTGTATGAAACACGACAGGGGAATGGTTTTGTACAATTAATATACATGAAATGATGAATGACAAAAATGTATAATAGGATCAGTTAGGGGACAGATATTAATGAGAGAGAGCAGAGTGACGAGAGAATAAAGGGTTGAATATTTTATATATGGGTATGAAAATAGAATGATGAAATCTGTGGAAACTCTTTAACAAGTGAAGACATAGGGGTAGTTTGATCAGGGGACATTGAGTGCACAAATGGATCTATAACAATTCTGAAATCTTTTACAGCCAAACAGTACATGCCAGTAAAAAAATGCTTAAAACAATTTTATCTTTAAAATGAACTCAGCCATAGATTAATTTCCCAAACATATTAACTGTGTGTTCACTTGAGTTGATGTTTTAAATTCCCTCAAACTATATTCAAATTATGAAAATAAAGCCATATTGACATGCAAATATTGAACATTAGATGCTCTTAAAGAAATTGAGAAATATGTAAAATGAAGTCAGAATATGTCCCTTCTCCTCAGTTTCAGTGGATGAAAAAAAAATGGCCTCAGCTTAGGCTACATACATCTGCTTGCTGTGTTGGCAGCTGAAGACCAGATGCAGTTGCTGAACTCCCAGCCAGGGTCCATTTCAGCATGCAAGCCAGAGATACCCTCACCATAATGCCTACCACAGAAAGAATGATATCCTTCACTCATTTTGATATCTTTCATTAAAGTAAGTTGCTAAATATTATAAACTCTAATAGCTCAAGCATCACCAGTGAAAGTTGTAAGACATGGTAAAGACACGTATTGGAATGTTATTGATAAATCTTCTCATTGGAATTTAGGAGGGAAAAACCATTAAAAAAAACATTAAAATTAGAAACAAAATGATCACTATGTGTTCCTAAGTATACAACTATCTATTTTAGGAAAAGTTCATTCAAATAAAAATATCCTTCACTGAAATATCACAAAGGCTTGCATATTTCAAAAATATTAGAATGATCTAGTGTCCAAGTTAGTGTTGGATTACGTTATCCTTTACAAAACACCGCTTCAACTCAGTGCAAGCGTGATGGCTCATGCCTGTAATCCTAGCTACACAGGAGGCTGAGATCTGAGGATCAAGGTTCAAAGCCAGCCAAGGCATGAAAGGACTTGAGACTCTTATCTCCAATTAACCCCTAGAAAATGGGAAGTAGGGCTTGGCTCAAGGGAAGGGTGGTAGCCTTGAGCTGAAGAACACAGGGACAGCACTCAGGCTGAGTTCAAGCCCCATGACCCACAAAAAAAAAATCACCTGAGAGATGTGGTGGGTGAGGATTTCATAATACCTGCTGCCTTAGAATTTGCTAAAAGTATATGCCTTAGACAACCTTCTATATGAAGGTTACCTCTGAATAAATTGGGTTTCTATACAGAAGAGATAATTTGTCTGAAATAATTTAAAAGAGTTATCTCTGGGAGACTATCATTTGAAATGAGATATTCAGCCTTAATTTATTTCATGAAACTAAGAAAATTTGTTATTTATACAAATATACATATAGAAAAAAATATTCCTGTTATTCAGTGATTAGCAATAAAGAAAATAGAGACTACAAAAGGAAAATATGAACCAATTTTTAATTTGATTCTGAGAAGTAATTACTCACTGATTGATTCAAAACTCAAATAGATTTGAATGAATAATCACAATGTTGCTATAAGTGAAAAGAAATGAAACATTACATGGCATTGTTTGGATGCTTGGTGCTTATACTCAACTGCAAAATAATGCCTGTACTTGGGGGGAAAAAAGCCCTCATTTGATTCTGCGAACTTTAAAAAAGAATACATGTTATTAAAATAAAAATAACTATTTCATATGCATAAAATACCCTTATTAATTAAAATTGGCAGCAAATAATATTTTATAAATCAATTCAAATTTTAAATGAAAGCCATGGCCATTTCTTTTCAGGCTTGGCCACTGTCTGTGATCCAACCCACTTTTATTTTAATTAAGGCTAGAGTTCTACCACTTGAGAAAACAGAGCAAAAGAAAAGTCACAAATGGAATTTCCACAAATGGAAGAGATAACAAATGCTTAGGGGAATAAAAAGATATGTAAGGCATGAAAAGTGATAGCATATTAGTAAATTTTAATTCCAGAAGGGCAATAAGAGAGAGTTTATTCAAATAATAAGAATTTTCTATTAATAAAGAAATATATCCCAGATTTCAAGAAGGATTATACATTTAGAGATGCCAGAAAGTTATAGATATAACGTTGTAAAACTTAAATAAACAAACACAAAACATTCAATCTTAGATAAAACTGTCTTACTACTATCAAAGAAGTAACAAGTTTGATACCACAGCCTGTAGTTGAAAATCGGAGGTATTAAACAAAATAATCACAAGTCTAGAATTTTATGTTCAGAAAAAATAATGAACTCCCTGCTAATAATGTAGCCATTTTGGAAAAAAGCTGAGTAGTTTTTGGGCTTTTATAGAATTTCCCAAGTTTATTCCACTTTCTTTTTCATTTAAAAAAATTATATTTTAAAAAAGAGGCTAAAAAATTATATTTAAGTGGTTTTACTAAGAGGTTTTTATTTCAGCTTGTCACTTCGTAAGTACAACACATATTGATCACTATAACAGTTTCTTTTAAAAGTTCGACCTACGTGTCTTCCATGATTAAGATAATTTAAGTGTTTTACTCAAGAGACACAAAGGCCATGGTGATTGTTTTCTGTTATACCATGAATTGGTCAGTAAATGTATTAATAATCATTACAAACCCGAGACTTAATTCCTTATTTCTTTCATCATCTGTGCTTACTAAATCATGACTTTCTTAGGTCACTAATACTTAAGGGTGACATTGTGATACATTAGACAAGTCAAGGTGAATCTGTTAATAACAGATACAAATGCTTATCAGCAGAGATATGAACTTCAGTAAATTCTTGAGTAGATTGCTATGGAAAAGGAATAATAGGAAATGAACTATTGATGTACAAAACAACCTGGATGCAGCACTTAATAATAGGACTAAATTAACAATGGCAGACTAAAAGTATTAGTACTGTATAATTATATTTTTGGAAAAATCTAAAACTATAAGACAAACTTAGTAACTGATAATAATTTATTGAGAATGAAGCTCAAGAACAGACAAGAAAAAGGTAATACAAAAAACAAGGAAAGTTTGTGAGTGGTGGATACGTTCATTATCTTATTTGTGGTGATAGTTTTAAGGTTCACAAAATTAAGCTTTTGCTAAACTTAGTTTAGAGGTTTATAAAATTTAAGTTTGTACTAAGCTTAAATTACTTTAACATAGACATTTTATTTTAAATAAGTTGTAACTCCATAAATCTGTCAATATCTTATAATAGCATGCTATATGGTATAAATGCACATGTGTTTGAATAAATAATCTTATTAGGTTTGTCAAATTTTTCTAGGACCTGCCTCTCTCCATGTATACATGCATATGCACATGTACATGTATATGTGTATATGTGTATATATACATATATACATATGCCCATGTATATATGGATATATGACAAGTGTATATGGATATACATATATACATGTGTATGTACATATATACATACGTCTATGTATATACATATATCTACATATATGTAGATATGTAGATATATAGAGGAAGAAATATTTGAGTAACTTCTTATATTGGAGGATTTTTTTCTTCATTCCACACATGGTATTATTATAATCACAGAATGTCTATATAATCTATACAAAGCTCCTTATATTGCAAGCGTACACATAGAAATAGAAAACATGAACAAGGAGGGAAATGGGGACAAAAACATGAGAAGGGGTATCAATGTGTGAGAAGTAATGCACCTACTATTTGGTGAATGTAACTGTGACCCCTCTATACATTATCCTGACAATATAAAACAACAAATAAATAAATAAACAAGAAAGCATGAACAAAAAATAGTTTCCAAGCACTCATATCAACATAAACACAAATTGACAATATATGAATGAAGAAAAGTACAACTCAAGGACTTTGGTACTGTATATTTATTTATTTATTTATTTGAATTGGGGAAAGGAAGAAGGAAAACAGGATGATGCGACAAAGGACAAAGGTTAAAGCAATGTAATAGTGATATTCACAGGAAAACATGTTGGAAATGAACTTACAACTTAGAAAGAGGTAGAGGAGGGGGAAGTATGAGAAAAACATGGGAAGGAGTAACCATGTTCAAGTAGTAATGCGATCAATACTTTATGAATGTAACTGGAACCCCTCTATACATCAACTGAGAATAAAATTAAACAAAGTAACTATAAATAATAAGATTCATTTTGCTATTGTTCTATGAATTTGAAAGGAATTTTAGAAGTTAATGTTCCTGAAAATTAGTTAATTCTTTCAAAAATTAATGTGGCTCAAAAGATCAACACACTTATCTCTGATTATTTAGAAATAATTCCATTGGAAGAAAATTATCCTATATAAAAAGGAAATCAATATTTTTAAGCTAGTAAGTCAGCTTCTGGTCTTTGAAATGAGGGTATGAAACCTTAGAAATGTAAAACAAGCACAATCTCACTTTAAAATGATAAATTATGTGATATCAATAAAGCAATATTGTCCATTCCTACTTCTTCTAAGAAGTCTCTAAGTTTTTAGATCATTTATTAATTATGTTGTTGCTTCTTTGAGGATTTGATTTGGGGGAGTTTAATTTTTGGGGATTTAGGTATACATTAGATATGAGGCCCTTGTCTGATGCATAGCTAGCAAAGATTTCTCATTCTGTGGGCTTTCTATTTCTCTTGCTAGCTATGTTCTTTTGCCATGCCATTCTTCAGTTTGATGGTGTTCTACTTATCCAGGCTTTCTTTGATTTGTTATGATTTTGAAATATTTAGGAAGTCTCAACCCAGGCCTAGCAACCCAAGTGTTTCCGGTGTCCATTCCTGTAATATATTCATTGTATCTGGTCTTACATTCATATCTTTGATCCATTCAGAATTTATTTGTTTCACAGCTAATTCTGCCAGCACCATTTGTTAAAGAGGCTGTCTTTCTTCCCTCCTATTTTACTGGCTTCCTTATCAAATTTTAGGTGGCTATAGATTTGCAGTTCTGGGTCTTCTAGTCTATTGCATTGGCTCTGGACAAGAAAGAAATGCAAATTCAAACAACACTGAGATTCCACCTCACCCAGTTGGAAGGGCCAACAATGAACAATGAAAGATGCTGTGGGGATATGGCCAAAAGGGAAATGTTAAGGGGAAAGTAAACTTCCTCAACAACTTTGGAAAGAAGTATTGAGGTTCCTCTAAAGTCTAAATTTAGAAATTCCTTATAACCCAGCAATTCTATTCCTAGGCATTTATCCAACAGACCACAAACCTAGCCACACACTAAAGCTATAAGCACAGCCATGTTCATTGCAGCATTGTTTATCATAACTAGATAACTCTCGCTGGACTAATGGGCCAAGAAAATATAGTATGTATACACAATAGAATTCTATGCTTCTATCAAAAAGAATGCTATTGCCCCATTTGTAAAAAAATAGAAAGACTTGCAACAAATTTATATTAAGCCCAAGCTAAAGAAATGTAAGTTACATTGTTTGGCTTATTTTTAGTAATTAGAATGTGCATATAAATCTACAAGTAAGGGACCAGAGTTTGGGCTAGTGGCAGAGTGCTTGCCTAGCATGCATGAAGACCCAGGTTCGATTCCTTGGTACAGTATAAATGGAAAAAAGCTGGGAAGAGGTGCAAGGCTCAAGTGATCGAGCTCTGGCCTTAAGAAAGTCCAAGGACAGTGTTTACACCCTGAGATCAAGCCTAGGACCTGCAAAAAAATAATAAATAAATCTACAAGTAAACATAATGGATGGTTACAGATTTTAAAAAATTACACTTGGACATGATAAGTTAAATCAGATTCTAAATATTCACACAGTCAGACCAAAGGAGGACATGCTTTTTTCATATATTTTTATTGTAATTAATAGAAGGGTTACATTATATTCACCAACAGAAGGTGCATTACTTCACAAAAATTGATACCCTTTCTCATGTCTTGGCCCCCATTTCCCTCTCCCGACCTGAGCCCCTCATCTTGTTTTCCCGCCTTCCCTATACTACTTAAAATAAGAAAATGAGCATATACAATATATCAGATAACAAGATGAAATATTGTAACAATATGAGATAACCAAGGGACAGCAAAAGAGATGAGAGATAACATAATACACTAAGGACAACAATCACTCATTATATGGCTTTTGTTTCCTTATCCTGGATATCCTACATCATACTATATGGCCTTATGTATCTAGGTTTTGTTCTATTGTAAATCTCTGCTAGGCTAGCCCAAGGTTTCTACTGATTATGACAAACGAGGGAGACTATTGGGCCTATATTCCTTTGAGTCTGGCTTACTTCACTTAATATTATTTTTTTCTAAGTCTTTCCATTTCCTTACAAATGGGGCAATGTCATTCTTTCTGACAGCAGCATAGAATTCCATTGTGTATAAATGCCATATCTTGTTGATCCACTCATCAACTGAGGGACATCTGGGTTGGTTCCATATCTTTGCTATGGTAAATAGTGCTGCAATGAACATCGTTGTGTTATTGGATTTAGTATGTCCTGTTTCTGGACGATTGGGTAAATGCCAAGTAGTGGAATTGCTGGGTCATAGGTGAGCTCTATGTTTCATCTTTTGAGGAACTGCCATACTGCTTTCCATAGTGGTTGAACGAGTATGCACTCCCACTAACAGTGTAGTAGTGATCCCTCCTGGCCACATCCCCTCTAGCATCTGTTGTTAGATTTCTAACTGGAGTGAGGTAGAATCTTATAGTTGTTTTGATTTACATTTCTTTTATGGCCAGAGATGTCAAGCATTTCTTCATGTGTCTATGGGCCATTCTTATATCTTCTTCAGAGAAGACTCTCTTTAAGTCTTTGGCTCATCTTTTAATGGGATGGTTGTTTGTTTGGAGATTAGTTTGGAAATGATTCAATTTTTGAGCTGTTGTTATATTTTAGATATGAGGCCAAAGGAGGATACTCTAAGAGAGGATTACAAAGGCTATGTGCACATGAAATATAAAATGATGTCTCTACAAATGAACTCCAAGAAATGGAAGCAAAAGGCTTTTTATTTTACATTTTGTGAGTTTTTGTATTTGTTTCTGTTTTTTGTATATTGTATCTTTTGTAAGCTTATCTGTTTGGAGGAGGAAAAGGAAGCACAGAAATGGTGGGCTAAAAGGTGAACTAATTCAGCAGTGGTACTCAATAGACTGTTGAAAATGCACAGTATAACTTGTGGAAGAGTAGAGCCAGGAAAATCTGGGAGGAAAAAGGGAAGATGTGACACTGTTGAAAAAATATATATACTCATTACCTGACCTATGTAACTGTTACTCCTATATATATCACCTTTACAATAAAAACTTTAAAATTTTTTAAAGTAATTTTGGATATTTTTAGCAAGAATATGGCACTACTTCTCAATTTGTGAAATAAATAATTAACATTTCCAAAAGTAATTTCAACAAATATAGTGTTTAGATCAGGCTAGTTTACAAAGAGCTGATAAAGAAGAAAGAATACTGGAAACACTAAGAAATTAACTCACTATACATGAAGCCCAGTATATTGGCTTATTTTGAAACCTACTGTCAGGCTTTTAAACAGGACGCAAGTCTACAAAACTGCAAAGAGAGGCACAAATGGAAATCAAGAACACATTATAGACCACTGACCTCAATCTCATTTTTTAGCCCAACTAAGAGTTATAGAACAAGCTTATTATAGAGTCCCTTAGGCATTAGGGACCCAGTATTTTATAAGAACAGATATTTAGCACATGAAAAAATAAATAAGAAATCATGTCTCAGGATTTGAATACCTAACAAATGTTTGTTACTTTTCTTCTGATAGATTTAAGGCTTTAATAAATATTAATGACCATGTTTGTTTAGTTTGTTTGGCAGAATCAAATACTGATGTGATTTTCTAGGTATGATGTGATCTGAGACTGTAGTAATTTTTTAAGTTTTTGCAAAGTGATTTTTGATAGCTTGAGGTAACATTATTTTTTTTTCTTTTTTTCTTTTTGGTGTGTGTGTGTGTCTGTGTCTGTGTCTCTGTGTGTGTGTCTGTGTGTGTGTGTGATAGGGTTTGAACTCCGCTAGGTTTACAGGTGTGAGCCACCACGCCCAGCTGAAGTAAAATTCTTTAGAATAGAAATACTCCACTTTTATGAGTAAAACACAATGTTATGCATATGAGACTAAAACATTCTGGCCTTTAAAATGACTTCAGTTGTCTGTATATAAATAATTACATCATGAAAGTAATTAAAATATTTCTGGGCATTACATTGTCATATGTACAAGTGTACATATGTACACTTGTAGCAATTTAGCAGACAATTCCAACAAGAAAAATTTTAAAGACTGTTCAGTTTTGTTATTAAATCTGTTATAGAACACACAATAAAAACTTCCAAGGGAACGATAAGTTTCTGATGTCTCTGTGCAAGATATGTTCTATTACACTTAAAAATCAAATAAAAAATGAACTTACACCAAATATCAAAGTATTTCTTTAAGCAATATAACTTGAAGTAAAAATTTAAAAGCAATGTTAGATTAGAAGGCTTAGTTTTAACATTTTTATCTATTTAAAACAAACATATTTATACTCAGAAATAATAAAGTTTAGAAGAAATTTTAATAGAACACATTATTTCCAAACATTAGAGCAATGATGTAGACATGATTTTTAAAATAATAGTCTATGTTTGCCTAATAGGAAAGTGTTCAACTAGTATGAAAATATCACAGACTACTTCTTAAACTAATACGTACACAATATAAATGAGTAATAGTTACTGTTTACTTGTAAATTCTAAGAGAAATCTGCATATTCTTTTTGAAGGATGAAAACATGGGACACAATACTATTCAGAGACAGTAGCCTTTTGAAATCCCACTAATGCAGTTAAATAGCAAGGTTTTTCATAAGTGGCAATAGGAGGTATGTAATATTCCTTGGGAAAGGACGTTTGATGTTTATTCTGGCCTACAATGGAGCAAGTAACATGTATAAAGCTTTGCAGTATTAATTTCATCTGGGCTTAAGAGCAAACATACCATGAACTGACAATCATATCTATTTTACAGATTAGTGATCTGAAATGTAGAAAATGCAGTGTGCCCAAGTGGAATAGTCTAGTTGTAATAGAATTCTTACTGATCAAAGGCCTGGCACATTAGTATATACCTTCACATCATCCCCGATAAATAGATCAAAATTCAATGATGCACTCTGTATAGAATATTGTGCTTTCTCAGCTCATGTCATCACGATTAATTTTCTTTAGATCACAATATTAAAATTGATCACTGCTTTCTCTCTGAAATCAAAATTGTTTTCAATAATTACGCCATTATTTGCCTATTTATATTCACTTTTAGTTCCAGATAAGGGCATTCTTTTCTACCAGAGCTTCTCTTTCCCCATTTCAGAATGTTTTCCCCAAATGTTGTATTTTTAACAGAATTAATAGCTCCACAGTGTGTTTTTCTTTGATCAGCTTAGAGCACTTAACTTTAATTTCAGACTTCAGTTACACCATCCAGCTTATACACAATTTCACCAGAGGACAACAGTGTAAGAACCATATTGCACTTGGATTTCAAAAAGCCTGAATCTAAAATGCAAACACCATGATGTTCTTCCAGGGAGCAATTCCTCAGAGTCATTCTTGAGAAGTGGCTTTGCATCACCGCTCCACTGAAACATAATGATCTTCAGATGCCTGATTCCCTCAAAGGAAATATCTTTAATTGGAGAAAGTAGAAGAAAAAACAATTGGGCCAAGTTTCCTCCAAGGATCTTACACTGCTGTTCACAGCTCATTTATAAGCTGTTTGCTTCACATTCCCTTTCTAAAACACTCTCAAATACACACATATGCCACTTTTTTCAGAAATTAGTCATTTATAAAGAAAGGAATTATTTTCACCAAGTTTTCATAATTATCTTTAAAAATGTGCAGTTCATGATAAGTGGTATCAATGTGCAAGAAGTACTGCACCTACTACCTGATGAATGTAAATGTAACCCCTCTACACATTATCCAGACAATAAAAAAAAATATATGTTTGTAAATCTGCAAAGAAACAGTCATACCATTAACAGGTGGGCTAAAGACTTAAAGAGACACTTCTCTGAAGAGGAAACAAGAACGGCCAATGGACAATAAAAAAAAATGCTCAACATCTCTGTCCATAAAAGAAATGAAAATCAAAACAAATTTGAGATTACACCTCACTCCAGTTAGAATAGTCACTATCAAGAAATCTAATAACAGATGCTGTCAGGGATGTGGCCAGAGGGGATCACTACTACACTGTTGGTGGGAGTGTAAACTTGTTCAACCACTCTGGAAAACAGTGTGGTGGTTCCTCAAAAGACTAATCCCAACCATACAATAAAGCTACCAGCACAACCATGTTCATTACACCATTGTTTACCATAACCAAGATAAGGAACCAACCCAGGTGCCTCTCAGTAGATGAATGGTTCAAAAAAATGTAGTATGCATACAAATGGAATTATATGCTGCCATCAGAAAAATGACATTGTTTCATTTGTAAGAAAACAGATTTGGAAAAAAAAATCATATTAAGTGAAGTAAGCCAGACCCAAAGTAACATAGGCTCCATGGTTTCCCTCATTTGTAATAATTACTATCCATCTAGGATTTTCCTAGCAGAGGAGTACAATAGCTCAAAAGCTATGTGCAAGTGTAATTGTAACTCCTCTATACATTACCTCAACAATAAAAAAGGTATGTGCATGTGGCCCTATAGAAAGACACTAAGCAAAATGAACTCCAGGATATGAAAAAAAGAGATTTGTCCTTGTGGTTGTTGTTTTAACATATTATATGAAGCTATTTCTTTATTCTTTGATTCCCTCTTTTTCTCCTTTCTTTCCTTTATTGTTTTTGCTTTTATCTGAATTTGAAACCTGGTATAATTTGAATAAGGGAAGGGAAGGGGAAAAACCAAGATAATGAGACAAAGAACAAAGGATGAACTAGCATGACAGTGATATTCCAAGACAATATGTTGGAAATTAACTTTACAACTTGGGAGGGGATGGTGAAAGGGAAAGTGGGAGAAAAAAACGGGATAGGATAACAATATTCAAGATGTCATGTAATCACTGTCTTATGAATGTAATTGTAACACCCATATCTTAACACCCTGATCATAAATTTTAATGTATTGTTATTGTAGACAATGCAATCAAATACAAACATGGAAGAGCATCAGATGGTATGTATTATGGTGAAATGAGCAGACACTCGTATCCACAAATATAAATTAAAAGTGCTTATGTCCTCAAATTCTCATAGAATCAAACTCTCTAACAGAGACCAGGGACCAAAGCCATTTTTCACCTAAACATGTTCCAAATCTGACCACACATGCCCTTTGTTTTCATTAACCACCTACCTACATGTGCATATTTCTCAGATTCATAGGAACATGTCATTATTAAAATCCTAACACAACTTATATAACCCTAAATGAAGATCTACTACTGAGTATCTCTGGAGCCTGCCATGCTTCTCCTCCAACTTCCCACCTCCTCCTGCACTTTCCCCATAATGCCCCTCCTGGTTAGCAATAATTAGTAAGATCCTAATATTTCATGGATATGAAATGATCTTTGTTAACTTACTTAACAAGTTTCAAGTCAATAAGCCAATATTATTAACTATTGTCATGTCCCATATACTAAACACTTAGAACTTATGCTTTCTATAACTGAAATTTGAATTCATAAAGTGAGAATACAATAGAGGCAGAGAGGTGTTCGTCAAGGTTGGCTGGTGAAGGTAATAAAAAAATGTTAGTCAAATAGCAACATTTTTATAAGATAAAATCATACCCCATATAAACTACTGCATTACTTCAATTTAGTGATTTCAGACTAAATTGTACCTTCTTAGTATTTTGATATAACAAACACAAAAGGATTCATACTGTTACTAAAAATGATTACCAACAAACAACATAAAGAAATTTCCAGCCCCATTTCCTTAAGTTTTGTCATTTAGTAGAATTAGAGACTTGTTTCTAATATTAGTTTGCATAATCCTTTATCTTAGCTTAAGGTGAAAATAGTCTCTTTTGTTTTTTAGTCAGCCATGGACATTGTCCCTGAGCTCTACAGCTCAAGAGTAAAACCTTACCCCTCGAGTCTCAGCACTATGTCTTGTTTTCCAGTAGTTGGAGATAAGAGTCTCACATTCTTTAGTGCCCAGGGTGGCTTTGAACTGCGATCCTCAGATCTCAGCCTCCTAAGTAGCTAAGATAACAGGCATGAGGCACTGTGCCTGGCTACAGTCTCATTTGTGCTGGTCTGAAGATGAAAACACTTAAAATACCTTATACATAAAAGCATAAAAGAATCAAATGGTGAAGATTTATGAAGTCTTTAGGAGAGATGTTCCAACTGAGAGCCAGTAAGAAAATGGGGCCATTCATTTTACAAGTAAAAGGAAGGAAATTTCACAAATATAAGCTTGCAAGAAGAACTCATGAGGCCCTGCACCTGCAATCCGAGCTACTCAGGAGGCTGAGATCTGAAGATTGTGGTTCAAAGCATCCCAGGCAAGAAAATCCATGATACTCTTATCTCCAATTAACCACTAGAAAACCAGAAGTGGCAAAGTAGCTCAGAGGAATAAAGCCCTAGCCTTGAGCTGAAGAGCTCAGGGACAGTAAATATTGTGACTATATTGTAACAATCATCAATGTAATTTAATAAAATGAACATGGCTGTTATATCCTACATGTATAATGTTCAGCATTTTAGTGCTTTTCTAACAAATGAAGTATGTTTTACACAGATGAACTAATCAACATTCTGACTGAATTTCATGTTTTTATCAATTTAATTGCCCTCTTGTATGGCAAGAGATTGTGATTTCCTTCCATATAAATTTTTCATACCTGCTTCACTAAAAAGTGACTTCTATTTTTTATTATATTTTGCTATCAAGAGTTGAAATCATCAGAATACTGGCCATTCCCAAAATTCCCGTCATATTCTCATCATATTTTCTCAAGTATACAATAAACACCAGTTCTTTCCTCAAAAGAAAAATGTCAGAGTTTTAATTTTGCATTTCATGACACTATTCCATTCTCTTATTCCTGTTAGAAACCTTCCAATATCACATTTTCTGATAGTCCTCCTTCAACTTTAATTTTAGTCATAAATCAGACACCATCTCCAGTAACCATGATGATTTAATCCTCTCTTCCTTCTCCTTTCTCTTATATTTGCTCATTTTATTTCTCCTTCAATTTCTCTGCTTTCCTATTCTCTTCCTCCATGTAATTTTCCTCCTCACCCTACTCCTCCAAGCAACTGTGTCCCCCAAACAACACAAAATCTAGGAAATTAAAGATAGTTTTATTTAAAGGCTCTAAGGTGGGAAAACAGTTTAATTCCATGAAGAGACTCGAAGTAATCATTTCACATGAATGTGCATTGCACAATTTGCATGCAACAGAAAATTCAAGGGATGAGTCATGAGTACAACAATATACAATGCGGATTAAATAGTGATCATCTTCAAAGTCTTTGGTGCTTCTTCTAGCTGTCTTGAATTAAATAAGTATTCTATATATTATAACAAAATCACACTTATCTATAAACAACTCGATAATTTTTTCAAAAATTCAGCCATGAAACATTCAGTAAATGATCCATGCCTATAATCTTAGCCAACTAAGAGCTGATATATGGAGGACCCCAGTTGGACTCCAGATGTGATAGAAATGTTTTCTAGACTCCATTTCAAAAATAACCAGTAGAGTTGAGAATGTGACTCAGTGGTAGAGAGCTTGCCTCCCATGCATGAAGTCTTGGGTTTGATTCCCCAGTACCACATAGACAGAAAAAGCCAGAAGTAGCACTGGGGCACAAGTAGTAGAGTACTAGCCTTGGGCAAAAGAAGCTTAGGGACAGTGCCCAGGCCTTGAATTCAAGGCCCAAGATAGACAAATAACAACAACAACAATAATAATAATGATAACCAGCAAACAGCAAGGATACAGACATTGCAAAGATGTAGAAAACCACCAAGCAGGTGGGAGACTCTTAGTTTACCACAGTACCATCAAAAGCAAAATAATTCAATTAAATCAAGTAACATTATTTTGAAACTCACAATTTCTTTAAGATGGCCAGAAATTCTGCAAACTTTTCTGGAGCTTCTTTATCTTCCAGCAAACCATGTGCTCTTTTAATATGAATAGCTATATTGTGTGAATCATCAGGTTTGTAGTCGTCTGTTTTTTGGACAATTTGTGTTCTGAATAAGGAAATAATATTTTAAGATATTACACAAAAATTAAGAATAGGAACTTTTATCTCACTGCCAGCAGTAGAAATATTTCTGCTCTGAGGTAATCTGGTATTTGATAACACAACCGTTTTCAGGATTTCAGAATTTTTTTAAAATTAGCAGTAGTGTAGTTCTACTTTTCACTTTGTTAAATTAGAAATTGGCATATAAAATATTTCACAACTTGTTTGCAGGTGTTATAAGTCAAGCTACAAAATGCCTTCCAGAATATAAAAGGTTCCAGTTACTCAAGGGAAAATTTCACATAAATGAATATGGCTCATCTATTTATACTAAAAACACTTGTTTTTCAGTGTTTTTATTATGGAGGTTGTTTCCCACTGATAAACTATGAACATCTCAGAGATAACCTCCATGCCTAATTCAATAGTATGTTACATAGTTAATATGTTACATAGTAACATATTATAGTTATATAGTCTATAATCTATAGTTTTATGTTACATAGTATATACTAACAATCTATAGTTATATAGTAACATACTATAGTATATTATATAGTTAGTTCCCCAAGAGATGTTATGAATAAATATTCCTATTATTTTTTGCATTATAAAGTATGAATTCTTATTAAGGTATCATTGAAAATTTAAGGGAAAGGATCCCAGCATGTTTTTTCCAGAGATTTTTGGAAGTAGATTTTTATCAATGCGTGTAGTATGCTTGTACTAAGAAGATGATTATCATCTTAGGAGCTATAAAAATCTAGATCAAGCACTAACCATGGGTTTTATTTTTGTTTTTTTTTTTGTTTTATACTTTTTTAGTACATATTTATTAAAGATCTATATACTACTTTTAAAAGACAATTTTGGAATTGCATATAAGATTCCCTGGAAATGAAACAAGGGCATACTAAATCCACTAGCACAACAATGTTCATTGCAGCACTATTCACCATAGCAAAGATATGGAACCAACCTAGATGTCCCTCAGTTGATGAGTGGATCAACAAGTTGTGGTATTTGTACACAATGGAATTCTATGCTGCTGTCAGAAAAAAATGACATTGCCCCATTTGTTAGGAAATGGAAAGACTTAGAAAAAATCATATTAAGTGAAGTAAGCCAGACTCAAAGGAACTTAGGCTCAATGGTTTCCCTCATTTGTCATAACCAGTAGAAACCTTGGGCTCTACTAGCAGAGATCTTCAATAGAGCAAAATCTTGATACATAAGGCCATATAGTATGAAGCTAATTGAAAGGACCTCCAGGATATTGAAACAAAAGCCATATAATGAATGATTGTTGTCCTTAATGTACTATGTTGTCTCTCATCTCCTTTGCTGTCCCTTGGTTATCTCATATTGTTATAGTATCTCACTTTGTTATCTGATATATTGAATTTATTTGTATTTGGTTATTTGAAATTTGATAGGGAAGGGGGGAAAACCAAGATGGGTGGGAGGTGTGGTGGGGGGGAGGGTGATGGGTACCAAGACATGTGAAAGGGTATCAATGTATATGAATTAATGCACCTTCTATCTGGCAAATATCATGTAACCCTTTTACTAATTACAATAAACAATGCAAAAAAAAAAGATTCCCTGGAAATGACATGATTCTTGGTTTCTGTAGCTTGCTCTGACTTGTTGGTCTTCAAGTCTGGTCATGAGATTTTTCAATTGTAGTTTATTATATTGATGTGTAATAGTTCGTGATATGTGTACCATGTATGTACATGATATGTACCATGATGTATTTTTATGTTTCTATTTGGATAATTAGTATGCTACTGGATTTTTCCAAGATTGATTTGGTAGTTGTTGTTGTTGCTCAATTGTTTATTTTTCTTGTTACTTGATTTTTTTGCTTTAACATTTTTGAGCTAACATATTTCTAATATAGGAGTTTTCTAGCATTTTTTTGATACATACACACAGTGAACCTTGAACAAATTCGCCACATCTACCGTATGTACTTTCGTCTCCCCCCTTTCCAAACGGTATTGTTTGCATTTTATTATGTTGATAAATAAGTTGGCCAATGTTCTCTAAATGACTAATATATCTTAGAAAATTATGCATTTGTAAAATCTATAATTCAAAATATAATTTTCATGGTTAAAAATGGCTGGAAATGGATCATTTTATACAATAAAAAGGATATATCAACTGGGTGCCACGACTCATGTCTGAAATCCTACCTGAGATCAAGAGAATCTCAAAATCCATCTCAACCAATAAAACTGTGAACCTGGTGGTAGATGCCTCTGATCTCAGCTTCTACAGGAAGTATAAATAGAAGGACTACAGTCCAGGCCTGCTCAAACAAAAACTCATACCATGGGGGTATGACTTAGTGGTGCACACCACACACACACACACACACACACACACACACACACACACACACACACTCCTCCAAAAAGCTATAGACCTTTCTTTAATTCCAAGTCTTTCATTAAACTCACCTCTTTTGCTAAATATAAATTTTGATATGTAGTAATTTGAGCCAGAGTAACATAAAGACACTGTATCATGTTAGCTAAAGAATTTTTCCAAACAATTATGAGTATCTTTCACTCCAAGAATGTAAAATTTAAAGCTTTATCTCGTTCTAAACAAGAGTGCTGCATTGTCACACATGTTGCCAAATATATCCAAAGTTAAAATTGAGGACTTAAAGGGCAACTTCCATTATGAGCATTTGACAGTAAACATTGGAATTCTGTCAGTTTTTTTTTTAAGAAAAGAAAATTTGAAGGTTAGACAGAAGCAAGCAACATTTTTCAAATTTCTGTTAATGTTTACACCAAACTCAAAGACTCCTCTTTTAATTTCAAAAAAGGCAATAAAAAATGAGCAGTTAAAAATTAATGGTTGGGGGCCAGTACAGTAGTTTAGCCTAGTGGTAGAGTGCTTGCTTAGCAAGCACAAAGACCTGGGTTCAATTCCTTGGTACCACATAAGTAGAAAAAAGCCCAGAAATGGTGCTGTGGCTCAAGTGGTAGAACTCTAGCCTTGACAAAGCCTAAGGACAGTGCCCAGGCCCTGAGTTCAAGGCCCAGGACTGGTAAAAAATAAATTAATGGTTGGAAGGGCATAAGTGGCTCACACTTAAAATCCTAGCTACTTAGGAAGATGAGATCTGAGGTGGTGGATCAAAGCCAGTCTGGGCCAGAAAATTCTTGACACTTTTATCTTCAAAGAGCTAGAAGTAAACAATGGCTCAATTGGTAAAGTGCTAGCTTTGAGCACAAAATCTCAGGGACAGTGCCCAGGCACTACATTCAAGCCCCAGTACCAGTCACACATACAAAAAAAATTAACAAATGGACTGGCATGAATTTTTTTTTAATGTCAGGGTAATGTATAGAGGGGTTACAGTTACATTCATCAGGTAGTAGGTGTAAGGTCTGCCGAAAGGAAACTCCATGCAGTTCAGGAGAAGAGGATTTATTGTGTGAGGAAAGAGCAGACTCCTGCTGTCCAAGATGGAGTCAGGCAAGCAAGAAAGCTTATGGCGGGAAGTGAGAGATTATACAGGGTGAGGGGTATAGACACAGGAGAAGTGGATGTGATCTCAGAGGATGGGGAAATACCTCAGTGGGGACCTCCACTGCCCCAGGCATGCCAATTGCCAGGGTTACAGGTGCTGGGCGGGGATTTCCAGGGTGCAGGGGGCCAAGGAAAGAAGTCATTGCTTCCAGTCAGACCTAACAGTAGATACATTATCCCTTCTCATATTTTTTTGTTCCCATTTCTCTCCTTGCACCCCTCCCAATCATCGTGTTTTTCCCCCATTCCCTTTCCAATTTCAAACAAACATATATACAACATACCAGGTAACAGAGTCAGATACAGTAACATGTGATTAACCATAAGAGCAAAGAAAGAAAAGAGAAATAACATAGTACATTAAAAACAACAATCACACAAGGTAAAGCTCTTGTTTCCATATTCTAGAGTTCATTTCACTTAGTCTCATCCTATATGACCTTATGTACATAGTTTTTGAGCTTTTGTAATCCTCTACTAGGAGAGTCCTAGATGTGTACTAATTATTACAAATGAGGGAAACCATTGAGCCTATGTTCCTTTGGGTCTGGCATGCATTCTTTAGGTTAAAATAGTAAGACATTTATCAGAGTAACATGACAAGTCATATGCACATGGAAAACAAGGTAAGATTATTAGATTTCTCTTCTAAAGCACAATTTAAATTAAAAGAAGCTCAAGTTACAAAATTTAAAAAGCTAGGGTACTCAAAGTACTTAGAAAATAGGAATTAAATACCAGGTTCCATCTTCAGCCCTAGCTTAAATTCTTTCTGTTCACAAAGCAATTCAAATAAGTATCAACTATCAACCAATAGCTAACTATCAACTCTTAACTCAGGCATAAAGATGTTCATTATCTTCTTTACTCAGTTCTCAGGTAGGAATTATTTTCATTTTTCCACTTTAAGCACAGTTGCTTTTCCATCCCCCAGAACATTGCTGAGTTAGTCACATACCTGAGTGATGACCACTACATTACCTCGCTATTACCACAACTTATTTTGGTTCATTTTAGTGAATTAACCCATTGTTACTTGGATAGTTTTCACTGAACTTTGTATCTAGCCCCACATCCACATCCACATCCATAGACAGCCTTCCTAGGTATTCATGTCCCTGCCGATGATTGCTACGAATTGCTGGTAAAACCAGAAAGCATCACCCTATTGATTTAGTTATAGCATTACTTAAAAAGGATTTTTAATTTACTGAGAAGAATTTAATGCAGAGAAAATGTAGCCTGTGAGTTTTCTGAATTTCCCTTCTTTGCTCTATAGTAACCTCCACAAGTAGACCTGGGTACTAGAGGGCTAAATTAAGTAATGAATGGGGGAAAATGCCTTAATTTGTGACAGGGTAAGAAGACAATTAGGAACAAATTACTTGCCACCATCATACATAATTTGAAAGAAGTGCCAAAATTTCAAATATCTTTCAAGCCAAAGAATATACTCTCTAAGAAACAAAAATGGGAATTTCTTCATCAAATACATGTGGTCTTTGGTGAATATGATTCATATGATAATGCATCATCATTCATTCTGCAAATACTTCTGAATTTCAGAATGTGAGTCATCTATATCCTAACCAGTGGTGTTGCATTTGTTCCTCACAGAGATACTAGCAAAGATTTCTTTGCAGAGAGGAATAATGCTAGTGAGTGTCTACTGGCCCCTTAAATCTAGATCCAGGTCCCATGAAAGTCAGCAGAGGTGATTTCAAGAATTTCCCAGGAATTCATTCTGATATCACCTCTGCTTCTTCCTTCCATATATTTTTTTAATTCAGAAAATAAAGGCAACTTTGTTTTCAAAAAATAAAGCCAATATCTTCTACTCTCTCAATAACAACAAAAATAAAAATAACGCCTCACAGCACATATAACTGTAACAGAGTTTAGCAGACTGAAGATGCCCTAAAGAGGGGTTGGATCATAAGTGAAACAGTGCACTTAAAATTTATTGGCAGTTCTTCCCTTCCTAAATGTCTTCAGTACTACCTAATACCTTATGGTTTCCCCTAACTCAGTTACACATCTTTCTCCCATTATATCATGGTTTATTTTGCTTCTTGCCTGTCTCATTTTTTCTGCACAGCTTCACTCCTCGATTTTCCCCACAAGTCTAAATTAGAATACCTCTACCAGGCCAAACAATTCAAACCTATCAGCACCTACATGTACATTCACGCCACTAAAATTGTCAGGAAGAAAGCAAACTAACAGTACCATCAGTTGCATTTATCATTAGAATAGCATTTTTAAACATTCACACTTGAAAATTTCTACTTCAGTACAAAGAAATCCTATGTCTGTAGGTGTTTTGTACAAATGGCCAGATCTTCATTTCAATACTGCCTTGCACTAGCTCAGATTTTAACGTTTTAACAACACAGGAAATGATTTAAAATTGGCCCTAACAGGCAGGACCATGGATGAAGCAATTCAATTTTCCTTATCTTTCTTCGGCTTCCCCTCAAAGAATTCCCTAACTCTCCAAAACTTTGCTCTCATGAACAGGCATATAGTGGTTCTTCAGTATCCCATGCCTGCCCATTTTATTTTCTTCTCTAGATATCCTTCCTCCTTTTAATTTGGCCACCTTTCTACACCCCCTCCGCCCAGAAAACCTACCCATCTTAATTCGCAGAACAAAGATAATCTTTATCTTTTGAGAATTTTTTTCAACAAATTCTTGGCAATATTAGAAAACTGGGCAATCAGAATATGATTTAAGATTGTATTGGCAGCATTTGTATAATCAACAATGTGAAGAATATGATAGATGGATGTTCGCTTGATCTCACATACTCTATCCCTTCTCTTGGTCAACTTTGACATGTTCTGAAATTGAAACATTCCTTATCTAAGGAAGCCTTTCTTGCCCTTTCAGTATACCATCAGAATGCAGCCTCCTCCATTTCCTGTGGCCAACCTCTGGTACTAAGCATTTGTCAATACTGCCAAGCTCTCTGCGTAGGGTGTATTTTTCACAGTCACTAGTTAATAGGTAAATGTTGTTTGAATGAATAAATAAATTCTAGGGAAAGAAACTGAGTCCATAAACGCAAGCCCTCAAAGCAATTTCACACACACATTTACAATTTTTAAATATCACTCTGAATCTATTTGCTCTAGATCTTCCATTACTTGATCTCCACATATTCATCTTTGTTTTCAAAACCTCATTGAAAATACACCTTTAAAGAGAATTGGCAATCCACTTAAACTACATGTGCACCACACATCAAATAACTTTAAATTTTTTTCAGAAGAACACAACAGGGAAGTGTCTCACGATTTAAACTTAGATCAAAGCCACATACAAACTGTTTTCACACTTAGAAGTAAATTTATGACCCTCAGTTCAAGTAACTGGGATATCTGCTTCCTTTGTCTAAAGCTCAAACAAGCAGAAATGGTTTGCATAAAACCTGCTTTGACAGCTTTTAGAAGTGATTGGTAAGTGGGCTTGACTGAGCACTCTGACTTCTGAACCCATAAGAAACATCCTGAACAGACAGCTTCATATCAGGGTGTCTTTGAGTTTACAGGAAGCTTTTAGTGATGTGCACCTGGGGGGAGGGCTGAAAACTGTCCAAATCCTTTTGCTCTTCCTAGATCAAATTATTCTGCTGAAAGTCAAATAACAGAAACTAAGAGAAAATAATTTTTACAAAATATTACCAGTGCCTGGACAAGTTATAAACCTAGGAACTCCTCCTCTCCCCCACAGAAAGCTACCTTTGCCTTAACTAACCCTATATTTAATTCTTATAGAATGTTTAAAGTTATCTATACTAGTTGCACTTCATTAAAATATCTTAAGGAAAAACAACAAAAGATACTTGCAAACTTTCATATCGTTCATAGTAACTATAACAAGAGATCTGATATGAAATTTAATAAAACTAGGACAGTTGTCAAACAGTATCTATGAGAGTTCGTTTGATGACTCCCTTGAGAACAACAAAATCTGCTTATCCTTTACATAATAATGCACAATACTTATATATAAACTACATGTCATATCTACATTATTTAAATACTAAATAAATGTAGACATATACATATATAGTCATATAACATATTTTATATGTGATATTCTGCATTGCTTAAGGAACAATGACAAGGAGAAAATCTGAAGCTAGGCAGTACTTCACACATACCTAGTCAGGAGGCTGAGATCTCAGGATTAGAGTTCAAAGACAGCCTTGGCAAGGAAGACTGTGAGACTAAACTCCAGTTATCAAAAAGCCAGAAGCAGAGGTTTGCCTCCAGTGGTAGAGCACTAGCCTTGAACACAGGAACTCAGGGATAGCTCCTGGGTCCTGAGTTAAAAATCCAGGACCAGAGGCCAGGAGTGTGGTCAGCTGATAGAGTGCTTGCCTAGCATGCACAATGCCCTGGGTTCAGTTCATTGGTACCACATATATAGAGAAAGCCAGACATGGTGCTGTGGCTCAAGTAGTAAGTGTTAGCCTTGAGAAAGTTCAAGAACAGTGCCAAGTCCTGAGGTCAAGCACCAAGACTGGCAAAATTAAGAAAAGATCCAGGACCAGCATCAAAACATGTCCCACTTTACTTGTAGATGTGCAGTTTAGACAAAATCTCACAATTTTTAATGTTTGCTCCACAGTTGGTTGAATCCATGGAATCCATGAATGTGGAACTCATGGAAATAGAGTGTTAGCTATATTAATGATCAAAAGGCCATATAGAGTTTTGTAATTTAATTGATATAAGTTCATAGATGGATGAATGAATGAATGAATGAATAAATAGCCTTTAGTGTAGACTTAGTTTTCCCAGTAGAATATATCCCTAGTAGAAAAGTTATCATCAACTGTGAGAACTGTTTTGTGAACTGCAATCTTTTATATTTTTTGGCCTCTGATGATATTCTACCATATTGTTTATCTAGATAAACAAGATTTTTTATAAATGTTATTGTTTTGGTACTGTGATAGTTTTTTTTAATAAAGCTTATAAGTAGTATATCAAAAAAAGTTATCATCAGCACCATTCATAGTGATACATATCTGTTAAGTCTAGCACTCAAAAGGCAGAGACAGGTCAATCTACGTTTAACTCCACGCTAAGCTACATAAAAAGATAATACCTCAAAAAACACAAGAGCTCAAAGGTACCTCACGGGAAGAATATTTGCACAGCATGTGCAACAGCCTGGGTATAATCTCCAGAAACTCTGTTTTCCTTCAGTTATTCTCTGAAGGAAATATTCGTAAAATATGAAATAATAATGCCTAGGCTTGCTATATAACTTGTATTCCATCAACCAGCAGCATAGAACTAGCTGGTCACATGTTGGAAAAAAAAATATCTCAGTCTCATCCCAAGACCTTTTGATTCAGGATCTGTGTTTTAATTTACTTTCTGAAAAGCAAGGAAGAGTTGTACACACATTAAAGTCTGCAAAACACTGATCTGTCTGGAGTTTGTTGAAAGTGTGACTGAAAAATTAACTTTCTGTCACTGATTGCCAAGTAATACTAACTCTGTAAATACTTAATAATTGCCTTTGAAATAATAAATCCCCAGTGTTAAACAATCAGGAGAACATTAGCCTGGGGCCTTTTTCTGTACATTCAATTCCTAAGTAACAAAACCCATCTTAACTTAGGAAGGAAATTAACAGAAAACTCAGAACTAATATTTTTGTAATCCATAGATGGGTTTCAGTCAATTACATATTATTATTTTTTTTGCCAGTCCTGGCCTTAAGCTCAGGGCCTGAGCACTGTCCTTGGACTTTCTCAAGCCTCAGCACCACTTCCGACTTTTTTCTATGTATGTGGTACCGAGGAATCGAACCCGGGTCTTCATGCATGCTAGGCAAGCACTTTAACCACTAGGCCAAACTCCCGGCCCTCAATTACATATTATTGAGTCAGGCAATCAACTATATCACTTGCCCAAATAAAGCTAATGATTCATCACAACACACCTTTCTATAGTCAAGTCAAGTGATTATTTTTCTTTTGAGCCTGGCCTGGAAAACTTTCATTGCTCTCATTATTTGATGACCTTTTCACACCTCTTCTCATTTTGAGTGCTGCCATATTAATAAGTTGTTCCTTTCTCAAATATATTATTAAATTGAATTTATCTGAAGTCTTTGTTTTAACAGTACAGAGAATTTGTGTTCCTAATCTTCCAGGGGGTCTTTTTAGATCACCATTCCAAATTAACCCACCATTAATTTGTATTTTTCCATTTATATTATATAGTAAGGATGAATTCTGCACAGGGTCAAAAGGGAATTGTTTTCACTCTCATTGATCTCTGAAGTTTTCTTTTTCTGAATCTTAATTAAATTTCCAATTAACTGTCTCTTTGTTATTGGGAGAGTACTGGCAGAGTACCTGCTCATTGGGCCTCAGGAGTGAGTTATCCTGAGAGGTGAGAATCTGGAGTACCAAATTTTATGGATGAATGTTGAACTTAATACAAGAATCATCTAGGAATTTTATTTTTTGAAAATTTACCACCAGTCTAAAACTTTAATTTTTTCTGGTATTGTGGTTTGTACTTGCTTAGAAGGTGTAATGGGTGATCTACTAATTCAGCCATATCTCCAGCACAGAAAGGGTACTCCTTTTAGAATAAAGGTATAATCCACAAAAGCAGTATTGTTACAAGGCCCTGGTGGCTCACCCTGGTGGCTACTCAAGGACTCTGAGCCCTGGAGGATAGAGATCTAAAGCAAATCTGGGCAGAAAAATGCCTAAGTCTAACTAGCAAAAGATCTGGGCTGGACATGACTCGAATAGTAGAACATCAGCCATGAGCAAGATATCTAGACTAGCCAAAGACCCAAGGCCACAATTTTGGAAAAGAAAAAGAAATACTGCTATCCCTAGCCCATCATAATGCATAATAATATATAAAAATTCATATATTAAAAAAACTTTTAATGCAAAACAGTGAAGTAGAATATAATATGGTTCTCTTTTTCTGAGTAAAAATGAGTGAAGGGAGAAGTAAGAGTAAGAAAAAAATCAGCCAGGCATGGTGGCTTACCCCTGTAATCCTAGCTACTCAGAAGGCTGAGATCTGTGGATCTCAGTTCAAAGCCAGCCTGGGCACTAAACAACATGAGACTTATCTCCAGTTAATCACCAGAAAACTGAAAGTGGCCCTGTTGCTCAAGGGAGAGATAGGGTGGTAGTCTTGTGCTGAAGAGCTCAGGGACAGTGCCCAGGCCCAGAGTCCAAGCACCATGACCAAAAAAATAATAAAGAAAAAAGAATATGGCTTTACTTTTACCAGGGAACAGGTGTTGAATTATGTCAGATGCCTTTGTGCCTTTGCAAGCCAATGCTTGTTAGTCATCCATTTTGAATCAAATTTTTCCAAGTAGAGTTTTCATATATTTTGGTTATCAATCCTTTGTATCAGGTGCATGGTCTGAAAATATTTATTCCCAGTATCTTGACTGTACCTTCACTTGCTGTATTGCTTCTTTTGTTCTACAGAAGGTCTTTAGTTTAATGTCATTGGGTTTGGCTATTTTTGCTTTTATTGCCAGTGCTTTACAGTATGTATCCAAAACATGTAATGAAATTTGATTTCTATTTTAATCTAAAAATATTTTCAGATTTGGGTTATTGTTATTGTTGAACTTCTAAAATGATAGGTTGTTTTCCTTCAAATTCTGATATTTCAATTTGTTACAATATTGCTCTACCATTATTCTTTTTAAATTTTTTTGTTTAGGGGCTGGGAGTTTAGCCTAGTGTAGAGTGCTTGGCTAGCAATAGGGTTCGGTTCCTTAGTACCACATACATAGAAAAAGCTGGAAATGGGGCTGTCGCTCCAGTGATAGAGTGCTATCCTTGGCCCTATGTTCAAGCCCCAGGACTGGCAAAAAAATGTTTAAACTTCTGTTAGCCGTGTGCCTTCAAAAACTTTCCTTAATCTAAGTTCAGGTATCAACCTACCATCTTTTCCAAAGCAATCTAATTTCCTCCTGAACTCTTTGGTGTGCAGTCTTATTTTTATCCCAAATGTTCCCATTTATTGACAACAATATTCCTTTATTTACATGGCCTTGTTGATTCATAGTGACAATTCAGAGTCATGGTTTTATACAAGAAGAGATTTCATTGAGCTAGTTTAAAAAAATCACCTCTCTCCTCAACTAACTCTTAAATAAGAGCAGTCTGTCCAGATTTACCACCTGAAGTGCAAAGATAAAACCAACCGTGCTATAGTTATAAAGACATGTATGGGAGACAGTCTTCAAGTCATTATTTAAACCTAAAATTAGCTGTATTCCCAAGCATTTCAGAAATGTGTTCTTTAAAATTCTCTGGCTTTTTGAAGCTAATCTGATGGGCTTTGCAGCCTGATAAATCAATTTGTTTATGTTCTATACTTGCAAGTCCTTGTCGCCCCATTCTTCATTTTCATATTTAAACCCACAATTTAGCTATTAATATTAATGTGATGCCTCCACCTTTTTCTTAAAATTAGTCTATGATATTCTATTACCAAGAGTATTAAAAACAAAGTGCTAGTAGGACTTTCTGTAGTTCTCTCCCTAAAAATGGCACAGCTAAAGGAGTTGACCAGTACTAATAGCTTAATAAAGAAATAGAGCAATTTAAACATTTCAGTGTCCATACTCTACAGACAGACCTAAATTTACAAGGTCATTCGAGTCAACAAGAATAGAATTGGAGTATATTTGGATTCCAACAATGAATAAATGTTTTGGTTTTGAATATTCCTGCAGAGTGATAATGATTTGATAAATCACAGTTTAAACTTTGTATGATTATTCCAGGTAGTCTAATTCTCTAGGGACATAATTTGAAGTCTATAAACAATATATTTTCATCGCTGTTTTTATGAGGATGTACACTAATAGAATTGTACTTGAAAAGGCAGAAGTCCATTCTCTGAGATTGTTGCCAGTTAACTAGCATAATACATTCTATATAATACCTCTCCATGGTTATCAATTAAAGTAAGGTTTCAGGTAATGAAATAGGTTGGTGCTTCCCATGGTGATATCATTCAACCCCTGGGAACATATTTGTTAAAACAATTTTGGTTTTGGTTTTTATCTTTCTATTGTTGATATAAATAAATGAAAAAATGTTTTGATCAACTCCCTTTATAAAGCTAATGAATAGTTTTCTCATGGGGTAATACATTAAATACTCTCAAATATGTATGTGCTGGTCCCTCTGCTAAGAATCAGAAATACAAAGAGTTCTGAATATGCAAGTGAAGTAAAATACTATGTATATAGCTGTAGAAATTATACAGGGTACAATCAAATAGTGAGGACATAGATTGGCTAGAGAGTCCACTAGAGGAGTATAGAGTTGGTCATTTATATACCCACTATAAGATACACAATGAATTGTTTTAGGAATGTTGACCATGGAGAAAGGAGATCTTTCACTCTCTGGTCTTGTGCTGATGTGAGAACCTTATAGTTTTACTCAGATAGAATAACTTGAAAGGAGCATCATTACAGCAAAAGCTAGTATCCCACCCTCAATCACTACAGAAGCAGTCACATTTTTTTTGCTGCAAACCAGAGTAGTCTCATTCTTCACCTTTAATATATATATAGTTTATATAACTATGTAAAATATATGGTATATATTATATATACATTTATATATGAACTAAAGAAGCCCACTCAAACAGATTTCTCAAGTGCTTCATGTTGCTTTGTGACTGTCATTCACTCACTGTCATTCACATATACCTCCACATGACTTCCATTCACAAACAAGATAATCATTGTCAAGGGAAAAGATATTATCATTCTTTTCATAAACACTATTATTCATTGATAAAAGGAAATCATTCTTTGATGAAAAAAATTTTAATAAGTTCTTTTTGTTTATCAAAAAAGTTAAGCTGCCCCTACTTTTCCTACTTGTTCTATGACTGTTCCCCAATATGAAATACCAAATTATTTTGTTTATTCAGTTCAACTTGTGCATATGCATTCAGTGTCATTATTCATAAAGCTCTTTCCCTTACACTTAGACTCATACATAAACACCCACAAACATACACGCAGATGCATGCGTGCACGCACACACACGCATACACACACACATACACAAAACTTTACTTTCAAAAAAAACCAGTATTACCTTGGTTCCTCCAATTCAAAAATTTTAGGCAATATAGGCTTTCTTTTCAGGAATATTTTAGGATATTGCTTGATAAATGTATCGTGAGCATTGGAAGAAGACCTGTTTTAAAAAAGAGAGAATGAGAAAAGAAATCAAAACTTTTATGGGACAATCACTTTCAAATGAAATACCTCAATGTGTACAAATTTTATATCAAATTATTGAATTAAGCCCTCAGGCTTTTGTTTCTGTTGATTAAAGCTGTTACATAATAAAACACAAAATAATAGTCCCTTCAAAATGATTCACAATTAGCTTATATCCATTACTAAAAATATATTTATCTGAATCTGCAGTGATTTGTGGAAAAATCTCATGTCCTGTTTTTGTAAGCCATGAATTAAGAAGAAGTAAGTACTGATTATGATAAATGAGGGAAACCATTGAGCCTAAGTTCCTTTGAGTCTGGCTTACTTCACTTAATATGATCTTTTCTAAGTCTTTCCATTTCCTAACAAATGGGGCAATGTCATTCTTTCTGACAGCAGCATAGAATTCCATTGTGTACAAATACCACAACTTGTTGATCCACTCATCAACTGAGGGACATCTAGGTTGGTTCCATATCTTTGCTATGGTAAATAGTGCTGCAATGAACATTGTTGTGCTAGTGGATTTAGTATGTCCTTGTTTCTGGATGGTTGGGTAAATGCCAAGTAGTGGAATTGCTAGATTATAGGGGAGCTCTATGTTTAGTCTTTTGAGGAACTGCCATATGCTTTCCATAGTAGTTGAACGAGTTTGCACTCCCACCAACAGTGTAGTAGTAATCCCTCCTGGCCACATACCCTCCAGCATCTGTTGTTATTAGTTTTCCTGATCCTGGCCACTCTAACTGGAGTGAGGTGGAATCTTAGAGTTGTTTTGATTTGCATTTCTTTTATGACCAGAGATGTTGAGCATTTCTTCATATGTCTATAGGCCATTTTAGTTTCTTCTTCAGAGAAGACTCTCTTTAAGTCTTTGGCCCATCTTTTAATGGGATGGTTGTTACTTTGGAGATTAGTTTTGGAATGATTCAATTTTTTGAGCTGTTGATATATTTTAGATATGAGGCCTTTGTCCGTTGTTTGGTTGGTGAAGATCTTCTCCCACTCTGTATGTAGGATTCCTAATTAATTTACTAGCTATGTCCTTTGCCATACAAAAGCTCTGCAGTTCAATGCAGTCTCACTTATCCAGCCTTTCTCTGATTTGTTGTGATTCTTGGTCCTTATTAAGAAAGTTTTGACCTATGCCAAGGAGGCCTAGTGTATCTCCTATTCCTTCTTGTAAAGTTTTCAGTGTGTCAGCTTTTACCTTGAGGTCTTTGATCCATTTGGAGTTAATTCTAATGCAAGGTGACAAAGAAGGATCTAACTTTAATTTTATCATAATCAGTAGAAACCTTGGGCTCTCCTAGCAGAGATTTGCAACAGAGCAAAACCTTTTTACATAAGGCCATATACTATGACACTAAATGAAAGGACCTCTAGGATATAGAAACAAAAGCCATATAATGAATGATTGTTGTCCTTAATGTACTATGTTATCTCTCATCTCTTTTGCTGTCGCTTGGTTATCTCATATTGTTACAGTATCTCACTTTATTACCTGATATATTGGATATATTTGTATTTGGTTATTTGAAATTGGATAGGGAAGGGAGGAAAACAAGATGAAGGGTGGGGGTGGGGGGAGGGAAATGGGGATCAAGACATGTGAAAGGGTATCAATGTATGTGAATTAATGCACCTTCTATCTGGCAAATATCATGTAACCCTTCTATTAATTACAATAAAAAATATATGAAAAAAGAAGAATGAAGTAAAAACAGCAATTTTTCCCAATTCCAGAAAATTATTGAAATAATTTAGGATGTATTTGAGAAGCGAAAATGTCTACTTTTTTCCTGGTACATCATAAACTCCAATTGTAGAGCCTGAATGGACTTCTCTACTTTCAAAAATATGCTCTGAACAATTCTTCTGTCTATCCAATTATTAATCTGCTGCAAATATTAAAATGCCAATACTGTAGAATTTGAACAAACAATATTATTTAGATATGATTGAAGAAAATGATAAATGCTGTTACTATAGAGATATATTGATCAGGTATCTAATTTTGGAACTGAGGCTCTCAGTGGTATACTAGTTGCTTAGAATGTGCAAGACTCCGGGTTCAGTTCCCCATACTCCATACTGCTTTGCATCTGTTAGTTTTTCTTCCTTGTTATTCTGACCATTTCAACGGAGACTTTCCAAAGGTCTTTTTCCTCTTGTTTAGGAAATTCTGTGACTATTTTTTCATGATTTTATTAGGTAATTTTTTATTTGTCTTTTTCTTTTGTTTTTGGTTGGTTAGTTGGTTTCCATGGTGATGGAGTTGCGTTCAGGGCTATGCACTTACTAGGCGGACACTACCACTACTGTCATCCTCTTATCACTTGATTATATCCCAAACATAGTAGAAAGATTTATATTGATTTGTTTCATTACATATTTATACAGCCCAATGGCATGCTACATTTTAATACCAATGCTGCACATAAAGAAACTGCAAACTTAATCATTAGCCTAGTTCATGTAACTAGTAAATTGGAGGTTTTGGTACAGATGAAAACTAAATTGACTCTAAAGGTTCTTGTAACTGCTGGGATATATTCTGTGCAGTTAACCACTCCTTGTTAGTGCTTGTTTCATATAAACACAGTTCCAGACAATTGACATGCTGTAGGTCATGTAATCCTTCCACAATGGCATTCGTTAGATACTCCTAATATCTTCATTTTGCACATGAAGAAACTTTGACCTAAACAAGTACAAACGTCTTCCTCTACACGTAGCCCATACTCTGAATCTTGGAATTTTATTCTAACCAGTAATCTAGGTGGATCATTTTTGAAGTGGATAAAATGTTTATATAAAAATGGAGAATATTTCCAAATTTCTGTGTCTGGAATACATATTGGGTGGTATTTATATGGTAGACCTTCAAAAGCAGTGAAAGCACCAAGAGAGAGATATAGACAATTCATACTGACAAGTCAAATGCTACCCCAAGATGACATGGTTCTCAGAGCAAATGCCAAGTGTCCTATGATGCTAATGGTGTGTGTTCTATGTCACATACATGTAACTTTGCAGCGCACTCCTCTTTCTGAGTCCCTCATACTCAGGAATCAGAAAATGTAATGCTGAACATGGCCAGGTAGACATAGTAAGGTAGGAACTATGATGAGTTATTCAGAGCATATCCACTAAAGGGGAGGCAGGGTTCCTTTTTGCAAGCTCATTTTTAATATGTCAATAAAGGACTCTAATGTAGTCAGATCCTGTAGTATACTTTTAATAGAAGCAGGTATTTGAACAGTCATATAATTTTTAAATGTCTATCTTTGCTGTTGACTCAACCGGCCCCATTTCTGAAACAGTTAGGCACTTAAGCTTTAACCTCAACGTGACTGTTTTGAAGAAAGACATAAAGGTCAGCAAACATCATAAATGGAATTGTAATTGCTTCGATGGATAACTATTATTTTGTGAATAAATAAATTTATATGAAGTAAAAATTTAAAAGTCTACATAGAGTAAAAGATAAGAGCTGAGATTCCATGGCTCATGCTATAGGCCTAATTACTTAGAAGGCTGAGATCTGAGCATTGCAGTTCAAAGCTAGACTAGGAAGGAAAGTCCATGAGATCCTTATATCCAATTAGCCATCTGAAAACCAGAAGTGGAACTGGGCTCAAAGTGTTAGAGTACTAGCCTTGAGTCATAAAGCTTATGGCTAGTATCCAGGTCCTGAGTTCAAACCCCAAAACTGACTGGGGAGGAGAGGGAGGTAAAAAAGTAATTAATATGAAAATTCAACTTGTTTTGACTTCAAGATAAGGGTCTTCCATCTAAAAGGGAGGCAAGAAATAAGGATGTATATCGCACAGTTAGAGAATTCACCAAGCTTATTAAATGAACTTCTTTCTTTGACCTAGGAAAGGTACTCAGCATAGTCAAGCTATATGGTGAACATGAGAAGGATAGAGAGGTAAGTGCTGCCAAAAAAAAAAAAATCATTCCCCTAGGAATTCTCAGTATCCCCTTCTAGCTTAAAACAGGAGAAAGATGGCCCTCGAAGTCACACAAAAAAGATAAGGGAACAAACATTGGGTTAGAAACCTAAAATGCCAAACTGATAAGAACCTGCTAATCCAGACAGGATTAGGATTGTAGTATAATGTGAAAAAGAAACAAATTATTAAGCCATTAAGATTTAGGATTTATCTGCAGTACCTGGAAATACCTTCACAGAATATTCTTTTTGCATTTCATTCCATACTACTCATAGCTCTGAAAACATGGCAAATATTTAATAAAATACTGATTATATTTAAGTGTTTGCCTTGAAGAAGTCCACATTTTATAGTTCAAATTAATCAAGCCATACAAGTTTAGCCTACCTAATTCCTTACAGACTTTTTTCTGCCTGCATTTGCCTCACAAATATTGTGACAATCTACACATTTATTTGATGGAAGTTGAAAGAAATATGATAGCTATTCTTTCACAATAAAGAAAGCATATGTGATTTCCTATGAATTGAGATGATTGTACATAGACATCTCTGTATTGGATGTCATATTTATAATATAATCTGACTTGACTAAAAATGCCCTGCAACAATGCCAATATATTTAACATTAAACCATATACCTATTTGAAATCATTCAAACAGTAATCTTTTCAGATACTGCCATTACAAGGTATCAATGCAGGCAATCTTTATACTTTGAATTGTACGAAAACAGTCTCTACTAATTAATTTGATCACCTTCTTATGTACAAATTTATTATTGAATGATTTCATGGCTTCACAATTGTACTTTTTTTCAGGATGCACACACTAGAGCACTCAGTTAACCAGAAAGCTTAATGGTGGGATTTTCACAATTTCCTGAAGAAAATTTAAAGATGCATTTCTGAAAAGCTAATGACAAATCCACGACTTAAAAACCAAATGTACCAAAGTCAGATACAACAGCAACAGTGGATAAAAGAATAAAAAGGGGGAAAAAGAATAAAGAAATAACTTCATACAGTATGCTAAAACATATATGCATTTGTTTATTTGAACTAGAGAAAGGAAGAGAAACACAAGATGATGAGAAAAGGAGAAGGTGAAACAATGTAACAGCAATATTTGTAAGAGAATATGTTGGAAATGAACTTCACAACTTGGGAGGGGGTAGGAGAAGGGAAAGTAGTAGAAAAACATGGGGAGGGGTTAACAATGTTCAAGAAATCATGTACTCACTATCTTATGAATGTAGCTTTAACCCCATAAACATCATCCTGACAATAAAATTTTTAAAAAAATGTAAAGGATAGGCTTCAAAAGGATCACATTTATGTATTTAATTCATTAGTTCAAACTGATTTCTTAAAAATAATAAGCAATTTTTTAGAATAAATAATTTTTGTGGATATTTTTCCTTTGCCAGTACTGGGGCTTAAACTCAGGGCCTGGGAACTGTCCTTGAGCTTTCTCAAGCTAGCACTCTATCACTTGAGCCACAGCACCACTTGTGATTTTTTTCTATGTATGTGGTACCAAGGAACCAAACCCAGGGCTGCATGTATAAGGCAAGCACACTACCCCTAGGACACACTTCCAGCCCTTTATGGATGTTTTTCTCTTAAAAATAAAATGTAAAGGTGCATGGTATCCTTAATATGTGGCTATAAATCCAAAGAGTACAAGAGCAAGGACTCAATAACTGCATACCCAAAGCTATGGATATGATAATGGAAATACAAACATAACTATATAGACATAAAAATAAAATGTACACTAATTTATCTAAGTCATACTTTCAGAAAGAGGTAGACAAGGTATTCTTTCAAGCTATACTTTTCTGAACTCTTTCCTTTTATAAGCATATTCCCATGATAAAACCCAGAACTCACATTCTTACACATTCTTAGAATTTCTCTGCAAGAAAATCTTCTTGCTGAGGTAAGATTACAAACTAATCTCTTTCTCTGTCTCTCTTTCTGTCTCTCTCTCTCTGTGTCTCTCTCTCTCAAGTTCTCTCCCTCCCTCCTTCTCTCTCTCTCTCACTCTCTCTCTCTCTCTCTCTCTCTGTCTCTCTCTCTCTGTCGCTCTCTCTGTGTCTCTCTCTCTGTGTCTCTCTCTCTGTGTCTCTCTGTCTGTGTCAGTCTGTGTCTCCGTCTCCCTCTCCCTCTCCCTCTCCCTCTCCCTCTCCCTCTCCCTCTCCCTCTCCCTCTCCCTCTCCCTCTCCCTCTCCCTCTCCCTCTCCCTCTCCCTCTCCCTCTCCCTCTCCCTCTCCCTCTCCCTCTCCCTCTCTCTCTCTCTCTCTCTCTCTCTCTCTCTCTCTCTCTCTCTCTCTCTCTCTCTCTCTCTCTCTCTCTCTCCCACCCCTGGCAGAACTGGGGTTTGAGCTCAGTCTCTGAACTCTCAGACTTTGAGCTTACTAGGCTGGTATTGTACCACTTAAACCACAACTTCTGTCCTACTTTGCACTGAGTATTTGGAGATAAATGAGCAAAGTTTTCTGTACCATCTGCCCTTGAACTGTGATCCTCTAGATTTTAGCCTCCTGAGAAGCTAGTGGGCTACAGGCCTGATCTGCCAGTGCCTCAATCAGTAGGCAAAGAAGGAATTATTGTACTGATTTGGGTCATTTGCTTATGAGTACTCAAGAAAAATGGAGATTGAATAGGTCTGGAATGTAGAAGACCCTTAAGGATCTATGGCTCAGATTAAAGTCAAGAAAAGTCTTCAATACTTCAATTAAAGCAAAATGACTAATGGCTCTTATATTTTAGGAATAAAAAAGTGAGTCACTCTGCCAAGTAAATAACCACGGCCAGCTGATGTGTTTGCTGAAGGTAAAGGGAATATGGAATCTGTAATAGAACAAGGCAGTTATAAATATCAGCTGCAAACTCATGACCAGCTACAGAAATAAAGGTTAGAATTATCAAAAATTATCAAATACAAGCATTCTTTAGAGATATTGATCTATCATACTATTCCCTGAAATAATTGAAAATCTCCCGGGTTAGAGAATCAATATTTGATTTGTGTATAAAACACAAACCCTGGTTTGAACTTATACACATAGTTAAACAACTCGCATATTTGTTTTATTTTCTGTTATTTTGCAGAACTGAGGAGTGAACTCAGGGCTTTGCCCTTGCCAGGCCAGTGCTTGTCCTCTGACATATTTGCTGGTCTCTAAAAATTGACTTGCTAAAATGAGGACTAGAAAAATAATGAATGGGAAGTTTCCAACCTATTGCAAATATCTTGTATGTTAAGTACATAAAACTATTCATATAAACTTAAGAATGTATAATATTTAGTATTCAATATATGTAACTATACTTGCTACTTCTTGTCCTTACCTACATCTACTTGTCCCTTCGATATCCCCCATCCCTAATGATCACATATTTGTTTTGTTTATCGGCATATTTCAAGTGATTTTTTTGATATTTTACCTCATTCAAAATAGTATTTTTATATGATTAGCCCTCTAGACAATACCTGAGAATACTATAAATCTGTAGCCTTACTCACTTATTATCAGCACAATAGACAACATATGAATAATTTTGTAACATCAAAAAATAATCATTTACTAAACATTAAAATGATACTCAGTTCAAGGAATGTCAAGATTTCAAAGGATCCTTGCTTTAATGTGCCAAGGCTAAGCTTTTACTTTGATGTTTTCAGAATGTCAGCTACCCAGAAAATCCAGAGAAAAATCTTCCTAGGATGTTAACTATAATAATAATAATTATTATTATAACAAAAATAATGCAACTTATGATCTTTTATGGAGGTTTCATTTACAAACTTTCAAAAAGAATCATTTAATTTGCAGCTTTCCCTCCCATTTTTACTATAGAGGAAAAGTTTGTATCATTTCTAATTTTGAATACACATTAACAAATAATAAGCATGAGGGAATATATTTTTTCTTAAAAACCCTTTAAAGCTTTTAAAATAACTTGAACACTTTATTGTTCCAAAGGATGGAAATAATTATGAGTGAAATTCTGCTAAAATTATCTAAACTTAACTGAAGGGTGGAAAGTGGAACTAAATTTCCAAGTCTCCATTTAATTGTTATCATTAATTTTCTCACTAAGTATAAATACTCACTTTTATGTCTAAATTTATATGTATAATATTATAAATAAATGACACAAATCCTAAAGTAGATATTCTAAAACTTTATTCCCGGCTCAAAGTACATATCAGTGCTTCAAAAGAATGCATCTAGGAAAAGCAGCAAGAATATAGGAAGGGGTAACGATGTTCAAGAGGTAATGTACCCACTACCTGATGAATATAACCATAACCCCTCTGACAATAAATTTTTTTTAAAAAGCTATTCAACTAATACTTAGTCTGATAAGTAGGTAATATTAAAAGTCTATGATCAGGAGATTTGATGTAATAAAATAAATCAAGAAAATAATCTTTTTAAGAAGAAAAGTAGTTATTGATCTGAGATGTAAAAGGCAAAAGAAGTTATCTGAATAAGTAGAAGAAGCCTTTTTCTAAGAAGGAGGGTAAAAAATGGGAGAGATTGAGGATTTATATAACTACAACCTCTCTGGTTTTAGCAGTTTCAGAAGTGAGTTCTCAAAAAATAAAAAGAAAAACAAAAAGAGAGAAAGAAAGATTAAGGTCTGAAAGAGGAGGTACAGAAATTGGATACTTCATAAAAGGAATCAAGCAGGACAACTAGACCGAACCTGGACCAGATGACAGGATCTGATGAAAAAACATCACCTGGAAGAGATTATCTAATCCAGGAAGAAAAAGGCTGTTAAATTTAGAGTGGGTACTTTGGCAGACTCAGAGCTACACTATTTGATCTCTCTCATTATGATCTCCCAAAGGTAAACCAAAAAAAAAAAATCTAGAAACATGTTGAAGAAAAAGGAAATACATCTGTGCTAGAAAGAAAAGGAAAAGAAGTATTCAGTTTCCAAACCCTTAACTAGTTTCTTATGCATTCAAGAAGGGACTCACACAAATTATCCGTTCCATACTTTGATGGTAAAGCTTTTAAAAGTTCAAAACTAGGATGAGCTTTTTTGGAGTGACAATGATTAGGAACACACTTAGAATCCTGTCTTTGTGCCTTGAAATTTGCATCTATTATCTCCTTTAACAATCTTGGTACTCCTCTACAATGCTTAATGTCATTATCTCCATTTTTCAAGAGGATCTGAGGCAAATGAAGCACAAGGTCATTTGCACGTGTGGGCAGAGCCCAGTGTTGTACTTCTTCATACTTGGCTAAAAGATATCAGGAGTAAGGAGTAAAGAGCAATGGACAGGAGGAGAGTTCCCATTTTAGTAGAAATCCAGGGACTATCAATCATGCCCACTTCCCTACCTCTGAGGAAAAATAGGAGGCAGATGAATAAGACTAGGAAAGTCATTTGAGCCAGGGCACTGGTGGCTCATGCCTGTAATCCTGCTACTCAGAAGCCTGAGATCTGAGTATCATGATTCAAAACCAGCCCGGGCATGAATGTCCTTCATGCTCTTATCCACAATTAACCACCAGGAAAGGGGAACTGGCATTGTGGCTAAAGTGATAGAGCACTAGCGTTGAGCTGAAAAGCTCAGGGACATCGCCCAGGCCCAGAGTTCAAGCTCCACTACCAACCAAAAAAAAATTGATATAGTCAAGGGAGTGTGAATTAGAGATATTTTAAATTAAAGAAAGGAAATCCATAAACCTAAATAAGGCATTTTCTTCATAGCTCCATAAGGTGAAGAGGGGAAATATGGAAAG
The DNA here is from genome assembly GCF_031878675.1 of Megascapheus bottae. Taxonomy (NCBI): domain Eukaryota; kingdom Metazoa; phylum Chordata; class Mammalia; order Rodentia; family Geomyidae; genus Megascapheus; species Megascapheus bottae. The sequence continues at coordinate 30,980,977 of NC_143517.1, read as the reverse complement.
GAGGCAGGCAACAATGGAATGCGCTCAAAAGTCCATTTTGAAGAAAGGAGTTGTCAATAAAGCAAAATTACCAACATTCGGTTTTCAGGTATCACCTATCTTAGAAATCCTGAGCTGTTAGTAGTGATATTTCCTAGCACTTCAGCCCCAGTATATTTCAAGTAGGCATTCCCTGTGCATTACTCTGGTACTTACTTCTCTCGGTATTTTCATTTTCAATCATTTAAGGAGCTCTCTCCTATGACTGCTTTTTTATGTACTAAAAAAGACCCAGAGAGGAATGAGTTATGTTTGTTCCACACCAAATGATTTCCTTAAAATATGACATCGATATTCTGCCCCTTCAATCTGGAAAAATAACCTCCAAGTTTTCTATTGTTTTTATCTGTGTGGTAAATCAGATATGTATGAGAGTTGGCGATGGTTTATTGCTAAACTTTATCCATAAAACAAGCATATTTATATTCATTTCTGTGACAGAAAAAGAAATGCATGAATAGCTTACCTGCTGTGTAGTCCTCTAATGTGGCATAATGCATTCAACTGACCATAATTAATGTTCTTAGTCACTTTCAAGCCTGCAAAAAAAATCAATTAAAAATGTGAGTAATTTTCTGTAATCTTATTAACGAAGTGTGTAAATAGAGTTTAATTGGAAACATTCATCATACTAAAAGAATCCAGTGATCATAGCAGCAAGGCATTCAGAGTCTTTGATACACAAAAGAAATTGAACTTGGTGATTTAAATGAGGGAAGAATTTATTTTCTTTTTCATTGATGTCAAATCAGTTCTGGCCCTTTCTAATTCCAGTAAATGCTGAAACTTGTATGTGTCATTGACTGTCATTTCACTAGAAGTAACTTATTTGTTTTACTTTTGATGCCCTTTATGATTGCATGTTATCATTTAACAAAACAAATATCTAATCATTTCAGGTATTACAGGGAATGCCAAACTTCCCTCCTAGAGAAGAGATAAAGATCTTACAGACTGGATGCAAGTATAAGGAGTGCAAGCAAATACAATTGAAAAGGTGGAGATAATTGCTAACTTTTTCTAATTATATATTGAAACTTTGTTTTAAAATGTTAATGAGAATTACTTACTTTCTTATATACCTAATAATATCACCAAGACCTTCCATGCTTTATACTATATAGTAAGATGTTCAGAACAGTTTGTGACATTGTTTGAGATATATTGTAGTTACTAACTGCTTTGTTAAATGGAAACTCCTTTGTACTTAAAAATTGGACCAGTTTGTGTGTTTTTATGTGAATATCATTATTTTCTATTTTAAGGTTTCATTTTTTAATTCACATAAATCTATACTACGAGGAAGTTTCATTGTGATAATTGCACAGGCATTTGATCAGCTGCACAGTCGATCAAGTTCATAGCCAATACAATGTTCCTCTGTCTGCTTCTCTTCTGCAGTTCATTTTTAAACTGTTTAAAGAGCTTCATTATTCTGTTTTGTGATATACTTTGTTTCATCACTGTTCTCTCCTTTTTCCCTGGCACCTCCCATACATCCCTCTGCAGAGAGTCCCCTTATACACTGATAATTGTCATCATCACCATTTTTAGGTCTAGAAACCACAAGTAAGCAGAAAACCTGAGAAACTTCATGAGGATATCCTTGGGAATAAACTACAAAACAAAGTGATAGTAGTAAATCATTCAGATTTTCTTGCCAAGACCTTTTTAGAATATGAACTGGTTCTAGAACAATTCCAGGCATGACAATTCAAAGAAGAGTTTTCTCCTATGTGATATTTCTCTCTTCTCTTTCTCTTATTCCCTGGTCCATTCAACCCTGTCTAGACAGGCCCACTCCCACTAAGTATTACACAGTCTCCCATCTCTAAGCAGCCTCTCTTCAGAGCACCTGAACAAAATCTAACACAGCTCTGTAATGCTACTGAAGTTCCCACAAAGGAAAATCACAAGACTCCTTAAGATAAACAAACACAGTCATGAAGGCTAATAAGCAAATGGATGCAGTGTCCTAATGAGACGGCATCCTTAGAATGAGATGGGGAAAAATAAAAGCATGTCAGTATTACTAGCATATTGTCAAGGGAGGAACACATGTATTAGAATCCCTCTGTTTTCTATCGAGGAAGGAAAGCTGCTAGACATGTCGAGAAAGGGAAGACTGTAATAAATTCTAGCTTATGTGTATTATCCCTTTTACTGTGAAAATATATTAGGGAAATCCGAATTTTAATACATTTCTAAAAGGGTATCAATGTTTGTGAAGTAATGCACCTTCTGTATGGTGAATATAATGTAACCCTTCTATTTAATTACATTAAAACATATGAAAAAAGAAGAATCAAAATTAGATATGTACAGACTTGTTCCTAAATCATAAAGGTTGGCTTCATCTAAATCCCTTGTACCCTAAAAAATAGTCAGCAATAGCACATCCTACTTTCTAATATCAGATTGAAATAAAGAGAATGAACTGACTGCTTTCCACAAGTATCAGACCTGGTAATACATTTGTAATACTTCCATGTTATGATTTAGGCATATTCCCATCCATATTACTCAGGTAAGCCTTAAGAAATAAAATGCTACCTAACTTCATTTTAAGTATAATATGGAACAATTTGCAGCTTAGATATATTAAAATATTTTCAAAACAAATACTTCTGATATGTGAAAGGATCTTAATTATAGTAGAATATTAAACACATAGATAAGAAATAGACTTGTGGGGCCGGGAGTTTGGGCTAGTGGTTAAAGTGCTTGCCTAGCATGCATGAAGACCCGGGTTCAATTCCTCGGTACCACATACATAGAAAAAAGCTGGAAGTGGTGCTGAGGCTCAAGTGGTAGAGCTCTAGCCTTGAGAAAGTCCAAGGACAGTGCTCAGGCCCTGAGCTCAAGCCCAGGACTGGCAAAAAAAAAAAAAAAAGAAATAGACTTGTATGATGTATGCATCTAGTCCATTTTCCTAATCTAGTTCAAGAATAGGGTTAATAATAACTCCCCAGAGTCATACAGACAAGAAAGAAAGATAGTAGAATAGGAGTTTGGAACAAAGGGACCAAAAAGGAGTTTCTAAGTCAGGCACTGGGTGGCTCACATCAGTAATCCTAGTTATTAAGGAGGCTGAAATTTGAGAATTGCCATTCAAAGCCAGCCTGATCAAGAAAATCTGTGACACTCATATGTCCATTTAACCTCTTTAAAAAAAAAAAGCCACAAGTGGAACTGTAGTTAAAATGGTAGAGTGCCAGCCTTGAGCAAAAAAAACTGTGACCCATCCCTGAATTCAAACCTTGGTACCAGTAAACACATGCATACATGTGCATGCGCGCACACACACACTCACAAGCGCGTGTGCACGCGCGCGCACACACACACACACACACACACACAGTTTTAAAATAATCAATATACTTTATCCTTCACTGAAAGCAGTTTACAAAAACAGGAATTAAAGAACAATTTCTAGGCCAGGTGTGGTGGCTCATGCCTGTACTCCTTGCTACTCAGGAGGTTGAGATCTGAGGATCACAATTCAAAGTCAGCCGGGGCACTAAAAACCAAGAGACTCTTATCTCCAATTAACAACTAGAAAACCAAAAGTGGTGATGTGGTAGTACCCTCAAGGGGTAGGGTGGTAGCCTTGAGCTGCAGAGCTCAAGGACAGCGCCCAGGCCCAGAGTTCAAGCCCCACGACTGACCAAAAAAAGGAAAGCAGTATGGCAGTGCCTCAAAAGGCTAAACATAGAACTCCCCTATGACCCAGCAATTCCACTACTTGGCATTTACCCAATCATCCAAAATCTAGGGCATACTAAATCCACTAGCACAACAATGTTCATTGCAGCATTATTCACCATAGCAAAGATATGGAACCAACCTAGGTGTCCCTCAGTTGATGATTGGATCAACAAGTTGTGGTATTTGTACACAATGGAATTCTATGCTGCTGTCAGAAAAAAATGACATTGCCCCATTTGTTAGGAAATGGAAAGACTTAGAAAAAATCATATTAAGTGAAGTAAGCCAGACTCAAAGGAACTTAGGCTCAATGGTTTCCCTCATTTGTCATAACCAGTAGAAACCTTGGGCTCTACTAGCAGAGATCTGCAATAGAGCAAAACCTTGATATATAAGGCCATCTAGTATGAAGCTAATTGAAAGGACCTCCAGGATATTGAAACAAAAGCCATATGATGAATGATTGTTGTCCTTAATGTACTATGTTATCTTTCATCTCCTTTGCTGTGTCTTGGGTATCTCATATTGTTACAGTATCTCACTTTGTTATCTGATATATTGAATTTATTTGTATTTGGATATTTGAAATTTGATAGGGAAGGGGGGAAAACCAAGACCTGGGGTGGGGGGTGGGTGGGGGGGAGGGTGATGGGTACCAAGACATGTGAAAGGGTATCAATGTATATGAATTAATGCACCTTCTATCTGGCAAATATCATGTAACCCTTTTATTAATTGCAATAAAAAATTATAAAAAATAAAAAAGGAAAACAAGGAACAATCCCTAGGAATTGGCTCAAAGTAGAGAGAAATTTAAAAACAATATTTTTCTTTTTGTTTAAAATCACTATGCTTAAGGAAAGTTACAGCCCTTGAAGGCAGGGTTTCATGTTAGTCTTGGACTACAATCAAGCAAACTCAAAAACAGAAAAGACTATATAGCATCTACAAACTAGGCGTTGATCACTTACTCATCAAATTACTTCAGTCATCCTCAGTTCTGATAGGTATTTTTTTACATGGGTCTCTCTACCGATGCTTAGAGCAAGATAATAGATCTTGCCTTTGGAAACAAATTCATTAGAAAGCAGAGAGACAAAAGATTTCAACATGAAATTGTAACTACGTAAGACTAGATTTTCTAGTGATCAAATTTAATACAGGGATAAAGCTTAAAGAGTTTCAAGAAGTACAAAGTTTACATTTGTTTTCTACTATAGATTTTCCCTCATGAATATGTCTTAGCCAGGCTTTTGACATAAGCAGAGGGACTAACCCAGATATTGGGGTTAAAACCAAGGATTTTGACCAAAGTGTGAAAGAGGATTAGAAGCTGATGGGAAAAAGTGGTTAGAAACTAATCCTACACAAGAAACACACTGTGCAATTAAAAACCCAACCAGCTTTTTAATCTTTACTGATATAAGGCTAAGTATATTCTTGAAATAGAAAATACAATTCCAATGTTTTATATGAGTAGAGCTTTGATGATCCTTTATATATGTGCTAGTGGTGGGTCATGTTTCACTATTTGTGAAGTTACAAAGATTTATTTGAAGTGGTTTTTGATATTAGAACTAAAGTTAATAAACTATATTGAGAAATATTATTAAATAATATGAAATATTTTATTAACAAAACAAAAATGCAACTATAAATGATTTATCTGCTTCACTGTTTTACTACATATTAAATATACATAAACATAGATCATAATGGTGTGTTGTAAATCCCAAATATCCACAGTAAAATAAAGCTATTTTTGTGAGTGTTAAATATAATTAACAAACTCTCCCTTAAGAGTTAGATAAGTATCTCTTGCAAAAGACGAAGAAGAACCATTGGAGTTGGCAAATCCTTAGAAAGACTGTGCTTGTGCCACTACTTTTTATTAGGAGAATTGGCCTCTCTGAGTGCCTAAAGATAGTTGATAGAGGAACTGCTAGACCTAGTGAAAAGGTCACATTGACCCCATGGAAGTGTGAATAATTTGGCTTGAAAGCACAAACTGAAACTTCTTCAATATGGTACAGTGTGTGCTCTGCTGTGGAATCATGCTTGATACTATTATCAGAGCACAAGTAAGCAGTTCATCACCAATAGCAATAAAGGAGTAGCAACAAACTTCTTGTAGTAGTAACAGCAGCCTTAGCATAACAATAAGCAAAAGGTAAATTCTAGCACAGGACTGAAATACTAGCAGACTGAATAGAAGAAGATCAAAAGATTATAAATATGATGAATTATTCCAGTGTATTTGGATAAGTGATCCAGTTCTAGAGGGATGAAATATGTTTGGAAATAAAACCAAGTTTATGTGAGAAAAGGCTATTCAAATACATTTGATAATGATCAGTTTTGTGCTTATTAGTATCACTTAACCTAAATTAGATTGTCTTCTAAAATTCCAAATTTAACCCTTCAAATAATATTGGCGATCCAGCTGAAATGGCACTGGAAAGGGCAACTAAATAAACCATTACCAGGCCAAGAACTAGAGCTGAATCTAAGTCTATATGCAAAAGTTGGCAAACCTAACACGACCTATATTGTTTCTTTTCTGTGTGAATGGATTAACTTTGTTGAAAAGAGGGAAATGTTTGATAATAAATTGGCAAAATAAAAAACAAGAAAAAATATACAAAATCAAATGGAGCCAATACATGATGGTAGGAGCTGAGGCTGCAGTAATGAGATAGAAAATCTGCACCATTTGTTTTTTTATTGTTTCTTTTTAATTAATCTGGCATGACCCCCATACATCTGACACATTTGTGGAATGGGTCAGATTACAAGTCCAGTTTAGGGAAAAGACAATGAAGAGAGACCTGTGACTCAGAACAAAACACTACTACCATGATGGCCTGAGGATGCTAAGATACTACCTCAATGAAATGGAACAGAACACACACTAGAGGAAGTCAGGTAAGTGGTCCTCCAATCTTCACAGTAGATAAGTGCAAAACAGCAGTAGTTCCACTCCACATGTGCAAGGCAATTCCAGTGCCACACTCTATGCCAATCTGCACTGACTCAGTCAGTGACACTGCCAGACATTGCTACAATCCACTTCACCCCCAGGGCACCACCCACACTGTCCATGGGTTCCAGCCAGTCGTAGAGGTACACATACATATATCTCTGAGAGTCAAGTGCCAATTGGAAGGGCCCTTATGGCTTGGGGCAGACCCTGGACCTGGCAAGACAGATAGCACAATCTGGGAAAGGCAGAGTGGTTCTCAAGAGAGATACTGCATTATGCTCCTGTCTCCCACACAAGGGACTGCATCCATCCAAACTGAATATGAGAATGGCATCCAAGACAGAAAGTGTGTATCATTTTGGAAAGAGAAATGAGCTGGCAACAAACTATACCCTTACAAAGACCAGAAAACTGTTTGGCATTTGTTTTGGTTGCTATTGTTGTTGTTTCTCTGTTTTGTTTTTGCTTGCTACCATCTTTCTCTAATTTTTTTCTTTGTCTCTTTTTTTCCCACTGCTCTCACTTCTAGCCTACTAGTAACCTACTATTCAGCCTCACACTTCGCTACCATGAAACTCATTTCCAACATAAACATATTTCCTTATGTCCCAACTATGTTCCTATAGCAAGATTAAGTGGCTGCAACTATCATATTCCATTTCCCATCTTACCATCTTCTTTATCTCATATCCCTTTGCCTGCCCTTACTACATGTACCGTCAAAGGAAATCTACCATTTCAATGCCATAACAAATAAAATCCATAATACCATATTGTAGAACATGAATATATACAATATTTTTCAGGTAAAATTATTTTGACCAGTCCTGTGGCTTGAACTCTGGGCCTGAGTGCTCTTCCTAAGCTCCTTTTGCTCAAGGCTACACTTTCCTACCTGGACAGGCTTTGAACTGCAATACTGTTCCTCAGCTTCCTGAGCAACAAGGATTATAAGCACAAGCCCCTGGCATCTTGCAAAATTAATTTTTTTAAATCACAAGAATGAAGAAAAGTAAGGTTTTACATACACACATATTAGCATGTTTGGTAAGCACAAGAAAAAATTAGTTTGTTCTGAGAATTGGGTAGTTACATGAGTTGAATGTATTCATTTTTCAAAAATTTCCATGCTGACTCATTGCATTTGTTGTACAGTTTTTTCTGAGTAATTTATTAGAGATATGAGTCTTCCAGACTTCCTCCCTGGGCTGGTTTTGAACCATGATCCTCAGATCGCAGCCTTGCAATAAACTTTTTAAAGTTCTATTTACCAAAATCCCTAACATTGTCTGGGAGTTGTTCATTGCTCATTTCATTTACTAATCATAATCGGTGTTGAAGATGTGAGATGAGTGAAAAACAATCACTTATTTTAAGACATTCACTGAGAAGGAAATCATAACCCATAGGCATATACCTTGCAGGTACATAATGTGAGATTGGTACAAAAAACTAGGATGGACACAGAAAAAGAGGTTAAGAAGTGCAGCGATATGGAAGAGGTTACTTTACACCAGGAGACTGTTTGCAAAGACTGAAGTAGATTAAGAGAACTCTGAGGAACTGGAATGACAGGAATAGACGGATGAAGCTAAAAGGGATGACCAGGGACAAGAAACTTGAGGGAGAGCAAAACATCATGGTAAGTCTTTACAATAGTCAAATTCAAGGAATAAGAAGTGAGAATTCTTCAGCTCTGTTTTCCAGAGCCTGGACGAAGTGAGAGCCACTTGTACTGAGTGACAACATTGCACATGATAATAATAATATCTTCTGACTAGTAACTGCTACTAGACTATGAAGAATGATAAATGATCTTCAAATATCTCATGAGCCATCAAAATAGGCTTCCCTGAATACTTTGCTCTTACAACTGAATTTTTTTTAATTTCATGAATCGGGACTTAGTGCCTATGGAATTTTTATGAGATATTGTCTTATGAATGCATTAAGCATATGTAATTCTAAATATGCTCTACTATATAATTCCCATTACCTGGAACTTGGAACTACTATCTAGGAGGCAAAGAATGGTATGTGGGCTGCTGTTAAGCAGCTGTGAAGATTTCTACCACGGAACAGGACCCTTTGTCACTGCTTGTCTTTGTTTTTTTTTTTTTACTAAGATATTGAAGTTTCTTTTATTAAAGTGTGAGATCTCATAGAATTCTTTATTTTGGAGGGCAGAAGAGGGGGTTGATGCTATTGGGATTTCAACTCACGACTTTATACTTCCCATGTTGTCACTGTCTTTCTTGAAGACTGTAATTCTAGTCTACATTTTAGTAACCATGTGTGCCAAGAGTGGCCATATGAATGCTTAGTTATAAGTAGGGATTCCCTCGAACCTTAAACAAAGGCACTCAACACAGTATAGCAGTAGTAGAGAGTTATTACAATGGAACTGTAAAACTCAGGACACATGTAATATGTGAAACTATGAAAACTTAATTGCAATCTAAGTTTTGGGAGAAAGTGGGACCCTGACAGCTTTTGAATAGAGAGTTAATATGATCAAATTTCTTTTCTACTCATTCTATGAGACAAGTAACCAGAGGTTAGTTCAGTAAAATGTGATGGAGAACCTTTCTAGGTGGATGAAGAATTGATAATACCCTGGGACTGATTATAACAAGAGTTCTAGTTTTGGAGATAGGATGGAGCAATAGTCTGAGACAGGGAGCCTGACATCTAGTGGACAGATCTCACTTGTAGTGTAATTTTTTTTATGTCACCATATCCTATTTCTTGCCTGAACCCTCAGGCACAATTGAGCTCAAATTTAAATTCCTGTAACTTAATTTATCAAGGCCACTCAAGAGTGTCTAGCCAACAAAAAAGCAAGAGAAAGAAAGGAAGGAAGGAAGGAAGGAAGGAAGGAAGGAAGGAAGGAAGGAAGGAAGGAAGGAAGGAAGGAAGTCTCCTAATTTTACCTGTACTCCTATGATTTAAATAATTTAAAATTTTAAATATTCAATATTCATTTTCCAAATAAATATATTTTTGAAACGCCTTTAATCTTTAGTTTCCAAAGAACTGGAAAATTTCTCAAATTACAGGAAATGATCTCTGTTAAGAGTGAGGGCACAGTATTATTCAGACTTAAAGTAAATGTACACCATAAGATGAAGAACAAAGAAAAACCTTCACTTAAGAAGACTGTCTGGTTTCTATATTCCTTCAAATGTCTCTGGTTTTAAACAATTTTTCTCTCTTCATCCTTATGTGTTAGAACCAGTAAAATATACCAGGAATATCTGTGAACGTAAAACTTTTACTAAAAAAAAAAACAAATTTTTCTCTGACATCAAACCAGTAGTCAAAATGCAGAGCATCTTTCTAAAGTTTGCCTTGCCTAAGAGTGAGCCTACTTATTGACATAGAAACAAAAGCTGCAGCATACTAACCCAAACAAACAGAGCTAAGAGCCATGTCATAAGCCAAATGGCAATAGACAATTTCTTATCTTCCACTACCGATTTTCCCTGTCTTTCCGTGAACTCAAATAATAATAATAATAATAATAATAATATTAATAACAATAAGTCAATGTGTGAACTTCAACCAGATGCTTTGATTCACCCAAGTGGTAAAACTGTGGTATCTCTGCTAACTTTAAAGCCTTTGAAGAATTCTCACCCAAAACAAAAAGTGACATTGGCTCCTTTGATTCTTGAGAACACATATCCACTCACTGGGTTATCAAGCTGTAAAACTGAAGGGAGAAACAAGTCAAAGAAGCTATTGAATATGATGATGTGTCAAAGGGGGGAGTACTAACTGTATAAGCACTGATCTGACTCAAAAAGCTAAACTACTTGAAATATCTGTGTATCCAATTTTATAGAAAAAGATAGAAGGCAGGTGGAATTAACTTTGTGGAATGTGTTGCCTACCTTAAGTCAAAGCCTCTAAGCAAATGGCACAATGCAATTGATGTCTACTTCTCATTTAACAGATGGAATGAGTGAGGGATTTCATGGAAGTTAGGAAGAAAGCAATGAGAATGCCACTGTAGGAGCTACTGCTAGTGATATTTCATGAGCAAAGACAGTTCACCTTGTCTGCAAGATTGTCTTCCTTCTGAGGCTATAGGCTTTCCCTGCTTTCCACAGGCTGCATGAAAGCCTTAGCTCTTCTTTCTCTCATGTCTTCATTCCTCTCCCAAACTAGCAATGACTATTCAAGTCCTTTTTACATCTCATCATTCTGATTCTCACTTTCCCACGTCACTTAAGTCTTATGCCAGTGGTCACTGGGACAAAAGCTCTCGCCCAACTTCATTATAGAAAGCTTCCATTCCTCCTTGCTTTATAGCATTATTCATCTTACCACAGACCTCATAAAGTTCTTGTGTGGAACAAATGAAACTGCAGAACATACAACTGCTTGCATACCACCTATTGGAAACACCCAATAAATATTATTTGTATATAAATATTTATAGAGGAAGTGAATATAAATCACTAAATCCAATGCAGCTGATCAGATCCAAAGTAAACAGGATCATATTGACTATTTTTATTAGGCAGTTAAACAAATAGTTCTATTTATGCCTATTGTACTTTGAATCGTTCCCATTGATAGCTCCTTTCTAATTCAGCTTCAGTCATTTTATAGATGGAAATCATCAGCCTTTCAATCATTGTTTCAGCAATGACGACCAGAGTCTACTGAGGGAAACTGTTGATTTTCTGGATTTGGAACAAAGGCACAGCCATTAAGAAATCAGGGCACGTCTCCAAAGAGCAGTCGCAGACACGTGACATCAAGTAGGAACCTCTAAAGAGAAAATCGGGAACTCTGCTGCTTTCCATTATGTGCCATTCAGTGCTGAGATCTAAATTGCTTCTGATTTTTCATCTTTTAATCACTTCACACAAGTGTCCTTGGGAGACACTGCAGTGGGGAATATATATCTCATTCTGCTGATTCTAAATTAATCTGATTTTTAACTCCCAGCTACTAAACTTCCCAGGCATCTTAGAAAGAAAGAAAGAAAGGAAGAAAGAAAGAAAGGAAGGAAGGAAGGAAGGAAGGAAGGAAGGAAGGAAGGAAGGAAGGAAGGAAGGAAGGAAAAGAAATGTCTTGTGGTGATTTATTTTTTCTTTCACAAAAAAAACCCTGACAATAGAAGCTGTGGTTTGGGGCCAAAATATATAGAATACTTATTTCCACAAAGTAAAAACATTTGAACATACACAGTAAATTTTTAGATATAAATATAGACACTCAAAAGACTGAAAGTAGGAATTTACCTTCAGGACTTTGTCTAAGTCATAGGTACAAGTCTTCAAAGAGCATCATCTGCTGCCTGTACTATCTTTTCTCTGAAAACTATGAGCAGTAAGATTTTTAATTTATCTGGAGGCATTAACTCTCACAGGAAATCCAAAGAAAAATGCTAGAGTTTATACTTTATTGAAGCTGGAAAGCTTCATGAGTATTACCTTTGTTGTCCAACATTGTTTTTAAATCTCAGCTAAAACTAGGACTATTATGTGTCACTAGTCAGAAGGCTGATCTTCATTTATGAAGTCTATGAACTGAATGGCTTACAGTCTTTGAAAATAAATGTTCTGGATGTAAATTAACTACATGGAATTACTGTCAGCTATATACATTTCTAAATACTGACTTCTATATTATTTCTATGGTATTATAAGTCAAAAAGTGGGCAATAAAAGTACAAATGAAATAGAATTGTATTTCCTCCTTTTTAAATTTAAAATAAGAATGTGCCTAGTGGAAATTAAATATTAACTATCTCATGGAAAGGTAAAGACTAGAAGATATGTCAAAAACAGATGACCTAAGTCCATATGACTTCTCTGAATCTCTATTTTCTTTCCTATTTCAAAACACTTCAGTGAATTTGAATCTATGAGAGTTCATAAAGATCCTTATTTCACAAATGAAAAAATATCTGAGGCGTAGAGAATTGAAATGGCTTCCAGTGGACAAAGCAGGATCTATACACCTAGACTCTCCATTTCACTAGGCTGTCGGGAGAACTGACACTGTCCCTAGCAATCCTCAAATGTCCTGTTTCTTATGTCTGGCACAAGTAACACTGATAGCAACAAAAGAACAGGACCCCACTTACTTGGTATGCTACGAAGAGGAGGAGGCGGCACATTTTCAATAGCTATCATGTGAGAGAAAATAGCTGCTGGAAGAGAAGACAACGGCATCTTGACCAGCCAAAAGCAGCTAGCCAGAGGCTATTTGAGGGTTAAATTATCATCAACCTTATCCTGGGAGCATCATAAAGTAGAATTCTCAGTGTCATTTCTGAAAGGCTGAGTTCCACAGAATCTTCTCTTTTACAGTTCTGACTTGTTTCCAAGATGAAATCTAGAACTACATTATAGTGCAGCCTCATTTACAAGTGGGGCTGTATGAGCAAAGGGGAATAGGAGGCATGGAGAAGGAAAATGTAATCCATAAGGCAAGATTGATATGATCAAAAACACTCTTGAGTTGAAGTTAAATGGAGGAATTTGTGGTGTTGCTCTTCTTTAATCCAGAGTGCTTTTCCTTCCTACCATGTTTACATTGGGAATTAAAGACCCTTTTGGTAGTAGTATGGCAACAAGAACAGAACAGTTCTAAGGTTCTCTATGACCTACACAGAGTACAGTATTCTTTCATCACAGATCCAGGAGGTGAATGTGGTATGTGTTTCAAGTTATTTTCTACTTCTGTCAATAATCAAGGCTAGTGTTACTGTCTCAGTTTGAAGGCCCTACCTTAATTGTATCTTTTTTTATTGAATTTAATTTTCTTATCAGGGCGATTTACAGAAGGGTTACAGTTACACAAGTAAGGTCGTGAGTACATTTCTTCTTGAACAGTTACTCCCTCCCATGTTTTTCTCTTACTTTCCCTCCCTATAGCCTCTGCAAGTTGTAAAGTTCATTTCCAACACACTGTCTTGTGATGATCACTGTTATGTGGGTTCACCCTTTGTCCTTTGTCTCATCATTTTGTTATTCCCCTTCCCTTCCCTAATTCAAATAAACGTATATACAATACACCAGGTAATTTGCTGGTGCCATAACAATCCTGTGTTTATATGAAAAGATTGTCAATAGCTGAGTTAGACAAATGAAGCCCTCGATTCAGAAAGAAACAAGTGTATATGTTATTGCATCTTCCCAATAATATCCTAGCCAGGGTATGGCCTAGTGGTAGAGTGCTTGTCTAGCATGCATGAAGCCCTGGATTAAATTCCTTGGTACTACATATACAGAAAAAGCTGGATGTGGTGCTGTGGCTCAAGTGGTATAGTACTAGCCTTGAGAAAACCCTAGAACAGTGCTCAGGCCCCAGGACTGGCAAATAATTAAAAATAAAAATAAACTTAATCCAGAAAAATGTTTCTAACCCAATATTTCTTTTCCTGTCCCTAGTATTGCTGCTCTGGATTCAGGACAGACTCAAATTTATGGAATCCCCTCATTTTTTATCATACATTTTTTTGCTCTATACAAATCACATTAACATACCTGTCTGCACCTCAGAATAAAATCTTGTCACCCCAATTGTCACCCATTGACAATCCTTAAAGCCTTCATTTTGACAGGATATCCAATACTGTTGCCATTCTCACACGTGAAACTTAAAACACTGAGACTCCAAATGTCTTGCTTTTTTCCCCTGAGTCAAATGGAGCTATATGAAATGTGTGGGATTTTACCATTTGACAAGTGTTTTTGATCAATTACATGTGAGACAGGAACTCTCCCAGAGCCCTAAATTCATACCCATTAATTTCTTTTCCAACTCCATCAATTATTTTTATTTTCTAGTGATTCTTCCTCTTCTGTGTTATCACCTTTTCTGTATTTCATGTAAAATAAATGTTATACTCTGAAATCTATGTAAGATGATATTAATTTCACATCAAAGTAAAAAAGAAACAGGGCCAGGTATGTGGCCGAGTGGTAGAGTGCTTATGTAGCATACATGAAGCCCTTGGTTCAATTCCTCAGTGCCATATACACAGAGAAAGCCAGAAGTGGTGCTGTGCTCAAGTGGCAGAGTGCTAGGAGCAAAAGTGCTCAAGGACAGTGCTAGGACCTGAGTTCAATCCCCAGGACTGGGAAAAAATATTTTAAGAAAGAAAGAAAGAAAATATAAAAAGTTTTAAAAAGCAAGCAAACCAGATCACTCAGGAGGAAATAGAAATAAACAAAATGCCTTATTAATTAATTTTCACTTAGTCTACATAATCTTTATAAGTTTGTGCTTTCAGATACTTGTGTCTATTCAAAGAAAGTCCATTAGCTCATAAATTCAGCTCCTATCAAAGATTTTTGATTACACCTTCCAATTTATTCTGAATCCTTTTAAAATGTGTTTCAAGAACAATAGTATAATCATATGGTTCATTTTGTGGGAGATGTATTTTATTAAATTGATTGTGAATACCTGGACATGCTTTGTAAGTCTGATGGATTCTCAACACCTTATTTCTAAAAATCATCTTGGGCAAGTCCCTTAATCTGCCTTAATCTTAATAACCTATTCTGTACAATAGTGATAATGATAATATCTCATACTAATGTTCTGAAGATTAAGTAAAAATGGATATATAGGTCTTATGCACAGTGTCTACATACATCAGTTAAAAAATTTCCTTTTTATTAGTAACCGTGAAAACTCCAAATGATTAAGAAAAGAACAAGTTAAGGGAACAAGAGAAAAAAGTGGACAGTTTTAAAAGAGACAAGAAAAGCATAAGTATTTAAAGAAGAGTTGGCAAAATGGGGAACTGGAGAAAAACATCTTGAGGGTAATACTAGATAAATGCTATTTTCAGAATGTACATATAAACTATGTTTTTTTCAATGACAATAATCTTGACCAACATGGGAAAATAATACTTCAATTCAATTCACTAGACATATAAATATTCCACAAGGAAGTTAGAGTGGATTAATACTGGGCTATGACTAGTAAAAGTAATCAGGATGATATTCAACTATCAGTGACTATAAATCAAATGCAAACTAAGTCAGTTTTTCCGAAGAATAATTAAACATGTATTAACAACCATGTAGTCTAGAAAACTGTCGGGGATTTTAGTACTCGGTCCCTCCTGCCCGCACCCAGCCTTCCCTCACTGGAAGACAATCAGACGCCTCAGGGAGACCTGTCAAGGCAGGAACTCGCTTATTGAGGAAGTTCATTCAGCTAATACAGGGTGCAGGAGCCTACCAGCACAAAGGTGGGCAGGGCAGGGGAGGTCCACTATAGGTCTCAGCAGAGAGTGATAAAGCAATAACACATTCGTACCCAATGGTAATCAAGTCTCAGCAGAAAGTGGTTCACAATACTGACGATATAGCCCAAAGTTAGGCATGGTCTTCTTACATGACAGTTCATTTCTTTGTGTAGTTATCTTACTCAGTGATGCAGATTCATGGGCCAGCCTAACTCTGCACTCGGCTCCCAACAGAAAACAACTGAGATTCAAAACTCCTCTCAGATTGATGACATTAGCAATCTCTGGGCAGGCTTTCAGATATAATTCTCTGACGCACATTCATTATTTTACAAAACTTGTTGAAATAACAATATTTTCATCAGAATAACATTAAATCATTCATTCTGCTAGATTCTGAAGAGCCCCTTAGATGTTTAATGTCTCTCCAAAGTTTACTAATTAAAGTCACAAACCTGTTTATACTCCACCTTGCAACCCACCTCTTCAAGTTTGTTTACTTGACCTTAGTAACATGGTGAGAATATATTAATTTAAAGCATTCCTATTTGGACTTCCATTCTCAGGAGAGTAATATCTGAATGGCCAATTACATATGTAGGCTGCATTCTTCTTGCCAAGCTAAGCAATTTCCATTCATTATCTCCTATTTAAATCAATCCTTGTGAAAGTCTATGAGGCAGAAATTGATACCGTTCTCATTTTGTCAGTTTGGAAACAAACGCTTGCTGACATTAAATAATTTCCCACACCTTCTAGCCATCGAAGCATAACTACAATTCCAGCTTGGGATTGCTCTGCAGTCATTGGTCCAGTATTGATTCATACAAGGGGAAATACATGCAGCAATCATTTTCCCCCACCTATTTTAATGGGCAACCCCTCAGTAGAAACAGAGAAGCAAGTAACTCTCATTACAGTGAGGGATTGATCCGATTGTTCTTGCTTGCTGTGAATCCTTGCTCACTTTCATTCCTTTGAGTCACAGTCTATTTTCTCACTGGACATTTCTTCAGTTGTACTGATTGGAATTCACAACATTTTACTCCACAAGTGCTCAAAATTCAAATTTAAAAGCACACAGTCTACTTTCTGCCCTTCCTGACTTAAAAAGGAAAATCTTAATCTCCATTTCTTCCTCTCATGAAGTTCCTTTAGCATGACTTAGGCATTCTCAAGCATTCGCTTGAACTTATTCACAATTCTCTGGGGAATTTTACAAAGGTCACTTTACTTTTCCTTGGGCTCAACATATGGAGCACCTTGTTTTCAGTAGAAAAAAAATTGGGCTTAAAACTTCCTCCAAGCTGGTGAATGTGCATCATGTAATGAAGTGGTGATTCAGTCATGACTTGAAGCGGTGCTGCTGAATTTTTTTGTCATTGTGACAAACCTGAGAAACTTTAAGGGACATGGATGGTTGCTGAGGTTTCAGTCAAGTTGGCCGATGATATTGTATGGGTCTGTGGCAAAGTAGAAAGAACACAACAGAATGTAATTCAGAGGAAAAGTACTCACCTAATTGGAGCCAGGAAACCACCAGAGAGAAAAAGTCCTGAAATAGGATGCACATTCCCAGGGAACTACTTTCTCCAACAACCCCTCCCCAATGGCATCTATAGATCTACAAATACATTGATGGATAATACAGTGATGGAGTTAAAGCATGTCTGATTCAGTCACTTCCCAAGAGACCAGCAGTTGGCAACCAGTCTGTGAACACATGACCCTTCGTGGCACATTTGCTGATTCAGAACATACAGCAGATACCAGATACCACAAAGCCCTTTACTGGCCAACCTCTGTCCCTTCCTTGCTGTCTGTCAGTTACTATTGAAATGAGCTATTATTCACACTCAAACATTTCCAAGTCCTTCCAGTTTTCACCAGAAATGACTTTTAAGAAGGTGCTTCTCATGTCATCTTGCTTTTTTTTCCTTAATGCAATCCCACTGTCATTGAACTTGAACTTCAATGCACGATACTATTCAAAGCTTCTTGGAGATATGTGCTGAGCTGTGCTTTTCCCCTGTGATTCAGGGAAGAACATAATTCTCCTTTCTTTATTGCTCCAGTCTTCTACTCCACACTTCCACAAATCACTATAATTTGTACCACACAGCACACTATCTGCACAAAGTGTCCTGTAGCAACTTCTGAAATGGCCTATAATATTATAAATCTCTGTGCTGTTTTGGTGTAAAATGTTGATTAGGTAAATATCCATTGTTGTGCATTTTTTTCTTCAGAGGACTATTAGTCACATTTTATTGTTCAGAAAGAAATCCTGTTAGCACTCATACTTCATCTGTTGGATTGTGTGAATGTGTGTGTGTGTGTGTGTGTGTGTGTGTGTGTGTGTGTGTCTGCTGCAGTTTAGAGCTGTACTTCTGTATTTACTAGGCACGATGTCTTTGAAAAAGTGTTTATGTGTTAGGAAATTATAAATGACATACCAGTTTTAAGAGGTAACTGATGCACATCTTAATATATTTATTTATCATTATTTTATTATTTGGCTTCTACAACAAACACAGAACATAGTTATAAACAATGAAAAATGGCTTAGTTGGAGAAAGCTGTCACTTCATCAGGTCAAGTATAAGAGATTTAACTGGGGAAAAATCTGACAGGAATACAGCTTTGAATCACATAAATTTAGATGCTTAACATACTTTCTATGATATATCAAATTGTCCATCAAAAATGTGTGTGATGCTAAAAGAAATACTAGATGTTTTCAGAGCTAGAAGGGTTGCTTCCTGCATCAATTGTATTAGTCACTGAAGCAAGGAGATATACTAAATGAGAGATTTATTATTACCAAATGAGGGATTTATTACTGGTCTAGAGGAGATTTATCACTGAGCTTTGAGTATAAACAGTGATATGATACAAATCCATTTTGTGGAACCACTATTCATTTTCTTGGCTTAAACAATTTCAGTTGTTTTTTTTTTTTCCATAGACGCCGTATCAAAAGAAAGTACCAGAGTAAACATATAAAACTAACATACTAAAGAAAACTGCAAATTACCATACAAGTAGACTCAGGAGAATAGAAAAACAATAAAAGTCAGAAAAGTAACTAGATACCAGCTCCAGTATAGTTCTAATTTTTCAGTAAAAAATACATTTTTATATGTTGAAAAGACTAAATATATCATATTAAGATTTGAGAGTGATTGAAATCATAATGACAAATTATGAGAGACTTTGAAGCATATGGAATAGGATTGATTAAAATTCTTCCTTCTATGGCTTAAAAGATGTGTGCGTGTGTGTGTATGTGTGTGCGTGCGCGCGCGCACGCGCACGCGCAGATGCACGCATGTGCATACATGTTTAGTGGCACAGCATTAATGCCTTGGAGGCAGAAGCAAAAGAATCTCAAGTTTGTTGGATAATGGATACAATTTTTATGCTTGAAACAGTCTACAATTTGCTTTGCCACCACATGCATGACTTAATCACAGAATAGGAGAAGGATTTGGTATCTTCCACATTATACTTTGGCCAAATTTAATCCCAGCATCAGAAATTTAAAAATTCATTATCCTATTGAAACGTTGATGCATTACAAAGTTCAAGAGTTTTGTATCCTCAAAATAGTTCATTTTCTTTGTGATGTCCTATATGCAGCACTGTAATTAGGTCTTAAAGTCTCTTGGACTCGATGATGATGATGATGATGATGATGATGATGATGATGATGATGATGATGATGATGATGATGGTGATGATAGTTGCATAATGACAATGATGGCCATACACATTCTGAAAGAACTACATAGGAAGGAGAAAAGCAGCGCAGTATTGGAATTTTTATTGCTAAGAATATATCGGCAGTGTGTGAACAACTGAAAACTTTAAACAGGTTCTCAATACTATATATAACTACCTCATGGTAAATTATACTTATTGGACTGAAATCAAATCTAAAACATGTCTTAAGTTCCAAGCTTAGAATATCATATAGATTTTTAACTTTGAAAAGTAGATGCTCTGGGGAAAACAAGTACCATAAATATTCTTTAAAGGAAAAAAAATATTCCAATACTCTCTTGACAAAATCTTGAAAAATATTGTCAAGCTGAGTAGTTGATTAATGATGACCCTGGTAAAGACGTCTGTTCTTAGCTATTTTCAAAAGAATCAAAGTCATTCCAGTCTCCTGATAAGTTGTCAGATGTCTCTGGAGTTGCTGTTACTTTCCAGTCATATCTGTCTATTCATGAAAACATAAATATATATATATATATATATATACAAAACTACAAGTAAACTTCTGTCTTAGAATCTGAGTTCCCATGAAAGATGTCAGTGTATTTTTTTTTCTTTCCTAAAAGCATTTACTACTTTGGTAAATTGCCTGAATTATACTCAGTGCAATAACAGCAAAACTCAGAATTAGTTGAAAACATCAGAACTGATACCTTGGGTGTTCTACTTCATAATATTAAGTGGCCATCAAAAAACTTACGTGTGAAAGTTGTAGTCTCTGTCTGATAGATCCAGTCATTGAGAGGTGAATTAACTTAATAAGGCTCTGACCTAATTACAGAAGCAATCCATTGAAGGCATTATTGAAGGCATTACTGGGAAGTGGAGGAAATTACAAGGTGGGCATGATCACTGTGAGAATGCCTTTAAAAAAACCTATTACATCTCAGGCCCATCTTCCCTGCCTCCCTCCTTCTCTGTCTCTCTCCCTCCTTCCCTCTCTATCCTTCTCTCTCCCTCCCTCCCTCTCCTACTCTCCCTGTCTTTCCCTCCCTCTTTCCTTCTCTCCCTTCATCTCCTTCGCCCCACCTCTCTCTCTTCCTCACAGTCACAATAAAGTGAGCATCTTTGCTCAGTCATATACGATATTCAGCTTTGTTTCTAGTACAAAGCACTGGAGACAGTTGAAATTGGACTGAAAATTCTGACACCATGAACAAAATTAAACTCATCTTTATCTTACATTCTTTTCACAGGTTATTTTCTCAAAACAATGTTTGTCTAAAGTAACAGGCATTCCCTCTCTTGTTTGATTTGCTGTAGCAACTGCATCCTGTTAGGCACTCCTGAGCCAAAAAGGGAATTGCCTTAATCATTACCAGATAATCATCATGACACTGAATCTGAAGGTTAGCCAAAGCCATTACACCTGCTTTAAAATCCGGGTTATTTACATCCAAACTGAACAATTGCCTTGCATTTTTAGTTGCATTGTCAGTACTTTTTGCATTATCAGGTACTAAGTCCTTGTACTTCTCAGCATTATCTCCATATTCAAGTTGAACAGCTAGCCCAAGAAACCAGTCAATTGCTTCTGAATTGATTCTGAATCTTGAAAGGACAGTTAATGTCTCTGAGATACTTCTCAAAGAACTTGGGCCAGTCACTGCTGTGGATGTTTCTTAAATGACCTCTATCTTCAATCTTGTAGTGTCGTATTTTCTCGTCTTCCAGCCAGACAATAAAATTTCTAAATTCTGCTTCTCCTTTGCAGTTGAAGTCGGAGGGTTGTAGTAATCAAGAGCTGTCAGCTTACATGGAACATGGTCCCTGCTTCTTTCGGGAGCAAGGGGGGGGGGCGGGAGGGGGGGGGCGCCAGGCCTGCACTGGGAGAGGAGAAGCAAAGTAGAGCAAACAACTCAGGCACTGGTGACACTGAGACAGCTGAAAAGAAATTCTTTTGTCTGTCCTGGTACTTGAACTCTGGACCTGGCCAGCACTGTCCCTGAGTTTCTTTTGCTCAAAGTTAGCATTCTACCACTTGAGCCAAAGCACCACTTCTGGAATTTTTCTGGAGTTTATGGGAGATAAGCCTTACAAAGTCCTGCCTTGACTGGCTTTGAACCACAGTTCTCAGATCTTAGCCTCCTGAATAAGAAATTTCTAATATTCCATCTTAATCTGGAGCCTCCTGACTCAAGTGTTTTACATAGTTATTTGGCCTGGAGTCCATGGATCCATTAGTTATCTGGGAAAAATTTGTTCCCAATATTTTAGCTTTCCTATTAGGTGACTATCACTAGCATTACCTACCATCCAATTTTTTTGTCAGTCCTGGGGCTTGAGCACAGGGCCTCAGCACTGTCCTTGGTGCTCAAAGCTTGAGCTTTGCCATCTGAGCCACCACCCCTCTTCTGGCTTTTACTAGGTATGTTGTACCCAGGAATTGAACCCAGGACCTTGTGCATGCTAGGTGAACACTCTACCACTAGGATATACTCCCAGCCCCAAACTTCTTATGAAGACAGACAACATAGAGACATCACACACACACACACCACCACCAGCAGCAGCAGCAGCAGCAGCAGCAGCAGCAGCAGCAGCAGCAATGGCGGCAGCATCACCACCACATATACCAGTATTGCTTTAGAAGGGAAACTATTATTATCCATCTAGAAAATTTAGGGTATCCTTTACAAATACGTATTATATAAAAAGCAACCTTCAAGAAATTATACAGATGTTAAAAATGAATCCAATACAAATCTTACTGTTAGGAAATTTACAGTCTCGGGGTGAGAAAGGGTGTCAAAGGTAGCATAAAAGGGCAGCTGGATACATTGAAAGTATGTTATATACATGTATTAAAATATCATAATGAGACCCATTTTATCATGTAGCTATTGTATGTGAATAAAAGGAGAAACAGTGTCAGAGATTAAGTGTTTTAGAACCACATTGCATACTGACTTCATGTTCTTAAGATCAGGACAAAATTAGAGTTATTGCCTTTGAACTCATTAATTTTTCACTTTGTGTAAATAAACCATTAACTTACATAGTCTGGGAATGGTTTAGGTAGTCAATACATGTTTTGCTGAATGAATTGAATATTTGTGGTATAAGCAGTGAGTTTGATGTTTCTTAAGTCTAGAAATGACTGTGTATAATCCCTAAAATTCAGTCATTTTCACCTATAAACTGGCAATTTCACATGTTTTAAACTAAAATTTTAGCTAAGAAGATAATATAAGCATTAAATTATCAAGTTCTCAAGGTTAATAGGCATACACATTTTTATTCCCTTCACAACTCTTCCCCAATTTATAGTAGTTACTCTAAACTAAATTGAGTGCACAAGGAGTGCTTGTCAGCATTAATCCCTATTTACTGAAGCGTTTACCTTTATTTCTGTTACTTAGTAATAGAATTTCAGTAATGCCTATAGATCAAAACAAAAGATTTAATATGTTTTATATCTAATATTAACATGAGCATCTTTGATATAAAAATAAATTTGAAGAATTGAGAATAGGATATTTCGCCAATGGGGATTAGTTCAAGAGAAAAACTTTCCATGATTATTCTATAAGTTGGATAATTTCAAAACCCTGATCACAAAAAATGCTTATTTTAGATGCTCAAGTTTTAGAAATAATGAAAATTCTAACCAGAAAATTCACTTCAAGAAAAAGGCATAATCATAAATAGGAGAATAAATAAGAAACCACAACAGAACATATTGAGAAGGCTTAGGAAATATCAGTCTTTCAAAATATGCCAAAATTTTCAAGACTTATTCCTCTGGCTCTTTAGAATCATGGAGAGAGTGGTTACCATGCCGACTGACTAAAATAATGTTTCTACAGAAACTAATTGTGACTAGTAAAAGGTTGTTATTTTTCCAATTCTCTCCTGAGGTAACTCTCAATCAACTAACAGTGGACTTTATCAAGAATTGGCAAAGTGTGCATTTCAGTTCATTTTGTGCTGATAAATAAGCCATTGACTGGGCTTATTTCTAATGAACAGAAACTTATTGGCTTCTGGGTCTAGAGGTTAGGAAGTATAAGACTGAGGGATCAAAATCTGGATAAGGTCTTATCTGCTGCATCATCCATGGCAGAAAGGCAAAAGGTAGAAAAAAAGAAAAAAAAGCTAAAATAATCCTTTACCTAGTATTTTCACTCCCTCCCTCTCCGTAGGTCACATCTCCCAAAACAATGTCAGTGAATGTTTGAAAACAACTCATACCCAGAAGACATATTTCACTTATACTTGTTACATGATGAGAGACAAAGGATAAAGGGAAATGGAAATAAATGATAATACATTGTTTTAAATAGATCTTTTGTAATCAATAATAATGTGTCAAAAATTAGCTCACAAGCCTGGCATGATGGGTCATGCCTGTAAACCTAGCTACTCAGGAGGCTGAGATCTGAGGATCACAGTTCAAAGCCAGCCTGGTCAATAAAGTCCGTGAGACTCTTATCTCCAATTAACCTCTAGAAAACCAAAAGTGGCACTGTGGCTCAAGAGGTAGGATAGTAGCCTTGAGCTGAAGAGCTCAGTGACGATGCCCAGGCCCAGAGTTCAAGTCCCACAACTGACAAAAATAATTAGCTCACAACTTCTTTTTAGTCCAACCTAAACTTGTGTCTCTGTATGCCTCTATGTGTGAGCACATACAGAAGAAAATAACTGGGTCAGGCCAAACTTTTGCCCATACAGCTTGTTTCTGTAAAGAAACTTTTCAAGCTCAGTGCATAGGAGGGAATCAACTTATCAGGGAATTAAGAAAGGACTTACAGAGAAGATGGGATTTTAGCTGAGCCTTAAATAATAGATAAGGCTTCTACTGGAAAAGATTGGATGTGATAGGGTTCCTAATGTGGAAAAGAGCACTCCTAAACTCAGAGATGCCGAGGAAGAGTTAGTAATGTGAAATAGCTGGCATAGGAGCAACAAGGGACAAACTTCAGGTTACAATAGAGAAAAGTCTGGGGTCAGAATTTGAAAGGATATGAATAATACACAAAGGAATGCAGAAGAAGAAGCATTAGGTTTGTTGTTGCTATCATTATAATCATCATTAACATAAAGCCTACTTATAAGGCTGAACTTTAACAGAACTGATCCTGAATCTATTTAGACATAATTGTAGTTTCTAACAAGAAGTGAGGGAATAAGATGGAATTCAATGGTGGCTCACTCTATTATATTCACTCCATTACTATTCACTCTATTACATTTACTCTATTGCACTATTGCTATTTACGCTATTACTATTCATTTTGTGGCCCACAAATGTAAAAAAATGTTTAAAATAATAATAATAATTACACTAAACCAGACTGATTACCAAAATTTCTTCTTGGCCAGCAATATGAGAGGGCAGGGATGAATAATTGCATATAAAAAGCTATAGTTATGTGTGATTGCAAATGAAACATGAAAGAAAAGAAGTTCAGATGACTCAGCTTTACAATCTCAGTGTTATGGTACAAAATAATTGTTTATCCCAGATATAAGAAATCAAAGGGAAAAGCAATTTTGTTAATGAGAGAGAAGAAGGGGTCAAGGTAAACATTCACTGTAGGAAGTGGAAGAAAAATATCTTCATGAGAAGAATATTTAGATTGTAGAAATTGAACATATTTATAGGTCAGGCAAGAGGGAATGGCTAGAGATGGATTAAGGAAAGAATACTGCTTCTATTTTTCAAGTATATGTTGCTCTTTTTTCTATGTGTTAAATGACTGTTTCCTTGGCTCCAAAGAGAATCATGCACTCTCTTCCAACAATAATGAATTACCAGCAGAATTTGAATCTACCATTGATCAAACGATTTTTCCTCAATTGTTATTTACTTATAAATGCCTTGAACTATTTTCTTGTAGTTTACTGTGATTCTTCTTCAGTTCATCTTTTCCTATCTGAAAATTTTCACCTTTCCTTTATTCATTTTTTTGGCCATTCCCGGGCCTTGAACTCAAGGCCTGAGCACTGTCCTTGGGGTTTCTCAAGGCTAGAGCTCTAACACCTGAGCCTCAGCACCACTCCTGGCTTTTTTATTTTTTGGCAGACATTGGGACTTAAACTCAATGCTCATAATATTGTTCATCTTTCTTACTCATGGCTGGTAGTCTACTACGTAAGCCATTCCTCCAAACTGACTTTTTGTTAACTGATTGGGAATAGAGACTGTCTGCCCAAGCTGATTTCAAACCACAACCTTCCAGGTCACAGCCTCGTAAGTAGCTGGGCTTATGGAAAAGGAAATGGTGCACAATGGTGAGTATTATGATTATAATATTCAAGGTACCAACGTGAAAACGGAAGTGAGAAACTAGATGTGATTGTTGGAGGAAGGAGTGAAGGGGAAAGAATGCTGGAAGGGTTAACATTCATCAAAGGTACTTCAGACATAAATGGACAAGTGAAATTGACACCCCTTGTAAAAAACCATTTGAGGATAAAAATTAAAATAGTAATCAATAATCTGCTTCCCCAGTTCCTAAACAGTAACTAGAAAAGTGCCACCTTCACAAGGTAGTATTACAAGAAACATCTAAAGGTAAACCACATAATCTTGAACAGAGAAAGCATTAGCTACAAGCACATATTATCATTATTATATTTTAATCTGTGTTCTGTTACTAAAACAAAATACCTGAAACTTCATGCTTTATAGAGAATAAAGTTAGCCAGGCACCAGTTAGGTTGGCACGTGTAATCCTGGCTACTCAGAAGACTGAGGTTTGAGGGTCATGATTTGAAGCCACCCCAGGTGGGAAAGTCTGCGAAACCTTCTTTTTCTGTTTTGTGAGATTTTCATCCCCCATAAACAACTGAGGAAAGGCCAGAAGTGGTGCTCTGGTTCAAGTGACAAACAATAGCTTTGAGCAGAAGTTTAGAGACAATGCCCAGGCTCTGACTTCAAGCCCCTAGGATTGACAAAATAAAATTATTATTATTAATAATAACGCTTATGTAATTCAAGTTTCTGGAAGCTAGAAAGTAAGATTATGATGCTAGCATCTGATGAGCAGTGGGGATTATCTTGTATCTTAACATAGTATTGATCAAAGAGAGACTAGAATACTAGTCACTATAAAAGAAAGCTCCACAATGGAACCAAATTTGAATTATGTACTTCTAACCTATTTTTTTTATTTTTGAGCTGGTATACCATTTCCTTTCCTCCAAATTTAGCTTCTTTGTGTGTTTTCATTGTCCAGAACACATTGGTCAGAGCTTACTAGAAGCATAGCCACAAACAATGTCATGTAGACAAACCCCAAGGTCATCATAAACTTACTCAGAAAATAGAAATCTTATCATCTTTCTCATCACATTCTGTGGTGATTTTCTCTGGAATGTAGATTACAGGACTAGATGTACTCCTTTTCCATCATTCAGAGACTTGATCATCACTGACACACCTCTGGGGGTGGGAGAAGGTGGGGAAATACACCAGGAAATGAATGGGAAAAGTGGATTTATTGTATGTTTTAGTTCATGTATTTTGAAACAACCCTAAATAAGAGTTGATAATAGAGTTGATTCAAATTATATTTAGTCAAAAGACTCAATTTAAAGACAGATTTTTTTAAATAGAAATTAAGGAAAGCAAAAAGATAATTAGAGCATCTCATTTCCTTAAGACTCTATTTCTTATGTGCCAATGATTGCATAGAGATTCCCTTCTTGAATACTTATTTGTTAACCATGACATGACACTGATGAAAAAATCAGTGTTAAAATCTTTTAATAAAAAAAGACTTTCTATTTCAATATACCTGGATCTAGTGCTCTTGAAGGACTATTTATCTCTGTAGAAAAATAGTCAGAGTAATAAATGGAAGTAGTCAAGGTGATGAATACAAAGCTAAAAACTTTATGTATGCCTGCTGAAAGTCTAAAGTATGACTTAATGATGCCTAAAATTCTGAAAAATATTTCTTGTCCACTGGCCCTACAAAACTCTGCAAATGATACTTTAAAAATGACATGTATACTGTCAATACATTTTTCATTCAATAATTCAGTACATATGAGTGCTTTAAAAGATCAATCATTTCTATTTCCTTTTATATGTATAATTTCTTTTATGATTGTTCAACTCTTTTGTGGCAGCAAGTACATATACTGTGACTCAAATGACCATCAAAAGTTGTCAAAATTAGATGCTTTTAATATGAACAATTGTATTTTTCCATTCTTTTTCTGAATAACTTGAAATTTTGTTACAGTATAAAAAAGCATTCTCTCAGCTGCAGTGAATGTAGGAAACAGCACGGAGCCAAGTTCATAATAGTTATTCAACAAGAGTATATTAAATTGAACCTAAGTTTTCAAATATTTGGTTTTGGATGAAAATAGCTAAATCATACGTGATTTAACTCTCTTTATGCTGAGTTCTATAAAACACAACCTCTGACAAGTTATTCAGCTTGAAAATCCTCTTCCTATGTAGGCAATTTACCTCATCTACATTCTAGAGGAAAAGATAACAGAATTATCCAAATTCCTTTCCGTCTTCTGATAAAAAGCCCTGAAAGGACTTTCTGACATGAATGCTGTGCCAGGAAATTTTCTCCACTTCCTAACAGTTACATAGGCAAAAGAGCCTCTATTTATATTAAACACATAAAACTGTAGTAACCAATCCAAAGAGTGTCAGTGGAAGCAGATCTTGAGATAGCAAAAAATCTTTTACCTTGTCTACACTGTTTTTCATATTTAAATCGTACTTTCAGTATTTTTAAACACCTCACTCCTAAGGCACAACCCTGTGGCCTGAATTTTTCCAGTTAGCTGCAACATATGGGAACTGAATTTGTAATTGAGCAACAGAAGACAAGCTAGACCATGGAGAACTCAACGTCTGCTATGGGAGGTGGCAAAAGGTTTGGGGAGTGTATCATCAAGGGAGCCTATGGTATAATGAAGTGAGGATCCACAAGCATTATGTCTTCATTTGAGAAGGCTCCAACTTGGCAGTCATGACACCACCAAACTCTCCTGGCTCTTCAATGCCACACCTTGAAATTCTGTGTGCTAATAAATCCCTCCCCTTAAAAAAACAGCTACAATAGATTCTGTCTAAAAACTGTATTTTGATTTTGGATATCAGCTGTCACTCATAAGCTATGTGCCTCACATTCAGCTACCTTCTGAGGGCTGTTTTCTTCACCTATGAATGAAAAATGGCATATAAGTTTTTGACAAAGCACAGACTTAAACACTAAAAAGTAGATTCATTAACTTTCAGCCAAAGAAGTGTGAAATACTTAATTGTAGTTTTGGTGAAGATCTTCTAAACATATGACATAGCCTATAAACCAAAAGGTATATGATTACTCATTTAAAATAGAGAACATTTAAAAATGGTTTATAGCATATGAAAACATTGAGTAAGTAAAATAAAGAAATATATGACAGGCTGAAATCTAATTTGTACTGTACAAATGGCCATGTAAATAAGACAAAAAATAATAACTACCCCTTTAACTAAAAGGAAAAAAATAAGTGAAGCCAGTAAGTACAAGAAATAATGCCCAGCCTCACTCAATTGTAAAGAAATTGAAATCAAAGCAAGAAAATACCATCTTTCATCTTTAAAAATGTTAGGGTATGGATGCTACAAGATACAGATGAATATTACTAACATTCACTATTGATAAAATGTAAGTTAACATAGCCTTTGGCAAAGAAATTCTATCACAAATTTGTAAGCACATATACTTTGGTGGCTTACAATTACATTTCTAAGAACTTGCCCCAAGGATAATCTTGCAATAGTCTATATTAATACCTAAAAGTATATTTTTCATAGCATTGTCTAATAGAAAAAGTTGAAATCACCTAAATGTCCATCAGAATGTACATAGTTAAAAATTATGGTACATTCATGTAATTCAATGCCCTGAAACCACAACAAAAGAATGATGTTGATTTGGAACAAATCTAAAAGAAAAGTTCTAAGATGAAATGTTTTAGGAGATATAAAAACGGAGTATATATACATTATTGCTGTGCTGATAAACTTTTCAAAGGATGGTATGTGTGATATTATTTTTAAGGTAGTTGTTTCCGATGGAAGTTTACATTTTGTAATGTTTTCAGTAATATTATTATCCATCTCATTTACCACTGCTAGAGGTAGAGTCTCAGATTTAGATTTATATATGGGTCAGTGGAGCTGTATTTGCATTCTATGCAAGAGTATAGATAGTGGATCTATAACCATTTGGTAATATCATAATATCATATTATTTTAACTAATTAGAATTAGTTAAATTAGTACAATATTAGTAGCTTTGGATTGGACAACTAGAGGACCAAGATAAATGCTTCAAATCTGGGAATAAAAATGTAGACCACTTACTAGTATGATACTGTAAAGAATAGTTGAGATATTCTAAGGGTTGTTACAGAAATTTCAAAGAGATATTGTCTCCATGTCAGTCTATTCTTAATTTTGACTCAAAAATGATTTCTGGCTATGTAGCATATGCTCAGTGTGGAAGGACATATTTCTCTCTCAGGAAGAAAAAAATAACAACCTTAGGCATAACATTAGAGCAAAACTATAGTAAGTATTTAAGAAATTATATTGTATTTATCATCAGTTTCAACATAAACATGCAGAAAACACACAAAGGCCAATAAAGGAGCCATAACATATTGATCAAGATGTACCATACTCATAATTGATATGTTGAATGAATGAATGGAAAGCCTTTCTTTAAAAAAAATGAATAAAGGGGGGGAGGGAAATGGGTACCAAGACATGTGAAAGGGTATCAATGTATGTGAATTAATGCACCTTCTATCTGGCAAATAACATGTAACCCTTTTACTAATTACAATAAAAAGAGGGAAAAAAATGAAGAAAAAGGAAGAAAAAGGAAAGAAAGGAGAAGGAGAAGTAGCAACATATTTAGTCACCAGCTGTGTGCCAAAAGGAAAAGAAAAAGGAAAGGATTTGTACATGGAGGTGATAGTTAATCGTGATTGTCAATTTGACTAGACTGAGAGTCCTAGAGCAATAAATACTCAGTGAAGGAATTTCCATTGACAAATAAATCATTAGAGGTCTCTGAACTTATCAGTTTTAATCCATTGATGGAACCACAATTTGAATAGAGTATTGAGAACTAGTGGGATTACAAAAGGTAGGGACTACTGGGGAGAAATGGATCACTGGGGAATATACCTTTCAAGGGTATATCTTAGCCCTAGCTCTATCTTGTTACTCCTTGCTGCTTCCTGACCACCATGAGAACAACTCTATTTAATCATACCTTCTCTGTCATGAGGTTCTATCCTACCACAGACATGTAACCATGGACTAAAACTCAGGTTCTTGCTACCACCATGAAAAGTCTCACATAATGGAAAGACAGTGACTATCACATAACAACATGGATACAGAAACCTATCCTCTATCTTTCCACTGCCTTTTCCCTCTAATCTTCCCATTTCCCAGATACAAATATTACATATGGTAGAAGATTTTTACGCATTTGTCTATGACTACCTAAATCAACCCATAAGATCTTTCTGTTTAATAATTTTGGCTTGGAAGGTGTAACAATGTTCAAGAAGTAATGTACTCACTACCTTACAAATGTAACTGTAATTCCTCTATAAATCATCCTGATACTAAAATAAAATTTAAAAAATAATTGTGCCTACTATTTATGATGTACTTAATACATGTGATAAGAGAGAATTGGCCAATCGTGAACCAAGTAGACTTACCAAATTATCTTTGTTTCTACCTTTATCACACTATTATTCATTATCTATACCTTGGAGATATACCGCCACAATCAACATTTTTTGTTATCATTCACACTTTCCTGCTTTAAACAGGGTTTACAATGAATTCTTGCCTCCTAATTTCTTCCCAAATATCCCCAAACTGTTCAAAATTTCCTATAAATCCCCAAATAATTTATCTGCCTATTTTTTATTTGATAATTTCTAGGATCTGTTCCCTAGGAAAACACACTGTAATCCTTAATGTCCTTATTATATTAAAAACAATGCACTTCTTAATACTTACTAAAATATGCTATAAAAAAAATGTTTTAGGCCAGGAATTTAGCCTAGTGGTAGAGTGCTTGCCTAGCATGCATGAAGACCCAGGTTCCATTCCTCAATATCACAGACATAGAAAAAGTTCTACCACTCACATGGTAGAGCTCTGGCCTTGAGAAATATCCAAGGACAGTGTTCACGCCCTGAGTTCAAGCCCTACAAATGGGGGGGAAAAAGTAATGCTTCCACTATAACTGATACCATAGGGACTATTTCATCTATTAAAAATGCTTCCTTTTTAATCTACACATTTTATAGTATTATACAAGCGATGTACATAGGGGTTACAGTTACATAAGTCGAATAATGAGTACATTTCTTCTTGAACAGTGTCACCACTTCCCTCCCTCACTTTCTGCCAGTGTTTCCATCTAGATCTCCTCTCCCACACATTGCATAGTTCACTTTCAGCATAGTGTCTAGTGAATGTCACTGGTTTACCCTTTGGTCCACCCTTATTGTACCTCCATTACCTTCCCAAAGACAAACTAGCAAGCAAGACAAAAGGTAAAGAAAACAATAACAAACAGAAAACACTCATTTCCATTTCTTGGAGTTCATTTTGAAAAATAGTATTTTTATATGATTATGTATATATAGCTACTCAGTTTTTGTAATCTTCTCCTAAAAACATTCTCCTTTAGTTTCATTGTGTAAATGTGTAGAGAACTATATAATTTTTCATCCCCAGTGTATTTTTTTAAATATGACTTGGTAACCAGAACACTCTGACTCTAAGCATAAAAATTATGTTTCTTTATCTCCTGAATGTTATTCAAAACATACTTTATATCTTATCTAAGTCCTTGAAAGAGTTGTGTTTTAAATTAGCATCTGTTAAGGATTCTCCCGAGAGGATCATAATAGCTCAAAAGCTATGTACATATGGCCATAGAGGATGAGGCAAAGTGAAATGAACTCCAGGATGTGGAAACAAGAGGTTTGTCTTTGTGATTATTGTTCTTAATGTACTATGAGAAGCTATTTCTTTTCTCTTCTTTTCCTCTTCCGGTTTATCGCATGTTGTTACTGTATCTGAATGTGGTATCTGATATATAGTATATATGTTTGTTTGTTTATTTGTAAAAGGGAAGGGAAGCCAAAAACAAGGTGAGTGGGAACAAGTGAGGGGAAGGAAATTGGGAGAAAAACATGGGAGAAGGTAGCAATGTTCAAGAAAGAATGGACTCACTACCTGATAAATGTAACTGTAATTCCCTCTATATATCACTCCAACAATAAATTTTTTTAGAAAAAATATTTTTTTAGAAAGAATATTTTAGAAAAAATATTTTCCTATAAATGGCAATGATTAATAGCTTTTATACATAATCTGCTACAAACTTTAACATATTATCCTGGAGTCATGTACTGTGTTAAAAAAGCTCGGCCCATAAGTGAAACTGACTGGAACAAACTAACTTTCTTGGACTTATTTTTATTAATCATATCATTTTTTGTATCAAAGTTCATAAATATTGCTTCATTTCAGAGTAAAATAATTCATGTGGATAAATGACTTAATTAAGACTGAATCAGAAATGAGTTTATATGTAATAGAAAATAAAAGTACATATGATTTTGGTTTGAGTTTTTTTAACCAGTCCTGGGGCTTGAACTCAGGGCCCGGGTACTATCCTTGGGCCTTCTCAAGCGTAGGACTCTACCACTTGAGCCACAACACTACTTCTATATTTGATACTGAGGAATCAAATTCAGGGCTTTGTGTATGCTAGACAAACACTTTACCACTAGGCCACACTGTGGCATGATTTAGGTTTATATATTTACTTTTGCTATGAAGAATCTACTATAAGTGTATTATCATATATTCACCTAATAAGTCCCAGCAGCTCATTTATTGTATGAATTAACTCAATCTCATATCTTTTACCACCTACAGTTCTAGTTACTCTGAGTTCTGAGAATCAATATTCAGAATCAGCAAGGACAAACAAATAGAAGAGAGTCTAATCTTCAACCAACCAGAAAAAGAAGCTTGAAGTGAAAACATAACTCAATTAACATAACTCAATTGGCAGAGCACTAGCTGTGAATAAAAAAGCCAACTTTTCTTTCTTTCTCTACATATTTTTATTGTAATTAATGGAAGGGTTACATTATATTCTCCAGATAGAAGGTGCATTACTCTACATACATTGATACCCTTTCTCATGTCTTGGTCCCCATTTCCCTCCCCTCACCCCCATCCCTATCTTGTTTTCCTCCCTTCTCTATCTGACTTCATATAACCAAATACTCATATATACAATATATCAGATAACAAGGTGAAATACTGTAACAATATGAGATAACTGAGGGACAGCAAAAGAGAGGCAAGATAACATAGTACATTAAGGACAACAATCACTCATTATATGGCTTTTGTTTTTACATCCTGGAGGTCCTTTCATTTAGCATCATACTATATGGCCTTATATATCTAAGCGTTGTTCTATTGTAAATTTATACTAGGAGAGCCCAAGGTTTCTACTGATAATGACAAATGAGGGAAACCATTGAGCCTATGTTCCTTTGAGTCTGGCTTACTTCACTTAATATGATTTTTTCTAACTCTTTCCATTTCCTTTCAAATGGGGCAATGTCGTTCATTCTGATGGCAGCATAGAATTTCGTTGTGTATAAATACCACATCTTGGGGGGGAGGGAAATGGGTACCATGACATGAGAAAGGGTATCAATGTTTGTGAAGTATTGCACCTTCTATCTGGTGAATATGATGTAACCCTTCTATTAATTACAATAAAAATATATGGAAAAAAATAAATACCACATCTTGTTGATCCACTCATCAACTGAGGGACATTTGGGTTGGTTCCATATCTTTGTAAATAGTGCTGCAATGAACATCATTGTGCTAGTGGCTTTAGTATGTCCTTGTTTCTGGACAATTGGGTAAATGCCAAGTAGTGGAAATGCTGGGTCATAGGGGAGTTCTATGTTTAGTCTTTTAAGGAACTGCCATACTGCTTTCCATAGTGGTTGAACGAATTTGCACTCCCACCAATAGGGTAGTAGTGATCCCTTCTGGCCACATCCCCTCCAGCATCTGTTGTTTTTAGATTTCTTGATCCTGGTCATTCTAACTGGAGTGAGGTGGAATCTTAGAGTTGTTTGGATTTGCATTTCTTTTATGACCAGAGACGTCGAGCATTTCTTCATGTGTCTATAGGCCATTCTTATTTCTTCTTCAGAGAAGACTCTCTTTAAGTCTTTGGCCCATCTTTTAATGGTATGGTTGTTTCTTGGAGATTAGTTTTGGAGTGATTCAATTTTTTGAGTTGATATATTTTAGCTATGAGGCCTTTGTCCATTGTATGGTTAGTGAAGATCTTCTCCCATTCTATAGGCTTTCTAGTTAATTTTCTAGCTATGTCCTTTAAAAGCCAACTTTTCACTTGAGACCCTGAGTTCAAGCTCCCCCACTGATAAGTTGAAGATATATAACTGGTAAGATCAATAAGTAGATAGATAGACAGACAGACAGATAGACCAAGAGATACCACTAGGAAGCAGTAACTAAAATTATTCCTTTGAAACAATCAGATTTCTAGGACTCAAGACATTACACATTTTGAGCACAACTACTAGAGTAGTATTATCCAACCTTTAAATTTGAAATTAAAAAAATAATTTTAACTATGCTTTTGGTAACATGCCAAATCAATAAGTAAATCGTATATATGAGTTATAATAGCTCAATTTACACCTTTGTAACTGTACAACAGTATGGAGGCTAACACAGTCAATTTAAGTTGAATTTTGCACAGTGATTGTTCCTTGAACTAGCTATGTGTTACATAATAGTCTCTCATGATATTGAGTAAACTACAGTTGCCAATCTAGTCACAAAGGTAAATAACAAACACACTACTGTGAACTATGTTGCCAAGTTGTAATATTTGATGAGTACACCAAATGCATTCACAATGGGTTTATCAGAACAAAACTACTGTAACGCTATGTAGGAAATGAACTATAACTTGTGGGCCTGGCCTGGAGTAGTAAATTGGGTGAAACATTCTCAAAAAAAGTAATGTTACCTGACTTATGAAATGGCAACCCCTCTGTACAACACCTTAATACTATCAATGACATTATATTTTTAAACTCTACTATAAGTCTAGGAACATCTGTACTACTAATGACTAGCTTGAATTAGAGTCAATATATCAAAATGAAAATTTTATAATGAGTGTTAAATATGGACAATTCTGTACACAACTGATTAAGGAAAAAACTGGGAAAAAATTAACTTCATTAAAGTAAGGTCATAAGATTAAAGAAAGAGGTTTCACTACAGATGTACACATATGTGACGATGCTGGACAGATGCTTAAATATTACCCTATTTCCTTGAGCAGATGCAATACATAACTCACTGTTCTATTTCAGTAAGCAGGCAACATCATCATGAAACAAACAGACACATTTGGCAACAAGAGCTCATCACTTTCATGAATTAAATTTTTTGAAGAGGAAACCTTTCAAAGAATTTTATTAGAGTATATCATTGTACCTGGTGGATATTTCTGTACCTTTTTCTTCCTTTTTTTCCGTTCACAATTGACTAAGTCATGTCAAGTTTCAATGAGATTAAATGAACTGATGAAAAGCTGTTTCTGAGTTTTGAAGTGATTTGAGCTTTTTTTGATGAAGGCAAATCTGTCTTGTAGTATGTTAATGTAAATTATAGTAGTGAATGTCATGTCTCCATCTGCTCCAACAATCTGTTAAAGTACACAGTTCTTTTCTAGGGGAAAGAGTTCATAATCCTCCCGAACATGGTATTGATGTCCTTCCACTCAATAAAGTCTATTTGGGCAAAATTGATTCTGCACCAATGATTCACTTCTTTATCCTAGGAGAATTTCTTGGTGACAAAGCTTATGAACATGTCTTTTCTGTCCCCATAAAGGATCTCCTCAGCTCTTAATGACATGTGGTCACATCAGTGCAGTAGTGATTGTGTTCAGAAACCACCATGGCAGTTAGTAATTATTCTCAATAGCTGATTCAATTTGGAAAATGGTACAAGAAATCCAAGATAAAAATGGAGTTTTCAATCACAAGATTATCCTTACCACATCCTTAGATAGGCATCAGCAAAGGTTGGATGTAAAGTTCTCACCCTTTCCACACAAAATGCTCGTGTAAGTTACTTAACATTCAGAGCCCCCATAAATAACATATACACACAGTTGAAATTATCTTTGTGAGAGAAACTCATAAAGCACCCTGGAGATATTGTTTAAGGTGATATAACTACATTTCACTACTTATTGTACATAGTGTGGAATTAAAATCTAATTTTAATACATTTATTTTTAAAACAATAATTTAAGCTTGACATAGTGAACAAAATATAGTAACTATAATTTAAGACATTAAACTGAAAGATACTTTAAAAATGACTTGACTCAGCTGCCTCAGATTTTCAGGAGACTTAAATGGTTTTATACTGATCTTAGTAACCTTTTTATTCATTTCTTTGGAATCAATAAATCATTTTTGCCAGTAATTGGACAAAAGAGGCTTATTTTGAGACTTTATTAAGGTCAGATGGTTTTGTTTTTAAAAGAATACTTTACCTTACAATCATAATGATACTTTTGCTCAGGTCTGTTAAGAATAGGGTGAACATTATCTTTGGCAATAATTTAAAAATGGTAAGACATAAGCATAGCCAAGGACCATAATAAACATGTAATAAGGAGAGAAGAAAGTCAAATCCCAATCTATTACTTTACACATAATTGATATTAACTGTGGCTAACACATTGCATTCCAGATGCATTCCAGAAATCCAGATGGATTTCTATACTTTCTTGTGTACCTTTGTATGTTTCTGATTCACTCTAAAATGCCTATAAGACTTTTTCAAGTTACACCACTGCTTATGAATCCCCTCTTTCCTTCTCCAAGTAAAGAACGCATGTGCCTTGTTCATCACAGTGATCCCCACCAGCTGGCTGATTCTCTTCTCCCTCTGCACTACGAGATACATAAAAGCAAGGAAAATTGCCTTCTCCAACTTGCAGTTTGCTCATTCTGCAATCCCTTTCCCCATTCTTTATCCATGTTGAGGGAGTATTTACCATGGAGCAACTGTAAAAGGATTTGTGCAATCAGTGTGAGTACTTCAAAGTTACAGTAAAACAAAAGACTATAGACACGGCTTTCTGCAAGTAAGAAAAAAATTGAGCAATGAAACTGGTTAAAGATGTTCTGTGGGTAACTAATTTTGAATTCCTCCATCAGTGGCTACATAAATTCAATGCTTCCAGTGCCCCTCTAGCACTTGCAGAAACAATTCTGGGAGCAGAAAACTTCAGAGAAATTGAGAAAGCACTATAATGCCAAGCCAGCATGAGACATGAGGAATTTGTTCTATTCGGGGAAATTAAATATAAATCTGTTTCATCCTAGTGACTTAATGATATGTGTCATTCTCTATTTTAGGATACAAATGTGTTCCTTCTCTGTTGCACAGCAAAACACTCCTTAATATTTCTATGTTCAGGCTTTTTGAGATAAATTTCTATAGTCAAATATAATTTACATGTATAATAGGCATTATATAGTAAGAGTGCTAAAATACAATTTATTCTTACATTTCTGTTGATATAATTTTAAACTTTTTATTGTTATTATAAAGGTGATCTACAAAGGGATTATGATCACATAATAACATAAACTTTAAAATCACTATGATGTCAAGTATTTTGGAAGGCAGAGATATTAGTACCCAGCTGTAATCTCAGCACTGAAGAGGCAGAGTAAAAGAGGACCATGAGTTCAGTCTGAAGTACAGTCTGGTGAGTTTGACCACAACCTGGAATACAAAATGAAGCCTTGTCTCAAAATGAAATGGAATCAAATGAAGAAACAATATATATGCACTTAGGGAATGTGTTCATTACTCATTCTGAGAAAATGTGAATTTATACATATCCAAGAATGTGCATTCTACTTCAAGAATGGGAACAAGCTATAACATAAATAATGAAGATTCAAAAGAATGGATTTCTTAAGAAAAATTACTAGTCATTGCACATAAGCAACTGGGAGCTGTCATAAGAACATGAATATGGTTTCAGACACATTATAAAAGCAGTTTCATTCCTAAACCATGACAGATAAGCCTGAGCGTTTGAGAACTAGTATGCCAGTGAGCATTAAAAGACACCCCCAGAGATTTGCTCACAACAAAATACATAAGTGCACATTCGGGGCAGTGGGCGAAAGCTTTCTGGCAAGTCATTATAAATCCTCTCCTAGAGTTAAAATGCTTTCAGAAACCATAGTGCCTTGTGATCTTTACCTAAGAAAACACTTTGAGTCCTGTGTCCCCAAACCTACCAAACATATATAAAAAAAAAACCTCCACCTATTTTTAAAAAGAAATGGTAAGCACATATTCTGAGCTCAGAAAAGTTGTTACTTTCCTAGGTTTTTGGTTTTTGTTCGTGGTGGTGGTGGTCATGGGGCTTGAACTCAGGACTTGAGTGCTGTCCCTGAGCTCTTTTTACTCGAGGCTAGTACTCTACCACTTTGAGACACCACTTCCTCTTAATTATTTGATGTCTGTAATCTATTAACTTTTTCTAGAAAACAAATAGGTCTGACCACTTAAATAGGATACCTACAATTTTTTAAAGAAACATGCAAGCTAGGCAGCAGTGGCTCTGTCTATCATGCTAGCTATTCAGAAGGATAAGATTTCAGTATTTCATTTCAAAGCCATCCTGAACAGGTAAATCCATTACATGTTTACTTCTTTTTTTTCTTTCTTTTTTTTATTGTAATTAGTAAAAGGGTTACATGATATTTGCCAGATAGAAGGTGCATTAATTCACATACATTGATACCCTTTCACATGTCTTGGTACCCGTTTCCCTCCCCCCCCACACCCCCCACCCGTCTTGGTTTTCCCCCCTTCCCTATCAAATTTCAAATATCCAAATACAAATAAGTTCAATATATCAGATAACAAAGTGAGATACTATACCAATATGAGATAACCAAGGGACAGCAAAGGAGATGAGAGACAACATAGTACATTAAGGACAACAATCATTCATTATATGGCTTTTGTTTCACTATCCTGGAGGTCCTTTCAATTAGCTTCACATTATATATCCTTATGTATCAAGAGTTTGCTCTATTGCAAATCTCTGCTAGTAGAGCCCAAGGTACCATGAAAAAGCCTCTAGTTGAGCTGTAACTCAAGTGGTAGAGTACCAGCCTTGAATAATAAAGGCCATGGACAGTGCCTAAGCCCTGAGCTCAAGCCCCCAGGACCAGCACAAAAGAAAAGGAAAGGGGGAACAATATGTATTGGAGTCTAATATTAAACTTGAAAGCAAATCTCATTGTCTAAATGCACTGCTGAGAGATTTAAGAAAAATTAAAAGAGGCAGGGCCGGGAGTTTGGCCTAGTAGTTAAAGTGCTTGCCTAGCATGCATGAAGACCCAGGTTTGATTCCTCGGTACCACATACATAGAAAAAAAGCCAGAAGTGGTGCTGAGGCTCAAGTGGTAGAGCTCTAGCCTTGAGAAAGTCCAAGGACAGTGTTCAGGCCCTGAGCTCAAGCCCAGGACTGGCAAAAAAAAAATTAAAAGAGGCAAAGAAATCAAAACCACTAACTGTTGGTTTTAGTCAACTGAGACTGAATGCTAACATGAACAGAAAGAAAGCTAGATAGACAGTTACATGCATGCATGCATTTACATGTATACATACATACATATTGACACATACATACAGTGTTTTCTTTCATGATCAGAAGCTCAGGAAGGAATATTTTAACTAAGGTCAACAAAAGTTTTCAAGAAGGGACCTGATCCCAAAAAGCTTTTAAAATTTAGTAACATGTTATTTGCAGCAGTTAACTTCATAGGACATAATCTGCATTATTTTGATACACATGAGGAGAAAAAGGACCTTCAAACCCCAAAACATCACTCAGTTTCAACAGTCTACACCAACAACATTAAAACAAGTTAGGGCTTCTGCTATTTGCAATATCAGTTATTTGGTTGTTGAAAATGTGTTCATAGAAAAAAATACAGAGGCTGGGAGCATGGCCTAGTGGTAGAGTGCCCTGTGTTCACAAAGCCCTGTGTTCAATTCCTCTGTACCACATACACACACAAAAAAAGTGGAAAGTGGTACTGTGGTTCAAGTGATAGAGCTCAGGGCAGCACCCAGGCCCAGAGTTCAAGTCCCACAACCTGCCAAAAGAAAAAAGAAAAAGTTACAGATATTTATACACTCGATGAACTCAAAAAGATTCAAAGAGATTAATTCAGGCCTTTGATTTCTAACACTTTGAGCCACAGCTCCACTTCCAGTTTTCTGGTGGTTAATTGGAGATGAGTTTCACAGACTTTCTGGCCCCGGTTGTCTTTGAACCACAATCCTTAGGTCTCATCCTCCTGAGTTGGAAGGATTATAGGTATGAGCCATCAGCCCCTAGCCCAGAATATTTTTAAAAACAAAGCATGTTCCATTATAATTATATAGACGTGAAACAAATGACCTTTAAAAAACATTGTTACCAATATGGTATCTGTCTATAAAGATGTTCCATTGTCCCCCTGAGCTATTTTCTTAACCCAAATTTCTCATAAATTTCTCATAAATAGAAGCTATAAATGCTAGTCAAATTAATCTAAAATTTATATTTTATATCTATGTAATGAGCACTTACTGTTGCATGATTAAAGAGTAGATTTTTAAACATGAATATTTCAGGTAGGTAGGAATATAAGATATATGATAGATAGATAGATAGATAGATAGATAGATAGATAGATAGATAGATAGATTTATATATCCATACAAGTACACATTAAGAGAGACCACTCCTGAATTTATTTCAAGTATTTGAGCATATCAATAATCAAGTAGCAGAATATTATCATCCAGCTTTAGTATAAAAATTTAAATATTTTAATTTTTCTTCTGTCTTCAACATCAGATAATAGAACATAATTGTATTACCTTAGAATTCACTAGGCCTGGGAGATTTTGCTGTTCTTGACATTATCTAGTCTTCATTTGCAGGCAATTCAAGCTTAATGGAGTTTAAGTATGCACTGAGGAAAAAGTTAAGAGGGGAATAGAAAGAGTGTGTTGATTGAGAAAAGATGTACCACAGATGTAGAAAATAGAATTGAAGAGTAGAGGAGCAAGAAGTAGTGGTTACCAATAGGTCCCTGTACAACCTAAAATGCAAAAAGATAATAGAATAATAGTAACAACAATAACAAAAACAACAAATATCTTATCCTAGAGAAGAGTCTAATTGGTGAACCAAACAACTGTCTTCCTGTTTCAAATTGCTCAATCTTTGTGTTATAGAGCTGTAATGCATTCATTCAAAATGTCTACAACTTGAGCTCTCTAGATATGGGTCAGATGACTGAGTGCCAGTACTAGAGAGAATTTTGCCCCATCTTCAGCCTGCATTTTGCAGGATTTTGGGGGGACAATGCCCATGACAATACTTCATTTGGTTCTGTTAGAATCACAGCATCAACCCAGTTCCCCTGAAGTATTGTCCAACACAAAGATTCAGTTATTCCATCAATTTAAACAAATCTTTCCAGAGACACCAGAAAGGCTTTAACTCAAAAATATCAAGCAGTGGCTCACATCTGTAATCCTAGTTACTCAGGAGGCTGAGATCTGTGGATCACAGTTCAAAGCCAGCCCAGGCATTGAAGTCTGTGAGACCCTCATCTCCAATTAATCACTAGACAACTGGAAGTGACCCAGGGGGTAGCACGGTAGCCTTGAGCTGAAGAGCTCAGTGACAGTGCCCAGATCCAGAGTTCAAGCTCCACAACCCCCCCCCAAAAAAAGATCAAGCCCTCTGAGCTGGAATGGGGTTATGTGATTAGGTAGTACCTTTAAATATTGGTGAGTGCAAATGAAGTTGAATAGTCTTCAAAATTTCTTTAATGAATCAAATAATTCTTCAGAACTCTGATATATCACATATTTATCAAAGCTGTCACAAAGTTTGAAAGATTGTAGCACTATAGAAAATGCTGCATAATG
The DNA here is from genome assembly GCF_031878675.1 of Megascapheus bottae. Taxonomy (NCBI): domain Eukaryota; kingdom Metazoa; phylum Chordata; class Mammalia; order Rodentia; family Geomyidae; genus Megascapheus; species Megascapheus bottae. The sequence continues at coordinate 30,938,083 of NC_143517.1, read as the reverse complement.
CATAATATTTCTCTTAAAAGATGAAAAACACCTAGATGGCACTGCTACAAAACACAAGCCAATCTACTAAGATTTCATGACCATCCTAAAGAAGGACTAGCAAAGTTTGAGTAGCTCTCGTGAATAGAAGAATCCAAAGACAGACTTGAAAATATGATGGGAGTTTGAATTGGACCTTAGAGAAATGAAAGTATCTGAGAAGGTAGGGAGAAATAAAAATAATACATATTGGGGAAATGGTGCAAATACGATTGCTCCCTTGTGAATCTAGATCGCATAAAATATATCCTTAAATAAAGGCTTCAGAATGTAAGTCAAGTTATAGAGCATCTGATTTCAAATTATTCTCATGAACCAGTAATAGTCAACCAATTATCTACTCAAGATAGACATCATCTGAGTACTCTACTTTTTGGCAGGTCCTATGCATATTACTCATGATACAACTGTGAGCAAAAATAGCCATGTTTCACTACTGGCATATTAAGGGCAACAGATTTTAATCAAAGATACCTGCAGATTCATATGAGACTGAGGAAAATTAATAACCTGTCACATTACTCGCTAGCAGAATGGAGAGCATATTAATTTAGGACTAGGTGACCCAAAGCTCATGTTCACTGTTGCAAAATTTCTCCTGTGGCATTGAAAAAGTGACTGTACTTAAGTGAGAGAGAGGAGGGAAATATTGGTTCCAAGGCTTTAAGTAATAGCTCAGTGAATTTTCAGAACAATTACAAATTCCTGAAATTACACTTGTCTCCCTTTCAGCTGGAAATTTAAGCAAAGGTAGCATTCTCTACTACCATAGGAGAATTTTGTAAAATTGTATTCCATTGTCAGGATAATGTATAGAGGAGTTACAGTTACATTCATCAAGTAGTGAGTATATTACTTCTCAAACCTTAATATCCCTTCTCATGTTTTTGTCCCCCTTGCCCCCCTCCAAGAATTTTTACAGGGGGTGCTCTATAAAGTTTCTTTCCAATTTCAACCAGTTAATCCATGATTTTTTTCTTTAGATGATTTGATTACTGACTAATCATAACCACAAATGATCCTGGCACATGAATATATGTAATATAATTATTGTAAAAACAATCCCAAAACTTTTATAGATGTTTAGTTAATATCTTGATTTTTTTCCTTTGATTATTTTGCTTCTGAAGTCTTCCCACTAATCTTTACCTGACAGTTTCCATTGTTGATTTATTCCACTACTATATTATCAAATCAAGCAGAAATTTGAGATGTTTAGCTTTCTTAAGCATCTTTTAAATGCTCAACATATTCTATATCAAATTAGTATTCAACATCATTCCTTCAAAACCTTAAATTAAGACTTGATTTTAATTACCTCTCAATTACATCTTACACCACTTCTGTGAGTTAGCTATTTTAAAGAAAGCAAAGTCACTAGGAAGAATTAGATTTTAAAATGCAAGACAACTTTACATTTAACTTACACTGCAATTATAAAATAGTTCTCCCAAACACGCTGCTTTCATGTAATTTGTTTTCTTTTTTTGATTACTTACCTCTCAATGTTGCTGGAAATTTCCATATGTATAAAGGCCTTTTTGCAATAGATAGAAAATAAGCATTCATTGGTAGTAAGAGATAAGTACCAGTTAGAATGAGATTGAAGATGCAGACTGAGGATGTGTATTTTTAGACATAGTAATAAAAGTCTTAAAAGACATAAATTTTAACCACTTGGATATTCCAAGTGGTTAAAATATGTTGGGTTACTAGTTATCATACCCTCCTTAACTAGTTTCAAGAGTTTGCCCTGTGCATAGAATCCCACTAACATTTAAATTCATACATAATCAAACAAGCATATACAACAATAGTGAAAATGACAGTGGCTACATTATCAATTATCTAGCATGCTGTGAACACATTTATGCATATTCTACATGTAATAATTTCCCAACAACTTTAAGGGAAATGTTCTAATTACTGGCATCATCTAGATAAGGGAACTGAGGTTCATTCCTAATTCCACAGCTAGAAATTGGGCCTCCAGATTCTAATACTGTAATGTATTTTCTAGCTGGAAACTGGTGGCTCACACCTGTAAACAGCTACTCAGAAGCCTGAGATCTGAGCATCGAATTCAAAGCCAGCCCATGAGATAAATCTCAGACTCTTATTTCAATTTCACCACCAAAAAGCCTGATCTAAAGGTATGGTCAAATGATAGAGCATGAACTGTAAATAAAAATGCCTTGAAGTAAATCTGTATGATGGTGGCTTATGTTATAATCCTAGTTACTCAAAGAGCTGAGATCTGGGAATAACCATTCAAAGCCAGCCAAAGTAGGAAAGTCCTTAAGACTCATATTTCCAATTAACCAGGAGAAAATTAGAGATGTTCCTATGTCTCAAAGCAGTAGAGCCACTAGCTTTGAGTGAAAGAGCTCAAGGAAAGCCCTCAGTCCCTGAGTTCAAGCCCCACAATCAACACAACAACGTAAAAAGCTTAGATTTCTTAACTACTATCTTGTTACTCACATCACTAATTTCTGCTTCTGTTTTAGAAGTAAACAAGCTCCTTTACTCCACTTCTTCAGCGTGGAATGGAGAAAACTAATTGTTTAACTGTTTAAGTGAACTATAACTGCAAAAAAAAAGGAATCATGACACCATATTTGTAAAAGAAGAGATTTAGATGAGGAAGACCCATGATAAGCACAGAACCTCTGGGTTTAAAATGGCATTGCCTCTTGCTTTCAATCCAAATCAAAGAAAAAAAGAAACCTAACAGACTTCTACCTACACATTGGAAATAGGAGCTAACAAGAACAGAGGACCAAGGACAGCTTTAGAGCATCGTCAAAATGAAGAACCTGGAAGCAAAAATAGATGAGGAATCATACAAGCAGACTATATTTTCTAGACTCTTGTTAGTGAGATGGGTTAAAGAAAAGAGTCTGAATCACCATGAGCATCACAACTGCAGCTCTTGAATGGCTAGGAAAGCAAAGACTAGAAAATGCTGCATCAGCCTAAAAGGCTACCTTAGTTCTTTTCTCCTATGAGATACTGGAAAATAAATGACCCATCCAGAACCCTCTTCTTTAGATAAAATGAATATTAATATGTAGAAAATCTTTACTAACATATCAAAATAAAATAAAAAGAACAAAAAGGTGAACAACTTTTCAGAGACATATTGATAAGAAAAAAAAGGAAAAATGATAAATAAAATTATGTAAGGGATAGGTGAAAATGTTGGAAAAAGGGACATTGATCAAGATACGTTGTATATATAAATTGCTTTGTTAAACAACAGCTCCTTCGTACAACTACTTAAAGATAGTAAAAAAATATTTAAAGGAAAACATGTAGTCATAAGTGTCATTGGAGATTTAATTTAATGAAAAAATAGCTATAAAAACATAGAAACTCAATCATATTAAGTGAAATAAGCCAGACCCAAATGAACATAGGCTCAATGGTTTCCCTCATTTGTAATAATTAGTACACATCTAGGACTCTCCTAGCAGAGGATTACAATAGCTCAAAACCTAGGTACATGGTCATTTAGGATGAGACTAAATGAAAGGGTCTCTAGGATATGGAAACAAGAACTTTATCCTGAGTGATTTTGTTCTTAATGTACTACGTTATTTCTCTTCTCTTTTTTTGCCCTTATGGTTAATCTCATGTGGTTACTGTATGTGACTTTGTTACCTGGTATACTGTATATACATTTATTTGTTTATTTGAAATACGAAAGGAAAGGGGAGAAAACAAGGTGATTGTGAAGGGTGGGGGGAGGTAAATGGGGGTAAAAACATAAGAAGGGGTATCAATGTGTGGGAACTAATGCACCTGATGAATGTAACTGTAACCCCTTTATACATTACCTTGATAATAAAAAATAAAATGAAAAAGAAAACCAGAAACTCAAAGCAAGAGGGACAAGAGCACTGGGGAGAAAACAGTAAGAAAGTAAAAGGAGGTGGATAAGTAAATAGAGAAGTCAAAGTTAGGTCCATTGAAGGCAAATAAAAGGAGTAAATATTGCCAATGACACAATAAAGGATTAGGAGTTGGAGTTGGAGTTACGGTACTGAAAAACTGAAGCAAAGTTATATAAGAACAGACAAAGAATGTTTAGAAAGAACTAGAAAGATGGTATATTGATCAATAGATAGCATGATAGACAAACATAAAGGTTATTAATTGATAATGTAATATATAATCATTATATTAAACCTATATTATAACTATACTGTAAAAAGATAACATCTTATATGCTCATGAAGCATTGTCAAACTATTTCCATGCATTGAATTAAAAGACTAATAGCAATGTCAATGCATTTTTGAGTTTTTGTTTTTTAATATTAATATGTTTTATTGTAGAAGTGATATACAGAGGATTATAATTCCATCAGTCAATTAATGAGTACTTTTCCTTTCATTCAGTGTCTTCTGTTCCCTCATTCTCTCCCAGTCCCTCCCTTTCATCTCTTACTCATGACTTCAAAATTCACTGCCATCTGTGTCCAGTGAGCTCCACTGTTGCACTTTTTTAACATTTTTCTTTTGAGTTCTGTTCTGTCCACCCAACCCTCCCAAAGATATACACTGTGTACACCATACACTAGGTAAAGAAGGTAGAATCATCAAAAACTAAACAGATAAGAAGAAAGAAAGAAAGAAAGAAAGAAAGAAAGAAAGAAAGAAAGAAAGAAAGGAAGGAAGGAAGGAAGGAAGGAAGGAAGGAAGGAAGGAAGGAAGGAAAGAAAGAAAGAAAGGAGGGAGGGAGAGAGGAAAGGAGGGAAGGAAGGAAGGAAGGAAGGAAGGAAGGAAGGAAGGAAGGAAGGAAGGAAGAAGGAAGGAAGGCGTTTGTTTCCATATCTTGGAGTTCATTTCAGTGTGCATATAATTTTATTATTTTGTGAAAATATGAAGAAGCATTTAGGCATTGCTTCTTTGTTTTTCACTCCTAAATGTTTCTTCTTTCAATACTTCTGAACACAAAATAAGGAAATTAGAAAATCAATATAAACCCAGAAAAGACTGTCAAGCTAAAATAGAATTTAAAAATGATGTTTGCAAAGTAAAAATGAAGTTAACTTGTAGTAGAAATTATGTGATAAAGCTGAAGTCGAAGAACCCTAAATATTTATATGAACAGCTGAATGAAATAGCCTTGTCATCACCAAGAAGTAAAGAGAATTAATTTCCTAAGTGCTTTTGTGATACTCTGCATCTAAGGCTTCACTGGCACATTTGTCACTGTCTGTCCTGTTAAACTAATAGTTGTCATTAAGAGCAAGTACCATACCTTAACAGTTCACCAGTACTTGAGTTACCAAAAGTGATAGATCAAAACAAATAAGCACAATAATAAAGCAAAAATGAAAGGAAATGCATAATTTTATCGATATTGAATTTATTTTAACTGATACATAAAATATAAAAATATACATACTAATGGTAGTATGTATAGATGTAGTACGTGCATATATTATGTAATGACTCAATAAAGTTAAACATATTAATCTCTTAAACATTTATTTTCATGTAAAATCCTTTTTCTAGCATTTTGAAATACACTTTACATTGTTCACCTCATCTCTAGTCAACCTACAGCACTACAATATGACTTGCCATCAACACCTGATCTATCTTTCATCCTACCTTTCCTCCTCACTTCTACTCTCTCTGCCTCTATTAACTATACTTCCAACTCTCAGCCTCCATGAAATTAACATTCATTTATTCCACATATGAGTGAGATGAAGAAGTACCTGTCATTCTGTGCCTGGTTTATTTCACCTAACATAGTAATCTCCACTTCCAAATGTACTGTTTTAAAATTTTTCATTTTTCTTTCTATACCTGAATAGTAATTTACTGTGTATATGAACCACATTGTCTTTAGCTGTACATTACTTGATGGATTTTGAAGTTGTTTCCATTTCTAGACTATGTAGCTCAGATTAGTCTCTAATTCACTTTCTTACTACTCTAAAATCAGAGGTAATTAATGGGCCTACTTTAAATTGCAGAGCTTCTGTATGGCAAAGGACATAGCTAGCTAGCTAAATAGAAAGTCCTCAGAGCGGGAGATCACTAATCATATAATAGACAAAGGCCTCATATCTAAAATATATCAGCAGCTAAAAAATTTAATATCTCCAAAAATTCACCTAAGAAACAACCATCCCATTAAAAGATGGGCCAAAGACTCAGAGAGAGACTTCTCTCAAGAAGAAATAAGAATGGCCTACAGATACATGAAAAAATGTTCAACATCTCTGGCCATAAAAGAAATGCAAATCAAAACAACTCTAAGATTCCACCTCACTCAAGTTAGAATGGCCAGGATCAAGAAATCTAATAACAACAGATGCTGGAGGGGATGTGGCCAGGAGGGATCACTACTACATTGTTGGTGGGAGTGCAAACTTGTTCATCTACTATGGAAAGCAGTATGGCAGTTCCTCAAAAGATTAAACATAGAGCTCCCCTATGACCTAGCAATTCCACTAATTGGCATTTACCCAATCGTCCAGAATCAAGACATATTAAATCCACTAGCACTATTTACTGTAGCTAAGATATGGTACCATCCCAGATGCCCCTCAGTTGATGAGTGGATAACAAGATATGGTATTTATACACAATGGAATTCTATGCTGCTGTCAGAAAGAATGGACATCGACCCATTTGTAAGGAAATGGAAAGACTTAGAAAAAAATATATTAAGTGAAGTAAGCCAGACCCAAAGGAATATAGACTCAATGGTTTCCCTCATTTGTAATAATTAGTACAAACCTAGGACTCTCGTAGCAGAGGAGAGGCCAGATACATAAGGCCATATAGGATCAGCCAAATTAATAGACCTCCAAGACAGGGAAACAAGAGTTTAATTATGAGTGACTGTTGTTCTTAATGTACTATTTTTTTTCTATTCTCTTGTGTTGCCCTTTGGATAATCTCATATTGTTACAGTATCTGACTTTGTTACCTGGTGTATTATATAAATATGTTTATTTGTTTATTTGAAATAGGAGAGGGAAATGAAGAGAGGCATGAGGGTGGGAGAAAATATGAGAAGGGGTATCAATGTGTGAGAAATAATGTCCCTTCTATCTGGCAAATATAACTGTTGATTATATATAGTCCTTTAGTTTATCTATTAAAGAGAAGTCAAGAGGGACTCAACATTGGAAACAATAAAATATTCTGCTATATTGTTGGTCCTAAGTTTTTTAAAGAATTTATTAATGTTGATTTTTACATCATATTTTAAATAAGTTTAACAAACAAGTGTTCAAGGAGGGAATCTCTATTTACAATCACTGGGACTTAGTATTTAGAACTTAATCAAAATTAGGCTAAGGGTTTTTATGTCATAGAAACATTAATTTAAGAAATAAAACATTATGTCTATAGAGTCATAGGTTTTTATGTCTATATAGTTATGTTTATATTTCCATTACCATGTCCATAGCTTTGGGTATGCAGTTATTGAGTCCTTGCTCTTGTACTCTTTGGATTTAATAGCCACATATTAAGGATACCATGCGCTTTTGTTCCTTAGGTCTTGACTTGTCTCACTCAACATGATTCACTCTAGATTCATCCATTTCCCTGCGAATGCCATTATTTTATCTTGTCTGTTGGCTATGTAGAATTCCATTGCATATATATACCACATTTTCTGTATCTATTCATCTGCAGTAGGGCATCGGGATTGTTTCCATCGCCTGCTATTCTGAATAGTGTAGAGATGAACATAGCTGAGCAGGTGTCCTTATAATATCTTGGGTCATGATGTTCAGGATAGATGCCCAGAAGTGGTATGGCAGGATCGTAGGGAAGGTCTATTTTCAGTTCATTAAGAAACCTCCACACTGCTTTCCAGAGTGGCTGAACTAGTCTGCATTCCCACCAGCAGTGTAGTAGGGTTCCTTTTTCTCCACAACCCCGCCAGCAACTGTCATTGTCTGAGTTCAAAATCTTGGCCATTCTTTTTGGGGTAAGGTGGTATCTTAGGGTTGTTTTTATTTGCATTTCCTTTATGACCATAGATGATGAACATTTTCTCATATGCTTTTCTGCCATTTTAATCTCTTCTTCTGATAAGTCTCTCTTTAGTTCCCTTGCCCATTTAGTGAATGGTTTATTGGGTTTGGGGGGGATTAGTTTCTTGAGTTCCCTGTAGATACTGGATATTAAGCATTTTTCAGATGTATTGTTGGTGAATATCTTTTCCCAGTTGGTTGGCTGTCTCTCTACTTTGGTGACTATGTTTTTATCTGTACAGAAACTTTTTATTTTTAGGTAATCCCATTTATTGAGTCTCTCTCCAATCTGTTGTGACCCTGGGATTCTGTCCAGGAATCTTTTGCCTGTGCCTATGAGTTCCAGTGTCTCTCCTACTTTATCATGTAGCAGTTTCACGATTTCCGGTCTGATGTTGAGGTCTTTGATCCACTTTGAGTTAGTGCTTGTGCATGGCGAAAGTCTAGGGTCAATTTTTAGTTTTCTGCATGTGGCTGTCCAGTTTTGTCAACACCAGTAATTGAATAGGCCGTGTTTGTTCCACTGTATATCTTTGGCTCCTTTGTCAAATACAAGTTGCCTATAGGTATGTGGTTATATTTCTGGATCTTCTATTCTGTTCCACTGATCTGGTCTGTTTTTGTGCCAGTACCAAGCAGTTTTTGTTATTATGGCTCTATAGTAGAGTTTGAAGTCTGGTATTGTAATACCACCAGCATTGCTTTTTTTGCCTAGAATTATTTTGGCTATTCTATGTCTTTTCTTGTTCCATATGAATCTTTGGATTATATCTTCCATTTCCATAAGGAATGTCTTTGGGATTTTGATGGGGATTGCATTGAATTTCTATATCAATTTTGGCAGTATAGCCATTTTCACTATGTTGGTTCTCCCCAGCCATGAGCATGGGATGTCTTTCCATTTCCTAGTGTCCTCTTTAATTTCTTTCATTAGGCTTTTATAGTTTTCATTGAATAATTCCTTTACATCTTTGGTTAAGTATATTCCTAAGTATTTTATTCTCTAGGGGGCTATTACGAATGGGATCTTTTTCTTGATTTGGACTTCTGTTTGTGTATTGTTGGTGTACAAGAAGGCTACTGACTTCTGAAGGTTAATTTTGTATCCTGCCACTTTGCTAAAGTAGTTTATTAATTCTAGAAATTTGGGAGTGGAGTTTCTTGGGTTACTCAAGTAGAGGAGCATGTCATCTGCGAATAGGGATAGTTTAATTTCTTCTTTCCTTATATGGATCCCTTTGATGTCCTTTTCTTGCCTTATTGCTCTGCTAAGGGTTCCAGCACTATATTAAAGAGAAGTGGAGAGAGTGGGCATCCATGTCTAGTTCCTGATTTTAAGGTGAATGGTTCCAGTCTTTCACCATTTAGTATAATACTAGGTTTTTCATATATGGCTTTCACTATTTTGAGGAATGTACCTCTTATTCCTATTTTTCCTAGTGCTTTCAACATGAATGGATGTTGTATTTTGTCAAATACCTTCTCTGCATCCAGAGAAATTATCATGATTCTTATCCTTAGCTCTAGTGATGTGATGTATTACATTGATTGATTTGCGAATGTTAAACCAGCCTTGCATCTGTGGGATGAAGCCTACTTGATCATAGTGTATGATTTTTTAAATTTGTTTCTGGATTCTGTTGGACAATATTTTATTGAGTTTTGCGTCTGTGTTCATTAGAAAGATAGGCCTGTAGTTCTCTTTTTTTGTTGGGTCTTTCCCTGGTTTGGGGATGAGAGTTATATTAGCTTCATAAAATGAGTTTGGTATTGCTCCTTCTGTTTCTATTTCTTGGAAGAGTTTCAAGAGTATAGGTGTTATTTCATCTTTAAATGTCTTGTAGAATTCCGCAGTGAATCCATCTGGACCTGGGCTCTTTTTGGTTGGCATTTCCCTGATTGCTTCCACAATTTCGTTATAAGAGATTGGTTTGTTCAATTTGTTTACCTCATTGTTGTTCACTGTGGGTAGCCTATATTTATTTAAGAAATCATCCATTTCTACTAGATTTTCTTGTTTCTTTGAATATAGGTCCTGGTAGTACCTATTCATTATGCACTGAATTTCTTAGGAATCAATTGTAATTGTTCCCATGGGGTCTCTAATCTTATTTATTGGAGTCTCCACTTTCTTTTTTTTGATTAATCTTGCCAGGGGTCTGTCTATTTTGTTGACTCTTTCAAAGAATCAACTTTTTGATTTATCAATTTTTTGTATAGTAGATCTTATTTTAATCTCTGATATTTCTGATTTTATTTTTGTTATTTCTGTCTTTCTAGTTGTTTTAGAATTAACTTTTTCTTACTCCTCTAGGTGTTTCAGGGTTTTTTAGGTTATTTACATGTTCTTCTTCTGTCTTTTTAATATGCGCTCCTAGTGCAATAAATTTGCCTCTTAGAACTGCCTTTGCTGTGTCCCATAAGTTCCTTTGTGATGTTTCTTGATTGTCATTAAATTCAAGGAAGTTTTTAATTTCATTTCTGATCTGATCTGTTACCCAGGAGTTATTCAGAAGTGTGTTGTTCAGTTTCCAAGTGAATGAATGTTTTTTGACTTTGACTGCGTTGTTTAGAATTAGTCTGACTCCACTGTGGTCTGATAGAATGCATGGGATTATATCTGTCCTCTTGTATCTGCTTAAGTTTTCTGTATGAGCTATTATATGATCTATTTTGGAGTGTGTTCCATGTGCTGCTGAGAAAAATGTAAAAAGTTTTGCCGTTGGTTGGAAGATTCTGTGTATATCTGTTAAGCGCAGCTGGGTTATGGTGTCGTTTAAGTCGATGGTATCTTTGCTTAACTTTTGTTGAGTTGACCTGTCATTTGTTGAGAGTGGTGTATTGAGGTCACCCACTATGATTGTGTTTGAGTCTATCTTGTTCTGTAATTCTAAGAGAGTTTGTTTGATGAATTTGGGTACTCCCATGTTGGGGGAGTAAATGTTTATAACTGTAATATTATGGGCATGGATTGTACCCTTTACTAATATGTAATGGCCGTCTCTATCTTTATGTACTGATTTTACTGAGAAGTTAATTTTATAAGAGTTTAAGATTGCTACTCCTGCTTTTTTCTTGGAGTGGAAGATTCGTTTCCATCCTTTCACTTGGAATTTGTTTCTGTCTTTGGCAGTGAGGTGGGTCTCTTGGAGGTAACATATGGATGGGTTGTGTTTCTTAATCCAGTCTGCTGCTCTGTGTCTTTTGATTGGATTGTTCAGCCCATTCACATTTAGGGAAATTATAGAGAAGTGGTTAGTGTCCACTGTCATTATTTATTTTTACTTCTTAGTTTCTTTCTCTCTCTTTCCCCCCCTTTTGTGTTTAGTGAATTATAGATATTTGCTTCTTGATGGGGGTTCTTGATGTTCTACAATTTGTTCTCGATTAATTAATATTTTTTGTAACGCTGGTTTAGTGTGCACGTATTCATAAAGCTTCTCTTTGGAGTGAAATATTCTTGTTTCTCCCTCAAATGTAAATGCTAGTTTTTCTGGATATATCAGTCTGGGTTGGCAGTTGTTGGTCTTCAGGACATCAATGATGTTTTTCCAAGCTTTTCTTGCATTTAGAATTTGCGTAGAAAGATCTGCTGTGAGTTGAATTTTTCCCATTGTAGTATAGCTCTTTCTTTGTTTTTGCAGCATTTAAGATCAATTCCTTGGAATTAGGGTCTAGTGTTTTTACTATGATATGTCTAGATGAGTTCCTTCTAGGATCTTGCCTGTTTGGAGTCCTGAAACCTTCAATAAGGTATTTTCCCTTTTGAGGTCGGGGAAGTTCTCTGCTATGATTTTGGTGAATAGGGGTTGCATTCCTTTGTCCTGAAATTCTGCGCCCTCCTCAATCCCTATTATATGAAGATTAGACTTCTTTGATGCATCTGCCAGTTCCTGGAGTTCTCTCTGGTGGATTCTGACTGATTTTTCCAAGGTGGCGATTCTCTGTTCCAGCTCTTGTGTTTTATTTTCCATTCCTGATGTTCTATTCTCCATCTCAGTCAATCTGCTGCTTAATGCCTCCATTTTTGCTTGAAGTGTGGACACTGAGCTGATCATGTCTGCTGAGAGGGTATTGAACTTTTCTTCCACTTCTCTTTTGAATTCGAAGAGTTCCTTGGAAATTTCTTGCTTTTGTTTTTGGAATTCAGCCTTCATTTCCAAAATCAGCTCCTTGGTTTGAGTCATATTTCGTGTCTCTTCAGGTGTCATTTCTTGGGATGGTGACATCTCTCTCGTCCCTTCGCTCTTGTTTCCCTTTGGGCTTTGTGTGGGACTTTGATCATTTATGTATGTCGTAATTCGTCTTTGTGCTCTTCTAGGTATTGAGAACTCTTGTTGTAGTTCGCTCTGTGGTCGATAGGTGGCGGTCTTTACTTGGATTGGGACCGGTGGTTCTCAGCCAAATTGATTCCTCTGCTGACTAGGTCAGTTTGCAATTTTTGCAGGTGTTCAGCCAGTTCCCAGAGGCTGTGTGCTGCTGTATGACTAGCTCTCAGCCCAACCAGTGGCCTCACAGTGGGCTGTGGGATAGGTCTGCGCGCTTCAGTCTCAGTGGGCTGGGCAGATGGTTGGTTTTCCTGCGCTGTTTCCAGTGGTGGGCCCCAGGCCAAGGGTCTGGAGTTTGGGAGTTTCCAGGGGCTTTCAGGTAGGCCAGCTGGTGTCCTCTCTGTTCCCGGGGGCGGGGCCCAGCCTAGGAGGCTCTTTCTCGTTCTTAGACGGCGAGCTCGGCTACTGGTCTGCCCTTCAGTTCCCTGCTGTGTTTCCACTGCTTTGGCCAAGAGTCTGTGACTGTGGGGGACCCCTTGGTGCTGTCTTGCTGGGGATTCCCAGCTGGAGGGTGCCTGGCTCAAGATTTGAGTGGGACAGATGCTAATTCCCAGACTCCCACAGACCCCACCCGCTGTTGTAAGGCAGAGTCTCAGCGCCCTCCACTCTCCAGACCCAGTGGCCTGGGAGAGGAACCTCTTGGGCGGGTGGGAGCTGGGACACCTCCGCCCCCTTTGGTGGGGTGCTGTCTTAGCGCCTGCCCGCCTGTCTGTCTCCAGTCCTCTAGTCAGAGGCCTGGGAGAGGAGGCTGTTGGGAGAGTGGGGGCTGGGACACCTCCGCCTCCCTTGGTGGGGTGCTGGGTCTTAGCACCCGCCCACCTGTCAGTCTCCCATCAATGGCCTGAGGGGGCTGCTGAGGGAAGGACAGGATTCTAAACTCCTTGTCCCTCTGCACTTGCCAGTCTTTCTCAGGCAGGGTGGAGGGGTCTGATTTAAATTCTATATCTCGCCACCAACTCTGCTTTTCCAACGGGTTTGGGGACCCGCTGCACTACACGCGGCACTACTCACCCCTCTGCGTTTGGCTGTGGGTGCTCCACGGTGTTGGAGAATCGTTCACTCCCCTTGGATCTCTGCTGCCCCTTGTGGTCCATGTCTGGGTTCCGCTGCTTGCTGTTCTGGTCTGCGCTGGTTCCTGCATCTGGCTTCTGCCGCTGGCCCGGTCTATGCTGGCTTCTGTGGCAGTCTGGGCTGCCCAGCCCGGTGCCCTACACTGCCACTTTTCCCTGCTTGGAGCGGCGGCAAGGGGCGGGGGAGGGGTCCTCGCATTCTGAATTCTTTAAGAAAGTTGGATGTGAGCTTTATCTGGATTTCTTTTCTGGTTTGTTGTTGTGGATTTCTTAAGGTAATTGGCTCGTGGGATTCCCTGGTTCTCTCTTTTTGTGGGAGAGAGCTAGGCAGCATCCCTATTGTCTCGGCGCCATATTCCCTCAGTGGGTCCTAAGTTTTTATAGAATATATGTGCATATAGTACCTTCATAGTTTGCTCACTTCAATATCATTTTGTTTTATTACCTTTAATTACTACTAGAGAAAGATTAGTTGAGCTTATATTTGAGTTTTAAGATTTTGTAGAAAATCTTCATGGGCTACCTAAATTTAGTTATTGGTTATCATGCCAGCAATAGGCATGTTTTATATATAGGAAGTATAATTTGCCTACAAAGTATTACAACTTTCCATTATTCCCATTGAATTGTGAATTAATTTAATGTAACTTGTCAGAGTTGATGTTCTTAATTAAGTTTTAACCTTGAACATAACCTCCCCAAAATGTAGCACATTAGAAGTGTCTGTTCTTTTGTTTCAATGAACTTTGGAAGTATACTTTTTATTATATTTTTATTGTAATTAATAGAAGAGTTATATTATATTCGCCACATAGAAGGTGCATTACTTAACATTCATTGCTACCCTTTCTTATGTTTTCGTGGAAGTATACTTTTATAATTTAAAAACAAAGGAATTTTCTTTGCTTATTATTTGTTCTCTTCTGCTAAGAATTTTATACAGAATATTTACTTTCACCGCATAATGGTAAACTCATCCTTTTTCCTTAGGAACATCACGTATTTTATTTTTAATAATTTATTGTAAAGATCACATACAAATAAGTTACAGTTACATAAGTAAGGTAAGGAGTATCTTTCTTGTCAAACAGTTTTAACCCTTCCCTTGCTTTTTACAACTTTCACTCCCTCTGACTCCCCATGCCCCCAGTGTTGTAAAGTTCATTTCCAATATAGTATCTTATATCACTATTGTACTGGTTCACTCTTTGTCTTTTGTCTTAGCATTTTGTTATTCCCCTTTCCTTCCCCAAATCAGGTAAACATATATACAAGGCATAGGGTATCAAAATCAAAAACGCTGGCAACAGTGGATAAACTAAGGAGGAAAAAATGAAAGAGAAAAGAAATAACTTCAATTAGCATAATTTTATATGGTCAAATGAGCATAGCTATTGAGTTAGTGTGATCCTCTCTAGTACACTCCTAGACATATACTAATTATTACAAATGAGGGAAACCAGGGGGCCTATATTTCTTTGGGTCTGGCTCATGTTACTTAGGAAAATTTTTTCCAAGCTATTCATTTCTTTACAAGCAAGGCACTGTCATTCTTTCTGATGGAAGAATACAAAATTTCATTTTGTATAAACACTAAGGCTTCTTACACAGGTCAGAACTTTGTTAACAAAGACCCAGAAACACAACAAATCGAAGGAATCTTGGATAAATGGGATTGCATTAAACTGCAGAGCTTCTGCATGCCTCTGCATGGCAAAGGACATAGTAATATAAGCTTGGAAGAAGATAGTCACTAGCTATACAACAGACAAGGGCCTCAAATCTAAAATATGCTTACAGCTAAAAAAATTGAACCCCCCCAAAAATTCCTCAAAGGAACAACGACCACATTAACTTAGAGAGACTTCTCCAAAGAGAAAATATGAATGGCCAAAAGACATAAGAAGAAATGTTCAACATTCCTGACCATAAATGAAATGCAAATCAAAACGTCAAATATTTTAGACCAATCAAGTCCATGAATTGCTTGTCCACACTGGAAACAAAAAAGTGTTAGCATTCTCAAAATATAATAGTAATTATGTACACATCAAACCAAGGAGGATATTTTAGGATAGGATCACAAGAGCTCAATAGCCATGCATATACGATCATATAAAATGATGTTTATCTAAATGAACTCCTAGAAATGGAAACAAGATGTTTTTATTTTACTTTTCATGGATTATATTTTCCCTTTTTGCCACTGTTTTGTTATTTCTGTTCATTTTTTCCTGAATGTTAAGTTTATCTGATTTGAAGAGGGGGAGGGGAAGGGTATCCACAGAAATGGTGGGAGAAAGGGTGAACTATTCAACTTGGAGGGAAGGGGAACAAGAAGAACAAAACAGAGAAAATGAGGGAAGAGTGATACTGTTTAAAAGGAAATGTACTCAAATAGCTGACTTTTGTGACTGTGACCTCTCTGTACATCACCTTTACATTAAAAATTTTTGAACAAATAAATACAGAATTAAAATAACTTTAAAATTATAATTGCCTGTGGACAGAAAGATAAATACAAATAAACTGAAATATTACAAGGAGTTGCTATATATTCTTCTGTTTTCATTTTACAGAAACAAGAAGTCTTCATAAACACTGCCAAAAAAATCAGTGAAAGATTTTTATTTAAGGAATGTGATTTGTTTTAAAGTGCCAATGAAGTTCACAATACAATTAAGATGAGTCTTTCATCCATCTTATAAAATGGCATAATGTTTATGTATAACATGATAACACACACACACACACACACACACACACACACGCCTGTATACATATCCTTTTGGCAATATGCAAATAATTTACAACACCTAATAAAACATAAATGCCAGTTACAGTGTTCAGGGGCTAATGACAAAAAATCTGTACATTTTCAGTACTGATATGATTTTTCTTTAATTTTCTTGAGTCTTAGTGCAGTGGAGTTGCACAGGTGGCTCTTGCAGATAAATAGATAGGAAGTGCTGACTCAATCTGAATTCTATCGTCTCTACTTCTCTAGAACATCTTAAATGTGTTGGAAGTGGGGTGAGGAGTGTTACTTCTTGTAAGAAATTGCTTCACATAAGCATGGAAACCAGATCTGAAGGGTAAGTTGATGAACTGGAAACCCAGGAGTCAGTTCCATTCAAAAGAATAACTGAAGACGAACAATCTCTTGTCCCAAGCTATTGTGCATCAGAAATTAAAACAAAATTCCCTCTTGTGTGGAAAGGGTCAGCCTTTTTATGTGTTCTGTTAGGCCTTCACATGACTGTTCCAGGGTCACTTATCATAAAAGAAAGCAGCCAACACTCATGCCAATCACATCCAAAGCCCTGTCCCAGGCAGATCTGGCAACCTCATGGTCAGGTCAGGTTGAAGCCTTAGAATGTCAGCCTCCTTTATCTTGTGTGATTGTTGTTGTTACTATACTATGCTATTTTTCTTCTTCTTTGTTCCCCTTTGGTTAATCTCATATTGTTACTGTATCTGACTTTGTTACCTGGTATATTGTATATACATTTGTTTATTTGAAATAAGAACGGGAAGGGGGGAAAATAATCTTGAAAGGGGGTGAGGGAGGGTAATGGGGACAAAAACATGAGAAGGGGTATCAATGTATGAGAGGTAATGCACCTACAGAACTGTAACCCTTCTATACACTATCTTGACAATAAAAATAAAAATTAAATAAAATAAGAAAAAAAGATGAGTCCTTCAAAAATATTATACATTTTAGGAAATTCTCATATTGTTTCATAATAGACTTAAAGAATCTAAAATTGGTGGAATGTGAAACATTTCCTGAGGCAAAACTAGTAGTATAATTCAACGTTGTTAAATATTTTGCCCATGCATACTGTGTATATCCAAACAAGAAATATTACTTAAAACATAGTCTCTTAAAATCACATTGAGATTATTTCTATTTTCTATCACTAGGTACATATGGAGGAAATATTACCTTAACTACTTCATATCTTTGCTTATCTATCCTTTTCATATCTATCCTTATACAAACAAAAATGAAGAAATGAAATATGCAGGAATGTGTGTGTATCTGAGTGTGTGTGTGTGTGTGTGTGTGTGTGTGTGCATGCATGTTTGTATACTAGTCCTAGAGCTTGAACTCGGGGCCTGGACACTGTTCTTGCTCTTTTGTGCTCAAGGCTAGCACTCTTGCTCTTGACCCTAAGCTCCCCCTTCAGATGTTTTGGTAGTTAATTGGAGATGAGTCTCAAGAACTTTCCTAGTCAGACTTCACATCATGATCATCAGATCCCACCCTCCAGAGCAGCTAGAATAACTATTAGACACTAAGACCGAACTTGCAGGAGAATTTTTAAAGAATCTAATAGCAAATTTTGAGCTAAATTATCTCAAGGAAATTCTTCAAATTCATTCTTATTCATTATAGAAACAGACGTTAATATCTCCATTTTCAATAAAATTTGGCCTTCCATTAACAATTTGTTATGTATTTAGTTCAAAATACATACCATTTGGGGTCAGAAGTATTGCCTAGTGGTAGAGTGCTCTCACCTGGTAATGCACGAAGCTCTAAGTTAGATTTCTTGCTATCACATACCCAGAAAATGCTGGAAGTGGAGCTGTGGCTCAACTGATAAGAGTGCTAGCTTTGAGAAAGCCCAAGAACAGTTCTCAGGCCCTTAGTTCAAGCCTCAGGACTGGCACAAAATGAATGTCATTTGCAGAAATTATGTATTTAGAAATAAAAGAGAATGTTTCCTGGATTTTATATGCTATAAAATATATGTTAATGCATCACAGAAGTTTTTTTAGTATGTTAAAACTATCTGCAACAAATATTGTGTAATTTATGTTGAAACTATTTTAGTTCTAAATATTCTCCCAATCAGAAGAAACCAACCAAGCAAAAACATAAGGTTTAATAACATCTAGCAATTACAAAGACACCTAATACACCCCATAACTGAAGCTGAAGACAATGGTTTTAACCCTTGGTGAGCACAAAATCTGTAAACACAGCTGTGAGATAAAGGAATAAAATTTATTTTTTGCAACAATAAATCCCACGGTTCTGGATAATTCCCAGAGCAACCTAGTTCTAGTCTCCTAGAACAAAAAAATGCAAAAAGATGTTAGTTTTATAATCACATAGGAAGGATTCATCATCACAAGTAGAAGGGGACACAGTCCTTAGCCTGCTCAGTGGAAGGTCAGGTGTTATCTATTTCTTGTTCACAAAATGGCGGATGGGCACAGTTCTGATGGACGAGTTCAGTATTCTAATAAGCAAGCTCACTCAAGCATTTCAAACAGAACTATTTAACATCAGAAATCACCTAATTTACATAGAGAAAGAGTTGGAGTTGGATTATAAAAGGTGGTCCAAACCTGTAGTCCAATTTTTCCACCTAAAACATCTAGACTAAAGGGGAAATCATCTCTCCATGTCATTTTTTGCACTATAAATTCTTTTCCTGTGTTGTTAAAATGTCTTTTTATTCTGCAATAGAAGTATTTTCCATGAATCAACCTTCTTTTTCAATGTTTCAAAAGAAAAATCTGCTTGTTTACATAAATTCCCTTCCCAAAGGATTATCTCTAGACAGATAGATTTTCCCCCCACTGAATGTGATATAGACCAGTAAGACAATATAATGCTCATTTGACCTGAATTCCTATTTTTGTAAATTAGACCCTGGCAACAAGGTATAGATATAATACATTATAGATAATTTTGTTTCTTCATGGTTCTCTAAACAAATAAAGATACTAGAAGTTAGAAACAAAGCAGGAGGAAGAGGAGGAGGAGGAGGAGAGGAGGGTGGAAATGACTATTTTATTCAAGCATGGCTACCCTGAAAGAGAGCCAACTTGAGCTTACAGGGGCATCTAGATATTTCCTGATGTTTCTGAAAATTAAGCAATTAAATGTTGATTTGTTGTTAATTTCATTCATGACTCTTCAATCATGGAAAGATTTGAAATTATGAAAAAGTTACTCAGTTTTGTAAAATATTTTTGCCACTGAAAATCTCTAACAAAACTAAAAATAGTTCACAACTTTTGAGGGAATTCTCTGGCAATATATAGTCCCAGTATTTTTCACACCTAGTGTCACTTTTTATTCACTCTCAATGTGTCTATTAATGAAGATAGGTTTATGCTTTAAGTATTAAAATTCACTTTCCTTCATTCTCCCTTTTTCTCTCCTTCCATGCCCCCTTTCTTAGAGAGGGTGTAAGTACTATATTTCATACCTTCTTCCTTCTTTTCTTCTTCCATATTTCCTCACGGGACCCTTTACAATACAACATATTTGTAGAAGTGACAGATACCAAATGTCCACTGTGATTGTTTTGCAGATAACTTAGTCATCATCCTTTTCTTCTTTCTGAAATTCATGCACACAAATACTATGCCAGCTTGAATGCTACCACGAACCAGATAACACATAAAATAATAAGAAATGTGATATAATTATATTAATTGTTTAATTATTATGTACTAGTAGTTTAATATAAAAATTTGATCATGTGGGCCGGGAGTTTGGCCTAGTGGTAGAGTGCTTGCCTAGCATGCACGAAGACCCGGGTTCAATTCCTCGGTACCACATACATAAAAAAAAGCCAGAAATGGTGCTGAGGCTCAAGAGGTAGAGCTCTAGCCTTGAGAAAGTCCAAGGACAGTGCTCAGGCCCTGAGTTCAAGCCCAGGAATGGCAAAAAAAAAATTGATCATGTAAAATAGCATGTTTAGAAATAAACTCCAGGGAAAGGGTATCAATGTATATGAATTAATGCACCTTCTATCTAGCAAATATAATATAACCCTTCTATTAATTACAATAAAAAATATATGAAAAAAATAAAGAAAAACAAAAAAAAGAAACTCCAGGAAATGGAAACAAGAGGATTTTCTTTACTTTTTTGTTGGTTTTGTTTTTGTCTTTTATTGTTGGGGTAATGTATAGAGGGGTTACAGGTATATTCTTCGGGCAGTAGGTGCACTATTTCTCACACATTGATACCCTTTCTCATGTTTTTGTCCCCATTTCCCTCCCGCACTCCTCCCAATCACCTTGGTATCCCCCCTTCCCTTCCCTATATTAAATAAACAAATAAATGAATATACAATATACCAAGTAGCAAAGTCAAATACAATAACAATATGAGATTAACCATAAAGGCAAATCTTTGTTCATTTATCTTTGGGAGGGCCAGAGGAGACACAGAAATGAAGGGACAAAGGGTCAGAAATGCGTTAGTGATATGCACTCGTGAAGGAAGAGGAGGAGGGAGTCAATACTCAAACCTTAGTCTTCCTTCTGATGTCTACCTCATGCTGTGAGTGACCTGAATTAAATAAAATCCACAGGGCAAATGAGCTCAGGCATGGATCACTCTGAGTTAGGACTATGCAGTTCTCTCCTACAACAAAAGGACAAAACTTCTTAGAAGAAATCAGAAGAGCCAAATGGAGACACCGTGATTCATGGGTTTACATATAAATACACAGAGTTCTTCCTGTTCTTAAAATTCACACAATACATAACTTCTGCAGAAGGATACACATGCTGAACTATCTAGGTATTTTAGAAAACAAGAAACTTAACAAAAATTTTATATTTCCATATCATGCTCTCATCCAATTCCATTTTCATGGATTTTGTTCATAATTCAGAGATTAAAATATATTCCCTTTCTCATAGAGATGATTCATGATAGAAAAAGGATTTTTCTTTAACAAGTTTAAACCATTACACATCAATGGTTTAATATCCCCATGTCCAGAAAACTTTCAGATTTAAATTTATATATTCACATCATTGTTAATGTTGTTGTAATAACTACAGTTTATTGAATCCCTCTTTCCCAGGAACCATATTTGTGAATTTGTATATGTTACTTAACACTCAACTTAAAATAGCTCTATGAAGTAATAATGGGATATTTTAAGAGATATTTTTAGAAAAAGAATATTTTGGAAATAACTGAGATATAAAATAATTCATCCATAATCATATATTCAAACTAAACTTTCCTATTCCAGTGTGTTTGTTTTGTTTTACTCTATAGTTCTTCCTTTTCTGTGTATCCCAAATTATTGCCTCTGTTTATCTCTTGATTTAAGAGGTCTGATACCCAAGCAACACTCAAAGAACTTTAAGAAAACATGTCCTGAATACTGGTGCTTTTGTTCAGAATAATCTTCACGGGTACATTTTTACATATGGACTTACACAGAAAGCCGTTCATTTAAATCCCTCATCAGCATATGAGCATAACATATTTGACTTTTTTATTATAGCCATCATTTTCACAAGTCATAGTTATTCCTGGCAACTCATTACTAATGGTACTTACCTTATTTTTTCAAGTCCCATCAGTATTTACAATAATAATATCCATTAATTACATTAATAACAAATGCAAGTGACTAACCAAAGAGAGAAAAGGAGAATACGGTCGTTAGGGGCCTGAGTGGAAGGGGAAAATGAACACAACTGGATCTAAGAGCTGTGAGCAAAAAACAATGGAGGGAAGTACAAATAAAGGTTCTCAATGCAAGATTTTTTCCCTATTTCGATCATTTCTGTCTGATAATATCTATTTGCATGTGCCATCATTTCACATGTGTCTAATCTCCATAACAACTCCACAAAATAGGTAAACTATTGCCATTTACATTCATCGATGATGAAGCTGGAGTCTTTGCTTCCTTAGAAAGAAATAGATCGCACATTTGGTAACATGAGAAAGTCAATGATATATGCAACCATTACTAACAACCATTGCTTTGTAGCACCATTCTTTTAGATATTTTGGTTCTGTATGGTATTGCAAACAATTGTTGTCTGTGGAATGATGAGTTTTCCTTTTGGTTACTGGGCATTGGGGATTTTTGTTGTTGTTTGGGGAAAGATTGTGTGTGTGTGTGTGTGTGTGTGTGTGTGTGTGCATATGTGTGTGTGTTAGCTGTACTGGTGAAAATTAGAATTCTACCACTGAGTCAGGCCTCTGGCACAGGTTTGTACCAGTTATGTTTAAGATGGAGCCTTGGTTCTTGCCTGAACCCTCCCCTAAACTGTCATCTCCTTATTTTAGGTTTTTTCATAACTGCTTAGATTTCTATGGTTTACCACCACATTAGGTTTCCTTCACTGAACCTGAATCTTGAACACTTTTCCTGCTGAATTGATCTGAAACCACATTCACCCCTTTCTGACAATCCTGTCATGTAGTGTGGGTTGAAAGGCATGTCACTGAAGTGGCTCACACCCAACCATGGGTGGAAGAAGAGGCAGGAGAGATGTTGAGCTTGAGTACATCGAGCCTTTCAAGTAGCTAGGATGACAGACATGAGTTTCTGTGGCCCAGTTCCATGGCTTACCATATTCAAAGAAAAAGACAGATTTCAGAAGTGACGGGTAAGACAAGAGCTGCACCTGTGAGAATTTCATAGTGGGCCTCATTAGTGAAATAAATTAGAGAGATCCATACTTCACAGTTGAAAATACCTAGCTTACCTGACTTCACACTCCAATGAAGTTGACTTGAATGAAGAAGTCATTTTAGAACTTTATGAATGCACTGAGGGAAGCCTGACATGTCTGCTCTGACATTTAGGCACTGCATTCTCAACAATCATAACTGAAATGTGAGTCATGAATTGTATCCACTAATAATCACACATGTATAAGGCACTGATCAGTTTTCTCTATCCATGGTTTTAAATCTTGAAACCTATTTCCAAGTCCATGGGTAGAGAACAATTTTGTTCTTTTATGACATAAGGCTTGGGCAGCAAGAGGACTGGAATAAAACAGTGTACCTCTCAAGCTACCATGTCTAACACTACTTCAATGACTATAGAAATAGCAACAAGTATGGGTTTTTTTCTTTTTTGTTGTAATTAATAGAAGGGTTACATTATATTCACCAGATAGAAGGTGCATTACTTCACAGACATAGATAACCCTTTCTCATGACATGGTCCCCATTTCCCTCCCACCTCCCCACCCCGCTTACCTTGATTTCCCCCCTTTCCTATCCAATTTCAAATAACCAATTAAGCACATATAAAATATATCAGATGGCCGGGAGTTTGGCCTAGTGGTAGAGTGCTTGCCTAGCATGTGCGAAGACCCGGGTTTGATTCCTTGGTACCACATACTTAGAAAAAGCCAGAAGTGGTGCTGAGGCTCAAGTGGTAGAGTTCTAGCCTTGAGAAAAATCCAAGGACAGTGCTCAGGCCCTGAGCTTAAGCCCAGGACTGGCAAAAATAAATAAATAAATAAAAAATAAAATAAAATATATCAGACAACAAGGTGAAATATTGTAACAATATGAGATAACCAAGGGATAGCAAAAGAGATGAGAGATAACATAATACATTAAGGACAACAATCACTCATTACAGCACTATTTACCATAGCAAAGATATGGAACCAACCCCGATGTCCCTCACTTGATGAGTGGATCAACAAGATATGGTATTTATACACAATGGAATTCTATGCTGCCGTCAGAAAGAACGACATCACCCCATTTGTAAGGAAATGGAAAGACTTAGAAAAAATCATATTAAGTGAAATAAGCCAGACTCAAAGGAACATAGGCCCAGTAGTCTCCCTCATTTGTCATAATCAGTAGAAACCTTGGGCTCTCCTCACAGAGATTTACAATAGAACAAAATCTAGAGACAAGGAAACAGTATGTTTTTTATCCAGATATTTTCTTAGTTACACAGCTCTGACATCAATTCCATCGCAATGTAAGCCATTCTAAAAGATATATAAAAGCCAGATGGGCAGGGAAAAAATTGCAGGCCTGATATCTCTTTAAATGTTCGTGTTTATTTTCATATGAAGGTGAGGATGACAGTGATGACACCAGTGATCCATTGCCAAGCACTTACTAGAAACTAAAGTCTGTAGGTTTCAATGCCATATTGAATTCCTATGCAAAATTTTGAATAACATGCTCAATTATTTCAGTGACATAGAGGAACTGAGGCTTAGAAAGGTAAAGTAAAAATGTTGCAATGTATGATAGAATAGAAAATACAGCAACACAAGGATAGCAAACTGCTTTGCAGCTTAGGGATCATCTGGCAAATGTCAATTCTAGAACATTCTACTGACCTGATTCTACTGCCTGAATGATTTCCAACCCACTTTTCTGAGCCTCTCCCATTGTATCTAATCATGTTGTTCATTGTCCACAGTAGAAATACAACCTCAGCTTAATGATGGTTCCATTTAGAATAGGACCTCCTTATGGAAGTCTGAATCCTGTGCTCTACCAAATGAGACCATGAAACATGAGAAAAGGCAGCAATGTTTGTGAAGTCATGCACCTTCTATCTGGCGAATATAATGTAACCCTTGTATTAATTACAATAAAAATTATATAAAAAATGAGACTGTGACAAATTATTGTTCTGATTGATCCATTAATATACTCAATATAGAATACATTCAATTCTCTAGCAGCAGCTATGAGTTTTGAACATATTCCTTGTCTATCCAGTAACGTGGACATGAAATGAACTACCTCCCATGTTTCATGCTCCAAGGAAAACTTGCCCATGTCATGAACACAGATTCTCCCAAATGTATCCATATCAGAAAGGGGAGTACTTGGACAGTAAAATGTAGAAATTCTATACTCCTTTTGGGGTCAGGTCTTGCCTATATTTGGTCTCCCAATCATAAACTACATAAAGCTCATTTGAATTATCATCTATCAAATTCAATTCTGGAGCAATATTTCCTTTAAAAAGGTGACAGTTCAAATAAGTAAATAACACATTAGTTGACAAAGCAAAATCTAAATTTTACCCATGTATCTCAAAAGGCATTGGTAATTCACTCCAAATCCCATCCTAGTACCCTTCTTCACATCCCTAACTCACCACTCAAAGACTCTCATTTTCTACTTCTCCCTTCTACTTTCCCTGCTTTTATTTTTGCCAAAGGTTCATAGACAGCATTCACAAATATATCTCCCTTGCCTAGAACTGTGTACTATGATCAATACAGCACAATAAGTTATATCTGAACATGCAGTTGTACTATTTTCCTTACAAGAATAACAGTGGAATAATATTCTTTATTTTGCTTCCTATTTTAAGTCCCTGTTATTCCTAAAGGAAGACTATCACCTTATCTTATGATTCTCTTCCTAAATCCACTAGGAAATATATACTTTGTAAAATAAAGAATGTTTAACTACCAGATGCTGACAGCACTGAAATGGGCAAACTTCTAAATACTTGCAAAGAAAAGTAATGATCAATGACAAGAAGATTGTTATTCTGTCAAAGGTACTTTCTTCCTTCAAGTATCAGTAATTCTTTATTTTTACCAGATGTTTGAAATATACATCATATTTAAATAACTACCATTGCCACAGGGAAAGAAAAGTAATATAACTGTAAGGTATACTACTCAGTTGTTTCAAAGCCATGATGCCAGAGCTCTACAGCCCCTCCCCCAAGGCAGTGGAATGTATCATTTAAAAAATGATATGCTCCATTCACAGCTTCCTTTTAAAACTAAAACTCTCTTAAGCTGAAATATCTCCCTAAGGTGGATTTGTGTCAGAATATATTCATGTTTTTTTTAATGAAACTAAAATTTCAATGGCACATGTACCATTGAGTGACCATGGTTGTTCCTTTAAGACATTTTGATGAATATTTATGCAAAGTATACTGCTCAGAAAATCAGATCCACAACTCAAATGAGTTGTATATTGAAACCATCAGATTAGTAAATGAACAAAGAGAGGAGGAAGGAAATGGGAGAGAAAGAGAGAACAGCTTATACTAAGTAACAGGAAAGAAGTGCACATATCACCCGATCAGGGGGAAATGATTTTATCATTAATGCTCAAAGACTTAAACTTTTTTCTTATGTAAAACTTGAGGTCTTTGTATTTTTGGTATTCATAAGCTTTGTAAATCGGAGTGATGATCCTTTTCAGTATGAATGTAAAAAAGATTATGTATGTAAATACTCAATCTCAATAAAGAAAAAAAATAAAAAGATTATGTATCCAATTACTCAATCTCAATAAAGAAAAAATAAGTAAATGAACAAAGCATGCAGTAAGACAGATAAGGAAGAAGAATGATGGAAAAGGTAACACTGATCAAGATGCACTGTACTCATAAATATATTAAAATAAAATATTTCTTAAATAGTTTTAAGAATCACCCAGCAGGATTTTTTAATTGATAGAGTAAAATCCTGGAAGTTGTGGATACTTTTATTATTTTTTATTCTTTATTTTTATCTTTAGAAACTTGAGAATATTTCTACCCACTTTTCTCCATTCTCTCTTCTGTGTTAAAGGAGCTTGGATGCAGAAAGCAGCACTTCTCACAAATCCTGACAGCTGGGTCACAGGTTAAAAAATTACTACCACGAAATCCAAATCATATCATTGTTTCAACATTGCAAGAGAAAATAAACACAGACTTACAGCTTTTGGCCAGTGGAATACTTTGCATCACCCTCTGACTGGTTACAGGAATCAACTTACCTCTGTTATAAAGACCATAACCAACTACTCATTTCCCAGAATTCCAGAGACATATTCAATATGAGAATACCTGAGAGTAAATAATGATGTTATTTTTCATTCCTCCAACCTTCCAATGGCTTCATAAACATCTCATTCCTTGTACCTATTCCTTTTCTGTTTGACATATACTCTGTAGCTCCTTTGAGTTTCTTACCAAATTTTGGACAATAAGTGGCAAAGTGAGTCATCTGCAATATTCTTCACAAACCCATTGTAGCTCCCCCCCCAAAAAAAGAGCCAACAAAGCTACTAGCAAATGATAAAATCAAAGAAGAATAAAAGGGGAAAGAAGAGGCCATGAGTTTGGCCTACTGGTAGAGTGCTTCATGAACAAAGACTGGGGTTCGATACCTCCATACCACATACATAAAAAAGCCGAAAGTGGTACTGTGGCTCAAGTGGTAGAGCACTGGCCTTGAGGAAAGCCCAAGAACAGTGCTCAGGACAGGCAAAAAAAAAGGAAAAGAAAGAAAGGCATCCCCTGACAGGTGGGCTCAGCTCCATCACATACTTAGGCAGTGAGCTATGTAGCCATCTCTGTCAGACACTTTTAGCAGAGAAACTGTTTTTCTCAGGAGAAAACAGGAGCAAACCTGAAGGATTGTTTTGTCTTTGTTTTGTTTGGTTGTGTTTTATTTTACAATCTGAGAGGTCACTGGAAGAGCTTCTGTGAGCAGTGACATATTTCCCAACAGATAACCTTTTTTGGGGAGGTGGGGCATCTGAACTATGCTTGATGAGTCTGAGAAAACAGAAAGACATCAAAATATCAGAAGAAATGATATTAAGTTAGGAAGAGAAAACAAATTCTTGCTTGATTCCTGCTAGTAATTCTAAAATTTTGTTTATTGTTTGTGAGCTTTCAGAACTCATAGTCACGTATTCCCAGAGCTCACCCCAACTCTCCAATTCAGCCTTAGAATAGCCATCCATCACCAGAGGATGTGACATCTATTTGCTCTTCCAACCCCCAAATTCCTCTGAGTATTTGAGAAACTTCTAGTCTCTCTCTCTCTCTCTAAGGATATTTGCAAGGTGCAAATAAACATGCCCATTTTGGAATTTACACATTCAATATTTGAAATGTCATGTGTGATCAAAAGGAATAAGAAAAGAAATTATTCCTGTGAATCCAGGGCAAAATCATCCTGTGCCATTTCATTTGGCTCAGGATAGAAACTACCTTACAGCCTCTCGCCACTTTTTCAAAGATACAGAAAGCAACAAAGGTATGTTCCACAGCTTTCCAAAGGCCCTGCCAGGAGGATGAGCATTAGCTCTGTGTCCTTATAAGAAATATAAATATACCCTTAACTTTGAATATACATTCATTCAGTCATCTAAATTTGGAAGCTCTCATGAATATTTAAGTAATCAGAAAGTAGTAGTAATCATAATCATTTCCATTTTATAATTAAAGTGGATGGGCCTTATTTTTAATTTAGGAACAGTTTTTTTCTTCATCTCTCTCTCACACTTAGGCAATCACAATAATTCGTGATTGAATGTAAGATTTATCTGGTAGGAAACATCTACCAAAATAAAAAGTCACTCTGGTTTGGAAAAAAATATTAGTTAATTAAATCAGACAAATTTTTTACTATTATAATTAAGATGATGTCTAATTTTTTAAACTCCCAAACTATAGATATACAAGCCAAAATATATAATACTTGCATGCACACCTGCACATATTCAGAGCAGAAAGAAATAGGAGTGTAAAATCACCTTGAATTTAGTAATCCTATTCATGCATTTAAGTTCATTTTACTTTAGCTACAATTGCCTAAATAATATTCCAGCAAACTAAATATTTAAGTAAGAGTTAACAGTTTCGTCTGTATCCATTCTTCTCTACAAGGACAGAGAACATTCTGTTCATTTATCTTTACCTTGAAAAATAATTGGGCAAATAAATTTCACAATGAATTTCTTTAGATTTAAGCAATTCTAAACCAGTTCTGAGGACTATGACTTGTAACAAAGCATACTACGTAGCTGGTACCAGGAAAGTGGGAAAGGAAACATGAATCTATCCAAATCCCTGATTCTGTTCCTGTGGGCTCAGCATTAAAGGGATACCCATATTTTTCCAGCACAATGTGGGTATGAAGAATGTCCTTAAGTGTCAAGTTCCATCATTTCTTTCTTCTAGAGCTCAGCACTTAGACATTTTACTTTCCTAGTTTAGCACCTGACCATTCCAACAGGCAATCATTTCTTAATGACAGAAATCACATGATGGCTCAAGCTTTGAAATGACAGGTATTTAAATTCAGAGTAAACATGTGCATTTGACAAGAATAAACTACATTCTACTTTCATCATTAAAAGAATTACAGCTAAATTGAATTAGGTATTTTAAAGAATTGTAAAACCACTTGGGAGGAGATATGTCCAAATATAAAAGGAGATGCATAGAATTTGATAAGAATAAAGTGAGTTTCTATGATATTTTTCCATGCCCAACTTCAGAAGGGATTAGAAATAGTTCTCTTATCAACATTTTCATTGATCAGGAAGCCTACTTGGACCCACAGCACACTGTGCAGCACAGCCAAAACATAACAGAGCCTTAATTCAGTTACTGTGACATGCAGAGTCCCATTCTCTGCTACTTCTGCCGGGCTCTGAGAAAGTGTTCTTTCTTCATGGTACTGACAGACTCAAAGCTCTTGACTCTGTCTGGGGAGGAGCCAGAATCGAAACCATCCTTAGAATAAACTCTACAATTTTTGAGATATATTAGTATTATTACCTGGATGATGAGCATCGGTCAATAGCCATACCTACAAAGGACCCTTTGGTAAAGCGTCTTCAAAACTCTTGGGGCACTTAATCAGTATTACTTAGCATCGTCCTTTTTATATGACTTAAAGGCTGAATTGAATTACCATGGTTAGGCAATTTGGGATTCAGCATCAGAATATCAGACCGCGACTCGTAGTTTAAATGGTATTTAAACTACAAAACTGAATAATAACACCTAAATAATAATGAATGTAACTCTAAGAAAAAAAGAAAGAAAGAAAGAAAGAAAGAAAGAAAGAAAGAAAGAAAGAAAGAAAAGAAGAAAGGAGGGAGGGAGGGAGGGAGGGAGGGAGGAAGGAAGGAAGGAAGGAAGGAAGGAAGGAAGGAAGGAAGGAAGGAAGGGAGAGAGAGAGAGAGAGAGAGAGAGAAAGAAAGAAAGAAAGAAAGAAAGAAAGAAAGAAAGAAAGAAAGGAAGGAAGAAGGGAGGGAGGGAGGCAGGGAGGGAGGGAGGGAGAGAGGGAGAGAGGGAGGGAGGAAGGAGAAAGAAAGAAAGAAAGAAAGAAAGAAAGAAAGAAAGAAAGAAAGAAAGAAAGAAAGAAAGAAGGAAAGAAGGAAGGAAAGAAAGAAAAAAGAAATCACATCTAATACATGTTACTCTACCCAATCCAGGACTTCTATGATACTTTTCACATAGTCTTGTTCCAGAATGTCTTCATCAAGACATTATTTCCTAATTTGGCTCAAAATAACCCACCCCATCTGCCACTACATTTCCTCTGACTCTCTCAATCTCTCAGGCAGCCCACTGAATATCAGGCATTTGTCAGGTGCCCCAAGCACCAAACATCAATTTTTGTTTGTCAGGTATTTCCATATTATTAAGAATTATTGGATAGCAGGGAATATGAATTTGAGTGCCTGAAAAGATACATTGAGACTCATGAAAGACAAACAAACTTTATATTTATTTTTTTTGCCAGTCCTGGGCTTGAGCTCAGGGCCTGAGCATTATCCTTGGACTTTCTCAAAGTTAGAGCTCTACCACTTGAAACTCAGCACCACTTCTGGCTTTTTTCTATGTATGTGGTACCAAGGAATTGAACCTGGGCCTTCATGCATGCTAGGCAAGCACTCTCCCACTAGGCCAAACTCCCAGCCCCAAAAGTTAAACAAATTTTAAAACAGTCTGTCCTCTCCCCTTTTAGTGAGTGCAACTTAGTTTAAAATTTTGGTAGTGTTTATTTGCTTTTTTTTTAACAACTACTCTATCGATTCTTTTTTTAAATCATTCGAGGGAATGTCAACAAGTAAAGGCAACGGATTTCAGAGCCCCAAATGCCACATATCAATTCAAGTTCAGTCATTTACATTCATCCATTAAATGCATCATTTGTGACCTCTTGCTAGTCGTGTGGTGTCAAGGCAGTCATAAGACAGTGATCATAAGTGCTTGACTCCTGTTCCCCAAAAATTCGAATGAAGACTTTATGGAAGAAGCGTAAAGTGTAAATGTGTTACCAAGGAATGCATAGGAAACTACTCAATAATTGAGCTTAAACTTGTACCCACTGAGGAATTGTAGATGTATATTGTAAAGAATATTTTCATATGGAAATGAGTATGAAGTCCTAGCCTTCGTCAAATAACATAGCACAAGTAGGGAGCCACAAGATTTGGAAGATGGTGCAGACATCTTCCCTTGAATAACAGATTATTTCTGTCCAAATAATTCTTGAAAGAGTACTTTTTCACTTCCTGTCCTGAAAATATGCCTGTGCTTACCAGCCTAGGAAATCTCCCTCGACTTAATTTCAGAAACTAAAAGAACACTAAGGAATCTATAAATACTAGTATTGAATATTAGCTATTGAATAACTGACTTGGTTGCATATTTAGAAAAACCGAAGTAGAATGGTTTAAGCTATCATTGATACTAAAGCTTCAATCATCTCCTTTAAAAGATTTTTTTTAATATCTTGAGGAAAAAAACAAAACAAATTAGAAACCTGACATATTGTTGCATTCCTGGAATCACTAGGGACACTGAGGCAGGAGAATCATACATTGCAGGATTGCACATCTGGATCTACAAAATGAAATTTTGTCTCAAAAAAACCTTGTGGAAATGAGTTATAAAATATGAAAAATAAAATATTCAGAAACTTTGTGCATCGCACAGGTTTCTAGTTAGAAAACATTCGTCAAACTAGATAATTCATGTGGAAAACACTTAAAAATTAGTCAAACGTGTTGGTATACAAGGCCAGTTACAGGGTCGTGGCTGCCCAGGTGACCAAAAGTTCCTCCTGAAGTTCGGGAAGTGAGGATATGCACGTTCCCTGGCCTCTGCCAACATGGAGCTCCACTGCCCTGAGCCTCTGAGTGGTTGATTGTGTTCACGAGAATGATGGGAAGATCCTGGCAGGCTGTCACATATGCCCATCTGCTGAAGCCCGTGAACCTGCCTGCAGGAGCAATAACAGCTTCTGTTGCTCTTCTGCCTTCCAAATCTTGCACAAGAGCTCCTCATGGGAGAAATCTAATCCAGAACCCTGCTGGCACAGATTCTGGAAAATGTTATTACCAAGAATCCAGAAGAAAACAGAGTAGGAGAAAAATAATAAGCTGCCATCAGATCATCTGACACTTCTCTCTTTAAATCCAACACTTGTATTTACTCTGTATAACTTTTTTGATGGTCTCAGAGATTTATAATATTAGACTTTGCCTGGTTCTCATTTTATGCCACCCTATAAAGGTTATATACACAAGTTTTTCCTTACCTTTCTGCTCATTCTGGACTTAGTAGGAGGAAGAAAAACATAATTAAAGGTCAGACAGCTACTCAGAAAGTAGAGATCCATAGGATTGCATTTTGATATCAGCCTAGGCAGGAAAGTGTGTAAGACTTTATCTTCAAAATAACTAGCAAAATCTAGGGCTGGGACTGTGGCCTAGTGGTAGAGTGCTCGCCTAGCATACATTAAGCCCTGGTTTCGATGGTACCGCATCCACAGAAAAAGCCGGAAATAGTGCTGTGGGTCACGTGGCAGGGCACTAGCCTTGAGCAAAAAAATAAAAATAAAAATAAATAAAAGTGTTCAAGGGCAATGCCCAGGCCCTGGAAAAAAAATAATAATAATTTAAAAAAATAACCAGCTGAGGGGAGGGAAATAGGGACAAAAACATGAGAAGGGGTAGCAATAATTGTTAAGTAATGCACCTTCTATCTGGCAAATATAATGTAACCCTTCTATTAATTACAATAAAAATATAATAAAAAATAACTAGCAAAGTCTAGTTGGAAGCATGTGTCAAATAATTGAGTAGATCTGAACAAGCAATCAGAGGTGCTACGTCAAACTCCAGTATTACCTCTGTAAATAAAAATAAATAAATGTTTCATTTAAATAAGAGATTTTTAAAAAGTAAAGTAAATGTCTTACACTGAGGAGACACACTGTAATTATTACAAATGTTAAGTATAGTTTCAAAAAGGACATGAACTCTATCATCATATAACAAAATCTGTGTTCATAGTAAAAATCTTCAGTCAAAATAATAATAATAGAAATAGGAGAAACAAATAGAGTTCAAAACTGATCTCAATGTGTACAGAAAATAAAAGGAATAAAGTGGGTATGATGGTATATTCCTATAGTCCCAGGAGTGAGGCAGCTGAGGCAGGAGAAACATGAGCTCAAGGACTGCCTCAGCCTCACAGGTTAGTTACAGGACAGTCTGGGTTAAATTTCAACTCCGGGTCTCACACAAAAATAAATAAAATTGGTAGGAATAAAACCAATGAGTAAAAAAAAGCAAACTTTATAAATTACCCAAAAGCTGTCTCCTTTTTATGATCAACATCACATAACACAAAATTACACCTTGACTTAAGTGTATAATGTTTAACAGTGTTAACTAATGTGTATTATTGTCTAATTTGTCTCTAGAAAAATTTTACCAAGACAAAGGAATCTTCCTACTCATTGAACAAGAGCTCACTTATTTCCCAAGTTCCTGAAAACATCCATTTTACTTTTTTGCTTATAAGCACTGCTTTAAATTACCTTATGTCAGTGGATTCAAATGGTAGTTATCTTTCTATCCTTTAGTTATCTCACTTAGCTTAATGGCCCCAAAGTTACTCCATATTATAAAAATATAACAGATCTTTTTTGCTTCAATAACTTCTACTGTTTATTTCCTCCTTATTATAGGCATTTTACTAGCTTTTAAAAACTATAATTAATAGAAGGGTTATAGTTATATTTGCCAGATAGAAGGTGCATTACTTCACACACATTGATACCCCTTCTCATGTTTTTGTCCCTATTTCCCTCCCCAACCTCCTCCCCTCATCTTGTTTCCTCCTCCTTCCCTTTCCTATTTCAAATAAACATATATACAAATATCAGAAAATAAGGTAAAATAATGTAACAATATGAGAATAATCAAGGGACAACAAAAGAGATGAGAAATAACAGTACATTAAGAACAACAATCACACATTATATAGCTCTTATTTCCATATCCTGGAGGTCCTTTCATTTAGTCTCATCTAATATGGCCTTATGTATCTAGGTTTTGAGCTATTGCAATCCTCTGCTAGGAGAGTCCAAGGTTTGTACGTATTATTACAAATGAGGGAAACCATTGAGTCGTTTACTAGCTTTTTTATGCTTTGATTTATTCCTAAAAGTGTATAAGGGTTGGGAGCATGGCCTAGTGGTAGAGTTCCTGCCTAACATGCAGGAAGTCCTGAGTTCTTTTCCTCAATGCTACATACACAGAAAAAGCTGGAAGTGGTGCTATGGTTCAAATGGTAAAGTGCTAGGCGTGAAGAAGCCCAAGGACAGTGCTCAGCCTTGAATTCAAGCTCCAGTATGTAAAAAAAAAAAAAAAAAACAGTGAAGTACTTAGTAATGAGTTACTTATGCTGTTCTCTTCTGGCATCTTAATGAATTATTCTAAAAGAAGTAGATACCGTAAGTGGGACTGAATAGAGGAAGAGATTGAGAAGCTTGTGAAAAAGATATGTAAGCTGTGTCCATAAGTAAATGACAGATCTTTTTAAGACAATAATTGATTGTGAGTGCTGGACCTTTCTTTACATGTTTAAATTAATTGTACAAGATGATTATGGTTTTGACTTCTATTTCCTTATTGATTGGCAATGTTCAACATCATTTTTTATGCACCTGTGGCCAATGTAAATTTTCACTGGTGAAATTTCTATATATTCCTTCTCCTCTTTAGATAATTAGGTTGGTACTATATTTTTCTATTGAATTGTTTGAATATATATGTGAATTTTATAAATTTAAATAACACCTGCTTAGAATTTTGCTAGAATTTTAGCCCAAGATGTTCAGAAAACAATCTACTTATATTTGTAATATACATCCAAATAAAAATCAATTTATTTGTATATTTGCTAATACACTCATTTTTCATTTCCTGTGATTTGGGAAATTTTTATTATTTATATATGTATGAACATATGTATACATAAAAGAACTTTAAGTTGAGTACAATATATGTAGATATTACTTTATTTTTATCTTCATTGTAACTGCAAATTTTCCTTTTGCATTCTGCATTTTTTCTTACTTTGCATGTCATTTATTTTTCTTTTAAATCAATCTTGCCAGATGCCTCCCTGAATCATTAATCACTTCAAAGGTCTATTTGGAGTTTAGTTAATCTTCTCCACTGTTTTTGCTGGAGTTATTTTTGTATAGTATTTCACGGATCTCTACCCATTATTATTTCCTTCCCAGTTGTTTATTTCATTTTTCTCAATGCTCCATTTCTAACTTCCCAAGCTGAGCCCTTAAGCTAACTTGTTTCGTATTTTCTGATTAAAATTTTAACGCCGTAAATCATCACCCTCACTCTCTTCCTAGTTCTGCTGGAACTATTTCTGACAGAGAAAAGCGGGTATAAGATAACTGACCCTGGGCAGAAAATGAGTCAAGGTCTCAGATTTTACAAGATACTCCTTGCTTTCACTGTGAATGTTCAAATACCATTACAAAAAGATATGGAAAACATGAGATGAAAATGGGAAAGTCAGAAATGGTTAATTTCACCCATGTATGTTGATTGGTAAAGGAAGAAAAAGAAGCACTGGAGATGGGATTAATAATGAATGCCTTTGATATTGTGATTTGTTTTAGTGAATTGTTCCCCTCACTCTAGGATAGTTCCTCTTTTTATGTTTATTTGGCTTATCTTATTTCTTTTCCTCTCATTTCTTTTCCTCTTTCCTGATTCCAAACGTCAAGTGAGACCCAGACAGGCTCCTCAAGCCGTTACTATTTGCCAGGCCTTTACTATATGAGCTAAGCATTGGAAAAGTCATGAGAAAGATAAGCATATTCCTGCCATCAACGTTTTAAATCTGTAAATTCTTGTACAGAATACCTGATAACTCTGATTAAGCATCTTCTCAGTAAATATATGAATAATTGTCACTTTTCCTGTATGAAAAAAAGACTAATAGTGATATTGACTAGACACTAAGTTGACAATGTAGTTTACAATTTGTGGGAGGAAGGGAGGAAAGGAGAGAGAGGGTGGCAGAGGGGTAACATTGCTCAAAAAGAAATGTACTCATTATCTTACTTATGTAATTGTAAGCCCTGTGTACACCACCATTACAATAAAAAATAAGAAATAAAAAATAAATAAATTTTAAAAATAAAGTCAGCTCTGGCAGGATAAAAGAACTATAGATGCTTAATAAGCACAATAGAGTTCTTAATTGCCTTGAGTGGAGTTTGCTCCTCAAACTAAAAGTGAAGAGTTGGGTGTTGGAGTTATGTGGCAAGTGGGATATGCTAATTTCTTCACTTTGGCTTGTATGAGGTGCAGCCACTGGTGTAGAAAATATATAAAGATGAGGGATATGGTTAAAGAAAGCTAGTTCAGGATTTTACACACAATTTGGGTTTTTTCATATGAAATTCAAATAACTGCATATTAAGTTATAAATACATATTGTTGGTTATACTGGTCTAGGTTTTAGGAAACATTTAGTCTGGAGAATAAGATATGGAAATCATGTTTCCATATATGTTTATCAAAGATATTACTATAGATGCTATCACCCAAGGAAACATACAGATAAGAAGAGCACAAAACCAACATTAACTGCAGCTCCCAAAGCTAATGGTTGTAATTCCCATCTTCATACTCGTTTAACTTAATGGATGAGGAGTTATCATTTACTGTCCAACAAACTCCTACTCTCCTGCATCCTCGATTGGATGCACTTGATGAATTGCAACATTACCAGTGTTCTATTTGTCTCCAGTCTGTTGATTATACCACACAATTACTTTTGTATAAGCTACAGAATACATTCATCCAATGAAGCTGACATAAGATATTAACTATTAGTAGTCCATCCTTTTTCAAACTTGGCATCTTATAAGTAATCATTAGTTTTCTGCTTTGGTTTACATATTGATATATTTGTATATATATTATTTTAATCTTATTGAAGCACAAGATGTGTATGTGAAATACCATAGCAAAGCCCCTGTGGACAATTAGCACATCTTTTAACAGGAATGTGTATTAAGGAAGTGAAACATATCCTGAAGAGATTATGTGTATCAGTAGAAGTTTTCAGGGCAAATGAAAAGAATGAAAGAGGGTGGATATGGTCAAAATACATTACCACTTGTGTAAAAACAGAACAATAAGGCTGTTAAGTTTGGTTGGGGAAGAGAGGAAGAAGCATGAGAGAGACTGGAGAAAGGCATATGCAGGATTAAGGCACATCATGTACAAATACAAACTTACTGAAGTGAACCCCAACCCATACTGCTAATTGATACTAATAAAATCTTAAAACTGTTTTGCTTTAATTTTGATTTTTAACTATTCCAGTTTTATATTCTAAAATATTTGTATTAAAGTTTCATTTCGAAGTAGGTAATGTGAACTATATACTGGTATAATGACATTAAATATTCATAGAAAAAAAGGAGTCTCAATGTGACTGCTTAGTGAAGTAGTATCTGGGGAATGAAAAGACAGGAGGGTTTTAAGGAATTCATCTCTTTGATATTGTAGCACATTTAAGCTTCCCAAGGAGATACAGGTTACCAAAGGTAAATTCAGGCAACCAATCTCTCATTTTAACTCTCTTCTTCAAAAAAAAAATCTTTCCCTTCCTTTGAAGTTTGAGAGCTCTAAGACTTATAGGAATTGGTCCAGAAAAATAAACCTGTTTCTTTCCCACTGCCTACTGGAGTAATGGCTTCTTCTACACATAAACAATATTTGAAGAAATAAATAAATAAATAATCAAAGATTATACACTCTGTTTGAATAACTTACACCTACTATATACTACTTAAATCGCTATTCGCCATGAATATTGCACTAAAGAATTTGAAAGATATATTAATGTTCACAGAGACACATTTCCCATCAAAGCACGACCTACAGGTCAAATTTGTCCTGACATATTGCAGAATTTCAATTAGTGAATCATTTGGGAAAACAGAAAAAAATGTGATGGCATGAAAATTAAACATGGGGGCATTTAAGATATGAAAGCTTTCATGCACATGAACTAAAATTGTATTCTTCTCCATCTTACAATTGGTTAAGTCTTGACTACACAAAATCCTAGATCACTTGAGAATTTATAAAGAAAAAAAATATCAGAAATTGTATCTCAAGCAACAGAGCACTCACTTTGAGTGAAAAAGCTAGATAAGAACTGGAGACCTGAGTTCAAGCCCCAGAACTGGCACAAAACAAACATACAAGAAATAAATCATTTTTAAAAATATAGGTGGTGGTGTTCATACTTCTAGTCTTAGCACTTCAACATATTAAAATCTGAGTATGTCAATTCAAAGCCATTATGGGCAGAAAATCCCATGACACTCTCATCAAAATCAAACCTTAATCACAGAGTGCAGCAATGGCTCAAGCTGTAATGTGGCATCCCTGAGTGAAGAGTCTAAGGAATAATATACACCTCAATACTGGCAAAAGAAGAAGAAAAAGAATGAAGAAAGAAGATGAGGAGGGGAGGAGGAGAGGAGAAGGAAGGAAGGAAGGAAGGAAAGAAGGAAGGAAGGAAGGAAGGAAGGAAGGAAGGAAGGAAGGAAGGAAGGAAGGAAGGAAGGAAGGAGAAAAGAAAGAGAAGAAAGAAAGAAAAGAAAAAGAGGGAGAGAGGAAGGGAGGAAGGGGGGGAAAGAGGGAGGAAAGGGAAGCAAAAGGAAGGGAAAGAGCCACTAGCACTATGATGTTCATTGCAGCAGTATTTACCTTAGCAAAGATATGGAACCAACCCACATGCCCCTCAGTTGATGAATGGATCAACAAGATGTGGTATTTATACACAATGGAATTCTATGCTACTCTCAGAAAGAAAGACATTTCCCCATTTGTAAGGAAATGGAAAGACTTGAAAAAGTCATATTAAGTGAAGTAAGCCAGACTCAAAGGAACATAGGCTCAATAGTATTCCTCATCTGTAATAATTAGTACACATCTAGGACTCTCCTAGCAGAGGATTACAATAGCTCAAAACCTAGGAATATAAGGTCATATAGGATGAGACTAAATGGAAGGATCTCTAGAATATGGAAACAAGAGCTTTATCTTTTTATTTTTCTTGTCTTTTTTGACCCTTGATTAATCTCATATTGGTACTGTTTCTGACTTTGTTACCTGGTATATTGTATATGCGTTTATTTGTTTGTTTGAAATAGGAAAGGGAAGGGGGGAAACAAGATGGTTGGGAGGTAGTTGGGAGAGATAAATAAGGTAAAAGATATAAGGAGTATCAATGTATAAGAAGTAATGCACCTACTATCTGGCGAATGTAACTGTAACCCTCTATACATTACCTAGACAATAAAAACATAAAAGAAAAGAAAAGGAAAAAAAAGAAAAGGAAAAGGACTGTTATAAAAGGTATCCATAACTTCGAGTAAAGCCTTGGTCTGCTGTCTTCTGATGCTAAGTTAGAGGCATTCAGTCATAATCCTACAAAGGCTGGGTTAGGCCCATTGGCTCCTCAGCCAAGCACACACAATTGTCTGAACATGAGGCTCCTTTCCTACTAAAAAGGACTACCATGGCAACAAGACATTTGTCAGTAGGTTAAAACTAACTCAGGACCATTGAATCCCAGTTTCCTTTCCCAGTTAGTGGATGCAGCCTCCAATGCTGGGTGACTTGTGCTTCACAAGGAAGAAATGACATCAAAGGTTCAAGAAGCAACGCCACTAGGCACACCTGGCTGCCACAAGCCATCGCCATTTCACCTTGTATTACCTTTCTGGTGCCTCCTGTTTCAACACAAAAGGATGTGAAGCCCCAATTTCATAGTTAGCACTTGTACTGAAAGTTCAGATCAAAACCCAGGCACTGGACAACAGAAGCACAATGACCTCAAGGCAGGAATGTTAGTAAACATGCAGGTTCTGATTCAGGAAGTCTATTGGGTAAAGCCTAAAGAGAAGCTTATTCTTAACTGTTTTCTTTTTTTATTTTTGAGAAAAAGTCTTGTTTCATATCTCAGACTGTCTTCACACCCACAACTCTCCTGCCTCCACTGCCCAGGTATGAGAATATTGGCAATGTAGTCATGTACAATCATGCTCAGCTTCAAACAAGTCTTCAAGAATCTGTGTCATGGGGCGGGGAATTTGGCTTAGTGGTTAAAGTGCTTGCCTAGCATGCATGAAGCCCGGGTTCGATTCCTCGGTACCACATACATAGAAAAAAGCCGGAAGTGTGCTGAGGCTCAAGTGGTAGAGCTCTAGCCTTGAGAAAGTCCAAGGACAGTGCTCAGGCCCTGAGCTCAAGCACAGGACTAGCAAAAAAAAAAATCTGTGTCATGCCAGGGTT
The DNA here is from genome assembly GCF_031878675.1 of Megascapheus bottae. Taxonomy (NCBI): domain Eukaryota; kingdom Metazoa; phylum Chordata; class Mammalia; order Rodentia; family Geomyidae; genus Megascapheus; species Megascapheus bottae. Next base: position 30,897,418 of record NC_143517.1, on the reverse strand, counting down.
TAAGAGTGTTAAAGTATTTCTTCATACCAAGAAACACAAGTGAAGATTCGATAAATTGCCAGAAGCCTCCAAATAAACGGGATTAAATTTTTCATGGAAAAAAAAAGAAAAGAAAACCAACCTATAGGACAAGTCTGTAATCTCAGTTACATGGAAGATAAGAAAGAGTAAGATTTGAAGATGAACTAGGTAAAAACACATGATCCTGTTTGAAAAATAACTAATAGAAAAATAGCTTGAGGGATGCCTCAAGTGCCAAGATGCTTACCTAATACTCTCAAAGCCTTGAGTTCATTCTGTACTCAAAAATCACACACAAACTGTTAATTGTTGACAGGGACATTTAGTAGTCTGGTGGTGCTCCAATTATATGGGGATTAGGGTAAAGGTTTGGCAAATTAGGAAATTTAAACATGTAATCAATAAATCATGTTATCTTTTTATGAAGCAAAAAATATCACCACAAAATTTGGCAAATAGGAAAAATACAGAGGAAGAGATCTGAAAAGAAAGCAGGGCTGGGGTGTCGCTCAGAGGCAAAGCACTTGCCTACCATGTGGGGTTTTTTTTCTTGCTATTTTGTTTTTGTGTTTCTCCTTGGATGGCTATTTTTGCTTTCTGTATCTTGAATCTAAGGTTTTCTGTTTGGAGGATGGTAAGGTGGGAAATGGAGAGACAAAGGGTGAACAAATGCAGCCATTATGCTCACCAGATACTATGTTGAGAATGAAATAAACAACTTGTGGGTGAGTAAGGGAGAAAAAACTGAGAGAAAGTAAGGAAGGGGGTGACACTATTCAAACACAAATGTACTAACTACCTGATCTATGTAACTGTAACAATGACAATTCTTTAAAAAATAAGCATCCAGACAGCATGCCCTCATCTCACAATGAAGTACCCAATCTTTCTTACATATACAGCCCGAGTGAAAGCGGTTATCTCCATAGACTGACACACTGTTCACTAAGATGACTTCTGATTATCATTTTTTTCTTTTTATAGTTTTCCTTAGAAGAAAGAAAATTCACTTATACCAATATAAAGAGTCTTCCTTACCTGAACACTCAGTATTTAGAGTGGTAAATTAATAAGCTGGAGTTCTTGACAACATACCAGTCTCTTAGGAATTGCATTTGGTAGCAATGCCCAGAGGATGTCAACTCAGAGCAAACTTGAAAAATTAATTTCTGGGCTTGCAGAGATGAGAATCAGACCTAGCAAGTGATGACCTCATCAAATAATGATTCTCACCTTGTCTAAACCACCAGCTGGCTCCCCTAGTGTGTACTTCCTTAACCAGGGCTATTACCACAATCTGCATAACCAATTGTCAGGGAGAAAAATGTTTTCTATACTACTTTTTAATTTCTGACTTCTTTCCCGGAGGTACAACTTCTTAATCAAAAGCTACTTTGTTTTCTTGCATTTCATGTTTAGTAACCCATTATCAAGCCATTGGCAGATGATAAATTACTCACAATTCTACTTGGTGTCTCGTTGAGGAAAACTGCAGCACAATCTTTTCTGTACTGAATCATTTGTGTGGGTTTACAAGGAATGTAGTGAGAACTGAATCTGGAAATGTGGCAGATAGGCTTTCAAAAGGGGAAAAGTAAGCATCCAAGGGATATGAGAGAGCTAATTCGTTTCTGCCAAAAGCCACTGGATAATTACAATATCATTTGCAGGCCATAGACCATGATCGGCACAGGCAGATAACCACGAACAACCGAGGGGAAGCATAAGAGAAGCATACTTGTCCATCCTGCCATGTACCAAATGCTTTCTGGGCCTTTAAATGGCCCTTAGACCAAACACTCATTGTCTCTGTATCTAATATTAAACATCAGTGACTTCAAAGTAAAACTTTCTTATACACAAGTGAGTTGTGGTTCTCAAACTTTAATGTATGTAAGAACTGGAGTAAAGAGCATGTTAAAATCCAGATTGCTGGGCTCCATTCCACAGGTTCAATTTGGGAAAGTCTGGAGCCTGGCCAAATAATTTGCATTTCTCCCAAGTTGCCAGATGTTGCTGATGTTGTTGGCCAAACGTGCATGCTTTTGAGAACTGCTGCCTTTATTCAAGGAAGGTTTCAAGGAATACTTGAAAAATCGGCTTACAACAATGCGTGGTCACACTGCATGGAAATCACCCGGATGCACCTCAGACCAGTTTAAATAAGGGTGGTTGTCCATGTTCTATGTTTTCATATTTTATTAATAAAAATCCAGTGTGTGAAGTTTGAGGAATGGTGGCAGGCTGCACTCAACAGTGCATGTGGCATACAGTCAGTGGATACTACGTAGGAAAATGACTCTGAGGCTCATTAGTTCCTATGAGATCATGAATCTTACTTAGATAAGTTCTTGCATCTTACTCATAAGAAGCAAAGTTCTAATCTCACTTCATCCTCTATGTGTCTTATCTTTAAAATAAATTAATAATAATAATAATAGCACTTGTGCCTAAAGTGAGGTGGATCTATCTCTGACATGTAGGAAATGCAAAATAAACATTTCCTTTTTATGATACACATATCTACTACATATAACATCCAAGGTTGCCCAGGATCTCAGCCCTTCTCAAAGTGACTCTCAAAATGAAGACAATACTGTCCAAAAATGACTGTGCACAGAAATAACTTGCCCGTTCCTCAAAAGACTAAACATAGAGCTCCCCTATGACCCAGCAATTCCACTACTTGGCATTTACCCAACCGTCCAGAAACAAGGGCATACTAAATCCACTAGCACAACAATGTTCATTGCAGCACTATTTACCATAGCAAAGATATGGAACCAACCTAGATGTCCCTCAGTTAATGAGTGGATCAAGATGTGGTATTTATACACAATAGAATTCTATGCTGCTGTCAGAAAGAACGACATCTCCCCATTTGTAAGGAAATGGAAAGACTTTGAAAAAATCATATTAAGTGAAGTAAGCCAGACTCAAAGGAACATAGGCTCAATGGTTTCCCTCATTTGCCATAATCAGTAGAAACCTTGGACTCTTCCAGCAGAGATTTGCAATAGAGTAAAACCTAGATACATAAGGCCATATAGTATGAAGCCAAATGAAAGGACCTCTAGGATATAGAAACAAAAGCCATATAATGAGTGATTGTTGTCCTTAATGTACTATGTTATCTCTCATCTCTTTTGCTGTCCCTTGGTTTTCTTGAATTGTTACAGTATTTCACTATGTTATCTGATATATTGTATGTATGTGTATTTGGTTATTTGAAATTGGATAGGAAAGGGAGAAAAACAAGATGAGGATGGGGGTGGGGGAGGGAAATGGGGACCAAGACATGAGAAAGGGTATCAATGTATGTGAAGTAATGCACCTTCCATCTGGCAAATGTAATGTAACCCTTCTATTAAGTACAATAAAAAATATATGAAAAGAAAAAAAGAAAAGATTTAATTATAGTGGCAGTACATAGTAAAGAGGCCTACTTATTTCCTTCATCTAGAGGAAGAAACTAAAGTTCATAAACTTGTGAATTTCTGAAATCTGAAGAGTTATTTACTGCTGAAACTGGATCTTGAAGCCATATTCTCTAATATGAAATATTGTACTTTCCCTATTATGTCTCTTTCTGATAACATAAATGATTCTTTAACTACAAATAATAAATGTACTAAATATCAATATGCTAAAATGAGAAAATTAAAACATTGTTAGTATTTCATAATGTACACAAGGTCCCTTCCCTCTTTCATCCTGTTGACAAAGAAATAAACTACCTGACATTCATAAGCTCTTTATTTACCTTCAATTTGTGAAGTAAAAAACTGAGCATAAGAAAAAAATTAGAAAAGTAGAACAATAACAGTGTTAGAGATTTATAGAAAGAACCAGGAGAATTTAGAAAATGTAACAGGTATTACAATTTAGTTCAAATTATATAGGCTTCTATTAGAAGATTCACTTAATAATTTATTTTCCAGATACACTATTAGCCATCAAAACTCTTTGCCTGCCTCCCAGTGCAACGTCAGTGTTCAATCACTAGTAAAAGTGACAATAGTTAAATTATACTCAATTTCAAATATAGGCTATTTTTCACAGAGATTAGGATATTTGACATCTTTTCATTACTATATGTATTTATTTGGCAGAATATAGTGCATGCTCACATATGCAGAAACAGTATAAAGCTCACAATTGCTGTGTTAACATTACTTGCATCTAAACTGGGGGGAGGGGAGAGGGAGGGAAAGAGTAGAGGAGGAAAGGAAGGGAAAGGAAGGCCAGGGAAAGGCAAGACAGAGAAAATAGATTGCAAAGTCATGGAGATTAAAATGAAATACATAATCTAGAAATGAAGTTTTGACTAGAAAAGAAAAAAAGAACATTCCGTAAATAACTGGTAGAATGCATACAAAGTCTGTAGATTGAATGGACATATCATTTTCTGTATTACTTTTCTGAATTGGAGGTTAAATTGAGGTCATATGGGACAGTGTCTAAAGCACAAAATGGGATATTTAAGTGTGAAGGGAAATTGCTTGCAACTTGCTGTCAAATCATTGAGAAAAAGACTATTAATAATTAATACATAATGTTAATATGTAGAGAATAGCAGCACAAGTATAATAAATGTAAAATGTTGCCAAACTGAAGAATTGTCATGAAGTGGGTCTTGACTTGTCTGTAGTGCTCTGTATAGTATCACTAACAAAATAGAAACTCAGAAATGATTGCTGAATTGGTGGTAAAAATGACAGATTTCTTTTTAAGGAGGGTGAATGTAAAATGATTTACAGACAGTCCAGACTAAACTTTGAGCAGACTGAAGGCATCATAGTGTTGAACACAAAGATAAAGTACTTCTAGGTTCTAAATGAAGAATTAATAATACTTTTAGAATCTTGGAAACTTATATCTTTGACATCTAGTCCTCTGTTCTCACAAACTAAATCTAGTAAAGTTTTTACCATTTGTAAATTTGACTGCTTGAACATAATATACTTCTGTCAAATCAAGGACTAAAACATGTTTTTGACATACTTTATTAAGATAATCAACAGCTATTACTCATAAACCAACAACCACTTTATTACAAATTGAGCATATGTTTTATTGAAACAAGACTATGCCATCTTAGAAATTTCTAAACAGCAGAATCAAACTGTTCATAAATTTACAATACAGAAAATAAAAAAACACAGTTAAAAGCAGCTTAGCTAGAAAGCTAATTGTGGATAGTCAATCTTCTTTGGGAATTGTGCTATTAATCTCCTTACATAACAGTAAATCTTGATGTCCAATTAACTGAAATGCTTTCAGTTAGATCAACAGATGATAAACAATATATAAATAAGTAATAATAGTGCATAATTGTAACCAAATAGTGAAGGAGGATAATCAACTTTTTTAAAGAATGAGAAAATGTCACATATATATTCCATATACAGAGAACAAAATCCATCACAACTCAATTACTGTTTATAAAATACTAACATAAGGAATTTTTCAAAACATTTATTCTATTAGTCACAGTCTAAACCAATATAGAATTCATTAGTCACAGATGCCACTAGTTATTAACAATTTCCTGAAGGCATTTTTACCCTTAATATCTGTTATATTTGCTGCTCAGACATTTTAATTGTACATTTTAAAATCATTGCAAATATGATAATCAAGGAAATGCAGTACATTTCAACTAAATAATATGTACATTTATTTATTTAAAAATCCCTTCAGTTTCAGAAATTCTTTATGTCAGCTGAGTTGTTTTACATTTAGTCTCATTATACCTGCGGGTGAGTGAAAAGAAAATTTCTAGATAGTCTAAATTTGTCATCACATAATCACACTGGAAAATATTTATAAATTGTGTTATACATGAAACAAGGAGATGCTGGTGGGGATGTGGCCAGGAGGGATTGATAGTACACTGTTGGGGGGAGTGTAAACTTGTTCAACCACTCTGGAAAGCAGTATGGTTCCCCAAAAGACTAAACATAGAGCTCCTCTATGACCCAGCAATTCCACTACTTGGCATTTACCCACTCGTCCAGACACAAGGACAAACTAAATCCACTAATACAACCATGTTCATTGCAGGACTATTTTTTAGCATAACAAAGATATGGAACCAATCCAAATGCCCCTCCGTTGATGAGTGGATCAACAAGATGTGGTATTTATATACAATGGAATTCTATGCTGCCATCAGAAAGAACACCATCACTCCATTTGTAAGTAAATGGAAACACTTGGAAAAAATCATATTAAGTGAAATAAGCCAGACCCAAAGGAACATAGGCTCAATGGTTTCCCTCATTTGTAATAATTAGTACACATCTAGGACTTTCCTAGCAGGGGATCACAATAGCTCAAAAACTGTGCACATAAGGTCATATAGGATGAGACTGAGTGACATGAACTCTGGGTATGGAAAGAAGAGGTTTAACTTTGTGATTGTTGTTCTTAATGTACTGTCATTTCTTTTCTCTTTTTTCCCTTAATAGTTAATCTCATGTGGTTACTGTATCTGACTTTGTAACCTGTTATATTGTATATACATTTATTTGTTTATTTGAAATAGGGAAGAGAAGTGGGGGAAACAAGATGATTGGGAGGAGATGGTGGGAGAGAAATGGGGATAAAAACATGAGAAGGAGTATCAACGTTGGAGAAGTGATGCACCCACTACCTGATGAATGTAATTGTAACCCCTCTATACATTACCCCGACAATACAATAAAATAAAAATAAATTTAAAAAATTGTGTTATACATATTTTATGATGGAATGTCTCCTTTGAGTGTCAAATTTTATAAGATCATTAAATATTCGATATCATCAACTCCAGAAAAACAAATATGTTTAGAAATTTTTTGCAGGTTTATTATTTTTGCAGTATATTATTGGCTCTATAAAAACTAAAAGGAACATGACATTGGTATCTTCATTCCCCTTTTAAAATGAGGTTGTTCAAAGGTAATACATATGTATAATAAAGAGGTAATATATATAATATGTATTGCATGTGTATTTCATGCTTATTACTAACATTTAATAGTATTTAACGTATCTTTGTTAGGGAGGTCTACTGAGAACATTGCTACACACAAATTGCTACCTATTTTAATACTTTAGCTAGATGCTGTTTCTGATGTCTTCATAGTCCTTCCTTTTCATGTTTGCTGAGAATTCCTCATCCTTCCCAACTATCATAAATATGAGCTCCTCAGAGCTAATTCTCCATTTTGCATCACTCAGGCAGACTGGGCCACTTGCATTTCCCTCCTAATACAGCATAGATACTTCTACCCGAGAAGTGCTCTACTTGCTCTTTCCCTTTCTCCCTCTTCCTTTTCCTCTTCCCCCTCTCTCCCTGCCCTTCACCTTACAGTACACCAGGGATAGGTCATGTGGTCACTTCTATGTACTCAGAAAAGCTACTAGAGCATCTGAAACACAATAACAACTCAAAGATTATTGCCCTATAAAATTATATATGGCTTCATAAGTAATAGTTCCAGAAGCATATTTTATTTCACACAATTAGTAGAAAAACTTTTGTGTGTCAGTCTTGGGTCTTGAACTCTGAGCTTGGGCACTGTTCCTGAGCTTTTCTGCTCAAGGTGAATCAGCTTTTCTCTTTCTCTTTTTTTTGGGGGGAAGTGGGGGGCCAGCCCTGGGCTTGGGCTCAGCGCCTGAGCACTGTCCTTGGACTTTCTCAAGGCTAGCACTCTACCACTTGAGCCTCAGCACCACTTCCGGCTTTTTGCTATGCATGTGGTACCAGGGAATCAAACCCAGGTCTTCGTGCATGCTAGGCAAGCACTCTACCACTAGGCCAAACTCCCAGCCCGGTGAACCAGCTTTTGAGTGGTTAATCACAGGTAAGAGTCTAAAGGACTTTCTTGCCCAGGCTAACTTCAAACCATGATCCTCAAATCTCAGCCTCCTGAGTAGCAAGGATTACATGCATAAAACACTGGTGCCCAATGATTTAACATTACTGTTTCCATGTTATTTCATCATTGAATTACACAATCTCCAAATTCTGTAAGAGCTGGTTCTCTTAGCTTCCATTGTGCTGATGATAGCTAAAACCTTGGGTGATCCAATAACAGAACAAGAGCTTTTGCCTCTGAAGCATTATAACTGAAACAAATACCCATAATTTAACACCTACTTTCCTGTCAGGAGAGTGATCTTTTTTCAAGACTCTGCCATTGCTTAAATGTATCATCAGTTACCTTTCTCCTATACATATGCATCAGTCTTATCAGAGGAGATAGGAGAACTTCCACTGCTTCCTCTCAAGTTATTACTTGTGGTTATCTATAGCATACCACTTATTCCTTTTATACTCAATGTTTGTTTCCTTTCCTTATGAAAATAATATTTAGACTATTTGAATTTAACTGAGGGGGGGATGACAGAGAATTGCTTAGAAGTTATTTTCCAGAAAGTGCAGGAGCAAAATGCAACTAGTTGGTGTTGTAGCTTTCATTTGTTTTCCATAGACTGTCAGAAAAACAGAACCACTACCCCACCAACCCATTTCCTATCATGTTCCTATCAAAAGGCATAAGAGATATTAACTTGAGTTCTGGGTAGAGAAGAAATGCTCTTTAATAATTGTTGATCTTCTACCTATACCTCACAAAGACTTAATGCTCAAATTTACGGACACACACACACACACACACACACACACACACACACTTTCACACACACATAAATTAAGTGGGTTTTTCAGCAATCTGGATCAATCATGAGCAGAACAATTAAAGTAAGTTTAAAAATAGTAAACCCCAAAGTGTAAGACTAGACAAGGCCTAGAAGAACCTCTGGGCATATTTTGCTTTTTAATTATTTTAATCATTTGCATATATTATTTGTTTAGATTTATACACATAAAGATAATTACAAAGAAAACACATAAAGCAATAGCATTATCACAGTTAAACAAATCAACCATAAACCATAAAGTTTCGTTTCATCCTCTCCTCATACGTGATTCACAGGGGACATTTGACTATCAAAAGTTCTGTGCAATTTACCTAAGCAGAAGTGATTTACTGCTTTTAAGCCAAATCCCTGACTAGCTAGGGAGTTGGCTGTAGGCTTTAGCCGGAACAAAATCCTGCTTAAACAACTAATTGGCTTGTCTACTAAGGAAAAGAAAAACAAAGTACATTTCTTTACCTATGATAAAAAGAGACAAGTGATTTCTAAGATGTGGCCCTCACTCACATTGAACAAGGTTGCACCTATCGAAGAGAAGAGTGAAAATGGACAACACTCTCATCCTAGCATTTATGCACACCAATCCATGCACCAGGTACGTTCTTTCCCATCCTGACTTTAATCTTGCCATAGTTTGCTTGATAATGGAAGATAACATCTGCTGGTATACACAAGGTTGCCTCAGAGTTGGACCTTCTATCCTCTGGGTTGTGGACTGTTCAAGTCACATCTTCAGTATTTTTTATTTGTGTTTTTATTAAAGAATTCATTAACATTGATTTTTACATCATATTTCAAATAACATGTTAAACAAATCATCTTCAGTATTTTTATGTATTCTCCAAGTACTTTATTAAAAGACGGGTTAATAAGTACTTAGGAGATTACATTAGAAATTTGAAAAAGCCAAATGAGACTGTTTCTTAATGATTTTCACCCCTATTATCATGAACAATGAATCCCTTCTCAAATATTTAAGTCTGACATCCTGTTCTTGGTGAATCACATTTTAACAATAAATTCCCTAGAAGAAACTTTCTCCACAGGAAGCAATTTTACCACTCAGAGGACATTTGAAAAATTCTGGGGATAATTGTGGTGCTCATAGCTTGTGGGTTACACACTGACATCTAGCAAAGTCCAGAAATGCTGCTAAGCACTCAAAGATAACTGCCTAGACCACGGACTTCCCTGCTGCAGAACACCCATCATGTCAAGATGGGGAGACTGACGGCAGACAAATCTTTTCTTATATTCATCTAAGCCTATTCATCTGTAAAGTGGAGATCATACTAGCTGCTTTTTAGCTTTGGTAGAAATGGTAATTGTGTTTATCAGTATTAATAATCTGTGCCTGATAATAGGTATAAATCCAAAGTGATAGTGACAAGAAGAATAATATGTAACTGTCTATGCTTTTTAAAATTACTCAAAAGAGGTACGTGAGAATTTTAGATTGATAGTTATTTTCCTTTGTGAGAAAGCTAGATGATGGATGTCAAGAAGAAGCAGGAATGTACCCTAGGGCCTAGGGCAGCACAGCCTAATGAGTCAGGCTAAATGATCCTAGAGGATGGATAACATTGTGATTACTTGACACTGGACTGGGAAAATTGCTGTTCTATTCTGATTAATCTTGGCTATTCTTGTGTGAAGAGAAGTAGAGGATTATACTTAGCATTACTTCACAAAAATACCTTGATTCCATTCTAATTCTTGTGTCAAAACAAATATTTCTAAATTCAACAGTTATTTATGTATAAGTTTTAAACACATAGAGTGTCACCAATATTGAACTTGATATGACTCTTTTTGCTTTATTCCCCTATATGAAATTCACAATATTCATATTTAACCATTCCCTATTGTGATTATTTTCACAGAGAGGCCAAAAAATAATCCATGCTTTATTCTCTTAGAGAACATAATAGCTAACTGCAATTACTGTGCTTTAAGTAATATACTAAGTCCTTTCCAAATACTGGTCTATGTAATCCTCACAAAAGCCAGAGGTGCTAGTTTAATTTGTAGCATAGAAAACAAATGGCAATGCATGGACTGGGTTCCTATTTTACTTCACATCAGTACATAAGGGCTAAAATATCAGGGTCTATGGCCTCAGGCATCAGGATACTGGTTGAATTTTCCTTTCCACATAGTTCTACCTACAAGATAACTAAATGATGGAGAAAAAACTGAGAAGAAAATGCTTAAAGTGTTATTCTTTAACAATAGCAGATTGTGGCACCTATCAGTTAGTAAGGAGGCCAAATCAAAGAGGATCTCAAGTACAAGGCCAACTGGGGAAAGAAAAACGAGATTCAATTTCAAAATCAAATTAAACCAAGCATGGAGGTTCACATCTCACTCCTCAGGGGACTGATATTAGGAAGATTGAAGTTTGAGGCCACACCTGGAAAAAAAATTAAGAAGACCCTCACCTCAACCAATAATCTGGATGTGGTGATATGTACTTGTGATCTGAACTATACAGAAAACCTAAGATATTAAGTCAGATCATATAGTTTGTCTCCCAAGGGATGCACAGTCTAATCATGGAAAAATGAATTCACAATCATGAGAGTGAAAGGAAATATAGGGAGTTATATGAACTCATGCCTTTCTAGCTTTGTACATCTGACTACCCACACAGTATCCTAAGTCAATAACACCCTCAACATTATCATATCAGTCTGATATAACACACAGGATTACTTTGAGACTTAAATAAAGTCATCTGATTCAGTATCTTTACAACCAAAAGTGCTTCTATAACACTATCTATAAATGAAGCTAGAACTCCCATATTGTGGCACTCAACACTTACCATGCTTCTTCCCACCAACTAGACTAGAGCCTTGTCTTATCCACTGCTTTCTCATCTAACAACTGTGTACAGTATCCTCTCATCCCCCCCCCTCAGCCCCCTGCCAAACACACACTCATTTGTCATCAATCAGTAACATCTGACTGGAATGCATGCCTTATTTTCATGGAAAACAAACAGGCCATCTGTGTAAAATCAAGAGTCACTCCTTTTTTAATAGTCCCCTTCCCTTTACTTCAACACAAGTAGAAATGACTACTCCGTTACACATTCCATCTCCATCCAATATTATCCCATCACCCACATTTCCTTGCACTCACATTTTTGTGTATTTGTTTCCTCCATCAGATTGTGGCATAGCTTGGAAGACAAGGTTTCTATGCTCTGAGTTAATATCTCATTTCACCATTGTCCCTCTGGCACACGTGACTTTCCCCTGTGTTACAGTGTGACATAGCTATGTTGCAGAGTGAAGTTTCAATGCCCAGGAAAATGTTGTGGTAGAGCCAAAACTAAATCATGGAAAGAATGAAGAAGTAGATGAAGGGATGAAACTGCCTTCTCTCTGCCATTTTAAATTTAATCAATAAATAGATCTACTGGCATCTGTGTTAGAGTTATGTGAGATTGAGACCATGATTGGGAGATACAGAAGCCAGAGTAACACTGATAAAATCAATATCAGGTGAAAATGAAAATAGTAAAACCAAAGAAAGTTCAACAGTAGAACCAAAGATGTCTAATATATGTATAAGAATTGTCATTTTTAGAAATCACAAATGCTCGGGTTTAATTATCGTACTAATAATGAGTGCCTTTTGCACTCATTTTTACATCATTTTTGAGAGGCTTTTTGTTCTTGTTTTTATTTTTAAACTAAATTGCATGGACAATATGAGGAATCAATTCCACTTATATGAAGAGTCTCTATTTTATTTCACAGAAGGGAGGAAACAAAAGCAAAAAAGAGTATGTGAAAACCAAGAGGATGCCAGTCACATTTGAAGAGTCACACATCAAAATGCAAGGTAATAATCTGTATGAAAAAAGTGAAATTCATCTTTTTCTGAAATGTATTGTCTGATAAAACATTTTTCCTTGACTAAGAAAATGATCTAGAGTTACAGTGAAGCTATCTGAAGAACTAACAAGAATATTATTTCTCCATCCACCCACTGGATTTTTTTTTTATCACTTAGCATGTTCCAGGCACCATTTCATAACCTAGAAATATAATGGTTTTACAATATAAGCCAATCTGGGCTAACACTAAACTTATATTCTACAGAAAATAAAATCAATATAAACAAATAAGCACATTTTTATGAGCAATGTAAATGACAAGAGTTAGTAAGTCAATAAAGCAGAAATAAATTGTACATACTTGAAAGTTCCTTGGTGGGTCCTCCACTGCTCTCCCTCTAAATCCCGTCCATTAGAAATCTCATCTGTTTATTGTCATCATATTCTTTTATGATTTAGAATCCATATCACAACTTCATTTTTGTTTTTGTTTTTGTTTTTTGCCAGTCCTGGGCTTGAGCTCAGGGCTTGAGCACTGTCCTTGGACTTTCTCAAAGCTAGAGCTCTACCACTTGAGCCTCAGCACCACTTCTGGCTTTTTTCTACGTATGTGGTACCAAGGAATTGAACCCGGGTCTTCATGCATGCTAGGCAAGCACTTTAACCACTAGGCCAAACTCCTGGCCCCACAACTTCATTTTTAGTACCTAGTCCAATTTACATATTTTTGTATTTTCAAAGAAAACATGTAGCCTAAGAACATGGCTCAAATGACAGAATATTTATCTAGCAAGTACAAGGTCCTGAGTTTAAACCCCAGTACTTCCAAGAAAAAGAAAGGAAGAAAGAAAGAAGGAAAGGAAGAAAGAAAGAAGGAAAAGAAGGAGGGAGGGAGGGACGGAGGGAGGGAGGGAGGGAGGGAATGAGGAAGGGATGGAGGGAGGGAGGGAAGGAAAGAAAACAAAGAAGAATGGAGGGAGGAAAGAATGAAAAGTGGAAAGAAAGGAAGGACAGAAGGAGGGAAGAACTTTTTTTTTCTAACAATTAGTTGAAGATAATATTCAATCATTACATTTTTAAAAGGAGAGGAAGACTCTTCTGCATGTCATTAAAAGGCCATAGAATTATCAAGATAATGCAAACTCAAGGTTTCTCAGGAGTTGCATGGTAATAGAGATGATCTCTAATATGCAGTTCCTCGAACAGAAAAATACAGCTTCAGTGGCATAAAACCAAGAAACACGTATTTAGGATAATGAGTTTATACTTGTCCTTATTTTAAAGTGTGCCTGTAAGCTGAAATTTTTCATAGCTAGTAGTAAAAACTCTTTGTGAAAGTTTCATTTAACAGAGGAGCTTTTGCAGTAGGAAGGGAAAAAATCATTTCATTTAAATCTGCAGAGTATGCATATCTTTAAAACATTCAATAGAACTAAGTTATATTTAAGATATCTTGTAAAAAGCAAAATTATTAGTGTTCAAAGATAGCTTTTCATATATGCTTGATATTTTTACGCTCTTTATTTCAAAACTTGCAGGTGCAATGTCACAAAATGTGCAGCCGCTGATTTCTGATTATAGGACTCTTATCTTCTGCAGAGCTTGGTTTAATTTATATCTGCTGTGGAAATGAGGAATGCAGCACATTTTGGATTCAAATAAGATAATTTACTAATGCCATCTTCTGATTACAATCATCTTTCTTAGGCCTCTACCTACTTATGTTACATCAAATGCTTCTTTAAGCAAATATTTTTGTGCCAGTAGAGAATATGTAAATGACTGAACTTTACAATGGATTATCATACCTGAAAGTGACCTTATTTGGGTCAAATTGTGTTCTTATCACAAGATTGTATGCTAGACTATATAATGGTTACTCAAAGGCTATGTTATAATCCCCAAAACACATAGATTCTGTTTTCTACCTGAAAGAAACATGTTTTCATGGGGATCTGAGATTGGAAAATATCTTGGATTATTTGGATATCTTCAGTGTAATGAGGGTTTCCTGTGAGAGGAAGAAAAGAGCGTCCAAAGCAGAAGAAAATGGAGAAATAAAGTCAAAGTTGAACTGGTACACTCTGGGAGTGGAGGAAAAGACCATAAGCCAAAGGATGCAGGCACCCTAGAAACAAAAATACAAAGAAATTGAACCCAAAGAACTTGAGCACCTCAAAGCCTTCAAAGCCCTTAAACCTCTAACTTCCACAACTAAAAGGAAATAAACTTTGTGTCACTTAAAGCCATTAACTTTGTGGTGATTTGCTACAGCAGCTATAAAAATCCAGCATATATCGCTTTAAAATATTCCAACTTTATAAGTAACCATTTTGAAAAGCAAATATCTTGTACTGTCAGCCATCATGAAAATTCATAGTAAAGGCAACAGATTATAGAAGGAAGAGCATATCAGAGTTGACACCCCTAAATTCAAATCACAGCTCCATTTCTAATCCTTGAGTCAAGATACTAACATCATTGAGTCTCAGTTTGCTTGTGTGCAAAATAAACATCATCATTGCTAGATTTTGAATGATACATGGGAAGAATTTAGCATTAAGATTGGTAAATTGCATGGTGACAGAAGATATATGAACAAAACAAGGAATAGTTACACATCTTTTTCTAAATAAGCCAGGGGCCACTCAGTTCTGCCAATTGCTGCTGTATAAGAATAAGAGCCAAGCACAACCAGGCATTCAATCTTATCTATGGAGACTCTAAACATAATTTTGATTGTGGATTTTGCACTTTGTTTAGTAATTAGACACTTCCTTTTTTTAATCACTAAGAGCCTAGATGAATTGTTGTCCAATTTCATCTGTTCATTCTGTGGCCTCTAGTGACCACAAGGCAGAGACACAATGTTGGTCACATAAATAATAAATGACATACTAGACAAAGTGCTTAGGCTGGCAATCTCTAGTTCTCCACTTACTCTTTCTTCCCTGCTTTCTCATGAAATCTACCTGAGACTGCTTTACTGCCATGCTAGAAGGGAGATGGCCTTTTTGAGCCACCTGTGTCAAATAGGCCATATTGGCAAACCACTAGGCTCCAAGCCTAATCCATTTCCAGTACTATGAAGGTGTGCTAGGTCTCACCTCAGCTCCAATTGTTGACCTAAACTGACATAGCTTGTGGATCAACCAATTCTCATTTTGCACAGCAGTCCAGAAGACTGAAAACTTACTTTAAAAATAAATACATAAACCAACACAATTATTTTAACAAGAAGGGAGTAGGCAGAAAAATAGTAAAGCAATGGTGGCTTATTTAAGTAGGAGACCAGTTTTCAGTCCTTGGCAGTAACCATGAGCAGATAAAATTTAATTTGATCTATGTGGAATAGAAAAATAAACAGACTCAACTGAAGGTTTTAAGACTTAGGGAGGTATCCTAGTATTATATGTAAGAATAACACGTTTGGCGTTGCATGGTAGGTACCACGATGGCTAATTTTAACAATATAGTCAGTCCACCTCCTGTATTATCAGTTCTATTCAATAGTCAAAGGAGAAGATGGAGATATATTGTTAAGTACCATTACTTTTGTCAAAACTCCTCAAAAGTTTTCATTTCACCTAATGAGAACTTGTCTTTTTTTATTGTATTTTATTGCTAGGATAACATCTAGAGGGGTTACAGTTATATTCGTCAGAAAAGGAGTGCAGTGTTCCATGGGTCCCCTCATTTGAAATAATTAGCACACATCTAGGATTCGCCTAGCAGAGGATCACAATAGCTCAAAAGCTATGTACAGATGCCCATATAGAACTAGTCTTATATAGTTAACAACCTGACTTATCGAACTTGGCTAGAATTATACTTTCAAAACGATATTTGATCAGATGACAGAAGAATGAGAAATGAATGAAATCAGCATGTGAAATTTCTGAAAACTTAGTTTAGGGGAAAAAAAAGACAAATAAGGATGTACTTTCTAGTTGGAAGTGATGAAGCAAATCCCCAACTGTGCCCATTTGGCCACGGATAGAGGTATCACCAGGCCATGTTCAGTGGTGGCAGGAGCTCATTGTAAGAAACCTGTGCAAAACTGGAACTGAAAAAGAGATTCAGGACAGAGGCAGTCCTAAGAGCTAATTGCTTTCTCTGCCTCTCCCGCACAGTGAATACAGCTTCATTTCCCATGACTACCGTGTTTGCTCAGCATGTCTACTGTGCACTGCTTCTCATTCCCATTTACTCATTTCCAGAGAGAATCATCTGCTTGACACAGATAAGAGCCACTGTTCCCATGGGCAGAGCCCTTCCTGCTGCCCTCCAGCTCCCCATAGGCCACACTGGATGCTGAGCTATTTGTTTTATCAGTAACTTTGCCTTCCAAACGTAGAGGATGGCCTCACTCTAAAACACTGAAGTCAGTCAACCAAGAGGAGAAGCCAAACACACAAAAACATTCCATTTTTTAGTATCTAATGGAATCCCAGACTCTGAGTGACAAAATTACTGCTAATAGTTTTTTATACCAAAACCTTAAGAGATTCAAACCACATGCATAGAATATTTTTAAGCTCTTTTTTTTCAGTTGCTTGATTTGAACAAATTTGCATAATTCAATTAAACACTGCTTTTCAGCTTCTTTCTGCTAAAGAATACATCTGAATTATGGGAAATCACATCATATTTTCCTGCTCTCTAAACTTTATTAAGTAAATGGGAATACTTGCACGGTCCCCTATATAATCATGTAATAGTGCTAGGCAGATCTGAGTTAATATATGTTTTTAAAAAGACAAGTTGTCTGTTTACCAGGTCTGTCTAATATGGCATTTTATATTCCTGTTGCATTTTTCTCAGATGGGGTCTTAATCTCATCCCTATAGGAAATCTTCATGAAAAAAGCATTTCTCATTGCATGGATGAGAAACTGTTATAGAAAACCACTTAAGCAGAATCACTGAGAGAATTAGTGATGTGAGGATTGGAGCTCTTTATTAGTACCAATGTTGCTTACTCACTACGTCTTAAGATCTAAGTGTGTTTACTAGACGAATCATTCTCAAAAGGCAGGTCCCTGGAACCAAGTGTGACATAGGATAGGACAAGATCCATGAACCTGACATAGCACCAAAACTTACTTTGATGGATCCATATTGTTTATATTTGTTCATTTGTTCATTTCTATGTTCAAGATGATACATAGTCAAAAATCTTCCTAAATAACACTTTGAGAACTGACCACTTGGTAAACAATACCTAAGCGCTGAGCTGTCCTGCTTGCCTTCCTTAGAAGTCTCCTGCTTTTTCCAGAACACCTACAGCCAAGGGAGCTCTTGCTACCTTATAAGTTTTGCTGATAAATGAGTTCTTAGCATGTTCACGTGTTTGGCTTACTTACTTTGCAAATTCCATTGACAGGTTCTACTTGGTTTTCTGCAATATAAGAAATATATTTTTAACTGGGCAATAGCCCCTAAAATAATTTAAAATTGCCCTCAGGTCACAAGTTAATCTTCAAAATGTTAGAGAGTCTAAGAACCATTCCTTATATAAAATAGTTTCCACAATGATTAGTCTTTCTCTGGATTGTTTAATAGATTGTGTATATATGTCTTTATATTAATGTGCCATTTTTTCATTCTTGTGTGATATTTTGGGGCATTTTTTCAGGTTCTATTTTATATATATATATATTACTATAATGTTTGTCAACTTGCTCTGTTATTTTTGTCATCTACAAACATGCAATAGAATTTCAATTTGATCAAAATTCCAAAATTACTTTTGTAAGTACTTTACATTGTATAACAATGATAAAAATTGACTATAAACTGAGACAAAAATACAATCATGGATGTGATACAAATATTCAAGCATTCATTCATAATACCATCTAATGGTGGAATCTTTTATTTTATTTTGATTTGGTTTGGAGTATTTCACAGTAGCCAGTTTGAACTCAAACCTTTCAGGCAGGAATCCTACCACTTAAGCTACTCCCCTAGCCTAGTAATAATGCACTTCTTAAGACTGATTTAATCATTATATGTAATCATCGCCTTATTTACATATTTATTTACTGAGATTAATTAGATTAATTTATACATCTAATAAAAGTATTCATATTTAATCTCTATTAATTCATCAAGGATGTAGTTACTCAAGTACTGCTAGTACACTTAATACAAAGAGATTCACTTTTTTAAGCATACAACCAATAAAGTATTATAGGAATTAAAAATTCGATCAAGTAAATCATCCCCTAGGACACACATTCCAACCAGTGAAAGCATTTTTCAAGTCTTTTTTGATATCCATTTTTTCAAAGACTAATTGAGTGTCTTTCTAATTCATAACCTTAGTCCAAATTAGGTTTCTGTCTTTGGATTTATCCTTTTACAGCATTTACTTAATGGCTCTGATGAAAAATATAGAAGGTTAATGCATTTCTGCATCACTTAGTTCCTCACTCGAATCGGTAAGCAGATGTTTCACACCTGCTCTGGTCTCCATGATGCACTGCTACAAGAGCCAAACAGATTTGAAGTGGATTACCCAGGCCCAGTGTGAGATGCTGCCAGCACAGAAACAGGCCCAACCAGGTGGGCAGAGGAAAAAGCCCAATAATACTCAATCTCACACATTCAATAAAAGCAACCATAGTGGAGTCCTTTAATTCCAGAATTTACTGTGTACTGTAGGTACACATTCCAGGACAGAATTTGACCAAGTGTTCTTATGAGACTGGCAATGGCTATACAATGTGCAGAGAGCATGCTGGCAGAAAAAGTTCCACTATTGCTTTGGGCAGCTACAGGAGAGGGAATCCTGTTGCCCATGGTGAAGTTGGGAAGAAATTCAATATGCAATTGACAAAGCTCCATCCAGATGCCCCCTCAAGATTTGCTTTGTATTATAAATTTCTCTTTCATGAGGATGAAGCACACACTCTAACCATCTGCTCAGAGGAATGACTTGCTGTATGATAAAAGACACAAGCACAGTGAACTACAGTTGGAGGGGACTCTTGGATTAATCCTCCTGGGTTTTACCATCATTCTACTTTAAATCCAAGAAGAGACAAGAACTGGATTATGTCCATTGATACTGAGAGTTAGGATTGAGAGATATTTATTAGTTCCTACCATTTTTAAAAGCTTTCATTAGGGCCTGTGTCTTGACAGTTCTTGTTGGATCCTTCTTTGTCACCTTGCATTAGAATTAACTCCAAATGGATCAAAGACCTGGAGGTAAAAGCTGACACACCGAAAACTTTACAAGAGGGAATAGGAGATACACCAGGCCTCCTTGGCATAGGTCAAAACTATCTTAATAAGGACCAAGAATCACAACAAATCAGAGAAAGGCTGGATAAGTGGGACTGCATTAAACTACAGAGCTTTTGTATGGCAAAGGACATAGCTAGTAAACTAATTAGGAAGCCTACAGAGTGGGAGAAGATCTTCACCAACCAAACAACGGACAAAGGCCTCATATCTAAAATATATCAACAGCTCAAAAAATTGAATCACTCCAAAACTAATCTCCAAAGACAACCATCCCATTAAAAGATGGGCCAAAGACTTAAAGAGAGTCTTCTTTGAAGAAGAAACAAAATGGCCTATAGAGACATGAAGAAATGCTCAACATCTCTGGTCATAAAAGAAATGCAAATCCAAACAACTCTAAGATTCCACCTCACTCCAGTTAGAATGGCCAGGATCAGGGGATGTGGCCCGGAGGGATCACTACTACACCGTTGGTGGGAGTGCAAACTCATTCAACCACTATGGAAAGCAGTATGGCAGTTCCTCAAAAGGCTAAACATAGAGCTTCCCTATGATCCAGCAATTCCACTACTTGGCATTTACCCAACCATCCAGAAACTAGGGCATACTAAATCCACTAGCACAACAATGTTCATTGCAGCATTATTCATCATAGCAAAGATATGGAACCAACCTAGATGTCTCTCAGTTTATGAGTGGATCAACAAGATGTGGTATTTGTACGCGATGGAATTCTATGCTGCTGTCAGAAAAAACGACATCGACCCATTTGTTAGGAAATGGAAAGACTTTGAAAAAAGCATATTAAGTGAAGTAAGCCAGACTCAAAGGAACTTAAGCTCAATGGTTTCCCTCATTTGTCATAATCAGTAGAAACCTTGGGCTCTACTAGCAGAGATTTGCAATAGAGCAAAGCCTTGATACATAAGGCCATATAGTATGAAGCTAATTGAAAGGACCTCCAGGATATTGAAACAAAAGCCATATAATGAATGATTGTTGTCCTTAATGTACTATGTTATCTCTCATCTCTTTTGCTGTCCCTTGGTTATATCATATTGTTACAGTATCTCACTTTGTTATCTGATATATTGGGTATATTTGTATTTAGTTATTTGAAATTTGATAGGGAAGGGGGAAAACAAGATGAGGGGTGGGGGTGGGGGGAGGGTAATGGGGACCAAGACACGTGAAAGGGTATCAATATATGTGAATTAATGCACCTTCTATCTGGCAAATAATCATGTAACCCTTTTATGAATTACAATAAAAAATATTAAAATATTAAAATATTAAAATATTAAAAAATATTAAAAATTTTAAAAAATATTAAAATATATATATAAATCCTTCTCTTGTATATCACATACTTCTTAATACAAAATAATTTATTAAAAGGATAATTTCTTACTCTAAAAGCTATTGGATGCTTATAAGCTCAATAATTGACCCTATGTGCTTGTATTAAAGAACCCTATCCCACAATGCTAGGTAAAAGAATGTATTCCCTTTGCAACATTTCAACATATCTTTGAAGTGCATAAAGAGCCATTACACACTTCAGATTCAATGATACTAGCAAAGGCTGCTTTGAATGCCCAAAATAAGTTGGGGAGCTTGGGGAGCTTTCAATTTTTAATCATGTTTTCTGTTTTATAGACAAAAATGTTATATAATGTCAAAATAAAAACAATATCCTGGGAAAATCAAGGGTTTAAGCTTTTATTCATAAACTTAGTGTGATCAAAAACATTAGTATGATCACTAAAACTTCTTAGAGTTTTATGGTGAATTTTTTAATGTGATTTAACAATTTGGAAAATTCACATTTCAATACTGAATTTGTTGAAAATGTTAAAGTATAATGCATTAGAGCACAATATGATTAATGTTTTGAGGTTTTTCAATTTTCTTAGTATAGTACATCCAATTAAAAATTAATTAGAAATTGTGAGAAATGCATAACCATTAAATTGTACTCTTTTCTTTTTATCTTTTCTATTTTCTTTTAATATTATATAATTTTCTTTAATTAAAAATTCTCTATAATCAAAATATTTACGAGTGAGTTGATTATTTCCTGGATAAATTATCATTTTTAATAGCAATTGGAATTTTTGTAGATTTGATGAGAAAATTTTAATTTTGAACTGAAAATAATGCTAGTGTATACAAATTCATGTTATTTATTTAGAGAAAATAAGATAGCAAAAGATAATCAAATCAGAAGTCAAGATTTGATTTCATTAAAAAGTCAAAATGTGAGTTTAAAGCAATGTCATCAAGATAATTTCTGCCTGTTTTCCTTTGATTTATGTTGTGATGTACCAATTCCAGCCAAGAATTATGAATAGTTTAGCAAAATAAAAATGTATGAAAATAGAATAAAAAGTTTGTTGAGACTGCCTTAAGAAGGAGGGGAGGAGGGAGTGACAGAGGAGGTGGGTTTAATCAAGCTGCATAGTATATATGCATGGCTCTGTCAAAATGAAATGCCTGGTACAACTAATGGGTGCTAATGAAAATGTAGAGAAAATGCTTTTTTGAGGAAATCAGCTTTGTTAATATCAAAAAGAAACACACCCTGTATACTTTATATTCTATAACCCACTTTAAGAGCAGTTTGCATTTACCCTATAGGTTAACTCCTGTGTAAAGTGCTACTTTACTAAGAAGGAATCCCTCTGGAGGTCCTCCTAGCAACACCTCCATAACTTATGTTCCCGAATACATCCATGTGGAGACTGGCACACATTCTTCTATATGCTGTTTCCTTGCCATAGATGAATCAGCTGAGACAATATCCTTCAGAGATTCCGCCGCAAAGCCTGACCTTCAATGTCCAACAGGACAGAATGGAACAGTATCACAGTGGAAGGAAATGGAAACTGAGCAACAGAACCCAATCAGGTGAGAGCTTCATAAATCACTTAACATATATTGGAGGTATTGCTCAGCTAGCAAAAACATAATGCAAACTGCAATTTCCCTCTTTGGTTTAGTTAAAGGGTAAAGGAAATACAATAGTTGTATAAGCGAGGGAACTCAACCAGAACTTAAAGATTAGTTCTGTCTAGCCAGCATTGTACCTTGCCATCCAGCTATGGCCACTAAAAGTTCCAGGCAACCATTTTGGGTAGAGGCCAAAATCATACCCACAATAGTATCCCAATCACATATCTGCATCACTATATCATCATGGAAACAGCCTACATGTTTACTAGGTCTGTACTTCAAATGAAAGAATAGATGAGAATTCTCAAAGTTCACTAAGAAATTGCTATCCCAATTTTGTAAATATTTTATTGTGCCAGAAGATTGATTATGATTTCTTTTCAGCTGCTAAGCAAAGAACAGCATGAAAACCAAAGATAATTATAGAAGCAGGCAATCTTTATGCCATTGAGGGAATCCAGTGTTATAAATACTTCCCCCAAAATAATTGTCAATAGCACAAAGAGATGTCAATTTAAATGTGAATCCACAAAGCCACAATAATACACAGCTAGGAGGACCTTCATTTTGTTACTTCTTCGCATGGTGTTATGTGCCTGCTGCTCCAACTCGAGTTGATTAACTATAGTTCAGATAATTGTAATCAGCTTATGAAACAATGAATGCATATTTTTATTCTTAGGAAGGAAGGCCTGTCATTTAATAGATCAAGGTACATCTTCATTTATCCCACCCCATAATATCCCACTTTCCTTTTCTCAGTAGTTCCTCTACATTCTCAATGCATTTCCTGTCAGTAGGCACTTTCCTGAGGATCTCGGATTCAGGATGAGGCTGACTGAGCAATGGGCACTAAAACCAATGTATTTTCTGAACACAGACATGTCTACATAAGGAAATACACACAAGCTCACTCTAAGAAAATATTACTCCAAAAAATAAAACTTAACATATTGTTCTGAAACAGAGAAGATGCCTAAACCCTGCAGTAAGGACTAGAATCCTACCATAGGATAAGTATTTATTTATATGATTTATATAATTGTTGGTGTTTACAGAATGATTTGCACATCTATTGGCTGCTCATCCTTTTCTTTCCAGCACAGATAAGCAACCAAAGCTTACAGAGGTTAATTAGTGTGCTTGTAGTAATAGGGTCAGTTCAGATAAGATTCCACTGCAGGAGACCTGAATTCCTAAGTAGAATTTTCCCCTTTCTCTCACGAATATGCACCTTTTCATCAACCCATTAACCTTCTGAAATAATCCCTTCCTAACATTTATGCGAGTATATATTAAGTTTTTGGAAAAAGAAAGTAGTAGTAGTAGCTTTTCAAAAACTGTCATTGAATCCATAACTAATATTTTAGGGGAGATATTCCTGTTGATGTAGGTTCTAATATAATACTCTTACTCTACTGAAAGGTGAAAATGGAAAACTTCCAATTGCCCAGAAAGTAGGTCAATGAATACATATAGCCTCCAAACCCAAAATCCCTCCTGGACTTGACAGATAAGGAAGAAGGAAATTTCCCTCTTTGGTTCAGGAAAAGGGTAAAGGAACTGCAATAGTTGTATAAGCATGGTCTACCTCCCTCCGAATTTTACTTTGCCCTATTCCAGTACACAACTCTGAATCTACCTCCTCTTCTCTCAGTTCTAGCCACACCCATCCAATTTCAGTCTCTCCCCTCCTGCCACAGGCTTTGCAGCATATTAGTTCTCCTGTTCTTCAAGTCTCCTGAGTTTTGTTTTGTTTGTTTGTTTGTTTGTTTTGCCAAACCTGGGACTTGGGCAGTCTCCCTGAGTTTCTTTTCCTTTTTTTTTATCAAGCCACAGCTTTTTCTGTTTATGTGGTACTAACTAATCAAACCCCAGGCTTCATGCATACTAGGCTAGCATTCCACAACTAAGTTACATTCCCAGCCCCTACCCTTCAATTCTCTACTCTTCTACTAGCCCAAGTAAACTTCTCACTCTTACAAAATCTGTCTGCCCATTGCTTCTTTGGAAAGTTTTTCCTGGTCTCCCAATTAGGAAATATCAGAAGTGATATTAACTTCAACTGCAATTTATGTGGCTATCCCTCAGTTTCTTCCAATCTGCTGTGTCCTTTCTGATGACATGGTCTGTTGATGTCAGTTTGTTGATGACTGGTAGTGTCAGTTCTTAGTTCAATGTCTGGCACCGAGTATATACCCAGCAAGTATTAATAAACCTAATGAATGTATCACATCATACTTGATTTCTCAGTGATATCCAAATTTCCACAGTTGCATAGTGTGTTCAAGAAGAGAGAGGAAGATGCAAATTGGAACCAAGCCTCTCCATTCTTATTCAGAACCCTGAGCAAGAGGAAACATGTCACCATCATAAAGACCATGAAAATACAACTTTAGGCTTTCAAGACTTAATCCTTACCTTTCTACTGACTTGGCTTTTCGTCAAGTATTACAATCCTGAGTTAGCAAAATGTTTTAAACCTAGATCACATGCTGATGTCTTACTGAGAGATTTATTTTCTACAACAGAGGTAGCACTGCAGCTTGAGAATTCATTGACAAACTGAGGAACCCAACTTAGCTTCAAGCTTGTGCTTTGTTACTAGACAGATATTAATATCTTCATCAAGAATGTAATAAAAATACACTTACACAAAAAGGGAAACTTAAAGTGGGCATTGGAAGTTGCAGTCTCACCTTGAACTAAAATAATGAGAATCTAAATGGTCCAATGCCATGTAATACTTACCAGAACTTTCTGCTTTAATGTCATACACATCAGTGCTATGACATCTCAAATCCTAGGACATATAATCACATATAATCCAGTGACTATGTGTGATTAGATGTTATCAAAGAAAAAATAAGTGTAGTAATATTCTTTTTTCATATATTTTATTGTAATTAATAGAAGGGTTACATTATATTCGCCAGATAGAAGGTACATTACTTCACTAATATTTATATCCTTTCTCATGCTTTGATCCCCATTTCCCTCCCCCCAGCCCCCACACTTCATATTGTTTTCCCACTTCCCTATCCTATTTCAAATAACCAAATAAACATATATACAATATATCAGATAACAAGGTGAAATACTATAACAATATGAGATAACCAAGGGACAGCAAAAGAGATGAGAAATAACATAGTACATTAACGAAAACAATCACTCATTATATGGCTTTTGTTACTATATCCTGGAGGTCCTTGCATTTAGCATCATACTATATGGCCTTAAGTATCTAGGTTTTGCTCTATTGCAAATCTCTGCTAGGAGAGCCCAAGGTTTCTACTGATTATGACAAATGAGGGAAACCATTGAGCATGTGTTCCTTTGAGTCTGGTTTACTTCACTTAATATGATTTTTTCAAAGTCTTTCCATTTCCTAACAAATGGGGCAATGTTATTCTTTCTGACAGCAGCATAGAATTCCATTGTGTACAAATACCATATCTTGTTGATCCACTCATCAACTGAGGGACATTTGGGTTGATTCCATATCTTTGCTATGGTAAATACTGCTGCAATGAACATCACTGTACTAGTGGATTTAGTATGTCCTTGTTTCTGGATGGTTGGGTAAATGCCAAGTAGTGAAATTGCTGGGTCATAGGGGAGCTCTATGTTTAGCCATACTGCTTTCCATAGTGGTTGAACGAATTTGCACTCCCACCAACAGTGTAGTAGTGATCCCTCTGGGCCACATCCCCTCCAGCATCTGTTGTTATTAGTTTTCTTGATCCTGGCCATTCTAACTGGAGTGAGGTGGAATCTTAGAGTTGTTTGGATTTGCATTTCTTTATGACCAGAGATGTTGAGCATTTCTTCATGTGTCTATAGGCCATTTTGTTTCTTCTTCAGAGAAGACTCTCTTTAAGTCTTTGGCCCATCTTTTAATGGGATGGTTGTGTCTTTGGAGATTAGTTTTGGAGTGAGTCAATTTTTTGAGCAGTTGATATATTTTAGATATGAGGCCTTTGTCCGTTGTATGGTTGGTGAAGATCTTCTCCCACTCTGTAGGATTCCTAATTAATTTACTAGTTGTGTCCTTTGCCATACAAAAGCTCTACAGTTTAATGCAGTCCCACTTATCCAGCCTTTCTCTGATTTGTTGTGATTCTTGGTCCTTGTTCACAACGTTTCGACCTATGCCAAGGAGGCCTAGTATGTCTCCTCTTCCTTCTTGTAAAGTTTTCAGTGTGTCAGCTTTTACCTCCAGATCTTTGATCCATTTGGAGTTAATTATAGTACAGGGTGACAAAGAATGATCCAACTTTAGTTTTCTGCAGATGCTTAACCAATTCTGCCAGCACCACTTGTTGAAGAGGCTGTCTTTCTTCCATTCTATTTTTTTGGCTCCTTTGTCAAAGATTAGGTGGCCATAGGTCTGTGGTTTAATATCTGGGTCCTCAGTGCTATTCCATTGGTCTTCAGGCCTGTTCTTGTGCCAGTACCAAGCTGTTTTGATTACTATAGCTCTGTAATAGAGTCTAAAGTTTGGAATTGAAATTCCTCCTGCGCTGTTCTTTCTGCTAAGAAGTGTTTTTGCTATATGGGGTCTTTTATTATTCCATATGAAATTTTGGATTGCCTTTTCTATTTCTTTAAAGAATGATATTGGGATATTGATGGGTATTGTGTTGAAGTTGTAGATAGCCCTTGGCAAGACTGTCATTTTCATGATGTTGATTCTTCCAATCCAGGAGCATGGGAGGTTTTTCCATTTCCTCACTTCTGCTTTAATTTCCTTTTTCAGGGTTTTAAAGTTTTCATCAAAAAGGTCCTTTATATTCTTAGTTTAAGCTAAATTCTAGGTACTTTATTTTCTTTGAGGCTATTGCAAAAGGAGTTGCTTTCTTGATTGTTGTCTCATTCCTCTCACTGTTGGCATAGAGGAAGGCAGTTGATTTTTGAAGGTTAATTTTATACCCTGCTACCTTTCCAAAGTTTTGAATCAACTCAAGGAACTTGGGAGTGGAGTCTATAGGATTCTTTAAATACAGAATCATGTCATCTGCAGAGAGGGATAGTTTTTATTTCCTCTTTCCCTACTTGGATCCCCTTTATGCTTGCTTCTTGCCTTATTGCACTGGCTAGGAATTCTAGTACTATGTTAAAGAGGAGTGGAGAGAGTGGGCATCTTTGTCTCATTCCTGATTTTAGAGGGAATGGCTTTAGCTTTTCGCCATTAAGTATAATACTGGCAGTGGGTTTGTCATACACAGCCTTTATTATACTGAGGAATGTTCCATGGATTCCTAGTTTCTCCAGAGCTTTTAACATAAAGGGGTGTTGGATCTTGTCAAATGCCTTTTCTGCATCTATTGAGACAGTCATGTGATTTTTGTCCTTGCTCCTGTTGATGTGTTGAATTATATTAATTGATTTACGTATGTTAAACCAGCTTTGCCTCCCTGTGATGAATCCTGTTTGATCATAGTGTATAATTTTTTGATGAATGGTAGATGGTTGGCCAGTATTTTGTTGAGAAGTTTTGCATCGATGTTCATCAAAGAAATAGATCTATAGTTCTCTTTCTTTGACGAATCTCTGTCTGGCTTTGGGATGAGGGTTATACTGACTTCATAGAATGACTTTGGTAAAGAGGCTTCATTTTCAATTTCATTGAAGAACTTGAGGAGTATGTAGCTCCTGAAATTTTAAAGACAGAAAAGTCCCAAGATTCATAGTAAGTAAATTTCAGAACCCAGAGAGCTGATGGTTCAAGACCAAGTCTGAGAACAAGAAGCACTGACATTAAAAGTTCTAGGTTCAACACTCAAAAGGATTATATGTTTCATTTCCCTGAATAAAGACATGGAAGTTTAAAAAGCTTGAAAAATTCAGGCAGGAAACTTTTACTTGATGGATGATAAGTTTTTGTTCTTTGCAGGCCATCAACTGACTGGATTAGACCCATGCACCCAACTAAAGGCAGTATTTTTTCACTCAGAACTCTGATTTAGATGTTAATTTCATCCAACACATCCAGCACAAAAACACTGTCAGAAGTGTCATTGAGTCTGGTGACCCAGTCAGTCTGATACTTAATAATAATTACTGCATTTAGTTTCATTATATACATAAAGAAATCAAAATGGGGCTAAGGGGTTGGCTCAGTGGTAGCGCACCTACCTAATAAGGGTAAGGCCCTGAGTTGAAGCCCATTACTGTCAAAAAACAGATGATGAAACTATGGATCCTGACTTTTATGCTTTTCAAATACAGCATCTTCTTGACATTTCATACCCTTATGGCTTCAGTGAACCCATAAAACTTTTTCATATGGGTCCTATCAACCAGGAGTTTGGCCTAGTGGTAGAGGGCTTGCCTAGCATGCACAAAGCTCAGGGTTTGATTCTTCAGTACCACATACACAGAAAAAGGCAGAAGTGGAGCTGTACTCAAGTGGTAGAGTGCTAGCGTTGAAAAAGACCAAGGACAGTGCCCAGGCTCAGAGTTCAAGCCCCAGTATTGTGTGTGTGTGTGTATATATATATATATGTACATATATATACATGTATATACATACATATACATATATATGTATATCATATATACGATATATAGGAGATATACCCTTGTCCATACAGAAAAATGATCATCATACCACATAATCTTATGTTATCTATTAATCACAATTGATCACTGACTTTATATAATGCTCCTTTTACTCTTGCCTCAAATATTATTATAAGATGAAAATATGTATAATATATTTAAGCATATTAGATCTATTTAGGTGTTTATATAAACACAAAAGAAATGAATAAAATTTGCCTTTTCATAAAAATAGACATTTCACAAAGAAAAATCACTTTTGTGATTTGTTTTTTAACCCAGTCTCCAGTAAGATTGGGAAGTTATTTCATATCCACACCATAGTAATAAGATTCTTCTCAAATACACATCAGACAAGGAAGAGTTTTTTAAGGTATTTGTTATTACATGTCCACATTTCTGATGGAAATTTATTTGCATTAAACTAGCTTCCATTCTTCCTTTCCTTTTTTATCTTTTCACAACATTCTCTCAAGTTTCCATCAGAAAAAAGAAATTCTCTGCAAGTCTTCCTTTAAAAAAATAAAAAGAAAAACAAAACTTGTTATCTTGTCAAGTGAAACATTTAGCTTCTGAAACATGTGGGGTTCCCCCTGAAATGACCCACTAATGTCATTGATCCATGACCAAGAAAACGCCTGCTTTGGCATCCTTTACCCCAGCACATCTTATTTTTTAATATAAAATGCTATTATTTTGATGGACACTAATGAATGCCAAGCAAAAGAAGATGTATTTTGCCTGAAAATGTCAAATAAGTATGTCTGATAACGAAGACAGTGGAATGGCTGAGAGGTTAAGTGGTTCAGTGAGAAACAAGCTGGGCATTGAAGGCTCAGCCTGTGACTAGGGGTTGCAGTAAGACAGCACTCACAGTACTGTGCACACCATACATCACCACCGCAACCATGGTGCTGAGAAGGAAGTTTAGGTCTATGAGTAATCTCCTTTGTTCGTAACAGCATTCAGTCTCTATTTGGGTGGTTTTAAAATAGGCAATCATTTCACAGCAGGAACAATGAGAGCAGAGGAGATTTTAGAATCTTATCAGCACTCATAAACACTAATGTTTATTACCTCTTCACCAGAGAAAGCACGAATCACTGCAGGAAAGTTGCTTAAAAGTCCATATGTGAGTTGATAGCTAAAGAAAAATAAGAATGTCAGGGATCACGTTTATAAAAACAAAAAGTAATTTATATTTCTACAATTTGTAAGCATGTAATAATAAAAAAGGGAAAGCAGATACATATTTGTCAGTTTTGTGAGATGCATAATGAGAATTATGCATCATTAAATGTTTCCTTTATGGTAGGCAATGCTTTTATAAATAAGCAATAAAACACTTCAAACAACAGATTATCAGTTTATGTGTAATAATGATTGCACTTGTATTTCTGACAGAAACATTTTGTAGAAAGTAGAAATTTTCTGTAAAAGTTTGGAGAAAATATAATTCAAAATACTATCTAAAATATAAAACCATACCATACTAACAAATGCTGAGTACGAATCGAAGATAATTGTTAGTGATACAAAATTTTAAGAATTACTTTTTACTCTGGGAAATTTTTCTCTTTTATAAAAACAAAGTATTTTCAATAACTAAATTTGAGAGCCCAGAATCTCCACAAAGGAAGTTCCAATAAACATGAATTTATTGTAAAACATTAGTAAATACTTCAAGAAATAAATCACTGGTAGCACAACCAAGACAACAGAAATAAGCTGAATTGTAGAAGCAAAATCTTAGTATCTAAAGACCATACAATTATCAGACACATGATATAAAATAGACATAAGTATACTTAACTCAAATGGATGACTTAAAATAAGGCAAAACAAAAATTGTCAATATTCACAAGACATTTTTACAGAAGAATTAAGCTGAACTTCTAGAAGTAAAAAGTTTAACCCCTAAAATTAGAGCTGGAAGATTAAACAAGATTAGACATTTGAAGAGTCTGTAAAATGGATGACAGACCCAAACAAATAACTCAGAATTCCACTATAAGAAAAGATGGAAAAATTACTTGAGGGTTATGTGTGCATCTTTAGACATGCACATGTATAAGAAACAGAGTCAAGCGAGGGGTTCAGAAGCGTTGAACATAGTACAGAAAGTACAGGAAGGTACAGCATACATATAAACAGAATGTTAGGAAAGGACAAATGGTGAAAGACTAATTCTCAAATTAGTTCTTTGTTTGACTTAATGTATTAATGAGCCATTTAACAAAGTAATTCATGAATGCAGTGCATCTTTTTTTTTTTTTGAAAGTGGTGAGCAGGGGATTACAGTGACATAAATAAGGTAATGATTATATTTGTTTTTAAACACTATTACTCCTTCCCTCGTTTTCTCCCATTTACCCCCTTTCAACATTCTCACAAAGCATTAAGATCAACATAAGTAAATTCATCCCAAATATATACTAATAGAATTTTTTAAATTTACTTATTTATTTTGTGGGTCATGGAGCTTGAACTTGGCCTGGGCGCTGTCCCTGAGCTCTTTGACTACCACCCTACCCTCAAGCCAAGCCCCACTTTCGGTTTTCTAGAGGTTAACTGGAGATGAGTCTCAGGTTCTTTTGTGCGGGGGGGGCTATCTTTTTGAACCTTGATTCTCAGATCTCAGCCTCCTGAGTAGCTAAGATTACAAGTGTGAGCCACAGTGCTCCACTCATACAAAGCCTAATAACTTATTTAGACAAAATTAAGATCTTTAAATTAGCCAAGAAACTAAATCATCTAGGATGGAAAACTAGCCTTCTAGACTGTAAAATAGGTCTCAAAAGATGTTAAAATTTTAGTGTGATTTGAAAACTGTTTACCAACTACTATACCATGAACCTAAAAGTTAATTTTTTTCAAAACCAAAATTGTGAAAACATCTGGCATAATTAACATTTTTAATGTACATTGACATTGAGGTAAAAAACTGAGTTATAAGTGAAATGAATAAGGAAAAACCAGGAAGGTTTTGCATACCAAATCTGATAAATCAAAGAAATACTATAAGGTACCTGTTTTTAGCTTTTCGTGTTTTTGTATTTTTTCTTTAGACAGTTGATTTTAGTAACAAGCTGATTATAACGTCATTTAAAGAACAAAAAGAAAGCAAAAAATAGACAGGAAAATAATGCAAACTAAGAATTACAGATGTGATTTTATGCCTACCAGATGTTAAAAGCTACTAAATCCTTTCTAATTAAGTAAGTATGGCATTGGCACATGAGTAAATAAATCAATAAAAGAAGTAGTAAATACACAAATAGAAGTCATTATGTAAAAAGTGTTTAAGGTTGGCATCTAAAATTCTTAAGAAAGAAATGGTCTTAAATAAGTAGTATCAAAATAACTGAATAGCTACATGAAAATTATTAAAACTGGATTTGACTCTTATGCCACACACGAGTATAAATTCCCAGTAAGCCAGAGGTCTAAAAGCAATGTTAGAAATGCTTGGTAAATTGTACTACATTAAAAAAAAAAAGACAGTGGTACAAAAAAAAATGTTGCAAGCAACCTAACATAAATAACTCACACTTGGGGCCAGGATTTTGGCCTAGTGGTAGAGAGCTTGCCTAGCATGCAGAAAGACCGGGGTTCAATTCCTAGGTATCACATACATAGTAAAAAACTGGAAGTGGTGCTGTGGCTGTAGTGGTAGAGCACTAGCCTTGAGAAAGCCCAAGGACAGTGCTCAGGCCCTGAGTTCAAGTCCTGGGACTGGCAAAAAAATAAAATAACTCACACTTGTAATTCCAGTATTTGTAACCCAGGAGTCCTACAGCATCAAAACTTGAAACCAGCTAGGGCAGGAAAATCTTCTATACTATACTTTACACACTCTATATAGTAGTACACATCTAAATATATAATAGATGACAATAAAATACACATTCTTTTTGCCAGTCCTGGGCTTGAGCTCAGGGCCTGAGCACTGTCCTTGGACTTTCTCAAGGCTAGAGCTCTACCACTTGAGCCTCAGCACCACTTCTGGCTTTTTTTTTCTCTATGTATGTGGTGCTGAGGAATCGAACCCAGGTCTTCGTGCATGCTAAGCAAGCACTCTACCACTAGGCCAAACTCCCGGCCCCCATATTTTTATTACACATTATATTTCACCACTACAGCCTCCACTGTGAGTCCTCTACTCAAAAGTCCCTAAAAATCTGACTTGGTACTTGGTGTATTTTATATACGTTTATTTGTTTATTTGAATTAGGGAAGGGACATTGATGAGACAAAGGACAAAGGGTGGAACCAATACAACAGCGATATTCACAAGACTATATACATTGGAAATAAACTCTACAACTTGGGAGAAGGTGGGGGAGGGAAAGTGGGAAAAAACATGGCAAGGGGTAACAATGTTCAAGAAGTAATGTACCCACTACCTTACTAATGTACTGTAACAGCACCCTGGCAATAAATTTTTTGAGAAGTCCCTAATAATACTACCAAAAATTAAATACCACTCACCAAGTTGAAGCGGAATACATTGAGAAATGTTAAGAGTAACTTTCCTGGTAGGTGGTTATAAATGACTAAGTAGTTAAAACACCAAATGTTTGAATATGTGCACTGGTTCTGATTAAGGATCCAGCCTATAGACCCAGTTTGAACTACTGTCATAGAAATACTCTAGTCTTTAATGTGGAGATGACAGCTCAGATGCCTGTTGTCATTAAAAAGAAAAATCACAGAGGTGACACAAAATTTTTGTTGTTTCTCTTTGTTTCTTTTTCCCTTCCTTTCAACATAGAAGAAAATTAGGCAATTGTTATATTGTTTTACAGTACTTAAATAACAACTTTCCCAAAAAAAAGATCTTCTTGAGTACCTAGAAAAATGAGAGAAGCTGTGATACAATCGATTGATATTGACTGAACGTTTTTGAAAATTACATGAGAAGAGCAGAAATCTACAAGAAAGGCCAGTAACACTTGCGAATTACATACACTGTGGATCAGAAAAACACTGAGCAAACCTGACAATAATAGAGACGGGTTGGAGGGAAAACTGAGCTGAACTTATGAGCACAGTTTCACAAAGAATCTATCTGCTGAGAGTTGTCCTATGGGAAATGGGATCACGTGATGCACATGCTCTGATTTGTTTTAATTTTTATCTAGAAGTCCATATTTTGATGCTATAAGAAAGCAAACTTAAGGCCAAGCAAAATGCAGCTATAAATCACTTGTGTATTATCTCAAAAGACTAGACAGGTTCTAAAGAAAGCCACTGTCAAAAACATGTATTCCATTATAAACTTAGAGGTGGTCTGTAGGGAAAACATTCATTAATGTTGTTTACAGAAGGTAGATCACCAGAATAATTTGAACAGTCGCATTCAGTGTATTGCATTTCCTTTCTTTTATTTTTATTGTTGATTATAAGGTTTCTGTTATATTTTAGTATTTTGTAAATATTTAATATTATTATATATTTTTGCCTGACAGTATTTAATAAACAGTCTTTCATGGTAAATAGGATATCTGTGTAACCAACCTCTTGAATGTATTTATAATAGCCTGACTATACATCAATAGCAAGAGCCAAGAAGACTATACAAAATTCAAATGATTGATGGAGGCTGGGAGACCTGGTTCAAATGGGTGAAATGGATAAGTGAGTGAGTTGTTGTGATTTCTAAAATCTTCTAGAAGAAAGAAAATGATTGGTCTGCCTAAGACTAGCATTAGCAGAAGACAAGTGTAGAGATAGATAGCATGTCACCTGGTGCTGACAGGACAGATAAGTAGCAGATATTCACCAGGGAAAGGAAACAGATTTCTGCCTAGTGAGAGGACATTACAGCCATGGGTGATGGGAAAACTAGACACTGCCTTGCAGCACAAAGATTTGCAAGCAGCAGCAAAAAGGCCCAGAGAAGCTGAGGGAAACAAGAAGCAAGCCCAGAAAGAATTAAACAAGCAAACAAAAATCAGGACTCGGAATGTGGCTCCATGGTAGAGCCCTTGCCTAATATGCATGAAGCCCTGGGTTCAATTCCTTAGTATTAGGTAAATGAAATAAAAATTTTGAAAAGCAGCTGATCTATGAGAGTCAAGGTAGAGAACGGCAGCTGTGGACAGAACCCTCATCCCTCGTCTTCCCTTTGTGAGTAAAGGACTTACCTATTACAGGAAACCAGCAGCAAATGTATTGGGAAAAACCATTTTCTAGTGTGAAGCCATTGCCAGAGGGATAGAGATTTTCATCCCAAATATTGAATGCAGGGTCCTGGCCTTAAATTATGTAGTTGACAATAATGCCAGTGTGAAGAAAGCACTGTAGGTTTTACTCTAGTGGGATCCTATAAAGGCAGTTACCAAGTGAAATCACAAACATAGCTTTTTAAGTTTTCAATAAGAAAAATTATCAATATAATTAAGGCTTAAATATTACCCTCATATTAAGATTTTATTAGAAGAAGTTTACTACCCATAAAACCTCTCAGCCCTTCTTTCTTTATATAAAAAATAATATTTTCATTTATTTTTGCACTATTCCAGTACCCCATGGTATCTGGACAGTTAGTTCTATGATATGGTAAAACATAAAACTGAGAGATAAAACATCTAATAATTCTCTCTCAATAAATGTTCACCCTAATTCTGCTGAGACAGTAATAGCCCAGCAATTAGTGTATGTGCCAACAATCAGCTAGGCAAATTGCCTCTACCTGGCCTAATGATTCATTTCATCACAACTGTTCACCAGTGCCGCCAGCTTGCAGAACAGGCTTGTGTGTACTAAGCCAAGCATTGGTGATTGTAAGACACCAACAAAAAATGATAGAGCAATAACTAGGCTAGCAGCAGAGGGACAAGTGGGCAAAATAGGAGCCATTAGAAGAAGAACTTTGTATGCTTCCACCCTCGTCCCCAAGCCTGTAGGTGTGTATTACTCTCTCACCTACCCATCCTCCTCTCTCTGGCACTATTCCTCTTTCTGTCCTACAACCCCTAGTTACAATCTCTCCATTGCATGAAGGCTGAGATTACAAGAGTCTACCACACCTGGCTCATATTTTGTCTTTAAATATCTGTTTTATCCATCCCTCCCTACTAAAAGTAAAGCTATGGAGGATAGGTCCTTGTTATGTTTACTTCTATAGCCTCAGTTCTCAAAAGACTTCCTGACATACAGTAGTGCTATGATAAACATATGCTAAACATCAGCATCGATGAATGAATGAGATTCTTACATTGCATCATTTTGCAAGGAGGATGAGATTTTTTCCCATAACATTGTCACTGTTCTTAAATCCTTAAGTTTATTATGTGGCCAAATTCATTTCCCTTAAATAACTCAGCACACATTTCATGGGTATATTTGATCAAGTTCCATGTGATAACATAACCCTAAATACCACCAAGTCTTTTCCAATAGCTCTTAGGGGAAAAAAATCACAAATGAATGTAGTTTCAAGCTATTTGGGGCGAGGAACAAAATTGAACTCTCACGCTTTAACTGATTCCATAGGTACAAAAAGTTATGCCTTCAATTTCCTATCTACCATAGCTGGTTTCAACTGCAATTATTCTCATGGCATAAGTAGATTTCACAACAGTATCTCCATCAGTGCTCTAGCATTCACCTCTCCAGTCTAGGACACAATAAGAAAGTTAGATGAAAAGGCAAGCAATGGCTGAAGCCTGGGCTTCAGTAAACGTCTATCACATAACAAGAGCACCAGGCTGTGGGATGCAGTAAGCCCTTCTATTCAGGGAAAAGCTAATTGGAGAAAGGTTTTACGTCCCTCTGGATTAAGACACAAATGGTGGCCACATGAAAGAGTTCTCAAGGCTGTTGCTCTTTTACCTACTTGCAGTTCACTGCAGCGCTTTTCTCACACTAATGAGCAGTGCCTTCACTCACATGCTTTTCAAATTAGAAGCAGAGGATATTTTTTAAGTAATGAAATGTTTTGTTTAAACCGTACCAACATGTGTTTTGAAAGGCACTGAAAATGTAACATATGGTCCACATAGATTTCAATAGGCCAGCTCTGTTCAGGCATTCATCCAAGTAGAAGGGGAGCTGTTTCCTTTGTCCACTCTTTAGGCTATCCCTGCTCAGTCATCTAGCCATTCTTCTTTGATCAGATATCTGTGTTAGTGAAACCTGTAAAAGTAATGGACGCTATACTTTCAAGGATAATTTGTTTCAGTAGTCCTTAAAAATTATACACTACTACATAAGAAGTGTATTGTTTGCACACAAGTGATTTAGACAAAAACTACATTTAGATTATAATACTTAGCTCACTGTTGATATGGAGGTTCCACAAAGAAAATCTTCCCAGCTATACCCACAATAGCATCAATTTTGTCTCTTTCATTCTGATCATCCCCATCTGGTTCTGTCTCTCTCACCCTATATTTCATGTCTTTCTAGGATCCACACTAATTGGATCCACTCCACACATTGGGCAAATACCTAATTAGTAGTCCTAACAACTTTCCATCTCACTGCATACCCCAAGCCAAAACTTCTGGTGCCACATATAAACCATGTGCGGCCCCAACCTGGAGAGTGTCTGTTGGAACTGCATGCTCCGATTGGTTGTGTCCCTGAAACCCAATCTGTCCTTACTTTTGAGCTTTGGTGATTTTTTTTGTATTTGCCACTCTTCTCTTTGCAGCCAGAGAAGGTTTTCTGCTTTTAAAGGCTTACATGATTAGACTGGACCCAGCTAGAGAATCCAGGATAATCTCTCATTGGAAGCTCTGTAATCCATAGGCCCATTCACTGTGAAACAATCACAGTATCAAGAGAGAAGAGGTGGACATACCGGGCCACCATTCTGACAGAATCTTCATTTTTCTTCACACCTGAGATTTATTTGATCTTGAGAGATTAGTTTATTGATCCATGGAATAATTTGAGCTGGTAAACACTGTGAAAACCAGAACAAAACCCAAACAGCAAAAATGAAAAGCTTTCCAAGACAGTAGTTTAATTGGCCAAAGAAGAAAGCTGCCTACTCACTAACAGAAATACATATGAGACTTCTACTCAGAGTAAGATGTTGGCAAAGGAATTTAGCAGATAATTAAAAATCCTAGACAATTTATTTCTTCCAAGATGCTTTTGGGGAAAGGCTTATTGTCTGCAGATAATTTTAAAATGCTTGGACATGAGCTAGTTTACACTCATTTCAAAGCTAATTTTTAGCAACAATCTGTTCTTAAAGGCTGCTGCTAATACCACATTTCCAGTTCCTGGATTGCTACTGACTTCTGAATTTAAAAAAAAAAAGAACTACTATTTTCTTGTCATTTTTTTCATACAGATGATACCATTCTTAAGAAGTGTTTTGAAAATCACTGGTTCTTTGAAAGTCATAATGCATTTTCCACTGTAACCATGTTTTAAAAAATGACAGATGTCAAGCTCACAAAACTCAACTTGAATTGTACTTTATGTAGGACCAGGACTGCATAAGTACAGAACTAACCCTGAGTTCTAGTTTAGAGCACATCATATTACAAGACAAGGTTACTCTCTGTCTTTCTGTTTTCCAGGCTGGAACAAGTCCCAGTCAGCTAGAGAGAATCCACTGAGGTCCAGATATGACCCTCAAAGCCCAGTCCAGAAAGTCCTTCAGACAGGTAGCTAAAGCTACACAGCTTTCAGAAGCATGGAGTCAGCCACAGAGTTCAAGTTTCCCACCCCAACCACCTGAAGGAAGCATGATGTCCAGGGATGTGTGTTTTGCTTTTCCTTTCCACCTACTCTTCCATGATAGCCAAATTGTCTCCATTCCTGGTTAACAGTCTAAGAAAAGGCAGCCTAATATATTTTCCTCTTCTTTTGACTGTCTCATAAGCACAGTCCTTTAATAATTTGCACTAACTTTTGACTGCTAGAAATAAGAATTTTA
Organism: Megascapheus bottae; assembly: GCF_031878675.1. NCBI lineage: Eukaryota > Metazoa > Chordata > Mammalia > Rodentia > Geomyidae > Megascapheus > Megascapheus bottae. The sequence continues at coordinate 30,858,156 of NC_143517.1, read as the reverse complement.
ATTTGTATAGTAATTTATTCTTTCTCTTAGGATAATGTTTACGTCTACTACTGTCGAAATTTTGAAAACAGGAAAGCACAAAATAAAAGTAAAAATGGATCATAATCCCAGCAGTCACCATATCATTCTTTGTGGAATCCCAGCAGTCACCGTATCATTCTTTGTGGAAAGACATAAAAGATTGAATAAGTTTATAGTGTAAGATCCAAACAATGCTTTTCTTGATTGCACAGACTCTGTGGCAGTATCCCATAGTCTTCTCAGTATTAGCTCCTATGAGGAGCAGGCTACTGGACTAAATTAAGAATAAGAGGCACAGGAGCTATCAATCACAGCAAAGCTCAGCTATGCTGGGAACTGCCTTTGAACAGCATCCTGTTGCACACACAAACATGCAGCTACACTGCCCTCTAGTGTCCATCCACTAGATGTCATGCAGCCCCACACAAAATCAGGATCTTTGGGGAGCTGAGATCAAAGGAAAACCAAGACTTCTGGTTGAGGGAAACAACTAGAAAGGTATTATGGGCACTCGGTGAATTCCTATTATAGAAAAAAATTAAAAATTATTATCCTTAAGCTCTTTTTTTCTTTACTCTCCTACTCCCAGTCTCTTTTTCAAGATAGTACAGGCTGGATTTGGGGTTGGTTTTTTTGTTTGTTTGTTCGTTTGTTTTGCATTCTTACCATGACTACTCCTGAAAGGAAAATCATCATTCTGATACAGCTATGAAGAATGACTTCTGTGCAAGTTACAAATATTTGGCCTTATGTAAAGCATTTCAGTCTAATTCAAAATAGGAATCTAAATTCTAGATAAAGAATAAAGCCCTTAAAAGGCAATGTTAGATGACATCACAGATCACAAGAAAACAAAGGAGTATTTCTAAAGTTGTGTTAGATGAGGAACTATTTCTAAGAAAGCTGGGCACCAGTGACTCACACCTGTAATCCTAGCTATTCACGAGGTTAAGATCTGAGGATTGCCATTCAAAGCCAGCCTGGGTACAAAAGTCTGTGAGACTTATCTCCAATTAACCAGCACAAAACTGGAAGTGGTATTGTGGCTCAGGAGTGGAGTACTAGCCTTAAGCTGAAGAGCTCAGGAACAGCACCCAGACAGGAAGGAGGGAAAGAAGGAAGGAAGGAAGGAAGGAAGGAAGGAAGGAAGGGAGGAAGGGAGGAAGGGAGGAAGGGAGGAAGGGAGGAAGGGAGGAAGGAAGGAAGGAAGGAAGGAAGGAAGGAAGGAAGGAAGGAAGGAAAGAAGGAAGGAAGGAAGGAAGGAAGCAATATTTACCTCCTCACCTCAAAACGGCCAAACAGATCTCACAGAGAAGCAGGTAAAATGAAAATTGTTTTAATTTAATGAAAATTAAAGTGGATCATCATCAAATACATGATGTACTTTCTAATCTGAAAGAAATGGTAAAAGCAAATGTAGGTTGGTTGGAACATCTGAAAATAAAAGCTTCCCTATGGTTAAAGAATAGAGCAGGGACACAATGAACAGTTAAAATGTGTTTATTATTCACACTTACAGAACGCATGAAAAGCTTATACAAAAGAAAAGACAAAATGACTTCAAAAGCAATACCACTTAACAAGTGGGAAAGGGTGGCCAGTAAGTAGATATCACACTTGCAGCTTCAGAGTAACAAAAATCAGCTCATTAAAATTACATGTCATTTCTTGGCCTGCCGAATTAGTAGAAATGTCCTTAAAAAAAACAGCCAGTGGTGAAAAAGGAAGAGAAAACATAATCCTTCTCAAACAATAACATTTCTTCAAAGAAGCCATCAGTGAGTTACCAGAATTCTTAGACCTAGCCATGCCCCAAAATATCCCAGGCTGCTATTTTGGAGAATATATTCTAAGGAACTATTCTGATGTTTATAAAATCTTCCTGGTAGGGCTGGGATGTAGCTCAGTGGCAAAGAGCTTGCCTAGCCAGTGCAACGTCCTGGGCTGGACCCCAGAACAAAGACTTAATATGCACCAAAATAGGTTAGAAGGGTTTTTTAATTTTCTCATCCTTTCCCTTTATTATAGCTCCCAAGTTTTCAATAATGATCACTTACTTTTTAAAATAATAATAATAATAATAATAATAATAATAATAATAATAAAGGAAAAATCCCTACCAAAGAACAAAGAAGTATGAGCATGCTATCACTGAAGTCATCACCTTCAAGTGGTTATCTACTGAGTGAATGTTAAATAAAATCTGCTATGAGGGGACATGGTTATGATTGCACAGTATGTTAGCATGCTGTGCTCTTCCTGGTGTGTTACTCTTTTCCACTACTTCAAGTAGTCCAAGAGGGTCATTTTCAAAGAGCAGGCAGTTATCTGTCCAGGGAAGAAGTGGAACAGACTCCTGTTTAAGATAAAATGTACTGCACTGACCTCCAAAACCTGCGTTCTCTTCCCCAAGCTATAAAGTATGCATTATAAGTGTCAGAACCCAATATGGATTTCAGGAAATAATTTAACACGAATCATGAACTTTGTTAATATAAACAGTGTTGATATATTTGGGCATTTTAAATTTAAAATTTTGAAGTTGTGCTCTATACTTTTTATTCTTAAACTTGCCAAAGACATTTTCCTTTTTTTCTTTTTTATTGTAATTAATAGAAGGGTTACAGTTATATCAAAGACATTTTTTCAGGACTACCCGAATCTAAAAGAAGAAAGGAATAGTTATTAAGTGCAAATTTTTCAAGTTGGATACTTGTGAACTCCTAGCAAGTAAAATAGAAAAACAAAGCTATGCTCATATAGAAAGTATTTTCAAAATAAGAACATTCACACAAGGCTGAGGAGGCAAGAGATTTACTGGTGTATACAGTATCTGTGATATTACTTACATTTAAACTAGATTTAACATGAGACTTAATTTCACTGTTGAAATATTTCTTAAAATGCATATTTGTCTCTAACAATAAAAAACTAAAGCTATTTATAAAAATAAAGATATTTTATAAATAGAAAATAATGGTAGAGAAAGAAGTTATACTCTTTAAGAAAAAAATTACCAATTTTTATCCTTCCAATCATTTAAACAAAACTAGCTAAAAATGTTCATTAAGGAAATGTCTTAGTGTTAATTTTTCAAACATTTAAGTAAATAGTACTGAGTATACAAGTGTTTGGAAATGGAAAGCAATATACTTTAATAATTTCCAAGCTGTCATATCAATGCTTCATTCATAGTTGAGCTAATCACTAACACACAGCAAAACAAAGAACAGAGATTGAGATGTTTATATTATTTAAGTGAAATAAACCAATAAAAATATTCTTTTTTATTCTGTAATGCCCTTGTGTAATAGTAATTTGCTTTGCAAATGTTTAGACTTCCTTTTCTTGAAAATGCAATGAAATATTTGTAGTAATATTCTCATATTACTAAAGGAAATTGAACATGTTTAAATTTCATGGAGATTTTGCTCCTTCATGTGGCTTCATTTGGATGAAAGGAAATGAAGAAGAAAGAGAAAGAGAAGAGGGAAGGAAAGTAATGACAGAAAGGAAAGTAAAGGAAGGAAGATAATAAGGGAGTGGGGGGGCAAACAAAGAGAAAAAGAGAAATGCTAAGATTCAGAGAGGAAGGCTACAGAAGAAAAGCAGGAAAGAAGATAAACTGAACTTTTGATCCCAACTGATTCTTCTCAGGAAGCCTAAGAAAGAAAATTAAAGTGGAATATTGTGAGCAGTGCTCAGATAAAATACTTCTAAAGCCCTATAAATTTAGTCTAAGGAATGTATCAAACTAACTGCAGTTTTTGGACAATGAAATATTTTATAACTTTCAGCAATTTTTTATTTGATTGTTGTGAGAATCAGTTACATTATTTATCCAAGGCCAATATCTATACAATATTCAACAAGAATCTATGAATATTAATCTTATTAGAAATTACAAGAATATACAATATATTAGCACTTGATCATATTACCACTGTTATTTATCTTCAAATGTAGGCCCACTTCTTTTATACTTTATGATCAAGCACTGCAATATGCATTTTTTTTCACTCTTGGGGCTTGAACTCGGGGCCTGAGCACTGTCCTTGGGCTTTCTCAAGGCTAGCACTCTACCACATGAGTCATAGCACCACTTCCAGCTTTTTCTATATATGTGATATCGAGGAATTGAACCCAGTTCTTCGTGAATGCTAGGCAAGCACTGTACCACTAGGCCAAAGACCTAGCCAACAATATGTATTTTATAATCAATGGGTTACAGCATAAAAATAAATCAAGCATTAAAGGAATTAAGAATTGCCGGGTGGGGTGGCTCTTGGCTCTAATTCTGGCTACTCAGGAGGCTGAGATCTGAGGATCAAAGTTCAAAGGCAACTCGGGCACAAAAGGACCTGAGACTCTTATCTCCAATTAACCTCTAGAAAACGGAAAGTGGGGCTTAGCCCCAAGGGTGATAGTCTTGAGCTGAGCACAGGGACAGTGCCCAGGCCCAAAGTTCAAGTCCCATGACCCACCAAAAACAATGGAATTAAGAATTATGCTTTCATATGGAGAATGAAGGTCTGAGAGATGGTGAAGCCCATCCCCCACACATATCCTGCCCAGGTAATGGGTGTGCATCAATCTCTGGAGATAGGGGTGGGCACTTAACTGACAGATTACTAGATCTGTCACTCCAGTACCTGGGACTGGGAGTTTTCTGTGACCCTGTCCCCTGACCTGACGCTATTTAGGCCTGGATCAGTTTAGGCACCATTACAGCCATTCCGTGTGTCTCCATGTTCCTGTCCGTGTCCTGTCTCCTGGCAGTTCTGTGGTCACCATGGCATTCCAATTCAGCTCTTCATTGGAGCTGTTGGCTTGTTGGTATTGTTTTATTTGTTTATTTCCTCTCTGGCCTGTATCCTAACTGTATTATGTGTATTATCTGGTTGCTGGTCTTTGAGACAGGAGTCTACTGTGCAGTCACTGGCCTTCTAATAAAGACTCCAAGATTCCAACCCTTAAAAAAAACTGCTTTCAGAAGAAAAATCAAATTGTATTCCACTTCACTAAACTTTAAAGTATAAAGAAGTATCCAAATAATCACTTTCTCCATCATTAATTGCTTATTGTTGGGAAAACAGTCGATAGCTGATTTTACAATACATTGAAAATAAAAGTAAGAGTAAGAGGATGGACAGAACTCAAAATGTGAAATTTCAAACAAAAATTTAAGAAAGTAAATAAGAGAGAAAAGAAATATGTTTCCCCAATTACAAACTATAGTTATAAACTAACTGAAAACTTGCTGCCGTCCGGCCTGATCCAGCATTCAACTGTGAAATCGTTAAAGTTTCTCATCATGACCCCAGGAGCTCCTTGGTCACCAGCTCAAGATTTTTCTTTTTTTCAAACTTCTATCTTTTCCCCATTGGAAATCCCAAGTTTCTAGTTCCTCTTGTTACAATGCACTCCTTTCCCTGTAACCACTTCTCACTCCAACATCTAAATCCTCTTTAAGAAATAAAATAAGCTGGGTATTTTGTATCTTAGTGCAAATCATGTACTGCCTCTCAAAAAGGCAAAACAAGTTTAATTCCATTTGTGGAATGAAAGCTTTTCCCTATGAAAACAAAATCTTTAAGGAAATCAAACACATGGTGAAATTCGAGTTGTTAGTGGAACCACACTCCATAGACAAAGCTTTTTGCCATTCATAAAAATGTGCTGTTGCTTCAATCAAAGACTTCAATAAATGTGAGCTTGAAATATGCCTTCTGTACCGCTCCTAAAAGATAATTAATTACTATCATCTTTCATGTCATAATAATGCTTACACACAGGTAGATTCAAATATCATTTTTCCCTGATGAAAAAAATGATACTTATATTTGATTTCTAAGGAAGCTCTAAATATCAATTAGAAGAATATTTATTTACAAATACTTTTAATCTCATTTATAAAATTGGGGGGGTGAATTGATTTCCAAAGAGGGATATGTCATAAAAATCAGGAAACTAGAATTCATACAACTTTATGTCAAACCATTCAACAACATTAGAAGAGGTTATAAGTTTCCTGGTGTCTTTAACTACAGTCACACAGAACTCTTTTTTTAGTTAGCATATACTAATTTGTTGAAAGGTGTTCAATTGGGATATTTCCATAGAAATGTAAATAATATTTGGGCCATATTCTCTTCCTCTAATTCTTTTCTTATCACTTTTCTTAAGATTTGCTTTTTTTTTACAATTCTATGAGTCTCTTTATGTCATTTTTCCATAATATATGTAATATAGTTTGGTGTTTTTTATGGTAGTATTGAACTCATTGCCTCATTCTTCCTTGGCAGGCACTCTTTCAATTAAACCACAAGTCCGACACTTTTTTATGTTGGTGATTTCCAAGGCAGGATCTCACTTTATGCCTTGGGTAAGATCCACCTACTCATGCTTCTCTTGTCACTAGGGATAACAGGCATGCACTACTGCATGCCTGAAATGGTCTCTCTAGCCACATTTCCCTGATCTAAACTTGAACCAATGTGGCTTGGCTTACTTTGATCATTCTTGTGGTTTTTTTCACTTTCTTTTTTTAGTACTAGGGTTCAAAGCCAAGATCTGCTCTTGCTAGACAAGTATTGTACTATCAAACTGCATCTCTAGTCCTAGAATGAATTGTTAAACATAATTTTTGACCACTGAAAAAGTAACAATAGCATAATATTTTGCAGAATTCCAATAAGTTTCTCAGGGGCAAGGTCTTCTGGCATTCTATCTCTAGCACCAAGTCAAAAGCCTAGTATATCAAAAAAGGCTTATTGAGGGAATGAATATGATGAAATTTCTAAAGAATGGATTAAGGAAGAAATTTTTATAGCAAAAACATCTCTTAGAAATTTAGCAATTAAGCTGGGCATGGTGGCTCATGCCTTTAATCCTAGCTACTCAGGAGACTGAGATCTGAGAATCAAGATTCAAAGCCAGCTTGGGTACTAAAGTTCGTGAGACTTTTTTTTATTTCAATGTACAGAGGGGTTATATTTATAATCGCCAGATAGAGGTTGCATTACTTCTCATATATTGATAAGCCTTCTTATGTTTTTGTCCCCATTGCCCCCCTCATTTTTTCCCTCCTATTTCAAATGAACAGGTAAACACCTATATAATGCTCCAGGTAACAAAGTGGGATACAGTAACAACATGAGATTGGTCAAAGGACAACACCATAGAAGGGAGAAAAACATAATACATAAAGAGTAACAGTCACTTATAATTAAGCTCTTGTTTTCATGTCCTGGAGGTCCATTAATTTGGCCTCATCCTATATGGCCTTATGTATCTAGGATTTGAGCTATTACAATCCTCTGCGAGGAAAGTTTTGGAAGCATACTAATTATTACAGATGAAGGAAACCATTGGGCCTATGTTCCTTTGAGTCTAGCTTACTTCACTTAGTATAATTTTTTTCCAAGTCTTTCCATTTCCTCACAAATGGTGCAATGTAGTTCTTTCTGATGGCAACATGGAATTCCATTGTGTATAAATACCACATCTTGTTGATCCACTCATCCACTGAGGGACATCTGGGTTGGTTCCATATCTTTGCTATGGAATATAGTGCTGCAATGAACATCACTGTGCTAGTGGATTTAGTATGCCCTTGTTTCTGGACGGTTGGGTAAATGCCAAGGAGTGGAATTGCTGGATCATAGGGGAGCTCAATGTTTAGTCTTTTGAGGAACTGCCATACTGCTTTCTATAGTGATTGAACAAGTTTATACTCCCACCAAAAGTGTAGTAGTGATTCCTCCTGGCCACATCCCCACCACCATCTGTTGTTATAAGTTTCTCGATCCTGGCCATTCTAAATGGAGTGAGGTGGAATCTTAGAGTTGTTTTGATTTGCATTTCTTTTGTGGCCAGAAATGTCGAGCATTTCTTCATGTGTCTATAGGCCATTTTTGTTTCATCTTCAGAGAAGTCTCTCTTTAAGTCTTTGGCCCATCTTTTAATGGGATGGTTGTCTCTTTGGAGATTAGTTTTGGAGGGATTCAATTTTTTTAGCTGTAGATATAGTTTAGATATGAGGACTTTGTCATGAGACTCTTATCTCCAATTAACCACCAGAAAACCAGAAGTGATGCTGTGGCTCAAGGGGTAGAGTGGTAGCTTTAGTATGAAGAACTCAGGACAATGCCCAGGCCCAGAGTTCAAGCCTCACAACCAACAAGAAGGAAGGAAGGAAGGAAGGAAGGAAGGAAGGAAGGAAGGAAGGAAGGAAGGAAGGAAGGAAGGAAGGAAGGAAATTTAGCAATTAAGTAAGTTACTAATTTTGCAGTGTTGTAAAACCATCATTTCTGTTTTCAAAATGTTTCCATCACTCTCAAGTAAAACATTCTTCACCCACTGAACAGTTTCTCATGGTATCTATAACTCTGAATTCTTGTGTTCACCATTTATTTATGTATTTGTCTAGAATACAAATGGAATCACACAATATGCATCCTTTTTTGTCTGTCTTCCTTATCTAATGTTTTTAAGGTTCATCTATGTTGTAGCCTATATCAACACTTCATTCTTTCATAGACAAAAAATGGCCCATACTAATGCCATACATACCATGATCTGTATGAGAAATAAATACTATAATTTTCTACCCACTTTTCCACTAATGGATATTGGGTCATTTTTGTCATATATACCTAAAGAGCTGAAGCATAGGATAAATCTATGACTAATGTTTTGAGGAACTGCCATAATTTTTTTATTTTAATTGTATTTTACTTTGGGGGTGATATATAGAGGTTAAATTCATCAGGTAGTGGGCATAATTTTTTTGTCTTCATTGTTAAGAAACAATGAAGACAAAAAATTGAGTTCTGATTTCTCCATATTTTTTTGTTGCAGCCCACTGAGTGGTGGATCTTAAAACATGAAATTGTTTTAAAAAGACATCTTAAATGAGTTCACTGAAAAGCTAATAAGACTTGAGTTGTGTTCCAGAGCCCCTCTCTGAAGACCTCATGTTGAAATGACAACTGAAGATTTTCTGTTTTGTTTTGTTTTGTTTTCGTCATGTGGCTTGAACTTTGGGACTGGGCATTTCCCTTTGAGTTCTTCACCTCAAGGCTATCTCTATATCCCTTGAGCCACAGTGTCCCTTCCCTTTTTTTAGTGGTTAATTAGAGATAACAGTCTCACAGACTTTAGTGCCCGGGCTGGCTTTGAACCTCAGTCCTCAGATCTCAGCCTCCTGAGTAGCTAGGATTACAGGCCTGAGCCATCGTGCCAGGCTCTTTTGTGTTTTTAAGTTCCCAAATTCTCTGTCAGGTTGTGAATATTAATCATAAGTTGATAAAAGATGAATGTGGTCCAAGTAGATTGTTTGCGTCTATAAAACTAGAACAATGAAAATGATTGAATTGTTTGAAGGGTACAGAAAGGACAGTAATAGAGAAGATAAGTTTGGCTGGAATATATTATAAAAACAAGTGGTGATGTAGCAGTAAAATCCTCCCCAGTTTAACTTTAATACCAAAAAGAAAGAAAAAAATTAAAAGACCTTACAACACTATAAAACTTCCTCCTAGCAAATAAAATTGCCTACTTTTTATGGCTATAACACAACCCTATACTCACTTCCAGAAATGGCGCTGTGATCTTTTATCAGCAGCTTCACCATATTCATATTGAAAAGCCTTAAGCCAATATCTCACCATCTGAGTAAAAACCTATTGTATCATGAGATTCACAATAATTTCAACTGCCAATCAATGTAAAATACCACAAGTTCAAGATATTGCATAAAAGATAGATACAATTTTTCAGTTTCCCAAAGAGTTCAGGCACAATTCTGCTGACAATTCCCTCTTCTTCTCAAATGTCAATTAAAAAAAAAAAAAGAAATCCATAGGGTATTTGTAGTACTTTAAGGATGTTATCTCTCTTACATTGCTTATGTCATTTGCTTGTGGCCAACAGAATGATTCTGTCACATTCCTTAAGAGGAATCAAGTTGCAGATGCAAATTCACATGACTGTAGATGTTCTTCATTTACATAAAAATTGGTGATGCACATCTGCCCTGACTCCAAATGGATCAAATGGCGAACATCCTCAACCATGCCCACATGATTTATGAGTAAGCTTTACTGCTAGGAACGGTTATGCCATTCAGAAATGAGGTCAGTTGAAGTGACTATTCAGTGCAACACAGTATATGACAGCATGTGCACAAATGTGTTTGTACAGACACTGCAACCTATACTGACTATAAGATTCAATGACAATGGCTTATCAGGGATCTATCCACCTCTCTGAAATAGCAGGGGAAATCTATGTTCCTCTTCCACACAGTGTTCCTCATTTTTCATATTGTCCTCTTCGAGAGCCAGTAGTATTTACCTATAGTTTGTCATGTTCCTCACCTCTGCAAAATATTAGCTTTACCTTATGGACAAGCAACTAAATTAGTATGCTTCAGTTTAAATATTAACAATCACCTTCTAGCACATACTACTAAAATAGGACAGAAATAACTTCTGTGTAGATATGTTCAATGAACTCTGACTATTCTCTGCTTCCTAAGATGAAATATTCATTATAACATTCATTTGACCTCTTAAAATCAAAATACTCACCTTTCAAGGATGAACAAACATGAGCTCAAATTATTTCCTTTTCTCTCTTCTATGGTACTAATTTGTTTATAACCTTCTAGCACCTATTTGCATGCATGGCTTTTCAACCAGATAGAGTGAAATTCACTTCATTTATCTGAAAAAGAAAAGACATGAGGGGCTGGGAGTTTGGCCTAGTGGTAGAGTGCTTGCCTAGCACTCTTGGGAAGACCCAAGTTCTATTCCTGGGTACCTACATAGTAAAAAGCCAGAAGTGGTGCTGTGGCTCAAGTGGTATAGCACTAGCCTAGAGGAAAGCCCAAGGACAGTGCTCAGGCCCTGAGTTCAAGCCCCATGACTGGCAAAAAGAAAAAAAAGACATGAAAAGCCCATCTCATTGGTTTAAAAAAAAAGTCATATGTCACACTGTCTCAGCTAGTATTCCAGAAAAATCAGAACATTTCTTTCCTGCAAGAAAAAAAAAGAATAAAGTGTAGATAAGATCTGAGCTCTAAGAAGCACTTTTCAGACAAATATGCATAACTTCTCCAGATACAATATTTCACAGCTTTTAATGTCCACACAGATCATCCTCTGAAATGTTGGTTCCAGTACCACAGGTCTCAGTAGGATCTGATCAGCTCACACAAGAATGCCAATGCTACAGGTCCATGAACAACTCTAGAGCAATCGGAACTCCATATTTTTTCACAAGTATGCTACATATAACTAAGTTGGTGGCCTGTCCTCAGGTTGATGATGGTTGTTATTAATTAAACATGTAACTTGGATATAACTTTTAAAAAAAATAGTATTGAAAGATCCCTAATTCTCCTAATGCTAACATCATACAGCATGTAGTGCAAGAAACCCAACCCAGGTGTTAATTCCGATAATCTACTGATTTTATTCACATTTCTGATTTGCGTGCACATACATTTATGTATGTATATGTAGTTTCATATACCTTTGGCACATGTTCAAGTTCATGAAGGCACCACCATAATCAAGGTACAAAACAATTCTATAACTATCCCATAAGTGGCCAACTTCTGAGCAAACTATTCTCTCTCTTCATGTCCACACCCCACTCAACTGACCCCTGACTATAGATCAACACTTTTGTTATTGAAAAAAATGGTTGATGATTGGAATCATAACATATCAATGGTTAACCTAGTTACTTTAAAAATTCAGAAACATAGCTTTCTAATCATCTTCCATGTCTAAATATAGAAAGTTACTGCCAGGAGCCCAACTTTTTTCTAAGTTTAAGTCCCCTCTCTCTTTTCTAGAGCAAAGAGGAAAAGCCTTGATTTTTCTAGAATACTAGTTGTATCAACATGACACCTTAATACTGGCTTTTGAATAGTATCATTTACCAGTGACTCATCCAGATGTATATCAATAGTTCATTTCTTTTTGTGTATTTATTTGTTCTGGTTGAAAAGTATTCCATTACTTGGACATGCCACAATTTACTTAAGGCACATCCAGGTTGTAACCAGATTAGGGTTGTTACCTAAAAATCTATTGTGCACATTTTTGTACAGACATTTGTACAGACATTTTTATTCTCTGTGATAAATGCTCAAATATAATTGCAGGCTACTTTTCAACAGTACCTATGCAATTTTCTATTGCGAATAGCCATGTATGAGTGATCTGTTTTCTTCAAAAACTTTCCAGAACTTGGTATTCTCATTATTTAGTTTAAATAAGCTATTTTGAAAGAGATCAAGTAAAATACCATATGGTTTTAATTCACATTTCCTAGTAGCCAATGCTGCTGAACATCTCCTTTCCTATTTCTTAGTCATCTGTGTATCATATCCTATGAAATACCTGTTCATGTCTTTTGCCCACTTCATCATGAGATTGCAGTCTGGGAATACATCTCTTGGTACAGCACTTGCTTATCATGTACAAGGCCATGGGTTCAGTCTCCACCACCAAAAAGAAATAAAAACTTGTACCATAATATGATTATCTAGGTTAATTTCTAGATGCTAAGCCTCTGTCTTACATGTGGTCTACAAACATTTTCTACCAGATGGTAGCTTGCCTTCTTGTTCTCTTAATAGGGCCTTTCATAAAGCAAAAGTTTCAGATTGTTATTCCATTCGTCCTTTTCAGAGCTGTGATTTTTGTGTCAAATTTAAGAACTCATTATTAACCCTAACCCTAGTTTTTTTTCTCCTTTCTAAAAGGTTTATAATTGTGTGTTTCCTATTTAAGACATGGTCCACTTTGAGTTAATTTTTATACATTGTTCCTTTCTCTATTAATGTCTAAATTACCCTTAAACCATTTTTTAAAAGGGTATCTTTCCTCCTTTAACTTTCTTTTCCATTTCTGTAAAAGGTCAGTGGATAAGCTGTTTTGGGGTTGTTTTTTGTTTTGGTTTGGTTTGAGGTTTTGGAGGTTTTTTTGCCAGTCCTAAGACTTGAACTCAGAGCCTGGCCACTGTTCTTGAGCTTTCTCAGGTCTAGCACTCTACCAGCTTTGTCTGTGTACGTGGTGCCAAGGAATCAGACCCAGGGCTTCATGCACGCTAGGCAAGCACTTTACCGCTAGGCAAGCACTTTACCACGAGGCCACACTCTTGGCTATGGTAGCTTTTTAATAGTGTCCCCCGTGTTCATCAGGTCTATCCTCAGCAGCAAATAGCAGACAACAATCAAGACCAATTGGCAAATACAACTATCTCCTCTATCCATTACCCCAACAATAAAATAAAATTTAAAAAAAAATAGTCAAGACAATGGCATGACCCAGGCAATACAAGTTTCCTCATGAATATAATTTCTGAAAAAAGAAGGAAAGTCATTACCACTGAAGTTCTTTCTTTTAACAGTATCAGCACCTTACTTAATTTTTTTCATCTTGCTTTTTTGGGTGGTATGGGGTGGAGGGGAGAGGGTACCTTGTAGTACTGAGGTTTAAACTCAAGTCTTTACTTACAAAGTGGGAGCCATACCTCCAGTCCTTTTGCTACAGTTATTTTTCAGACAGGATCTGACATTTTGTAGAAGAAAGCCTGGGCAGTTAATCCTCCTTTTTATGCTTCTCTCTGTAGCTGAGAGAGAAGCTATATCCCAATTTTTTTTTCTGTTGAGATGGTGTCTTGTGAACTTTCTGCCCTATCTGGCCTAAAACTTCAATCTGATCTTCAATTAGCCACCTAAACAGGTAACATTACACATGTGTGCCACACGTGTGCTTCATCTTGCTTTTTAGTCATCTACTTTTAGTAGAATTTAGACACTTCAGCCTTTTGTTGCATTGTTTAAAAATCAAAATTTAGATTTTTCTACTTGCTACCCACTTTCCTCAGCATGTATAGTTTGCTTCTCACACTTCAGATTACTTCATTGAATCTTCCCAGCTCTAAAAGAAGAAAAAGATTCAGCCATTAATTTGACACTCCATCTAGCCTTAAACATAAGCACTGCTCTCTCCCTTACCTCAATGTCAAACTGAGTATTTACTGTGTGTTCTTTTTTATTATGTCCTCTTAACTCTTTCCCTGGAATGAAAATGATGTCTTTCTTTATGCCTTCAAAAAAACAGTTTTGCAAATATTTTCCAGTAAAGGAAGTGAAGCCCTGAAAATCATTTGCTTCTTACTTACTCCTTAGGAAGAATGAACATGAGAAGTTTTCACAGACACACACTGCATCTTCTCATTTCTAGATCAGTGGGACTGGGAATCTAATGTTCAATCTCAGTGCTAGTAACAGCCACACACAAGTCAACAGAGTTGAAAATTCTGTACCCAGATGTGCAGGATCAGAACATGGCCTTATTGAATTCATGCAACCTCTGAATATTAGCACCCTGACTTTCTCCTGCCTGGGTCTCATTTCCCTTTGTGCTATATCTGGCTTCTCTGAGCCTCACATATGCTTCATTTCACTGACTCACAATGGTGGCTTCCTTCTTTCTACAAATTGCCTTCTTTTTGCATGTAGATTATTGAATTGCTCTGAATGGATCCTCTCCCAGACTGACAGGCACATCTCCACTGGCAGTGAAGCTGATCTTTGCACCACGAGCTTCTACTTCCACTGGCACCACACACCAGTCTAATGTTCCACGGCAGAAGCAATGACAAAACTGCAAACGGGGAAGGGGGATGTTGGCTCACCCAGGAATCGCAGCCACTCAAGGCCAGTCCAGGCAAAAAGTGAGCAAGACTCTCTCTGAAAAACATTTAAGTGGTATGGTGCTCCAGAGGCCCTCATTTCAATCCCTAGTACTAAATGTGGGGAGGGAGGAAGTGAGGGTGGATGAAAAGAAAGGAAAACCATGGAGTGGTTGACATTTGTTTGGGTAGGAATGTTTTCTATGGTCTTGCTTCTTGCTATCCTTGTCTTCTCATTTACTCAGTTGGAGAAGTTGGGTCCGAATCCAAGACATCCATCTACCCCACCTTTAGTACTGATTGGAATTTTTGTGCCTTAATGACAAAGAACCAGGTCTCACCTTATCGCCAGATTTATTTCCTCTTCTGCATTGAAAGTTATGTCTCATGAAAATTCTCCCTCAAAATCCATAGTAAGGTAGACACATTGCCTAGCCTGTGATAAAGCATATTAACCTCTTCCTTGGTAAAGAGTTTCTCAACCAATCTTTTATCAGAGCTCTTCATTATGCAACAACAGCAACAACAACAAAAAGTCCCAATTTCTTTCTCTGCTTCCTCCTCCTTTTAAGCACTTTTTACTTCCTAATTGCTCATCCATTTGAATCATACCTCTCACCTTCCATTTGCCTCATAAAAACAGCCTTACACACCCAGATGCTGCTGGCTCACACTGGTAATCCAAGCTACTTAAGAGGCTGAGATCTGACGATCACAGTTCTAAGACAGGCATTCCATGAGATTCTCATCTTCAAATAAACACCAAAAAGCCAGAAGAACTGTGGGCTAAGTGGTAGAGCACTAGCTTTGAGCACAAAATACTTTAGGAACACCTAGGCCCTGAGTTCAAGCCTCAGGACTGACACTAAAAAAATAAAAATAAAAGTATCCTCTGTGTCTAGATACTGATATTCTATACAAGTACAATAGTGCTGTCTGTCATAATTGAGATTTACTTTCTGATAGTTCCAAAACCTAGAAGTCTAATATTAAGGTTCCAGTCCGGGATTTCTGGGGACAACTCTCTTCTGGGTGGCCACCTCTTTGCTATCACTCCTCATCACTGATTTCTGGGTTATGTAACAAAAATATCCTCTGCTACCTCTCACTTTCTTATAGCCATCAATCCTAGCCCAGGAAGGATCTGAACCATGTCAGAGCCCTACCTGCTAACGAAGTCCTACTGAATGTTAGAGTTTTAGAACATACATGCAGTTCATAACATATTCAAATAGGATAGCTTACAAATAAAGGAAATATCAATTCACATAAAATAAATAAGAACAACTTGTACAGTATATTCACAAAGAACAAAATACTAAGAAAGCTTCAAAGTAAATAAAAAACGTATCTTTCTTGATACAATGAATATCTAGTGAGTAGATATATGGGATATTCAAAAGGCATCTCAGAACTTCCCTATGGCAATTTTCAGAAATATCTATGAATACATTATTTGGCTTTTTCTGCCAGCTACCATGCATATAAAAAGAATGGTAGAAAACACAGTCACCTTACTCATTTATAACCTATTCAGAAAACTCTGAAATGTAACATACTTATTGAGGTGAAGTGTATAAGTATTGACAATCTATGTGGCATTGTTTTAATAACTTTTTTGTTACTTAACCTTCAAAATTGTTATCTAACTTTTAATAAGATTGGATGCAAAGAGCCTTTGTTTTCAATTTCATTGAAGAGCTTGAGGAGTATTGGTGTGAGCTCTGCTTTGAAGACCTTACAGAATTCAGCTATGAGCCCATCTGGCCCTGGGCTTTTATTAGGTGGAAGGTCTCTTATTGCCATTTCTATTTCAGTACTTGAAATAGGCCAGTTTAGTTGGATTAGGTCTTCTTGATTCAGTGTGGGTATGTTAATATTGGCTAGGATTCATCCATTTCTTCTAGATTATCAAACTTGTTGGCATAAAGGTTTGAAAAGTATTCCCTCATGATGCTCTGGATTTTGGTAATTTCTGTCATGATATTACCATTCTCATCTGTGATTTTGTTTATTTCGGTATGTTCCCTTCTTTTTTTGGTAAGATTTTCTAAGGGTCTGTCAATTTTGTTAATTTTCAAAGAACGAACTCTTTGTTTTGTTGATTCTTTCTATAGTTTTTTTGGACTCCAATTCATTTAATTCTGCTTTGATTTTAATAATTTGCTTCCTTCTACTGGGATTAGGGTTGGTTTGTTGCTCTTCTTCCAGGAGCTTAAGGTGACATATTAAATTGTTGGTTTGCAATTTTTCCAATTTGTTATTGTAGGCACTCAGAGCTGTAAATTTTCCGCTGAGTACTGCCTTTGCTGTGTCCCAAAGGAGCTGGTGTTTTCTGTGTTCCTTTTTGTTAAATTTCATAAATTGTTGGATTTCTGTTCTGATCTCCTCAATGACCCATTAAAATGACAATCTTGCCAAGGGCTATCTACAAATTCAACACAATACCCATCAATATCCCAATGGCATTCTTTAAAGAAATAGAAGAGGCAATCCAAAATTTCATATGAAATAATAAAAGACCCCATATAGCAAAAACATTTCTTAGCAGAAAGAACAGTGCTGGAAGAATTTCAGTTCCAAACTTTAGACTCTATTACAGAGCTATAATAATCAAAACAGCTTGGTAGTGGCACAAGAACAGGCCTGAAGACCAATGGAATAGAACTGAGGAACCAGATATTAAACCACAGACCTAGGCCACCTAATCTTTGACAAGGGAGCCAAAAAAAATAGAATGGAAGAAAGACAGCCTCTTCAACAAGTGGTGCTGGCAGAACTGGTTAAGCACCTGCAGAAAACTAAAGTTGGATCATTCTTTGTCACCCTGCACTAGAATTAACTCCAAATGGATCAAAGACATGGAGGTAAAAGCCGACACACTGAAAACTTTACAAGAAGGAATAGGAGATACACTAGGCCTCCTTGGCACAGGTTGAAACTTTCTTAATAAGGACTAAGAATCACAACAAATCAGAGAAAGGCTAGATAAATGGGACTGCATTAAACTGCAGAGCTTTTGTATTGCAAAGGACATAGCTAGTAAACTAATTAGGAAGCCTACAGAGTGGGAGAAGATCTTTGCTAACCATACAACAGACACAGGCCTCATATCTAAAATATATCAACAGCTCAAAAAATTGAATCACTCCAAAACTAATCTCCAAAGACACAACCATCCCATTAAAAGATGGGCCAAAGACTTAAAGAGAGACTTCTCTGAAGATGAAACAAAAATGGCCTATAGACACATGAAGAAATGCTCAACATCTCTGGTCATAAAAGAAATGCAAATCAAAACAACTCTAAGATTCCACCTCACTCCAGTAGAATGGCCAGGATCAAGAAAACTAATAACAACAGATGCTGGAGGGGATATGGCCAGGAGGGATCACCACTACACTGTTGGAGGGAGTGCAATCTCATTCAACCACTATGGAAAGCAGTATGGCAGTTCCTCAAAGGACTAAATATAGAGCTCCTCTGTGTCCCAGCAATTCCACTACTTGGCATTTACCCAATTGTCCAGAAACAAGGGCATACTAAATCCACTAGTACAGTGATGTTCATTGCAGCACTATTTGCCATACTAAAGATATGGAGCCAACCCAGATGCCCCTCAGTTGATGAGTGCATCAACAAGATATGGTATTTGTACACAATGGAATTTTATGCTGCTGTCAGAAAGAACAACATTGCCCCATTTGTAAGGAAATGGAAAGACCTAGAAAAAAATCATATTAAGTGAAGTAAGCCAGACTCAAAGGAACATAGGCCCAATTGTCCTAATCAGTAGAAACCTTGGGCTCTCCTAGCAGAGATTTACAATAGAACAAAATCTGGAGACATTAGGCCAAATAGTATAACACTAAATGAAAGGACCTCCAGGATAAGGAAACAAAAGCCACATAATAAATGACTGTTGTTCTTAATGTACTATGCTATCTCTCATCTCTTTTATCATGCCTTGGTTATTTCATATTGTTACAATATTTCACATTGTTATCTGATATATTTTGTATGTGCTTAATTGGTTATTTGAAATTGGATAGGGAAGGGGAAAATCAAGATAAGTGCGGGGAGGGAGGGAGGGAAATGGGAACCATGTCATAAGAAAGGGTACCAGTGTTTGTGAAGTTATGCACCTTCTATCTGGAGACTATAGTGTAACCCTTCTATTAATCACAATAAAAAAATGCCTGTGTAATGACTAAATCAAGTGAATGGACATTACAAACAAGTATCCATTAAAAAGTAAAGGTGGACTCACCAATAAACATATTCCAGGTAAATTATATATTTAAATAATAAACAATGGAATTCAAAGAGACATAGAAAAAAAAGATTGGATGCATTATATTTATGGGTTATTAGAGCATGACATACCAATACAAAGAAATAGGTAACATCATAGGCCTAACAACCAGGACTACATATCAACAGAAGAAAAGTTCTACAGATTAGACTGCTGATAAGCATAAATAACAAATTTTAGAGCCATTTATGCCTGGAGCATATTACAGACAGATAAAGATTAATTTAGGTTAAGAAATCATGCAGCACGATGTACATATGTACATTACCATATGTACAAATGAATGTGTACAAACAATACCATATGTAAAAGTGAAATGTGATAAACAATTCAAACTCTTCATAGTATTTAGGGGTGAATGTGAGAAGGCGTTGGTTGAGCTATATCCCTACTGGGTAAAATTTGCTAAAAATGAGTAGGTTTTATAGTAGACAGTCAGATACATTGCAAAAAATATATATAATTTTGTGCTATTTCAACTGCTTGAAATGTGCCCCACCCCAATGCTGCCTACTCAATTTAAAGCAGAATTCTTTTTATTAAATGCAGTGTGTGTGTGTGTGTGTGTGTGTGTGTGTGTGTGTGTGTGTGTGTCCTGGGGCTTAAACTCAAGATCTGAGTGCTCTCCTTCAGCTTTTGGCTCAAGGCTAGCCATCTACCACTTGAGCCATAGTTCTACTTCTAGCATTTTGCTAATTAAGAGAACTTTCCTACTTGACTGGCTTCAAATCACCATCCTCAAATCTCAGCCTCCTCATCAGCTAGGATTATAGCAGTGAGCCACTGATGCCCAGCCAAAAAGAACTTTATTAACAATCATTTTCAGGGGCGCAGAATGAAGAAAGAAATGATAATGACCAAGAAGTATTGTAGTCATAACCTGACTTAGGAATCATAACCCCTTTGTATAACTACTGCATAATAATACTGAGTAATCAATTTCAAAATTTATACCTCACTTGTGTGCCTTTCTGAAGAGTGATACCTTGAGATACCACCTTACCCCAATCAAAATGGCCAATATCCTGAATTCAGACAAAAACAATTGCTGGTGAGGATGTGAAGAAAGAATAACCCTACTGCACTGCCGGTGGGAATGTAAACTAGTACAACCATTCTGGAAGGCACTTTGGAGGTTCCTCAAAAAACTAAACATAGACCTTCCTATGATCCAACCATACCACTCTTGGGCATCTACCCTGTGCATCATGACCCAAGATATGATAAGGACACCTTCTCAGCCATGTTCATTTCTGCACTATTCACAATTGTCAAGTGATGGAAATGAGCTAGATGTCCCACTACAGATGAATGGATACAAAAACTGTGGTTCATATATACAATGGAATTCTACATAGCTACCAGACAAGATAAAATAACTGTATTCACTGGGAAGTGGATGAATCTACAGCAAATCATTTGAGTGAGATAAGGCAAGACCAAAGGAACAAAAGGTGAATGGATATTAGATCCAAACAATACAGAGCAATGACTCAATACATAGGTACTCCAGGTCATTGACATGAACTTGGAGATATAAATATATCTATATAGACATAGGACCATGATGGGATATATATTTTACAGACCTATATTGATATATATTGATATATTATACAGATCAATATGTATCTATTGCATACAAAGATTCAGCTTAATTTTAATTATGTTCTTAAATTTATGTGCCAGTGATTGCATATAGAGATTTTTTTCTTAAATACTATGTAGGGGATGACATTTGAAATATGATATAAAAACTCAGCTTTTATAAAAAGTTTTAATTTAAAATTTAAAAAAAGGTTTGGGACAGTGACAGTATCCAGGCTCTGAATTCCCATCCCCAGAACCGGGACACAGAAAACTGAAAATAAAATTAGGATCTGAAAAAATATTTTAAAAATTAATTAATTTGAAAAGAATTGGGCTCTGAGCATGTCCTAGGTGGGGCAGTGTGCTCACCTAGCATGCAGGGAGCCCTGGGTTTGATTCCCTTGAACCACATACACAGAAAAGGCCAGAAGTAGTGCTGTGGCTCAAGTGGCGGAGTTCTAAGGATAAGTGCAAGCCACCACTTTACTGTCTTATTTTACCTTTTACAAAGTCTTTCTACCACTTTACCAAAAGAACAAGCCTTCCTATGACACAGTCCCTGAGGGCAATATCTCTGTAAACCTAACTAAAAGATACTTACCAGCTATATGATTTTTTATTTTTTGCCAGTCCTGGGCCAGTTCTGTACTCTGCCTGAGCACCTTTTGCTCAAGACTAGTGCTCTACCACTTAAGATATGCCATCACTGCTGGCTTTTTCTGAGTAGTTTATAAATGAAAGAATCTCTAGGATATGGAAACAAGAGCTTTGTGTATGTGATTGTTGTTCTTAATGTACTAGGTTATTTCTCTCTTCTTTTTTGCCCTTTGGTTAATATCATAGTGTTACTGTATCTGACTTTGTTACCTGGTATATTGTATATACATTTATTTGTTTATTTGAAATAGGAAAGGGAAGGGGGACAACAAGATGATTGGGAGGGGCAGGGGGAGGAAATTGGGACAAAAACATGAGAAGGGGTGTCAATATGTGAGAAGTAATACACCTACTACCTGGTGAATGTAACTGCCATGTATTTCTGCATTCATTCATATCTAATTTTACTCCACAGTAGCTTAGCCTTCATTCTTACACAGGCTTATATATGGCTTACCTGAATCTGAAATCTGAGAAAAGACTTTGATCCTTTGAAGGAGGTGTAAATTATATTACTATCATACAAAAGGAAGAGGGAAAACAGTTATAGTCCAGGAATCTGTAAACCATCATTGACATGATGCATTCAGAAACCAAGTAGCAGTTTATGAATAGAGGCTCACCCTAGGAATTCCCCTAAGCGGATTCTATGGGTTACCTAGTTCCAGTGTAATCCCCAAGAGTTCCAATTTGTAACATAGGAAGGTTATACATGGATGTGAGTGGATGAAATGCACGGAGCTGACACAGAGCAGTGATCAGACTTTATAAGGAAGAGTGTGAGATCACTTACAGAAACCTCTGAGGAAAGTCACATTTCTCAGATACACTAGTTTACACCATGTACACACAGCTTCAGGAGATCTTGGTTATCTTAGATTTCTACCTTCTCTTCTTTACTGTTTCTGGTGACACAGTGTTTTTTTTTAATTTGTCTGTTTGTTTGCTTGTTTTCTTTCATTGCTCTAGTATAGTCCTCGCATATTGTACATGAGCAAGTTCTCAAGCTACAGCCACAGCCCTACTAACTCTATTTACTGACTTCATATTCTCAAGAATATCATTAACTTCCTAAATTCTAAGTTTCCCAACATCAGTAGCTGTACTGATAAAGCGAGCCTATGGATGCTAATTTCTAAGCGACAAGCCTGCATTCCACCAAAGCTATTTCCATTAAATTTGAATGTTTGAATTTTTCTTTTGAGTTACAAATAGAGGAAGTTTCTAATCTTGACTTGAAAGTTACTAATCTTGAACTGAAAAGAGGATTAACATATTCAACAGTGGGACCTTGTATGTATCTCCTCATGATACATGATCCCTATCTCCATTTTTTATTCCTCATTTAGTGCAAACAGCAAAACACTTGGGGCCCCTGCTATAAATGAGTATGCTGACGCCCAGCTGCACAACCTGGTGAGGAGAATACAACAAAGAACAACCCTGTACAAGAGGAAGTTAACAGAGGGAGAATTATCTTCACCGGAATCCAGCCCACACACAGGTAAGCATCGTTTTTGTTGTTGTTGTTGTTGTTGTTGTTTTCCTTTTTAAAGCACTTGAATTAGGAAGTTATAAAGGGACTCATATTCTGAATAGTTTTAGTTTGGGTCCCATAACATCAGATCCTGAGAAGATGATTTAGGTTCAAACAGTTTGCTTTGAGAATGATCAGAAGGTACAAGTGACAAGAGTCAGAGAAGGAAGATGGAAGAAAGATGCATTCAGATTCCTAATGCAGCAGAAAAATGATGAACATCACATCAACAAGGTTTCCTAATGAAGAAACTGGTTTCTGTTAGGCATGTTACTAACTCCCCAGGACCTTGTACAACTTGCTCACAAAAAGTAATTTTCAGACAGAGAGGAAAGGTGGAAACCGCTCTGCAGGTGAACTGAAGATACAAAGCTCTACAGGCCACCAGCCATATCTGCCATAGGAGGTTGTATTGTGAAAGTTAAAAAATAGCTATGCTGTTCAAAGTATATGTTCTAAACATGTAGGAATATTGCCTAAGTTGAGTATGCAATAGAGAAAAGGACATTGGCCAGCTCATCAAACAGGAGACTGAAAATTCTCAACCCTCTCTATTAATTGCAGTAGTATATTTATGAAAAAGTCATGACAATACAGTATAACATAAAAGGTGGTATAAACTGTGATTGCATCTACGTAAAGCATGTACCTACATATAGATACAGAAGACTCTTTTCATATTAGACAAACAAAAATCAAATTAGTAACTACATGCGAGTTTCTAGGAGAGTGGGTTTTCACAATGAACAACATATTATATGTTTCATATTTTTAAAAGTAGAGACTAAAATGTATTGTAATCCTTATAGTCTGAAAAAGAATTTTTTTGAATTGTATTTTCCCACAGCTTGAAGAATTAGTGCAGAGGATACGTTATGGCAACAAGCTAAAACCTGGGGGAGTTTTCACATTTCATATGTAACACTTCTGAAACCACTTTATTAGTGAGTTAACTAACTTACTGTATAGTTCCTAAATTCCAGTGTTTCCATCATGACTATTTTTATATATTCCATTGCTTTATTTCACTGTATGTATTTAAAGTACACAACATGATGTTTTAGTATCCATATAGTTAAATCAATGTAGCTATTTTGAACACATGAGTTTTGTAAGGGGAAAATGGTCAAATATTCTAGCTTTATCAAATCCCAGCTTTGTGTTCGTGAAATCAACTTGTGTTAGCTTAACCTATTAAAAATGTTGCCACTTTTTTCCCTCTCATAAAGCAAAGCCCACAGCTGCATCATCAACGCAAGAAAGCAATTCCAAGCTAAAAAAAGAACATAACGATGGCATGTTGTGTTGCAAATTCCAGAAGGTGCCTATGAGAGAACACTTAAAGAGATTCAGAATTCCAAGCAGCATAGATGCACACACAGGTACCATCAAAGGGGTATCTCATTGAGAGGTCTGGCTATCACCAAGAGTCCTTTTGAACAAAAGTGACAGAGAGCTTCTCTCTGACCACATTTCAAACCTGTCCAGGAAAGCTTAATGTAAACTATATCATAGGCAAAGGCTGGTTTGTGAAGACCAAAGATAAAATATCCCTGCTTGTTTTTAAAAGGCAGTCTAGAGCCTGTCTGTCCCTAATTACCTTTGAAAAAGAAAGCCCCAAAGCACTCAGCAATAAGTATACTGACAGCAAAAGAAAAGAAAATCATTACACCGTGTCCATCTTCCCCCATGGCTTCACACAGCTAATTATTCTAATCAAACAAATTCCCTCCTATGGCTTCCCATGGGCAGAAGAAGGCAATATGGGAAAGGACGTGGACTGCCTTAATGTGTTGATTCTTTACTCCCCCACTCAGAGCTACATCCCTCCTGTCAGGGCCCTGTTTGGCAGCTTATCTACCAGGTGTGGACCTATTGCCTCATTGGGGTTACCTCTGACTTTTCTTGGGTTTCTTTTTTCCCAAATCCATAGTGTGACTGACCATTGTAACACACACTATATGGTCAAGACGCAAAAAAGGAAACTGTACTGTTGAGCATTGTCATTTTCTATCCCAGACATAATGCAATGCTTCCCACTCTAGAGGTAGAATTGGATTGAATGTTTAGTGGAGGCCCTTATTAAAAATTGTTATTTCCAGCCAGGCACCAGTGGTTCACACCTGTAACTATTTATCAGGACCCTGAGATCTGAGGATCACAGTTTGAAGCAAGCCATGAGACTCTTATCTTCAATAAACTACTCAAAAAAAGCCAGAAGTGGCACTGTGGCTCAAGAAGTACTGTGCTTACCTTGAGCAAACGAAACTTAGAGACAGCACCCAGACCCATAGTGCAAGTCCCAGAACAGGCACAAGAGAGAGAGAGAGAGAGAGAGAGAGAGAGAGAGAGAGAGAGAGAGAGAGAGAGAGACAGAGACAGAGACAGAGACAGAGACAGAGACAGAGACAGAGACAGAGACAGAGAGACAGACAGAGAGAGAGACAGAGAGAGACAGAGAGAGACAGAGAAAGGGAAGGAGAGAAGGAAGGGAGGGAGGGAGGGAGGGAGGGAGGGAAAAAAGAAATTATTTCAAAAGTGGAATGCCTCAATTGACCAATCTAAGCCAAAAAACTCTCATTAATATTTGTTCTACATCATTTGAATGACTCTCTTGTTTTCCAGATCGACTCTATCTCCTGTGGCTCTTCCTTGTCAGTATGGCTTACAATTGGAACTGCTGGCTGATTCCACTGCGCCTTGTCTTCCCATATCAAACACCCAACAACACGCTCTACTGGCTTGTTATCGACATTGTCTGTGATTGTATCTACCTTTGTGATCTGCTATTAATCCAGCCCAGACTCCAGTTTGTAAAAGGAGGAGACATAATAGTAAGTTGAGTTCAAGCCCCATGACCAACCAAAAAATAAAAATCTAATAGTAAGTAAAGTTTGGGAAAAGAAGCTGACAAATATATAGTATCTCAATGAACTATTAAAATAATAAATTAACAACGGTTTTATTTAAAGTTTAATTTGGTGCTTGTGCCTGGATGAGTCCATAACCCAGAGGAAACCCCTATATAAGAGTAATTATAATGATAAAATAACAAAATTACCATTGAGTAATAACTATGAACAGACATCTCTCTGTGTTTTGGTTTCCTCATCTTTCAGATGGGAATATTATAGTGCCTTGATAGTACTGATAGTGATGTTTGAATCAATGCACATAAATTACTTGAAACTGCCCTGGCACATAGTGAGGTCATATGAAATGTCAATTGTCATTATTATTCTCATGCCTCACTTAATCCCTCCCATGACACTACAATTCAGATGTTAGTAGCCCAATGTAAAGATGAATGAACTGAGCTTTGCCTGGGGTAAATGGTTTTCTCAGTGCACAAAGAAAGAGTGCCAGTATTCGAAGTAAGATTTTGTCTCCAAAACCATGCTGCATCAAGTTGGTAAGTTTTGCACACATGGATAATATTTGAGGGTACAAAGATAAATGCCATGCCTGGAAAGTCAGGATCTTCACATATTTTAGCTGCATAGTATCTTTAATTAAATGTATAAATTATCAATGTAAAAGGAAAAATAATTGACTCTATATTCTTCCAATAGTCAAGCCACAGTCTAAGAAACAGTTGGCTTCTATCATAGCACTGTTTACCTCTCACCTCAATATTCAAAGAGAAAGAGAAAGGCATTATTTCACTCATTAGTACCTACTCAGCCTTCTAAGGAGACAGCTGGCAGGAAGAGAAAGCACTTGATTGTAATTTGTTCTGCAGTCTATGCTTGCTTTATCATGTTTTAGTCAGAACCAAGTCCAGAGTCTGCAGGAGCATACAAATCAAGTCAAAGGTCTGGAACTTGGGGAAATTTTACATTAAAAAGTAGTTCTATCTTGCTGGGTAACCCTGTGATCCTAGATACTCAGAGGCTGAGATTTGAAGATTGTAGTTTGAAGCCAGTCTAGGCAGAAAAGGATGTTTTTTGTTTCCTGGTTCCAGAGCTTACTCTGGGCCTGGGCCCTGTCCCTGAACTTTTTTTTTTTTTTTTGCCAGGCCTGGGCTTAAGTTCAGGGCCTGAGCACTGTCCTTGTACTTTCTCAAGGCTAAAGCTCTACCACTTGAGCCTCTCAGCACCACTTCAGGCTTCTTTCTATGTATGTGGTTCTCAGGAATCAAACCCGGGTCTTTGTGCATGCTAGGCAAGCATTCTACTACTAGGCCCAACTCCTCCCCCCACCCAAATCCTTTTTGCTCAAGGCTAGCACCCTACCACTTGAGACTCACTACCACTTCCAGTTTTCTGAGTTTATTGAAGATGAGTCTCATGGAGTGGGGAGGGGGGGACAAAAACATGAGAAGGAGTATCAATGTTGGAGAAGTAATGCACCCACTACCTGACAAATGTAACTGTAACCCCTCTATACATTACCCTGATAATATAAAACAAGAAAAAAGAAGAGTCTCACAAACTTTCCTGCCCAGGATTGGCTTTAAACTGCAGTCCTCACATCTCAGCCTTCTGAGTAGCGAGGATATCAGGCATGATTCACTGGCACCTTGGTAGAAGTGATTTTACAAAGACATACCCACCTCTCCCACACCTGTTTCTGGATCCTCCCCTGGCTAACTAGCAGAAAGCTCATTTCTGACTGATGGAATAGGCAACATACTTCTCACAGTCCCAGCAAAGACTGCACAGGTCAAGCCCTTCAGTACCCAAGCAGGAAAAGTAGACAGGCCAAGAAGTAACTTAAGTGTATACATATTTTTTAGAGAGAGAGTGAGACTCTTTAATGTCTGGAATATTTTCCTTTGAGTCTCTAGAAGAAGTCATGTTATCAAAAAGCTGGGGGAATAAAATAAGTTTCCATTATTTTAATAGTGTATCTTCTATAGAGTGCCCACTATATTCAAAAGTAATTGAAAAGGAAGAGCCAAAGCTGTAGCAAAAATTTCCTCAAAATATTTCTTGTGCTGACTTGAAAGCATTTGTTCACTTACCAGCACCATCCCCCAGAGTCCACTGGCAGCTTGATGAATGATGATGATGGTGTACAAATAAGAAGTAAACAACTCTGAAAAAAAGAGCACTAATTTCAACCTCCATTAGATGCACAAAGGGGAGAAAATCAATGTTTGACAAATGGAAAATGACAAAATCAGTAAGGAGAGACTTTTATTTTCAATTTTCTAAGAGGCCTTTGCACACAATGGAGTGTTAAAACCTAGAAAAATAACCAATAAAAACACGCTCAATGGGCTCTATTTAAAATGCATTATCACAAGCTACAAATACAGAGCAGGATCTAATTGCTTTGTTTGTTCATAAGAACTTTAATGGTTTCTTTAATTTAAAGTAGGTAGTTTAAGACTTTGAAACTTGCTTACTGTTAGTCTATAGACTCATGTAACAGACTTCACCAAATTAATTTGCCCACAAACATCACCAAAGTTATTAAATTGTTTGGCACACCTGTATGTATGTATACATACATACTGTATGTGCATACCTATGTGCTACTATATACTGTACCAAGATTGGAAGTTGGAAAAAAATATTTTGCAAAGAGTTGAGAGTAAACAGGTGACTAGGCACTGGTGACTCACCTGTCATTCTAGCTATCCAGGCTACTAAGACTTGAGGATCGGATCACACCTCGAAGCCAAGCCAGGCAAGAATTTCATGAGACTCATTTCCAAACAACCAGCAAAAAGCTAGAGAGAGAGCTGTGGCTCAAGTGGTAGAATGCTAACCTTTAGCAAAAATGCTGAGGGACGGCATCCAGACTCTCAGTTCAAGAGCCAGGACTGGAACCAAAAAAAAGATCAAACAGGAGCTGGAAGTTTAGCCTAGTGGTAGAGTGCTTGCCTAGCATGCACGAAGACCCAGGTTCAATTCCTCAGGACCGCATTCATAGAAAAAAACTGGAAGTGGTCCTGTGGCTCAAGTGGTAGAGCTCTAGCCTTGAGAAATAAAGACAGCGCTCAGGCCCTGAGTTTAAGGCCCAGGACTGGCCAAAAAAAAAGTAAACAAATGGATAACAAAAAACAGGCCAAAGTGCTAAGAGTCGCAAAAGAGGGAATGAGGTATATACACATTCAATATTTATTTCCAATATCTTTCCTCTGGAAATATGGAAATAATTCTACATACTCTTGATATATGGCAGCAGCAATATTCACAATAGCCAAGTTATACACTAAGCCTACATGCTCAAAAATAGAGGAAGAAAGGAAATGTGATATATGTAGACAATGAAGTATTAAACTCAGCATAAAGAAGACTGTAATAATGTCATTCATAGAAAATGAATAAAAATAGAGACTGTCATATATGTCAGACTCAGAAAGAGTATTACATGACTATCAACAAATGAATATTGAAGGAGGGAGGAGACAAGAAAGAAGAATGGAGGGGCCAAGAGTTTGGCCTAGTGGTAAAGTGCTTGCCTAGCATGCACAAAGACCCCAGTTCGATTCCTCATTACCACATACATAGAAAAAAGCTGGAAGTGGTGCTGAGGGTCAAGTGGTAGAGCTCTAACCTTGAGAAAGTCCAAGGACAGTGCTCAGGACCTGAGCTCAAGCCCAGGACTGGCAAAAAAGAAGGAAGGAAAGAAAGAAAGAAAGAAAGAAAGAAAGAAAGAAAGAAAGAAAGAAAGAAAGAAAGAAAGAAAGAAAGAGAGAGAGAGAGAGAGAGAGAGAGAGAGAGAGAGAAAGAAAGAAAGAAAGAAAGAAAGAAAGAAAGAAAGAAAGAAAGAAAGGAGAATGGAAGAGTAAATATGATTAAAGTATATTATTCACATGTATGAAAATATTATAAGGAAACCCACTTTAAAATATGCAAAATATAGGGTGCTAGAAAATTAAGGGCCTGTACAAATGTTTCTTGGATGAAAATCCTTGCATACACATTACGATTTAGATTAGAACTAACAGTGGATATCATTTAGAAATGAGGCACTTATATCTCTTGGATAGCTAAACCTACTAATCACAAGATCCATGGAAACACTAGAAAGTCATGTAGTTAAAACATTAATTAGGCCTTCTGTTATAGTCACTTAAACCTAATTACTGTTCTAAAGAACAATAACCAGAGGTATTTCAGATACCTAACTCCAATTTCTGTTCATTTTGTTCAATAAAAGTTAGTTTACTGATGTTATAACAGAAACAACCCCACAGGTTACATTTCACTTTTTGCAAGTTCTAGGCCTTAAACTCAGGGCCTGATCACTGTCGTTGGGCTTTCTCAAGGCTAGCACTCTACCACTTGAGCCACAGCACTACTTCCAGCTTTTTCTATGTATGTGGTTCCAAGGAATCAAATTCAGATATTCATGCATGCTAGGCCAGCACTCTTACCACTTCTATAGTTTACTAACTATATTATTTTTTTTAAAAAAAACTAATTTTTTCACTGAGCACTTTCTTTTCCACCTATAAAGTGAAATTCGTACCAATCTTGTATGCCTATTATAATAAAGTGCTGACCTGAAGCCCAAGGTCTGGCATGTAGAAGATGCAAAGCAAATTGTTAAATCAGTTAAATGAATAGATTCTTATGCACTTGACATTTCCTTCTTTGTCTCCTATTTACATATTTATCTCCCTTTCTTACTTGATACATTTCTTGAAAATTGGAATCATATTCACCTCATCTCTGCAGACATTTCCCAATGATATTCTTTAAGGTTAGAAAAGAAATTGGTTCAAACATTTTCTTTCCTTAGATAATTATGGTTTAATCTATATGACCACTGTTTCAGATTATATTCTTTTTGACTTTTGTATGTTCTATGTAAAATTACAGAATTAATAAATATACTGCCATCTGAGTAGAGCTTCTTTGGAAATGATCTGATGGAGAACTTAGGTACAATTAATATGTTTTTCTTTTTTTTTTTTTTGCCAGTCCTGGGCTTGAGCTCAGGGCTTGAGCACTGTCCTTGGACTTTCTCAAGGCTAGAGCTCTACCACTTGAGCCTCAGCACCACTTCCGGCTTTTTTTTTTCTATGTATGTGGTACCATGGAATCGAACCCCGGTCTTCATGCATGCTAGGCAAGCACTTTAACCACTAGGCCAAACTCCAGGCCCTTAATATGTTTTTCTTGAAGTCATCCTCCCCTGAAGAAACATTGCTGCTTAATGAGGAAGCTTAAAAGAGGGAGGGGATTAAATAAGGTGATATTTAAAAAATAAGCACCTAAAGTTTAGCTTGGAAAATGCTGATCTTCATAAAGCTAATGATGCCAAATTTATTTAACACTCTAAGTAAGAGATTTTAGAAGCACTGCACAGCTCTGGTTTAATCCAGCAAGCTTGACTCCCATTTGCATTTATTCAATCACAGCCTCGCAGACAACTTTCCAAGTAAATAGATAAAGATACTAAAATTATTCTTTCTGAGTCCCAGGAGAAAAGTGTCATTTAATTCAAGTGCTCGGGCATTTCCCCCATATCTGTTCTGTCTCATATAGGCTTTGAAGGGGCTGGCTGATTTTCCTCCATGTTGTCCTATAATTTATAAAGCCATCAATTCAAATCTGCCTCTGCCTACTTATGGCTGGCTTTGGCAGCCTTTCTATTTCACAATTCAGACTGTTAAACTGAACATGTCGTAGAGTTAGGGTACACATGGGTGTAAAATTCATAGCCCAAAAAGAGGCGAAGGCAGCAGGAATGGGGAAGTTGATTACCTAAGCTTTGCTATTACTCAGCAGAAGTTTCCAAATTCTGTACTTAAACATCACAAGTGATCATTGTTAGGTGATGTTGCTTCCATGTGATCTATTACTTTAATCTATTCCTTTAGTCAACTTATTAAAGAGATGTGACAAGTTTCTTCTTATGTATCACAGAAACCGGTGAGTATAAGTTCAATAGTAGCATTAGTTCTTTTAGGTTTGAGTATTAAGTGCCTTCCTACTCATCTCGAACACGGAACACATTTATTGAGCACCTATTACATTTATTGAGCACCTATTACATGTTAGAAACTAGAAAGAACTGAGAAAACAGATTGAAGATCTGTACCTGTTTCTGACATAGCCTTGGTGTGAGAGACAGTGAAACAAAAATAAATGTACAGAAATGTTATGTTTTAAGTCTTAGCAAAGATGAACCTATGGGCTCAAATCTTGATGAACAGTTGGAGTTGACTGACTAGTTCTATTGCTTTAATTAAATATATGTCTAATATCAGCATGGGTGAAGTGTTAAGGTGACAGCTGGTGCAGTGGCTCAAGCCTGTAATCCTAGCTACTCAGGAAGCTGAAATCTGAGGATCACAGTTCAAAGCCAGCCTGGGTACAAAAGGACCTGCGACTCTTACCTCCAATTAACCTCTAGAAAACAGGAAGTGGGGCTTGGCTCAAGGGTAGGGTGGTAGCCTTGAGCTGAAGAGCTCAAGGACAGCGCCCAGGCCAAGTTCAAATCCTATGACCCACCAAAACGTACCATGAAGGGAGCTTGGGTTTTTCTTTTTCTTGAAATTATGAAGAGTCATGGGATTTGACACAAAAGGGGACTGTTAAGTACTCTGATTTGTAGATCTGCCTGCAATTGTATAATAGATAAAAGGGAGCAAAGACTTAAGACAGGGAGAACATGGTCAAAAGAAGAGAGTATGGATGCAGGAGCATCTCACAAGGAAGAATTTGTAGAAGTGGGTTGCTGCTGAGAGGAGAGGTGAGGAAAAGACAGGTCACAGATCACTGACAGTGTAGTCATGTATTTAGGTGTGGTGTAAACAGATGACAAAAACAAGGTCATCAGGAAGTGACATCATCATATAGGGTAGTCTTTGAAACTGCAAGAGTGGATGAGGTTTTCCAGAAATCAGGGTTCACTGAACCAAAAAGGGAATCAAATCTAAAAACACCGAAGAGTATGTGTTTAACAAATACAAAGTAAACCAAGAAGGGCATTACTAGTTGTTGGGGGGAAAAAATTTAAGAACAAAATTGTCTGAAAAAATAGCAACTACTTGCCCCAACAATAAAATACAATTCAAAGAAATGTCAACTATTTGGTAAATTTTCATTCATCTTTTCATTCTGATATCTTTCCATCCACTCAGTATTTACTGAACTTCGAAGCACTAGCTATATCCACCTTGTCCTCAGATAGATGACTATTTCATAAAGCAGACCAATTTTAAGTAAATTACCCAAGAAATAAGTGCAACATTTGGAAGTGTGGTAAGTGCCATAACATGATGTTAAGTGCAGATAGGGCTCTCTGGGTGCCATAATTAAGACGTTACTTGTGGCCTTTGCACTGTTAGTCTGGATGAGATGAGAGAAGTGGGAAATGCACAACTGCCATTTTGTTGTCCTGAGTAACACAGAGTAAAGGAAAGATGTGGTGACTCTCCTGAGAATCTCAACTCTGGAAAACTGTAAGAAAATAACAAATAGAAAACAAAAGTCAGGGAAGAGTTTATGTCTTTAAGTGGGAGAGAAGAAGCATATTTTAGGCTAAGGTTGAAAGAAACCAGTAGAGAGAAGTAACTATAAACATAAAGCAAGAAATGAGACTATAACTCAGGAAACTGGCTAAATTTATTGAAAAGTGTGTGTGTGTGTGTGTGTGTGTGTGTGTGTGTGTGTGTCTTTTTTGCAGGTAGAGTCAAATGAAATAAAGAGACACTACAGGAATTCTACAAAATTCCAGGTAGGTTAGTTACAAGTAATTTCAAATCTGTTCACGGAATCCGTTTCCAATTTGAGTTGAAGTTCTATTACTATGAATAATTATACTTTTGTTCAGACAGGTGAGACAGCAGCAGACCTGTTTCCTTTGTTTTATTTCTCAACAAAGTTACAAAGTTTATCTGAAGGAAAAAAATCAAAGATGAAACAACACTTAAAACTCGAAGAGGTTAGAAATGACTAGTAGCTTCATAGTGTTTTATTTTTCAATATAGAGCTTCACTAGGCAGCCCAGAGTGGCCATAAATTTCACATGCAGTGCAGGCTCACCTTAAACTCAAGAGTAACCTTTCTTTCTCAGTAGAGTATTCGGATTACAGGCATGAACCATCATGCCTGGCTCAGGACCCAAAACTGTTGTTTCTCAGTCATTTCACAGTGTGCCTTTAAATGTGTAGATGAGAAATTCCATGTATGAGTCTGTATCCAACACACTAAAATAAATAAATTCCCACATTTTAGATGCAATTTAAATGTCAATAAAGAAAGGTAGGGTGCCATGTTTCTTTTCTAAAGTATTCCAGTCTCCAAGTCCTATAGCACAATTACCTTTTCTTTTCCTTGCTCACATAGTAAAATAAAAAATGAAAAGAAGTAATTATTTAGATATCACAATATTGTCTTTTCTTAAATAACAATATGTTTTGTGCAAGTATTGAAGCTTTAACTTCAAGACTCATATTCTTGCTCAATACACACACACATACACACACACACACGCACGCACGCACACACGCACACGCGCACACATACCACATCCAGTACTCTGTACCTGAGCCATATCTTCACTCCCAGATCTTTTCTAGATAATTTCAGAGAAGAGTCCTTTTAATACATCTGCCCAAGAGGACAAATAACAAATATAATCATACATTCTTTTCACTCATAAGATGATGAAAACTAAAGAAAAAAATTAAAAGATGAGAAAATGTTGTTTATAAAATATTTTTCCTCTTTACTCTGAGGAATAGTTAGGTTACAAAATTTATCTATGTAAACTCCAGTCTCCAACTTGAAAGGATAATTTTGTTGCCTCAAATTTTGTTTAAAATACTCAAATCTAGGTTTAGGTCCCAAATTGTTAAATATTGATAAGTGAAAAATCTCATTCTGTCTTTATCTTTACAGCTCTCTTGGACATAGTCATAAAAGATCTAGACTACTTTGATAAAAATCCTACAAAGACAATGAATATTATATGTCTCTTAAAAAACCACAAACTTAATATTTTTAAGAATAAATAATGATTAAATTAATATACTTAAATTTTGTGCTTATGAATATAAATTTTGAATTTATTTAATTATAGTCACTTCTTAGGCCCAGAGAAACAAAGGTTACGTGTTTTCTATCAGATGTAGAAGCAAGAATTAGTTTATAAATATATAAGTAAATACCTTGGGTGGTAATCAAGTAAAGACAAATGTACTAACTGAAATAAGATAGTTTCAGGGGGAGAATTCATACAGTGCAATTCCTTAGAAAGCTAAAATCAAAAGTCAACAAAATAAACATCAGAAAATAGTTTCTTAAAAAGGGTTGAGTTGGATCAAGGAGAGGGAAGTAGATGAGTAAGAGAAGGGAGAAGAATGTAGTCAAAAATTAAATACCTACCCCACAAAATTAAGAAAAGTGAGGGAAGGGCTAGATTTGGAGAAATGGGTGAGAATGTTAAAAGGGACGACATTGATCAGTAGATATTGTATTCATAAACCGCTGTTTTGAATGGCAACTACTTAAAAAAATTAAATTTAATTGGAAAAAAATCTTATTTTACCTCCTATTTCAGCCTCAAAATGCTATACAACGTGCCTTATACAGAGTTTTAGTGTTGAATAAACCTATTCAATTCATTTTTCTGCAATTCAAAAAAAAAAAAACAAATCATCTCTGTCTTTACAAGTTCATTCCAAAAGGTTAATATTGAAAGTCACTATGAATAGGAAAGCTGAATGGACAGAAATCAAAGAAAGTTGTCAGATTTTTTGTTTGTTTTTGTTATTATTGCTGTTTGGGGCCAGTCCTGAGGCTTGAAATCTAGGCTTGGATGCTGTCTCTGAGCTCCTTCTGTTTAAGGCTAGCACTATACCACTTGAGCCACAGCATCATTTCAGGTTTTTCTGCAATTAAACAGAAATGGGAGTCTCACAGACTTTCCTTGCCAGGCTAGTTTTGGAGATCCTCAGACTTCAGCATTCTGAGTAGCTAGTATTATAGGCATGAGCTGTCATTCTAATTGAAGCAGAAGCACTAAACAAGTCCAACAGCCCTATGCTCCTGCTTCCTTTTTAGCAAGATATTATTTTAGGAAATGTTCTGATCACCTCTCAACTTACCACACAAATCAATATCTGCAGGGTAAAATCAATGATGTCTAATGAAATTATATGATGAATAAATACATATCTTTAGTAATGTGTTTATAATCGATAATTTGCTTGATCCTAACTACAAGATCCATTTCTATTATTGTTATTATTCACAGTAAGGATTTGAACTATGGGTCTCCCACACCCTAAGCTGGTGTGAATCTCATGAGCCAGGCTTCAAAGCCCCATTTTTTACCAACTCTTTTCAGAATAGGGATTCACTTTCCTATCCTGCCCAAGCTGTGCTTTGCCTACTATTGGCTTCCTGTAGTCTTTAGAACGTGAGATGTCTGCCACCATATCCAGCTCCCTTTCGTGGAGATGGAATCTCATGGTCTGTTCTGCTCAGGCTGGCCTGTATGCACGATCTGTTCAATTCAACTTCCTGAATGACAAGTGTATACTATGGAGTCAATCTCTGAGTTAAGAAGAGGTCTGTGACAATAAGCCAGAAGTGCAGCTATTGCACAAATGGCAGAGAGTTAGCCCCAGTATTGGCACCCAAAAATAAAAATAACAGAGAACAGGGTCACTTAGTTCTACTTTCTAAATCAAACAAGAAAATAAATATTGAGAGAAAAGAGAAAAATAAATCAGTCTTTTCTCTGCAAGTGGATATTTTGCCTGTATATTTAAATTTGGACTTTAGAAACACAAGAAATAGAAGGGAAGATCCCACAGATAGAGGGGCTCTACCCAAGCTTAAAAAGCCACATTTTCTCATCATTAGATATATGCAATCTCATGGAAGAAGCTCTTAGTAATAGCAGCTATTAATGGTTAGACATTCTTTCTTCAAAGTAAAAGAAATTATTTTTATGTATCAGCTTACCTTTGTCTTTGCTATTTAAGATTCCCTAAATACACTATAGATTTGGTACACTCTATGAAAAGCTAATAATGTAAGTATTATTCATGGCCTTTTATATGTTTGGAATCAGAGTAAAGAAATGGAATATTAAAAAAAGAAGAGGTCTGTGAATATTTCTGCATAGATTGACCTCAACCTATAATTCTCCCACTCTCAGCCTCCAATTACTTGGTGAGTCACCAGAGCTTGGATGCATGTTCTATGTCTGTTCAGTAGCAGTTGGCTTTAGAATTATTTTACATTATTAATTTTTTCAATTCTCTATGGCTGATCTCCAAATATCTTCCTAACTGCTATTGTTTTAAGATAAGTTAACAAAAAAGATAAAGTAAAATGTTTATTGTATCCTATATTATCATTTCCCAGGTCATTTACCTTAGTAAAATTACCAGGATAGGAGAAGGCCAGAATAGTGTAAATGCATAAGTATTGTGTAGTTTTAGCAGTTAATAACATAGTTTGTTTTTTATGTCTTTACTGATCAGAGCTACAGAATAAATAGCTGATAATCTTCCTTGTCTTCTGTCTTAGCGTGAATAGTGTTTGCTAGATATTCCCATAGCAGTTAACTTATAGCAAAATAATCCAAAATAGATAATGGGAGAAAAACATTGAGGACCATAGATGATCCACACCAACAGAACCTATTCTACACCCTGGAGAATTGTTGGAAACAAACATACATGCAATGTGTAATGGATTCAAACAAAATAAGGACTGCACTTGGTTTTTCAGGTCCAGAGATTCACATTGAAAAGGCTACAGAAATGGAATGGAATGGTTGACCATGCATCACTGAAGTACTTGTGAATGCTCAACAAAAATTCTAGCCAAGATAGTAACTAAGCAGTAATCAGGTTCATAGAGGTAGAAATAAAATACAATAGGAATTTTTGTTTTCATGGCTCCAGCATGCCATTCAATGGCACCATGTGTATTTATCATTATGAAATCTCAAATTAACAATGAAGTAATTGTAGCTGGATATTTTTGGCATATTATCTGTATAAAACTCTACATACACCAAAACTTACATAAACATGATATAATTGTGGATGTGTTCTTCCAACAGCTGGATGTTGCATCAATAATTCCTTTTGATGTTTTCTACCTCTTCTTTGGGTTTAATCCAATATTTAGGACAAACAGGATATTAAAGGTAAGATAAGTTCATTTAAATGCCTTCTTGTAAAAAAATGGAAGTACCTTACAATTATCATTGATATTATTTTCTTCCAACTGTCCTCTATTTTTTCTGTCCTTGTGAAAGCTATAACAGTTTTTTTAGCAAAGGAAAGTGCCATTACCTCTACTGATAGAGAATTTTCTTGTCTGTAACCTACATATTGCCACAGGAATAGTTTAATCTGAATAGGTAATGTTTCTATACTATTAAGCACAGCTATAATTTAAAATGCATCTTTTATAATTCTTTTCTAATTGTTTTTTCATCAAATAGTTACCAAAACAGAGACTTATAATAGAACATGTAGATTGTTACCCTTGAACTTTATGAAAACACATCACTTTGCATCACAAAATTACATTCTACAAATAAAAATGTTCATCAAGAGGGAAGTAATTAAAGGTATCTCTCCCCAGCTACGCCACAGAGTACTTTGTGTCTTTAAAAAACATAAAAGAAACCTTCCTTTTTCACACTATCTCTCTATATGTCTCTCTCAGTGTCTCTCTGTGTGTCTCCATCTCTTTCTCTTCTCTCTCTCTCCCTTTCATATGAAGTCTCACTATGAAGTCCAGGATAGTCTGAAGCTTGCAATTCCTCTTCTCAGCTTCCCAAATATAAGGACCACAGCCATGCACTACCATGGCTGTGCAAGAGGAGATTTCCTACACAGTAAAATGGAAAGACTTCCAAAATAAATTGCTAAGTAAAAAGAAAAACAAGCTAGATACAGAATCATCTATAAAATAATGCTCCTGGCCATATTACAAAGAAAGGAAAAAATATCCAAATTTTATGCTTACCCATAAATATCTAAAGACTAACAAAAGCTAATTAAATTAGTGGGAAAAAGGAAGGCAAATCATGATAGCTGGGGCAAGAGGAAGAGCAAGTCTTCTGGAGATGTATATTTAATATTGACTTTGGAACTATAAAAATGTCTAAAAATTCATGAATATTTCACAACTCATAGACTTGTTAGGTATCTAGAAAGAACTTGAGAAGAATCAGAGTTTGAAATTTCACATAAATCTTTCAGAATAGCAATGATAACTTGTATCTCTAAAGACAGCCTTCTTTAGGGGTACCAGTGATTGTTAAAAAAATGTACCTTCTATCTGGCAAATATAATGTAAAACTTCTATTGATTACAATAATTTTTTAAATAGCCTTCTTAGTTCCTCAAAAGGCTAAACATACAGCTCCCCTATGACCCACCAATTTCACTACTTGGCATTTACCCAATCATCCAGATACAAGGACATACTAAAGCCACTAGCACAACGATGTTCATTGCAGCACTATTTACCATAGCAAAGATATGAAGCCAACCCAGATGCCCCTCAGTTGATGAGTGGATCAACAAAATGTGGTATTCATACACAATGGAATTCTATGCTGCTGTCAGAAAGAATGACATTGCCCCATTTGTAAGGAAATGGAAAGACTTAGAAAAAATCATAATAAGTGAAGTAAGCCAGACTTAAAGGAACATAGGCTCAATGGTTTCCCTCATTTGTCCTAATCAGTAGAAACTTTGGGCTCTCCTAGCAGAGATTTACAATAGAACAAAACCTTGATACATAAGGTCATATAGTATGATGCTAAATGAAAGGACCTCCAGGATATAGAAACATAAGCCATATAATGAGTGATTGTTGTCTTTGATGTACTATGTTATCTCTCATCTCTTTTGCTGTCCCTTGGTTATCTCATATTGTTACAGTATTTCACCTTGTTATTTGATATATTGTATATATGCATATTTGGTTACTTGAAATAGGATAGGGAAGGGGGGAAAACAAGATGAGGGGTGGGGGTGGGGGAGGGAAATGGGGACCAAGACATGAGAAAGGGTATCAATGTATATAAAGTAATGCACCTTCTATCTGGTGAATATAATGTAATCCTTCTATTAATAAATATATGGGAAAAATAAATGAGAAATATATTGCAAAATACATAAAATATATGGGAAAATCGCCTTCTTTAAAAAAACAAAGCACAAAAGATTTTTATAAAATTCAAATGATTATCAATTTTATATCTTGGGAAGAAAAGATACTATGGTTTGATGACATTAGTGGATCCTGACACAAATCACACTAGCTGCCATTTGTTTAATATACCTTTGGACTACATACTTTACCAAAACTAAACACAAATTATCTCATCTATTCTTTTTGTTTGTTTTTGCTTTTTCATATATTTTTATTGTAATACAAGGGTTACATTACATTCACCAGATAGAAGACGCATTACTTCACATACATTGATACCCTTTTTCATGTTTTGGTCCCATTTCCCTCCCCCATCCCCACCCCTCATCTTGTTTCCCCCCCTTCCCTATCCTATTGCAAGTAACTAAATATGCATATATACAATATATCAGATAATAAGGTGAAATACTGTAACAATATGAGATAACCAAGGGACAGCAAAAGAGATGAGAGATAACATAGTACATCAAAGACAACAATCACTCATTATATGGCTTATGTTTCTATATCCTGGAGGTCCTTTCATTTAGCATCATACTATAATGGCCTTAAGTATCAAGGTTTTGTTCTATTGTAAATCTCTGCTAGTAGAGCCCAAGGTTTCTACTGATTAGGACAAATGAGGGAAACCATTGAGCCTATGTTCCTTTAAGTCTGGCTTACTTCACTTATTATGATTTTTTCTAAGTCTTTCCATTTCCTTACAAATGGGGCAATGTCATTCTTTCTGACAGCAGCATAGAATTCCATTGTGTATGAATACCACATTTTGTTGATCCACTCATCAACTGAGGGGCATCTGGGTTGGCTTCATATCTTTGCTATGGTAAATAGTGCTGCAATGAACATCGTTGTGCTAGTGGATTTAATTTGTCCTTGTATCTGGATGACTGGGTAAATGCCAAGTATCTATTCTTACAGCTAGAAATAAAGGAAATTAAAATGGGCTGGTAATCATTCAGACACACTACGAAGATTCAGTGTCTAGACTTCATCACACACTTACCTGACTATAAATTCTTTTCTAGAATCAAACTAGCAAATGGACTTCATGCAGAAAATGCCTTCCTTCCATGCTTTATTTTGTTTCCAAGTTAAAAGTATCCTACCCGTAGTTTCACACACTCAGGACAACTCTAGGTACCTCTGATTCCGGTCAGTCTAGGGTCCCAATTTACAATTTTACTCAATAGTTTCAGGAGGCACTTGCTCAAGGACAATTAATTTTCAGAAAGATTTGGAGGCCTAAGAATTTGGATGTTTATCTGGCATTACAATAAAACCTTGTAAAATATTATCACTTTATACCCCACTTCTGTACACTTAAATTGTTAGAAAAGCTTATTAAACTTCAGTTGTTAGAAAAGTAGAAATTATAAAAGTCAACATAGATCTTTACCTAGCTTTAAAATACTGAATGTCACTTATTTTATAAGGATGTCATTGGAAGGGACAGTTCTGTAAGATATATGTTCATCATCTGTCTTCAGGTTCTAAATGGGAAAAATTAAGTATAAACAATGTTGTCTATAATAAACACTTAAAGTATATTTTAAAATATTCCTCTTTTGTGCAGATGCTCAGTTAGAGCATGAAAAGAAAGAATTACACATTGGAATGAGCATACTCGAAATATTTGCAGGATATTTCCTTGCTCAGAAATTTGAGGTGGGGGGAATCACTCATTTGTGTATATTTGTAGTTTAAAAGTTATTGCCATTACATATGCAAATTTCAATCCTAAGTATTCTATTATAGTCACATATATATTAGGTGAACTTCTGTACTAATCAATCTAGCATCCTGTCTATCTGCAAGATCCTGCAATAGGAAGCTCACTAATTATATCAGTGTATGGGACATGCATGTTCTCTAATTTCATTTGCTTTTCAGAGGAGACAACTAAGATGCAGAAATAGTAAGACATACCAAAGGTCATATAATAAGTGCCAGTGATGGGACTGGCATTTATCTCAGGGATTCATAAATTTTACTCCTGTCTTGCACTGCATTGAAAAAGGAAGGGCCTCGGAGAGGTAGGGGGACAGGAAGGCAATGAGAATTGAGATAAGGTTAGAAGTGAACAGGAAAAAACCTTGAAGGAAACGACCACTCTCACTGTACTTTTGAATAATGTGAAGAATGGCTGGTTAATGCTAACACCTAGTGGACTTTCTATGTCGCTAAACAAGTATACGTTTACCACATCTTGATTAAAAATAGTGTGAATATGGAGCAGCAGAGGTTCCTACTTCAATGAATTGCATTGTGCTTTTCCTGTTTTGACTGAGGTTTAGGGGAGTATGATTTTTAATTATTGTGAAATAGAATTCTACTATATACTAAAATGGAAATGGACAATTGTTACCATTAAGGCTATAAATGGATACTAGAGTGACATAAAGCAAGATGCTCTGGAAGCTGCATTTCATGCTTCAATGTACTAGTGCCCACAGGAAAAATGCCATTAAATAGGATCAAGAATCAAGACTTTAAAGAGATCTATGACTAAAATCATTGCCAGTAACAAATAATCCATGTTTTATATACTGATATCTAACAGAGGACTCAGAAATTAATATACTCTCAATTTTTTGCATATTTTCCACATAGTATACTTCATTTGGGGAGTTTAACCATCACCTTGAGTCTCTAATGGAAAAAGCATATGTCTACAGGTAATGTATAATCTGTATACTTGCAGGAACTAGAAAGATAAATGGTACATTTTAGGTAGCATTTGGGAGAAAACGGCCATCATACACAAAAAAATGGCACAATTTCAGATTTGGGAAATCTTCTGAAGAAGATGAGGTGTATTTCAAGTGAGAGAAAAACATGGAAATCATATCCGATTTTAGAAGAAAGCTGGATTAAGAAATAGGACTTATTGCCTACTTTAGCAAAGACAAGCAAGTTTTTTGCTCTTTTATAAGTCAGCTTTACATCTCTCTCATGACAACTGATTTGTATTCTAAGTTTCACTCATTTGTTGTTAAGAACTTCTTGCCCAGAGACCTCTAGTCATGGTTCATAGCTGTGTAAAGACCCAGGAGAGCTTTGCAGAGATAGCCAGTTAAATCAGCATTACATATTTTAT
Organism: Megascapheus bottae; assembly: GCF_031878675.1. Taxonomy (NCBI): domain Eukaryota; kingdom Metazoa; phylum Chordata; class Mammalia; order Rodentia; family Geomyidae; genus Megascapheus; species Megascapheus bottae. Next base: position 30,815,104 of record NC_143517.1, on the reverse strand, counting down.
GGGACTCAAACTCGAGAGGTGACCCTTGAGGCATGTCTTTCACAGAGTTGACTCATACCATCTGTGAAAAAAATGGAATATTTGGTTTTTACACTCTGTCAGTCCCAGTCAAGACACTGCAGTCAGACAATCTGCTCAGGTACCTACACTTCCTATGGTTCTAACAAGAGTGAACAGTTGGCAAATCTAAAACTAGAGGTTCTGGTGGAGACTTAAAAGAAAAGAAAATGTTAAAGTAGGCTCTATTCCAGAAACCACATGAATCCTAACTGTGCATTCATTCCCTGTGACAGAATCATTCGAACAACTGGATACTTGCTGTTTATTCTGCACATCAATGCCTGCATTTATTACTGTGCTTCAAAGTATGAAGGAATTGGCACAACTAAATGGGTTTATAATGGTGAAGGAAACAAGTAAGTTCAATTTTGAAAGAAACTTTTATTGATTCTTCTTAATTTTCTGTTTCTGTTCATAAATTTTCTTGTCTGTCTTTTCATTGTCAATAACAACCCATTCATGAGAAAAACCCCTGTAGTATGGCCGTTGTGTGTTTAAATAAGAGCATAGAAGACATAAGTCTCTCGGATACTAAGGGTCCAGGTAAGCCCATGAATGTATATTTCTTACTCAGGATATATTGTGCTCAATATATCTGTAATAAGGGAACTTTTATTACCTCCAATATTTGTGGCTAGTGATGAGCAATGTTAATTATTTAGAGAGTATGTGCAGTGATTAATTAGTTTTCTACTGAAAGGTTTTGTGGGTTTGTGAGTCAGCTATAACCACTAACTCAGTTAAACAGAGAGCAACAAGGATCATAAATAAAATTTGACAATTAGCTATGCAAGTATCTGAGTAATAAAAAAATCATTTGAAGTATGCAATGTAAAAGAATCAGAACTCAATAAATGGCAACTGAGATATTTATAGAAAAGTTTTCTTTGGGTAAATGTAAAGGCTTGATACAAAGTAGACACAAAGGAATTTCTGATCTAATAAAGTGATGTTGAACATATTATAAGTCAATATTCTTGCAGGAAGAATGTAAGCCACAATTGAAGATCAACATACCACCCTTAAGATGGAGAAAAAAAATTATATGATAGAGTAGTAGAGAAAGTACCTAAAATAATACACTACCTAGAAGACATTGGACATACGCAAGGGATTAAAATATTTTTGAGCTTCTAACCAGAATTTATTTCTTTAATTTATGATTAGAAGAGCCATGAAGTATGAGTATACACGTGTACACTCAGATAGAGAGAGAGAGAGAGAGAGAGAGAGAGAGAGAATATAATCTTAGAAAGTTTATAACCAAACCTGTAGGTTCCTAACCAAAATTTATTTATAAATAGTTTTCTTTAGAATGTGGGTTAAATTTCAATATGTATATCCTTTGATGAAAACAACAAATTTTACAGAAAATTAATGTACCAATTTTGTTAAATGTATATTCACTACATTTTCTAAAATTTGAAGCATTGATAATGCTAGGGGTTGTAATAAAACTGATGTTACAATTTTATCACCAAGACGCATGATAAATCAGTGGAGGGCTGGAAATATGCTTAGTGAGAAAGTGCCTGCCTAGCATACATGAAGTCCCGGGTTTGACTCCTCAGTACCACATAAACAGAAAAGGCTAGAAGTGGTGCTGTGGCTCAAGTGGAAGAGCACTAGCCTTGATCACAAAGAGATTCAGGGACATTTCCCAGGCCTGGAGTTCAGTGCCAGAACTGGAAAAAAAAAAAAAGAAAGAAAAACAATGGAAAGGAGGAAAGGTTGATATTGATTCCACTTTACAGGCTGTAGCCCATAGTAGGTTATCCCCATCACTGATGTAGCCACAGCAACAGGAGAAATAAAAAAAGAGGCTGTGCACGTCATGGCTGCCAGGAAGCAGAACAGAAAAATTGCCTACACTACCAGGCTTTTGCCTGTTCCCTCTGTCCAGACACTCTAGCCTATAGGAGCTTGGCAATTCTTCCTCAAAATGGCCTCACAGTCATCCTGAGGCATGCTTTTCTAATGTCTTAGGCATTTCTTAATTCAATAAAGTTGACAAAGCTACTAGGTTTCTCATAATTTTTTAATAGTGACAAATTTTATTTCCTTCTGCACTTTTTATATTTTCAGATTACAAAACAATTTTAAACTGTTGAAATACAGAAATAAAGTTATTATTTAGTTTTACCAAGTACTCAGCTCCTTGTAATAATATACTTGCGTTTAAAATTAAATCTTTTACATTTTGGTCACAGAAATATTGGGCAGTGGACAATGGCTCACCCCTGTAATCCTAGCTACTCGAAGGATGAGATCTGAGGATTGCGGTTCAAAGCCAGCCCAGGCACTAAAGTCCGTGAGACTCTTATCTCCAATTAATCACCAGAAAATGGGAAGTGGGACTGTGTCTCAAGGGTCAGAATGGTAGTCTTGAGCTGAAGAGCTCAGGGACAGCGCCCAAGCCCAGAGTTCAAGTCTATGGCTGATAAAAAAAAAAAAAGAAAAAAGAAAGAAAGAAAAGAAAAGGATATATTTACTAGTGTATATGTTTACCTGAATTTATGAAAGTTTCCAAACTATTCCAGCTTATAAATCTTATTACCTCAACTTTGGCAAATCTATCACATTTCATCTGTTGGGAATTCTTATCTTGGGAATGACATAAAAAGGCACAATGATTTGGGGAAAGATTAGTTTCTTTTTGTTCATTTGTTGTTTTTGTTTATTTGTTGCCAGTCGTGGGGTTTGAACTCAGGGGCTGGGCTCTGCCCTTAAGCCTTTCTGTGCTCAAGCCTAGTGCTCTACCACTTGAGCACAGCACCACTTCCAGTTTTTTTCTGTTTATGTAGTGCCGAGGAATTGAACCCAGGGCTTCATGCATGCTAGGGAAGCATTCTATCACTAAACCACAACATACACATGATACAACTCAAAAATTTCAAGCTTAGATATTTACCCAAGATAATTTAAAATATAAAGCCAGAGGGAAAAAAATAAGAACTACTTTTTAATGGTTGAAGGTTGCTAGGTATTATGACTACATTATGCTATGACATTATGACTACTATATGAATACATATATTCATCCAGCTCACAAAGAATAAAAGCAACAGATAATCATTTGCATTTTTGAGTCTTTAATTCTCATTTTCTGCATGGGGAACAGGAAATGTTTCTCTTTTTCATTTCTTCCTAGTTAAATCAAGATATACAAGAATAAATCTTTGCCAAAACTGCCATCTTTTTTATGAGATACCTTGAAATGTTTTCATGAGTTTATCTCAAGAACCTGTGATGGTGTGTGTGTATGTGCATGTATGTGTGTGTGTGTTTGTGTGAGTGTGTATGTATGTATGTAAACCAGGAAGGAAGGGAATTCCTCTTCCATTCTCTGGTGTCAGTTTAGTGACCAAATTATCTTAAAATAAATTTCTAAAAAAAAAGACATACAAATACCCAACAGAGAAGTTATATAATATCATTAATAAATATAGAAATGCAATCTGAAACCACAATGACATGTCATCTCATCCAAGTTAGAATGACTGTATTCAAAATGGTAAAAAAAAATGCCAATGATGCAGACAAAGAGGAAAATTTATACACCCTTTCTGGGAATGCAAATTAGAATAACCACTATAGAAGATAAAATGTTCTTTTAATTATGGCCATACCAAGTGAAATGGCATCTCTGTGGATTTGACTTGAATTTCCCCTATGATTTATGATATTGAGCCCTTCATTTTTCATATCCTTTTGCAGCATTTACATATCTTCTTTTAAGAACTGTTCATATATGTTATTTTCCTATATTTAATAGGATTGTTTGTTTCTTATTTTTGCTGTTAAGCTTTTCCAATCCTTAGATAATCACAGAGGAAGAATTTCTATGTTCCACAATTTGTCATGTAAAATTCTGCTATATTTCTTTAACTTGGAGTTGTGTGTATGCATGTATATATAGTCTGTGTATTCAATCAGCCAGATAGAATCTCCTTGAAAATTTCCATCTGCCTGGGGTGTAGATATGGGAGATGGACACACTTGACTAATTAGGGTAATCCTAGAAAATCAATATGATGTCTTCTAATTAAATTACAAATCCTATCTTTGGTCGTGTGCATGTCTGGGTAAAAGACATGGCTAAGAAAAGTAAACACACATACACACACACACACACACACACACACACACACACACACACACACACACAAAGTATAGGAGCAGAAAACTTCCAATTAACAAAGCAGGCAATTTAATATTTTTAAAAAATGTTTAAGGCTTATGGTTTACATCTGGAAATTCATTATTAAAATTTTACATTTTATTATTTTTAACATGTATAAGTAAGAAAAAATATAGCATGTATATTTTTTTCCTGTTAACACTGAAGTAACCTTGGAAGGGACCAGACTCCCAATACTTATAACAGATTGACTGTATAGGGAGACAATCTAGTCCCTCTTCACTCTGGAGCAACATTAGATTGAATAAATTTCCTTAATTTAAAGAGATGCACAGGTCCAGGGCCTGTGACCAAAATAAATTATGTAACAGGATATTATAAATTAGAATCAGAAAAGTTAAAATGCAATCCAGAAAATTACTGTTGCACTTCTCCAAGGTGGTTTTCTTTGGCATCGAGTTCACTGTAGCATTAGTAAGTCCAAAAAGCTTGGTATAAAAAAATAATTATTCTTTTGTACCGTGATTTAAACCCCACCAAACAGTTCATTACTTTTACTGTTCCTATAACTACCAAATTAAAACAAAATCCCCATGTCCTTTAAAAGGTGTTGGATTTTAAAAGTAGTGATTTCTTTCTATATCTGTTTATTTTTGAATATTTATTCAGTTTATTTCATCAATTGAAAATCCCAACCTCTTAATAGTTGAAGATCATAAAACCATACACCATTGCACAAGGAAAAGATCATCCTTCCTCTAAAACTAATAACAGTAAGAAAGCTCACTAGAATAAACAAATAAAAGCCCATCCAGGAAAAATTTCTGTAAAATTTTCTGTATTTCTGTGTTTACCATGGACACTAAAATTGATAGTTCAGACCTACTAAATCCAAGTGATCCTAAAATATCTAAGGCTAATCCTTATGTATAGAATCATGTTTATGGATTCAATGGGAACACTTGTCCCAAATGATAATCACAGCACTCTATGAAGCTTAACAAATGGAATACCTAAAAATGCACAAAAAATAAAATATATAATTGGAATTTTACAATGAGGTTGTACTATTAACTTTTATCCCCAGATCACTACGGACTACACAAGCTCTATAACAAAACACAGACAAATCAATGTGCTTTCCTAATCTTTATCATAGTCTTTTCTGTTCTTCTTCTCTGGGTTATAATCACAGCAACCTCTTCATTTTGCAGCTGTTCAAGTCGAGTGCTGAATCTTTATCCTGTGTATCTCTATGAATATTTGGCTTTCTTCCTTACTAAAGATCTAAATAAATTATGTATTGTACTTGAGATTAATTTTCCTACTAAGATGTTTCTCACATATTCACTGCTGTCTACACCGTGGTTTGCATATTCAATAATACAATAAAATGTGGACAGATAACATAGTGAAAGCATTTATCCGTTCTATGGGCAGTAACCAAAAACAATTAGATCTGAACTATAAAAGGCTTTCCAATCAGCATACATCTATTTAATTTCTATAGTATTCCTTCAAATTCATTTGTTGACACTTAAATGGGGTTCGTTTTTGCTATTCCTCAGTGGACTGAGAACAGGCCTAATGATTTGCTTTGCAAATAAAACATAGCAAGACATCAAGTTGCTATAGGATTTCTGGATTGTAGAAAAACACTTAACTGTTTCATCAGTGCTATGCCTTAAAGTAAGCAGCTGTCAAATAAGAAGTCTAGTTCCTCTGAGGAAACCATATTGGAAAGCAAAGGGTGAAGCATAATCACAGCCTCAGGTTTCCCAGATCACAGATTCAAATCTATAAGAGAAGAGGTTACCTTGGGCGTTACAAGTATATTCTATTAGGCAGGAGAATAGAATAACCAACCCAACTGTAAAAATCACTCCCTCAGATTACATCTTCAAGAAAGAGCCATTGAGGCTCTCCAGATGAGGGCCTATCTATCACAGATCACAGATGAGTCATCTCTGAGCAGCCTTTCACAAATCCTTCATTCACAAAATAGAAACCTAATAAAAATGATTTTAGACTATTAAATTTGGGGGAAAGTAGACTAAAATCCTCCTTGGGTTTAACTACTTCATCATTTCACAGTGTTTTATTAAGAAGCATACATTACAAAACTCCTTAATTAGTAAGAAAATTGTTATAATTTAGTAGTTATCTATGCTCCCAAACAAAATATCTTAATGACATAAAAAAGAAAATATTCAAGGATATAAAGAAAGAAAATATTGGAGTGATATTTCAGTGAATAAAAAAGAAAGTGTGGATTTTCTTTTTCCCCCAGGTATCTGAGATGTTACTATTGGGCAGTTCGAACGTTAATAACCATTGGGGGTCTTCCAGAACCACAAACTTTGTTTGAAATTGTTTTTCAACTCTTGAATTTTTTTTCTGGAATGTTTGTGTTCTCCAGCTTGATCGGCCAGGTAAGCGGAATATGAATCCCTAGGGTTTTCATTTTTGAAAGCTAGGAAGTACAAATTTTATGGAGAAACTAAATTTTGTTCTTTCTTACCTCATCCCTCTTCTTTTCCTTTTCCTCTTCCTCTGCTTATTCTTCCTACTTTATCTCTACTGTCTTTCATTTACTTTAATGACATGCTTAAATCAGCATTGTCTTTGCATTTCTCAACCATTAAATCTATCAGAAAACCAGTCAGCAAAGTTCATTAGTTAGGACTTTTAGGGAAAGGATAACAAATTCACTGGCAGTTCCAATGAAAAAGTAACTTTGTTATACTCAGAGGTCTCAATAGGAGAAGTTCATCACTTCATAAAGAATGAGAGGAACTGGTTAAACTAGGGAAGCACCAGGACAAGGTTAGGTAAGGAAAAAGAAACAGGATTAGGACTATTTCAAATTATATTGTACTTGGCACTGAGCATAAATAGATAGTGGACTGAATGTGAAGCCCATGTGAGGACCCTGTAAAGAAGGAAGCTGGGGGCCAGAAGTTTGGCCTATTGGTAGAGTGTTTGCCTAGCAAGCATAAAGACCCAGGTTCAATTCCTTGGTACCACATACATGGGTTAAAAAAAAAAAGCTGGAAGTGGTGCTGTGCCTCAAGTGATAGAGCTCTAGCTTTGAGAAAACCCAAGGACAGTGCCCAAGCCCTGAGCTCAAGGCTCAGGACTAGGAAAAAAAACAGAAGGAATTTGAGAATATGAGCACTTACATTAGTTTCTGTGTAGATGACCCTCCATGGAATGTTTATCACTATCTGTAGGAATAATCTAACCACTAGATAGGCAATAGTTCCCAGATATACACAAACACAATTAAAAAAATAAGAATAATGTAGATACACAGGATATGGCAAATCTACCCTGAAAAAAAAAACTAATGAGCTAAAAAAAATTTCATTTAGAAAATATTTTGTTCATTACTTAAATTCCCACATGTATTTATAACAGTGACCACATCCTAAAACTAATCACCCTTTAACCGAATAATATTTTAACTGCAATATTTGGTTCTCTTTTGCATCTCATAGTATCTGAAGTGTTCATTCTTCATAACCCCATATTCTTTTTTTAACTTATTTTTATTGTAATTAATGGAAGGGTTACATTATATTCACCAGATACATTGATACCCCTTCTCATGTTTTTGTCCCCATTTCCCTCCCCCACTGCCTGTCCTCATCTTGTTTTCCCCCTTCCCTATCCTATTTCACATAAACAAATAAACATATATACAATATATCAGATAACAAGGTAAAATACTCTAACAATATGAGATTTGGGGAGAGCAAAAGAGATGAGAAATAACATAGTACATTTAGAACAACAGTCACATCTTATATCTCTAGTTTCTATATTATGGAGATCCTTTCATCTAGCCTCATCCTATATGGCCTTATGTATCTAAGTTTTGCCCTATTGGAAACCTCTAGGAGAATCCAGGGTTTCTACTAATTATGACAAATGAGGGAAATCATTGAGCTTATGTTCCTTTGGGTCTGGCTTACTTCACTTAATATGATTTTTTTCTAAGTCTTTCCATTTCCTTAAAAATGGGGTGATGTCATTCTTTCTAATGGTAGCATAGAATTCTACTGTGTATAAATACCACATCTTGTTGATCCAATTATCAACTGAGAGGCATCTGTGTTGGTTCCATATCTTCGATATGGTAAATAGTGCTGCAATGAACATCATTGTGCTCATGGATTTACATACCCGATATTCTTCCTTAGATTAGACTAAGGCATAAGTCTTTCACAATTCCTACACCAATACAACCCAACATTTCTGATGGATAGCACATACACTATTCTGCCAGGACAAACATCAATCATTGATGCTTTCTCTTGTCTAACTAATACTCTATTAGATCTCGCAAGCCAACATTCACTATCCCAAGTCCCCCAGCCTTAGGTGACTGGACGTAAACCAGTCAGGAGTGCCATTGAAAAGGATCATTTAGGAAATGATATTGTGGAAGAATGTTTGCAACAGCCACCGAGAAGTAGGAGGTTCAGAAAGATATAGTGGGATTGTCTACATAGCTCTTCAAGAGATACTTTTGAAAGGGAGAACTTAATAATGTTAAAGAAAATTTAGGCTAGGCATGGTGGCTCATGCCTGTAATCCTAGCTACTAGGGAGGCTGAGATCTGAGGATCATGGTTCAAAGCCAGCCTAGGAACTAAAAGTCCATGAGACTCATCTTCAGTTAACCACCAGAAAAATGGAAGTGACACTGTTGCTCAAGGGGTAGGGCGTTAGCCTTGAGCTGAAGAGCTTAGGGACAACACCCAGGCCCAGAGTCCAAACCCCACAACCAACAACAACCACAAAAAAACAATTTAGAAAGATATTATAAGTCATTATTTGAACAAGACTCAAAAATATGTATAGTTGTGGGGTTTTATTTCATAAGCCAAAAAGGCTCTACAGCTACTAGATGAATGAACAAAGTTTAGCATGAAAGTGAGGCTCTGGCTTTCTTCCTATTATAAACCCACACTCAAAGCAAATTTACAACCACTTTCTTCACTCTATGTGAGAGGAAGAGTCAAGCAATATATCTTTTTTGTGCTGAGACCTTAAAGATGAGCTTTTAACCTAGAGTGGGTTTTTATGGCTGAGTTATAAACATCCAAGAACTAAACCTGACAGTTTCTTAAGTATTGTCAAAGCAGTAAAAGATGCTTCAGTAATTTCAGCACACTTCAGCTTCCTGAGTACTGTGCCTTAAGCATGATGAGATTTGATTTTATCTGTCTAAACAATACAAAGAGAAACACAGAGGTTGCAATTTCCTGATGAAGTGAGCCTGTGTAGTACACTAACTTGGATAATCTGTGAAGAATGCTTGCAGAGTCAGATTCACCAAAATGGACTAGCCATTCTGCCAGATAATTGCTCACCTTTTATTACACATTCCTCAAATAGGCATGAGCTATATTGGTTTTTAAATATCAACTAACAATTTCTTCTGTAATATACATGTGTGTGTATGTGAAAATAATTTGCAGTAACCTATACTCTGTGTTTAAATCCTTGCAAAAATCTTACATGGTATGACAAGTTACACATTATTTTATGGAAAAGGTGTGGCATTAGGATCCAGTAACAGCATGTTAAAATCAAGGAGCCAATAAACTGGAAACTGAAATTTGTGTTGTAGGGACAAGTCAAGGGAAAATGGGGAGATGAATAGACAGAGAAAGTTTGGGAGAAAATAGTCATGATATTGGAAGCAATGGGAAAGAATGATGGAAAGGATGACACTGACCAAATGACACTGTACTCAGACTGCCACATTGAATGAAAACCCCTTTGTATAGCTACCTATAAAGAAGAATAATAGTAATAATCACAAAAGGATGTGTAAAACATTTAATTCAACTAGATATTTTGTAACTTTCAATTTCTCAGCTGGATTCAGAGTGACCATATTTGTAATTTTAGATGCGAGATATAATTGGAGCATCAACAGCCAGTCAGAACACCTTTCGTGTCTGCATGGATCACACCATTGCCTACATGAACAAGTATTCCATTTCTCAAAGTGTGCAGAGTCACGTTCGAACTTGGTTTGAATACACATGGGATTCTCAAAGAATGTTAGGTAGGTGTGATAGATTAAACTGAATCAGTTTATTGTATATGCATTTATTTGTTTACTTGAAATAGGAAAGGGAAAATAAGATGATTGAGAGGAGGTGGGGGGAGGAAATGGGGACAAAAACATAAGGGGTATCAATGTGTGAGAAGTGATTCACCTACTATACCCTATACACCCCCCCTATAAATTACCCCGACAATAAAAAATAAAATTAAAACAATTTTAAGAAAAAAAAATGGTTTAAAAGTCAAAGATAATTAAATGATCATTAAGACATGAGCTTAATACCATGGAAAATGTTTTCTTAAATAGGAGTTATATTTTGTAGGATATGATAAATCTTGAAAGAGAAGACATTATACTTATTCAATAGTTATAAACTTTGTCTCACTAAAAAAACAAATATTTTTTAAATCTGAAAAACTAGGCACATTTTAAGAGACAAAGAAACAGCATATATTCCTAAGAAATTTGATCAAGGGTACAGAACCAATGAGTAGCCACTAGAACTCAGATCTGCATCTATTCTCTAAACTCTTCCTCTTCCTCCAATATCTCTTCCCTGGAAAGAGCAACAAACTCTCAGGCCAGGTTCTAGTGCAGGGCAGAGTTGGTTCTAATTACTTGTGTCTACAAGTTATGGCATAGTACTGGAGTTAAAAATGTTTTTTATTAAAACATATAAAGTTGCATGGTATCCTTAATATGTGGCTATTAGATCCAAACAGTACAAGAGTGAGGACTCAATATTTGCATACCCAATGCTATGGATATGGTATTGGAAATATAAACACAACTACACAGACATAAAAACCTATGATTCTATAGACATAATGTTTTATTACATAGATTAATATGTATCTATGATATACAAACCCTTAGCCTAATTTTGATTATGTTCTAACAACTAAGTGCCAGTGATTGTATATAGAGATTCCCTCCTTGAACACTTGTTTGTTAAACTTGTCATTTGAAATATGATGTAAAAATCAATGTTAATAAATTCTTTAATAAAAAAATTTTAAAGATATAAAGTGACTTGAAGATAATATGCTATTTAATAAGTAAATTCAACACTTAATGTAGGCTATAAAAATAGGAATTAGGGCCACTGAGACTTTTTTTTTTAATTACTGCATTTAGGAAAAAGTAAGAGTCTCATGTTTCGAACATACCTAAGAGGGGTTAGTGGAGTGGCTTAAGTAACAGAATGCCTGTTTAGCATGTCCGAGGTCCTGTGTTCAATACCAAGTATCATTTTAAGAAGAGAGCCATTAAAAACAAAGAGCCACAGGGAAGGGGCACTGTTCAAAAAGAATACTCAATACCCGACTTCTGTAACTGTAACCCCTGTGTATCGCCTTTTAATAAATGTACTTTATAAAAGAGAGAGAGACAGAGAGAGAGAGAGATTCCTAAAAGCAGAAAGGACTAACTGGTCATTCATCATAGGACTTTCTTTGAGCTTTCCAACCCCTTTGCCTAGGAAGCAATTGCAAACATACAGCCTTGTGCTTTTGTCCGGAGATGCTTATAAATCCAGTCTCTATTGGAATAAAGTGGGGGTTTAACAGAGTGATTTTTCTCTTTTCTAAATAGATATAAGAAAATATAAAATATAATCAGCCCTCATAAACCCTGGGTATACTAGACATTAAGAATAGGCAGTTTTGTTTATGAAACATTTTGTCAGTCTGAAGGCCCATCGTTTAATTCACATATAAAAATTCTGTAATGTAATCAAATTCTTTATTGAGCTAATAAGAAACTAAGTAGCAATAATTTGAATTTACTCACTTGGTACATTTGTACCTTAGATTCCATTCCCAGCTGAGCCACCTACTAATTATGTGCAATCCAACAAGTCACTTATAGCCTCCTTGGGTTTTCATTCTTTTTTGTTTTTCTTCTGTCTATAAAGTAACCATGAGAATGCTTACCCTTGGGCTGTCACAGACTCAAATAAGATAATGGGCATGACAGAGCTCTGAAAGCCTTCACACACCACCTGCTGCTCCTTAGTACTCACCACCCCTAGCCTGCTAGGGCCCGAAACAAGAAACACAGAAAAGAAGAATTCGATCCTTTTTCCTACCCTTGTTTGTTTACCAGCCCTGTCCTTTGATCTTTAAATTCCCTATCTAATGTTTCAGCAAGCAAACACTCTGGAATTCTTCAGTGCATCACCCATAGTTCAAAATACTTTTGCTCTCTCACATACATACACAGTAGTACAATAGACGTCATGAATAGAATGATTCCTCTGTGTATTACATGTGTGCATTTTGTTTCTTTCATTTTTCATAATTCCTATTTGTTTTTCAGTGAGGTCTTTTACTAAATGTTCTTTTTTGGGGGGGTACTCTTATTTTTCGTCATGAAGATGAATCTGGCTTTCTTGAGACCTTGCCAACCACAATGCAGTTATCGATCGCCATTGATATGAACTTCAGCCTCCTCAGCCAAGTCGACTTATTCAAGGCAAGTACTTTAGCATATCAGAAATTAAGATCAATCTATCTGAAAAATCTCTCCCAACACATTTTTTTTACTGTATGCTTTAGCAAAGTCAAAATAACCTAGAGAATTTGTGAGAGCCAAAGAAATTACAGGTCTCTCCTCAACAGGTGACTTACTCTTTAGAAGCCTTTCTCTTCTAATTGGTGTCAACAAAGGAGAGTTCTTCAGACTCCTCTTGCATTAATTTAAATATAATTAAATTCTATGGCTCTGCATCTTTGCTAGTCTATAGTTCTTTGAGCTAAAAAGATGCTGGGGACCTTGAGCAGAAAATGATTCATTTGTGATCCATTTGAAAGGGATTATCGTTCTCCACAGTTGGAGAATTCACCTTAAGAATGACATGTGTGAGTCAGAAAAGCAAAAAGGAAGTTATAACTGGCTTCAGAAAAGATGGTGATGACCAGAGCCCGGGTAATTGGGGCAGAATCAATGAGAATTTCTCTAATATTGAGTGGGTAAGGGGAGCAGAAACAAGAATGTATAGAGGGAGGACAGAAACAAGAGTGACTCAGGGAACTGAGGCCTAAAGATTTAGAGATTGAAGTATTATTTATAAAACTGAAAAGAAAGCCAGGCACTAATGGCTACTCAGGAGGCTGAGATCTGAGGATCACAGTTCAAGGCCAGCCCAGGCACAAAACTCTGTAAGACTCCTTTTTTCTTTTTCTTTTGCCAGTCTTGGAGCTTGAACTCAGAGTCTGGGCAGTGTCCTTGAGTTTTCTGAAAGCTAGCCCTTTACCACTTGAGTGACAGCACTACTTCTAGCTTTTTCTGTGTATGTGGTACTGAGGAATCAAACCGAGGGTTTTATGCATGTTAGGCAAGCACTCTACCACTAGGCCACACTCGCAGCCACCCAGTAAGACTCTTGTCTCCAATTGACCATCAGAAAACTGGAAGCAGCCCTGGAGCTTAAAGTGGTAGAGCACTAGTCTTGAGCTGAAGTGCTCAGGGACAGCACCCAGTCCCAAAGTTCAAGCCCTACAACACAAAAAAAGGAAGAAGAAGAAGAAGAAGAAGAAGAAGAAGAAGAAGAAGAAGAAGAAGAAGAAGAAGAAGAAGAAGAAGAAGAAGAAGAGGAGGAGGAGGAGGAGGAGGAGGAGGAGGAGGAGGAGGAGGAGGAGGAGGAGGAGGAGGAGGAGGAGGAGGAGGAGGAGGAAGAAGGAGAAGAAGAGGTGGGAGGAGGAGAAGGAGAGGAGGAGGAGGTGGAAGACGGAGAAGAAGAAGAAGAAGAAGGAGGAGGAGGAAGAGGATGAGGAGGAGGAAGAGAAGGAGAAAGAGAGGAGGAGGAGGAGAAGGAGGAAGAAGAAGAAGATGGAGACGAAGAAGAAGAGGAAGAAGAAGAAGAGAGAAAAGGAAAGAAAAAAGTGATGGCGTTTACAAACCCACGGCATATAGTTTGAGTGATGGTTATCTCCTCCAAAATCCATGTTAAGTTCAATTCCCAAAGCAATAGCATTGAGAGGTATGGCTTTTAAGTGATGATTAAGTCATAGAGACTTTACCTCCTGAGTATGATTAGCATCTCTATAAAGTCGCCCCAATACAACATTGTTTAGTCATATAAGGGACACAAAATGCCTCCTCTCCAGAGACTATCTTAGAAAACAGAGCATCCCAGACAAAACACCAAACCTACTAGCACCTTGATGTTGAAGTCATCACCTCTCAACACTAGAACAAACAATTTATATTCATCTATGCCATGTTATTAGAGCAGCACAAACAGATTAAGGCTGGCATTAATTTGCAGTGACTGTTAAAATTCAATGTGGAAATGCCATGTAGGCAATTTGGTTCATAAATTCGTGTTCTAATGAGAGACTCAAATTTGAACAATGAATTTGGACCCTTTAGCCTAATGATGTATTTTAAGCCAAGGTACTTGATAAAGACAGAAAAGAACCTTTAATTCATGAATAAATGAGTGCCTTGTAAAGACACAGATGTGGAAGGCTTGTTTCTAGAATCACAGCTACTTGGAAGATGAGATAAGAGGATTGTGGTTGAGGATTGTGGTCATCTGGAACAAAATGATTAGCAAAATCCTAATTCAAAGAGCAAACTGGACATAGTGGTGTCCATTCTTGGAGATTATTGGAAAGTAATTTCTGATTTATAGTAGAAGGATTTTTTCCACCATAAAACCTGAGGGAGTAGATTCATCATGGAATGACATGCAAAAAAGTTCTGACCTCTCAGGAAAGATATGGATGAGGTACCTTCATTGGTTCGCAGGGCTCTGAAGATAAATGATTTACATGCTACAGCTGGTCATCTGGTGCAAAACTGAATAAATCTTAGTGAGTCACAACTAGAAAATAAAATGGAGAACATATAACAGCACCTCAGACCTAAGAACCGATAAGATAAAAATGTGTTTCTTTCAGTTATTTATTTATTTGTTTATTTATTTATTGCCAGTTCTGGGCTTGAGCTCATGGCCTGAGCACTGTCCTTGGACTTTATCAAGGCTAGAGCTCTACCACTTGAGCCTCAGCACCAGTTCCAGCTTTTTTTTTTCTATGTATGTGGAACCGAGGAATCGAACCCAGGCCTTTGTGCATGCTAGGCAAAGCACTCTACTACTAGGACAAATTCCCAGCCCAGTCTTTCATTTATTTTTAAATGTCTACATATGTATTCATTTGTATGTTTGGCCCAGTAAAATTGTTTATTTTACATGCTCTGATCAAAAACATATGAAAACCACTAGACCATATTGACAGTGCTTTAAAATGTTCTAGAATTCTTTATATTTTTTATCTAACTAAATTAAAAATGGCAATAACTAGGTTTTCTTCCTAAGGGGAAAAAGGTACTATAAATTAAATGTCAAAGAATTTTATAGATGAGTTCCAGATTTTCTGTTCACTATTCTGCCTTCACTTTTACATATGGTTGTGAAAATCTATCAAGTCAGCAGCATCTGATTGGAAAAACAGTTCAATCTCCACATCTTGCTAGCAGTGTATATAAACAGATTCTTTCCTGACATTTCCACTAAAGATGCAGTCCCTCCCAGAAATAGCCCATTTTTATCTATATTTCTCTTTAATGAAAAGGTTGAGTCCCCCGCCCAAATCCAAGTGAAGAAAAAAGTAAGTAGATATGGAATCTTTCTAAATGCATTTTCTTTGAGAGTCTTTACAGTTGATACAAATTTATTATTTTCTAGGGAAGAAATTGGTTGATAATCTCATACCCTATGTCTCATAACACAGACATTGGTGGTGATTCTTGCCTTGTTTCTGAGTCAGTCATCTGAGCTCTCTGTGAAGCCACCTTTGGATTCCAGGAGTTGAGTCTACAATGATGGGTGGAGTGCCCAGATTGGCACTCAGGAATTTTCCAGAGATGGAGAGCTTTGAGGCTCACATATGTGGGAAAAATAAACCTAGTCACTGAAAGAAGTCTTTGGAACTAGAGCACAGGATAGTAAAGAAAGATGAATCCGGAAAGGTTCATGCAAGTGTGAAAGGACAAAATAAATAAGAAAGACTTCAGTTTTACCAACACAAACCAGCATGCAACATGAAGTTACCAGAATATCTAGATTCAAAGAAAGTGACTCCCAATTATTTACTGTATTCTCTTGGGGGAAAATAAACCTGTATCTTTGAAAAGCAAGACAGGGACAGACAAAGGCCTAGTACCTGTAGAAAAGGCTGGCAGGTAAAATCTTTATCCTTACAGATAGGATTATTGAAGAGATTTATAATTACTAATTACACAAATGCCTAATTTAGGATGCTGAGAAGAATGCTTTCAAGTGTGTGTTCTGAGCATTTAGCCAAAGATTTCAGAACCTTCTTCCCTTTTGTCAGTCTGGGAGTAAATATACCTCTTATCAATGTTATTAGCACCAGAGAACAATACTGAGTTGAATAACCTGCTTCAGTTTTTCAGCACACACTTCTATTGTTCTAATTTTATATTACAACCAAATTCACCCTCATGTGAGAAATGTACTTTAATTTTACATTAGACCCAAACTTATGGTATAAATGTTCCTATATTCCTTGCCCTATAGCCTCATGAAATGTATGTCTATTAGTAAAATAAAACATGTCGTAAGAATTTAGCAAAAGTAGTATAAGCAAATGTCACATCATCATAATTATATTTAGACTGATATCATATGAATGTCACCTGTAATCCTTCAATTTCAACAGTACTGACAACCTTCCACCACCCCCAGTTACTACAAGCCTCCCAAGAATTTTCAAATCAGTGTGGAATGAGTAAAATTCAAGGAATCAAACTTTTGATCCCCTTATATTTTAAAAGAGCTATGTATGTTCACACAAAGTAATAGATGCTGTTTATTAAATATATACTATGTATTACATTATGCAAACTGCTTCGTTACCTTCTTTGAATTAATTCTCACAAAGCTCACTTGTTAGAGCCTGAATTGTGTCCACTGCCTCCAAAATTCAATTTTATAAATATGATCATAATTGAAGATAGGACTTTTAAAGTGGTAGGTAAGTTAAAATGAGACCTCCAGGCTTGGTTGACCCAGTCTGACTGGGGTCTTTTTAAGAAAAGGAAATATGGATATACTTAGACTTACAAAGGAATTGTGTACAGAGGATAGATCATTTGAGGACATGAGAAGAAAGGGGGACCAGCATGCCTACAAGACAGACCTAGAAAAGAACAATCCTTAAAAAACCTGGGTATTATTAGACTTCAGGTATTTAGAACTGTGAGAAAATTATTTCTGATATTTAAATGAAATCTGTTGAATTTTCTTTACAATACTAGCAAACTAATGCATTTGCAACTTTTATTTTGTTACTATCATGATTTTTTTGTATGTATGCCTCTCTTGAGGCTTAAACTTAGCTTCTTTTTGCTCAAGGCTAGTGCTCTATCTCTTAAGCCACAGTGCCACTTCTGGCTTTTTCTCAGTGCTTTGTTGGAGATAAAAGTCGCATAGACATTAATACCCAATTTGGCTTCAAACTGTGATCCTCAGATCTCAGCCTCCTGAGTAGGTAGGAATACAAGAATAAGCCACCGGCACCCAGCACTAACCTCATTGTTACAGAAGAAGCAAATAACTTCTTGAATAAGTACTAATGCAATTGACAGAGAGTGAGCATGGGCTTTCTTTGTATATTATTGTCTATGAACCTAACTAGAGTTAACCAGTATGTGGTAGGTGTGTTAGCTTTTCATCACTGGGACAATATGATTGATATAATCAAAAGGAGGAAATATGCCTATCAATTTTAGGGGCTTGGGGGGGCAGTGTGGGGGAGGGTAAAGGGTACCAAGACATGTGAAAGGGTATCAATGTATGTGAATTAATGTACCTTCTATATCACAAATATCATGTAACCCTTTTATTAATTACAATAAAAAATATAAAAAAAAATTTAGGGGCTTACTCCACTCTGTTTCTTTGGGCCTGTGGCACCATAGTGTGCCATGTTGGAAACATGTGCTGAAAGAGGCTGTTCATCTCATGGAGACCAGAGAGCAAAGAGACAACATGCAGGGTAATTAATCCATTTCACAGATATGTCCTCTGTGACCTACCTTTCATTATGAAGCCCCACCTCCCAAGAGCTCCAGCACTTCCCAATAGGACCAAATTTCAAATCAGTGCTTTGCACTGAGGAAAAGTTTCATTTTCATTGAAAGATTACATATAGCTGGATGCTGGTGGCACCACACCAGTAATCCTACTTACTCAGAAGACTGAGATCTAGAAGATCAAGATTTGGGCCAGATGGGGGGAAAAAATGTCTATTAGGCTCCATCTTTAAGTAAACTAGCAAAATGTCAAACTGGAATTGCATTTCAAGTAGTAGAATGTGAGAAAGCAAGCAAGTTATTAAAGTTCAAGGAACCAATCTCAAAATCCTGTAGTGAAGAAGGAAGAAAGAAATCAAGCTTCTTAAAACCAATGGAATAGAACTGAGGACCCAAATATTAAACACAGACCTACGGCCATCTAATCTTTGATAAGGGAGCCAAAAAAATATAAAAGACAGCCTCTTCAACAAGTGCTACTGGCAAAACTGGTTAAGCACCTGCAGAAAGCTAAAGTTGGATCATTCTTTGTCGCACTGCACCAGGATTAACTCCAAATGGATCAAAGGCCTTGAGGTAAAAGCAGATACACTGAAAATTTTACAAGAAGGAATAGGAGATACACTAGGTCTCCTTGGCACGGGTCGAAACTTTCTTAATAAGGACAACAAATCAGATTAAAGTCTGGATGAGTGGGACTGCATTAAACTGCAAAACTTCTGTATATCAAAATATATAACTAGCAAATTAACTAGAAAGCCTACAGAGTAGGAGAAGATCTTCACTAACCATACAATGGACAAAGGCCTGATATCTAAAATATATCAACAACTCAAAAAATTGAATCACTCCAAAACTAATCTCCAAAGAGGCAACCATCCCATTAAAAGATGGGCCAAAAACTTTAAGAGAATTTTCTCTGAAGAAGAAATAAGAATAGCCTATAGACACATGAAGAAATGCTTGATATCTCTGGCCACAAAAAATATACAAATCAAAACAACTCTAAGATTCCACCTCACTCCAGTGAGAATAGCCAGGATCCAGAAATCTAATAACAACAGATGCTGGAGGAGATGTGGCCAGGAGGGATCACTTCTGTTGGTGGGAGTGCAAACTCCTTCAACCACTATGGAAAGCAGTATGGCAGTTCCTCAAAAGACTAAACATAGAGCTCCCCTATGACCCAGCAATTCCACTACTCGGCATTTATCTAATCGTCCAGAAACAAGGAATACTAAAGCCACTAGCATTATTTACCATAGCAAAGATATGGAACCAAACCAGATGCCCCTCAGTTCATGAGTAGATCAACAAGATTTGATATTTATACACAATGGAATTCTATGCTGCTATCAGAAAGAATGGCATTGCCCCATTTGTAAGGAAATGGAAAGACTTAGAAAAAAATCATATTAAGTGAAGTAAGCTAGACTCAAAGGAACATAGCTCAATGGTTTCCCTCATTTGTCATAATCAGTAAAAACCTTGGTTTCTCCTAGTAGAGATTTACAATAGAGCAAAACCTTGATACGTAAGGCTATATAGTATGATGCTAAATGAAAGGACCTCTAGGATATAGAAACAAAAGCCATATAATGAATGATTGTTGTCCTTAATGTACTATGTTATCTCTCATCTCTTTTGCTGTCCCGTGGTTATCTCATATTGTTATAGCATTTTACCTTGTTATCTGATATATTGTATATATGTGTATTTAGTTATTTGAAATAGGATAGGGAAGAGGGAAAACAAGATGAGGGGTGGGGTAAGCAGAGAAAAATGGGGACTAAGACATGAGAAAGGGTATCAATGTATGTGAATTAATGCACCTTCTATCTGGTGTAACCCTTCCATTCATTACAATAAAATTTTTTTAAAAAAGAAATCAAGCTTAAAGTGACACTTCTTTGGCCACTTTCACAAAACTAGACTCAGCATATTTGTTAGAGATCTAAATGTAAATGCTCTTTCCTATTCTCCTCCTACAAAAGACGCTGAATGCCCAGTATTGTTCCCTCTTAAAGGAAGTAAAATCCAAGTCTTTGTATTTTTTTTACTAAAACTTTGCTTTGGTCAATTATGGTTTATTGATAGGATTTTCTGCTTTAACCTGGGGGTGCTCAGAGTTTTGAGACAGCTTAAACATGGAAAGATTCATCACATACTTTTTTTTTAATTGTTGACCAGATGGATGCCATTCCTTGCAATTTCATTTTATTCCAGGCCTAATCATAGGTATTAAACTAATAAGGAGATGTTGTTTTTTGAACTTGGGCAATTTTTGTCTCCTTTATGATGAGATATTATTCTGATTTTTATTTTTAGATATATTTTGCCAAATTAAATGCTGTAGAAATCACACTTTATCACTGAAATGCCAAAACTAGAAGAAAACGTAATGAGAGTTCTACTGTGCCATCTAGTGGCTGGAATTAAAACTGCACCCTCTAGAAAGAGTCTACAGCTCAAAGGGAACTCAAACAATCTAGAAAGGACAAAATTGTAGCATCGCTAACATCTGTCCATCAGAGAAGGCAAAATGTAGACACAAGCAGATGCTTGCTACTCTGTGAGAAATACAGAACCCAGTGCAAGCAATACTCCTTGCTGTGACCTAGGACTCATTATCTGTGATTATTTAGCAAAGAGCACTTCTATTCCTGACTCAGGAATAGATGGGAATGACAAAATAACTTATACTACTCATACCTATATTTCCAACAGTGACAACCCATTTAGACAAGCTGTCATGCATTTACTAACAATTGCCTGAGGTCCATGCTACCATAAAGCTGTACCGTTTTTACCAACTGCTATTTTTATCACAGGGATATCAATAAGAACGCATGACTGCAAGGTTTTATAAAGCATTTTGAACAATGATCTTATATGTCAGAACTCTATTTAACTGCATATCCAGGTTAGTTTTTCTGTGTAAAAGCATTGAGTGGAGACAGTAGGTAAGGAAACTAAACAAGATGCCATGCTTGACTGCTGTGTGGTGATTAAATGTGTCATGCAGCTAAAGTGCTTATATCAGTGTCTAGCACAGAGGAAATTACAATTCTTATTGCCTTATAACTGAGAAATCAAACTGATGTAAGTTCCCACATAGACAAAAATCACGTTCTTCCCCACTTGATCATAGAAAGACAGATTAGCTTCATTCTTAGGAGTCCATCCAATTTATGATTTTTTTTTCGGTCAGTCTTGAGGTTGAACTCTAGGCCTGAGTGCTGTCCCTGAGATCTTCAGCTCAAAGCTACTGCTCTAACCCTGGAGCCACAGAGCCATTTCCACTTTTCTAGTAGTTAATTGGAGATAAGACTCTTACAGACTTTTATGTTAGGGCTGGCTTTGAACCACGATCCTCAGATCTCAGCCTCCTGAGTAGCTAAGCTTACAGGCATGAGCCACTGTGCCCAGCTCCAATTTATGATTTCTTACTATGATTTCCTGAAGCTTGGAAATGTAGAAGTCTTGCCAGTTCCCCAGGAAAAGTGATGTTTGCTAGTGTTTGCCAATGTTAAGTGTAAAGTTAGGCCTGATATTATGTAAAGCTCAATCTTGGTAAGCTGTGACACCACACTATCTTGCAAATTATTTGTTATATTAGACTTAGCTGCTCCAAACAGCTTCCCATCAGTAGCATCCCTTGCCAAGTCCATGGCATAAACAACTGAACCAGCTTCTTCCCTCTTCAAGAAGAAGCTGCCATTATTTGTTACTTTACTAGGGATGGAGTTTAAATAGAACAATGCATTTCCTTTCACAGTAAACATTGCTAATACTTAAGGGTGGGTACTAAACCAATTTCTGTTTCAAAGAAAAGAAAAGTGAGCCTAGAAGTGGATAGGTTGTATAAGCAAAGCAATAAACATTCCAAAGATAACTTTTTACCATCTTTACCATTGTGGCCAGTTTTCCATTATTAAAAAGAACTTTCTGGGTAAAGCAATAGCTACCTAACCTATAGGCTATGTTTTGAACAAGCAAGGATATCCCCTAACTCAATTCCAGGCTTCACAATCTTTACTCAAATATGTAACACAGATTTTAGAGGAGTCCATGCTGTCCAAAATAGAATGGCTCCTAACATTTTAATCCCATACATCAGTCCATATTTATTTAACATGCAGCATGTCCCAGCCCTGATGGCACCATGGGTACACCACAGGGAGTAAACACACTTTGACCACAAGTTGATCCAGATGTAGACAAAACACACATACTGAAGTAAGAAGAGTCAGTCTCTAACACCTGCTATAGGTGTGAACTGAAGAAAAGTCAGAAAGGCTTCCTGAGACTAACTTTTATCTGAAAAGGAGAAGTGATCACAATATTCATTAATGCCAGATTTCACAAATTTAAAAAAAGAAGTTAACAAAATAAAAAATTAAAGAAGTTAACAAAACAATAATTAGCACAAATATTCAGTACCAATGTTACAGTTACACACCTATCTTCATTTTATAGACATGAGAGCAAAGCTCTACAATCCCACCTATACAGGAAGTAGATGAGAGGGTCCCAGTCCAGAGGAATTCTGGGCCCAAGTTCTGATCTGAAAAAATAACTAAATCAAAACGACTCTATGGGCCAGGAACATAGCCTAGTGGTAGAGTGCTTGAATGCATATAACCCTGGGTTGAATTCCTCAGTACCATATACACAGAAAAAGCCAGAAGTGGTGCTGTGGTTCAAGTGGTAGAGCTCTAGCCTTGAGAAAGCCCAAGGACAGTGCCCAGGATCTGAGTTCAAGCGTCAGGACTGGCAAGAAGAAAGTGGGAGGTGGGCCTCTTTGTGTAGCTCATGTGATACAACTCTTGCCTAGCAAGTACCAGGCCCTGATTTCTAATTCTAGTGCAGCCATAAAGATGAACCAAACAAGGGTTGTTCTCTGTAGTGTCCCCAGGATCTCACCCAGGTGGGGGCATACTGAGTACTGAAAAAATATGGGCTGATGTGTGGGGTAAAATGTCAGAACCCATTCCATTCTGGACAATAGGAAGTTCAATTATGCTAATCAGAAAACTTCCTAATGACTTCTGTCAAAGAACTAGAGCTAACACAGAACTTCTGGCTCCGCCTGTAATCTTGTCCCTATCTACTCAGGAGACTGAGATCAGAGGATTATGGTTTGAAGCCAGTTGGAGCAGACAAGACTGTGAGACTCTTATCTCCAATTAACCAGTAGAGGATGGGGGGATGGGAGGGGAGAGAAGGGGAAAGGAGAGAAGGGAGTGGGAAGGGAAAAGAACTAAATTACAAAGGAAAGCTAGTCCCAGGATGGAATTCTTTTTAATCATATAGTAACAAAGCAAATTGTATCTGGAGAAAAATTATTTTGTGCATAAAGAAAGAAAAAAGTCATCCAACACATAAAAATAAAATGATTTTATGACACAGACTTTATTTCACTAAGCCTAAATCCAGATGAGAAGGATTTTTGTCCTAAACCACAGCTGTCCAAAGTTAAAGGTGGCACTTTTCCATAAAGCCATCCTCAGAGACATGGGTGAGACAAATTCTAAATCTTTATGCAGCTGCTATATTTAGTTAGTTTGTGTGATTTAATCCACATTCCATCCAAGAATGTTCATAAAAAGTTATAATCAGAATAGCTCAATTGTTTTTCTCTGAGAAAAATCTATGTCCTGAGCTGAAAGCTATTGATGCAGCTCTGTGTCTTCCTATGAACAAAACACTAATTGTTTACTTATCTATTTTAGGGTTTATCTCCCTGGTTGGTCTAACACCTCTCATCTATTTGGTCTCCTTATTAGTGCTGTCTGCCAGTGAGCTTGTGTGAAAACTTGTAAAGGAGAGATGATATGCATTTATCTGCAGAGAAAGAAATTATTTTATTACTATTTTAAATTAATACAATTAAAGTTGAAGTCTCATCAGTTTTTTTCCATATTCTTTGTCCTTTCTTCACAATGGGGTTACCAAGGTGATTTTTAAGAATATTCTTTTTGCCAGTCCTGGGCTTGAGCTCAGGGCCTGAGCACTGTCCTTGGACTCTACCACTTGAGCCTCAGCACCACTTCCGGCTTTTTCTATATATGTGGTACCAAGGAATAGAACCCAGGTCTTCGTGCATGCTAGGCAAGCACTTTAACCACTAGGCCAAACTCCCAGCCAAAGAATATTTTTATCATTTTTTCAAATTTTGTATTTTCTCAAGAAAATATAATTTTGTGTAGTATTTTTTAGGAATCTCATAATATATTCTATAAACATATAATAAATCGATAAGTTCTATACTTTGCTTTTGTTCTGATCACATTATTTGTTGTGTTCTTTGCAATCAAATATTATTTCAGCTGAAAAATATACAATATTTTGTCTACTAATAAGATAAAAATACCATTTCCATTTTTCTCGGTATTGAAAAGACATACAGTTACAATGGCTCAATCTTGCTATCCTTGCTATTAGGAAAGTAGAAATTGGGAGATTGAAGGTAGCCCAAGGATAAAAGAACCAGAAGCCTGTAGCTAACATCTATAAATCCTAGAAATTCAGGAGGCTGAAATCTGAGGATCAGGGTTCAAAACTAGCCTAGACAGAAAAATTCACAAGATTCCTATCTCCGATTAACCAGTAAAATGGCAGAACTGGAATAATAGCTCTAGCATGATTGAAAAATCCTAGCAAGAGCATGAGACCCAGGGTTCAAGGCCCAGGACTAGCAGAAAATAAACAAGACAAATAGCAACAACAATAACAATTCACACACACACACACACACATACACACACATGTTTTCAGACTACCTCACTCAATGACTGGGTACAGGGTCATCCCCATCAATGTGGATAACATATTGCATATATGTAGGTTGTAATATTGCAGAGTGGTTAAAACAATATTTGATGACAAAGAATATAACTAATAGTATGGTCTGAACAACAAGCAAAGTATAGAACTTACTGGTTTATTATAAAATTATAAAACAATACTACACAAAATACTGCTGATTGATATTTTACTGGTAAAATAGCACCCTTATTTGTTTGTTTGGATGGTTGGTTGGTTGGTTGATTTGGGAGCTTCTGAGGTGCTAGCTCAGCACATAGAACTCACCAGGCAGGTGTGTTCTACTGTTCCAGTAACAACATCAGCCCTATTTGCTCTGGATTTTTTTAGAGAAGAATCTCACTTTTCAGCCAGGTCAATCTTTACACTCCCTACTGGAACTAAGATTACAGGCACAAGCCACCATCCCTGGATTTTTCAGTTGAGGTAGGGTCTCATGACCTTTTATCTGGCCAGGGTGGCTTGGAACCATGAACATCTCAATCTTCACCTCCGAAAGAGTATAAATATCATTTTAATAATAAGTGTACACCTTAGGAAAGTGATAAAGGAAAAGATCACATAGTAATAAGTAGTACAAACAGATTCATCCCAGGTCTTCTTGATCAAATTCCTGATTTTTACTATTGTATTCTAAATGTCACTTCTTATCTCAGTCTATACTATTCATAGTTCATATGTTAATGCTAATGCAAATATCTATTAATGTTTGTTTTCACTGTACTGTAATTTTCATTTGAAATATTAGTTTTTAGCTGTCTATAATTTTTTTTCCTTCTATAGGGCTGTGATACCCAGATGATTTATGACATGTTGCTAAGATTGAAACCTACTATTTACTTACCTGGTGACTTTGTCTGCAAAAAGGTGAGCGCTCATTACTTTCAAATACCTAACTAATAAATACACCTGAGAAATTCAGACATAGGTCAGGAACATAGTTGAAATAAAAGCCCAGGGTGACTTCTACAGAACAGAAATAATTATGATATATAATTCTGTAAAACATTCATGTACTCTTGGGGTTAAAAATGGAACAAGGCAATACAGACCTCATTACATATATCACAAGATAGGAGTGTGGATGATCTGCAAATCTGCTTTGTGCAAATGTAATTACCAATCACCACACCCCATTAATCCCATACATTTAATGAGAAGGAATATACAGATGTGATAGGTGGTTCTGCCCTTTTATGTCTTTGGTAAGCAGTTACCTCCATTTTGTGCACCCAGCTAATAGATAATCAATGTCACGCTTTAAACAACTTTCCTGTGCATTTTGTGAATGCAAAAGCAATACATATTTATTACTTTTAAATGGAAAATGCCTGACACAAAAAATTCACCGTTCCTAAGCAGTCATTATTTATCTATTTTGCCTATCTTTTTATACAAATTAAGGGTAGCTACGGCTTGTTTTATGAAACTTGCATCCTATTGTACAAGTTTTGAAACTATTTTTCATGAAGTAATATGTCCTATGAACATTGTACACATTAACAACTGATCTCCTACAACCTCATTAAAGTTGCATAGTATTCCAGTCTATATATATATATATATCAATTTCAAAATTGGTTGTTATTATAAATAACTCATAAAGGAACTTCTTGGGTAAATATTTTTGCATATCTCTCAGATGAGAGGAAGAATTAGAACCTTGGGTTTTATATACAGTTAATCTAACTTAATGATGAAAACAATCATCAAAAGGAAAATCAGTTTGAATCAATGAAAAACTTCAGAAATGATAAGAAGTATTTCGACCCAAAACAATGGCAAAATAAGCATGGGTATTTTAGAAAATTAAATAAGAGCATTTACCCCTCCTAACACTGGAAACATTTCCTAAAGATGATGTTTAGGCTGTTTTTTTAATGAATTGGAGTGAATCCGGTCAAAGAAGAAAAAGATGATGTAAGCTATTAATTACAATAAAAAAGAAATAGAAATTGTGAGAAAAGGAAAGAACCCTTCATGAGGAAAGGTGGAGGGAAAGAAAGCCATCTGCAGAAGATGAAATTATGTAAATATATGATACAAAAGGTAATATGAATTATAAAAGGAAAATAGGAGTCCCTGGAAAGAGTGTCATGGATAAGGTACTTAATATAGATTGCAGGCTGAAAGAGAGGGAGGTTTTCAGTTTATCAGATCTGACCTGTTTTAAACCTCAACAAAATTAACTATTTGTTGGAGAAAAAAGGTGGAGGAATTAAAGCAATGAACAAGATAGTCTTTTTGATAAAGAGTTGGAGCCATAAACCAATATGCAAAACAGGACTTAGCATACCCAAAGAATGGAAGCAAGTGATCAGGATTAGCTCTAAATGGATCAAAGACCTCAAGGTAAGAGCAGATACACTGAAAATTTTACAAGAAGGAATAGGAGATACAGTAGGTCTCCTTGGCACAGGTTGAGACTTTCTTAATAAGGACCAAGAAACACAACAAATCAAAGAAAGTCTGGATAAGTAGGACTGCATTAAACTGTAGAGCTTCTGTGTGGCAAAGGACATAGCTAGCAAATTAACTAGAAAGCCTTCAGAGTGGGAGAAGTTCTTCACTAACCATACAATGGACAAAGGCCTGATATCTAAAATATATCAACAACTCAAAAAATTGAATCACTCCAAAACTAATCTCCAAAGAGACAACCAGCCCATTAAAAGATGGGCCAAAGACTTTAAGAGAATCTTCTCTGAAGAAGAAATAAGAATGGCCTATAGACACATGAAAAAATGCTCGACATCTCTGGCCATAAAAGAGATGCAAATCAAAACAACTCTAAGATTCCACTTCACTCCAGTTAGAATGGCCAGGATCAAGGAATCTAATAAAAACAGATGCTGGAGGAGATGTGGCAAGGAGGGATCACTTCTGTTGGTGGGAGTGCAAACTCCTCCAACCACTACGGAAAGCAGTATGGTAGTTCCTCAAAAGACTAAACATAGAGCTCCCCTATGACCCAGCAATTCCACTGCTTGGCATTTATCTAATCATCCAGAAACAAGGACATACTAAATCCACTAGCACAACGATGTTCATGGCAGCACTATTTACCATAGCAAAGATATGGAATCAACCCAAATGCTCTTTAGTTGATGAGTGGATCAACAAAATGTAGTATTCATACTCAATGGAATTCTATGCTGCTGTCAGAAAGAATGACATTGTCCTATTTGTAAGGAAATGGAAAGACTTAGATCATATTAAGTGAAGTAAGTCAGACTCAAAGGACCATAGGCTCAGTGGTTTCCCTCATTTGTCCTAATCAGTAGAACCTTGGGATCTCCTAGCAAAGATTTACAATAGAACAAAACGTAGATTCATAAGGCCATATAAAATGATGCTAAATGAAAGGACCTTCAGGATATAGAAACAAAAGCCACACAATGAGTGATTGTTGTCCTTAATGTACTATATTATCTCTCATCTCTTTTGCTATCCCTTGGTTATCTCATAATGGTACAGTATTTCTCCTGGTTATCTGATATTATATATATATATGTATATTTGGTTATTTGGAGTCAGATACAGAAGGGGAGAAAACAAGATGAGGGGTTGGGGTGAGGGGAGGGAAATAGGGACCAAGACATGAGAAAGGGTATCAATGTATGTGAAGTAATGAATCTTCTATTTGGTGAATACAATATAACCCTTCTATTAACTACAATAAAAAAATATATGAAAAAAGAATGGAAGCAAGTGAGTGAGTGACAGGGAAAATACAAACTCAAATGCACTGGGAGGTACTTTAAGTACAAGGTGGGGATATCAGATCCAGGTGGAAATAGTCTGATGAGAGAAGATGAAACCAGAGGTGATGCTGGGAAATTAAACTATAAAGGAAGATGACTTAGCAAGAAGAAAATGTAAGAGAAAGTTGACCAAGGCTGTTTCTTCCAGCTGGAAGAAAACCAGTTCTCAGAGGTCAATGGAAAACCATCAGAGGAGGACAACTCCAAATGAACTATGACAGATAAACGAGGGAAAATGAAGGACAAATGGATGGAGAAAGTGTAACAAAATACTGTTTGTAGAAATATATAATTCCACACAGACTCAGAAGTTAAAAATAAGAATCCTGGTAAAGTGAAATTGTTTTCATTGCAATGGAAAATACAGTACACAGCACTATTAATTTGCAGACCCCCATGGTGAGTGGTGTATTGAAATGATATGGCCTTAATGCAACAAAAAAAAATGCCAGTTCAATTTGCTCCAATACCAACGGGGACTGCGAATGGAAATAACTCCTGGCAACTTCATCACTTATGCCCCTAAGCAGTGCATATTTGTTTAACCAAGTGTGAAATGCAGAGCATTGAGGCAGCTTTCTCTTCTCATTTCTAATTTTTTCATCACAACTTCCAGTAGAAAATAAAAAACAGTTCCATGAACACAAAGAGAAGATGCTAGAAGGGAAACATCAGTAAGACCTGAGAACTTCAAAACACATTTCTTAGTTGTTCACTTTAGTTTTTATTTTGTTTTATTTTTTAAATTTTATTGTTATTGTAGTGGTGGTGTACAGAGGGGTTCCAGTTACATAAGTCATACAAAGAGCACATTTCCTTTTGGAGAGTGTCACCCCTTCCCTCCCTCTTTCCCAGGTTTCCCCTCTTGATTTTCCACATTGTGTCTAGTAAGTACCATTACTGCATTGTTTTCCCTTTGTCCTCCACTTCTGTGCCACCCCTGCCCCTTGCTCTCCTAAAGACAGAAAAATGAACCAACAAGACAAAAAGTAAGGAAAATAAAAACAGTAACAAATAAAAAAAATTTGTTTCCACTTTCTGAAGTTCATTTCCATAACTATTATGTCGTTGTTAGTCATGGGACTTGAACCTAGGCACTCTCCCTGACCTCTTTTGCTCAAGGCTAACACTCCATGATTTTGAGCCACAGCTCCACTTCTGGTCTTCTGGTGGTTACTAAGAGCTAAGAGTTTCATGGACCTAAATGCCTAGGCTGGCTTCAAACTATGATCTTCAGCCTCATGAGTATCTTAGGATTATAAGTGTGAGCCACCAGTACTCAGCTCAATCAGTATTACTAGATGATCAAATGCACATAGGCATTGTGCCTTTTGTTTCTCTCCTCAGAGTGCCTTCCTTTGGTCTCACTGTGGGTGAATGTCTAGAATCGTGTATAATTTATCATATCCTGGTGTGTTTTAGGTCTAGCTTCTGCATGTGAGAGAGAAAATGTGCCATTTGATTCTCTGGCCTTGGCTTATCCCTCTTACCATGGTTTCTTCTCAATATCTATTTCCCTTCAAATGACTGGTACTATCCTTTCTAACAGCTGTGTAAAACTCCATTATGTGTAAGTACCACATTTTTGAAGTCCACTCATCTATTGCAGGGCACTAGAGCTGTTTCCATGACTTGGCAATTGTGAATAGTGCAGCAATGAACATGGATGTGCAGGTGTCTTTATCGTATACTGGCTTGTGATGTTCTTGGCAGATGCTCAGGAGTAGTATGGCTGGGTCATAGGTAAGATCTATGTTTAGCTTTTGGAGGAACCTCCAGACTGCTGTCTAGAGTGGTTGTAACTAGTTTCTATTCCCAGCAACAGTGCAATAGGATTCCTTATCCTCCTTCACTTTCCCCAGCCGCAGTATCCCTGTCGTTCAAATCATGATGCTGGCCAATCTAACTGAGGTGAGGTTGAATCTAAGTGTTGGTTTGCATTTCCTTTATGTTCAGGGATGATGAGCATTTCCTCTTTGGGCAACTCTTCTTCCATGAAGTCTCTCTTTTTAGCTCCTTTGCCCATTTCGTAATTTGTTTATTAGCTTTGGAAAGGGTTACTTTCTTAAACTCCTTGTGTATTTGGGGTATTAGGTCTTTTTTGATGTGTTACTGGTAAAGATCTTCTTCAAGTCTGTGACTTTCTTTCTAATTTGGTAACTATGTCCGTTGCTGTGCAGAAACTTTTTAGTTTGAGGTAATCCCATGTATCAAGTCTTTCTCCTATCCACTGTGCCCCTGAGGCTCTTTTCAAACAGTTTCTGCTATGTCTATGAATTCTACTATTTCTTCTACTCCTTCTTGAAGTAATTTTAGTTTCAGGTCTGTCATTGAGTTCTTGAACTGATATTAGTACATGGTGACAAATAGGGATTTGCTTTTCATTTTCTGCATCTGAATGTCTTGTTTTCCCAACACTGATAATTGAAGAAACTACTTTTTCCCATTGCTTATCCCCCTTATCAAATATCAGATGGCTGTAATTATATCTTTTTTTAGGATCTTCTAGTTTGTTCCATTGATCTTTATGTCCATTTTTGTGTCTATTTTTATTATTATAGCTCTTTTGGACAGTTTATGGTCTGGGATTATGATATCACCAGCATTACTTTTTTTGCCCAGAAGCACTTGGGTATTTGAGGTCATTTGTTGTTTTATATGAGTTTTTGCATTGTTTTTACAATCTCAGAAAAGAACTTTACTATTTTGATGATGATTAAATTAAATAGGTAGATTGTTTTTGGTAGTGTGACCATTTTCACAATATTAATTCTACATATCCTTAAACATGGGAAGTCTTTCCATTTCCTGATGTCTTAGTTTGTTGTTTGTTTGTTGTCCTGGTCCTGGGACTTGAACTCAACCTGGGCACTGTCCTTGAGCTATTTTACTCAAGGCTAACACTCTACCACTTCAGCCAGAACTCTACTTCTGGCTTTTGTCTGTGAATAATTGGAGATAAGAGTCTCCCAGACTTTCTTGCCAGGTTAGACTTCAAAGTGGGATCCTAAGATCTCAGACTCTTGAGTAGCCAGGACTACCAGAGGCATGAACCACTAGTGCCCAGCTTTTTCTTTGATTTCTTCAGATTTTTATAGTTTTGCTATAAAGGTATTTTGCTTCTTTGTTTGGCTTTGTTTTCAGATTTTTTTTAGACTATTGCTGTGCATTTTGGACATAAAGAAAGGCTACTGATTTTTGTAGGTTAGGTTTTGTTTCCTACTACTTTGCCAAAGTTACCATTCAGCTCCAAGAGCTTGGGGGTGGAGTCTTTCGGGTCCTTTTGATATAAGATCATGTCATCTGCAAATAAGGATAAATTGGCTTCTTTCCCCATGTGAGTCACTTTTAAGTCTTTTTCTTGCCTTATTCCTCTGTCTAGGCATTCTAGAACTATATTGAAGAGGAGTGGAAGTAACTGACATCCTCGCTTTGCTTCTGAGTTCAGGGAAATTTTCTTTGGATGCTGTGCATCCTACAGAAATGGCCCAGAGAGACTAAATGAGAGGATCACTAGGATATGGAAACAAGAGCTTTATCTTGTATGATTGTTGTTCTCAATGTTTGTTACCTGGTATGTTGTGTATACATTTATTTGTTTATTTGAAATAGGAAAGGGAAGGGGGAAAACAAGATTATTAGTAGGGGGTGGGGAAAAGGAAATGGGGACAAAAACCTCCTGAGTAACTAGGATTATAAGCGTGAGCCACAGCTCAGCCCAGAGATCTCCTTAAAGACCAATTTCTGGGATTTTATTCCCAGATTCTGATTCAATATTCTTGCACTGAGAACTGAAAATGTCATCTTTTAAAAGCTCTTAAGGCCCTGGATTGTGCCTAGTGATTTAATGATCAATTGGTACTATATACATAAAAAAGCCAGAAGGGGTGCTATGGATCAAGTACTAGACTGCTAGAATTGGGAAATCTCAAAGACATTGCCCAAGCCCTGAGTTTGAGCACCAGGACCAGCAGAAGAAAAAACAAAATGCTCTTAGGTGATGATGTGGTCCAAGAACTGCAATGTACAGAGCACTAATCTTTCTACTAGTCTGAAAATAACCTTCTCAAACAGAAACCCTGAGATTCAGACACATACTTTCACTAAGGGTTACTTCATCCTTCTTGAAGTTTTTGAATTTCGACACTTTCTCCAAATTACTGCATAAACCAACCACAAGAGCTAAGTTCGATCTTATTTTGTACATGCTGTCAGCTCTTACTCTCTGAGGGACATCTACTTCATTTGAATGCTAATTAAACTTGCAGGAAAGGCTTAAATTAGCATAGAAATATGCAAGAAATAGTGGAAGTTTTGGTTCGTTGATTATGCTAGATCTCCTTGGAAAATTATTGAAATGATCATTAAGAAATAATTAAAAGTGCTGAACTATATTTAAGTCCCCATTATGTACTTCCATCTCCAGTCAGTTGTAATAACTGCCTTCGAAAAATCATTCCAGTTCCTTGAGAACCACTTCATGCAAAAAATAAGGACTATGACCCTGTCTTCATGATTACCTCCTAGAGTACTTATTGGAAAACTAGTATTTCAAACATATTGCCTTAAAAAGAATGTATGTAACCTATTTCATTTTTAAAAATTAGTCCTGATATTGGATTCATCATTGGATATGTTGTATAAGCATGCTTTCTACAGAGTCAGATGACATAGGGGTTGCTACTTCTCATGATATCATCTGACAGCCTTGTAACTTAATGTTTAAGACCTTATAAGCATGATGCTCAATACTGCTGAGGGCCTTCTTGTTAAATCATGACATGACCTCAAATGAGAAAAGAAAAAAAAAAAGATCAACTCAGAGGAAGCTACTGTAGTAAAGCCACTGTGGTGAAAATCAACCCATGAGTAGATTAAGTCATGAAGGAAGAGCTCCTTAACTGATCACCTCCCAAATGGCTCTCCTCCAGATACAATTAGTGACATGTGGGTTTGGAATTTAAGTTGAAATATGAAGGACAAATTTCAATCCAAAGCAATGGCTGAGAATGATGAAGATCTGTTTTTTAAATTTAATTTTATTATCAAGATGATATACAGAGGGGTTACAGTTGCATATATTAGGTAATGAGTACATTTCTTATCAAATACTATTGCCCTCTCCATAATTTTTTTACTCTTACTCCCCCTCCAATTAACCCCCCATTTGAAAAATTACTTTCCAATATGTTGTCTTGTGAGTATGGCTATTTTATTGGTTTACCCCTTTGTCCTTTTCTCACCACTTCCTTGTTCCTCTTCCCTTTCACAAATCAGATAAACATATATGTAAGACACACAGGACCAGTATCAAACACAGTGACAATAGGGTATAAACAAAAGGAAAAAATGAAAGAAAAAGAAATAACTTCACACAGCACATTAAAAATACCAATAAAGAAAAACCTCTTGTTTCCATATCTTGGAGTTCATTATAATTAGCATCATCTGATCTTTTACTCTGATGTGTAGAATCTGCTGTTCAATTATTTCACCTAGTATTTTGTAGACGAACTTATTTATTCTTAATTGCACTTTCTTGACCTTGATGTCACAAAAATTGTTGTAAGACATGCTTGTTCTTTTTTTTCAATAGTATTTTTGTTGGGGTGATATATAGAGGGATTACAATTACATTTGTCAGTTAGTGGGTTTATTACTTCTTGAACATTGATACTTCTCATGTTTTTCTTCCAGTTCCCCCTCCCAATCATCTTGTTCTCTTCCCTATTTCAAATAAACAAATAAACCTATATGCAGTACACAAGGTAACAAAGTCAGCTACAGCAGTAACATGAGATCAACTGAAAGCAGAAAACAAGAAAAAGGGGGGGAGAGAAGAAATAATTTCACATAATGCATTAAGAACAACAATCACAAAGATAAACCTCTTGTTTCCATATCCTGGAGTTCATTTCACTTATCCCCATTCTGTATGGCCATATGCACATAGCTATTGAGTTATTATGGTGCTCTGCTAGGAGAATACAGTATGTGTACTAGTTATTGCAAATGAGGGAAACCATGGAGCCTATGTTTCTTTGGGTCTGGCTTACTTCACTTAAATATGATGTTTTCCAAGTCTTTCCATTTCCTTACAAATGGGGCAATGTCATTCTTTTTGATGACAGCATGGAATTCCATTGTGTATAAATACTAGATCTTCTTGATCCATTCATCTCCTGAGAGACATCTTTGGTGGTTCCAACAATGCTGCAATGAACATGGTTCTGGTAGTAGCTTTAATATGTCCTTGTTTATGGACATTTGGGTAAATGCCCAGAAGCAGGATTGCTGGATCACAGGCGAGCTCATTGTTTAGAAAGTGTGTAAGATAAGTGACCAAGGACTCCACAATCACTCATTATTTGGCAATTGGCTCAAAGTACTCACATAATTCAACATGAGGTATTAAGAAATGTATACTAGGGGCCGAGAGTTTGGCCTAGCATGCACAAAGACCTGGGTTGGATTCCTCTGTACCACATTTACATAGGAAAATCCAGAAATAGTGCTGTGGCTCAATTGGTAGAGATCTAGCCTTGAGAAAGCCCAAGAACAGTGCTCAGGCCCTGAGTTCAAGACCCAGGACTGGCAAAAAAAAAGAAAGGAATAAAGAAAGAAATTAAGTAAGAAATGTATACCAGGCCAGAGTGTGGCCTAGTGGTAGAGTGTTTGTGTGTGAAGCCCTGGGTTTGATCCCGGTACTACATACACAGAAACAAGCCCAGAAGTAGTGCTGTGGCTCAAAAGAGTGCTAGCCTTGAGAAAGCCCAAAGACAGTACCCAAGCCCTGAGTTCAAGCCCCAAGATTGGCAAAGAAAGAAAGAAAGAAAGAAAGAAAGAAAGAAAGAAAGAAAGAAAGAAAGAAAGAAAGAAAGAAAGAAAGAAAGAAAGAAAGAGAAAGAAAGAACGGAAGGTATACCCAAAGATACAGTCAGGAATAGTGACAAAAAGATGTATGTGGGCAAAGACTAGAGATTTCCAAGACAGTCATACTAGGTTCTACTTATGTATGGGACACTTGAGTACATTTTTATTCAGTGGATAACAGAAACATGACCAAAATATCTCCAGCTCAAGAAGTTCATCTGAATCTAAGGTCCACAGATTTCAAATGAAACTGACCATACACCTACATGACAGACCTTGGTTCAGACTTTAAACCAGCTACTAAGTACACATCAAAACTCAGTGCATTTATACTAAACAATGCTGACTAGTCGTTACACATTACTGTGTACTTTGAGTACACAGAATAATACCACTAGCCAGTAACTCTATGGAAATTCAAGCAACTGAATTCTCAGAAACTAGACATGGAGCATGACCCTCACTTCCAAAGTCACTTCAAAGAGAAGAGAGAACGTTAAAAACCACCTGTTATCTTAACAATCGCTCTACATGTGAAATCATAATTAGATACCAGGGACCGGAAGTTTGGCCTATTATTAGAGTGCTTGCCTAGAATGCATGAAGCCCTGGGTTGATTGCTTGATACCACATATACAGAAAAAGCTGGGAGTGGTGCTGTGGATAAAGTGGTAGGGCACTAGCCTTGAGCTCAAGACTTCAAGCCTAACTAGAGAAAGAATGAAAGAAAGAGAGGGGTGGGGAGAATAAGATCCCAAAGGTCTCCTATACCTTAAGTCCCAAAATCAGACCACTAATGGCAGGACAGAATTAACCTATGAACAACTACAGCTCATGGCTTGTGAAGAGCCTATGAACCCTCTTCAGAGGTTACCAAATCTGGCCTTGACCAGGGGTACAGTCAGCTACTTCCTCTAACCACACCTATTCCTGGAGCAGTGTTCTGACTGAAATACCTTCACATGTCCAGTGGCAGCTCAGAGATCATAGCTTGGGAAGCATCAGCTTCCAGATACTTTCTTTCCCTTAATACATTCAACCAATGTCAGCAGTCACCTCAAGTCATCTGAAAATTAGTTTTACAGTTCCCTGCTTCCTTTCTTTGCATTCACCCCTCTAGAAGACGACTATCTATTTTGAAATGCATGGTGGGATTTTCAAGATTCGATTATCTACTACTTCATCTTTATGTTTGTTCTACAGGGAGAAATCGGAAGGGAAATGTACATCATCAAGCAAGGAGAGATCCAAGTTCTTGGAGGCCCTGATGGTGCTCAAGTTCTGGTTACTCTGAAAGCTGGGGCAGTGTTTGGAGAAATCAGGTAGGTGAAAACCAACTCATACCTAAACTACTAAAGTTCATCACTGTCGGAAGTAAAGTTGCATCTTGAATTTGTCAAATGTTTAATTGTGCTGAGAGCCATGGATGTTCACACTTCTACTCATCTCTCCTTTCTTTTCCTTTCCCTCAAAAGAATAGGA
The DNA here is from genome assembly GCF_031878675.1 of Megascapheus bottae. NCBI lineage: Eukaryota > Metazoa > Chordata > Mammalia > Rodentia > Geomyidae > Megascapheus > Megascapheus bottae. The sequence continues at coordinate 30,777,802 of NC_143517.1, read as the reverse complement.
GAAAGACACTGGGTAATTTTGCTTTTTCAGTCCTAGGTCCAGGACGTAAGTCAGTGCCCAACATGAGATAGATTGATGTTCCATATGTGTTCCTTGAATATGCACATGAATGAGTGTAGGAATGAATGAATGAAAAATGACAGAAAAGTTGGGGAAGAAAGTTGCCAGTTGAAAGCCTTGAATTCCAGGATAATATGGGTTTTAAATAGTTTTCTGAACTTACCACAGGTATAAAAGTGAATTGCCTGAATCTAAGTTCTACTTTTTCTACTTACTAGTTTTGTTTTTCTATCATAAGAACCCTCGATTCCTCAGTTCCATGATCATTTTTCCCATGTAGCCCAGGCTTACTTAGAACTCTCTTTGTGCCTCAACCTCCAAGTTCTGTGATTACAGGCATGCAACATCATACCACCTGTTCCCTTGCCATGAGACAATTAGAACTATAATAGTACATATTTTATTGGGTTGGCAAATGAATGAGGTTATTGAAAGCACTTAGAACACTGTTTTGCATCTATGTCAAAATTCCACAAATATTAACCTTCTTAACATTGTTTGACACAGGCCAGAAAAACTTTATCCTTAAACAAGAATATCTCCAAAAGCAAGAATATAGAAATAAAATTTAGCATTTTGTGAGATAAACACTTCCATAAGCATTCTTGTATTTAGAATTATTCATTATTCATCCAAAAATGAAAATGCTTATTGAGTGCCTAGTACATGTCACATTGTCATATACTGTTCTAAACTCTGGAAATGCACTGTTCAAAAGAGTGCACCAAACATTGTCCTTCCCAGAAGGACAATAATGGAACCTTTAAGTAGATAAGATAAATTCACATGGTGATGACTGCTCTCAACATACTAAATTGTCATAAAGTGACAAGGAATACTATGTTAGAGTGATCACAGATGGTTTTTCTGAACAGATAATTGTTGGTCTAACCTATGATGATAAATGGAAGAGCTATCAAGTAATGGGGAAGAGTGTTTCAGATGACAGGACATCAGAAACCTAGTGACAAAACCGGGTTGTTGAGCTGGGCGTCAGTGACTCAGGCTTGTAAGTCCTAGCTACTCAGGAGGCTGAGATTTGAGGTTGGTGGTTCAAAGACAGCCTAAGTAGGAATGCCCATAAGACTGATCTCTAATAATGAGCAAAAGGTGTGGTAGAGTGTTACTCTTCAGTGGAAAAAATTAAGGGACTGTGCTGAGGCATTGAGTTTAGCCCCAGTACCAACACAGATAGATAGATAGATAGATAGATAGATAGATAGATAGATAGATAGACAGACAGACAGACAGGCTGACTTACAGACTGTCTTTTTTTGATCAAATGACAATGTTGCTGGAACATATGTCAAGGTGAGGACACATTGAATAAGAAGCAGATCAGGCAAAGCCTCTTAAACATGATAAGGAATGGGTGCCATAGAAAATATCAAGCAAAGCTGGGCGCTGTGGCTCATGCCTGTAATCCTAGCTATTCAGGAGGCTGAGATCTGAGGATCAATGTTCAAAGCCAGCTCGGGCACAAAAGGACCTGAGACTCTTATCTCTAATTAACCTCTAAAAAGTAGGAAGTAGGTCTGTGGTTCAAGGGTAGGAAGGTAGCCTTGAGCTGAAGAACTCGGGGACAACACCCAGTCCCAGGGGTAGGGCGGTAGCCTTGAACAGAAGAGCTCAGGGACAGCGCCCAGGCCCAGAAGTCAAGCCATATGACACTCCCCCCCTACACACACACACACATACACAAAAACGTCAGACAAAATATGGCACATTTTGAATTATTATTTTAAAAGATGATTCCAATAGCTATAGGGTAAAGAGGTAGTACAGGAGCAGAATACAAGGAGAAAGGACAATCAGAACTCCTTTATAGTGACTGAAGTGAAACATGGTGGTGTCATGACATGGAAAGCTGGTTCTTTGGACGGGGTACAAAAATATACTGTCAGAACCGGGAGTTTGGACTAGTGGTTAAGTGCTTGCCTAGCATGCACAAAGACCGGGTTCAATTCCTTGGTACCACATACCGGAAGTGGTGCTGAGGCTCAAGTGGTAGAGCTCTAGCCTTGAGAAAAAGGACAGTGCTCAGGCCCTGAGCTCAAGCCAGGACTGGCAAAAAAAAAAAATGTACTGTCAGGTAGTTACCAACCATTCCATAATTAAAAGAATTAGGTGTCTTGTGCAGGATGAGACAGCTCAGGAGTGATAGGAACAACACTAAAAGGTAAATCTTCATGGATCTGAGTCTAAGGCCACCATACTATAGAAGAAAAGGCCTTTGATTTCATGGCTGCCAAAATACTTTCTCTATATTTCTAAGAATTTTAGATGGCTTCCTATTGGCGTAGCTAAAGTTTCCTTTGAATTTTGAAGTGTGTTATTTCTCTGTTAATAGTATTGCTTTGCCTTTCAATTCTTTCCACCTGTCTGAGTAATCAACTCCTTTGAAGGCACCACACAGGGGAAATTGTGTAAACACTTCTCAAAAAGTTCAAGGCCTGTGTTCTTGGTCTACTTTCTATCATTTCTTTCCTGAGAGCCCTTGCAAAGGTGACTTAATATTTTTGTGATTTAATAATCACTGTCTGCCTTCAAGATCATAAAACATGCCAAGTCTAAACCGAAATGCTGCAGAAATTAATTAGCTACTCTCTCCCAAGGGTTGAGCATTCTCTGAAGAATAAAGCTTTTTTCATACAAGTTTATCAATTGCTGATATTATCATCACAAGAAGAACAAAGCTAGGAATACAATCCAGATGCTACTGGGTTACAACTGAAAGTAATCATAGATTCCTGACAGCAGCTTCTCAAATAAATTTCCTGCTTCCTTTAATCTGTAAAGCCAAATTGACAACAGTAGACCAGACACACTCAAACTTGCTCCAGAGTCTGGTTGACTCAAATAAAATGGAGCAGTTTGCATTGACTTGCTTCTGGCTGGGGCTAAGAAGAAATGAGATGTATCTGCCTCTTCCAGATGTCCAGGAGCCGTCCAGGCCCACAGCTGTCCTCTGCCCCTGGTGCTCTAGTCATTTATTTCAGAAGGAACCAGGCCTGCCGAATACCCAGACACTGGAAAAATCCAGTAATAGTGTTTACTACTCAGAAATGCTGTGACCTTTGCTGAAAATGAGCAAACTACAGCACTATCATGTAGCTTTTTAAAAGATGGTTGTTTTTCCTTAGGAAAAAAGAATGAATAAAAACAGAAAAGGACTGAGGGATTTCAAGGACACTATATATGAACCCAAAAGAGCAAAGACTTGATGAAAATATAAACTTACAGCCTGTCCTAGAGAAAACCTACACCATATTTCCGTTTAACATCTGAAAAGAGCAGACACCCCATTAAGAGAAGAACTCACATTCTGCCAAGAAATGACACTATTGTGGTGTAGGGCTCCACTGTCCTTATTACATGTAGAGTTTGTGTCAAGTCTTATTTACTGAATGTGTTTAACCAGTCCTTATCTGCCTTCTGCATCTGTAGAAATCTCACTTTTCTCGAAATGACTAAACTTTTACCACTGTTGTGCTCTTAGGATTCCTCACTGGTTTCATTTCACTGGAGTATCCTCTCCCTGGAAAAACACCTACTCATCTTTCAAAAACTAATTCAAATACCATCTCTTTGAAGCTACTTCTAGCTACCCAAAATAAATAGTACCTTTCTGTTCTTTACCTTCACAGTGCTTTCATTATAGTGACTATTACTGACTTAGAGTTAATTTGTTTAGTTGAATCTTTCCAACAGATTGAGGCATTAAAATACGAGAACTAGTACTTACATATGTTACTAATAGCTACATGGTAACTATACAATAAAAGGTCATTTCTATTTCTATCCTGTTTCTATTTTTAAAAAGTAATATCATGTATTTAGTAATTTTTAATTAATTAATGCTCATTGCCGCTTGATAAATACAACAAAAGAAGATTATATATTCAGGACCCATTATAACCAAACACAGAGTGCCTCACAGATGGCTAGGCATTTTCTTCTTTCTCAGCCTTACAGTGCCAACCATAGGTGATCAGGAAACAATCCGTCTCCCGCCCCTCTCAGTAGCCTCACAAACCCTGTGATGGTAAAATCAAAGCTTCAGTGCCAAGGGATTCAATTGGCTCCAACGATGAGAGTACACATAGCATACCAGGCAGAACAAAGACTTCATAAGGACCAGTGTGTCCTTCAGATTTGACAACTATTTCAGGCTATTTGATGTGCTAATGAGTTTTCAATCACTGTAATAAACACTGGCAGTAATCAACTAATAAAGAAGATAGATTTATGGATAGATCATGAGAGTTTGCTCTGCTATTGTTAGGCCTGCCACAAGACAAGACATTGTAATAGAAGCATGTAGCACTGGAGAACAGTTCATACCTAGGCCATGAACTCAGAAAGAGAAAAAGGATGGAGGATATGAGATCCCACTTCTGTATCCCTTCATGGGCTCAACTCCAATGACCTGATGGCCTCCCACTAGATATCTCCTCTTAAAGGTGTTTTTTTTTTTTAACCACTTCCCAATAGTGCCATCACATGGACTTTCAGGAGAACATTTACGATCCAAACTAACAGACCCTATGATGTTCTTCAAATGATGAGTCGAGGTGTTGGGAGTTTGGCCTAATGGTAGAGTGCTTGCCTAGCATGCATAAAGACCCAGGTTAGATTCCTCCGTACCATATACATAGAAAAGAGCCAGAAGTGGTGCTGTGGCTCAAGTGGTAGAGCTCTAGCCTTGAGGAAAGCCAAGGACTAGGGCTCAGGCTCTGAGTTCAAGCCCCAGGACCAGCAAAAAGAAAAAGAAAAAAGAAAATGATGGGTGGAGGCAGTGATGTTGTAATATAGCCTTGGTGGCCTAACTGTGTACTATATAAAGGATTCTTTACTTGATGTCTATAGAGTGGCGTGAAGGGCTGCTTTCATAGACTTGTTTATAGTCAAAGGGTCTTTGGAGATATCTCAAGTTGAGGTTATCTTGATGGGTAACAAATGTTACACAAAAGACAGAAGAGAGAGTTGGGTGAAGGAGGAGGGAGGAGGGGAGAGGGTATCCATATACCAGGATATCTAATGAGGGGCTATGAGGGCAGAAACACAGCCCTCACTCCACTTCCTAGCCATGAGCCCTGGTAAGTGTGTGCCCCTGCTCACTCTCGCTCTCTTTCTCTCTTTTTCTCTCTCTCTGTCTCTCTGTCTCTGTCTCTGTCTCTCTCTCTCTCATATGTGGGTACCTTTCACTTTGAAAAAAAATAACCTGTGAGACACCCTATGTAGTTTCCCCAGTGTTCATTCTCAACCCATAGGACAGTGGTTGGAAAAAGCTGGACATGCCTAACAGTTACCAAATAAATGTACAAATACACATTCATTCTTGTCATGAATATGCATATTCAGCCTTGTGCCCTTTTGTCAATTTTTATTAAGAATAGCACAGCTATATTTATCTTTGTAAAAGCACTTTGTTTTGCTTTTATTTCTTTGAGCTTTATTCCCAAATGCTGAATAAGTAGGTCAAAAAGTAGAAACATTTCTTGTAATATGTGAGCAGATTATTTTTTAACTGAACCAATTTACAATATAACCAGCAATGGATAGCTATTTTCCTCAGTATTGCTGATATTATTTTATTCATCTCATTGGGTTTGCATTTTAATAGGTTGTATTGTACCAGGAAAATAATAGATCTTCAATACATTTTTGCTAAATAAATTAATTTCTCTTGGGCTTATTTATTTTCATAAATGTGATCATTTGCCTTCTGCATTTTGTTGTTCACTATTCTTTTTCCATCATATATAACAACTTCTTGGGAAGAATTTAGGTAATGTATATTCTGGTTTTCCCACAAGATATTTATGGTCTGTCTTTTTATCAGTTACCCAGTCCACTCATCCTGAGGATTTCTTCTTTGATTTTATATCATTGTGAAAAGACCAAATATTTTTTAAAAACTAATTTTAAGTCCTTTTTTCTTTTTTCATATATTTTTATTGTAATTAATAGAAGGGTTACATGATATTTGCCAGATAGATGGTGCATTAATTCCCATACATGGATACCCTTTCACATGTCTTGGTCCCCATTTCCCTCCCCCCCACCCCCACTCCTCATCTTGTTTTCCCCTGTTCCCTATCCAATTTCAAATAACCAAATACAAATATATCCGATATATCAGGTAACAAAGTGAGATACTGTAACAATATGAGATAACCAAGGGACAGCAAAAGAGATGAGAAATAACATAGTACCTTAAGACTAACAATCATTCATTATATGGCTTATGTTTCTATATCCTAGAGATCCTTTCATTCAGCATCCTACTATATGGCCTTTTGTATCAAAGTTTTGCTCTATTGCAAATCTCTGCTATGAGAGCCCAAGGTTTCTACTGATTATGACAAATGAGGGAAACCATTGAGCCTATGTTCCTTTGAGTCTGGCTTACTTCACTTAATATGATTTTTTTCTAAGTGTTTCCATTTCCTAACAAATGGGGCAATGTCATTCTTTCTGACAGCAGCATAGAATTCCATTGTGTACAAACACCACGTCTTGTTGATCCACTCATCAACTGAGGGACATCTAGGTTGGTTCCATATCTTTGCTATGGTAAATAGTGCTGCAGTGAACATTGTTGTGCTGGTGGATTTAGTATGTCCTTGTTTCTGGATGATTGGGTAAATGCCAAGTAGTGGAATTGCTGGGTCATAGGAGAGCTCTATGTTTAGTCTTTTGAGGATTAAATCCTTTTTTCTTGACAGATCACTGTTTGCCTATTTTTACTAATAACCAAGGAGGTATGTTTATTTTTGCAATATTTAAATCTATTTTCTTATTCCTCATTAGGATAGCATTGCTGTTCTTTTTTTTTTCTGCCAGTCGGGGTTTGAACTGAGTTCCTAGGCATTGTCCTTCGACACATTTTGCTCAAGGCTAGGGCCCTGCTACTTGAGGCACAGTGCCACTTCCAGCTTTTTCCATGTATGTGGTACCAAGGAATTGAACCCAGGGCTTTGTTCATGTTAAATGAGCATTCTACCACTAGGCCAAATTCCCGGCCCCTCATTGCTGTACTTTTTTTTATTTTTTCTTTTTTCCTAAAAGGCAAAAGTAGTAGACATGCATATGAGCAATGGTAAGAATACTTGATTAAATACTGAGGCGGAAAATACTCTTTATTTCCATACTTTTCCTATTTCGAATATGTGAATGGTTCCTGAGTTTAAAAGCACATGTTTACACTTTCATTATATTACATTCTCTGGAGTATAGTCTTTTTGATTGTGTGGCATCTTTTGCTTAAAGCAAAAGGCATAATTCATCTAAGTCTCCCAATATCCCTGTGAACAAATGTATTAACAGCATAATTTTTCACATTTGTTCAAATATTCTCAAGAGCCCTCCTAAGAGACTTGATGCAATGCTAAATCACTCACAATCTGGAATAGCAGAAGAGTGTAGATCCTAGGAGTCAGACCTGAGCAGAGTTCATCAAGCCAGCTGGATTGGCTTCCATGCATAGGTTTCCTCATGCTCATTGACAAAAGTCTGCATTATGAGAATCTATCATCAAAACAGTGGCTTCTTTGGTATCACTACAGTTGTTGTAGGAGGAAAAATCCTTCAAGTTAGCTCTCATCTTATGTTTTAATTTCTGTCTGTCTGTCTGTCTGTCTGTCTTTCTTTTCTTTTCCAGTGGTAGAGATCAAACTCAAAGCCTTGCAAGTCCCTAGAATCTTTTGCTTTTTGCTTGTTTTTCAGATAAGGTCTCATTATTTTTTTCTTGAACTACAACCTTTATCTCTCAAGCAGTTGGTATTACAGGTGTGCACATCCATGTCAAGTGTTGCTTCTTCATTTTCAGTGATAAATCCCTTTCAGTATTTGTAGTATTTGTTCTTAAACAAATCACTTTGCTGAGCCCAAAACTCAGTTTCCATATCTATAAGTACAGGTAAGAACTACTTTAGCAAGTTGATAAAATTATTAAACAAAAACACATAAAGAGATTGAGTTTAAAAAGAAAAACACTTCTATTATAAACATTGTGCATAGAAAGACCTAGCTGTTTTGAATCCAAAGAGATACTTAGCTCGTTTACTCTATAGTATTTTCTAGCCAATTGGTCATAGAAAAGCATTCCTATGGAATCTGAAGAAAGGCAAGGAAGTAAGCAGAGAAGAAAATACAGAACACACATTCTATTTTTCTGCTTAGTTCTTCCTGGGAATTTTTAACAACATTCTTCATTTTTCATTCATTTTTGTAGAGCTAATACTGAAGTCAAGCCTGAAAAGAGACAGAACATTCTCTGTCTGTGAAATCTAAAACTCTACAGCTTTCACATAAATCTATAAGTGCAGACATTTCTCAAAATATATTATTAAAAAAGTAAAGCTAAGCGAGGACATGTTTATCATTCAGCAAGTGGTTTTATGATGATCAGAGAATCTGCACTGAGGCAGAAGCCCAGTCAGAGGTGACCCCACCGGGCCTTCTACATTTGCTCACTAACAAGTTTGATTAGAATTTTTTCTGAGACAAGTTGGAAAAGTGTCAAGGAAAAAAAAAAGTACTTCCCAGTAGCACCAACACATAAATGAATAACACACACACACACACACACACACACACACACACACACACGCATGCACGCATGGACACACAAATCCCCACAAGTTATTTAACCTCATATCTCCCCAAATGCAACCCAGTTAGAAATTGGCTTAATGAGTCTGGGTGTGGTGGCTCATGCCTGTAATCCCAGCTACTCAGGAGGCTGAGATCTGAGGCTCAAGGTTCAAAGCCAGCCTGGACATAAAAGGACCTGAGACTCTTATCTCCAATTAATATCTAGAAAATGGGAAGTGAGGCAAGGCTACCACCCTACCCTTGAATTCAAGCCCCTATGACCCACCAAAAAAGAAGAAGGAGGAAGAGGAGGAGGAGCAGCAGCAGCAGCAGGAGGAGAAATTGACTTAATGAGAATGTACATTTAAGATTTAGTCTCTCCCTCAGTACTGATGTGATGCTTTATCTACTTCAAGTATTTACATTAGTCTCTTTACTGCTCTAGGTAGTAGCTCTGCATGAGCAAATGCATTGAAATACTTGATTTTACGAATATTCCTGTTTCTTTCCATTATCAAGGCAGTTCTTATACGAAGTTGTGTTATCTGTCTATGAAGGCTGGATGACCAGGTTTTTTCAGTCCACAGCTATAACTAATGGTCTGTAAACCTGGACAAGTTGCTCAACTAAGACTTCATTCTTCCTCAACCAAAACAAAGTCCTATAAATGTATAACCTACCTTGGAGTACTAAAAACTGTTACCTGGACTCATACACAATTGAAACATGTGACTTACTGTGAGGACTCAGTGTTAGCTATTTATCTTACATTATTAATGCTGGTATTAATATTTACTGGTCTGACTGCCTTCAATGAACTTAGTCTACTCCTAGATGAAAACAGCTTGAAGACAGATGCTAATTGTGTTTATGACCCAAGAACTAGTCTATTATGGGAACATATCAGTTGTACATTTACTTCATTTGTATCTCATTTAATTATTTTATTCCAATACAGGGAATTCTTTATCTTTTTCTGCTTGGTTAATCTCCAAAGCACAATCACCTATATAATCTTGAATCCATATAAAAGAAAAACAAACAACAAGAACAAAAAATGATGTTTATGACCCTAGTTATCAAAGCCCAGCTGTGGCATAGAAAATAGAGGTAGGTCTAGAATTAGAATCAGTTCCTTTGTTCACGGACCTCTCTCCCTCTGCTCAATTCACTCACATTAACCTCAACCCCTTGTTTTCTAGCCTGGCTCTTTAAGAAATTCTGTGTAGGGCTGGGAATCTTTAGAACCTTCTTACTAAGCAATTTAGTAAGTGAAACTTTCCATTGGTGGAATGCTGGAGAAGCATTTTGTGGGCAACAGGGGAAAAAAAAAAGATGCTATTTTAAACATTGCTGAGAGAGTTTGGGCAAAATCCATCTGGCAGACAGACTATTTCTCCCGTTCAAAACCTCATCAAGCACTCCAAATGTGTAACCTGTAGGCAAGTTTAATTAAAGCTTGAGAAATCTCAAAATAACCTGACATTTAAATATGTTATTTCCGCTCTCTTCTTACAGTCTACCACACTCCTAGGGGCTCTTGGTTTCCAGTTAAGCTTCCCAGTGCCACCCAGACCTGCCTAACCACCAGGTTACCTTGTGGTTGAGGCTTCAGGAAGGTGAATCAATCAACTCATCTGATCATTTCCCTTCAAATATCAATAGCTCTTTCATAAAGAGGTAGAACTTCAGTAAAATAGAAGAGAAAGGGGGACAAAAACATGAGAAGAGGTATCAGGGTTCAAGAAATAAGGCACCCATTACCTGACAAATACAACTGTAACCCCTCTATACATTATCCCCACAATAAAATACTATTAAAAAAAGAACTTCAGTAAAATAGATGATTGTGATAGATAGATAGATAGATAGATAGATAGATAGATAGACAGACAGACAGACAGACAGACAGACAGACAGACAGACAGATAGATAGAACCAGTGTCTTGTTAAAACAGGATTTCAGTATGTGGCTCTGGCCTTGAACTCAAGGTCCTTGTATCTCAATATCCTGAGTGTGAAGATTTAAATGAATATCACACCTGTATGGTTTTTGTTTGGTTGTCTGTTTTTCTTGCCTGTACTGAAGTTTGAATTCAGGGCCTCATATTTATTCGACTGATGATCTACCACTTCAACCATATTTTGGGCCATATTTTTGCAAAGTTGTGACTGCTTTCGCTGTAGGTTAACTTGAACCATGAGCCTCTGGATTTTAGCTTCTTGAGTAGCTGGGATTATGAGAGCCACCAGTATCTAGTTCTTCTTCTGGTTTTAGTTGAGCATTTTATATGGTTCATTTTTATCTCCTCTCTCATCACAATAATTATACTTAGCCAAGTGCCGGCAGCATACACCTGTAATCCTGGGCAGGATTAAAAATTCTAATTTTCAGGCCAGGAGTTGGGCCTAGAGATAGAGTGCTTGCCTAGCATGCACAAAGACCTGGGTTCGATTCCTTGGTACCACATACCGAGGAAGAGGTGCTGTGGCTCAAGTGGTAGAGCTCTAGCCTTGAGGAAACCCAAAGACAGTGCTCAGGACCTGATCTCAAGCCCAAGACTGGCAAAAAAATTCTAATTTTTTTAATATTGTAGTTTATGCTTGTAATCCCAGGATATAGTGGTGGAGGTGGGAGGATTCCAAGTTTGAGGTTAAGTTGGGATATACAGCAAGACAATGGAAGAACCATTAACAAAAAGATTTAATGTTTCCCTTAAAGTTTTAAATACACATTTTAAATCAACTTTTCTACCACATTCACCTAAAACTATACTACTTCACATGTAGAGTTATTACTGTAGAACATTTCTCATTCTCTTCCCTTAGCCCTATGACTCTATTTTCACTCATTGCACTTAATCATGTTATTATGATTTACTTTAGTATTTAAAAAAAACTATAGTGGGGGAGTGGCAGAGTTGGGCCTAGTAGTAGAGTGCCTGCCTAGAATGCACGAAGACCCAGGTTCAATTCCTTAGTACCACATACATAGAAAAAAGCTGGAAGCAATGTTGTGGCTCAAGTGGTAGAGCTCTAGCCTTGAGAAAGCCCAAGAGCAATGCTCAGGCCCTGAGTTCAAGGCCCAGGCCCTTTTTTCTTGCCAAGGACTGGCAAAAAAAAAAAGTGTGTGTGTGTGTGTGTGTGTGTGTGTGTGTGTGTGTGTGTGCACTCAGCAGCTGAGATTATGCTTTTTTATCAGCTGACTTCAGACCATATGCTCAGGGATTAGGAGGTGTGTATTATCATAACTAGCATACTTAATTTTTAATTTGGAATTCTTATTCCAAAAGTTGTCTTAAATCAGTCTGTTTCTAAACCATTCCTTGTCTCTTCACATTGTTTCTTCTTCCTGCATCTTAGCATTCCTTGCAGTGGTTGAAAGCTCAACATGAGGTAACAGATAAAACAGAATCTGAGGGGGCCGGGAGTTTGGCCTAGTGGTTAAAGTGCTTGCCTAGCATACATGAAGACCCGGGTTCGATTCCTCGGTACCACATACATAGAAAAAAGCTGGAAGTTGTGCTGAGGCTCAAGTGGTAGAGCTCTAGCCTTGAGAAAGTCCAAGGCCAGTGTTCAGGCCCTGAGCTCAAGCCCAGGACTGGCAAAAAAAAAACAAAAAAACAAAAAAACAGAATCTGAGGTAAATAGACCTCAACATTTTAGATTATCTGAGTAAGAGTTGAAGTGTGCAAAATGTTCGCCACCTCCACGGGTGTGTCAGTTTGAGGTGCCTCTTATGTCACGGTTTTTGTCTCCCCATGATGCTGTCTCTTCTTTAGGTACTCCTCTTCCAGGAGCATTTGCATCTTGGAAGGACTATGATCCACTGCTACAATCCCTACTACTGCATGGCAGTCCTTCCTGTTGATATGGGAGCAAAGTGTAGGGGTGGTGAAAAATCTGAAGTGTCAGTGAATTTCAGTCTTTGCCCTGTGTGTCATCATGTTGTGACCTTCCTAGACCTCCTTATCCTCCCACTACCTTAGATAGGGTAGGCTTCAGGGGCTACAGAGGGGAAAATATTCTTCCTTCTGGTGGGATGAAGTAAACTATTCTCCACTGAGCATGAGGCCTGTGTTTTGAAGAATTAATGTGCTTTGAGTGTGGATGCTTATAACACTTGCTATTCATTTTGTTAAAACACTGTCCAAGAGGAACGAAATGGGTGGCCAGACTTGCTTTTCTCTCTTGCAGCCTTCTGGCAAAAGGAGGGGGAAACCGTAGAACTGCTGATGTGGTAGCCCATGGCTTTGTCAACATTTTAACTCTAGACAAAAAGACCCTCCAACAAATTCTGCGGAACTATCCAGATTCTGAAAAGCTCCTCATGAAGAAAGCCAGGTACAGACTTGAAAAACTCCATTCAGAATAGTTAGTTTGATTCTAAAGTCCAAGGTGAGGATGGTGGGTTATGACTGCAGTCAGACGGTTACGTGAGTGCAGTATCATGCACATTCACAAGTAAGCAAAATTACTATTGTTTTCTTCCTTGTAGATGTTGTAGAAATTCTCAAAGAGCTATCCAAAGCTCTGTTTCTCTTCTGTCCCCAGAGTGCTTTTAAAGCAGAAGAGCAAGGCCACAGAGACAACCCTTCCAAGAAAAGGACTTGCCTTTCTCTTGCCACCAGAAAAGGAGACACCTAAGATATTTCAAGCTTTTCTGAGAGGCTCAGGAAGAGCAAATCTTGGAAGATTCTTCACATCGAAAAGAGAACAGACAGCTGAGGTAAGAAGGGAATAAGTGGAGGGTTGTGATAGAGCATCAGGCTCATTACACATAAATGCGCTCCCATTCTAATTCCATTTCAGATGCTGGAATAATTCTGACTAATCTAATGTTAATAAATGCTGCTTCATATATCATAGATGATATATCATGAATTCTATCTTCATATATCATCCAATTAAACCCTCACAAATGTATACAGACTACCTTTACATATGTATGTATTTACAAATCCTGACAAACTTTATGATTTATAGCTCCTGTGTGAATATATTTATTTTTTTATTTTTTTATAATTTTTTATTGCAGTTAATAAAAGAGTTACATGATATTTGCCAGATAGAAGGTGCATTAATGTGTGAATATATTTATAACACAAATGAACACTCCTGATAATTTTGGGGTCATTGATGAACAAGTGAATATGCAGAGGAGAAGAGAAATATCTATGTGATCCTCCCAACTGAGGGAAGATTCTTGAACCTTTATTTCTTGTTTTGGCTCTCTAGTGCAAAGGAGAGATCCTTTTGTGATCTCTTTTGTGCTCATTTTTTATTTCATTTTATACTTTAAAAATGTTTTAATAAACTATATGCATTATACTTGTTTATTCCTTGTGGGAAAGGGTTCCATGATTTGGGGATTGCTGATTTAAGAGATAAATCTTAAGTATTTTATACTTGAGTATTAAATGCCAGTATTAAATTTTTAGTATTTTTAAATTTTTATTTTATTTTATTGTATGGAGGGGTTACAGTTATGTTTTCCAGATGGAAAGTGCATTACTTCTCACACATTGATACCCCATCTCTTGTTTTTGTTCCTGTTCCCCTCCCCCTCCCCCTCCCCCTCCTAAATTTTAGTATTTTAATACTTGCTTTAGTATGTAATACTGGAGAAATGTGGTTAAGTGCTTTGTTATGGTTCCTTAAAATCTATTTTTAGTAGAAAAGTAATGGAATAAAGAGTTGTTTGAATAAAAAAAGTTTTAGTTATCTGCTGTCAAGGAGAATGTAGTCAAGAAATCAACATACATTCTAAAAAAGTAAGAAGAGTAAGGGAAGAAGTGAGTAAAGGAAGGATGGGTGAAAATGTTGAGAGGGATGACATTGATCAAGATGCATTGTATTCATAAATTGCTTTTGTGAATGTCAACTCTGTTGTACACTACTTAAAGAAAATTTTCTAAGGATAAAAAATAAAACTAAAATTTTCCAGAAGAAAAATAATGCCCCCCCAAATATTGCTGAAGTTTGTAAGTTCCTGGGTGCAAAAATATTTTGATGTTTCTTGCAGAGAAAATACATGCATTTGAAATATTTTATTCAAGCACTAGTTGTAAGGCTGTTGTCTATGAGTTCAATGTAATAAGTCAACAATACATCAGAGCAATAAAGTAACATATATGAACTCAGGAGGCTGAGATCTGAGGACTGTGGTTCAAAGCCAGCCCAGGCACAGTCCATGAGACTCTTATCTCCAGTTAACCACTAGAAAACTGGAAGTGGTGCTGTGGCTCCAGGGGTAGAGTGGTGGCCTCGAGCTGAAGAACTCAGGGACAGCACCCAGGCCCAGAGTTCAAGCCTCACAACTGGCAACAACAACAACAAAAAAGAAGCATACATGAGTATAAAATACCTGACAAATCTAACTGTAAACCCCTCTACACTTTACCCAAACAATAAAATACAATAATAAAAGAAACATTCATGAAAAAAGTTATGTATTGATCAGTTAACAAAAATGTGGCCTGGTTTCCCTGTATATCTTTTTTCATTACAGTTTAGATATGTAAAAATTACAGAGGCAGCCAGGCACCAGTGGCTCATGCCTGGTAATCCCAGCTATTCAGGAGGCTGAGATCTGAGCTGGTTCAAAGCCAGATCAGGCACAAAAGGATTTGAGACTCTTATCTCCAGTTAACCTCTAGAAAACAGGAAGTGGGACTTGGCTCAGGGGTATGGTGTTAGCCTGGTGCTGAAGAGCTCAGGAATAACACCGCCAGGCCCAGGGCTAGGGTGGTAGCCTTGAACTGAAGAGCTCAGAAACAGCACCCAAGGCCCAGATTTTAAGCCCTATGACGCACAAAAAATAATTATCTGTAAACAATCATACTTTAAGCAAGTCTTTCACAAGTTTATCACAAGAATTATCAGTAAGTAACACAGCAAGTTTTTTAAACTATGAAATAGCTATAGATAATATGAAATACAGTCACTCAAAAATGCAACCCAAGCACTTATGAGATAAATGGAGATAACTGAATTAGCAAAGCGATATGAGCGTCTCCCTGAGGTTTTCCCATACACAAATGAAAGAGGGAAAACCATACATCCCACAAGTATTTTGTATTATATTTGGCTAATATTTTTCTGGCCAGTCCTAGGGCTTGAACTCAAGGCCAAAGCACTGTTCTTGGGCTTTACCATCAAGGGTAGCACTCTGCCACTTGAGCCACAGCACCATTTCTGGCTTTTTTCTATGTATGTGGTGCCGAGGAATTGAACCTGGGTCTGTGTGCATGCTAAGCAAGCACTCTACCACTAGGCCAAACTCCTGGCCCAATATTTAGCTAAAATTTTATTAAACACAAATATTAAACATTTCATAGCCAAATTCAATCACCATATGTGAAAGTGGAATTGGATAATTCAAGGAGATGGTTAAGGTTGGGAGAGATGGAAGGAGTGACATAGATGAAAGTACATTATACTCCTAAGGTCATATGGTGAATTGAAACCCCTGTGTACAACCACTTCAAGATAATTTAACAATATTTCATCTCTATAAAACAGATAAAATAAGCCAAAAATGTAAAAGTAAAAGCAAAGTCTCTCAATCTAATGATAATTGATGAATTTAATAATGATTCTAGTCCTGAATCTAATGATGAAAGGACTATAAGAAACACTAGTAAGAAACTTTTTTGGCAGAGCCAGAGAAAAATGTGATATAAACTAACCCTGTAAACCCACAAAACAGCTCAGCACCCTTCTCCAGCATGCCAGTGAACATAGTCCGATGATAGCTGAAAGCAAGGCAGGCATGCTTCATTTACTTCCCTATCTTTGATTCAGTTTTAATACCAATTCTTTATGTCTGCTTTTTTTCCAGAAAGTAATTGAAAATTCCAAAGCAGGAGAGGGCAAAGGGGAAGAGGATGGAGGTAAAGGAAAAGAGCCAGCAGAGAACACATTGGATAGAGATAACTGTAGAGCAAGTCTGTCTACAGCTGAGAAAATGACACCACTGATGAAAAGAACAGTTTTACCCAAAGGAACTAAGCATCAATCCCTCATCATCAGCATGGCTACTTCTGCTGACGCTGGAGAAGAGGTTCTGACTGTTGAAGTCAAAGAAAAAGCTGAGCAATAAATGTTTGATTCTCTTTAGCAATAACCTCACCAGTTCCCAGAGATTGTTCCTAGCACTGTCATTTATGTGAACGAGAGGAATCCTAGCTGGATTCCTTGAGAAACTCCAGGCAAACCTTTAGCTTAGCTTCTGTGACTTATCTGAGAGTCCTTTTTATACAATGATAGTAAGCTTATTTGAAACCCCTATTTTGGGAAAGAAGAAATTAAACTATCCATATTCGCAGATGACATGATCCTCTACTTGAGTGACCCAACAAACTCCACTCCCACACTCCTAGAATTAATAAACTACTTTAGCAAAGTGACAGGATACAAAATTAACCTTCAGAAGTCAGTAGCTTTCTTGTACACCAGCAATACATAAACAGAAGGCCAAATCAAGAAAATGATCCCATTCACTATAGCCCCCAAGAACAAAATACTTAACCAAAGATGTAAAGGAATTATTCAATGAAAACTATAAAAGCCTAACGAAAGAAATTAAAGAGGGCATTAGGAAATGGAAAGACATCCCATGCTCATGGCTAGGGAGAACCAACATAGTGAAAATGGCTATACTGCCAAAATTGATATACAAATTCAATGCAATCCCCATCAAAATCCCAAAGACATTCTTTAAGGAAATAGAAGATATAATCCAAAGATTCATATGGAACAAGAAAAGACCTAGAATAGCCAAAACAATTCTAGGCAAAAAGAGCAAAGCAGGTGGTATTACAATACCAGACTTCAAACTCTACTATAGAGCCATAATAACAAAAACTGCTTGGTATTGGCACAAAAACAGACCAGAAGATCAGTGGAACAGAATAGAAGACCCAGAAATAGAACCACATACCTATTGGCAACTTGTATTTGACAAAGGTCCCAAAGATATGCAGTGGAACACACACAGCCTATTCAATTATTTGTGCTGGTAAAACTGAGTAGCCACATGCAGAAAACTAAAAAATTGACCCTAGCCTTTCACCATGCACAAGCATTAACTCAAAGTAGATCAAAGACCTCAACATCAGACCAGAAACCGTGAAACTGCTACATGATAAAGTAGGAGAGACACTGGAACTCATAGGCATAGGCAAAAGATTCCTGAACAGAATCCCAGGGTCACAACAGATTGGAGAGAGACTCGATAAATGGGACTACCTAAAAATAAAAAGTTTCTGTACAGATAAAAACATAGTCACAAAAGTAGAGAGACAGCCAAGCAAATGGGAAAAGATATTCACCAACAATACATCTGACAAATGCTTAATATCCAGTATCGACAGGGAACTCAAGAAACTAATCCCTCCCCAAACCCAATAAACCATTCACTAAATGGGCAGGGGAACTAAAGAGAGACATATCAGAAGAAGAGATTAAAATGGCAGAAAAGTATATGAGAAAATGTTCATCATCTATAGTCATAAAGGAAATGCAAATAAAACAACCCTAGGATACCACCTTACCCCAACAAGAATGGCCAAGATTTTGAACTCAGACAATGACAGTTGCTGGCGGGGTTGTGGAGAAAAAGGAACCCTACTACACTGCTGGTGGGAATGTAGACTAGTTCAGCCACTCTGGAAAGCAGTGTGGAGGTTTCTTAAAGAACTGAAAATAGACCTTCCCTACGATCGATCCTGCCATACCACTTCTGGGCATCTATCCTAAACATCATGACCCAAGATATGATAAGGACACCTGCTCAGCTATGTTCATCTCTGCACTATTTACAATAGCCAGGTGATGGAAACAAGCCAGATGCCCTACTGCAGATGAATGGATACAGAAAATGTAGTATATATACACAATGGAATTCTACATAGCCAACAGACAAGATACAATAATGGCATTCACAGGGAAATGGATGAATCTAGAGTGAATTATGTTGAGTGAGACAAGTCAAGACCTAAGGAACAAAAGGCGCATGGTATCCTTAATATGTGGCTATTAAATCCAAAGAGTACAAGAGCAAGGACTCAATAACTGCATACCCAAAGCTATGGACACGGTAATGGTAATATAAACATAACTAAATAGACATAAAACCTATGACTCTATAGACATAATGTTTTATTTCATAAATTAATATGTTTCTATGACATACAAGCCCTTAGCCTAATTTTGATTAAGTTCTAAACACTAAGTCCCAGTGATTGTAAATAGAGAGTCCCTCCTTGAACATTTGTTTGTTAAACTTGTCATTTGAAATATGATGTAAAAATCAATGTTAATAAATTCTTTAATAAAAAAACTGGGAAAGAAACATATTTTTTCCATTGTCTCTACCTTTGTCCGACTACTGTTTCTTACAATTGTATATGGTAGTTTTTATTTCTCCTTCTGTTTCTTCCTAATGGTGTTGCTTCTTCCCATTTTGATTAGTTTGGTCTTGGATCTCATGCAATCCACTATCCTGAGTTTTCACCTAAATATATTCACTTTGTTTAATTTCTGGGATAGAATGGGCTAAATGTCCTATGAGGAGGAGTAGCTTCAAATTCAAGTGGTTGCCATTTAAGTGTAAATGAAGAATCAGAAAAATACCCAACCATATAGCAGCTGAAAATGAAAGGAAATAGAGATCAAGAAACCTTTTGAATGAGAAATCTGATGTTTACCAAATGCCAATGTTGGTAACTGAGACCAACAAATTGACAAAATTACATTGCTGCAACATGATAGAAAAATTGCACTCTTTTCCTAACTTAGAAGACAAAAATCTACCTATCTCCTCTTGCCCAAAAGTCTCAAACTGGCCAAGCCAGATCCTCACCTTTGTATGGCTGACATGCCATCTCAGAGATAGGCACAGTGGATTACCTCTAATCCCAGATACTTGACACGCAGGGATAGGAGGGTTGCCCTGTGAGAGAGACCAAAGCAAAAAGGGAATAGTGGAATTTGCCAATGGTCTCAGCAGTACAGGAGGCAGAAGTAGGAATACAGCAGTGCAAGACTAGGTCTGAGCAACATACAAGGCATTGCCTGAAAAATAACTAAAGCAAAAAGGACTGGAAGTGTGACTCAAGTAGTAGAGTTCTTTGCCTGCAAAGAGGCACTGAGGTCAAACTGCAGTACCACTACAATAAATAATAAAAGTGACATTTCCCAGACTTTGTGGGAGGACTTGCTTCATTAAGAAAGGTACCAGATTGGAGCTCCATGTTTTTTAAGTTTCAGCTTAGAAAAAAAAAAAGAAAGAAAGTGATGAGGTTAGAAAGGCAGACTGTACACACATCAGATTGACATATCTCCCCAATTTGCGGAACTCACATGTACAGCTGTTTACAAAATCTCCAAGTTAATTAAGTGCACTTTAGGAAGTTGTCCTCATGAATCAGCTAACATTAGCATAATTACCAAAGCAGCATGCTGTGAGGAGACTAAAAAAGCCAAGCTGATGTCAGAAGTAATAATACATATAGAATTCCATTTTAATAAATTCTATTAGCATATAACATCAAGGTCTGTTTAATACGGCTATTTTCAAATTCCATAAGATGGTTATTAGAACAACATTTTGGGAGAGGATTATATTGGCCCAAGAGACTCCAACATGGATGCATTCAGTCAAGCATGTACAAATCAATCAACACAACTATATGACTGTATAATTATATATGTACATATATATATTCTTTGGGGATAAAACTGCCATTTTATTTTATTTTATCATTAAGGTGATGTATAGAGGAGTTATATTAATCAGGTAGTGAGTACATTACTTCTTAAACATTGATACCCCTTCCCATGTTTTTCCCCCACCTTCCCTTCTCGTACCCCCTCCCAATCATCCTGTTTTTCCCTTTCTCTTCCCTGTTTCAAATAAACATATATACAACATACCAGGTACCAATGTCTTATATAGTAATAATGTGAGATAAATCATAAGGGGAAAAAAAGAGAAAAGAAGAAAAGAGAAAGAAGAAAGAGAAAAGAAAACAATTTCACATGGTACATTAAGAACACCTCTTGCTTGTTTCCATATGTTGGAGTTTATTTCACTTATCCTCATGCTATATAGCCATATGTACATAGCTTTTCAGCTGTTGTGGTCCTCTGATAGGAGAATCCTAGACATATACTAATTGTTACAAATGAGGGAAACCATGGAGCCTATGTGCCTTTGGGTCTGGCTTACTTCACTTAATGTTATTTTTTTTCTAAGTCTTTATATGTCCTTACAAATGGGGCAATGTCATTCTTTCTTATGGTAGCATAGAATTCCACTGTTTATAAGTACTTGACTAAATTAGGAAAAATAAAATTATTAAAAAAACAAAAATATTATAAACATTTACTCCCCCAACATGGGAGCACCCAAATTTGTCAAACAAACCCTCTTAGGATTACAGAACAAGATAGACTCAAACACAATCATAGTGGGTGACCTCAATACACCACTCTCAACAAATGACAGGTCAACTCAACAAAAGTTAAGCAAAGACACCATCGACTTAAACGACACCATAACCCAGCTGCGCTTAACAGATGTACACAGTGTCTTCCAACCAACGGCGAAACTTTTTACACTTTTCTCAGCAGCACATGGAACACACTCCAAAATAGATCATATAATAGTTCATACAGAAAACTTAAGCAGATACAAGAGGACAGATATAATCCCATGCATTCTATCAGACCACAGTGGAGTCAGACTAATTCTAAACAACGCAGTCAAAGTCAAAAAACATTCAATTATTTGAAACTGAACAACACACTTCTGAATAACTCCTGGGTAACAGATCAGATCAGAAATGAAATTAAAAACTTCCTTGAATGTAATGACAATCAAGAAACATCACAAAGGAACTTATGGGACACAGCAAAGGCAGTTCTCAGAGGCAAATTTATCACACTAGGAGCGCATATTAAAAAGACAGAAGAAGAGCATGTAAATAACCTAAAAAAAAACAAACACCTAGAGGAGCAAGAAAAAGTTAATTCTAAAACAACTAGAAGGACAGAAATAACAAAAATAAAATCAGAAATTTCAGAGATTGAAATAAGATCTACTATACAAAAAAATTGATAAATCAAAAAGTTGGTTCTTTGAGTCAACAAAATAGATAGACCCCTGGCAAGATTAATCAAAAAAAGGAAAGTGGAGACTCAAATAAACAAGATTAGAGACCCGACGGGAACAATTACAACTGATTCCCAAGAAATTCAGTCCATAATGAATAGTTACTACCAGGACCTATATTCAAAGAAACAAGAAAATCTAGTAGAAATGGATGATTTCTTAAATAAATATAGGCTACCCACACTGAACAACAATGAGGTAAACAAATTGAACAAACCAATCTCTTACAACAAAATTGTGGAAGCAATCAGGGAAATGCCAACCAAAAAGAGCCCAGGTCCAGATGGATTCACTGCAGAATTCTACAAGACATTTACAGATGAAATAACACCTATACTCTTGAAACTCTTCCGAGAAATAGAAACAGAAGGAGCAATACCAAACTCATTTTATGAAGCTAATATTACTCTCACTCCCAAACCAGGGAAAGACCCAACAAAAAAGAAAACTACAGACCTATCTTTCTAATGAACACAGACGCAAAACTCAATAAAATATTGGCCAACAGAATCCAGAAACAAATTTAAAAAAATCATACACTATGATCAAGTAGGATTCATCCCACAGATGCAAGGCTGGCATAACATTCGCAAATCAATCAAAGTAATACATCACATCAATAGAGCTAAGGATAAGAATCATATGATAATTTCTCTGGACGCGGAGAAGGCGTTTGACAAAATACAACACCCATTCATGTTGAAAGCACTAGAAAAAATAGGAATAAGAAGTACATTCCTCAAAATAGTGAAAGCCATAGATGAAAAACCTACAGCCAGTATTATACTAAATGGTGAAAGACTGGAACCATTCACCTTAAAATCAAGAACTAGACAGGGATGCCCACTCTCTCCTCTTCTCCTCAATATAGTGCTGGAACCCTTAGCCAGAGCAATAAGGCAAGAAAAGGACATAAAAGAGATTCACATAGGGAAAGAAGAAATTAAACTATCCCTATTCCCAGATGACATGATCCTCTACTTGAGTGACCCAACAAACTCCACTCCCACACTCCTAGAATTAATAAACTACTTTATCAAAGTGGCAGGATACAAAATTAACCTTCAGAAGTCAGTAGCCTTCTTGTACACCAGCAATACACAAACAGAAGGCCCAATCAAGAAAATGATCCCATTCACTATAGCCCCCAAGAACAAAATACTTAACCAAAGATGTAAAGGAATTATTCAATGAAAACTATAAAAGCTTAACGAAAGAAATTAAAGAGGACACTAGGAAATGGAAAGACATCCCATGCTCATGGCTAGGGAGAACCAACATAGTGAAAATGGCTATACTGCCAAAATTGATATACAAATTCAATGCACTCCCCATCAAAATCCCAAAGACATTCTTTAAGGAAATAGAAGATATAATCCAAAGATTCATATGGAACAAGAAAAGACCTAGAATAGCCAAAACAATTCTAGGCAAAAAGAGCAATGCTGGTGATATTACAATACCAGACTTCAAACTCTACTATAGAACCATAATAACAAAAACTGCTTGGTATTGGCACAAAAACAGACCAGAAGATCAGTGGAACAGAATAGAAGATCCAGAAATAGAACCACATACCTATTGGCAACTTGTATTTGACAAAAGAGTCAAAGATATACAGTGGAACACACACAGCCTATTCAATTATTTGTGCTGGTAAAACTGGGCAGCCACATGCAGAAAACTAAAAATTGACCCTAGCCTTTCACCACGCACAAGCATTAACTCAAAGTGGATCAAAGACCTCAACATCAGACCAGAAACCGTGAAACTGCTACATGAAAAAGTAGGAGAGACACTGGAACTCATAGGCATAGGCAAAAGATTCCTGAACAGAATCCCAGGGTCACAACAGATTGGAGAGAGACTCGATAAATGGGACTACCTAAAAATAAAGTTTCTGTACAGATAAAAACATAGTCACAAAAGTAGAGAGACAGCCAAGCAAATGGGAAAAGATATTCACCAGCAATACATCTGACAAATGCTTAATATCCAGTATCTACAGGGAACTCAAGAAACTAATCCCCCGAAAACCCAATAAACCATTCACTAAATGGGCAAGGGAACTAAAGAGAGACATATCAGAAGAAGAGATTAAAATGGCAGAAAAGTATATGAGAAAATGTTCATCATCTATAGTCATAAAGGAAATGCAAATAAAAATAATCCTAAGATACCACCTTACCCCAACAAGAATGGCCAAGATTTTGAACTCAAACAATGACAGTTGCTGGCGGGGTTGTGGAGAAAAAGGAACCCTACTACACTGCTGGTGGGAATGTAGACTAGTTCAGCCACTCTGGAAAGCAGTGTGGAGGTTTCTTAAAGAACTGAAAATAGACCTTCCCTACGATCGATCCTGCCATACCACTTCTGGGCATCTATCCTAAACATCATGACCCAAGATATGATAAGGACGCCTGCTCAGCTATGTTCATCTCTGCACTATTCACAATAGCCAGGCGATGGAAACAAGCCAGATGCCCTTCTGCAGATGAATGGATACAGAAAATGTAGTATATATACACAATGGAATTCTACATAGCCAACAGACAAGATAAAATAATGGCATTCACAGGGAAATGGATGAATCTAGAGTGAATTATGTTGAGTGAGACAAGTCAAGACCAAAGGAACAAAAGGCGCATGGTATCCTTAATATGTGGCTATTAAATCCAAAGAGTACAAGAGCAAGGACTCAATATTTGCATACCCAAAGCTATGGACATGGTAATGGAAATATAAACATAACTAAATAGACATAATAACCTATGACTCTATAGACATAATGTTTTATTTCATAAATTAATATGTTTCTATGACATACAAACTCTTAGCCTAATTTTGATTAAGTTCTAAATACTAAGTCCCAGTGATTGTAAATAGAGATTCCCTCCTTGAACACTTGTTTGTTAAACTTGTCATTTAAAATATGATGTAAAAATCAACATTAATAAATTCTTTAAAAAATAATAAGTATTAGATCTTCTTAAGCCACTCATCTTCTGAGGGTATCTGAGTTGATTTCATAACTTAGCTATGTTAAATAATGCTGTAACAAACATGGTCATGGTCATGCTAGTAGCTGTAGTATGTCTTTGTTTATGGACATAAACAAGGAGAGGGATTGCTGATCCAAATGTAAGTCTATATTTAGTCTTTTGAGAAACCACCATACTGCTTTCCAGAGTGTTTAAACAAGCTTACACTCCCACCAACAGTGTATTAAGGGTCATTTCAGGCCACATCTCTGCCAGCATCTGTTGTTATTAGATTTCTTGATCATGGCCATTGTAACTGGAGTGAGGTGAAATCTCAGAGTTGCTTTGATTTGCATTTCTTTTATGGCCAGAGATGTCAAGCATTTCTTCATATATGTAGACCATTCTTATTTCCTTTTCAGAGAAGTCTCTTTTTCAGTCTTTAACCTACCTTTTAATGGGATGGTTGTTGTTTTGAGGATATGTTTTTGAGAAATTAAATTTTGTGAGCTGTAGGTATTATATTTTAGATATAAGGATTTTGGGGGCCAGGAGTTTGGCCTAGTGGTAGAGTGCTTGCCTAGCATGCACGAAGACCCGGGTTTGATTCCTTGGTACCACATACATAGAAAAAAGCCGGAAGTGGTGCTGAGGCTCTAGTGGTAGAGCTCTAGCCCTAAGAAAGTCCAAAGATAGTGCTCAGGTGCTGAGCTCAAGTCCAGGAGTGGCAAAAAATAAAATAAAATAGATATAAGGTGTTTGTCTGTTGTATGGCTAGTGAAGATTTTCTCCTACTCTGTGGGCTTTCTATTTAACTTGCTAGCTATGTCCTTTGACATATAGAAGCTCTGCAGTTTAATGCAGTCTCATTTGTCCAAACTTCCTTTAATTTGTTATGTTTCTGCACCTTTATTGAGAAAGTTTTGACCTCTGTCAAGGAGTCCTATTCCTTACTGTAAAGTTTTCAGGGTATCTCCTTTTACTTCAAGGTCTTTGATCCATTTCGAATTAATTCTGGTGCAGGGTGACATATAAGGATCCAACTTTAGTTTTCTACAGATGCTTAACCAATTCTGCCAGCACTAATTATTGAAGAGTCTGTTTTTTCCATCCTATTAATTTTGGCTCCCTTGTTGATTTCTAGGTCTTTGTTTCCATTCCATTGGTCCTCACGTCAGTTCTTGTGCCAGTACCAAGCTGTTTTTGTTACTATAGCTCTGTGACAGAGTCTGAAGTTTGGTATTGATATTCCTCCAGTACTGTTCTTTCTGCTAAAGATTGTTTTTTGCTGTATTGAGTCTTTTATTAAAGAATGATATTGGGATATTGATGAGTACTGCATTGAATTGGTAGAAAGCCCTTAAAACTGCCATTTTTAATAGTGTTTGAATATCACAAAGTAAGACAAACTTTACAAAAGATTGGTTGCTGCTTTATCAGGATTCCAGGAACTATAGACATATATTTAATAAATGGGAGTTTTGTGTAGAAAGAGTGGTTAGAAAACATAAAAAGTAATTTAACAAGAAAAATAAATAAAACTCATGAACACCTTACATTCTGTAACTTCTTCAAATAAAAGTTATAACATCATCGCAACCTCCTATTGCTTACTCTTCCTCCAAAATTATCTTATTTTACACATTATCATCATCCTCTTTTCCCCAATATACACGTTAAAAAGAGTATAAAGATTTATACTAGGCACCAATGGTTCCTACCTGAAATTCTAGTTTCATAGAAGTCTATGATCTGAAGGACTATGATTCAAGGGCAGTCCAGGCAGAAAGTTCTCTAGATTCCATCCCCAAAATAAGCAGCATGGGGCTGGGGGTTTGGCCTAGTGGTAGAGTGCTTGCCTAGCATGCACGAAGACCTGGGTTCGATTCCTTGGTACCACATACATAGAAAAAACTCAGAAGTGGTGCTGAGGCTCAAGCGGTAGAGCTCTAGCCTTGAGAAAGTCCAAGGACAGTGCTCAGGGCCTGAGCTCAAGCATAGGCAAAAAAAGAAAAAGAAAAAAGAAAAAAAACAAGCAGCATAAAAAGAGGACTGGGGATGTAGCTCAAATACTAGCATGCTGGCTTATTAAGGTCTGAGGACCTGAGTTCAACATCCAATTCAAGAATAATCAATAGCTCTTCCATTACAGATCTAGTGTTGTCAATCTTTTC
The DNA here is from genome assembly GCF_031878675.1 of Megascapheus bottae. Classification (NCBI taxonomy): domain Eukaryota; kingdom Metazoa; phylum Chordata; class Mammalia; order Rodentia; family Geomyidae; genus Megascapheus; species Megascapheus bottae. Next base: position 30,750,803 of record NC_143517.1, on the reverse strand, counting down.
CATTTTTAACCTTCTAATCATTCTTTGTTAATCCCAATATTAATAGCCAACAACTATTTTCTCTTCATTCCAAGTGAAGATTCACTTCTTACCTTCAATCTGTTCTCATCACTAGCCTAGCTTCTCAGTCCTTTGTCTTAAGAAAATCAGCACTTTCCAAAACCCCACTTTTGATCATGTTACTCAGGGACTATATTAGTTAGGATTCTTCAGAGAAAGAAAAACAAACTATACTACTGGCTTTTCTGGTCTTCAGCTTGAAGATGGGAAATTGTAAGAGCTTTCATCCTTCATTATTGCATGAGCTAATGCCTTATACAATAAAAATGTATAGCTATATAGAGAGAATTATATATTTTAATAGTATAGAGATATTAGTATCCTACATGATCCTAAATATTTAATATTTTAATATTATATAGATTCATTTCAGTAGTCTATATGACATTTCAATAGTCATTATTCAGGCATTTGTTAGGAATTGGCTCACACAATTGCAAAGGCTGAGAAGTCTCATGATCTTCAAGCTGCATGAGTGAAACCCCAGAGAGCTGGTGGTATCATTGTAGTCCGATTCCTGAGGACCAGGAAAGCAGATGGTATAAATTCTAGTCTAAGTCAGGATAAGACTAATAATGTACCATCTGGAGCAGAAATTCTCCCTTCCTCCATCTTTTTGTTTCTTTAAGGACTTCCATGGATTAAATAATGCCCATTCATACTGGCCCATCCTCCAGTTCAAGTGCTGATCTCATCCAAATACCGCCTCCCAAGTAAGGTGTTACATCCTGTCTTGCACCCTGTGGACTTATCAAGTCAACTCCTACTATTAACTATCACAAGGATCTACTAGTTCTCTACCAACTAAATCTTTTTTATTCAAGATTAATCAATACTACTACAACTATACCCTCTAAGCAGATCTCTTCTTCTTCTGGCCTTTGTTCATGCTGCTTACATTAGCCTAGTCAGTGGTCTCTCTTTCCTACTACCTTTTCTCTAGGATTCAAATCTGGGCACATTTTGATTTCTCCCAACTTTCTCTCAACCTATTAAAATTCAACTATAACGGATTATCTTTTTCATTTTCACACTGTACATCATTCTACTGTTGCTAATTTCTGGCTAATTATAAATTATTTTTACTTAGCTATAAATTATAACAACACAAAGACTAACTTCTAAGCTTTGTTTGTGTAAGTTGTTTTTTTAAGGGAGAGATTATATGGTTTTCTATTTCTGTTCTGATTTGTATTTCTTTGAGCACAAGTGAAGTCAAGCATCTTTCCTATGTCAATTGTTATTTGTTTTTCCCCATATTATATTTATCTAGATGAGGAACATTGGAAAGCAGAAAATAATGCAACGTTCTGGCAAGTATGTACCTTGGAAATACCATTCTGGCAATATATTTAGCAAAATCCTGGCAGTATATTTTAAAATATAGCAGGACTATTTCAGAGTATATATATATATATATATCCCAGAAAATTCCCCAGCAGGTCTATAAGAGGAAATGGCATGAAGAAAGACAGCATTTTTTATAGCACAAAGGAATTGGAGGCAGCTCAGCAGAATGGATAGCAACAATATGAAGTGTGGAAGTGCAGATATGTTTATAAGATGGAACTCTATTCAAAACTTGGAATTAATGGGTTACCTTTGCATAGTGAAACATGGATAAATCTCTTTCAAATACTTTAGGTAGCTGCTGAAAAAAGCAAGGGGAAAACATATCTTCCATAATTCCATGCATATGTATTTGTTTAAAACCCATCTAAAAAAGACCCATCAGGAAAAAACTATTACATAGTCAAATTTATTAACTTGTAACAAAAAAAACACTTGAAGGAGTAAATAGTGTCTCACAAAACACAGGAAGGACAAGCTTACTATGAAATATTGCAAGAGAGAGTTTAAGTATAGTTTAAGTGGAGTGATCTTTGACATACTTAAAGCAAAACTGTCTAAAGGGGTTAACATTAGGCTTAGGCAAGAAAGCTTAACATTAAGCTTAGAGATAGACTCCAGAAACAACTACAGTCAGAAAAAGAGACAAAGAGACTGTTATGACTAGAACATCTTTTTTTTTTTTTTTTTTTTTTGTACAGGGGTGGGGCGGGGGAAGAGGGTTGGTCTTGTAACTTGAACTGTGGGCCTGAGCACTGTCCCTGAGCAGTTCAGCTCAAGGCTAATGCTCTTCCAGTTTGAGTCACAGCACCACTTCCAGTTTTCTGGTGGTTAAATGGAGATGAGAGTCCCATAGACTTTCATGCCCAGACTGACTTTAAGCTGCAATCCTCAGATCTCAGCCTCCTGAGTAGCTAGGATTACAGGTATGAGCCACTGGTGCATGGCTTCCTCTTGTACTAAAAGTTAAACATCTGGCTACTTCTATGTTTCAAAAATGGGTATAAATGCGCAATGTACCCATGTTGCTGATAAGATTTCATCTAGCAAAAAAAAAAGATTTCATATAGCAAAGTTTCTGAGTCTATGATTCAAGTAAACAAAAGTTTCTGAGCACTCTGTCTTTTGTTGATTACCAAAAGTAGTTTCTAGGGACCCTAAATTTAAAGCATAGACAAAACACTGTAAATTGACATGTCAGGCAGTGGCAGAGTGCTTCCTAGAATGCATGAGGCCCTTAATCTCCAGCAACAAATAGACCATGTAATTAAAAAATATCCAGATATCTATGGAAACATGCCATATGCATTGAATTTTCAGGAAACAGCATAGTAGTAGCACAGCACTCTATCGATGCTTAATTTCTGCATCACTGCAGATTGAACAGAGATAGCAAAATATATAGATAGTGACTGTGGAAAGAGAAAAATTAAAATTATAATAGAAATAAATAATCTAACTCTTAATAGCCTTGTGCATGTAACCATATAAAATTGTGTTTATAGAAAAGAACTCCAAGAAATGGAAAAAAGAGGTTATTTTTTTTCTTATTTTGTTTTTCTCCTCTGTTGCTGATTTTGTTTCTTGTACCTTTTGTCTTATACATGAGTTTATCTGTTTGGAGGAGGGTGAGGAGGAAGCACAGAGATGGTGGGACAAACATTGAACAGATGCAGCAGGGATACTCACTAGACACTATGCTGAGAATGAGCTATACAATTTGTGGGAAGGATGGGAGGGAAAACCTGGGAGAAGGGGTGACACTGTTCAGAAAGCAATGGACTCATTTCCTGACCTATGGGACAATAACCCTTCTGTACATCACCTTTACAATAACAATTTAAAACCAAAAAAGGGAGTTTGGCCTAGTAGTAGAGTGCTTGCCTAGCATGCATGAAAACCCGGGTTAAATTCCTTGATACCACATACATAGAAAAAGCCAGAAGTGATGCTGAGGCTCAAGTGGTAGAGCTCTAGCTTGAAAAAGTCCAAGGACAGAGCTCAGGCCCTGAACCCAAGCACAGGACTGGCAAAAACAATAAGAAAGAAAAAGAGAAGAAAGAGACAGAGAAAGAGAGAGAGAGAGAGAGAGAGAGAGAGAGAGAGAGAGAGAGAGAGAGAGAGAGAGAGAGAGAGAGAGAGAGAGAGAGAGAGAGAGAGAGAATTTGACCTGGGAATGTGGCTCAAGTGGTAGAGCACAGAGGCCTTTACTCTAAGCCCAATACTGAAGGGGGAGTGGAGGAAGAAAATGGAAAAGAAAAGGGGGAAAAGGGTAGTTTATTCAGAAATAAGGATATAGTTTAGTAGTACAGTATGTGCCTAGTACTAACCTACAGCAATCCTGAGTCCTAATCACTAGCATACACACACACACACACACACACACACACACACACACACACACATCACACATACATATCATTAGGAAGGAGGCAATTCTGCTTTTTATGAATTTGCCTTTGCATCTAAAACTTAGTGACTTATAGTAACAATTACTCATGAACTTATGATTCTAATGTTTCCAATTTGGTCTACAATCAGCTGGTGGTTCTTCTGGCCTCTCTTGGAGTAATTTAAGCATTCCTTTCAGCTATGTATTGACTAGTGTAGATGAAGAAGGCCAGTCTTCAATGGAATTATGCCTCTAATCCATATGGTCTCCCATTTACTCTTCACAAGGTTCACCTGGTCCTGGAACATCCATGAGTCCAAGAGACAAAGCAAGTTCTGGAGGCCTAGGCTCCAAACTGGTCATCATTACTTCTACCATATTCTATTAAGACAAGTCACAAGGCAAGCCTAGATGCAATGATTAGAACAATGAAATCTACTTTTTTTTTTTTTTTTGGTGGATCATGGGGCTTGAACTCTGGGCGTGGGCGCTGTCCCTGAGCTCCTCAGCTCAAGGCTACCACCCTATCCCTGCAGCCACAGCTCCACTTCCCATTTTCTGGTGGTTAACTGGGTATCAGAGTCTCACATTCTTTTGTTCCCGGGCTGGCTTTGAACCCTGATCCTCAGATCTCAGCCTCCTGGGTAGTTAGGATTACAGGCTTGGGCCACCACGTCCCACTTAAATCTACTTCTTAATGAGAGGACTGCAGAGTCACAGGGTAAAAAACAGTGGAGCTGGAAAAAGTGGAAAGATTATTCAATCTGTCACTCAGACAAAGTTTTATGTAAACTGTGGGACTCCCAATTAATGAACAATTTGCAGTGCAGATATGATCTGTGTCATATTTAAGACATACATACATGAAACATCTGTAATTCAATTTTAACTTGCTGTACTATATTTTTAGTTTATGTCAGGAAACCTTATACATACACCATATCAAAATTTTGTAAAATTTTCCTTGAAAAGCAAGCAGTTGCCTAGAAATTACTTTTACAATGTATGTTATCAAATGTTATATTCAAATGGGCCAAAAGCTCTCAGTCCATACCAGAAATTAAAACAAAAAACTTACCGTTGCTTCTGTAGTCTAGAGGCCATTTCTGGCTTAATGCTGCTATTAAGTAACCCTAAAATAATATATAACACATTTCTTAAACTCAGTTATATAGTGGGTAAAAAATTGCTATATCTAATACCAACAAGAGAAGAATCTATGCTTCCTATAATTTGGACCTGTTTTACATTTGTTATAATTCTTTCCTTTCCTATGAGGAATGTTTTCAAGTCTTTCAAAGAGATTAATCACTACACTGTTCTGGAACTTATTGTAGCTAATCAGACCAAAGATAGTTAAAATTCATGTTTTAAGCACCATACCCATAACAATGTAGTAAAATTTGATGTTTTCTTCTATGAGATTTTATGACTAGCTCTATTTTCCCTACCATAACTTTTGTGACTAGAACTGATGGTACAAAGGTCAAATAAATGTGCATCGTTAAGCAATACCTGACATTTCTAGGTAATAACTCCCTTGCATGAGGCAACGGAAAGCTACCTGAAAGGTCATAGCCTTTCTTACTGTCCTGCTGCACTGCCAGTCACCACTGCCCACAGCACACAGTGAATCTGCAACAAATTTATGGGTGACCTCTCTGATGGGAATCCCAGGTAAACAGGAATTCAGCACACAGTCAAGGTGAAGGTTTATTAACCAGGCTTATAATGTAGTTTCATGCATCCAGCCTTAAATAAATCTTAAAGCTCGGTTGTTTGTAACAGAATCACAGACTTGAGAATTCACAGACTCTTATTTCAAATACTCAGTTCACAAAGCACAAGCCATAATCCTTTTCCAGAGTTACTGTGGAGTATGGTAGTCCCAGGCTGAATACCACATAACTTTTCAAACACAAAGATTATATACTAACTTCATAAAACAGTACCTACTAAAAGCAGGAATTTTTTTTCAAGTAAACAAATGCATTTCTCCAAATTTCACAGGGTCAATTGATGATCAAGCTTGTCAAGTTTGGACCACGTTTATATTCCATGAGAGGAAAGATTAAATTTAGCTTGTCTTTCAGAAAGTGATTTCATCACAAATTTTATTAGGACTGGACTATGTGAAAGACAAATATAGTTTGCATTTAGATGACATGTTTGCAAAAGTGTAAAGGGATAGTTGTGACACAATAAGGTTATCACAAATCCACTCATCTTGCTGTCCCAACAATGTTTACTAATCCAGTCTATTTGCCTATATCATGCCACCCAAAGGCCATTTCTCTTAGAAAGCCTTCTTTGTGTTCTCTGTGTTGTAACACCCTATGTAGATCCCAAATGAAACACAAAAACATTCCCAAAGATCTCTCAGATCTCCCCAACTGCTTCAAATATTCCTTAGATTTCACAGAGACACTCCCCTACTCTATAAATTTCAGGATTTTCTCGTGTAAAGAAGTTTGGCATACATATAATGAATGATTGTTGTCCTTAATGTACTATGTTGTCTCTCATCTCCTTTGCTGTCCCTTGGTTATCTCATATTGGTATAGTATCTCACTTTGTTATCTGATATATTGAATTTATTTGTATTTGGATATTTGAAAATTGATAGGGAAGGGGGGAAAACCAAGACGGGTGGGGGGGTGTGGGGGGAGGGAAATGGGTACCAAGACATGTGAAAGGGTATCAATGTTATGTGAATTAATGCACCTTCTATCTGGCAAATATCATGTAACCCTTTTACTAATTACAATAAAAAAAAAGAAGTTTGGCATAGTGGTAGAGTGCTTGCCTAGCATGCACGAAGACCCAGGTTCAATTCCTTGGTACCACACACCTAGAAAAAGGTGGAAGTGGTGCTGTGGCTCAAGTGGTAGAGCTCTAGCTTTGAGAAAGCCCAAGGACAGGGCTCAGGCCTTGAATTCAAGGCCCAGGACTGGCCAAAAAAAGAAAAGAAATGTCTGTCTTTCTAACTTCTATAACTATCTTTAACTCATCATTCAATATGTATTTATTTAGCAAGTTCCTACTAAATGCCCAGAGTTCTAGGTTCTGGGAATAGAATGGGAACAGACAAAAAAAATAATAATCTCTGATTTCTTTTTCTTTTTAACTTCGGCTTGGTTGTTTAAAGTCATTATTATATATAAATATAATAAAACATCATGCAATCACAGATGATGTCTCTACATGATAACAAATACCCTGGGAATTAAACATTAACATTACTATGCTCTATTAGACATGTCCTGTATGCATATTTCTATACCTTGCTCCTCAACACATTCAAACTTAAATTCCTGTCACCTCTGCTGTTACTGCAACCTTCTAGGCACACAGTTCCTCAGGCTCAGCACCTGCACAAATAAAACTATGCAACTGCTATGAGATCCTGAAGATTCACTAGAATGAATAAATCCCCTTATGTCATGCTTTTAAAACACTTGATTTCTTAGAAATTGTAAGTGAAGAGGGATAATAAAGTAAATAAAGCCTAAATGAAGAGAAAAGATGGAAAGAACTGAGAAAGAGCCAGAATTTCATTAAGACTGATTAGGAAGGGCCTCTGCAGGAGATGCAGAAGGTCAGGAAGCAAAGGAAGAGGTCTTCCAGGAAAGGGCAACATGGAGCACATAGAACATGAGCCCAAAGCACACCAGGAACAATCGATAGGAGCAAGAAAGTCCAGATGATTGAAGCAGCATAGCTAAATCAATAAAAAGAAAGTAGGGAAGGAAACAAAAGAAGAAGAGGAGGGGGTCATGCTAGGAGGGACACTGAAAGTTGTTAGAATTAGTGGACTAAAGACACCAGTGGATAACAATTTGCTAGTGTTGTGATACTAGGATTGAGGTGAAAAGCACATTGCTCTGGGAAATGGAGTTACTTAGAAGTGAGACTTATGGTGTGGGTTTCTTATCAAGAATAATAACATTCTGGTCTCAAATATGATCTTTGGAATGTGAGGCAAAGTAGAGACCAATACGATTACCAAGACATATACATATATTTATTTATTTATTTATTTATTTATTTATTTATTTATTTATAATAAGGATATTGACCTAACTCAATGATTAGAGCAATCTGATGATTAAAATTCCAAGTCAGAGAGCCTAAAGAGGAGGAAAAACTCATCCAAAGCTTTGGTCAGGAGCTGAGCCAGTAGGATCGCAATTTCCAAAGCAGCCTGGGCTAAGTATGGAGTCCTATTTCCAAAAACAAAACAAAAAGTAGGAGGTAAGACTAAAGAGGGAACTAAGTCCAGTGGTGGATCAGGAAGAGGAAATACCCTCCACTTGACAAGGCTGTAGAGGAAACAGTGTGCACTCAAGTAAGAAGTAGAAGAAGGGACTGTGTCAGATCAGGCATTAATCTAAGGGATTTTACTAATGAATAACACAGTTCCACGGATCAGAGTGGAAGGGTTGGGCATCAGAAAGAAGTGGGATGTTGGAGTGAGAATCTGGATTAGAGTACAGAAGCTAATTACCTGGACTTGCTGTGAGGACTGGCAGGAAGAGACTCAGTTGTCATGGGACAGCAGAGAAAAGTAACAAATGCTTGGGTAGGTGGGGTGATATTTCCAGCCCCCTCCAAAAAAAAATAACAAGTGAAACACCAGGTGCCAGTGGCTTATGCCTTTAATCTAGTTATTCACGGGTCTGAGATCTGAAGACTGCATGTAGTTCAAAGCCAGTCCAGTTAGGAAAGTGAGACTCTTATCTCCACTAACCTACAAAAAAAGCTGGAGGTGGAGCTGTGGTTCAAGTGATACAGCACTATCCTTGAATATAAAAAGCATAAGGTCAGCACCAAGGCCTATAGTTCAAGCCTCAGGACTGACCAAAAGGATAAAAACAGGCCAGGAGGGTGGCCTAGTGCTAGATTGCTTGCCTAGCACGCACAAAGCTCTGGGTTCAATTTCTCAGTACCACATATATAGAAAAAGCCGGAAGTGGCACTGTAGCTCAAATGGAAGAGGGCTAGCCTTGAGCAAAAAGTATCCAAGGACAGTGCCCAGGCCCTGAGTTCAAGCCCCAGGACTGGTAAAAAAAGAAAAGAAAAAAGAAAAGTATAGCAAGGGAGGATACTAGATACCCGAAGGCATGAGAGGGAAGGCTCATTCCAGGTGTAGAGGGGCTTCTTCATGTTATTTCCATATTTTATTATATCATAAGGTTAGAAATTAGAATCTCCTTTTGGATTCTCCTATTGTTTGCTAGGGGAATGCTGAGGTGCTTACTACTATGCAAGGAAGAGAACACTTCTTACAGGGTGAAATGGATAGTGGGAAAAGACAAATCATTTCCTTCTTGAACTCTCTAGAGCTCTCCAATTCCTCACATTTTTCTGAGAGCAGTTCTGGAAGACAAGCTGCTGTTACCTGGTGTTTGTTGAGTCTACTGCTGAGTAGACTTAACATATGGCTATCTTTCCCCCATTGTATGAAGTCATCATTCTGCTTGGAACAATACACACCTACTCCCGTTTCTTTCGGAAAATGGATAGCTAGGCTAAGGTGTGATTCTCTAAGAACACTGCCATTTCTTCTGAGTTTTCTGTAGGATGAGGCTAAAGATAATAGTGACAGGTGGTCCAGACATAGTCTCACCACAAACAAGGGTTTGGCAGTCTGAGATCTGTCTTGTCACCAAATTAAGCCTCCCAATCATTAGGGAATTGAGATCTGGGTCCATAAGTGATTTCACATGGAGCTAGAATGGTAATAAGAAAAGAAATCAGAAAGCTGGTCACTGACAGCTCTCATCTGTAATCCTAGCTGTTCAGGAGGCCGAGATATGAGAATCATGGTTAGAAGTCATCCTGGGGTAGGACAGTCCACAAGACTCTTATTTCAAATCAATCACTAGAAAAGTGGAAGTGGTGTTGAGGCTTAAAGTGGTAGAATGGTAGCTTGAGTGAAAAAGCTCAGGGACAGCACACAGATCCTGAGTTCTAGCCCCATGACCACAACAACAAAATAAATAAGGAAAGAAAGAAAAGAAAAAGAATTGAGAAACAGACCAAGAATAAGATGAGGATTCTGAAGCAAAAAATGACCACTGTCAACTTCTCCACAAAGGCAAAGCCATTGTAGCTAGACCAAAGTTTAACAATAGGCCCAGAATATAAACTCTACCTGCTGGTCCACCTCCTCTCTTTACTCCTCTTAAACCTTTCCTCTATAATTTGATAGTCCATCAAACTCCAACTTCTTTCCATTTCATCTGCTCTCTTCACAGAAGCTTTCACCATCATTTTTTAGCTTCCATGACACATCCTCAGCCAACTGTTCTTTGCCTTCCAGATTAGAATAACCAGGTCTCTTCCTACTGTACACTATCTTACATAGCGGTCTCCCACCTTTCTCACTGCTGTTCTATTTTGTCTTCACATTAACAATAACTTCCACAAAGGTAACATATGTGGCTGCTTTTTGGAATACTATGGTATTACTAAAGCCCAATCCAAGGACTAGAATCAAGAGGAACAATTACATTTATATGTATGTATGTATGTATGTACATATATATTATATGCATATATAACTTGTAACACATGTGTAATGTATCATATATTACAGTGTATTATACATCTGTAATGCAAAATACATACTATACATTATACATAATATGTATAATATATAAGATGTATAATATATGCTAATATATGCAATATTGAATAAAATATATGTAATATGTATAGTAACATATACAATTTACACTAATATATGCATATGTGTGTTATATATACATGTATATCATGTATATGTAATGCATATTATATTATATGCATATATATACATAATGTATACTACATATATAATATATATAAAATGTTAGATGGATATATCCTCTGCTTAACATAACTGACCAAATCAGTAAGACCAAATAGAGCCCGAGCAGGCAAATATGCCACAAGGGAATAGGATAGGGCTGTCCTCCTGTCATGTGTAGATTAATGCTGTGGTCACAAGAGTGGGTCAGTTACTGTAGAGGTGAGTTCTTGTCATCTGTTTGTTTACTGTAGCCCTCAGCAGTGCTATGTCTCAGCAGAGGCCATCACGACATGCCAGCACCACACACTTCAATTTCCCACCTTGAATTATTTATAAATTACTCAATCTTTATAATTCTGTTACAGCAGAAGAAAATAGATTAAAACATGTTATTGCTAACTTTCCTATTATTTAATAAATGGAGACAGAAATGAAATGAAAACAAGACACTACTGTGTCACATCAAGAAGTAACTTTATCCAAAGGGGATTCACATGGAGGATACATTTAACACATTAATTCATATATTATAACATTTACAGACTTAGGTATGACATTCATAAAAATTGTCTCTCACAATTTCCATACTTCTGACCTTATATATCACTTTCAGGAAGAAAAATAGAGAGTAAGACTTATTAAAGATAGCTTTCTAGTAAATTTACAAAATGATTTAAGAAAAAAACCAAAGTATATCAAAATACAGCATTAGTAGCAAGGGGCCACTGAATTTACATTAGAAAAATCTGCCTAAGGTACACCTAAAGCAAATAGCTCTAAGTCTTTCATAAGACTTTAAATGTTTAAAGGTCATACAATTCACCTTAGCCACAAGATGACAGTGGACCATAGGTCTTGAGCCACAAAGCCAAGGGAAAACACAACGGCTCTGAGTTCAAGCTCTTGTACCAGCACCCAAAAGAAAAAAAAAAAAGAGGGAATGAATGACAGCACAAGATGCAAAGGGCTATTTTAATGCAAAACAACTTGTAATGTGACTGTTAGTTTCTATCAGAAATTTTTTAAATGACAATTGAGAAACAGCAACAGCTTTCATTTCCAACTGCAGAAAGGTACCAGTCACCTTAAGTCACTGGACTCATAGCTTAAATGAATTTACTGATGAAGCTAATCGAGAAATAAACAATTGAAAGAAAAATGTGTTTTAAAGGGAGTAATTCTGGAAAAAACAGAATATAAAAATTATAAAGGACAGCAAGAATGTTACTTGTCTGAGGAAAGTAATCAATGCTCACAACAAGCAGCTCCCAGCTGTCCAGGGCAGGTGACCCAGGAGTTGGTGAGGAGGTAGGGTGGGAATGGGGGAGCAGCAGGCACAGTGGGACCAGACACAGCATTCAACAGACAAGCTACACTTCTTAGTGCTTTCCACACATTAAGAATACATGGAAGTCATTTATTAAACACCTTTCTATGTTTAAAAAAGGGAACAGTGCAGGGCAGGGAGTTTGGCCTAGTGCTTACCTAGCATGCACGAAGACCAGGGTTCGATTCTCCATACATACATAGAAAAACTGGAAATGGTGCTGTGGTTTAACTGGCAAAGCACTAACCTTGAAGAAAAAGCTCAAGGTCAGTGCCCAGGCCCTGAGTTTAAGTCCCAGGACTGGCAAGAGAAAAAAAATGGGAACAAGCAAAGGATAGCAATAAGCACACAAAGAAACAGAATTAAAATTAGAACATCTGAAACAATGAAGTTTCAACAAAAAGAAAACTGTTCAATTTCCTTTTTTTTTTTTTTTTTTTTGGCCAGTTCTAGGGCTTGAATTCAGGATCTAGGCACTGTCCTTGAGCTTTTTCAAGGCTAGCATTCTACCAGTTGAGCCCCAGCACCACTTTTTCTGTGTATATGGTTCAGAGGACTTGAACCTAGGGCTTCGTGCATGCTAGGTAAGCACTCTACAATGAGGGAACATTCCTGGCCTATAAACTCAATTTCCTTTTCTATTGATAATGTTGAAATAATGTATTATCTAATCAGACATATTATACATAGATTAGTAGCCTTAGGTTTAAGAGTCACCCCAGAGGCAAGCAAGCCAAGTAGGAAGGGGTAACTGCCCACCTAAGCTCAGCACCTGGGCCAAGTAGATACCTTCTAAGCTCTCTTAGAAAACTAAGGTGTTGCTGGCAGACAGCTTACCTCCTTCGCATGTCGTACAGAGAAGAGGCAGGAGCCGCATAGCAGGTCTGCAGTAATGTGGTATGCTCAGGCATTTACTAAGGGACATAGGATAAGTACATAATTTTACATGTTAGCTCTGAGAAGGGGCCAGCATATGGATATGCACAGTCCTTGGCACACAGCTCCTTAATCAAAAGTTACTGAATCTAACTCTGAAAATGAAACACTTTCCATATAATATTTCTAATGGGTATGGTTAGGAAAAGAAATTTTACTCTTGAAAGAAATGATAGAGCCACCGTGACTCACACCTATAATCCTAGCTACTTAGGAGGTTGCAATCTGTGAATTATGAAATTGTATACCATTAAGATGTTAAAAGTGATTCTGATCTGGCAAATATCATGTAACCCTTTTATTAATTACAATAAAAATATATATATAAAATAGGGACTCTGATTAATACATATCTGAGTCCAAAAAAAAATATTTTTTAAAAAGTAAAAATGGCCAGGCGTAGTGACTCATGCCTATAATCCTAGCTACTCAGGAGGCTGAGATCTGAGGACTATGGTTCAAAGCCAGCCAGGGCACTAAAGAACATGATGAGACTCTTACCTCCTATTAACCACTAGAAAACTGGAAGTGGTGCTGTGGTTCAAGGGGTAAGGCAGTAGCCCTACAATTAACATATGGAACATTAGCAGAAAAAATTATAAAAATTACTTGGCAACTTTTCTATTTAAATTAGCCTTCCTTTAATCAGAATGAACTAGAATTCTGAATTTTCACCTTTATGTTTGGTCCACCTGGCTTTCCTGGCTAAAACAATGCTAATCATTTTAGCAGACCTATGCTTCTACAGAATCCTGAGTGTCTCATTCACTCAATGAAAAGCAAAGCAACTGGTGAGCATGCTTACAGTGCCACAATGGCAACGAGAGACATAAAACAGCACGAGAAGCTCCCTAGTTATGGCTGTGCACTTAGAACACTGAGCGTGCATCTCTCATGACATTTTCATCACATGGAAGCAAACAATAAAACAGCAGAAACCAGCCTCTCCTGCGCTGTTGCAATCTAAATAATTTCAGTACAATTAATATAATTCATCTGCAGTGCTGAATTGACTGGGTAAAGTTGGACTTGGCACTGGCTGCCTCAAAAAGCCCAGAAAGTATGCTTGAAAAAGAATCAAAAACAAAAACAAAGCTGACGTGTGCATTCTAAACACTGGGGGTAAAGAATACACAAAATGGTAGATACACAGCAGATACATGGTTTTGTGTACAGGATGGCATCGCTTCTCAAAGAGGCGGCAGAGGAATTCTGCCAGAGATGGTCAGGCTCATTATTTCACTGCTGGGTTCTTGGGAGGAAGGAGTTTGTATGTGTTGAAGTAGCCCACCACCTGCTGGGGGATTTCCGCCAAGACACACTGAGCCAGGGCCTCTTTAGGAGCCTGTAGACAAAAGAAATCAAAGTAGCTGTTAACAACTGAAAATGACAGATTCTTTTAAGAAAAGACTAGAATTACCTTGCTAGCTATTAACGAGCTATACTTCCCAATTCCCAGCTTTGTAGCTTTTCCCAGGAACAAGACTGAAAATATAGAATAAGCTAAATAATCAATGCTACCTATGATTGCTATTATTACCCATGCAAATTACCTGATAAGTCTTGGTTTCCAGGCTTTTAATGTTTGGCAATTTGTGGCTATTTTTTTTAAATTTTTAAATCTGTCTTTTATTTGTTTGCTATTAAATAATACCATTTCCTATTTCAAAACAATTATAGGAAGGTGTAAAGATAACTGGGGTGCCACGGCCCTTCACCTAATTTTCTTCAAAGCTATAGTACAACAGCTATAGTATAACATCAACCCAGGAAATTGACATTAGTATAGGCACTCATCAGGTTTCCCTATGTGTGTGAGTGTATTCAACTATATCATTTTGGGCCAATCTTAGTAATCAGACAAGCAAGCCAGAGCTATCTCATAGTCATAAAGATCTCCACTCATAATCCCATAGAGGCCACTTGCCCTTCATAGTTAGTGGTAATATAAAATGGTATAGCCACTGAAAATATTTGAGTGATTTGATATTTACATATGTAATTTCTATAGGACACGCACAAAAAAAAACAAAAACAAAAACAAAAACACCCCTATACATGAATGCTTGTAGCAGCTTTTCTATCCAATTGACCAAAACTAGAAACAATCCTAATATGTTTCCATGGGTGTAAACAAACTGTGGTACAATCATGTCATGCAATAGTACTCAGCAATAACAATGAATGCAAGTAAACAGTTTTTAAATAGCTTTCTAGTGGTACAGTGCTTGCCTAGCATGCATAAAACTCCGGGTTTGATTGCTTGGTACCACATAAACAAGAAAAAGTTAGAAGTGGTGCTGTGACTCAAGTGGTAGACTGATAGCTAGCCTTGAGCCGAAGAGCTCAGGAACAGCACCCAAACCCAGAGTTCAAATAAAATAGCTTTCAGTATGATTACAAAGACAGCCTTATAGGAAGGTTATTTGGGAAGAATAATATCCAGGTTCTATTTGTGTTCAGACTTCATGTGATTTCTATAAGTCATATTATCACATTAAATTTTATACAGCTTCATTAGTAAAATTCCACATACTTTTTTCCATGTGAAAACCAATACTAAGAACTAGCGTTTGAAGATTACTTGATAAGCCAGGCATGGTGTTTCATGCCTGTAATCCTAGCTACTCAGGAGGCTGAGATCTGAGAATCAAGGTTCAAAGACAATCCGCACATGAAAGTCCATGAGACTCTCCAAATAAACACCAGAAAAACTGGAATTGGCGCTGTGCCTCCTGTGGTATAATGCTAACCTTGAGTTGAAGAGCTTAAAGACAATGCCCAGAGCTGACAAATATTACTTATAGGGACCAGGAGTTTGGCCTAGTGGTAGAGTGCTTGCCTAGCATGCACGAAGACCCAGGTTTGATTCCTCAGAACCACATACATAGAAACAAAATTACTTATAAGATTACTAGAATATTTATGAAATGAGCAATACATTTACTTATCAGAGCAAACTACTAAAGCCTTTTGTACAACTGATGAAAAATGCAAAGTATTTAACCACAGATGAAAATACCCTTTCACATACTGATTCTTAAAAAGATGACATGATCATTTGAAATATGATGTAAAAATCAATGTTAATAAATTCTTTAATAAAAAAGATTATATGAATATATACATATAAAATAGGAATACAAATCAGGCTTGTTGGCTCATACCTGTAATCCTAGCTTACTCAGAAGGCTAAGATCTGAGGATCACAGTTCAAAGACAGCCTGGGCCTTAAAGTCTGTGAGACTCTGCTCCAATTAACGACTAAAAAATGGGAAGTGGCGCTGTGGCTCAAAGGGTAGGATGGTAGCCTTGAGCTGAAGACCTCAGGGACAATGCCCAGGCCCAGAGTTGAAACCCCACGACTGGCCAAAAACAACAACAACAAAAATAGGAATATAAGCAACAGCCTTAGTGACTCTCAGAAGAATTATTTTAAGCAATAAAAAGAGCCAATCTCAAAAGACAGTACACTGTCTATATAGATCTTTCTTGAAATGACAAAAATCATAGAAATGGAGAACAGATTAGTGATTTGATGGTTAAGAAGGCATGACAGACATAAAAAGGAAATGAATATGAGCAAGGTGAGTAGCCTTACAGAAGAGGTATTCTGAGTTGTGATTCTATATAACACTTCTTTAAGATGTTGCCACTGAAACAAACTGGGTCAAACAGTCTTCTAAGAGATTCTCATCGAATCACCTGCTACCCTGATAAATTCAAAATTACTCATTTTTTTGTTTCAAAGATAAAGATAAAATATGCATAACACATTCACAGCAATACCATATTAATGGTTCATCAAACAGTCTGCAAAATGTACTCAAGGCTAACAGTGGCACAGTCAATCAGAGCTCTCCTGTGGAAAAGGGGTAATACTAATCACTCATCCCTTCCCTACCTATGCACACTGACTCAGCTGTTTGCTTGTAGACTGGCAAAGGCCTGTGTTCAAATGCTAAGACGTCTGAATAGAGTGGAACAGTACTCACATTCTGGAACTGTCTGAAAGGCACAAACTGGACAATATCTCTGATGGCCGCCTCGCCCGATGGGGAGCGGAGACGTCCTCCATCACCGTCCAGAAATTCCATGGCACTAAAGTCAGCTCCGCCCACTCCCACAATGATAATGGACATAGGCAACTTGGCAGCATTCACTATAGCTTGTCTGGTTTCATCAAGGTCCGTGATCACACCGTCCGTAATAATCAAGAGCACAAAATATTGCTGTCAAAACAAAGAAGCATATCTGCTGAGCAGTCGGAGTCTCAGAGAGTATGATTAATGACCTCTCATTCTTGCTTCTTACCTTACCAGTCCTTACTCAGGGTATCATCTGCATAAAATATCCTATGATTCTCGGATGACAAGAGAATTCTCTGGTGACTCATACATTAAAATTGCCACATGCCACAAAATAAGGTTGGCA
Source organism: Megascapheus bottae (assembly GCF_031878675.1). Lineage (NCBI taxonomy): Eukaryota > Metazoa > Chordata > Mammalia > Rodentia > Geomyidae > Megascapheus > Megascapheus bottae. The sequence goes on along the minus strand of NC_143517.1, from coordinate 30,733,508 downwards.
AAACACACAGAGGCAGGGCATCAAAATGTCAAAGATAAATGTTTCCATATGCACAGGAATAAACACCCTTATTTAATTGAAATATTAAATATATCAAAGCATAGATCAAAAGAGCAAGTAGCAATTCCAGTCACAAAAGCCCAAACTAAAATACACTGTTAACAAAAAACTACCACCAACAAAAAAAAACAGCTGATGGAAAACACTTAGGCCCAGGTTCAAGCCCTGGTAATGGCACAATAATTAATTAATTAAACCCTGACATTACTAATTTAGACAGATAGTAAATCTTTCTGAATTTTATCATCTCTAACAATATTTTTCAGAGTTGTCATCTCTAGCAATATTTTTTCAGAGTTTTAACATGTTACATAAAGTTGTGCTCCATCTATGGGGCCATTTAAATCTAGACCAGGAATAAGATTTAAAATGGTGCTTACCATGTTCTAAGTATTTCTTACGACGCAGAAACTAGGCCCTTTCTTCTCTTATTATTTTTTTTGCCAGTCCTGGGCCTTGAACTCAGGACCTGAGAACTGTCCTTGAGATTTCTGAAGGCCATAGCTCTACCACTTGAGCCACAGCACCACTTCTGGCTTTTTTATATGTATGTGGTACTGAGGAATCAAATCAGGTTTTCATGCATGCTAGGCAATCACTCTACCACTTGGCCAAACTCCCAGTGTGTACTATGCCCTTTCTATGAATTTTTTATTTATCCCATTCAACAATTCTATAAAGGGCTTGGCTTCCACTCAACTCACCCTTACTTCTGAGTATACTGAAATTAGGAGAGATTTGTTACTTAAGGCCCAATTGGTAATAGCACATTCAAATGTTCTTTAGAACAGTCACTAATCTTACCAAAGCAACTAGTATTAAGTCTCCTTGAACTTTAATCCCTAACATTTTCTTCAAAAAGGTAAATGGTCATTGGGGGGGTGGCAAGAACTAAATTCCTTTTCTTAATATTGGAGTTTAGTTGCTTAGAAAATTAATTCAAACCTTGGAATGACTCATGAACAATAAGCACTGCTTTATTGTTCTAACTGAAAACAGATACTTCTCCTAAACCAGTGATAACTACTTCATTACTTCTTTGCTCTAGACTTTGTTCCTGACAGACAAAATAAATAGAACCATGGCAAGAGGACTAAGCAGCAACCACATTTTTGACATCCTGTGATCACAGAGCACTTACGGAAGCTGTGCGTTGCTGTGACGCTGCAGCTGCAAACCTGGCCACGTGGTTAATAATTGGAGAAAAGTTAGTGGGTCCGTAGAGTTTGATCTGAGGAAGACAGGCCCGGTAGGCTTCTATAATGCCTTGTATTCCTAGACAACCCCCGCCCCCCAAAAAAATCAGTATTAAAAATCTTCAACTACAATGTATTCACTCAATAAGACAGTTATAGGTCAACAGATAATGCTTTAAAGTTCCATACTCCATAGTTCATCTAAATTTCATGGCTAGATTTCATTCTAAAACCTACAAACTGCCTTTTCCTGGGAGAAGTCACATATTCACATATTCTTATCTCTGTCAAATTATTCATTAGTCTACTGCTTTGTTAACATTTTGCTTAATTTTGATGTGACTCGATATGACTTTTGTTAGGAGAGAAAACTATTACACAGAATAAGATTTTCAGTTTCAAATATGGGTAAAAAGAGGTCACAACTGGCCACTGAAAGTATATTAGAAGAACAATGAATTAGTATAGAGATGTAAGTAGAAAACTTTCATCAATTGTACCAATATTAAGCATCACTGCTTAGGAAGAGAAGGAAAGAAGATCTTTCTCAAATAAGAAATCAACACATTTATTAAAAGTTATTAAAAGGACCCTTCACAAAAAGAGTAGCATATTCTCTACAATTTTAAATGGTGCCTCTAAACCACCCCTATGTGCCTTCTCAATGGTTTGGTCTTACATAATTCAGAGGAAGACTTGGTGTTGTAGGTTTTTATTTTTTTACAATGTAGTTTAAAAAAACAGAAATATTTGTTTATATTTGAAGTGAAAAGTGAAAGACAAATGTCTGCCTACTGCTCCCCACATAGAAGAAATTTACTACAGGAGTTCAATTCTCTGTTCCTTTAACTCTACTCTCCACTTGCAGAGTATTCTATGAACAGATAATAATTAGAGACTGGGCTCTTCGAAGAATGGCTGTCCACTTGTCTGAAAAGATTTCTTCAGGTCTGCAAAACTGAATTGCTCTATTTTTTTCTGTTGGTGGGGCTTGAGTCTTTTCCTGCCCAAGCTAGCTTTGAACCTCGACCTTCAAACTTTAGCCTTTTGAGTAGCGAGGAGTACAGGCATGAGTGACTAGGGCATGGCCTAAATCGCTCCTTTTGTTGAAGTATATTTTACAAACAATATATGTGTGATAATATTTTTAATAGTTTTTGTTGATCTGTTCTTAAGATTCTGATTTTTTGTTCTGCCAAACCTTACAAAGTAGAATAACATAGCATAAATTATGACCTTCACCATAATACTAATGGACTCTATATTATCACATTAAACACCAACCTTGTGCAGTTTTTATACCTCATACAACAGAAAGTTAAACATGTCCCCAAATAAAATCTACAATTGGAATTTAAGTATTTCTAAACTGCAAGAAAAACAGAGATGAGCAAGGAGTTCAGTTTATAGTATTCACATTTATTTTTTCAACTTACCATTACAGTAGGGATTGGATGGATTAAAGTTTATTGGAAATTCATGGGATACCTATTCAAAGACAAAAGAAAGACTGATGAAGCCCAGTTTCCTTTTGTACGAAGAAAAATTTTTAAGTAGGATTTCTTCTTACCTGCCACTGAGGAGGTATCTGAGCTCCAAAACCAAAAGCTGGGAACATTTTATCACTAAAATGCAAATTTCAAAATAAGTGAAATACTGCTTTTTCAAAAGAAAACCTTTATCCTTATTTGCAATAAAATCAATATAAGTTTCTTCTGAAAATAATAAGAATAATAATATATCAGGGCCTAGAATATGGCCTAGTAGTAGAGTGTTTGCCTTGCATGCATGAAGCCCTGGCTTTGATTCCTTGGTACCACATACACAGAAAAAGCTGGAAGTGGTGCTGTGGCTTAAGAATAAATGCTAGTCTTAAATGAAATGAACTCTAGGGTATGGAAACAAGAGGCTTATCTTGTATGATTATTGTTCTTAATGTATTATGTTATTCCTCTTCTCTTTGTTTTGCCCTTAGAGTAAATCTCATGTTATTATCATCTATCTGATTTTACTACCTGTTATATTGTATATAAGTTTATTTGTTTATTTGAAATAGGGAAGGGAAGGAGGAAAACAAGATGACAAGATGACTGGGAGGTGGTGGGGGGAGGGAAATGGACAAAAACATGAGAAGGGGTAACAATGTGTGAATAGTAATGCACCTGAAGAATGTAATTCTTCAGCACCCAGGCCTGGCACCAAAAATAAAATAAAATAAAATAATATTGTCATGAAGAGAAAAATAGAAAAAAAAATAAGACAAAAAAAATTTAAAGAGACAATGTATGGGAATTAATGCACCATCTAACTGGCAAATATCATGTAACCCTTCTATTAATTACAATAAAAAATATATGAAAAAAAATTTAAAGAGAAAACTCATCTCTCAGCACCTTTATCCTATACCATGTATAGGATGAAGCACTGGAGAATGAAACAGAAATTATCTCTCCAGGGGAATTAAGGAAACAAGTACTATAGCATCTCCAAAGTCATACTCACGCATCATAATCTTGAATGACCAATCCCACAGACCAAATGGCAGTCAGATACTCATTCACACCATTGGGGCTAATGTAGTGGAGGGAGTCAGGAGACCTTGGGTCACCATTGGAGCCAGTGAAGTCTACTCCCACCTGCCAAACAGAGCGAGCAGCCCTTACTAAGGAGAAGGTGGAGACAACTATGCCTGGAGTTCAAGAAACCTTCAAGAGACTGGATCTATTCATCCCAGAGCCCACTATGGCCATTTCCTAACACATGCCTATCAGTATTTCCATAAAAAACTAAATCATTAAAGCTTTAAGATGAAATCATCTGCTGATCTTATTTTTCTTGCTTCCTTAAATCACTATAAACATATGCATATATATAAATGCAAATTCCAATACAAAGTCAGTTTCACAATTTAAAAAATACTGCAAAATGGAGGAGGAAACGTCTATGTTGGAAAATTCAGTGTGTTACTTACAGTGAAGTTCAGCTGACATCCTCCCATGATATAGTCAAGGAATGTGCATTCTACTGTTATCTAAGGACAAACAATAAGCTGTTAAAACTGAAGCTGACCTCTTCATAAGAGACACAAAAGGCTCCCTGGCATATGGTTTTCAGAATCCATATGTTGAGCGGCACATGATATAAACATGTGGAAATCGCCCCAGGATTTGAGCATAAGGAGCTCCTGTCCGTAAATGTCACAAATCTGTTTGCTCTTACTTCAGGATTATTATAACCATGTTAAGATTATAGCATTAATGGGAAAAGATGAAATATATTCCCTTTTCCATTTTGAGAGATTAGGAATGATCTCAATATTCTATCTCAAGAGTCTGAACACATGTGGTGATCAAGATTTAAAAATAAACAAATAAAACATCCTGATTCTTACACTTCCCATTCTTGTTAGCTGCAGAAACTATTGAAAAATTGTTATTTAATGGTTTCTGCATTGATCTGTGGTCATTCTATTGGACTTTATGGTATCCTATATCTCACAAGAAACATTTTTCTTATTCTGTCCCACTAGTATACACTTGTAGTTGAATGCTGCCTTGTTTTTCCAATCCTGAGGCTTGAACTCGGGGCCTGGTACTATCCCAGAGCTTTTTTTTAGCACTTCCCATTTTAGCCACAGTTCCGCTTTTGGTAGTTTATTGAAGATAAGAGCCTCTCAGACTTGCCTGCCTGGATTAGCTTAGAACCATGATCCTCAAATCTCAGCCTCCTGAGTAGCTATTATTATAGGCATGAACCACTGGTACTGAGCCTGAAACTACATTCATTTAGGATGACGAGATCTCAACTTTTTCCTAGCCTGAAATTTTACTGTAAAAATATTTATAAAGTTTTAATAAGAACTCATAAACAAGGAAAACAATGTTTTTTTGTTTTGTTTTGCCAGTCCTGGGGCTTGAATTCAGGGCCTAAGCATTGTCTTTGGGCTTTCTCAAGGCTAGAGCTGTACCACTTGAGCCACAACACTACTTCTAGCTTTTTCTATGGATGTGGTACCAAGGAATCAAACCCAGGTCTTCGGGCATGCTAGGCAAGCACTCCACCGCTAGGCCACGCTCCCAGCCCCTAAAATAATGTTTTAAAGTATACTTTTTTCACTGTAAGAAGGTTGGTCTTTCTCCTTCCATTTATAATATTTCATCTTATATTATAGCTGTAACAGATGAACTAGGTCAAGCAATTTCCACTGATAGGTTGGAAAAATACCAAGACTTATATTTGCTAAGGTAATGGAAAGTTTTAGTATTCCTTGACTGTGGCTAAAAAGTTGTATAGGAAGCAAAATTTCTTAAAAGACTTCTTCACTATTTCTTACTCTATACTGTTTCCTTGGGTGACCAGATTATAAAGTGATTGCAGTTGTTTAAAGCACTTATCTGAAACAAATCAAAGTACAGGCGAACTCAAAACACAACATTCTTACAGTGAATGAAGCCTACTGACCTCACAGAGTTTCACACTGATAACACCTGAATTCTTATAGCTTTTTTTCTTTTGCTTCTTCTTTTCATTTATGCACTCATATTCAATCTGTAGGAAGAGAGGGAAAAATGTTAGCTTTTTCACTACCAATAGTCTAAATGCCAATGTAAATTTACATGAATAACCACTGTCGCTTGGAAGCAAACCACTTTCTATTGCTACATACAACTATAAATTACATAATGCATTTAGACCACGAAATCATTATTGGTCAGATTTCCAACAGTTAAGGTATTCCTAAAAATTGCAAACATTTTAAAATAGTTTGTGAGCATAAAGTTTGCCTATGTAGATAACTAATTTCTTTGCAAATACTCCAAATGATAAATTTTCTTCCTATAATAAAAGGAATAAAATGCTACTCCTAAATGTTAACTTTAGAAAAGAGAAAGCTATCATCATAAATCAGAATTATATGAAGCCCAACCCTATGGTAAAATATGCAGCAAAGACCATCTCTGTTCACAGGAAATATGTGTTTAAAAAAATAAATCTAATTAATGGGGTCACTCCTTACCCCTCACCTTTTGTTTTTTGGGTTTTTTTTGCCAGTCCTGGGCTTGAGCTCAGGAACTGAGCTCTGTCCTTGGAGTTTCAGAAGGCTAGAGCTCTACCACTTGAGCCTCAGCACCACTTCAGGCTTTTTCTATGTATGTATGTGGTACCAAGGAATTGAACCTGGGTCTTCATGCATGCTAGGCAGGCACTCTATGACTAAGCCAAACTCCTGGCCTGACTGTATTAGGCTTTCTTTCTAAGATACAGGGGCAAAAGTCACTTCCATTCCCAGTAACTGATACTGTAACGATCTCTGCCTTCCTCTAAGTTGGAGTGCTCCTCTACAACAGGAGACCGTTACGGGTGTTCCATCAAACGTGAAACATAACCAAAGTATGAACTCTAAGATATCCAATCATTAGACAAATAAAACCCACCAATTTGTGAGAATTCTGCAACACAAAAAAACACAATAAACTATTTCTAGACCAAAAGAAATAATAATAAATAATAAGTACACCTAGACTACACAGTACATACAAAGATGACACTTACAGGTGAGCTTCTGGAAGCTTCTTTCAATTTGGTCATGGTGGTTTGAAATGTTCCAATAAGATCATGTGATCCATCATTATCATAATCATAACACTCTACCTGGAATTAAGTATGATTTTTAAAAAGGATGTAAATCAATAGTACGTTTGTAAATAAACCAAGTGAAGATGTTTAGTATGAAGCCCTACCTGAACAAGTAGGAACTAATTCTAGAGAAGCGATGTTAAAATCTTTAACCCCAGCTGTCCTTAAACTCCCAGGTAAATCACAGGTAAGGAAAATCGCATATATAGTTTCCAGCTCCTCTGGCATGGCCTTTGTAAGTGCTGGTAAAAGACAAAGTGGAATCACACCCAATTTCCTATCTGCTTCTTTACTGTTTTATCACCAGTATTACTCACTATATGGCTATGAGTCATATCTGGAGAAAGACAGGGAGCTAAAAAAGATTATACTTAAATCCTAGAACTACGACAATTTAGAATGATAGGAAATGTATTTCATTGCCTGCACTTGGTTTCAGAGGTTAGACATGAAGTTAGATTGTCATCATTCTGAAGATCACAACTCTTACAATAAATGGAAAATTCTAGGTCAATAATACTTAGACCACTGAGGAAGTACCTACACTGCATCATAATTACTCCTTTTCCTTTTCCATGTAAGCAAAATGAGCTCCAAAATGAACCCTAGATTGAGCTGTTTCTTTATGCCTGTCCTCCCTCCCTCTCTCAGAGACAAGAATGTTTTATTTGCTTTAGTTTTGCATGAAGTTGACTGATGCAATGTAAATAGTTTACTAACAAGTGAAAAATAAAGATCCTTCCAAATATTAAACTTCTTTCTAATGAGAAAAAATAAAGTAATGACTATTAGCAACTTGAGGTGTTCCAAGGAATCTAAAAACTAACCACAATGGTTGTTAATATTCAGCAACAATGTTTTTATACAACTTCATGATCTTAAAACAGGTGATTTCATTTCTGTTAAGTAATTTATTGCATTGGGTAATAAAAGCCTTGTGAGCTACATACAGTGGGAATCCTGGTTTGTTGTTGTGGTGGTGGTGGTGGTTTCTTTTTTGTATTTTTTTTAAGAACTGAAAAAAACCTGAAACTTGGAGAATTTGAACAAAAAAGCCTTCTGTGGTAACCAACACAGGTAAAGTGAGACTATGCTAAAGGTAATTTTGAGAGCTTCTAGTGCTTCCTTCAAAATAATAGCTTATAAAAGAAAAGCAATTTACATTAATGCTGGCCAACAGACAGCTCCCATCCTACCACTACCCCTGTAGGTGGTTGTATTAACCACCGACTTAGTGATCAAGATTTTATATGTTCACTTGGAAGTGATAGCTTTACTGCTAAATCCTAAACAATGACAATTAATATCACAGAAACCTTTCATTCCTTCCTTGGTTTTAATTCTTCTTTGGAAATGATAAACGTCTAGTAAGTGATAAAAGCAGGCAATTGTGAGAAACAGTATAGGATTTTGTTTAAGAAAAAGCTTCCCAGGCACTCTGGTAATTGATCCAATCTGAAGCTTTCACTCTCGTCCTATATCTTCAACATCCAACTTTAAAGCCAGGCTCCTTCATCTTAATTTTTATTGTATGAAGAGAAAAATAAAGGAATAGTCTTAATGATTTTTTTCTAGCAGATGTAAAATATTGATAAAATAGAACATAAACTACCTTAATATTTGAGCAAGAGTGACTCAGCAGATGTTTTTTGATTCAGCAGATGTTTTTTGATTATGTACAATGAAATGTTATATTTTAGATTTCATTCAGGGAAAAACTATATGTTTAAGGAAGATTAAGCTTTCATAAGGCCTTGATTATATTTAAACAAATCTCATCAAGAACTAAAAATATATAGACTGAATATAAATTTAGACTGAAGTTTCAAGAGGTATAAAATATAGTGTTACTCTAAGTTTTCACTACTCACTACAAATGTAGAGAGAGAGAGAGAGAGAGAGAGAGAGAGAGAGAGAGAGAGAGAGAGAGAGAGAGAATATGAATCTCCCTCCAGTCTCTCTGAAGGTGGACAGTTTTTCTGTGTACGTGCTAGTCTTGCGACTTGAACTCAGTACCTGGGCACTTTCCCTGAGCTTTCTTGCTCAAGGCTAGCTCTCTACCACTTGAGCCACAGGTCTGCTTCTACCATTTCTGAAAGGAAATTGGAGATAAGAATCTTGTAGACTTTCCTACCCAGACTGGCTTTGAATTGCAATCCTCAGATTTCAGTCTTCTGAATACCTAAGATTACAAGTATGAGCCACCAATGCCTGGCTAACCATAACATTTTAAATGCTGGTCTATGTTCAAAGAAAGCTTGAGGAAAGATGGTTTATGTCATATAATTTCTTCTCAGCAATTCAAAAGATAGGTATTATGGACTATTTAAGCACAGGTATCAGAAGAACTTATGAAATTTAAATATATGTTTATAAACATATGCATATGTATGTATGTAAAATAATGTACACGCCACACAATGTGTTCCCATTGTAGGCATGGAGATAGCATGCATGATTTCTCCTATGCATTCAGTCTTATTATAGAAATAATACATGCTTCAGTGATGACACATTATAGCACAGAAAGTACTGAGGATTCTGACTTTACTCTCTGCTCTGTAATTCTTCATTGTGCCTCTAAGTCATTTCTGAATATTCACTGAACCACAGATGTATGACTCTCTGATGTTGTAAAGAAATACAGAACTAGAGAAATAAAGTCAGTGACAAAATGACAAACCAAGTTGTGAATAATTAAAAAACAAACTGAGAAACTGAAGAATGGAACATATTCATCAGACAAAATTCAGAAGTCAATTTACTTACTACAATAAATTAGCCCTGCAAGCATGCCACTGTAAGCAAAAAAGTTTTAGAAAGTTTTGTTGTTAGCAAATCAATAAAAACAATCAATTAGTTACAGACTTGATTTTCCTGCTTTCTCAGATCTAATGGTGCCAACTATTTTTAATGTGAAGAGCAAAAGTTCTGGAATTGATCTAATAACAGAAATTATTATTATAGCTTCTTTTCTACAATTTATACCTACATTTTCACTGCATTTGACATACCTTATAAGTCATGGTTAACACTCACTTAAAAGTTCTCTGAAATGGAGAATAATTTCTTAATGTGGCTCAGGAATTAAGTAGTTTTCAACAATAACAACATTTTCTAAGTGTCTTCCAATTTTCAAAATGTTTACTTTCATTACTTTATCTTTACTTTCTTGTATGGTAGTAGGCTGACCTGCCCAGCATCTTATTACCTTGTTAAAGGGCTAAGTTAAACTTCAAATATGGCCTGACATCAAATCCTATTTCAAAACCCTATTCTACTTTTAATATACTGATTACAATAAGAAATGAAAAATGTGAAAAAATATGAATAAAACTCCTTGGACAGTTGAGCTATAGATGTAAGAAAGTCTACTTTGCATTATGTAACAATGGTAGCTCTCTAGAATTTTTATCTTAAATATATCAATACCTTTGTTTGTAATGCCCATAAATAAAAATAAAAACTGTTAAAAAAACAAAACAAAACAAAACAAAACAAAAAAAAAAACTGCTGAGGCAGCCAGGTGCTGGTGTCTCAGACCTGTAACCTAGCTATGCAGGAAGCTGAAGTCTGGAAAATTGTGGCTCAAGTCTATCCCAGAAAAGTCCATGAGACTGTCTCCAGAATAACAAAGTAAGTAAGGTGGTATGGCTTAATTGCTATAGCACCAACAGAGCATGCAAGCCAAGTGAGTAAGAGTGGGAGGCCCAAGTTCAAGCTGTGGTAAGAGCACATATGGAAATCCTCTGCTTCTCCCCATTACAGCAGTGGCACCACTGTTCTCCTCACTTACTACGAGCAGGAGGAACATCTGGGCTCTATGGATAACATCTGCTTTTTTTTTTTTTTTTTTTTGGTGCCAGTACTGGGCCTTGAACTCAGGGCCTGATCGCTGTCCTTAAGCTTTCTCAAGGCTAGAGCTCTTTCTTCCACGTAAGCTCTATTTCCGGCTTTTTCTATGCATGTGGTATCGAGGGATCAAACCTGGGTCTTCGTGCATGCTAGGCAAGCACTCTACCACTAGGCCAAAGTCCTGGCCCCACAACATCTGCTTTGATATGAAAGGGATACAGTTAAGTAAACAGCATAGTTATCATATGCAAAGCAATAAAATCATATTAAAAAGAAAAAATGCCTAATTTGGACACTGTGTTTTTAAAAATACTGAGTAGAAACAGAAACTAGAAGTTATACCCATGAAACATTAGGTCACCAAACGTTGGGAGCCAGAGTGTGGAGTCAGACTAACCCATGAATCTGCTTAATTCAGTAATAAGATAACCACACAAAGATATGAGCTGTCATATATGGCACCATGTCTAGGAACTTTTGAGCTACATTGTATATATTGTGAGCTCCCAGACCTTATCGATTTATTGCTTTATTGCTTTACTATTTTAAGGTTTTGTTCTGCTTAACTGATCTGAAATTTACTGCTTTGTAAGAATATAACCCCTGGAAGTTCCCTGGTTTCAAGAAAGTATATAAGACTTGATTTGGAAATAAACAGTGCTACAGTCTTAAGCTCTCAGCCTTCTTGGGCTGCTGACAGTCCTCCCGACCCCATCTGTTTGTCTCTTTTCTATTTTTTCCCAGTCTTCACCCCCAAAGTTAGGAATCCCGGTTTGCTGCCAGCTGGCTCCAGCAATCAAATTTATCAAACATGGCTTCTCCTTCAAATAGACTATGGTACTAACTAGAATACACTGTACAAACTAGAATACATTTCAGCAATAACATATCAACATAAAACTCTGTTCTGAAGGTATGTAATAAAACATTTATTTTATTTTTTTACTTTCTTGTAATTAGTGTACATTAGTTGTACAAGGGGGGTGTTTCATTGTGCCATTTTTAACTGTATATCATACACCCCAATCAATCTCACTCCCTTTCTCATTATTCCCCTTCCATCCCACCCTCTAAAAACAATTTCAACAAGATCCGTTGTTCTATTTTCATAAGGCAAATAAATAAATTGCCCATATTCATTCTCACTCACTCTGGTCAGCCTTCCTCCCTCCCGCTGGTACCCACGTTCTCCATCCAAGCCTGTTTTACTTTCCTGATATATATACTCTCCGGCAAATATATATGTTTTGCACCAAAGGATTTCACTGTGGTATTTCAGATGCATATACTATGGTTACTCAGAATAAGCTTCTCTACTGCTTTCTCTAGACTGCCTTCCCAATCCTCTATTATCTAGTAGTTCTCAGTGAGGTTCCTTATGCCCTCTTCATACAGAGCTGCACTCTATTTTCAGATTACTCACTCTCCAATCTTTCTTTCTCTCCCTTTCCCCCTTATTCTCTCACATAGCCCCATCATTAGAACAGGATTCCATGTACATGTGTACAAATTTATGTATACAGATATACATACATACACATATACATACGGACATATCCATGAAATATTAACTTAATAAAATAAGTGAATATACGTGTATTTGCAAATATGTAATTATTATACATGTCAGTTCCTAACCTAGGATGGTTAGACTTAAGGATTTTTGATTTTAGGGTAGTGTGAAAGTGAGACCAAGTTTGAATTTTGATATCTTCCTGGACTAAATGACGGGAAATTAGATTCTCTTATAAGCTCAGTCTTCCAATCCTAGCTATTCAGAAGGCTGAGATCTGAAGATCTTGGTTTTTAAGCTAGCTTCAGTAGAAAACCCTATGAAACTCAGTTAACCAGCCAAAAGCTACAAGAAAAGATGTGGCTCCGGTGGCGGAGTTGCAGCCAAATAAGAGCCCATTATTAACCCGCACATGCACGCGTGCGCACGCACACACACAAACACACACAAACACACACACACACACACTCTAAAGAGATTATCTTGCAATGCCGGACAGGAGCAGCAAGCGGAAGCTCCTGTCAGCCACATGAACTCTGAGATAAACAGAAGATATTCTATAGCATATTGTGTTGTTAAGCTATGATATCTGGTAAGTAGTATACCAAATGTATCTTTAGCATGATATATTTGCTTTCTTTTCTTTTTCTTTTTTGAACCCAGTCTTGTACGTACTAACTACACAGTTACCGGTCAGTTACCCACAAATGATATGTTAAATTGATGACAGATTCATCAAAACAAAAGTCCATTGGTAAGTCAAAGAACATCAGCATACAAATTCAAATTACCTTAATGATTTTGTCCATATCTCCATAACACAGGGAGTTAAGGGAGACTTTAAAAGGTTTCCAAACAGGATTCAAGTTATTTTTAATAACCTATAATGATGATTGAAAGATCTATTAGAACAATATCCAGATCATTAACATTTTGTCTTTGCCTTTCCAAAGCTCTTACCTCATTCTTACTCATCCCTCAACTTTTTACCCACTTGATTCTTCCAATAAAATACTAGACAATACTATACAAATATTTCATGAAAAATTTAATAAGTGTCCAATTGTAGCACATCCCCAGAAAGGATGAAAAGACATATGGGAAACATGTTCACCTAATACTTAGAAACTTCAGCAAGTTAGGCATGGTGACATATGCCTGTAATCCCAGCACTTGGGAGGCAGAAGCACAAGGATAGCAAGTTTGAGGTCAGCCTAAGCTACAAAGAGAGATCATTTCTTAGAAAACCACAGAGAAAGAGAAGGAAAGAAGAGGGGAACAGAGGAGAAAGGAGGAGCCAGGAAGAGAGGAAGGGGAAAATTGGGGAGGGAAGTAAAGGAGAGAGAAGAAAGGATGAAACTGAAGCTTATTGACTTTGTTGGATTCTGAAGGCAAATATGGAATGAGAAATGGTAAAAATTAACCTTGTGTTAGATTTGAGTTGGAGAAAATTTGTAATTTCAAAATTTTTAGTGATATATAAATACTTGTACACAAATACATTTCCCAGTGGTGTCCACTGAAAAGGACAAAAAATAATGATATCTTAGTATCAATGAACTCTTTTTGCATTCACTTGTTGATGTCTAAATCCAATCCTGATGGCTCTTCGAGAATTAGAGTGCCTTCTGAGAAATGAGTCGTTCCAAATTTGGGACAGGATAAAATAAAAACATACTCTATAATACAATAAAAGACTACTTTGAAACTACTGGGGTAATAAGAAACCCAGAAGCCACGTGAAGAAGCTCTACCTAGCTAAATTTGGATTCATTTAAGTGGCAAAAATAATGATATTAATGAATTATAAGAATCTAAGTGTGTACAAAGTTACAAAAAGAAATCCATTTTTAATACTGGATATAACTGATTCAGCCAAAGATCATCAACAGATGTTACAACCATTAGTAAGCAATTCATGCAAGCACCCATTAAATATTTACCTAGTAATTACAACAAGAAAAAAAAGGGACTTTATTTTAGCAAGATCTTATGGTTACCAGCTTAAAGCAGCTAAACCTAGTATCATCAAAACTGAGTCTGTGGGGGGAAAGGAAGGACCACACAAATTTTTTTTTTTGACAGATAGGTCTGATCTCAATCTAGATGTGAGAAAAGACAAGACTCTAGTATGTTGGACCTTCTGGTCTTTGTTATTCAAGAGTTTCTACATGGTGGCTCATGCTTGTAATGGTGGTGGTTGAAAGCCAGCCGGGGCACTAAAGTCTGTGAGACTCTTAGCCAATTAGCCACTAGAAAACCAGAAGTGGGGTAGGGTGTTCTTTGTCTGTATTAGAAGGGTTTTGAAAAAGGGAAATATATGTGCTCCTATAAATATTTAAGGAAATATCAGCTAACTAAACTTTCAAAGAAAACTTCTACTTTTCAGATTGAGATTTTTCACCTCTGTTCGATGAACCATTAGCCAGTTTCCATCAGATGTCTGCTTGTGGAATTCCAGGTATGGATCTGACTTTCCAAAAAGATCCTACATGTGAAGCAAACAAACACATTCAATTCTCCTCTGAAGCTTGTGTGACCACATGTTATACATGCTCGTAACCCTTTGCTCTAACTCATGGTAAGGGTTTACCCATTGTAAATGTAAGTCCCGTCATCAGTCTCAATACACATGCACACACATGTGCAAATAATTCCAGAATGACACAACAATCAATGGTTAAGGTCAAACTCAAGTGGTATAATTATGGATGATTTCATTTTTTTTTACTTTCTGTCTTTATTTGGAAAAGCATAAACTAATAAGTATATGTGACTTGTTATTTATTTTATTTTATTTTGCCAATCCTGGGCTTGAGCTCAAGGCCTGAGCACTGTCCTTGGATTTTCTCAAGGCTAGAGCTCTACACTTGAGCCTTAGCACCACTTCCGGCTTTTTCTATGTATATGGTACCGAGGAATCAAACCCAGGTCTTCGTGCTTGCTAGGCAAGCACTGTACCAGTAGGCCAAACTCCTGGCCCGTGACTTGCTATTTTTAAAATTAGAGCACTTGCTAATACTTGTGTAATGTTGCTGAAGTAGATATTTGTTCCATTGTGAACCCTTAGTATTTAAAATCTAAGATAATATTCCTTCCCTGACCATGAAATTTAATTCAAGCAAGTAACATGTGGTATGTGGCAAAAAGTGAAAACAAAATGATTATGCAGAACTTTAACCTTATTGCTCAGAAGGATCTTACATAAATAAGTCTCTTGTATCCCTGGTATTATAAAACTAAGAACAGAATCCTACTTAGTCAACATTGCAAAACCACATTAACATGGCATGCCACTTATTTACCTTAAAAATATTGCAATAGGAACTATTTACCATAGCAAAGATATGGAACCAACCCAGATGTCCCACAGTTGATGAGTGCATCAACAAGATGTGGTATTTGTACACAATGGAATTCTATGCTGCTGTCAGAAAGAATGACATCGCCCCATTTGTTAGGAAATGGAAAGACTTAGAAAAAAATCATATTAAGTGAAGTAAGCCAGACTCAAAGGAACATAGGCTCAATGGTTTCCCTCATTGGTCATAATCAGTAAAAACCTTGGGCTCCCCTAGCAGAGATTTGCAATAGAGCAAAACCTAGATACATAAGGTCATATAGTATGATGCTACATGAAAGGACCTCTAGGATATAGAAACAAAAGCCATATAATGAGTGATTGTTGTCCTTAATGTACTATGCTATCTCTCATCTCTTTTGCTGTCCCTTGGTTATCTCATATTGTTACAGTATCTCACTTTGTTATCTGACATATTGGATATATTTGTATTTGGTTATTTGAAACTGGAGAGGGAAGGGGGAAAAACAAGATGAGGGATGGGGGTGGGGACGGAAGGAAATGGGGACCAAGACATGAGAAAGGTATCAATGTATGTGAATTAATGCACCTTCTATCTGGCGAATATAATGTAACCCTTCTATTAATTACAATAAAAATATATGAAAAAAATATTGCAGTAGGAAAGACACAATTTACTTATTACTCTTTTGAGGAACAGAAAACAGACTTTTCTTTAAAGGTCACTAAACTGTTTCGCCCCTAAATGACCTCCAAACGAAAACAAGGTGAAAAAAGTATTTCACAGGCTGGGAGTTTGGCTTAGAGTGCTTGCCTAACATGCATGAAGACCCGGGTTTGATTCCTCAGTACCAAATACATAGAAAAAGCCAGAAATGGTGCTGTGACTCAAGTGGTAGAGTTCTAGCCTTGAGAAACCCAATGACAGTGCCCAGTCCCTGAGTTCAAGCCTTAGGACTAGAAGAAAAAAAATGCATCTCACATGAAGCATTTACCTTAAGAGCCTGTGCTAAAGAATTACTAGTATGTACCACCATACCAAAGCATCTAGTTCTTTTTTTAAAAACAGTCACTTTTAGTCTATAACTCACACCTATAATAATACTTGCTCAGGAGGCTGAGATCTGAAGATCCTGGTTCAGTCAGCCTGGCAGGAAAACCCAGGAGACTCATTTCCAATTAATGACCACAAAGTGTTAAGTGGAGCTGTGGCTCAAGCAGTAGAATACTAACCATGAGCAAAGCACAGAGACAGTGGCCAGGCACTGATTTCAAGCCCCAGGACCAGCACACAAAAGTAATAAATAAGTCTTGTCTGTTGGATGTGGTGACATATTCTGCAATCATCAAACTCAGAGCTACTCAGTGAAGAGCGCTAAAAACGGGGACTATCCAACCAATTCTGAGCACCTTTGCCACAGACTAAGCTTCTACATAACGATTCTAAAAATGATAGGGCTGCTCTTAATGTGCGAAGGTGGAGCAGAACTAAATTTACAAAACCTCCAAATGTAACTATTTGCCACAGAATGAGAACTTTAAAGATTCTTGAGGTCATGCCAAAAGGTTTCAGGAACAAACTAAAAGAGGTATCTTCAAAGCAAGATTTGGATATATTGAATGAATTAGCCCATTACAGTTCCTAATGTTTAAATCATGAGTTGATATCTATTCTTTAAAAAAAAAAGCAAAACAAAAATCTCATTAATATTTACAGAATGCTAAGGAAAGCTTTATCAGAAAATACTAAATGTGGGGGGGGGGGAATCAAATGCTTTATTTTGCCTTCCTCTGTAGATTGTTCTCAGAATAAATAAAATAAATAAATACTAATATAGGAAAATGTCCCTCTAAGAAGCATTCTTAGTAGGAAATAAAGAAGCATTTGACTTTGAGTAACAGAGCAGTAATAAACCACTAATCCAATTACTGTCTTAACTGATAAAAACATCAATGTGTCTATTCACTTGTTTTAATCTAGACAAATAACATCTATGTGAAATAACAAGTAACATCTATGTGATAACATCTATGTGAAAGAAGTGAAGGGAAGTAAG
Organism: Megascapheus bottae; assembly: GCF_031878675.1. Lineage (NCBI taxonomy): Eukaryota > Metazoa > Chordata > Mammalia > Rodentia > Geomyidae > Megascapheus > Megascapheus bottae. The sequence continues at coordinate 30,715,868 of NC_143517.1, read as the reverse complement.
TTCTTACACACACACACACCCCAGGCAGCAGAAGAGGTAGGCACAAGAAAGTAGAGAGAGAGAGAGAGAGAGAGAGAGAGAGAGAGAGAGAGAGAGAGAGAGAGAGAGAGAGGCAGAGAAGAATTTGAAAGTAACTGAAAATATATGTAATAGTCAGGTAATGAAGTTCATACTAACTGAATTTCACTTTTTTTTTTTTTTTTGATCAGTCCTGGGCCTTGGACCCAGGGCCTGAGAGCTGTCTTTGGGCTTTCTCAAAGATAGAGCTCTATGACTTGAGCCACAGTGCCATTTCCAGCTCTTTCTACGGATGTGATACTGAGGAATTGAACCCAGGTCTTCATGCATGCTAGGCAAGCACTCTACCACTAGGCCAAACTCCCGGCCCACGCTAACTAAATTTCAAATCAAAATTTTTTTCAATGTGAGGCAAAACCTAGTATTTCTTGCTGAATTTGCATAATCTACTCACCTTATTATCCAGTTTTCTGGCTTCCATTTCAAATAAGACCACTCTGTTATCCTTTATTTCTTCTGCTGAAATCTATGAGTAGATAAGGTAAATGAAATAAAATATGTATTAATGATTCTGATACCCTTATGAACTAAGAACTTTTTAATCTAATAGTATAGGAAGTCTATTTTTTTTCTAGTCCTGGGGCTTGAAATCAGGACCTGAACACTGTCCTTGAGCTTTCTCGATGCTAGCACTCTAACACTTGAGCCACAGCATACTCCCAGCCTTTTCTGTGTATGTGGTACCAAGGAATTGAACCCAGAGCTTCTAAATGCTAGGCAAGCACTGTACCACTAGGTCATACTCCTGGCCTTTAGAAAGTCTATTTTATTATATATGATTTCTAAAATAATGCACTTAACAAACATTTAACCTTATTTCTTATACATGTGTAGAATAAATATTTCCCCAAATATGCTAAGCATGCATTCTGGAACTCATTTTTAAATTGAGTTGCCCAAATTGGGTATTTTCTTTTCCATAGAAAAATCAAAGCCTTGGTAGATTTGTACAAAGCGAACATAGCTCCAAACGTATGAAACGAATTTCTTCATATGTTCATATAAAGAAATCAGACTTGGACAACTCTATTAAAATATGTGATTAGCATGTTTTTCATCCAATGAAACTGAATTACTTTACTTAAAAACAAATCCCAGGCTGGGAATGAAGTTTAGTGGTAGAGTATTTGCCTAGCACGCATGAAGCCTTGAGTTTGATTCCTCAGTACCACATAAACAGAAGTGGTGCTGTGCCTCAAGTGGTAGAGTGCTAGCCTTGAGCAAAAGCTAAGGGACACTCATTCATAATAATTAGTACACATGTAGGACTCTCTTAGCAGAGGATCACAATAGCACAAAAGCTGGGTACATATATGGTCATATAGGATGAGACTATACAAAAATGAACTCTATAATATGGGAACTAGAGGTTTATCTTTGTGATTGTTGTTCTCAATGTACTATGTGCAGTTATTTCTTTTCTCTTTTTTTTCCCCTTATGGTTAATCTCATGTGGTTACTGACTTTGTTATCTGGTGTATTGTATATACATTTATTTATTTATTTGAAATTGGGAAAGGAAGCGGGGAAAACAAGATGATCTGGAGGAGGTGGGGGCAGGGAAAGTGGGACAAAAACATGAGAAGGGAAATCAATGTTTGAGAAGTAATGTACCCACTACCTGATGAATGTAACTATAACCCCTCTATACATTACCCAGCAATATAAAAGCTCAGGAAGGTGTCCAGGCCCTGAGTTCAAGCCCCAGGACTATGAAAACAAAACAAAACAAAACACCCAGGCTATTATGCCCCAAGAGCCATAAGCCATAAAGCTAATTAGTGATAATGTTTTCTGTTAAGTCTAAACATTCTTAGGCCATTGAAAATCTAACCTAGAGCCAAACAGCTGCACAGGAAAAAAATATTTGATACATGAACTATTAAACATGGCTCTCTCAGGAAGCCATGCTTCCAATCTGAGAAAAAGCGTACTAGGCAGTGGCTCCCTAAACAGAAATTTAAGAGGTTACAGTGTTTTGAATTGGTCATCATATAATAGAAATCTACAGTATGATAAAGCACATATTCCTTTTAACAGGACCAGGAATCTGCCATGGAAACTGGTGGGTGTGTAACAGAGTGCAAGAACTAAAAGGAGTCGTAGAGCTTATAGGTTCTATGGCCAACTCTTGAGAAACAGACCACTGTGGAAACCTTCTGTTGAGAGGACTGTTTCCTTTGTAGAGAATCAAATGATCCATTAGGATTATTAACTTGAGCTGGGTGGATCACATCTATAATCCTAACTACTCAGGAGGCTGAGATATGGGATTGTGGTTCAAAGCCAACCTACGCAGAAAAGTCCATGAGATTATCTCCAATAAACTATTTAGAAAATGTCAGAAGTGGTGCTATGGCTCAAGTGATAGAGCATTAGCCTTGAGCAAAAGAAGCTCATGGATAACATCCAGGCCCTGAGTTCAAGTCCCAGGACTGGCACAAAAATAAGAGGGGGGGAGAGAATTATTTTAAGTAGTTGAATCCTAACTTAGGGACTTGAGCTTCCCTTCCCTAGGAGCTGGAAAAACATCACCAGGTATACCTGACTTCTATCTGTAGGGAAGCTTAAAACACTGAAAGGGATCCTTACACCGCAGTTCTCTCCTATTTTAGCATGGCACATTATGGAAATTTTGCTAACATTATGGAAATTTGGCAAGGGAGGATGGGAGACAATGTTCAAATGATCAAGCATAGCTGTAGATTAGTTTCACACACACACACACACACATACACATATAACTTGTTATATATAATACATATATATACTTGCATGCTAAATCTTTTGTGTCTAAAGACAAATATCCTTACCGTAATACTCCCTTTCCCAGCAGGTTTTCCATTTTTAAGTACCAGTGGTCGAGTTATCTTCTTACTGGAAACAATCTATTAAAAGTAAAAAGTAACACAAAGTGCTATTTCATCTCACCATGTAAAATTTTAAACTGAATAATTTCAAATGAGAAGGCTAAGAATAAAGTTTATCTAAACTCATTACATTTGGTAACATTAAAGTCCATTCCTTAAAAGTGTAAAGATTTTAATAACTTTTAAAATATATCTCCATATTTAAAACTCTGGAAAAGATTTCCCAAAGCCTCCTCTGGCATATACAATCTCCCTGACCAGTAGTTTCTTTATTCATTGTTTCAAAGTTTAATTTCTCCCTTGTAATAGTAAAATGGGGTCAGATTTTCATCTTCTACATAGATCACTGAGCAGAAAGCCTGAAAGATAAAAGGTAGGCCTCAGAACATTCAATAAATGTGATTCAAATTTTTGACAAACACATAACTTTAATATTTGCCTCCAGAAAATAGCGCTTCACTTAGAATAATATTATTCCCTGACATAATTTCAAATTGATGTTATCTCTTAATATACTAGATAAACTTTCTTTTTTTTTTTTTTTTTTGGTCAATCCTAGGGTTTGAGCTAAGGGCCTGGGCACTGCCCTTGAGCTTTCTCAAGGCTACTGTTTTACCACTTGAGCCACAACATCACTTCCAGCTTTTTCTGTATATGTGGTACCAAAGAACTGAACCAAGGGCTTCATGCATGCTAGGCAAGCACTGTATCACTAGGCCATGCTCCCAGCCCCTTCATTAGAATTTCAGCTAATTGTTTTTTCAAACATGACTTGACAAAATACTTCCTTAATTTCCCCTATTCATGAAACTTTTACAAATCAGACCCATTCTATAATTTCCTTGGGAGAGTAAAAACCATGGTCACCAAATAATTCAATCCTCAAAAATAATCTCATAAAACACAAATTTAAAGGATAAATGTAACTTGTTAAAATAAAGACTCCTCCCTACTAAAGTTTTCCTTAATTTATACAAATGGTTATGACTTCTTCCAATACATGAGACAGAGCTGAAGCTAGTATTGAATCAGCAAACACGTGCCTACTTTGATCAAGGTCAACATATACAGGTAATAAGGTAATAAAGCTACTAAAATGAAATATTATGAGAAGCAGTAGAGTGCCAAGATAAGGTCAGTGAAAGGCTCCAGACTCCTCTAGAGGGTCAGAGAAAGTTCAAGGGGAAGGGGACATTTAAGATAATACCCTCAAGGTAAAGGAAGAGTGAGTTAGGTAAAATGGTGGAGTTGGGGCATCAGAGTCAAGAGGTATCATCATACTGGTAAGAACATTGGAGAAATTAACAATATATCAATATGATTACAACTTGACAATAAGAGACTATAGTGAACTCAGCAAAGCTAGAAACTCTGTTTCACTTTTTTTTTTTTTTCAATTCTATGCATGCCAATATCCAGGCTTGAACTTGGGGTCAGAGCACTGTCCCTTGAATTCTTTCGTTCAAGAATGGTACTAACCATCCTTCTTACTTTTTGCTGGTTAGCTGGATATAAGAATTTCATGGAATTTCCTACTTGGGCCGATTTCAAACTGTAATCCTCAGATCTCAGACTTCTGAGTCACAAGGATTACAGGCGTGATTCATCAGGCATTTCTTAAAATGCCTAATGAAGCATCTCTAGCTCAAAAGAAGGAATGTATTTTGTTAGAAACATATGATACTTTACACACACACACTCATCGTAAATTCTAGAACCTTAAAGCCAATCACACTACTATATGAATTCAGTCTCTACAGGGATTACTTTCCGAATTCAAAAATTAAACTAGTGCCAGAATGGTGTAATCCTAGTTACTCAGGAGACTGAGATGTGAAGACTGAGGTTCAAACCCACTTCGGACACTAAAGAACGTGAGACTCTTATTTCTAATTAATCACTAGAAAACGGGAAGTGGGGCTAGGACTCCAGGGATAGGACGGTAGCCATGAGCTAAAGAGCTCAGGGACAGTGCCCAGGCCTAGAGTTCAAGCCCCATGGCCGACCAAAAAAATAAAATAAAATAAAAATAAATTAAACTAGTGAATACTTGTCAAAACATCCAAATCTCTGGTTAAAAATTCAGCCAAGAAAAAAAAATTCAGCTACGAGAGAATTTAAGAGCTATTGGTACTCACTTGTCCAAGGGTGCATTCACATTCTCCTAGGAAGTCATCATCGCTCAACTCAATGGTTTTGTTGTCAATGTCATAAATTCCAAATTTCAGTTTCTGAACCACTTCAAAGTAGTAATCAATAATAAATGTCTTAGAAAACTTGGGACTCAGGCAATTCTTAATTCTCTCTGTACGTTCAACCTATAATCAGTACCCCAAACAAAAACAAAAACAAAAAAATGTTTCTTCAGATCATAGGTACACTTGTATTTTAGCATCTTTATGTACTAAACATGCATATATATATATATATATATATATTCATATAAGAAACTAAAGGGAGTTTCTATATATATGGACAATTCCACAAGCCAAGACACATTTTCAAAACAGAAAAACTACAGTAACAAATGAGATGGAATTACATTTCCAACAGTCTTAAAAAAACTACTCCTCACATTGTGAAAAGAATAATTCAAATGACTAGTCACCTAAAATATTCAGTATTACCTCATACCACTGATGTCCACTGGTGTTCAAAAATAGCACACATAAAGGATCTGACTTTGAGGTTACATCTGTATCCAAGAGATTGTCACAGGAAACATTGAGCTCCACCTTGGTGACACACTGGGCAGCCATCTCTGGCTCTGTCAGGAAAGCAATGAGAGGAGAAGGCGGGTGACTGGGTGCCTTTCAGAAGTGCACTCACCCCTAGTGGAAATGGCTGAGTTCTCAAGATGAATTGGCAGATAGGCTTGCAGAGTGAACGTGCTGGAATGAGTCTTGTTTCTTTAGGAGACTCCAGAGAATTTGCTGTGATGGACTCAGCTGTGTAATATCACTTTGTGCACTAGCTGAGATAAAATGCACCATGTGACAGTAAAATGCACTTTTTAAGACGGCAATTAAGACACAGTTATCTTTTTTTGCCTCACAATACACTTTACCCTTCAAAGAAAGTCCAAGCACAACCTCAATTTTTTTCTTTGCTTAAATCTACATATTGCTACAAAGCACAACAGATTCAACTGTCATCTAATTTTTACTTTTATTTAACAAGATACATGGGATATTTAAGAAAAACAACACTTTGACTAAGTAAGAGTCAAACCTTGGACACCCAATATCCCCTTCCCTCTACTCTGCTCTAGGCCTGCATATTTTACAGTAGTAGTTCTGAATCATGGCTCTTACTAGAACCGTCTTTAAAAATGCTAATGCCTGTAACTCAGGAAGGCATTTGCTTCAACTGGGTTAGGGTGTAACTTGGGCCTCAGTCACCTAGATTTCCCTAATGACCTTCAAGGTGACCAAGGGTACTGCTCTACAGCGGGCATACAGCAAAGGGGTATAGTGCATCATCTCTCCTGCTGTGCCAAAGATCAGAGTGAATCTCACTTCCCCAGACCCTCCCTGCCCATCTCCAATCAGCAGAAACAAGAGCATCTGAAGGGGCATGCAGTCCTGAAGAAGAGCCCAGGAACTGACAGGAACCGAATCTGATGCTAGCTGTGTAATCTTACAAAAATCTAACCACCCTGAACCTAGAGTTCCTCATTAGTAGAAAGGGAGATACTATGATTATAACCCTAAATTTGTCATGTGCCAGGAATTTAATTTTACATTTTTTACATAGAGTCTGTGTAATAAAGTCAGTTGTTCAATTTCTTCCCCCTAGGTATAAAATGGTTTAAAGTCTTAAAAATTACTGTCAGCAATAATCTGGTAGATAACCACATAGGAAAAAAGATCCCTACAATTACTGCAACATATAGAGAAGGCTCCATCAGCAACCAGAAAGGTCTTTCTAAATAGAGATGAGGAGAACATAATAGAAGACAGATATTTATACACTAAGTCAGTCTTGAACAAAGAGGTAGAACATTGTCAGGTGAATGTACTCTTTCTCTCCTAAAAATGTTCATATAAAAGTTATAAAACATAACTGGCTGTTTAGCAAACTGCTGACAATTACATTAGTTCTCTGTGGTCAGAATACAAATTGCTTCTATTATTAGCAGGTCCTCCTTCCCTGAAAATGACTGTGACTTCAGCCTCTCTATTATGTCTAAAAACCCATTATGTCTGCTTGAGAAGCAGAAGAAATTACATAAATGCTCAGGTCTGAAGCCTTGTCAATAGCAATATTCATGAAGAGTTCTTTCCATTTGCTTTCTAGCAATTATTTATACACGATATACAAGTGGTTAAAAGAATAACAAAATAGTTCACCCACAAACCTCCAGATAGATTTGTTCAACAAGGCTGCCATGAGGATTCTGCTATGTCTACTCTAGCCCTCTCTTAGAGCTGGAGCCCTGGGCCTCCCCCCGCCATGCATAGTTAGAACCCTCTGTCAAGTCGTCGATATCTGTACTCTGCCTACTGTGTAGCTACTAGAGGGCCGCCCACGCCCATCCTCTCTCCAGCCTATCAGAACTGGTTAAAAAAGAAAAATGCCTTTCTCAGGACAGAGATCTGAGGATTGCAGTTCAAAGCCAGCCTGCACTGACAAATCAAAGACTCTTCACTCCAGTTTGTCAGGGAGAAAAAATAATAACTGAAGTGGAAAGTGTAAATGAAATTGAGGGAAACTTCATAAATCCTCACCTGGACCAGGTGACAAGATGGTTCAAGTGGTAGAATGACAGATGTGAGGAGAAACAAAACAAAGCAAAACAAAACAACAACAAAAATGCAAGTGCTTGAGGCAAAAAAAAAAAAAAAAAGAAGAAGTAGTGGGGGGGATGAGAAAGGAAAATGACAGTGGACTAGAGTTTACTGAATATCATGGAATTCTTGTTTAATTCATATTTGTCCCCCCCGCTCCTCTGACTCTTTAAATTCTTCTAGATTTACCCAGGCTGGGCACAGCCATGCATGCACATAATCCCAGCATTTGGGAGACTGAAGCAAGAAAACTGAATTTGAAACGACCCTGCTTCAAAACAAAACAAAACAAAACAAAACAGAGCAACCCACCTCAAAGGCTACTTCTTCCATAAAACCTGTGCTATAACCCATCTGCTATAATGGCCTTCACCTTGTATTCCTTCCACATGCCTATATCTTCCTAAAGTATACATCTACCTGTCACCATGGGTAAGTGACCTATCTGAACCTCACCTTCCTCATATGGGGAAATGAAAAGCACATGACAGGTGCAGATTTGTAACTTACTCAGTATCTCTTAAATGTGCCATAAATTACAGCAATTATTTTATTCATCCCTCAAATATTTTAATTGTCTCTGCATAGATGGTTTAAAGTAGCATGGCCCTTGCTTATGAAAAACTTTGGAATAATAATAAAAGAATCAATAACTATAGAAAAATTTCCACAAGCCTTTTAGAAGTGTTTGTCTGAGCTACTGTTTTGTAGTTGGGGTGGGGGGAGGAAGAGTCTGTAGCCACCATGCTTTCTACAAACTTCAGTCACCCTCCAGCTACAAAGGAGGAAACTGGTGGTAAGACAAAATTCTGAGGTGTCCTAAATTTAGCTTCAAAGATTAGGATGGAGGGTAGGACAGACAAGAGAAGTCAATTAACAACCCTTGGCCCGCTCCACCTTGAAATCCTGGACTGAAATGCTCAGGAAATCTGTCTTGAAGATGACTTTGTCTTCAGAACAGCACTCCAATCAATAAGTCACTATCCTTCTATTCTATGACTACTCCAGAACCTTACCCGCTTCTCTTTCCCTGTATCTTTTGCCTGTATTCTCTTTGCCTCTTTTCTATTGCTATTGCAGGTTCAATGTAAGCAATTCAGGCTCTCTCTCCCCCAGATTTTCATTACAAAATAAGTGGTCTCTTTAGATCCAATGGATGTTTTTCAGTCACTACTAGGAGAAAACTATCTCAGATCCAATCCCTTCTTCCATTCTCCTCCTGCTTTCCTCTCCTCCTCTCTCTTACCCTTCCCTTTAGCACTCTGGCACAAAACTGAAGTTCCACTGCTGGAAACTAGCTTAAGGTTGAGAGATTATGAGTTTGAGGCAGGCTTAAGTTATACTAGAGATATTGTCTTTAATTTTTTTAATTAATTCAACAATAGCCGGAGATAATGTCAGCTATTTCTTTTAGTTCTAATGCTGTGATTCTCTGAATGCCATCCCATCATGTGCCCTGTGTGAGGACAGCTGAAAGCCAGCAGGAGTGACCTTTGAGAAGCTGCAGTAAACATCCCACAGTGTTACTCAAACTGAATTGCTCAAAACACCAAAAAGTTATCTTTAATAGGTGGCTATTAGATCCAAACAGTACAAGAGCGAGGACTCAATATTTGCATACCCAATGTTATGGACGTGGTACTGGAAATATAAACACAACTGCATAGACATAAAAATTTATGACTCTATAGACATAATGTTTTATTACATAGATTAATATGTATTTATGACATACACACCCTCAGCCTAATTTTAATTATGTTCTAAAATCTAAGTGCAGTGATTGTATATACAGATTCCCTTCCTAAATACTCGTTTATTAAATATGTCATTTGAAATATGATGTAAAAATCGATGTTAATAAATTCTTTAAAAAAAAACACACTAAAAAGTGTCTCCTCCAAAAAAGAGGCAGGAAGCAGTATGGCCATGCCTCTGAGGACTGCTACTCAACATCCCAGAGCAATGGCATATAGTAAAAGATTACTGCATGTACTCTAGGTTGGCTCTTCCACAGATGGCCTGCATTCCACCACTTTAGCCACAGTTCTACTTCAGTTCTTTATGCCAGTCTGTCAAATGGAGATCCTTGGATTTTTAACCTCCTGAGTAACTAGGATTACAGGCATGCACTGTCAGTGTCCCCCAAACAATCATTTATTGAAAGCATTCTATGTGTCCTAAAAGTGGAAGGGGAAAAGCAACAGCTGTTAGCTTGAACCTACACTATCATAAAGTAAGAGGGCTATGATCAAGAAGAGGCCATAGTTCTGGAATAGAAGGCTCATCTATAAACAAAAACAATTACTAGTTATTTTTATAAATGCAAAATTAAGATTATGTGGTTCAGACAACTATCATAGCACCCTCAAGTATATTTTACTTTAAAAGAAAGGGCACTATGTGGTCACTGATCATAGGTTTTTGTTTTTGTTTGCTTTTTTTGGTCAGTCATGGGGCTTGAACTTTAGGCCTGGGTGCTGTCCCTGAGCTATTCAGCTCAAGGCTACCACCCTACCCCTTGAGCCACAGCACCACTTCCCATTTTCTAGTGGTTAATTGGAGGTAAGAGACTCATGGATGTTAGTGTCCAGGCTGGCTTTAAATCTTGATCCTCAGATCTCAGCCTCCTGAGTAGCTAGGATTACAGGCATGAGCCACAGTGCCCGACGGGATTTTCTTTTTTTTTTAAGTTCACTAACTTACCAGAAGAGAGTAAGAAGTAAAATGAAAGGGGAAAAGATAGCTAAAAATTCCACACATCCAGATCATTTTTCCTTTTTCTAATTTTGAAAAGTGCTTCCAAGTAACATATTACTTTTGACCCTCATGAAGACTGTAATGAGGATTACTGTTCATGTCACTGCAGTGACTAAAATGTTAAAACATTCAAGTATCTGAACTGTTTACCCTACAATATGCTAGCAATTTTCAGAAGACACTGCACACTGCTTATTAGGGAAAAGATGAGTTCTGAGTTTTTACAACTCAAATTACTCAGTTTAGTTTATCACTACTAATAAATAGTAGAACCAAAGCAAGGTTTGCCTGCCATGCCAAAATGCTCTCAAGACACTAAATTAATATTTGCCCAGTATAACAACAATATTCTTGATTTGATTCCCTTATTGCTTATTAGTTAATACAACAAATGTCCTCTCTACCCTTACACAAATTAATAAGGAAGTAAGATTTTTAAATATACAAAGTTAATACTTGGACCATATGTCTTAAGCAAACAGTACCTTGCCACAGGGCTGGAAGAACTGGAGAGTTCACATTTGTATCACAGCAGAACCTCTTGTGGAGTCTATAAATGACTCAAGGCTGAGAAGTATATTATGCTTCTAACACATTCCCATATGCAGGTCAGATGGACCATCTTTAGAGTACCAATGTTTAGTCTCAGGAAGTGTTAGTCAGGTTTCCATCACTGTTACAAAAATACCAAGTCTTCAGCACATGAGCTCCTGGTGGGTGGGGGGAGTAGGGGATACTGAAGACTCAATCCATAAAAGGAATATACTGCGTTAATAACCAGAATGGCTTGGACAGAGGTCAATGATAGATGGCATGTCTTGTATGTTTCTGACCCTAGACTCAATCCCCCAGCCTTAAATAAGTAACTAAATGCAAGCAGAGAATAAAAAGCTAACATTAAAGGACTTTAAACAAAACCTGTCTCCTATTTAGTGGGAAAAGGCTGATTCATAGTTTTTGTTTCTTTCTTGTTGTAATTCCTGCCACAAAATAGAAATGAAAAAAGAGAATGAGGTCAAAAGCAAGTGCACATAAAACAGAGAAAATGACACATTTTCCTTTAATATCAAAAAAAAGATAAACAGCTCAAGCCCAGGGTTCAAGTCCCATAATTGACCAAAAATGAGAAATAGGGATGATCATCAAATCAAGACTGCATTAAACTGGACTAGGGTAGGTTTGTGTGGATGAAAACCATTAACTTATTTAGGTTTTCGGGTTTTTTTCTTTGTTTGTTTTGTTTTGTTTTTGCCATCCTGAGTCTTACGCTCAGGGCCTGAGCAATGTGCTTGAACTTTGGCAAGGCTAGCAATCCACCACTTGAGACAGTACTGCTTTGGGCTTTTTTTGTGTATGTGGTACTGAGGAATTGAACCCAGGGCTTTGTGGGCTTTGTGCATGCTAGGCAAGCAGTCTACCACCAGACCATGCTCCAGGGTCTTGTTTGTTTGTTTGTTTTGTTTGTTTTTTGCTAGTCCTGGGCTTGAGCTCAGGGCCTGAGCACTGTCCTTGGATTTTCTCAAGGCTAGAGCTCTACCACTTAAGCCTTAACACCACTTCCAGCTTTTTTCTATGTATGTGGTATCTAGGAATCAAACTTGGGTCTTCGTGCATGCTAGGCAAGCACTCTACCACTAGGCCAAATTCCCAGCCCCTTCTTGTTTTTGTTTGTTTTTCAACTGTTATATCTCAGTTCAGTCAATCCCTTTAGTTAGCTGCCAAAATATCTTCTCCTTAATGTTATACTACTCCAGTTTAAGTAAGGTGAACACAGAACTTGTTTAATGAATAGAATGTATGGGAATATTTGTAAGAACTAAAATGAGAAATGGAAGAACAAAGTTTTCCAAACTTGGCCTTTACTGAAAAAAATATATATGAAAATACACATATCTTTCTCATTACTTAAGGACTTTTGCTTGAAACTGTAATTAAAATATCATATAACTTCAAAAAAATACATATCAACAAGCAGAAGATAGGGTCTAGTCTATTAAGTAAATGTATCAGGAGGAAGAAGTGAGTTTTACTACCCATAGATTCCCATTTTAAGTTCTCAGTATGTGACAGCAAAGAGAATCAGTTTTGCAATACCATTTTTTTTTTCAGAAGTGTAAACACTTGTCTCCCATGTTTTAAAAAAAAAAAGGTTTAAACTATCATTAGTAGACAAGGTCTGACTCTGAATACTCTATTTTTAAAGTTTGGCTCCCTCTCCTCTCTGCATTGGGTATGTAGAAAAGACATGCATTTTACCTTTTGGTACTATCTGTTCCTCTCTAGTTCATGGTGACCTATAATATAAAAATTCCTTACGTTAAAAGCTGCCAACCACAACTACTTTCACTGTGAAAATGTAAATGTTTGCATGTCTTTAAGAGGGGCACTACTGGTAGCCCATACTTGTAATCCTACCAATTCAGCAAGCTGAGGTCTGAGGATCACAGTTCAAAGCTGTCCTTGGCACCAAAGTCTAAAAAGACTCTTCTTTTCAGTTTACCAGCAAAAAAGGCAGAAGCAGAGGTGTGTCTCAAGTACTAGAGCACACAAATTTGAGTGAAAAAGCCAAAGGACAGCATCCAGGTTAGTGTTTAAGCACTAGTATCCACACAAAACAAACAAATAAGCAAATCAAATAAAACAAAAAACCAAAACACACAGATCATGTACACATCATTACCAGAACTAACAAAAAGTATAAATAAATAATAAAGTTTGCATATTAAATAAAGACTATGGAGCTATTTGGACATTTTCAGATTTCAAGAATATTCACTTCCTGATTGCTTAGCACACACAGTTCAGCTGTTTAACTTTCTGGCAAACCTTCCATATTTTCCAATCATGAATAATCAAATCACACAACTCACATATTCAACACTCATTTACCAAATACTTATGGAATGCATTCTATGTGACAGATTACTCTAAGATGGTGGGTAGCCAACAAAGAGGAAGACAATAAACAAAATTTGTACTCTCTAGAGGTTAGAGGGAAACAGATAACAATACTGATGAACCAATAAAATAGCATGCTAAGTCGTAAGTGCTAAGGGGAAAGACAGAACAAGAAAGAAGAACAACAAATATTTAAAATGAGATACAATTTTATGTATCTAATAAACTTTTTTTTGATAATGCCAGCAGGAAGTATTTGTTTTGCTTTTCACTTCTTTGGTTTTAAAAAAAATTCTGAGGGGGGCTGGGAGTTTGGCCTAGTGGTTAAAGTGCTTGCCTGGCATGCATGAAGACCCGGGTTCGATTCCCTCGGTACCACATACATAGAAAAAAAAAGCCAGAAGTGGTGCTGAGGCTCAAGTGGCAGAGCTCTAGCCTTGAGAAAGTCCAAGGACAGTGCTCAGGCCCTGAGCTCAAGCCCAGGACTGGCAAAAAAAAAAAAAAAATTGTGAGCCTTCAATAGCTTAAAAAAATGTGCACCAACAAGTTTCTCTTTATATTTGCAGACATACCTTCTAACATGCACTGACTATCATCTTAAAGTCTAGAAGCTTCAAAGTATCTAAGTAGCTGACTGCTATATTGCAACCTAACCACTGCTTTGGTAATTACCAAAGGAACTAGACATAATATGTCCATTTGGTAAGAGGATATTTCTAAATGATTAACACAACTGTACAACATTTCCTTTCGTTTTTTTCCATAAGCAAACTGCATTAATACATTACCTTCCTAATATATATTAATAAACTGACCATTGACTTCCTTATCATTTTAAAACCATATTTGGCTAAGTTATTATATATAATTAGAATGAATAACCTTTCCCAAAGAACTCTATTATCATCCCACATCCAATATACTTTTAACACATGTAAATATAGTTATCAGAAGCTTATAAAAATGTACACATACATAATTGCAATTGATAATCACTATCAGAATGTTGCCAAATTAAGTCTAGGTGGTAATTTAAACCACCGTCTTGGCCAATACTTTTAGAAAGTTCCCAAGCTGACAATAGTGGATCACATCTAAAATTCTAGCTATGCTGAGATCTGAGGATTGAAGTTTGAAGCCAACCTGGGAAGAAAAGTTATAAGCAGGAAAGCCTGTAAGACTCTTACCTACAAGAAGTGGAGGTGTGGCCCAGGTGGAAGAATGCCAGCCTGGAGTGAAACAGACAAACACGAATAACAGACTCTGAGTTCAATCTTCAGTATGTTCATACATATATAAAAAAAAATACATTTCCAACCACTAACTTACCCCATGCATTTCAATTTTAACAGTCAGAAATCCTAACAGAATAAACAAACACATAAAAAGGAAACTAGGAACGCTAGATTATAAAGTAATGCAGGGTGTATGATAGGAATGTCCCATTTTGCTCAGTTCTATTGATACTTACTAAAAGATCCACCTAAGAGATTATGCTCTGATGAAGAGCGATGGCTCATTTTCAGATTTAAAAGTCAAAATGTCTTGACACTACTTTTTCATTCAACATTATCTGTCTTAGTTTTGCTGACAGGCATACTTTTCTGGCATAATCAATAACTATTGAAAAGGAAATTTGAGATATACAGGAAAAAACTCAGGGGGAGGGGAAAGCCTAGTGGTAACAAGAAGAAAGAAAAAATTTTAAAAGTTACATTCAAAGTTATATGAAAGTGACATCACTTGGTGGTAGAATAATTGCTGCCTAGCATACATGAGGCTTCAAATTCATTCCCTCGCTGAACTTGGTAGTATATAACTGTTGTCCCGGCATTCAGGAAGCAGAAGCAGATGGATCACAAATTCAAGTCCAGACTGGGCTAACATACCCTGTCAAAATACAAAGCAAGCAAGCAAGGAAGGAAGGAGGGAGGAAAGAAGGAAAGAGAGAGAAAGAGAAAGGGAGAGAAAGGGAGAGGGAAAGAGAGAGGGGGAGAGGAAGAGAGGAAAAGAAAGAAAAGAAAGAAGAAAAACAAAACCTCTAGAAAATGGGAAATGGGGCTTGGCTCAAGGGTAGGTTGGTAGCCCTGAGCTGAAGAGCTCATGGACAATGTCCAGGGTAGAGTGGCAGTCTTGAGCTGAAGAGCTCAGGGACAGCACCCAGGCTGAGTTCAAGCCCCATGACCCACAAAAAATAAAATAAAGAAGCTCCGAAAGAATATTATTCAGGGCAGCAGAAACAGCATTATAAGGATGAAAAAAAAATTTTTTTGCCAGTCCTAGGCCTTGAACTCAGGTCCTGGGCACTGTCCTTGGGCTTTCTCAAGGCTAGAGTTCTACCACTTGAGCCACAGCACCATTTTTTGCTTTTTTCTATGAACCCGGGTCCTCATGCATGCTAAGCAAAGCACTCTACCACTAGGCTAAACTCGCAGCCTAAAAATATTTTTATTTACTGAGCAGAGCTGGGGATTAAATTTAGGGCCTCCACGTGGTAAACAAGAGCCATCCCTCAGGCCAGTAAAATATTTTAAAATGTGTAATTGTTAGGTTGCCTGAAATATGTGTGAAAATGAAGAGCATTGTCTATAAGATGTGCACAGTTACAGGTAAAAGTAGGAGAGGAATCATTAAGATACTCCCAGAAGCACAGGATTCCTGGAACCTCCTTTTCATTAATGGCTAGACCAAAGAGAAAAAATCCTGAAAGAAACGGCGTACTTCATTTTGGGATTTATGCCAGATACCTTTTCATCAGAGGATCAGAAATTCAGTTCCACAAGACATCTACATTACCTCAAAATGGCCCAATCCTGGAAACTGGTCTTTTGAAGTTTTTCAGCCCAGATTGGGATGGGTTTTACCAATTTGTCAACCCAAGAGAACTGCCTTTTCAAAAATTATCTCAAGGGGCTGGGAGTTTGGCCTAGTGGTAGAGTGCTTGCCTAGCATGCACAAAGACCCGGGTTCGATTCCTTGGTACCACATACATAGAAAAAAGCCAGAAGTGGTGCTAAAGCTCAAGTGGTAGAACTCTAGCCTTGAGAAAGTCCAAGGACAGTGCTCAGGCCCTGAGCTCAAGCCCAGGACTGGCAAAAAAAAAAAAAAAAAAAAAAAATTATCTCAAAAGCAGAATTAGTGAAAGAAAACCAAAGCCCTGAGAACCACAGATAAAACCTGAGACATTTACAGGTGTGGTCCACTGGCCTTCACATGTCTTCTCCCATCTTTTGCCATTTTCCTCTACCTGTGCTTTAAGGTCTGTGCAGGCTTTGTGGAGACGAAGCCGGCAGCACTCACAGTGGTAGTTTGCTGATTCCAATTAATGACCACTGCAGGAGGAACCTAGGCATAGTAGCTTACCACTATGTGCCAGACACTCTTCTAAATGCTTTACAAATACAAATTCTGCTAGATCCTCTCAACAGCTCTGTGACACAGCAGGTATTTATCTCTGTTTCACAAATGCAGAAACATGCCCTGAAAGGTTACGTATCCCGCTCAAGATCAGACAGCTAAAGCACTTCAAAGCTTCCAGACAGATGTCTGTCTTATCCAAAGAATAATTCCCCTTTACTTAAATCTTAAGACTTGTGCCCTAGAATCACACAAAAAACGAAAGCCCTGCTGCACTGTGCTTCCTGGGGTATAAAATAGACAATAACAGGACTGAAGTGTTTGTGAGCACTAAATGAACCAACACCTAGAAAGCCTATGTTGCAAAAGGGTAAGGCGCTGTAATCAGTAATCGCAATATCGAAGACCACTCTTCCCTCTGCTTATCCCTTTCAGAGGCAGCCACTAGAAGGTAAGAAGCCAACGTCACAGATAACCATCAAGTGCATCGGGAACAAACTAATAGCCACTCGGCTCACGCCAGTTTCGGGCACAGCGAACTAAACGCCATGGCACCTCCTCCACGCCCCTCTGGTAGCGAGCCCAGGGCCCTGGGAGGAATTGGGAAGCAGGAACCGGTAGCGCGCAGGTGCTAGCGCAGGATTCCTCCAAGCCCTGGCTTTACCCTGAAATCGGTGATCCCTTTTGTCCATCTCACCTGGGCCACCTTCGCCTCTAGGGCTCGGTGCTTCCGGCCGGTGACCCTACCCGGCTCTCCCGGGGTGATTCCAGGACACTTCGCACGCCCCCCCTTCTCTCCCCGCGAGGCCACACACACCTGACCGTCCCCTCCCAGCCGATCCCGGGCGCCTCCTCGAGGCGCTGGCGAGCTCTAGCTTCTCCCGCTCACTTTGGGCCAGTCCTGGGACTTGAACTCGGCCACCTGGGCTTTCTCTGCCCCGGTAAGACACAACTCGACTTCCAGCTTCGTGGTACTTTATTGGCGCTAAGAGTCCCGCCAAATTTCCCGGCCCCGGGCTGGCTTCGAACTTCCACCCTCGGTTCTCAGCCTCCCCAGGAGCTGGGGTCACAGGCGTGAGCGCGGCTCGGATCCAGGCTTTCCCAGGCCGCCGACCTCGCCGGCGGGGCGCCCCCGGCCGGCAGGAACGCCCGGGAGCACGGCACTTCCAGCGCAGGGCCGCGCGGGCCCCGGCAGCGCGGAGCCTGTGGCCCGGCTCGCCCCCCCTCCTCCCCGCCTGGACGACCTTCCCTCCCCCCCGAAGCTAGGGGTGGCGGGCGCCCGGGCACACCCGCCTCGGGGCAGGCCCGCACTCACGCACCGATCCACCGATCCACCGGATGGAGGACTGGAGAAGGGAGTGGAAAGGTAGAGTCTGCAAGGTGGCCGCGGCCGCCCGGGGTTTACAGGAGGAAATCGGGGCTGGAAGGGCAGATGGGCGGGGGCCGGAGGGCGGGGTGGGACAGCGGAGGGGGTGGGGACGGGGGGGGGGAGGAGGGACGGGGAGGGCGGGGTTTGCCATAGGCAGTCCGCACCGATCCTCATCCTTGCCTCGGCCAGTGATTTTACTAAACTTCCTGCCTGTAAACTGCTGTTTTGTTTTCTTCTGTCGACCACGGGGCTTGAACTCAGGAGCTGGGCATTGTCCCTGAGCTTTTCTGCTCTCTCCACCACACTGAGCCACAGCCCCCACTTCCTGTTTTCCGGTGGTTAACTAGACATGAGTCTCATGGAGTTTCCTGTACTGGCTGTCTTTGAACCATGATCCTCAGATCGCAACCTTCTGAGTAGCTAGGAGTACAGTCCTGACCCACCAGCGCCCCCGGCCTGTAAGTTATTTTAAAAGCTATTCAGTTTAACACTTCAAAACGAGTTGTACTCATTACCTGACTTTTACATAGCTGTAACACCCTCTGTTCATCACCTTTTCAATAGAATTTAAATTAAAAGAAAAAAGCTATTCAGGAGATCACTTGCAAACTCCAAACCCAAAGTTGATTGTAGACATTAAGCCATTCCATGAATGGAAAATAAATTCCTGAGGTATAAAGAATTAAAATATTTGAGAACTTACTATATCTGAACACAGAAAATTTCATAATGTGCAAATATTGAAACAATATTCAAAATTATACAAGGGGAGAAATGAAAAAAATGTGCACCAAACATTGTTCTACATTTATGCTAAAAGAGTGAGCCTGGCAGGAGCTTCTGTACTAAAAGATGAGCAAATAGTGCGTTATTAAACACCAAAAAGATCTCACACAGCATCAGGTATCAAGAGGAAAGGATACAGAGAGTTGTGATAGAGAAGGACTTGCAGATAATATTAGGGACTTATTTAGACTGGGGTGTGAAAACCTCTCTAAGATGGTATTTCATCTGACACTTCAAAAATAAGATGGAAAGCCAGGTGCTAGTGGCTCATGCCTGTAATCCTAACTACTCAGGAAGCTGAGATCTGAGGATCAAGGTTTAAAACCAGCACTGGCAGGAACCATCAGGAAAGTCTTATCTCTGATTAACCACCAAAAAGCCAGAAGTGGAGCTGTAGCTCAAGTTGTACAGCACTAACCTAAAACACGAGAGCTTAATGACAGCTCCCAGGCCCAAAATTCAAGCCCCGGGACCAGCAAAAATTAACTGATTATTAATTAAGCAGAGCTAGTATTTACAAAGATCTGAGACATAGCTGGACACTGATGGCTCACATCTGTGATCCTAGGTACTCAAGAGGCTAAGATCTGAGGATCATGGTTCAAGCAACCCTGGGCAGGAATGTCCATAGGATTCCCCAATGAACCACCAAAATGTCAGAAGTGGAGTTGTAACTCTAGTGATAAGAGAGCTAGTCCTGGGCGAAAAAGCTAATCAACAGTGCCCATACCTTGAGTTCAAGCCCTACTGCTAGCACTAAGCAAACAAATGAATAAATAAATAATAATAATTTTTAAAAGCTTAGCTACTTTTGGCTTACTACTAGATATTCAGGAGATTGGTAACTGAGGGTCACAGTTCAAAGTTAGCCTGAGAAGGAAGACTCTGATCTCCATCCAATTAACTACCAAAACACCTGAAGTCAAGCTGTGGTCCAAGTGGTTAATGCTAGCATTGGGCAAAAAAGCTCAAGAACACTGCCCAGGCCCTGTGTTAAAGCCCCAAAATCAGTACAAAATTAAAAAAAAAAATATCTGGGCACAAAAGAGTTGTAGAGGAAACAGAGGAAAGAACAAAGCCCACCAAGCCTCTGTGGCAGGAATAGAGTTGTGATGAGAAGAGACTTGTTCATTTATTTATTTCCTAACATTGCTTGCTCTATTTTTTATTGTTTCTAAATTTAAATTCAAGTCTTCAGACACCACCAATTTGGTTTTCAGAATTCCCAGAATGCATAGTATTTAAAACTAACTTCCAACTTCTATCTTCACTACAGTAATCAGAGAGTAGAGACAGATGATGGCTTTTTGCTTTAAGCCAAAAAAGCCATTTATTTTTGGCACTGTGTCGTTGAATACAAAACTATTCAATGAACTTATTCATCCTCCTCAACCTGAATCTAAAGTTCCATTGTACTTTTGCTCTTCCTCCTTCACTTACTAACTGGACAAGTGTTGAATACATGTTATGTAACAGATATAATGAGGTTGAGAAAAAGATATAGGACTCAGTATCTAATGAAGAGTTCAATGTGCATTTTGAAATAAATGAGATTTTAAGAAACACTTACAAACATGTTTTACCTCATGGGATGTTCCATTGTTTTTTTTATCCTTATAATACCAGAGATTCTTATTTGTTTTCTTGCCTCGTTTGTTGGTTTGGAGGTTTTTCTTTTGTGGTTGTTTTGCACTTTTTGTTTTTGGAGACAGGTCTCACTCACTATTGTAGCTCAGGACATGTTTGTATTCTCAGGGAGCTCAGCCCTCAAATTACACTGCTCCTAACACTACCTCCTACGTGCTGTGATCACTCATGTGAACAACACCACGCAGTTTACTAGTGTTTTCTTTTTTCTTGTTTGTTTTTCGTTTTTGTTGGGACTTGAACTCTGGAACTAGGCGCTGTCCCTGAGTTTCTTGTTGTTCAAGACTGGCACTGTACCACTTGAACCACAGTACCACTTCCAGCTTTTTCTGTTTATGTGGTACTGAGGAATCAAACATAGGGCTCCATGCATGCCAGGCAAGCACTCTACCAAGAAGCCACATTCCCAACTCCAGTTTGCCAGTTTTGTTTTGTTTTGCCAGTCCTGGGGCATGAAATTAGGGCCTGACACTGTCCTTGGGCTTTCCTCAAAGCTCACACTCTACCACTTGAGCCACAACACCACTTCTAGCTTTTCTAGGTATGTGGAAGCAAGGAATGGAACCCAGGTCTTCGTGCATGCTCAGTAAGCACTCTACCACTAGGCCAAACTCCTGGGCCAAGTTTGCGAGCTTTTAAACACCAAAGTTCCTCCGGGATTGGTCCTTGGACCTTTTCTTTTTTCTATCATCTTTAGTTACTGCACAATCTCAAAGATTTGAATTTCATCTGTTCTTTTATGTTTTTATTTTTTAGATAGGAGTCTCTCTAATCATTGGCCTGTGCTGATCTCAAACCAAAATTAGAGGTGTTAGCCACCAGACCAGGCTGTCTCTATCCATTTCAAAACATGCACAGATGCAAAGTCCTGATCTTTCTCTCCAGAGCAGTTCCTCTACATTCTTCTTTTTGCAAAGTGATGGAATATCCTTTTTCAGCTGTTTGGCCTACACTTGCCTAGCAGCATAATGTCCTGATATCAACCTAGCAGATGACTGGAGTCTTTGTTATATGTGCTGTGTGGATGTGTGTGTATTCAGAAAATGTCAGAACTGTTGCTGTGGCGTAAGTGGCAGAGCACTAGCCTTGAGCCAAAGAAGCTCAGGGAAAGCAATCAGGCCCAGAGTTCAAGCGCCAGGACAGGCAAGTAAGTAAATAAATAAAATTCATGCTATAATCATATACAAAAAAAATATCAACATTCTTACAATGGCCTATAATAACCTACAGTACTTGGCAGTCATCTGCTTTCTGATCTTCTCTACTCTTCTCCTTGTTCACTCTAGTCCATCTATGGTAGATTTACTTTTCATGTAAAACATCATTTGCCTTCCCAAAGCTGGTCATTACACTTTCTTTTCCTTCCACCCAAAGCACTCAACTCACGACTGGGTGTTTGGCCTAGTGGTAGAGTGCTTGCCTAGCATGCAGGAAGACCTCAGTACCACATACACAGAAAAAGCCGGAAGTGGTGCTGTGGCTCAAGTGGTAGAATGCTAGCCTTGAGAAAGCCCAAGGACAGTGCTCAGGTCCAGAGTTCAAGCCCCACGACTGGCAAAAAACCAAAACAAAACAAAACAAAAAACCACACTCAGCTCATGAATAGCCTCATGGTTCACTTCTTCTTTGGTTCTTTATTTAAAAGTTCTTAGTACTGGGGCTGGGAGATTGGCCTAGTGCTAGAGTGCTTGCCTAGCATGCATGAAGTCCTGAGTTCGATTCCTCGATACCACATACACAGAAAAGGCCGGAAGTGGTGCTGTTGCTCAAGTGGTAGAGCTCTAGCCTTGAGAAAGCCCAAGGACAATGCTCAGGCCCTGAGTTCAAGCCCCATGACTGGCAAAAAAAAAAAAACAAAAAACGTTCTTAATACTGTCTTCTCTGGCTATCATCTAATGTCTGGGCTGAAGAAGTCATTCACCAATAGAGTGATTATTTGTCTAGCAGTATGATGTCCTAGGATCAATCTCTAGTAAATATTGGATGAAAATATGCCATAACACTGAAGTAAATAATTATTGTTAAATATAGGAAATGATATTTCTATTTTATTGTTCTTTTTAGCATTTACCAACTTATACCATATTATACTTTTGATATTTATGTTTATATCTTTCCTCAACTAGAATATATATTCCACTAGGAATTGTTTTGTTAATTGCTTCTAGAAGAATATTATGCATATTACCGGTATATAATACATACTTCTTGAGCAAATGGAGAATATATGCAAGTTTATTATAGGCAAAATATCATAAATGCTCATAAGATTACAGTATAATGAAAGTATATGTTACCAAAAGTCATCAACTATGTCTTTAAAATGTACTCCAGATTAACATCACAAACGTAAAACTGAAATTATATTATGTGCTTAGTATCATAAAGGAAATGAAAATATATTAAGAAGAACAGTTTCTTTGAAGAAATGACATTTAAGCTGACAGCTAAGAGATAAATAGAAATTAGTGGAATTCAGAATAATGAAGTGGGGTAAACGATGAAGAATGTATCAGATATTGGAATGGAAACTGCTGATTTTGAAAGAATATCACATTGGTTCATTGAGGGGGGAAATAATATCATGAGGCTCACTGAAGAACAGAAAAAGTATTGCTGGCTAACCTCTGTGTGTGTGTGTGTGTGTGTGTGTGTGTGTGTGTGTGTGTGTGTGTGTTTAAGAGGGGTAAAGAGGAAAGGAGAAAGAGGAGAGAGAAAAGGACTGGGAAAATGAGGGACTAAAGAGATGCGTATAAGAAGATAGCATAGGTTAATTAAGTAGGATGTAGTATAACAGAAATGAATTTAAAGGAGATAATAAAATGTCCTAATGTACCTTTACTCCTTTTAGTGCTGTGGATCACACTCAGGGTACCCTATCACTGTGTGATACTAGCAAACTTTTAACCTCTCACTAGATCCCAATTCATGCCCGATTTGTAGCTTAGTGGTTGAGTGCCTATTTAGTATACACAAGGCCCTGGGTTTGACCGTAAGCACAAAACATTTTTTTTTTTTTTTGCCAGTCCTGGGCTTAAGCTCAGGGCCTGAGCACTGTCCTTGGATTTTTCTCAAGGCTAGAGCTCTACCATTTGGGCCTTAGCACCACTTCCGGCTTTTTCTAAGTATGTGGTACCAAGGAATTGAACCCAGGCCTTCGTGTATTTTAGGCAAGCACTCTACCACTAGGTCAAACTCCCGGCCCCCAAAACATTTTTTTAAATCTGCTTTTACAGTAATTGGACAATATTTTATCAGAGGCTTCATTAAGTTAAGCTATGTATGGCTTTAGTCACAGAACATTCCTGCACAAATGCATGACCTGAGCCGTCAAGACATACAAAACTATTAGCAAAGCTTAAGTTGAGGTACATTGTAAGCTAATGATTCTCAATCATGAAGAATGAAGATGGGGTGACAAAACACAGAAAGCTCCCACAATCTGAATTTCGTATAAAACAAGTATGTACGGTGGAATATGGTGTAGCTCAGTTGTACTTAGCACGCACTGGACCTAGGCTTATCCCCAGCACACATACAAAAATCACTCTAGGTATCAGAAATGCAATTTCAGAATGGTCATGCTAAACAAAGCATTTAAGTAACACTGAGACAGCCATCAGCAGAAATAAAATAAAAGGGGCCCTTTGGGGTCCAGAAGCTGAGGAGACCTATGTATTTTTCAAAACATATGATAACTCTAACCTCAGCACTTGGGAGATGGAGGAAGGAGGACATATATTTGGGGCCAGGTTAAGCCACACAGTGAGACCTTGTCTCAAAAAGCAACTCTCCATCACCGGGCACTGGTGGTTCTCACCACCAGCTACTTAGAAGGCTGAGATATGAGGATCAAGGTTTAAAGCCAGCCTGAGACTGAAAGTCTATGAGATTCTTATCTCCCCTGAAACCAGAAAAACAGAAGTGGCACTGTGGCTCAAAGTGGTAGAGCACAAACCTTGAGCCGAAGAGCTCAAAGACAGCACCCAGGCCTAGAATTCAAGTCCTTTGACTGGGAAAAAAAAAAAAAAGAAGGCCCAATCAAACAAGCAAACAAACTCGCATTAAACACAAACAGAAACAAAAACAAATAAAGTACAGATATCCATCTTAAATAAATATGACTGGAGTAGTGGAAAGAACAATCATGACATTTAATGTTAAATAGCACTATTACTCCTTCTCATAAGATATATATGGATTCCAGTCTTCCAAAAAAAAATTCTACTAGCTTTGTGTCCTCAGTGTAGTACTTTTTTTTTTCTGTTACTATAGTTTTATTATAGTACATTACAAGATACTTGGGAAGAACAAATGAAGTATGCGTCTACTATGTGTATCAAAAATACCACATTGGTACAACCAATTTTTTTAACCATGACTACTCACCCTTGTACCCCACAAAACTTTATGTTGTCTATATATATATATAGACGGCATTCTTTCTGCAGCCTGTGCAGTCTGGAAGTAGTTCCCAACCTCACTCTAGAGAGAAAAGCTTCTGAGGTAGAAACTCATGTTTTTCATCTCCTAACAACAGCCCTAGCTTATTTCTGTTGGGCAGTCCATGGGATAACAACCCACTGTTGCATGTTAGGTAAGCACTGTACCAGTCAACTATCCACTTCAGCCTGGCACCAACTTATTTTATTTTTTGGCCAGTCTCAGGCTTGAGCTCAGGGCCTGAGCACTGTCCTTGGGCTTTCTCAAGGCTAGAGCTCTACCACTTGGGCCTCAGCACCACCAACGGCTCTTCTCTATGAATACATGGTACTGAGGAATCGAACCGGGGTCTTCGAGCATGTTAGGCAAGCACTCTACCACTAGGCCACGCTCCGGGCCCCTGGCATCAACTCCTTTTGAAGAGCCCGTCTCTTCTTGGTCTTCCTTACTGAGACCGGGCGGTGCTTGGCTCTGTGGCTCTTCTCCAGCTCCTCTCTGTCCTTCGTGGAAATCCCTTTCCAGAGTCGGTCCCTTGAGGACAATGCAGTTTTTCCAAGCGTCCATTTCCTCAAAGGAATCCCTCGCGCCAGGATTCAAGCGATGTGTAAAGGCAGTAGCAAGAGCCAAACAACTTCTCCTTCCATCCTTCCGTTCTCGACTCTTACCACAGAAGTCCCAGTTCAGCTGTGGAGAACGATCTCTGTTTTAAGACCGTGCAACAGCCCCATGATGGCAGCAGCCGAGAGCCCGAGCTCGCCACAAGAGGATGCTCTCGCGCCCGGCTAGGGTCCGCTAGGCGCATGCGCAGGAAGAGCACGCAGCCCCACCCCTCCGAGGTATTCCCCCCCCAACTCGTGGCCCGGAAGTCGGGGATCGGAAGGAAGCGTGGGAAGGCGCGTTGCGCCCGCCCCCTCCGTAGCTTTAGGTGAAGTGAAGGGTCAGTCGCGGCAGACGTGTCTCATGGCGCTGGCCTCGCGACTGGGCCGCTTTTTCCCGTTGGGACGCGGAGTCGCCCCGGGCCTCCGGTTCCCCACGAGGACTTGTGGTAGCCGTGGGTGCGGCTCCCGTCCTCTCGGCGGCTCCGAGGTAACCTCCGCCGAGAGGGTCCCTCCCGGCCTGGTGGAACGCGGCGGCCCGAGCTCTGGAACGCTCCCCGGACGGGCCTGGCCCTCCTTCCCCCGCCTCCCGGGTGAAAGCCGGGCTGGGGTCCGGGAGGTCCCGATTCCCAGGGAAGGGACCATGAACTGACACCTCAGCCGTGTGGATCTAAGGCAGGACCGGGTAACCGGCCAGGTCCCTTCCATCTCTACGTGCGTGGTGTCGGCTTTGGAAGCTCTTAGGATAAGGAGGCGATTTGGGGAAGAGCAGCGTACTGGGCGCGTTTTGCTCGTTTTTTAGTAATTGTTCCGGAGTGGCTTGGTTCAGCCGCGGGCTTTCAGGAAGGATACTGATGCTGGATTGTAGTCTCGATCCACAGGCAGTCGTAGGCCCGGGCGTCTTCTTGAAAGCGGACGGGGGCCTCTGAAAGTCGGTTGTCTTAAGTCAAGTTTTAGATTGTCTTACACTCTTAAATGTATGTATTTTTAAATGCGTGCTGGGGATAACCAACATTTGTTATCTTGTGGTTTTAATTGAGCCAGAACCTAGACGCTATAGCTGTGTTTCTCTTGAGGGTGAATCAGGCTGTCCACTGCTATGATTTAATTAAATAAGAAAGCCTTTGCATTTAGTTACAGGCCTGGCTTCTGATCCTTCTGTTTATAACTTCTACACCCTAAGTTGATTCGTCCGGGCCACCTCACCCCACTTTTTATTGGGCAAGATGGGATATCAAAAATTTAGCCCAGGCTAGCGTTGAACCTGGATTTTCCTGATTGACCTCTTGCCTTCTGTGTAGCTAGGAGTATAAGCCACCATGCCTGGCTCTAATAATTACCTTCTGATGTCTGGACAAGATATCCAGATTAAGGAGCCTTTACTAATTTTAAATTAAGCCAGTTACATTCAAAATATTTACTAATAAGACCAAAAGAAGGACCAGTAGGCTTCAGGAAATAAGAGACTAGTGATATATTCCTTTCCATTTAGTGATGATGTTTTTTTTTTCTTCTTCTCCTTCTAGCCCCACAGTTTTTGATTAATATTGAAGAAACAACATATCTGAGAAAAGCGTGCTTTAGCAAACATTTTTTAAAAAAGAACTCATGTTATGAAAGGCATTGAGTTGGGCTTTGAAGATAGAAATGGCACACTCAAGCTGTTTCACAAGTTATTTGTATTTCTGTGGTCCCACTGAATTCTGAGTCTTTTTTAACTTTTTATTCCAGAAACATGATTTTTATCCTGACTTTCCCAGAAATGAGCAAAAATCCAGTTAAACATTAACCAAACTGGTAATAGTTTAGGCAGTAAACTGTCAGTTCATGAATTTACAATACAATTATAGTCACTCAATTATAGAATTTTTTTTTCCTCCCTTGTAAAAAAGATAGGATATTTGAGCACTGAAAATAAACACTAAACAAAGTTTCCTCAAATTACAGTCTACACAATCTTTTTGCTATGTAGTATCACTTAGCAGGAGAAAAACTAAAAGACTTGCTGATAAAATCTTGGTCTCTTCCTCTTCTTTTTTTCTAGACAACTCTACACATTCACATGTCCACTCATTTTCTTTGCTCTTACTCTATGTTTTTTTTTTTTTTTTATTTTTTGCCAGTAGTGGAGCTTAAACTCAGGGAATGAGTGCTGCCCCTGAGCTCTTTTGCTTAAGACTACACCTCCATTTCCAGTATTGGGACTTTTCCCAATTAAGCAGAACACTGGCTTGGCTTTGAACTGCAATCCTCAGATTTCCTAAGTAGCTATGATTTGGGCATGATCCCCCAGAGCTTGGACTATATTCTAGTTGGTAATTAAAAACCCACTCATAAATGCTAGAAATATAAGTGCAACTGAGTTAGTTTACTGTTTTAGCAACTTTATAATATTCTATTTGTGTGGAATACCTTGAATATTCATGCTTAAGAAAGCATTCCACTTTTCTATTTTAAGAAGCTTATCATGGTTGTGAGAGAACTGAGAATGAGTCCAAGGATTTTAAGTTGAACAAGTAGAATGGAATTCTACTCTCATGGTCAGGAAAACCATGAGAGGAGTGGGTTTAGTGGGAAAAATAGCTGTTTTGAGATGCCTAGCAGAGTTCATGTGTAGTAGGATGAAGTTTAGAAGAGACATTCAAACTGCTTCGGGAAGGTTGGTATTAAGCTGTGAGATAAAATGAGATCACAAATAGAGAAAAGAGCTCTGAAACAAATAACAGGAATGAAATATTACAGATGAAGAACTACCAAAGAAGCAGTCAGTAGAGATATAAGAAATTGAAGAAAGTATTTTCAAGGACAAAGTGAGTAATAGGACAAAGTAAACACTGAGAAAAGAGGTTATTACAGAGAAGAAACTTTCAGGAATATATAATCTTTTGTTTTAAACAGGCCTTAAAAATTGCATATCCTGTGCAATCTGTAGGTATATCTGAGTAATGCTAGTTCAACAAATATCCATTTGTAAAGGGAAAGATCCTCCGTCAAACAGGCCAAGTATACAGGATGAGTTTTTCCTTTCGGTGATATTGAGGTTTGAACTCAGGGCTTGTGCTTGTTAGAAAACTGCTCCACCACTTTAACCAGTCCCTCTAATCTTTTTGCCTTAGTTTCTTTCAGATAGGGTCTCAGACTTCTTCCTCTGATGTGGCTTCAGACTGCAATCCTTCTTCCACCTCCTGCTTACTTGGGATTACAGAAATTACCACCCCTCCTGGGTTATTTATTAAAGATAACATCTTGTTAACTTTTTTTTTGCCTTGGCTGGTCTTGAAGCACTGTCCTATCATCTCTGTCTCTTACATAGCTAGAATTTATAGGTGTGCAGTACAAAACCAAATCATTGGTTGTGAAAATATAAAATGTAAATGTTTAAAAAAATTGAGTTCCATAAGTGAAAAATTCCTTATTGGTGTCAGGACACAGCAAAAACACACTAAAAGTCTATATAAAATTACCTTCAGGCCATATATATAATATTTAAGAAACATGAATTTTGTTTTGACTGGGGTCTCACCCATAAGATATCTCATGATAAAGCAGATATTCTGGAACCTGAAAAAAAATCCAAGATTTGAAATCCATGTAGTTCCAAGCATTTGACATAATGAATCCCCAACCTGTAACAGTATTATGTCATTAATAGCATCAGTGCAATTGTGGGGATAAAATGTGACGTGTGGGCTAAAGGAGTGGGAGAAGCCAGGAATGTGGCCTAGTGGTAGAGTGCTTGCCTATCATGCATGAAGCTCTGGGTTTGATTCCCCACTACCACATCACAGAAAAAGCCAGAAGTGGTGCTGTGGCTCAAGTGATAGAGCGCTAGCCTTGAGAATGACCAAGGACAGTGTTCAGGCCCTGAGTTCAAGCCTCAGAACTGCCAAAAAGAAAAGGAATGGGGAGAAAAGTAGAAATAGTACAGCATTTTTGTTTTTGCTTTTTTGCTAGTCCTGGGCCTTGAACTCAGGGCCTGGGCACTGTCCTTGGGCTTTCTCAAGGCTAGAGCTCTACGACTTGAGCCAGAGCACCATTTCTGGCTTTTTTTTTTTTCTAGTCTGTGGTACCAAGGAATTGAACCTGGATCTTTGTGCAAGCTAGGCAAGCACTCTACCACTAGGCTAAACTCCTGGCCCAGCATTTTTTTTTTTTTTGGTGGGTTGTGGAACTTGAACTCTGGGCCTGGGCACTGACCCTGAACTCTTCAGCTCAAGGTTACCACCCTATCCCTTGAGTCACAATGCCACTTCCAGTTTCCTAGTGGTTAATTTGAAATAAGAGTCTCACTGACTTTAGTGCCTAGGCTGGCTGGCTTTGAACCACAATCCTCAGATCTCAGCCTCTGAGTAGCTAGGAATACAGGCGTGAGCTACTGCAGGTGGCTAGTACAGAAAACTTTAAAAGACTTACTAAAAGGAGGAGTTGAGAAATGAGAGTAGGACATGTGGAGCCAAAGGTATGCTTTTAAAAAAAAAAATTATAGCTTGTCAGAATGGCTAACATTGTTTATGTATTTGTAGTTTGTATATAGAAATGGAAACATGATAAAATGTGTAAAATGTAGATAAAGGAAATAACTGCTAGAGTAATATTGATATTTTCCTCATCATTATTTTCAAGAATCTGACAATGATGAAAATTAATTTCCAGACCTTCATGAAGAAAATCTTTATTTCATTCATCATTTATTTATTTACAAATTGAGTTTCTGAGCTGACAGGGTGGCTCAAGTAGTAGAATGTTTGCCTAGCAAACAGGCACCAAGTTCAAACACTAGTCCTGCCCTACCAAATAAGTACATACACACACACACACACACACACATATATTGTTGTTGGTGGTGGTGGTTTGGTTGATTGGTTGGGGGGTTTTTTTGGTCATTCATGGGGCTTGGGCTCAGGGACAACTCTCTGGGCCTGGGCATCATCTCTGAGCTCTTTAGCTCAAGGATAGCTTTCTACCTCGTGAGCCCACAGCACCACTGCCAGTTTCCAGGCTATTTAATTGGAGATGAGTCTCACGGACTTTCATGCCCAGGCTGGCTTTGAACAGCAATTCTCAGATCTCAGCCTTCTGAGTAAGTTAGGATTACAGGCGTGAGCCGCCAATGCCCTCTGCAAATAAATATGTTTACTCTGAATATGGCATACTTGGAATCACAGTGACTTGTTGCTCACGGGTAGGAAGATTGAGGACCCAGCAGGCCTGGACAACAACAAGACCATACCTGGAAAACAATTTAAAATCTAGAGGACTGGGGTCATGGCTCAAGTCATAGAACTCTGGCCTAGCAAACGCAAGTCCCTGAGTTCAAACCCAGTACCTCAAAAATAGATAAAGATAAATGAATTAAATGTCTATATAAAATTAAAACTGGCTTTTGTGGGCAGAGTTTGGCATGGTACCTTTGCTTAAACCTAACTACAAGCCGGGTAGGCCCTGGTGACTCAGGCCTGTAATCCTAGCTACTCAAGAGGCTGAGGTCTGAGGATCAAGGTTCAAAGCCAGCCCAGGCACAAAAGGACCTGAGACTTTTATCTCCAGTTAACCTCTAGAAAACAGGAAGTGGGGCTTAGCTCAAGAGAGGACACTAGCCTTGTGCTGAAGAGCTCAAGGATGATGCCCAGGGCCAGAGGTAGGGTGGTAACTTTGAGCTGAAGAGCTCAGGGACAACGCCCAGGCCCCAGGCCGGAAATCAAGCCCCAATACCTACAAAAAGAAAAAAAGCTAAGTACAATTTATGTGTAGTAATTAGCATTATTGTTAATCTTTATCTCATATAAGGTAGATATTATATGATAGTAACTCTTTTTACACTATTTATAATACCTGTATCTCAGCAAATAAGTTCAGATCTTCCAATTTATCACTAACTAGCATGGCTATGCTTATCTTGTCTATCTGTTTGGGAGTTATTCAGCCTGGGGCCTTGTACTTATGTAAACACTCTGTCATTGAACAATATACATAGCTTATCACTGAATTTTAGATGAACTGCCATTTGTAGGTTGTGTTTTTCTTAATAAATAAGATATGCTCCAAATAAGATGTGAAATAGTTTTGTTGGAGAATTAGGTGAAGACATTTTCAAGCTACCCATATTATTAATTGATTTTGGAGGTGGGAGAAAATTGATACATTTTGCTTGATGTAGCAGTTTGTCTAAATTTTCTAGGGTGGTAACTTTGATTATGTTTTCTGCAGGTGATAGGAAACATAAAAATGTTCAAGAGAGGCCTTATATTCTCAGCTTTGTCTTATTTGGGTTTCGAAACTTACCAAGTCATTTCTCAGACTGCTGTGGTTCATGCCAAAGCCAAAGGTAAGGTTAAGCAAAACATCTACAAGGCTTAGAGCTATTTTTGTTTGATATTTAGTTATTTTTAAACATGTAATTAATAGTTTTATGTTATATTGTTATTCATTTTTGTTCTCATTAATATTAATGTGTAGGATTCAGGACTATTACTAGTGGAACACTATGGTTTATGAGCATTTTTGCTTTTTGTTTTCGGTTTTTTGTTTTTTGTTTTTTTTGCAGTGGTGGAGATTGGACCTAAGATATTGTCCATTCTAGGCAAGCACTGCTCCACACAATTCTTGTACATATATTTAAATTTTTGGCAGGGTCCCCTGGCTCACAGCTATTCATAGCTAACTGGGAGACTCTCATCTTAGGGGCCAGCTTGGGCAAAAGAATGTTCATCAGACTCTTTCTCAACTACTTACTGCTGAGTGCCATGGCACATACCTGTAACCATGAGCTTTATGAGGCTAAGATTTAGAGTATCGTGAGCCAGACTGAAAAGTCCAAGAGAATCTATCACTACAAAGGGAAGCTTCTTGCGGTTTCACACTTGTGTTCCCAGCTTCTCCTTAAAGTAAGTAGCTCAAGGCTGAGGTGGGCTCTGATGAGAAATGAGACTGTATTCTAAAAGTAGCCAGTAAAAACACAGGACTTGGAGGTGTGATTCAGTGCTACTATGCCTACCTAGTTTCTAGAATATGTTCAGTGGTAAACACTCTTAATATATGTGAATAGGTAAGAAACATGCACACATAGAAGAGTGCTTTTTCATTCAAATCTAGCATTAGAGTCACACTTGAGCCATATTTCCATTGAAGGCTTTTTGCTGTGTAATTGGACATTGTCTGTCTGTCTGTCTGTCTTGTTTCCTCATAGGTAGTTTATGTATTTAATTTTATTAACTTGCATGTAAAATGTGTGATTTTTTTTTTTTAGTTACTGCCATCTAATTTGGGAAGACCTATTTTATTATGTCTTTTTTTTTCTTTTATAATCTTTGAAGTTGAGGAAATCCTTGAACAAGCAGACTATCTGTATGAAAGTGGAGAAACAGAAAAACTTTATCAGTTGCTAACCCAGTACAAAGAAAGGTAAGGAATATATGATAGGCATAGCTCTGAGGCTTCTTCAGAATCTCATAATCTTTTTTTCTTTTAAATTTATGGTGCTGTTATGTTACACCCTTGCTTGGCATTTTCATTCAAGGTTGACATTCTACCACTTCTGGCTTTTTGCTGGTTAATGGGAGCTAAGAGTCTTTTGGATTTGTCTGAGTTGGCTAGCTTAAAACCAAGATCTTTAGATCTCAGCCATGTGAGTAGCAAGAGTTACAGGTGTGAGTTATCAGCACCCAGATCAGTTATGGAGCTTGAACTCCAGGCCTGGGCGCTGTCCTTGAGCTCTTTCACTCAAGGCTAGAATTCCACCATTTTGAGCCACAGCACCATTTCCTGTTTTCTGGTGTTTAACTGGAGATAAGAGTTTCACAGACTTTTCTGCCCTGGCTGGCTTTGAACTGCAATTCTCACATCTCAGCCTCCTGAGTAGCTAGGGTTACAGGTGTGAGCCACCAGATCCCAGCTTGAAATCTTTTTAGTTGTGTTTTTTTTTTCTTTAATATAACATTTTTTTTTGAAATTTACATTATAAGCTAGTTCTTACATTAAGCAAAGCAGAAGTGCTACATGAATCTCATTGATTAGGTAAAGATGCTTCTGCTTAAGAATACTGGAATGTTGAACTCTTTTTTTTTTTCTATTTTTTTGACTCATGCAAGTTATCACTAAGTGTACCTCACCTATCTATATAGATTATTCCATATTTCTCCTATTTTAAGCTAATTCCTTATTATAAAAATTAAATGAATTTATGGAGATTTGAGATGATTATATGCCACCATTGAATGGTAGCTGTGTTTCGAAACTATTTTTGAGAGAACCGTTTTTGAGAGAAACTGAACAAATATAGCCTTTTTGCATTTTTAGTACTAGACTACATGGTTGGTCTAGAAGATCAATATATAGTACTTTTTTGGAAGGTAGAGATGGAGGAAGACTGGGCCCTATAAAATAAGTCATTCAGACTCAGTGGCACTTCCAGATACCTCATTTACCTCAGTTCCTAATCTAGCAATTGTGATTTATTTGTCAACTACCTTTGCTAGATCCCAAAAGCCAGTTTTCTGTGCCAAACACATAAATTTTACTCCCTAGCTATATATAGGAATCATTTCTTCATTCCATCTTTGAGATGGTGGTTGGGTATGTTGTAGTCATTATAGTGATAACTTACATGCTGTAGAGTTCAATTACTCCATTTTCTTTCTTTCTTTTTTTTTTTTTTGGTCTGTACTGGGATTGAACTCTGGGCCTGGGCCTTGTCCTTGAGCTCTTCAGCTCAAGGCTACTGCCCTACCCTTTGAGCCACAGCACCACTTCTGGTTTTCTGGTGGTTAATTGGAGATGAGTCTCGTGGACTTTAGAGCCCAGGCTGGCTCTGAACCTTGATCCTCAGATCTTCACCTCCTAAGTAGCTAGGACTACAGGCATGAGCCACTGGGCCCAGCCAGTTACTCCATTCTCATTAAATAGTGTACTATTTTACTTTTAACCTTTTATGCAAATGCTGATATATTGCCTAAAAATAAAGAATTTAAGCTTTTAGACTATTTTAAGTTGTGATTACTTAGTAGCCATTTTTTAAATATGATTATGTTTCAGCAGCAGATAGGTGTGCGTGCGTGCGTGCGTGTGTGTGTGTGTGTGTGTGTTTGTGATGGGGTTTGAATTCAAGGCCTGGGCTCTTTCCCTTAAGGCTATAGCTCTCTTTCATTTTAAGCCACAGCTCCACTTGTGGTTTTCTGGTGGTTCATTGAAAATAAGAGCCTCACAGACTTTCCTGCCCAGGCTGTCTTTGAACTGCAATCCTCAGCTCTTACTTCCTGAGTAGCTTGGATTTCAGGTGAGAGATACCAGTGTCTGGTGAAGGAGTCTAGTGCACTTATTTGAAATAAGCTACGCATCATGGTATTCAAACATAAGACTTTCTTTGAGATTACATGATAGTGAATCATTTATTTATTAGATGTACCTGTCATTTACCTGTTTTGTGCCTGGTGTTTTATGAGGCTATTGATTTGGTAGTTTTGTTTTTTTTAGAGCATAAGTCCATCATAAATTGTTTATTTTATCGTATTCTCTGAAGCAGTGAATTACTTGAAGCATAGTGCTAGTGAGCTCAGTCTTCGAGTTACATGTTGAGAGGACAAGGGTTTAGAGAGCTCAATTGAAGATGTTTTCTCAGGAAGTCAGTATTTTAGACATTGTAGATAATGCATATCTATGAATAATATTGAAAATTTTAATGGGAAGTTTTACCAAATAAAAAGCTTCAGGAAAGAAAAGAATAAATTAACATTTTTAATAATAGTGTCTGATACATTGCTTCCTGTGTCCTAATTAAGCAAAAAGTCCATTTATTAATGATATGGCCTTAACAATTTTAAATGTAAATTAAAATGTTCATTTTGTGTTTTGTTTCAAA
The DNA here is from genome assembly GCF_031878675.1 of Megascapheus bottae. NCBI lineage: Eukaryota > Metazoa > Chordata > Mammalia > Rodentia > Geomyidae > Megascapheus > Megascapheus bottae. The sequence goes on along the minus strand of NC_143517.1, from coordinate 30,680,421 downwards.
TTAGTGAAGATGCAGAGTTACTGTGGCGTTTGGCACGGGCCTCACGTGATATAGCTCAGCTTAATAGGACTTCGGAAGAGGACAAAAAGCTTTTGATCTATGAAGCTTTAGAGTATGCAAAAAGAGCACTAGAAAAAAATGAGTCAAGTTTTGGTGCTCATAAGGTGAGTTGGCCTTAGTGGTCTATTGGTCTGTACTTACTAATTTACAGAGGAGACGAAACAGCTCTACATTACCCGGTGCGGTGCAGTGACTCAGGCCTGTAATCCTAGCTACTCAGGAGGCTGAGATCTGAAGATCAGGGTTCAAAGTCAGCCCGGACATGAAAGGACCTGAGAATCTTATCTCCAGTTAACCTCTAGAAAATAGAAAGTGGGGCTTGGCTCAACAGGTAGGGCGGTAGCCTTGAGCTGTAGAGCTCAGGAACAATCCCCAGGCCCAGGGGTAGGGTGGTAGCCTTGAGCTAAAGAGCTCAAGGACAGCATCCAGGCCCAGAGTTCAAGCCCCATGACCCACAAAACAAACAAAACAGCTCTACATTAAAGTAGGAAAGAAATTTATTTTTCCAGTATTTTATCAAAATGTGGTTATGAGTATGTAAGACAAATTATTATTATCATTTTGGGGGACTGCAAGAGTTTGAACTCAGGGCTTGGGTACTGTCCCTGAAATTTTTGGTCAAGGCTAGCACTCTACCACTTGAATCACAGTTCTATTTCAAACATCCTGAACAGGTAAATCTATAGGCACTTCCTTGGCATAACCTCCCTAAGTGTGAAAGGACACACTGTGTGTGTGTGTGTGTGTGTGTGTGTGTGTACAGGTGTGTGCATTTAGCTATTGTTAGGACTGTCTTTGTAAGTTTCATTTAGGTTATCTTGTTTTCTTGCTTTGAGTTTCTAAATCCTTTCTGATTTTCTTTCTTTTTTGTGTGTGTCAGTCATGGGACTTGAACTTTGGGCCTGGGTGTTCAGCTTCAGGCTACCACCCTACCCCTTGAGCCACAGCCCCACTTCCAGTTTTCTGGTGGTTAATTGGAGTTGAGAGTCTCACAGACTTTAGTACCTGGACTGGCATGGAACTTATCCTCAGATCTCAACCTCCTCAGTAATTAGGATTATAGGCATGAGCCACAGCACCTGGCTCTTTTATGATTTTCTATAATTTATTGAGAAGGAAGTGTTGCAATCTTCAAGTATATTTGTAGATTTGTTGACTTCTGTTTGCAATTCCATTAGGTTTTTTATTAAAACTTTTTATTAAAATTGAGTTTTTACATCATATTTCAAATGTCATGTTTTGCAGTCAAGTACTCAAGAAAAATATATGTAATCACAAGAGTCAACACTTGTATTGTTTAGATCTAATACCCACATATCCAGAAGACCATGCACCATTTTTGTGTATGTGTGGGGGGTGAGGGGGTCATGGGACTTGAACTTGGCCTGGGCACTGTCCCTGAATTCTTCAGCTCAAGGCTACCACCCTACCCTGGGCCTGGGCGTTGTCCCTGAGGTCTTTAGTTCAAGGATACCCCTACCCTTGAGCCAAGCCCCACTTTTCTAGAGGTTGATTGGAGGTAAGAGTCTCAGGTTGTTTTGTGCCTGGGCTGGTTTTGAATCTTGATCCTCAGATCTCAGCCTCCTCAGTAGCTATGATTACAGGTGTGAGCCACTACAGGAGGTGACCATGCACCTTTTGTTCCTTTGGTCTTGGCTTATCTCACTCAACATGATTTGCTCTAGTTCCATCCACTTCCCAGTGAATACAGTCATTTTATCTTGTCTGGTAGCTATGTAGAATTCTATTGTATATATGTTCCACATTTTTTGTGTCTATCATTTTTAGTGGGGCATCTGGCTATTGTGAAGAGTGTAGCAATGAACAGGCTGAGCAGGTGTCCTAATCATATCTTGAGTCATGTTACTCAGGGTAGATGCCCAGGGGTGGTATGGCTGGATCACAGGGAAGGTCTATGTTTAGTTTTTTGAGGAACCCCCAAACTGCCTTCCAGAATGGTTGTACTAGTTTACATTCCCACCAGCAATGCAGTAGGGTTCCTCTTTCTTCAGATCCTCACCAGAATTTGTTGTCTGAACTCAGAATATTGGCCATTCTGATTGGGGTAAGGTGGTATCTTAGGGTTGTTTTTATTTGCACTTCCTTTATAACCATGGATGATAAGCATTTTCTCATATGTTTCTTTGCCATTTTTATGTCTTTCTCTGATAAGTCTCTCTTTAGTTCCCTTGCCCGTTTTTCGATTGGTTTGTTGGGTGTGTGTGTGGGGGGGGAGTTAGTCTCTTAAGTTCCTTGTAGATATTGTATATTAAACCTTTGTCTGGTATATTGTTGGTAAATATCTTTTCCCAGTTGGTTAAGTGTCTTTCTACTTCAGTAGCTATGCCCTTGTCTGTGCAGAAACTTTTCATTTTTAGGTAGTCACATTTGCCGAGTCTCTCTCCGATCTCTCGTGACCCTGGGACTCTGTTCAGGAAGTTTTTGCCTGTGCCTATGAGTTCCAGTGTCCCTTCTACTCTGTAGTGTAGCAGTTTCAGGTCTGATATTGAAGTCTTTGATCCATTTTGAGTTAATGTTTGTACATGGTGACAATTCAGGATCAACTTTTAGTTTTCTGCATGTGCTGCCCAGTTTTCCCAGCACCAATAATTAAAGAGGCCATGTTTATTCCACTGTGTATCTCTGGCTCCTTTGTCGAATATAAGTTGACTATAAGTATGTGGTTTCATTTCTGGATCTTCTATTCTGTTCCATTGATACTCTGATCTACTTTCAAATCAGTACCATGCTGTTTTTGTTATTATGGCTCTATAGTAGAGTTTGAAGTCTGCTTTTTTTGCCTAGAATTGCTTTGGCTATTCTAGGTCTTTTGTTGTTCCATATGAATTTTTGGATTATTTTCTCTATTTTAGTAAAGAATATCCTTGGGATTTTGATGGGGATCACATAGAAATTCTATATTAGTTTTGGCAGTATGACCATTTTCACAATGTTTTTTCTCCTTATCCAGTAGTATGAGAGGTCTTTCCATTTCCTAGTATCCCCTTTAATTTCTCTCTTTAGACTTTTATAGTTTTCATTAAATCATTCCTTTATATCTTTGGTTAGGTTAATTTCTAAATGTTTTATTCTTTTTGTGGCTATGCAATTCCATTACTTTTTACAAGTGCTATTATAAACATTTAGGAATGTTACTTTCTTGGTAAATGACTTCCTTATAAGGTTATCAAATTAAATATTTTAAAAATTATCATTACAGCATGGTGGCTCACACCTGTAATCCTAGCTTTTCAGGAAGATCTGAGGATCTCTGTTCAAAGCCAGCCCAGGCACTAAATTCCAATTAACCATCAGAAAACTGAAAGTGGCGCTGTGGCTGAACGGGTAGGGTGGTAGCCTTGAGCTGAAGAGCTCAGGGATAATGCCCAGTCCCAGAGTTCAAGTCCCACAATGGACCCCCCCCAAAAAAATTTTACCATTACAAAACCACCCTCATGGGCCGGGAGTTTGGCCTAGTGGTAGAGTGCTTGCCTAGTATGCACGAAGACCCGGGTTCGATTCCTTGGTACCACATACATAGAAAAAAAAAGCCAGAAGTGGTGCTGAGCCTCAAGTGGTAGAGCTTTAGCCTTGAGAAAGTCCAAGGACAGTGCTTAGGCCCTGAGCTCAAGCCCAGGACTGGCAAAAAAAAAAAAAAATAAGCATTGATTTATTTTGATGTATATTATTCTGTTCTTTGCCAGTCCTGGGGCTTAATTTCAGGGCCTGAGCCCTGTCCTTGGGCTTACTCAAGGCTAGAGCTCTACCCCTGGAGCCACAGGCTTTTTCTGTGTATGTGATACTGAGGAATCAAACCTGGGTCTTTGTGCACGCCAGGCAAGCACTCTACCACTCGGCTAAACTCCTGGCCCCTTGTTTTGTTTTCTTGTAGTTCTCAGGGCTTTGGACTTGCTAGGCAAGTATTCTTTCTACCACTTGAGCTATGCCCATTGCATTTAATTTGCTTTTCAGAGTTTTCTTGTTAACTTTACCTGGACTAGACTTGGACTGAGATCCTTCTACCTTTTCCTCCTGAGTAGCTGGCTTCCTAGGCATGTCTCACCTTGACTTTGGGGCTGTGGGGAATGTTACAATTTACAATTATATAATGGCATGTATGTCAAAGAAGAGGTGATTCCCACAAAAGAGAGTGAATAGTTATAAAGATGTCATTCATTTATAAATTTTTCTAAATGTATAATCAAACCATAAACATGACTTACTATCTTCTTGTTGTATTGACAGCTTTCTTGGAAAATTGAGTACTTTTTACTCTGTAATGTCATGTTTTCTACAAACATATCCTATTCTATTCCTTAGTTTCTAGAGGGCCATGTTCACATTTTGTCTACATTTTATAGTTTTATGCCCAGTAATTTCTTGCTAAATGACAACTAAAGAATAAACACTCATCTAACTGTTCTTTGTTCTAAATGGAATACTCAGAGTATTACTTGCCCTTTTTTTTTTTTTCCTACTTCAGTGGTATGCAATCTGCATAAGTGATGTTGGAGATTACGAAGGCATCAAGGTTAAAATTGCAAATGCCTACATTATCAAGGAGCATTTTGAGGTACTGATGAATTATTGAAGTTCATACATTTAAAAGAAATCAATACTTTTCTGATTAGGTTTATTTTAGTACTCAATTACTATATACTACAAAACCTTAAATTTAAGCCGGGAGTGGTAGCTCATGCCTATAATCCTAGTTACTCAGGAGGCTGAGATCTGAGGATTGCCTTCAAAGCTGGCCCATAAACTAAAGTCACTAAAGTTCGTGAGACTCATCTCCAATTAATCATTAGAAAACCAGAAGTGGCACTGTGGGTCAAGGGGTAGGGCCTTAAGCTGAAGAGCTTAGGGACAGCGCCCAGGCCCAGGGGTAGAGTGGTAGCCTTGACTAAAGAACCCACGCCCAGAGTTCAAGCCCCACAACTGACCAAAACAAAAACAAAAGCAAAACTTGAATTTAATAACCTACAGCTGGATATGTTGGCCTTTGTCTGCAGTTCTAGATACTTGAAGAAACTGAGGCATGAGGATAGTTTGAATCTAGGTTTCTGGGTCAGCATGGACAACAAAATGTCTCTCCCTCACTCTGCCTCTCTTTCTTTCTCTCTCAGCTCTTCCCCCTCTTGCCCCTCTCTCCCTCTTTCCCTCTGCCTCTCTCCCTCCCCCTTTCTCTCTCCCTCCCCCCCCCCCTCTCTCCCAGCTTTTTCTTAGTAGTTTACTAGAGATAAGAGTCTCACAGACTTCTGTGCAACTTCGTGGCTTACAGTGATGACTTACTATTTTCCTATAATTTTTTGAGCTGAGTGCAGTAGCACTTCTGCCTTGATTGATACTGCCTGTTGTTCAAGATAACCTTCTAGCAATAGGAGGCAGAGAGTGTGAAGATAGTAGTTTAAAAACCAGTCTGGGTGAAAAGTTAGTGATAAGCCATTTCATCCAGTAGCTAGGTATGATGTGTCACACCTATCATCCAAACTAAAAATAAATGTAAGATATAAAGCCTAAAATAAGCTTAAAAATCCCAGCTTAAGGAAGATTGAAGTCCAGACCAGCCTGGGTATAAATGGTATATACAATACACAAATTGTCTAGATCTGGAAAAAATGGCTTAGGCAGTAAAGCGTCTGCCTCGCCAGCTCAAAGCCTTAAGTTCAAAACCTAGTACCAACAAAACGAGGGAAAATGCTGCTTATTAAAATTCATGGTTGAATTTTGTAAATCATGACTTTTAAGAAAAAATACTATGCACTTATTGCTATTTGGAAAATAAATGAGTAATTTATTTATTTTAATTCCTCAATAGAAAGCAATTAAGCTGAACCCAAAAGATGCAACCTCAATTCACCTTATGGGTATTTGGTAAGAAATTTTTCTTTATATTTCAGTGCTGTTTAGTATGCACTTATTTATTTTGTAATGTTATACAAAGTAAAATGTAATACTGAAGAATAATAACAACAGTTTGGTGAATCACTAAGTATCATTGTTATATATTGGTACACTATTCTTACTTGCCATGTTAAGTGAAACTAGATTCATCTACCTACAGAAATACAGAAGGATGCATCAAGCAGGTCCTTGCACCTTCAAAATATGTCAGATGTAGACTCGATTTATCTGAGGAACAATATACTGTTCAATTTTCAGAATTACCTTGGGTCTAAAATGTGTCATTATTTTGTTGATATGAAGGTAAATAAATGTTAGATATCTGTCGTTCAAAGACTGTTTTTGTTTTTGGTCGTAGGGCCTGGGCACTGTCCCTGAGTTTTTATATTCAGCTAGTACTCTACCACTTTTTGCCACAGTGCCTCTTCTGGTTTTCTAGTGGAAAACAGGAGATAAGATTCTCAAGGACTTTCCTACCCAGGCTGACTTTGAACTGCTATCCTCGGATCTCAGTTTGCTTAGATTACAGGCATGAACCACCAGTGCCTAGCTTCAAAGAATCTTTTTTTTTTTTTTTTTTTGCCAATCCTAGGGCTTGAACTCAGAGCCTGGGAACTGTTCAAAGAATCTTTTGAGTAACAAGTTTCCAGTGTTTCCTTTGGCTATCATCAGCAAAGCTAAATATTGTTTTCTAACTTGGGTAATAATGCTCCTGTCAGACTTTTTAAAGTACAGCCTAAAGGATATTAAATTATTGATGATCAATAATAGAGAGGTAATCAGGAAACAAATATGAAGTATGCCCTCTTTCTCAACAAGTTCAGTCTATAGACAAATATTCAACACATTTTTCTATTTATTTCAGAAAGTTATAAATATTTTTGGATGTTAACTTGCATTACTCCTTTAAAAATAGGCTAAAATTATTTAGTTTTTTTTAAGTCTTTTTTTTGCCAGTCCTGGGCTTGGGCTCAGGGCCTGAGCTTTGTCCTTGGGTTTTCTCAAGGCTAGAGCTCTACCACTTGAGCCACAGTACCACTGCTGTCATTTTTTTCTATGTATGTGGTACTGAGGAATTGAACTCAGGTATTGGTCCATGTAAGGCAAGCACTGTACTGCCAGGCCAAACTCCCAGCCCGTTGAGTAAGTTTTGAGTAAGTTCTTTTTAAGTTTTTCAGTAATTTTATTGAGCAAGTTTCTTTTTAACATTGAATTAAAAAAAAGGTGGCGGGGGGGGGGGGGGAAATGAACCAGGTTTGGTGGCACACAAATCTGAGCGCTTGGGAAACAAAGACAGGTCAACAGTGAGTTCAAAACTTGCAGCCTTTGCCTTTCAATAAAAAGAAAGAAGTATACTTAGGCAGCTATTGGTCCAAGACTAGCCCTGAACACTGCTTGAGATCCTGTCCAAGAGAAAATTAACTCATTTTAAAGGAGGGATGCAAATGTTGCTCACACGGAAGCGCCATCTGCCTGGAAGTCCCGAGTTCAAATGTCATACTGCCACAAAAGAGAAAGTAAACCAAACATACAGCCAATGACCCTGTCTGAACACCTGGTGTGAAGTCAGCACTTGGTGGTAGATGATATATATATATATTTTTTATATTTTTTATTGTAATTAATAAAGGGGTTACATGATCTTTTCCAGATAGAAAGTGCATTAATTCACATATATTGATACCCTTTCACATGTCTTGGTACCCATTACCCTCCCCTCCATCCCTCCCCCCCCCGTCTTGGTTTCCCCCCCTTCCCTATCCAATTTCAAATAACCAAATACAAATAAATCCAATATATCAGATAACAAAGTGAGATACTGTAAAAATATGAGATAACCAAGGGACAGCAAAAGAGATGAGAGATAACATAGTATATTAAGGACAACAATCATTCATTATATGGCTTTTGTTTCAATATCCTGGAGGTTTTTTCAATTAGCTCCATACTATATGGCCTTATGTATCAAGGTTTTGCTCTATTGCAAATCTCTGCTAGTAGAGCTCAAGGTTTCTACTGATTATGACAAATGAGGGAAACCATTGAGCATAAGTTCCTTTGAGTCTGGCTTACTTCACTTAATATGATTTTCCTAACAGATTTCCTAACAAATGGGGCAATGTCGTTTTTTCTGACAGCAGCATAGAATTCCATTGTGTACAAATACCACAACTTGTTGATCCATTCATCAACTGAGGGACATCTAGGTTGGTTCCATATTTTTGCTATGGTGAATAATGCTGCAATGAACATTGTTGTGGTAGTGGATTTAGTATGCCCTAGTTTCTGGATGGCTGGGTAAATGCCAAGTAGTGGAATTGCTGGGTCATAGGGGAGCTCTATGTTTAGCCTTTTGAGGCACTGCCACACTGCTTTCCATAGTGGTTGAATGAGTTTGCACTCCCACCAACAGTGCAGTAGTGATCCCTCCTGGCCACATCCCCTCCAGCATCTGTTGTTATTCGTTTTCCTGATCCTGGCCATTCTAACTGGAGTGAGGTGGAATCTTAGAGTTGTTTTGATTTGCATTTCTTTTATGACCAGAGATGTTGAGCATTTCTTCGTGTGTCTATAGGCCATTTTTGTTTCTTCTTCAGAGAAAACTCTCTTTAAGTCTTTGGCCCATTTTTTAATGGGATGGTTGTTACTTTGGAGATTAGTTTTGGAGTGATTCAATTTTTTGAGCTGTTGATATATTTTAGATATGAGGCCTTTGTCCGTTGTTTGGTTGGTGAAGATGTTCTACCACTCTGTAGGCTTCTAATTAATTTACTAGCTATGTCCATTGCCATACAAAAGCTCTGCAGTTTAATGCAGTCCCACTTATCCAGCCTTTCTCTTATTTGCTGTGATTCTTGGTCCTTATTAAGAGAGTTTTGACCTGTGCCAAGGAGGCCTAGTGTATCTCCTATTCCTTCTTGTAAAGTTTTCAGTGTGTCAGCTTTTACCTCCAGGTCTTTGATCCATTTGGAGTTAATTCTAGTGCAGGGTGACAAAGAAGGATCCAACTTTAGTTTTCTGCAGGTGCTTAACTGGTTATGCCAGTCCTGGGCTTGGGTTCAGGGCTTGAGCACTGTCCTTGGACTTTCTCAAGGCTAGCACTCTACCACTTGAGCCTCAGCACCACTTCCAGCTTTTTTTTGCTATGTATGTGGGGTACCGAGGAATCGAACCCGGGTCTTCATGCATGCTAGGCAAGCACTCTACCACTAGGCCAAACTCCTGGCCTGTGATATGTTGTTTTATCATTACTTGAACTGTTGTTTACTACTTACATTTAATTGTAAAATGCATACAAATACTATATCAAGTCAGTCTCCATCATGGGTTAATAACTTTTTTTCTACCAAAGGCCATTTGACTGTTTGTAACATCACTAGGGGAAGAACAAAATGATCAATACAGGCAGATAGCAGAGGGTAGCCAAGGAGAAGCATAGTGACACTGCTGTCAGGTATCTAATGATTTTACATGCCCTGTTAATTCATTATGAATATTAGCCAGTTGGATATATATATATATAAAGTATCTGTTTTTTAAAGGATTTCTTTTATATCTTAAAAAGTTTAGTTCTTTTAAACTAAAAATAAGAGGTAGTTTTTGAATATATAATATTGGTTTATTTTCCTCTATAGGTGCTACACATTTGCTGAAATGCCCTGGTATCAAAGAAGAATTGCTAAAATGCTGTTTGCAACTCCTCCTAGTTCCACCTATGAGGAGGTAGTGTGATGCCCTTTGTTAAATTAGTACTGATTTCTTACTGCAGCATATGCAGCGCGTTCAACAGTACTCATACATACGGCATATGGAGCTCTGATTCAGTGAGGGACTTGAGCAAGTTTCTAATGATCCAGTGCAACTATCCTATCACAAAGACTTAATACTTATTATCCAGGACTGGTGAGTGCTTTTTTTCCCCCTTTAGGCCAGTGGCTGGTAATTTTGGTATATTGTCAACTTATATAGCTCATGGCAAAAATCTGCCTTCCTTTTCTACTTCATTTATTTTATATAAAAGCCAAGAACAAGAAGTAACAGCATGTTACCCAGTATATTTCATGTATTCTAAAAAAATAACAAAGACGAGAATGTGTCTGAATTGCAAATATTACAACTTTTAATAAAAACATGAAAAGCTCATCTCTATTTTCAAGGCCTTTTGCATTTCATATTAAGAATAAAATTTAAGGGACTTCCTTTGTTTTTATTCATTGTTGATACTCAGAATAAAACCAGGGCTTGTGCATTGAATTCAGGTTCATAATACAGTTTCAATAATGGACTTTAAAAAAATTGATATGTGCGCAGCCTCACCACTGTAATCCTAGATACTCAGGAGACTGAGATCTGAGGATCATGGTTCAAAGCCAACTCAGGCACTAAAGACAGTGAGATTCTAACTTCTCCAATTAACCACCAGAAAACCGGAAGTGGTGCTGTGGCACAAGGGTAGCCTTGAACTGAAGAGGTTAGGCACAGCACCCAAGCCTGGAGTTCAAGACATGCAACTAATTAAAAAAAAGAAAGAAAATTGATATAGGAGTTAAAAATGTGACTCAGAGCACCCATGTAGTATGTGCAAGGTTCTTGGCTCTGCCTGAAGCACTCCACCAAAAAGGAAAAAGAAAAAAAAAATCAAAAAGTACAATCAGTATTTTGTTGAGTAAATTCAGCTTCATAGTAGGAGCCACTGTTAGGATTTAATACTAAAGACAAAATAGCTATGTTGCACATATTATTTCTGTCCCTTCAGCACATGACAGGCTGGTTTTTTTCTTGTTCTTAGCACTGGGCTTGACCTTGGCCTTGCTCATCTTGCTTCCTCAACTGGTATTCTAACACTTGAGCAATGATTTCATCATTTTTGCTGGAGCCAGTCTCATAGACTTTTCTGCCTGGGCAGCCTTAAATTGCAATCCTTTAGGTCTTAGTGTCCTGATTAGCTAGTACTCAGAGTTGCACATGACAATTTGCAACACTGTAAGTCACAATGAAATTATTACGGAAGTGGTCCACATATAATCTTACTTGATAATTTAACAGAGTGTGTTCAGTTTGCTTTGTAAATACCCCCACTTGCCTAAAATCAAGAGGTTTTGTTTCAAGGCTTAATTTCTCCCAAGGCTACTTTTTTTTTTAAACAGGAAACTCTGAATCAACTTTATGAGCATTTTTCTTATTGCAAATTGAGTAGCAAAGTAAATGTTAGGGAATAATTCATTCTTAAGAATAGAGGGAGAATTCATAATAAGAAAAGAACAGTTCTGCAAAAACAAATAACAACCATAAATTTATATTTTCTCTTAAATAAACCTCAGTATTTATAAATAAAAATGAATACAACTGTAAGGAATGATTTCTTTTTGGCAGTACTGAGATTTGAATTCCATTGCTTGAGTTCAGTTGCATTCTACCAAGGAGCCAGACCTCAAACCTCAAGCCTTGGTTCTTTTTTTGTTGTTGTTGTTTTTGTTTTTACTAATTATTTTAAATTAAGGTCTTCCGTTCAGCCTGAGTCTACATGTGAATTGCAAGTCTACTATTTTATACTCCTATAGTAGCTGGGATAACAAATGCCTGCCACTACACCTAGCTTCTTCCACTGACATAATGTCTTGAAAACATCTTTGCCTGGATTGGCCTATAACTTTGTTCTTCTCAATCTCTGATCTCCCATGTAGCTGGGATGACAGGCCTGTTGCCACACACCCCCCCACACAAACCTCAGTTCAAAGCCTGGCCCTCAACTATGATCTTCCAGATATTCATATCCCAAAGGTGTAGGATTATAGGTATGAGCCACTATCCAAGGCTACTTTTGTAGTAGGTATTTGGGACTACCTTTTTTTCCTCCTGTTTGCTTTCTTACTGTGTTTTACTCCAAGAGCCTGAGTTGGAATTTGGTCACTTAAACAAATTAATAAGATACACCAACTGTCTTTTGAAAAAAACAAGTGTTGGGGCCGGGAGTTTGGTCTAGTGGTAGGGTGCTTGCCTAGCATGCACAAAGATCCGGGTTTGAGTCCTTGGTACCACATACATAGAAAAAAGCTGAAATTGGTGCTGAGCTCAAGCCCAGGACTGGCCAAAAAACCCCCAAAAATGTGTTGTAACAGGTGTAAAAGGGTGCGGGCCATCTTATTGTCAGCTATTGAGTTGATCATTATTTTAGGATCGTTTACTTACTCATATGTAATGTAGGAATAGGTCTTCGAGAATATACTTAAAAAAAATTGAGGCTGGGAGTTGGCTTAGTGGTGAAAGTGCTTGCCTAGCATGCATGAAGACCCAGGTTCGATTCCTTGGTACCACATACATAGAAAAAAAAGCCAGCAGTGGTGCTGAGGCTCAAGTGGTAGAACTCTAGCCTTGAGAAAGTCCAAGGACAAGGGCTCAGGCCCTGAGCTCAAGCCCAGGACTGGCAAAAAAAAAAAAAATTGAGTGTACTCTAATCTTCATTTTGTTTTTAACAGGCTTTGGGCTACTTTCACAAGGCAGAACAAGGTAATAATTTTGATTTTGCATATTGATATAGTTTAAATTGTATGACTACTGAGACATATATAGGAATCTTTTGTGCCTGTACTGAATAGGAATTTTTAAAACACAGGTACAAGTTGTTAATTTTTTTGTAATAGATACTGTAAAATAATGCCCTTGTCTATATTTGACAAAAGTCACTTAAATAATAAACCACTCCAGTTCTGGAATGGTCCATTTATGTAATTTAGCTTTTTCAGAGTGAGAGATGATTACTTAGGCCTTGAGGTTTTACCACTTGAAAGTATGCTCTACTCCTCTACCTTCTCTTTTGAAAGGTGGCTTCTTTGACAACTTGACTATCTTGTTTGAGGATATAGCTAACTAGAGGCACTTAAAATGACAGTTCTGGCTTTAAACTATGCAGATATTTAGTGTGTTGGAAAAATATTGTATTCTTTTGCAAGTTTCAGTTTTTCACTTTATAGAACAATAAGCCCTATTAAATTTTTACTGTGTGTCTTAAACATTTATCCTTTTCAAAATATTGGTACAGTGGTTGTAGTCCAGTGGCATATAGGTCGCCTAGCATGCATGAGGCTGTTGGTTCCAACCCCAGCACCAGAAAAAAGAGATACCAAATATACCACAGAAACCACTGCTGAGGCCAGGCACCAGTGATTCATGCCCATAATCTACTCAGCAGATGTGAAATGTATGAGTATAAATTTGTAGCCTCGGCAGACAAATCCTTGAGACTATTTCCAATTAACCAGTGAGATTCCAAAAGTGGAAGCATGAAAAGACTGAGAGTATAAAGCTCTGAAAATGAAGCTCCAGAACCAGCCCAAGGCATGCTCATGTACACACACCACACACACCAATGCAGTTATGCTTCCATAAGATTTAATCACAAGAAAAACGAACCATACTGTCTGTTATATTTGGAGCCCTGTACTCATGGACTTGTTCAAAAGTTTTAATAATTACAGTTGAGTTGGTTTTTACAAACCAACTTAAAACTAGGTGCAGTGGGACACACCTATAATTCTAGCCACAGTCCATGATCTGGTTATGGTGGTAAACACCTGTAATTGCTGATTCATGAATTCTGATATACTTTATTGCCGTGTATTCATAGCTTCTAATCACACCATTTTATGTATCACATGATTATGAATCATGGAATATAATTTTCTCAAAGTATTAAAACTGTAATTACAAAGTAAAAGGCAGACCTTTAAGAATTTAACAATTGGAAGTGCTGAAGAAAACACAGCCTTGTCTTCAATGAGTTAAAATGATCCTTGTAATATCAGTCATCCTTCACGCATCATCCTGGTGCTCACTTTCCATAAGGTTATCCAAATTCAGAAGCTCTTCCCATGTGTGTTGTACATCTCCCACCATAGCCCCTTTTCATTTAATATTTATGTGTACAAGTCTAAAAGTACAGGAAGTTAGGGCTTTTATCTTTCTAGTATAGAATATCATCTTCACTCCTAACATTGATGCTCAGCATATCTGCTGAATGAATAAGTAAAGAGATTCATGTGTCAGTGGACTTTAAAGCTAGGGAACCAGAAGTATACCAACTAGACGTAACACAAAATCTATCAAGTCAAAGAAAGCAGTTAAACAAGTATACTCATTACATTCTTTACTCTCTGGTGTCAGGGATTGAATTCGTATATAATGTGTCATGTGTTCTAACACTAAACTATACACACAGCCCCAGAAAGTATGTTTTGAATAGAGGGTCCTAGATTATTAGGAGGAAACAAATTAGTAAACCCAAGCTGAAGCAAGAGGCTCATGACTAGCATGTACTTTAGGGAGACTTACTCAGGCAAAAAGAAAAACTAATGAAATTTGAAGATCCTGTATGTAGCTTGGCTAGGCCTGGAATGCATTGTCTTCCTGCCTCAGCCTCAGGTATGCCACCATGCCCATCCTTCATGCTTCCAGTCATAGACGTCATAAAAATTACTTTTTATTAGCATACATTAGTTATACAAGGGGGGTTCCATTGTGACATTTCCACACATGTATACATTGAATCCCAATCAATTTTACCCTCTCCCCTTCCTAAAATTTCAACAGGTTTAGTTTTATACATGCAAAGTATTTCAACCATATCCATCCTCAATGCAAAATTATGGAACGTAACTTGTTTATGAAGAACTTGATGTCAGCCTGTAATAGTACATAATGATGAGACTAATCAGTATCTCCATTTTTTTGAAACATTGATCATTCTTTGTATTGTGCTTTACTTTCTAAAATCAATGTAAAAGCTGTAATCACTCTTACTATGCTGTACATCTTGCTCCTCTTAACTATGTTTTATTATTCTCCTCAGCCAGCCTACCTTTATCCTGTCCCCACCCCATTTCCAGTGATTATCCTCTCGTTTTCATAGCTCATTTGTTCATACTGTGTTCTTCAGCACTCTCCTAGTCAGCCTCTAAATTAGCACAGGTATTATCACTTAGTTGATTTTTCCATTGGCTTCTTGTTATTTTGAAGTTTGTACATCTGGTAAAGAAGGCAGGCATTTCTTCATTCTTATTGCACATGATGTTCTCTCTCCTTTTCATTATAAATTCCAAAAAAAGTAGATTTTATTCTATGTGTCTAAAACCTCTAAACATTCACCAAATGTTGATCAGACTTACATTACCATTGTGATTTCCTTTAGTCAGCAAATATACTCTGTGTGTGCGTGTGTATGTAGTAGACTTTTTTTTTTCTAGGCGCGTGTGTATGTAGTAGACTTTTTTTCTAGGCACTTGGGTTGCAGGTAGGAAAAGAGGTTTAAAAAAATAGTGGTTAGTACTGTGGCTTACATTCTTGACCAAGAGCCTCAGCTTCTTAACTATAAAATAGAAGTATCTACTTTATGCAGTTGTTAAAATGAAAAATGTATGTAATCTATATTTAGTAACAGACATTGAGCCAATGGCAATTAGTTTACAAATACTTGTTTGAAATAAGAATAGTTGAACAAAAGAAAAATGTAATATAATCACATACCACATAACTTTATTAATAGAATTTAGACACACACAAAAAATTAGACCTTTAAAAATGAGAGTAACCCTATTTCTCTTGAACTAAGTTTAATTTTCTTTCTTTTGTACAGTGGATCCAAACTTCTACAGCAAAAACTTGCTCCTTTTAGGAAAGACATACTTAAAACTAAACAACAAAAAGCTTGCTGCTCTCTGGCTAATGAAAGCCAAGGATTATCCAGCACACACAGAGGAAGATAAACAGGTAAAAAAAAAACATTTCTAGTAACTCAAGTAAGGCAGATAGGTTCATTGAGGCACTATAAACTAAAAATTTCTTTAAAAGAATAATTATCCCAACACATAATACTGTTATTGTCACTAAATATTATGACATTCTTGCTGTAATACAGAACAAATAAATCCTAAAGCATAAAATCAAAGAATGTGGTAGGAATTTAGCTAAGGGATAAAGCATTTGCTCAGGAGGCACAAGACTCTAGGTTGGTTCCACAGCATTGCAGTGGTGGAATGGTTTTGTAAGCGTCTTGTTATCACTGAAATAATTTTTTTCATATAATGTCCTATCTTGTTATTTTGGAAACTTGTAGAAACCACTCTACTTTACAAACTTAAATTTCAGAAGTTATCCTCTAACTGTACTGTTTATAAAATGTTTTTCTATTTAAGGTACAAATAGAAGCTGCTCAGTTGCTTACAGGTTTGTGACAACTAAGAATGTTCTAGAGAAGAAACATCAAGTATCTAACAAATTTTGCCTTTTCATTTACTTATAAAGATAATTTATTAAGCATAACGGTTCTGTGTCTGTTTTTCTAATGTTATAATTTAACAGGTTACATATACAAAATTCTAGGCTTTGTTAACAACACAGTAAATGATTGGCATATTGTCCTAAACTAGTAGCAGTAAACTCCATGGCTCAGGTGGATTATGTTACCGCTGAGACAGCCAATGATATAAAATTTACAGATCTCACATGAAGATAATAGGGTACCTATCATGAGAGAAAGCTTTGTGGAAGAGCTGGTATGCAGCAGAGTGGATTTTCAAGTTGAGTTTGACTGATGGTTGAGATTTTAGAGAAGTACAGGGAAGTGTTAGGCAACTGGTTGGGTTCTTGGTTTAAATTAGGTAAGTGAGCTATCTTGAATGTCACCCTGAATAAGGGTGGCTGAAATTGAGTAGTTTTTCTTTCAAAATGTGGTCTCACAAGTTGTCACCAGAAAAAGCCAAAATTCTACACCCTTACTAGGTGAAAAGAACTAAGAATTTAGGATTAAACAGAAATTAACATGGGCTGGATTTTTTTTTTTTTTTTTTTTTGCCAGTCTTGGGGCTTGACCTCAGGGCCTGGGCACTGTCCTTGGGCTTTCTCAAGGCTAGCGTTCCGTCACTTGATTCACACCACCACTACTTCTGGCCTTTTCTGTATTTGTGGTACTGAGGAATTGAACCCAAGGCTTTGAGCATGCTAGGTAAGCACTGTACCTCTAGGCCACACTTAATTAGGCAAAATAATATTTGAGTTTGCCACCACTGAAAATTTCAAGTGTTATAGCGAAATTTCTGAATGCTACTTAGATAAACCTAAAAAGTGTGTAGGTATACTTTTTCCAAAGGATTTGAGAATAGTGAAATATGGTGAATGGTTTAGGAATGTCATGTTTATCATGTGAATCTTTAAACAAAAAGAGAAAGTGAATTCTATATACCCATCTGTGATACCCCACAGCCATTTCTTTTGCTTCCAAAACAAATACAAGTCCATTATCACAAATGGAAAGTTAACAAGAATTCTCTATATTGCCTAATATCAAAAGCCCTATTAAAATGTTTTCATACGTCTAGTCTTACACTTTTTAAAGCTAGAGCCAGAGATCATATGTTGCATTTAACTGAGTTTAGTCAATAGTTTAGTTGATATTAATCTAAAACAGTTTTGTCTTTTTTCTTTTTGCAAAACTGACACTTTGGAAAGGCTAATCGAGTTTCCTGCCTTTGTCCATCCCTCATTTCAGATTAGTCTGATGGACCATACTTTGAGAACGGTTCATTCATACTTCAGGGACAGTTAATGATACAAATATTAGATCTTTTTTGCCCTTTCATATTCCTATTTTAGATCTGTAACTTTTGTATTTTGCAACATTTTGTAAGCTCTTTCCATCTGTAACCCCTTGCTTTATGTTCAAATTACCTTTGTAATACTTTACATTTGTCTTCATTTGTGAGGTGTTTTTCTTTTTTAAAGTTTTTACTCAATTTCAGTCAGCAGCATTTCAAATCATCGTCCACTTCTGAGTTTTTTAATTTCTAAGTTGGATTTTCTCAAAGATGCCATTTTTATAAACTCAAATTAGCATATTGTGCTAGGATCTTTACTTCTCAAGTGCTGTGGATTAAATCCTGGAATGGGCACATGCAATTAAGTGCTCTACTACAGATATACTCATCTCTTTTCTCACTTTTAAAAGTGACTTAAATGTAATTTTTTTTTTTTTTTGGCCAGTCCTGGGCTTGAGCTCAGGGCCTGAGCACTGTCCTTGGATTTTCTCAATGCTAGAGCTCTACCACTTGAGCCTCAGCACCACTTCCGGCTTTTTTCTATATGTGGTACCGAGGAATTGAACCCAGGTCTTCATGCATGCTAGGCAAGCACTTTAACCGCTAGGCCAAACTCCCGGCCCTTAAATGTAATTTTTTAGAGGTATTTCTTTTATTACCAGCAAGACTAGGTGATCAATGGAAGGTTATAACTAGGGGTTCAGTAGGAAAAAAAATCTCGGGCTGTGGGCACATCATGCTGGTAAAGTGAATACTTAGCATATACGAGGTCCTATGTTCAATTTCTAGCACACATACACAAAATTATGTGTATAAAAGGATCTTCTGATATTTTGTGGAACTTAAAAAATTATTTTGAGATTAGATTCACAAAAAAATTTCAAAAGGATTCACAGAGGTTGTTTGCACCCTTATTCCAGTTTGCTCTCTATAGTTAACATCCTAACTATGCTACAACAAATACCAAATCAGGAAACATACTGGTGCGGTACACCTATATAATTCATATTTTAAGTTGTACATGCTCTGTTATTTTATCACATAAACTTTTATACTGGCCACCAGAGTCTCAAAAGATCCCTAGTGCTTAAGTGAGTTGTCACTGTCTCACCCTCGTCATGCTTGGCTCTGACAGCCACTGATCTGTTCTCTACAATTTTGTCATTTCATTTCAAGAATGTTGTGGAGTCATTGTTGTCACTTTTTGAGGTTGTCCTTTTCTATTCAGCTACTGAAATCCCATAATCTCATTAGTAATTCTTGATATTGACTGCTATTTCACTGGATATACTACTTTAACCATCCATGCAAGTGTATTTTTTCTTCAGTAAATCTGTTGTGAAACTATTGGGAATATCTTCCCAAATTCTGATCTGGTCCTTTCTAAGTACCTCTTTGTTTTGACTTCTCAATAGACTGATTTATATTGGTTCTTGGTGTTTCCTAGTTAAGGTGAGACCCACTCCTGAGAATGAACATTTTGGCTCCATTAAATTCTTGTATTTCTTTCTTTTTTGGTCATCAGTCATGGGGCTTGAACTCTGGGCCTGGGCTCTGTCCCTGAGTTCTTCAGCTCAAGGCTACCACCCTACCCTTGAGCCACAGTCCCACTTGCTGTCTTTAGTGTCCAGGCTGGCTTTGAACTGTGATCCTCAGATCTCAGCCTCCTGAGTAGTTGGATTACAGGCATGAACCACCGTGCCTGTATTCTTGTATAATTTCTGTGTAACTGACTGTCCTTGTGTATACTCCTGAGCTAGCTGATGGTTGAGCAGCCTTAATACTTTTCTGCATACATGTGTGCAAATTTATAATATCTTCTCTATGTATTACAAACATAGGCAATGGACACTATACAGTGTCCAGGCTAGTCTTGAATTCTCAATCTTGCCTCAGCCTCTGAGCATAATCAGCAGGTGTGCACCACTCCTTTCTTTCTTCAAGGATAAAAGAAACTTGTGTTTATATATCCCTCCCACCCGTCCCCCCTTGCTGAACACTGACCCTGGAACCTGTGCATCCTAGGCAAAAAAGCTGTTCTGTTTTTGCAGTGCTCCAGATTGAACTTGTTCTCACCTTTGTTCTTTTCCCCCCAGTTAGGGCTGGGAACTGAACCCATGTCCTCATACCTGCTATCCATGTGTTCTCCCACTGAGCTACAGTTCCAGTCCTCTTGTTCTCACTTCTGGATGGCATAATTTTCCCACTAAAGTTTTTAGTCATTGCTTATAGTGACCTAGCTATTGATACTGTAAACATGACTTTGCAGATCACTCTTCTCATTACCAAACTAAACGTGGT
Source organism: Megascapheus bottae (assembly GCF_031878675.1). NCBI lineage: Eukaryota > Metazoa > Chordata > Mammalia > Rodentia > Geomyidae > Megascapheus > Megascapheus bottae. The sequence goes on along the minus strand of NC_143517.1, from coordinate 30,660,571 downwards.
TAAACAAAAAAACCACTCACCTCATGTCATGGAGTTGTGAGATCCGAGAGAAAGCTTTTTTTATGTAAAAAATTTATAATGAGCACTGGTAAGTACTTTTTAAAAATCCTGTTAATATCTGAACATCTTTGCTAAATTTGGGACCAGAAAATTTCACAGTTCATGAGACATCAATTTTGGACTTTGACCAAACTTTGCTTATATTAAGTACAACAGATTTAAGAAAAATAGGGATGTTATAAGAAAAATTTTATTTTCTCATTCACATAATTCAACAAGAGACTTCTGTTTTGCTTCTGTAATATTCATTAGAACATTAGGACTCAACCTACATGTGGCATAAATTTACTTAGAAAGTGTCAGGGCAGGAACTGTAAGTGGACAGCAAGCTGACCTTGGGCTTTCTTTCATGAGGCCCCATACCAGAGTGTAAACAGTATCCATATTGTGCTCTAAACAACCAACATCTCCCCAAGCTCAGGGTCTCTATAAAGGCCAGGCAGTTGTAAAAGTTTTCTCACTCAGGGAGAATCCTAATTATAGAGCTTCCTATTATGTATTTGGAGGCTTATTTTTTTTTTTCCTCCAGATACACTTTATCAGGGTCACTTTTAACCTTGCATAGAAGCAAGGTTGCCTGGTAATGAACATACCATCTTATCTAGTTTTCAGGTAAAGAAGTTCTAGGCATTTAAAGACATTGTGAACCATGTTTTGTGAATATGATTACCTCCACTGTTCAGTGAAGATACAAATCAATGCGCTTGTAGCTTTTCCTGGAGAACAGACTGACCAGATAGATGAAATTGTGTTAAGCATGTAACCAGAGTTCCTATGCTTATGATATGAGTAGTGGGAATGTAACCAAAATGCAGTATGAGCGCCTCCCTGTCCTCTTATTTCCTCATGAATTATATTTAAGCACAATATCTTTATTGCTAGTCTAGCTCAGAAGAGGGCTTGAAGGAAGATGATAAAGTGAGAGGAGTGGACTAGATTTCTCTTGGGCTTTTGACTGCATTCAGTAAATGACAGCCTTTTTGTAGGTTTGCTTTTTATGTAATTAGATATGGAAATGGGAAGGAATAGCCTTTAGAAATCAGAAAAATGATGTAGACTCTATATAGAGCCTTACTTGATTTACTGCAACTTCATACAAGAAGGACCTACCCTAAATTCCTGAGGATCATTTTTTTCAATTTTTTCTGCAAAAGTGTTAGTCTAACATACCTTCACCAGTTGATATATGACTTCTGTGGTAAGTAAATTCATATAGCTAGGTGCTACTTGTTTTATGAAATAATTTAAGCAGTCCTTTGAAGACTATTGGATAACCTGTTAAATATTACAAGAAAATTTCTTTGAGCTTGAAAGTGGAAAGTTTGTAATTAGGATCTGAGAAAGGACTCTACTCAACCAAGTGTATCATCACTGCCTTTATTCCATCTTTACTATGAATTATGAATAAAAATGCAGGGCAATCTAAAATATGTAGAAAAATAAAATTTTGGCAAAACAAAAACTAGTGTTTAGAAATTAAGTTGTATACTAGTATTTTCTGTATGCACCCAGTGAAATATTTACAGGTACCATTCTAAGAAGTCATTTCCTAGTTAGAAAAAAAAATTAAGTCAATGAAATTTATAGTGCCAACTGGAAGCATGATATAAATGGAAATTGTAATTTTTATATTACTTGGGAAGGCCATTTTGCTAAAACCAGCACTATCATTCACATCAGATTTTATTTGTATGTACATATTTGTAGTTTATCAAATACTCTTATAATGAAAAATGTATTATTTGGACAAGATTAATTATAAAATTGGGGACAGGAGAAACAGATTTTTTATGCTCATTTAAGGAAATAGAATTTTCATGAATCTGACAGAAAATAGGCTACTTAAACACTAATGGAAAGTCTTTAGTCTATTTGGTTAATGTTTATGTAACTTTTCAACCCATCTCTTTTTATTCAATCTTTTTATAAACCCAAAGCTTGAACACAAAGAAAAGTGGTGAAGTCCACATTACTGTTTTTTATGTTCCTAAATGTCAAACTATCAATTTATTACTAGTAGATCTGAAGAACATCACATTGAAAAAGAAACAAGTACAGAAATTCCTGATTCTTTAAAATTCCATAAATACCTAATATCCCAAAGAAACATATAAACAAATCTCTACATTGCTCAATGAGTTCTTCCCAATCACTAATAGTTATTTGATTGAGTACATGAGCTCCATGTAAGTTAAGAGTCATTCATTACTTTAACTGTTATTACTGATAGAGCAAAGAGGGAGTTTTTCAACTATTCATTTAAAACAAATTGGCAGGTTCAAGCACCTGTCTTCATAAAAGCCAGCAGCATTTTTAATATAGTCAGGTAAGATTTGGCATAAGCCCTTAATACCTTCCTGAACAGCCATGCAACTAAACATCCCTAGGGGTTGTTACCTAAGAGAGATGACCATGGGACAATTTGCACTTTCCCCTGGACATCAGAAAAGGTGAAGCAAATCATACCTTTAGGAAGGGATGGCTGGCACATTTAATACATTTGGAGCTCTATAAAACTAGAGCCACTATTATATATGTTTATATAGATATATACTTATTATTTTTTAATAAAGTCTTGCTTGCTTCAAAATTTAAGGATGATTTTTTTCCTGGTCAGTCATTTCAAGGGAAAAATAAATAAAAGTAGAAAACGATGAACTGTTTTGCATATTTCTGTGGAAGAATGGAAAACATTTATACTTTGAGAGGTTCAGAAAATTCACTGTACAGAATGAACAGCTTATATACACTATCTGTGCAATTTTTCTTGGCTGGGCATTTAAATATAAGAGCTCCTCCAAGACAAGAAGCCACATTCATTCTTGTCCAAATCCCTCTGTCTCTTCTATTGCAAAAAGAAGTTTTTCCTTTAGTTGTTCATAACTCTTATATGGTGGTAGATCCAAGCGATTAAAACTGAACAAAAACAAAAACAAAATCAGGTGTTTTCAATAAAACAAACTAAAGAGATTCATACAATATTTTAAATATAGCATTATTTAAATCATACTGAAAAGCTGAATGGAGTGGGCTATATATGTAAACTTTTACCAAAAATATTCTAAAATTTACAATTACATTATATAACATAGCCACGTTTCTATGATGAATCTATTTGAATGTAAGAAAAGAAGAAGTGGCACTGTGGCTCAAGTGAGGTAGCCTTAAGCTGAAAAGCTCAGGCACAGTGCCCAGGCCCAGAGTTCAAGCCCCACAAAGGAGGAAAAAAAAAAAAAAGAACCAGGAAAGTTGAAAATGAAACAGCAGATTGAAACTGCTTTGGTTGAACCATACTGTTTGTGTTTTATAGAATTTAAACACAATAATGGTAGCAATTAAAACTATATGCTTCAAAAAGAGCTGCGTCAGGAAGGTCTCACAGTGATACTGACTGACTAGGAAAATAATTTCATTTTCAATACAGTATTATACCAAGAGAATTTTTATGCTTCCTCACGTAATACTGCACAAGAGACCTTGCTAAAAGACTCAGTTGCTGAGCCCCTCTCCAAATTTTGCTGCTTCCAGCTGCTACGGATATATAAGAGGTTGAGGTCGGCCAGTGCTCTTTTTTCTTTTTTTTTTTTTTGCCCCATTCCTGGGCTTGGGTTCAGGGCCTGAGCACTGTCCTTGGGCTTTCTCAAGGCTAGAGCTCTACCTATTGAGCCTCAGCATCACTTCTGGCTTTTTTTTTATGTATGTGGTGTTGAGAAATCGAACCCAGGTCTTCATGCATGCTAGGCAAGCACTCTACCACTAGGCCAAACTCCTGGCCCCAATGTTCTTTAGTACTGCCTCTTATCTCCTAATCTTGTGCTAGCATAATTTTCTCTGTAACTATGCTCTCGGCTCTATTTGGTCTAAAATATCCTTTTCTGCCTATTAAAGTCTTATTCTTCAGAGCAAATGCTACAATATCTTCTAAGAGAATCATAAGGAGAATCAACTAATCTCCTACCCACACTTCCTTTTTTTGGTGGTGTGGTTTTGAACTTGAAATTGATGTTTACAAAGTCATATGCTCCAGCACTAGAACTCCACCCCCACCTTTGACTTTCACTTTTTATTATGACTGACTGGATTTCCCACTAGACATTAAAGTACACAGAGGCAAGCTGGATGTGGTGGCTCATGCCTGTAATCTTAGCTACAATCTTAGCTGAAATCTGAGGATCAAGGTTCAAAGCTAGACCGGGCACAAAAGGACCTGAGACTCTCATCTCCAGTTACCTTCTAGAAAATGAGAAATGGGGCTTGGCTCAAGGGTAGGGCAGTAGCCTTGAGCTAAAGAGCTCAGGGACAGCACCTAGGCCCAGAATTCAAGCCTCAGATTTCCTGCTAGTGGAGGATATACAGTTCAGCTTGTGCCATCAAATTTGCTACTTCAACTTTGTCATTTAAAAACAGACAAGACTGGCCAATACATTTTCCTTGTGATATAAGGAAACAATAGGCTATGGCTTATGAATTGTACTTAGTTTCAGAAAAGCTTAAAACTGCCCCCGAAGTAGAGCACTGCATGAAGGATGATAGCAAAAACTATGCTAATTCCTCTAAGAATAATATTGGCTTATTTCATCACAGATCAGACAACTGCTTCCCTTACTGTTAAAAATTAAACCCCAGCTAGCCACCTTTGGCTCATACCAATAATCCTAGTCACTCATGAGGCTAGAATTTAAGGACTGTGGTTTGAAGCCACAGGGGCCTGAGATACTTTTCTCCAATTAACCAGCAAAAAGCTCGAAATGGTGGCTCAAGTGGTAGAGCAATAGTCTTGACTGAAAGAAACTCAGTACAGCACCTGTGTACTCAGATCAAGCACGTGTGTCTGCACACACATGCACAAAAATCCCAAATGCTATGCTCCAACTGAAATAATTCCAACTGCTGATTTCTTAAATTTATTTCCTTATTTTACTTTTTTCATAGTCTGCAGTTTCCTATAGTCTGCTGACCTGTGGTTGTGCTTTTGTCCACTCGTAAGTTTTGGCAGGTGGCTCACAGTCCTCAATTCCTTCTCCCTTTACCACTGTTGTCCCTCTACTATCTTTACTTATATACCCCAGAATTATAACTTGAAACATCAGGACATCCCTAATCTGTAAACTTTGTTCTTTGACTACTATCCTCTACTGCTTGTTCACTGAAAATGCCAGACTACTAACTTGTTACTCTTTCATTATCCTATCAGGTCCTCATCTTTTTATCTACAGACCATCATTATTTTTGAGATCATAGTTTATCGTTATAATAATAACTACATATAATTTTAAATGTTGTTGCTTGAAACTAATCAAAATTTAAATTCTAAGTAAATTCAGGCTTTTTTTTTCTTTACACATCGACAATTTCTGGGGCAATCAAGTAGATGATCTTTTTTGTTGTTAAGTTTTTGGTTTCAGTACAATAGCTTAAATGCAGAGCCTCAGTGTTATCCCTTAGCTTTCTGCTTAGGGCTGGCACTCTACCATCTAGGCTATGTTCCACATCCAGCTTTTTGCTGGTTAATTAGTGTCTCATGGGGCTTTCTTGCCCAGGTTGGCTTCAAATAACAACCCTCAGATCTTAGCCTCCTGAGTAGGTAGGATTGTGTCAACCGCCAACATCCTTATCATTTTAAATAGTAAATCCAAGTGAGCAATCACAGGGTTTCAGCCCCGCTTCTCTGCTTAATACCTGTCTCTTCTCTTAAAGCCCTCCCAATGCTTTTTCTCTAAAACATTAAGCAACCTTCTACTCTGAGAATACAGAAAGTACACAGTTGGTAACTTTTCCTACTACAAAACTTATAACCTTTCTCCCTTACCGCAACAATTTTACTCTATTGATTTCTCACTTGAGTCCACAGGTTCTTTAAATATATTTGGTCACAAGAAACAAAAATATCTTTTGTTTATTTGAGTTCTATTGATATAAACAAAAATGCAATTTTAAAAATATTAATGTTGTCAGGTGCTGGTGGTTCACTCCTGTAATCCAAGCTACTCAATAGGCTGAGATCTGAAGATCATGGTTCAAAGCCAGTCCAGGTATGGAAGTCTGTGAGACTTTTATCTCTAGTTAGAGATAGAAAAAGCCAGAAGTGGCACTGTGGCTGAGATTGCTAGCCTTGAGCAAAATGAAGTGCAGGGATAGTGCCCAGGCCCCACAGTTCAAGTCCTAGGATTGGCAAAAACAAACAAAAAACTAATGTTGATATAAACATGAAAAAACAGCTATTTTCAAAAACCAGTGAAGTACATTTATTGTTTAATATGCAGTTAAACAGAAGATATTTTGTGCTACTATCCTACCCCTTGAGTGCCAGTTCCAATTTTCTAGTGAGATAAGTCTCACAGTCTTTAGTGCCTGGGTTGCTTTGAACTGCGATCTTCAGATTATAGGCGTGAGCCACTGCGCCTGGCTTGTTTTATAATTCTTGAATTATAAGTATATGAAAATCTAGACTAATTATATGAAAAATTGCAATCCTCAGACCTTAGCCTCCTGAGTAGCTAGAATCACAGGACTGCATAAGTAGTCAGAAAATGGAGATGCACTCATCATCTTTTCAGATAATGGTTAATTTTTTTTTAATTTAGCTACATTAAATTTGACAATGTTATGCACAGTAAGGATTCTGATATCATACCAAAGATAACTTTTTGTTATAATAAATTCATTGATATCTTTTATACTTTAAGTGCATCTTCTATCCACTCATGATATTGTAATATCATGCATTTGTCATTAAAAATGTTGGCTTAGCTTACTAAGTTATATTTCTAGATGTTGATATACTTAGTTATAACAGAAAAACATCACCATTATTAATCTTTTTTTTTTTTTCTGTCAACCACGGGACTTAAACTCTGGGCCTAGGCATTGTCCCTGAGCTCTTCAGCCCAAGGCTACTACCCTACCCCTTGAGCCAAGGTGCCCCCTTCAGTTTCCTAATGGTTAACTGGAGCTAAGAGTCTCACAGACTTTCATGCCTCAGCTGGCTTTGAACCTTGATCCTCAGCTGGCTTTGAACCTTGATCCTCAGATCTCAGCCTCCTAAATAGCTAGGATTACAGGCTTAAGCCACTACAGCTGGCACCATTATTCTTATCAGTAAAATCCTGGGAAACAGGTTCACAATGACACAGAAATTTTCCAAACTTCTAATTTTTGCTTTAAATTTCAACTTTTAGCTGAGCATAGTGATGTATGCCTATAGATCCAGCACTCAGAAGACTAGAGCAGAAGGATCAGGGATTCGAGGATGGCTTGAGCTAGCTCAACAATAAACAGAGTTCAAAAAATAAATAGTCACTTATTTTTCTTGATGTGACAAGTTTACTTCATTACTTAACAAAAAGAAGGTAAAATACCTAGGTGAACAAGCATAGTTTTTCATTCTTTCATGTAAAAATAGTGTTTCATTAAAAAGCAGGTCAATTTAGCCTTTCAACTGAAGCAAATGCCCAATATACCATTCTTTGGTGTACACAAATGTCATAGGCAAACATTTCTTCACATAGAATATTAGGAAGACATATCTTCTAACTTTGAAATCTAATATACTTCATTATTTTCGGGTGCTTTTTTTTTTTTTTGTGGCCAGTCCTGGGGCTTGAACTTAGGGCCTGAGCACTATCCTTGCGCTTTCTCAAGGCTAGAGCTCTACCACTTGAGCCACAGCACCACTTCCTCAGTATGTGGTACCGAAGAATCGAACCCAGGTCTTTGTGCATGCTAGGCAAGCACTCTACCACTAGGCCAAACTTCCAGCTTTTCTGCTGCTTTATAAAGATAGTCTTCAACAAATACAGCTTTCCTTCTTCTTACAAATGGGTCAGTGTCATAACTTCTGTGAAAACCTCCTTCAAGTTTTAGCCCCTATTGCTTTTTCACCTTATAAATTTCAAAATAATAAAATCTAGATAATGGATCAAGATACAAATAGTTCCAACTTCCAGAAAGAACCATATATCTCTGAGCCTACACTTCTCACTAGAATTAACAGAACATTTCTGTGACTATTCATTCTTACATCAATCCCTTCTCTACACTATTGCCAGATGACATTTCTTGAATCTCTATTTGTTATTTAAAACTCATCAAAAACATCAAATTTTCCTTATATAGAGAACACAAATTCCTTATAACAGGCAATAAGTGTCTACATAATTTAGCCCCTACCTATGTTATCTTTCCCTATTCTCTAACTCACCAAAGTCTAATGATACTAATCATCATTTATTTCCTTGAATAATTATTCTTACTTCAGGTTTTTTGTTTATTCCAGTATTTTTTTTTTTTTGCCAGTCCTGGGCTTGGGCTCAGGGCTTGAGCACTGTCCTTGGACTTTCTCAAGGCTAGCACTCTACCACTTGAGCCTCAGCACCACTTCTGGCTTTTTGCTATGTATGTGGTACCAAGGAATCGAACCCGGGTCTTCGTGCATGCTAGGCAAGCACTCTACCACTAGGCCAAACTCCCAGCCCATGTTTACTCCAGTATTTCTATTCAAAGAATGCTCTTCTATTTCTTCCCTATAGCATACCATTATTCTACTCAAGTTAAACATTATCCCTTCCAAGAAATTTCCCTCACCATCTGAAGTTGTTTCCTTGTCATAGCACTTTATTTCCAGTTGTCATTTGTGCCCTACCAGGGAGTGATAAATTCATAAAAGGCAGGAATTGCTTTATATATATTTGGTACTATAAATATTTAGTAGTATTTCTCAAGCAATTCTTTGCGCTCTCACTCGGCCTCTTTCTCAGATAACAAACTTAACACTTGAGCCACACCACCATTCTTGAGGACCTTAAAAAAGACTCTGTTTTGGACTCTTAAACTTACCATGTATGGCTTCTTGGTAACCATGTGTCTTTGCCAACTTTTTCAATACAAAACTTTTGAGGCCCATTGCTTCCTAAACCAGGAAAAAAAATAGTAATATTTATCTGGTCCTTTAAATTCTTGGTTTTGACAACTCATTACATAGCAGAACATACTGTACAGATGATACAGAATAAACCAAAGAAGAGGTTCATAATATAAGTTGCTTCCACATGGAGACAAAATACATCTGTGGGAAGACAGCTATTTCTTTCGAGTCATACTACCTTCCCTAGGGAACAAAGCCATGGCCATTTCAGCAATATTAGGAAATAGTGATTTTTATCGTACAAAGTCTTTGGATATTAATCATCATGTTTATTTCTTATGGCTGGAACCTTACATAAAGCTCCACAAATAATCCCAAAGTTCAAGTCTATCAGATATAGATATCTCTTGAGGCTATTAATACAACAAAATAATCAAGAAACTGTAATAGAAAAGCAATTACCCATGAGCTCGGCAAATCCTCCTAGAGGTAAACGGCAGGTTCCAGTGACAAACTGCAACAGTCGCATTCTTACTTCATTGTCTGTCTCTTTGACGAACTATGTAACAAAAACAAATGTACTTTAAGTTTTTAAAATGTATGCTAAATTCTATTAAGTGAAGTAAGCCAAACTCAAAGGAACTTAGGCTCAATGGTTTCCCTCATTTGTCATAATCAGTAGAAACCTTGGGCTCTCCTAGCAGAGATTTGCAATAGAGCAAAACCTTGATACAAAAAGGCCATATAGTAGGACGCTAAATGAAAGGATCTCTAGAAACATAAGCCATATAATGAATGATTGTTGTTCTTAAGGTCTATGTTATCTCTCATCTCTTTTGTTGTCCCTTGGTTATCTCATATTGTTACAGTATCTCACTTTGTTACTTGATATATTGGATATATTTGTATTTGGTTATTTGAAATTGGATAGGGAAGGGGGGAAACAAGATGAGGGGTGGGGATTGGGGGAAGGGAAATGGCGACCAAGGCATGTGAAAGGGTATCAATGTATGGGAATTAATGCACCATCTATCTGGCAAATATCATGTAATCCTTCTATTAATTACAATAAATAATATATGAAAAAAAAGAATGAATTGTAGACAGTTGTTGAAATTAAGTAATATTTAGCACTGCAGTTAGTCCAAAAGATGTATGATACAAAAACGAGTATTGCATTTATCATCTATTCAGGTTAGGCACTATGAATCTTACTCTATTATTTCAATTAACCCTGATGACTGGGTGCAGCTGTATTATGTCCACCATGCAGAGGGGAAATAAATGGGAACAGTGAAGAAAGGCTTTTAAAGGTTACATCACTTGTTCATGTCATGCCACCAAAAGGTGGTATCAGTACAAATATTGGGCTGTTTGTCTCATTAAGGGACTTTGCTAAGCACTGGGCCATAGGCTTCTCATTTACTTAAACCTCACAACAATTCTATGCGATAGATGTGATTATTAGTCAATGGTCATACAATTATCTTCTCTGTGTAAGAAAAAGGCAGGCCTATACTTTGGTCCTTTCCAAGTGCAAATAAGTGACAGAACTAGCATTTGAACTCAGGCCTGACGTATCTCTAAACCACTGTTTTATTTGAGTTATCTATCTCCCTTTTAAGCTACCAAAAAAAAAAAATCAATACCTTCTTATAGACACTTTTCAACAGTTTCTGGTATTGATTCCAGCAAACATTTTCTAATGAGGACAACGCCTCCGAAATTACCTGGCTTACTGCCCAGGGTTTCTGTTGTTGTTTTGTTTTGCCTGTCTTGAAGCTTGAACTTAGGGTCTGGATACTTTCCTTCAGTTTTCTCAAGGCTAGGACTCTACCACTTGAGCCAAAGCACCACTTCTGGCTTTTTCTGTGTATGTAGTACCGAGGAATGGAACCCAGGGCTTTGTGCATGCTAGGCAAGCACTAGGCCACACTCCTGATACCTGGAAGTATTTTTTTGAAAGGAAAGATGTAAATGGAAAATACATTGAAATACTGCTTTGATTTGTTTCAGTAAATCAAAAAATTTAGGGAATAGTTTGAGAGCAGAGATGTATCTTTAAAACAGGGAATAGCTGGGTGCAGTGGCTCACGCCTGTAATCCTAGCTACTCAGGAGGTTAAGATCTGAAAACTGAGGTTCAGAGCCAGCTTGGGCATTGGAGACTCTAATCTCCAATTAACCACCAGAAAACCAGAAGTGATACTGTGGCTCAAGGGATAGGGCAGTAGCCCCAGGGACAATTCCCAGGCCCAGAGTTCAAGTCCCTATACTGACAAAAACCAATCAAGCAAACAAACAAAAACCAGAATATAAGAATGTAAGAAAAAAACAGAATGTAAGAAAAAAATGCTATGGTAATGCTGACCAACAATGTTTCATAGAATTGTGATGAAGCATATACTGTACCAGAACAACAGAAACAGCTTCATTACCAAGTCTAGTCTAAGCCTCATCGTTTTCCCTAACAGAAAGCCAGTTCAGAAAATATGAATACTCCATTTTTTAGATTTATGCAATCTAAGGTCCTTTGCTATGTAGGTACCAATGTCCAAAGAAAATATGCAATTCAATGAAGCCAGTAAAAAAGGAAGATTACAAACATCTGTATACACTATAGGTAATGCAATCCAAATATTTTAGACTTGGACATAAATTTGACTCCTATTTATGTCTGTCTGTCTGTCTGTCTGTCTGCCTATAAAAGAGAACTCAAAGGTAGTGCAAGGGTATGTTGTCTGAAAAGGAGCTTACATTGGCCTCTAATTAATAAGCTTCCTTTAACTATAGGTGCCAGGGATCTTTTCTCTTGTCTTTTCAGAGATGATTATTCCTATATTGGTATATACTTTTACTATCTAGAATATAAATTTCTTTAGTTTATTTAGTCAGTCTTTTCCTGATGGACATTTAGATTGTTTTTAAACCTGTTAGCATACAGTGATGTTACACTAAATATTTTGGTATAGGTCATTCTGCACATTTTGAAATATATTTTAAAATACATTTTTAGAAGTGTTCATACTTCTAAAAAATTATGCAACAGAAAAGAAACATATTAAGCAATATGCTCATACCATCTATCCTTAATGAAAAGATACAATGTTAGGATAATACCTAAATGTTAAAACAGCTAAACAGAAGTAAGCCATCAGTTCATTAAGTTGCTCTAATAAGTTTCAGTACTTATTACTTCTGCAGAGAATATACCAAGACTAGAGATTTTATATTCTCAAAAACATAAGACAAAAAATTTACTAAAATATGCCTCAACAAGAGTCTGGTGCTCTTGTATATCCAGAGACCCACCTTCTAGATAAAATCAAAACACTAACAATAAAAATAAATGAAGTTATTTGGAGGCATTATCTTCTTTTGGACATTAAATAATATCACCTCAGAAGAATTAATAAATCCGCATTGGTTTCCTCATTAAAACAATCCTCAATGGGCATGGTAGAGAACATCCATTCTCCTAGCATCTGGGAAGCTAGGGCAGGAAAATGATGAAGCTGGTTAACGTCAGCTTGATGTCCTATGAGACTCTGTCTAAACCTGCCTTCCTGTCCCTGCACACAAATAATAATAACTTCATACTTTCTAACTTACTGCTAGAAATAGAATTTATAGAATTCAGTTGATACTGTCAAAAATGCTGTGTTTAAAACTACTATCATTAATTGTTGTTCTTAAGGTACTATGTTATCTCTCATCTCTTTTGCTGTCCCTTGGTTATCTCATATTGTTACAGTATGTCACTTTGTTACCTGATATATCGGATATATTTGTATTTGGTTATTTGAAATTGGATAGGGAAAGGGGAAAATAAGATGAGGGGTGGTGGTGGGGGGAGGGAAATGGGGACCAAGACATGTGAAAGGGTATCAATGTATGGGAATTAATGCACCATCTATCTGGCAAATATCATGTAACCCTTCTATTAATTACAATAAAAAATATATATTAAAAAAACTACTATCATTAAATTTTAACTTAAGACTCTCTAATCCATTATTTTCATTAGAAAACATTTTATTTGAATTCATGGTTTCAAAAGGTAAAAACAAATACCTGCCAAAACCAAATAATTTGTTTGCTGTTTCTTGTATAATGTCGGTAAACCGTATTTCTCTGCCAATCTGTCAAGTCAACCTCCTGCATGCCACACAACATAACCTGGGAAATGAGCACAGCAAGGATTTAGTAAGGAGCGTATAGTGAAACTTTCTGATACATAAAAAGTTACACATGTGGCATAATCATGTCAAGAGTGTGATAAGAATCACAATAAGCAAATGTGCTTATGTGTGTGGCAAATAAAAATCACAACAAGCAAATCCAAATTTTGACAGCACATCATAAAGGATTCTTTGGGATGTTTTCCCCATGTTGACTGAACTCAAACCACCTCTTAACAGAAAAAGATACCTACTTTATTACCGTTTTAACTAAAATTTAGAAATATTCTCAAGTTATTAATAATGTTGAAATCATTCCTTACGATTGCCAGTGGGTGACACTGATGGATGATTTTGTGCTCATGATACATTATAGTTCAGAGAATTCAATCAAGACACTTAATTGCTAAGGGAGGGCAGGGGATGGGATGGGAAGGGAGGGAAGGAGAGGGGAGGGAAGGGAAGGGAAGGAGGGAAGAAACAGGGCACCAAAACAGCCCCCTTCCCCATTAACATGTTTTCTATAATAGCATAATAAAAGAGCCTAACCTCCAATTCTTTTTCATCGAAGTACTGTAGCCACTGAAGGGGAACAACTTCATTAAAACCATCAAGGAAGGCTTTGGTCTGTTCTTGTACTCCTCGAGAAAAACGCCATTCTGTCATTAAACTAAAAACAAAGATGCTATGTGAAAATAGGACATCTGTACGTGAAATTAGATTAAAAGCACTAAGAACTTTAAAAAAATTCCTTCTTTTTCTCTATATACCACATTTAGACAGAACATGTGTATCAAGCATATATACCTGTATATATGTAAATACATACACCACATGTATATGTGTATGTACTCATGTCAATAGTCAATAGTATGATTTTGTGTGAAAATTGTTCTAGATATCAACAACTGTTAAAAGGGATAGCTGTTAGTTTTAAACCAATGGGTTCTTATCAGTACACTAGCAAAATTTCAGCATTAATATATACGCAACTCCCAATATTGTGTGCTGGCATAGGCACACGATGGTCATAGTCTGTCTATGCCTTTGCCAAGGACTTGAAAAACAGCTCAGGGATTAATTATCTTGATAACCTTGCAATGATAATCTGCCCTTGGTCCACATTTTTATATAGTTTCATAGTCTGGAAGGATTAAAATGTGCTTGTTTGTTGAACAGATTTCCTAATAAAAATAAAGTATCAAGATCACAATGGAATATTCTGAAAAATATTTAAAATACCCACAGCGTAGAGAAGTAGGACAAAAAAAAGATAGAAGAAAATCTGTTACTGATCTATCCATACAAGGACCTTTGAAATGATGATCTTCTGGCTAGATAGCACAAACTGCCTAAAAAGGAGAATTAATATAGTAGGGGTCAGAGAACAATCTATCCATGCTATTCCAATTCTATCTTTTCATTTTGTGTTATCACATAAGTTGGTTTTCATCAGTCAAAAATCCTTTGCCTTGGTTGGGTACTGGTAACTCTTACACCTGTAATCCATGGTTTGAAGCCAGCCTGGGGCAGGAAAGTCTGAGACTCTTATTCCAGTTAACCACCAAAAAACTGGAAGTGGAGCTGTGATAAGGCACTAACCCTTGTCATGGTGGGGGGAGGGGGAATAGACCCACAACAGATTAAAGCCAAACCAAAACTCAAACGTGTTTCTTCCTTTCAACCCAGCCAGTCTTAAACTAGTCTCTGTCCTCTTTATTACTGATCTTCTAAGAGGGACTAAATTCTTTGTTCAACTTTCTCACTTCCTACTCATGTCAAATTTTAGTAAACCATGGTAATTTGGCTTCCAGTATCTTTTCCAAGAACTCAAAATTTTCTTTAGAAATGCTACCAAAGATCTAACTGTTAAACAGGATACATTCCGGGCCTTCATGCTACCTCGGCCTCCTATAGGGGTCATTAGTATTTCAACTCCTATGCCATACCTCCTGGATTGCTCATTCCAATTCTGGCTGAACTTGGGGAACTTCAAACTAACCAATGTTGATGCTGTATGACTTCATTCCTGCCATAGCTTCAGAAATACATTATGTCATTTTTTAAGTTCTATAATTAGTCATATTTTAAATCTCATTACTAGATTACTGAAACTCTCTAGTATTTTGATCTCTTAATTACTCCCTGTTAAATGTCTCCCAGTGTATCCTCAACATACCATAACTGTCATTCTCCAAATAATTCTGATTATGCTATCTCAGTTTATAATGACTATAATTTAGAATATTGAATAAATATTGAGATGTTTTAGAATAGTAGTTTCTTTATAGTAAGTTGAAATTTTGTGTAATTTTAAGCTCACATCTAGGCACTATTTCTCACCTTTTTTTTGGTCAGTTGCTGGGTTTGAGCTAGGGCCTAGGCGCTGTCCCTGAGCCTCTGCCTCTCGGTGCTCAAGGCTAGCAGCACTCAAGCACTTGAGCCACAGAGCCACTTCCAGTTTTTGAGTGGTTGGTTAATGGGAGATGAGTCTCACAGGAATTTTCCTGCCCGGGCTGGCTTTGAAATCCAATCTTCAGATCTCAATCTCTTGGGAAGTTAGAATTACAGGTATGAGCCACTGATGCCCCCCCACACACTCATAACATTCCTAAACACTGAAGTTACTTGTACATTCACAAATTAAACAAATCCCTTTATTTCCTATGTTCCTGTTATTTTCTATTTCCCTAGAAATTCATCGTCCCGTATGTTCTCAGAGATGTTTTTGTATGTGTGCTGATCCTGATGCTTGCACTCAGGTCCTAGGCACTGTTCCTAATCTTGCACTCAAGGTTAGTGTTCTACCACTTAAGCCATTTCTGACTTTTTGGTAGTTATCTTCCCATCTTCCCTCCCCCACCTTCATTCCAGTTCTTAAATGTAGGGCCTGAGCACTATCCTAGGGCTTTCTAAAGGCTAGCACTCCACCACTTGAGCCACAGCACCACTTCTAGCCTTTTCTGAGTATATGGCAATGATAAATCAAACCCAGTGATTTGTGCGTGCTAGGCAAGCACTCTACCACTAGGCCAAACTCCCAGCCCTGCTTCAGTAGTTATCTTAAGGACAAGTTTCACAGACTATCCTGTCCTAGACTAGCTTCAAAGGGCAGTCTTCAAATCTTAGTCTCCTGAGAAGCTAAGGTTATATAGCCTTGAGTCACTAGAGTCTAGCTTTCTCACAGATGTTGTACGAACCAACTCTAACACAAATCCCTATGAAGAGATTTCCTGAAGGCAATCTTAGTTCCTGAAGGGACTGATAGTTCCTTTCTCACACTGCATGCTGACAGCACTTCATATATATTTCTAACATTCATTTAGTCCTATTTGTTGAACTTTTTTTTCCTTGGACTTTCTCAAGGCTAGAGCTCTACCACTTGAGCCTCAGCACCACTTCCGGCTTTTTTCTTTCTATGTATTTGGTACAGAGGAATCGAACCCAGGTCTTTGTGCATGCTAGACAAGCACTCTACCACTGGGCCAAACTCCCGGCAGTTGAACTATTTTGTTTACTAAAGGTATCAACTAAGAGAAGGGTAGAATCACAGATTGAAAAACAAGATTAAACTCTGATTTACTAGGGACTGAGACAGAGCCTCCAAAAAACTGTATTCTGGATTAGATTATCAACTCTTTACAGTAGGTAATATAGAGGTAAGATTTTATGACACAGTTAACACAAAACAGAAGAAGTTCAAAGTACTACTACATAAATGTAACAAACCTGATGTGATAAATTTTCTTATTTCAGACCACTGGCAGTATTTTCTTCAATGCATAAGTCATTCTATTAATTGGTTATTGTTAGGACTTTGTACAAAGGCTTAGGAATATACTATATACTCTCTTCATGGACATCTTTTCTTTGAAATATAAAGACATGCGAATATAACTGTAACCCTTCTATTGACAATTTAAAAAAAGAATAATCAAAAAGATAAAATATAAAGACATTGTAATCTCCAGTACTCATGGCAGAACAAAGCAAACCAAAAATTCCTCAGAAAATTCCAAGATGTACAATGAAGAAATAAGTGATTGGTAATTTCTATTATTTAGAAATAACTGGTCTAGTAAAAATGTAGGGAACAAGAGGCTTCCAATGCTAAGTAGTATGCATTTAACTTAAGACAAGAAGAAAGGATTGCTTTTTAACCTCCCAAGAAAGTAACATAGTAAAACCAGGAGCTGCTGGCGTAATCCTGTAATCCTAGCTACTCAAGAGGCTGAGATCTGAGGATTGAGGTTCAAAGCCAGCCCAGTCCAGGAGTCTCTTATCTCCAAATAAGCACTAAAAAACCCAAAGTGGCGCTGTGGCTCAAGGGATAGAGTGCTAGCCTTGAGCTGAAGAGCTCAGGGACACAATTGGAAAAAAAAAAAAAAACAAGGGAAAAAAAAAAAGAAAAATCTCATATTATTACTCTATCTGATTTTGCTATCTGGTATACAGTATATATGTTTATTTGAAAAGGAAGAGGAGAAAATAAGATGATCGGGAGGGGGTATGGGGAAGGAAATGGGGACAAAAGCATGAGAAGGGGTATGAATGAGAAGGGGTATCAATATGTGAGAGGTAATGCACCCACTACCTGGCGAATGCAAGTGTAATCCCTCTACACATTACCCCAACAATAAAAAATATAAAAAAAGATGGAATTTGTAAGAAAGCAAAACAACACAAAAAGAAAAGAATCTCATTTCTATATATCTATTCCAGAGATAAGCAGCATGGAGTTGGATTCATGCTTAAGGAGGTTTTCTGCTGTCCTCCTTGTCCTGGATCAAAGTAGACACTACCTGAATGACTCCTAGTAACAGAAATGACTGAACAGCATGAAACAAATATACTGCAATTTATGTAGGTATTAGAAAATGACATGTATCTATCTACTGACCTGAAAGATGAGAAAAGCAAGCTAGAGTAACATTAATGATTTGCTTCTGTTTTAAAATACCAAACCAAAAAAAAAAAAAAATACAAAAACCTGACAGGAAGAAACAAAAATGAATGCCAGAATCCAGTGAAGATGGGAGTGAGATTGGAGTAACATGAATAGAAATGAATCAGGTAGAAAAAAATGAGAACTTCTATTCTGGACACACTAAATTTAAGATAATTATTTAGTAGCAAACTTGCACACAGGCCCAATCAGGACCTCCCTCTTACAAAACAACAAGGTTTTGCTCCTACCTAACAGAGCCTCGGTGGCTTTATCTAGAAATGAAGGTGTGCACCACTGCTGCAGCCCCTTTTCCAACATCAATACACATGATTCCTTCCCCGCAGAATGTTCACGGCAAATGGTGGTGAGAAAGTAAAGGTTGTTATGTATTTTCTCATTTCAAAAACATTGGGTGTGGTGGCTCATATCTGTAATCCTAGCTACTCAGGAGCCTGGGATCTGAGGATCTGGGTTCAAAGCCAGCCCAGGCACTAAAGTCCATGAGGTTCTTACCTCCAATTAACCACTAGAAAACCAGAAGTGGCACTGTGGCTCAAGGGGTAAGGCAGTAGTCTTGAGCTGAAGAGCTCAAGGACAGAGCCCAGGGCCAGAGTTCAAGCCCCAAGACTGACAAAAAAAAAAAAAAGGTGTTTCCCCAAGTTATTTTGGAATAATAAAATTAGGAGTACAGGTGAGAATTAAGTTTTAATGTGTAACTAAGTTCAAGTTAGCCTATCAGCTTACCCAATGTATTCATCTTTGTTCTCCTCAGTCACCAGGATATTGGAACCTCCCAACTTCAGGTCATGTGAAGTAACTTTTCCTAAAATCTCCATGTCTACAGAAAAGTACATTTCTAAGCCACATTCTTCTATGTTGTTATCTCTAGGCAAAATAAAACATAAACATATCCATATATAAGTAGATATATTCTTACTAACAAAATAAATGGGTTTTAAGAAATAGATTACTGAAAAAAATAAATCTTCAAACCTTATCCAGATAAGAGAGTTATAAAATTCAGTATCAATAGACTCCAAATCCTTAATAGTAAGTTTTTTACTTAGCATACGCTTGTAGAATGGTAAAGAAAAACCAGTATCAATAAACTTTCCATGAAATAGTGCCTGCAAAGAAAAGCAACACAAGTTATATCAAATTGTTTAGTAATAAAAATTATACAGCAATAGTTTCTTATGTATAGTAGAATAATAACACAAAATGAAGCTATCTCATGAAAACATATCAATAAGTGAATGGCACATATCATAAAAAAAACATATTAAGTAGGATGATAAAAGACCTTTTAGAAAAAGTAGGAATTGGTAATAAAATACTCTAATGTTTTATAAATTAACCTAACTGGATTCAGAAAATGAAAAAGACCTCTGTGCAGATAGAACCCACTCTTAATCTTTATTTTCAGGAGCACTGTGCTCCATTCATAAAAGTGGTCAAGGAAAGAAACCACTGCAGTATCCCAGAAATTTCTGACCCTGGGGGATTTTTACTGATACTGACACTATTACGTTCTTACTGTCTCCCTACCACTCTCATAAAATGAGTCTCCCCTATCTCAGTTTATGCCATCATCAATCATTACAATTACTCCCTTGCGTACCTATTTAAACTCTGCCCTAGTACATTTCCCACAAAATCCCCAACCTGGCTAAATTTCAACTCTGATGTTACTCAATGCCTATACATAGGTAGCAAAAACACACCAGAAATGCATGTATTAAGCTAGCTGGTTCATAGCTAATAACCTAAAAGCTAATGCTTAATTTTGCCAATTAATATTTTCCCACTCTTAACATTATTTCCTTCCTATTTCTTTTTGCTCAATAACTCCTCTGCAGTCTTCCTTCCTGAGTTGACCTGACAATATTTCATTGAGGAAACAATAATTGGGAGAGAACTTTTGTAATGTTTCTACCAACTCTCACTAAATCGCCTACATTTACAGATTTTATTATTTAAAAAAAAGCTTTGGGGCCGGGAGTTTGGCCTAGTGGTAGAGTACTTACCTAACATGCACAAAGACCCAAGTTCGATTCCTCAGTACTACATATATTAAAAAAAAAAAAAAAAGCCAGAAGTTGTGCTGAGGCTCAAGTGGTAGAGCTCTAGCCTTAAGAAAGCCCAAGGACAGTGCTCAGGCCCTGAGTTCAAGCCCCACAACTGGCAAAAAAGGAAAAAAAAGCTTTCTATTATCTTCTGTGTACAACAAATAAATCACTTACTCTCTTTTACATAGGCCATTACTGCCATATTCCTTGTATTACTGACATCATGACAGTCTTTACACTCATACTTGTTCATCACTATCAGCAATATAAATTGTGCGTGCACGCACCCGCTGTTCCTGAGGCTTGAACTCAAGAGTCTGGGTGCTATCTGAGTTTTTGTGCTCAAGTCTAGTGCTCTATAACCACTTGTATAACCTTCAGCTTTTCTCCAGGTTAACCGGAGGTAAGAGTCTCATGGGCTTTGCTTTCCTGTCCAGGCTGGCTTTGAACCATGATCCTAAGATTTCAGCCTTCTGAGTAGCTAAGATTACACAGATGAGCCTCCAGCAACTGCAGTATAAATGATTTATTCTCCTTCCTTCCTTAACTTGCCATCTACTTCTACCTGCTCTATGCTCCTTTATAGCAAACTCATTAAAAGACTTCCTTATGCTTGCTGTCACTATTTCTTCCATTCTCTCAATTCTCTTCTCAATCTTTCCAACTTACTACTCATGAGTATCTTTCACCTCAATCAACTCAGACTTCATTTAGTCAGCCTTTCAGTAACATTTCATTGAGATATTTTCTTTCAACAATCATTTTCACTCTACTTTCCTACTTCAGTTCATTTGCTGATTCTTTCTCATTTCATTAACTTATGGATGCCTCCAGTCGTTCTGTCCAAATTTACATCTTTAAATAATCCTCCAGGCTTTAGTACTCTCTTCATGGAGAATATTAAAAGCCCAGAATGACCAAATGCCTCTAACCTAGATAACTTCTCATTCTTCTCAAGTTAAATACCTAACAACCTGTTTTACATTTCCACAGAGTCTACATGTATCCCAAACACAGCAACCTAATCTATATGCTTGATCTCACACCCTGATATTAGCTCTTGCTTCAACCCAGCCTACTGTGGGAAGTGGCAACTGCCACAGGATGTACAAGCCATAGATTTTGGTGAATACTTTCTTTGCATCTCATAGGTCAGAAAATCCTTTTAAGTTCTACCAGAATTCGAGCCTGGTAGTAAAGTGGTTGAGATAGTGGACAGCTCACTAAAGCACCTACATTTATGAATTTATTATGAAAAAGCTTTGAATTACTGTCTTGGCAGAGTTATATACCTAGAATCTAAGCCACTTCTCTGTCACTGCCAAGGTTGTTAGAATAGTCTTATTGTTTCTACACTTGCTTTCTTTTGCTATCAATCAGTCTTTATTCTATACAGCAGCAAAGCAAACTTAATAGCATTCAAGTTAAATCATGCTACTTAACTTGTAGTTCTAACTGTTCTTCTCAAAAGAATTGAGGTCTCATTTCCTACCATACATTCCTCCATAAGCTCTGTTCCACTCATGTAGTCTTTCCATACCAAAAATCACCTCTGCCTTGGAAAACTTTGCCTTGCTATTGCTTCTGCCCAAAATGTTTATCTACAAGGTACTGTCACGAATTAATCCCTTGCCTTCTTCATGTTTCTGTTCATATGCCAATCTTTAGAGGCCTCCTCTAACCACAATATATAAAAAAGCAATTACTACCTTTTCCCAAGCACTTATTTATTATTTTGCTCCCTCTCGATACAGATCCCTAGGGATAGGAACTGTATCTTTTCTTATCTCCAGTGCCCAGAATAAGGCACGTCATTACAGTAGGCCCTCAATAAATAACTTGATAAATGAATTAATGGAAAATCCATTCCAAAAAAATGTATATACTTGCTTGCATTTTTTTTTTTTTGCTAGTCCTGGGGCTTGAACACAGAGCTTGGGCACAGTCCTTGGCCTTTCTCAAGGCTAATGCTCTACCACTTGAGCCTTAGCATCACTTCTAGCTTTTTCTGTGTACACAGTATTGACGAATCAAACCCAGGGTTTCATGCATGCTAAGCAAGCACTCTACCACTAGGCCATGCTCTGGGCCCTGTATATACTTTTCAAAAGTAATTCCACAGGATGCCTGCATATTCCAAACACATCAAGTCACTTAAGAGATAATAATAACCTTTTATTATAAAATCATATTACATATAATTAAACCTTAGTTTAAAAATGACTTAAATATAATTAACTATTTAAATAATCCTCATATTAACAAGCTGCATTTTGTTATTCTCTTACAAAGTAAACTTTCTTGGTAACAAAATGTATGACTGTCAAGTGTAGTAGCACACCTATAACCTCAGCACTTGGGAAGCAGGAGGATTGTAAGTTCAAGGCAAGCCTGAAATACACAGAAAGACACTATCTCAAGAAAGGAAGTAAATAACAAATATAATGCTTAGCTTCTCTTACTAATGTTCTCATAAAACGCTTTTGAAATAAGCCATGTTTAAGTAACTAAAAGTTGGAACTCACCATTGCAATAAAGCGACCAATGAAACAGAAGTATGAAAGATGGTCTGGATTTATGGTTGATGCTGGATTAATCTGTAGACAATAGTTGTTTTTGCCCGCATATTCAAATAAGCAATACATTGGGTTCAAAACTTCATGTGAAAGTAAGAAAAACCATTCTCTATGAGAAAATAAGTGAATGTTTTAGCTTTCATTTATTTGTGAATTTAAAAAGAAACCTTAAATAACCTATACATACACATCATATCTGTTCTTAAAAGCGTTTAACAGTTTTACTGCCAATGCCTCAGCCCTCCTCTATCTAAACTCTTCTATGAGCTAGCTTTCCATTCAGAGTTACCTGCTGGTAACTCTACTGACAAACTACAAAATCACTCTTCTTTAAGAGACAGGTTCTTTGCTATGCTACACTTTTGAGTATGTCTGAACATCCATTCAACTGTGGTAGAATCCACCTTTTCTCTCAATGCATACTAAAATCCAGCTCCAGGAATCTTTGAAAGCAATTTCTAAATATTACCTCTATTAGTTACTAAATTCTTTATATAACAAAACCCCTTTTCACTGGATTGTTAAGTTTTATATATTTTTCTACCCTTAATTCTTATAGGCGTTTTAGGATCAATGTATAACACACATTTTTATTCGTGGTTTTTGTTTTATTTCTGGTGGTGGTAGGGATCACAGTTGTGTCCTCAGGCATACTAGATGAAGGCTGTCTCACTGAGCTACTCCCCAACCCCACAACTGGCTTTCATAATGTTTTCTAGTGATACTATAATACATAGCACACTACTATAAAAGAATACTTTACATCTTGTCAATATATTAAAAAGGGAACCAGAATTAAAATATTAAATGTGATACTCTCTAATTTTATTAATTATAGCCTTTTTAATAATTCCTATCATAAAATACATTCAATTTATAAAAGGTCTTTTCAACAGAAATTTCCTCTGAAGAAGATTCCCAACTTAAAGGCAGTGAGAACACTTACATTATCTGCTTAGTCACAATTCTTCATTCCTTATCATACCCCAGCTGATATTACTGACTCTAAGGAAGGAGAATCTTGGCATATGATCATAGCCCTCAAGTGACTGGCTAGTAATGCTGAGCACTATAGTAAAACAGTGTATACTAACCAAAAGGCGAAAGAGCTACTTAGGTCAACATATTCTAATCAAAGAAGGGGGTGTAGGGTATAGTGTTTTTAAAGAAAATCCAGAAATCTTGGTTCTTAAGCATAAGTTGGTCATTTCCATATTACTAATTAAGCAACCTAAAAAAATTTATTTATTTATTTATTGCCAGGCCTGGGCTTGAGCTCAGGGCCTGAGCACTGCCCTTGGGCTTTCTCAAAGCTAGAGCTCTACCACTTGAGCCCCAGCTTCACTTCCAGCATTTTTTCCCTATGTATGTGGTTCTGAGGAATCAAACCCAGGTCATCATCATGCTAGGCAAGCACTCTACTTCTAAGCCAAACTCACAGTCCCAACAACCTAAAAATTTTAAAACCACCACAGGTCACTTCTATGCAGGTTCTTTTTTTCTTTCTTTCTTTCTTTTTTTTTTTTTTTTTTTTTTGCCAGCCCTGGGCTTGAGCTCAGCGCCTGATCACTGTCCTTGGATTTTCTCAAGGCTAGAGCTCTACCACTTGAACCTCAGCACCACTTCCAGCTTTTTTCTATATATGTGGGGCCGAGGAATCGAACCCAGGTCTTCGTGCTTGCTAGGCAAAGCACTACCACTAGGCCAAATTCCTGGCCCCTCTATGCAGGTTCTTATGGCTTGGCAAACTACTTACCAAAAAAAAAAAAATTTTTTTTTAAGCGCTTGCCTTTGTTGCTAAACAAAACCAACTGAAAAATGATTAATACCAATGCATAAAATTAAATCCAAACCCAAATACTAGTTGAACCATGTGACTTTCCTTAGTGATGAGGCTGACATATGCCCCAGGGAAGAAGACTAACCAAGTCAAGTGAAAATGTATCCAGACACACAAAAAAGCAAGAATAACATTTCCCATAGTTTCAGGTCATTATCAGGGACCAAGACAGCAGAGGAAATCAAAGCAATTCAAATGAATGATTATATGGCAATTAACCTTTTTGCTGTACTAGCACAAAAGAGAAAAATGCCTAACGAGCAAGAGACAGAATAGTTAACTATCAGCACATCCTTCTCTACACTCAGATGAACTGAGGGGGCATAGAGGTTGAAAAGTTATGACATAACAGATGAGCTAACAGAACCTACAAAAGAAAATAAAATGAATAACCACTAATGAGGAAAAATCACATCAGAAGCAGTAAAAGGTAGGGCAGTACTATCGTGATATAAGGATAGGCTCAAGAAAAATCAAAACAAAATACAAAAGCACAAAGATAAAAATGATTAGAGAAAAGATGACAGACATATACGACTGAGAAAGGAGATTCCACATACCCATGATTGATGTTCCTGAAGAAAAATGGAACAAATGGAACAGAAAAAAATATTCAAAGACAGAAGAAAATTTTCTTGAAATTAAGGAAGATCTTAATATGTTCGTTTCAAAACAATCAACAATGAAATTAATGAACCTTAAGGTAAAGGACTGTGTATGTAGACTCACAGACAAGTTTCCTACAGGGGCTAGCCTCATACTTTATAGTACTTACATTCAATGCTAGAAAATAGTGAAGCAATGCCTACAGAGTACTGGAGAGCCATGTGTCATGTGAGGTATGTAGTTTAGGTGAGGTGGCAATAGAAAATCTTTTTCAGACACTGAAAGATTTAGGAATCTACAGCCCATAACCTTTTTGTTTTTCCTCCTTTATTAACTAGTCTTGGGGTTTGAACTCAGGGCTTGGGAGCTGTTGCCAAGCCTCTTTTTGCTCAAGGCTAGAGCTCTACCACTTGAGCCACAGCTCTACTTCTGGGTTTTGAGTAGTTAATTGGAGATAAGAATCTCAGGGGACTTTTCTTTTCTTTCCCCCATCCCCTGCCCCGAGGGACTTTTCTGCCTGAGCTGGCTTTGAACTACTGTCCTCAGATTTTGACCTCCTGAGTAGCTAGGATTATATGCATGAGCCACTGGCATCAGGCTAGCCCATGAACTCTTGAAGAAAACATTTGAGGATAAATCCATCCCACCAGCACATGAATCAAATAAAGAATTCGGAAATAAGGAAACAGTAGTATAAAAGAGTTGTCTTCACTGAGTGATGGTGGCTCATGCCTGTAACTCTAGCTACTTAGGAGGCTGAGATCTGAGGATAATAGTTCAAAGCTCACTCAGACAGAAAAATCTGTGAGACTCTTAGTCTCCTTTAAACACCCAAAAGGCCAAAGAAAGAGTTGGCTAAATACATTAAAAGTGCAAGATATAGAACCAGACACAAACATTTAAGGCAAATAAGACGTCAGACAAGAATGTAAATGTAATAACATCAGATAATGGAAAATAATACCCTATTTTCTTACTTCTAAGGCCTATGTTCCACTTTATTTCTAAACAAACCTAACATATTCTAAACATATTGCGAGAAAAACACAATAAGTATGAGTACTTATCATGGCAGGTAATATTTACTGCAGAAGCATCATAATTATATTCTGGACAAAGATATATACTAGCAGCAATAAAACTGATAACCTCACATATATTAGCTATCTGTTTCCATGAGCATCCTGCAATTCTTTATGATAGTTATACTAAAATTTTGATTTTATAATCATGTATACTTGTGAAATACAAACTCAAGAGCTGTTGAATTCTTTTTTTTTTTTTTTTTTTTTTTTTTTTGCCAATCCTGAGTGTTGAACTCGGGGCCTGAGCACTGTCCTTGGGCTTTCTCAAGGCTAACGCTCTACCACTTGAGCCAAGCACCACTTCCAGCTTTTATTCTATGTATGTGGTATTGAGGAATCGAACCCATGCATGCTAGGCAAGCACTCTACCACCAGGTCACTCCCAGCCCTAAGTTGAATTCTTACAAGAGACTTTGTGAAACTTTTATTTAAAAAATGAATTATTGTCAACTTAAGTTTATGTAAAGCAATGTAGAGAAAACAAATTTTAAGGATTTTCCACTCATTACTAAGACAAATACTTACCATGAACATGTGGAAAATGTCTTTTTCAAAGAATAACTTTGATTAGATTAAAAGTGCAAACATAAAAAGAATGTACAATGTTAAAATAACAAAAACTAAATATAGTTTTATGCCAGTCAATTTATTATGATATATCCATAAATGGAATACTCTGCAGCCATTTGATAAAAAAGAATATTAGCTTTCTGTATATATGTATATATGTGTGTATGTGTATAGGTTTTTTTTTTTTACCAGTCCTGGGCTTGAGCTCAGGGCCTGAGCACTGTCCTTGGACTTTCTCAAGGCTAGCACTCTACCACTTGAGCCTCAGCACCATTTCCGGCTTTTTGCTATGTATGTGGGAATCGAACCCGGGTCTTCAAGCATGCTAGGCAAACACTCTACCACTAGGCCAAATTCCCGGCCCCCAATATGTATAGGTATTTTCATCCCACTGATACAGAAAATGTCTACAATGTAAAAAAAAAATAATCAAAGTGTATGAAAGAGCCAAATCACTGCCTTTCTTGCCTTTCATTTTTTTCCCTTCCTCCCACCCTCCTTTCCCTCATTATTTAATTGGGAGTGCTGGGAATGAAATGGATCATGCATGCTAAGCTCTGCCACTACATGCTCACCAGCAAAATAAATCTTACATTTTCTAATTGTATAGTTCATCTTTTAAAATACACTCACTGTATACAATGAGCTTATTTCAAAGCAGATAGGTGTTTAACTTTACCTTGCCAGGCCTCCATAATCAAGTCCTTCTTCTCCTCTAAATATTACATATAATCGCCTCCTCAAATCATAAGGTTTTAATGCCATAATCTAATTAAAAACAAGAACAAGAATATTTAAACACACACAGACTGTTATTTCTGAAACAATTTAATTTATACTTAACTATATTTTCTAAATAAATTGTCTCATCTCTAAATGAACACACTGATCTACTAACTTTTCTTTGACTCACTTTCATACACTCATCCCCTCTTCTAATATTCAATGATATTTCTACTTTGGGCTAGTGATAAGGAAAAAAAGAGCTCAAGAAGGGGCATCAAGGTTTGAGAAGTAATGTACACATTACCTCTAACTGTAATCTCTCTGTACATTATCCTGACAATAAAACAAAATTAAAAAAAGAAAAAGGAAAAAAAAGAGAGTTCAATAAAACAAAAAACAAACAAACAAAAAAAGCAAAACTTTTTTTCTTGAGGATTTGTGGGGAGGGAGAGAAAAGGTTAGTGTGGGGCTTGAATTCAGGGCCTCAGTGCTATCCCTGAGCTTTTTTGCTCAAAGTTAGCCTTCTATCACTTTGAGCCACAGAGCCACTTCCCATTTTCTGGTGGTTAACTGGAGATAAGAGTTTTACTAGACTTTCCTATTTTGGCTGGCTTCAAACTGATCCTCAGATTTCAGTCTCCTGAGTTGCTAGTATTACAGGCATGAGCCACCAGGGCCCAGTGAGGAGACTTCAAAGTAATCAGAAAACATTCTCTTCCTTCTCATTCTTCAAAACTGTACCAAAATAAGTGACTTATTATTTTTTTTCTGAGCAGCAACAGTTAAAAAGGAAAAGAAACTTTTTTATAACCTGCTTATAAATCTCATGTCAATGTTTACTTAGCCAAGTCTTCATATTCAATAAATTTCATCAACATTAAAAATAAGTAGGCTTGGGGCCAAGAGTGTGGCCTAGCGGTAGAGTGCTTGCCTAGTAAGCATGAAGCCCTGGGTTCAATTCCTTACACACACAGAAAAAAGCTAGACGTGGCTCAAGCGGTAGAAAGCTAGCCTTAAGCAAAAAGTATCCAAGGACAGTGCCCAGGCCCTCAGTTCAAGCCCCAGGACTGACCTTCCTCCCCCCAAAAAGTAGGCTTCACCTGTGGATAAAAACGAATTACTTCATGACTGTGGCTCACGCCTGTAATCTTAGCTACTCAGGAGGCTAAGATCTGAGGATCAAGGTTCAAAGCCAGCCCAGGCACAAAAGGACCTGAGACTCTTTTCTCTAGAAGACAAAGATGGGAAGTGGGACTTGGCTCAAGGGTAGGGTTGTAGCCTTGAGCTGAAGAGCTCAGGGACAGCGCCCAGGTTGAGTTCAAGCCCCACGACCCACCAAAAAAAAATTACTTCTACCACACATATGTGAGATGCAAGAACCACACAGTCAAGACTAGAGGAGCACAGTACAGTTTAACACCAGGCCTCTTCAGGGACAGTCATAAACTCCATCCCTACCTAACAATGAAAGAGCACGATTCGTTCAACAAGACAACATAAAGAAAAGGAAAGCCTAACGAGAATTTAGATGTAATTACTAAAATCAGGTCAATACCTTGGAGTAAGGTATTTGGAAAGGTGAAACATTTGTTTTGCTAAGAATTTATTAACTCACACGAAAAAACCAAAAAGTTTGATAGTAGCTATATTAGCTTTCATGTCACTAGTTTTAAGTATTGGGCTAAAGAACAGTAAGTTAAATAGCCATGTTCTCATGGAACTCACATTCTAGTAAGATCTAATATGAGGTATCAGGTGTTATGAAAAAGAATTAAGTAGGATAAATGCTAGAACATGGCTGTGAAAGAGGTGAGCAGGAATGGGAAGTTTTATAGGTTTTTTTTTGCCAGTCATGGCAACTTCAGGGCTTGGGCTCTATCCTTGAGCTTTCTCAAGGCTAGCACTCTACCCTTGAGCCACAGCACTTCTAGCTTTTTCTGTGTATACAGTACCAAGAAATCGAACCCAGGGCTTTGTGCATGTGAGGCAAGTACTCTACTACCATGAGTCCACACTCCCAGCCCAGGATGGGCATCTTACACTGCATGCTTAGGCGAGGTTGTTTTGAGATCATGTCATCAAAAAAGAAGCCTAAAGATGAGAATGAATTATTTAGAGTTTGTTAGTAGTCTCTGTTAAGCTTAATGTATTATTAATAGTGTGCACTAATGGAAAATTCAAATGAAATACAGTATCCACCAATTTCATTTATATTTGTTAGTATTATCAAAATATTTTTTGTTTGAGGTAATAAATTCTTAGCTAAGTGAGTGTTGAAACAGATCAACTTACTCTAAAAGTGTGTTTACTGTTTATTGAGTACATACATATCTAAATTCATGATAGAGTAACTGTCTTTCAGTCTCAACATCTTTACATATAAAAAGGAGAAAATAATATGAGGTCTTGTGAAGATGAACGAAATAACAAAGAGAACAGGCTAATGCCAAAGCAAATCACTCGATGCATGGTGAGGCTTAAAACAACTATTATTATTATTAAAGTAATCACTCAGCAACTGGTACCCAAATCTTTAGTTTTCTTTAGTTCTATAGTTGCTGTTTCACTCTGATAAAACTTTCTTTACCTGTTGGAAGGAATCTTCAAATAAGGTCTGCCGGGACACATTGATCTTTACATGACTGGGAAGTGCATTAGACTAAAAACAAAAATATCATAATATCATGTCAGCCATAGCATACATACAGTGTAAAGATCAGACTAAATGATTATAAAGATAAGATTTATTTACCACTGTAGTACCTGGCACAAATAACGAAAGTGAGCAAGTTTCCACCTAAAGCTGCGTTCGTAAGCAATCTGTGGACCACCTTTTGTTCTAAAGAAAAATAAAACAAACTACATGTTAATACAGGGCACTCTGAGTAATTAATACTCAAAATGAAAGCAGAGAGTGCCAGTCCTACATATGACTAAAGAAAAGAAAAAAATAAAGCTACATACAATAAGACAATAGAGAGGGGAGCATAAGGCCAATCACAACACATGAAGACACACTTCATGCAGGAATGAGTGTTTTCATAACTAATTAGTTAACTAAAAACATTCAAGTCTACTACAGATTAATTCAAAGCAAGCTTTTACTATTCCCTAATTCTAAATGAGGATAATCACTATATGTAGATAAGACCTAGAAGAAAATCATACCATAAACCTGAACAAAAAAATACTGCTAGACTACTGCACTGTTGGTGGGCATATAAACTCATTCAACCACTATGCCACTATGCCACTAAACAGAGCTCCCCTATGCCCAGCAATCCCATTACTTGGCATTTACCCAAATGTCTAGAAACAAGGACATACTAAAGCCACTAGCACAACAATGTTCACTGCAGCACTATTTACCATAGCAAAGATATGGAACCAACCCAGATGCCCCTCAGTAAATGATTGGATGAAGAAGATGTGGTATTTATACACAATGGAATTCTATGCTGCCATCAGAAAGAACAACACTGTACCATTTGTAAGGAAATAGAAAGACTTGGAAAAAAAAATCATATTAAGTGAAGTAAGCCAGACCCAAAGGAACATAGTCTCAATGGTTTCCCTCATCTGTAATAATTCGTACTCATCTAGGACTCTCCTAGCAAAGGATCACAATAGCTCAAAAGCTTTGTACATATCATATAGGATGAGACTAAACAAAATGAACTCTAGGATAGGGAAATAAGAGGTTTATCTTTGTAATTATTGTTCTTAATGTACTATGTGCAGTTACTTCTTTTCTCTTTTTTTTCCCCTTATGGTTAATTTCATGTGGTCACTGTATCTGACTTTGTTACCTGGTGTATTGTATATATGTTTATTTGTTTCTTTGAAATAGGGAAGGGAAGGAGGGAAACAAGATGAGGGGGTGGGAGAGGGAAAGGGACAAAAACATGAGAAGGGGTATCAATGTGTGAGAAGTAATGCACCTACTACTGATGAATGTAACTGTAACCCCTCTATACATTACCCCAAAAATTAAAAAAAAAAAAAGAAAAGAAAAGGAAAGAAAGAAAAAAATACTGCTGGAGGAAACAAAGCAAGAAGAAATTCTTAGGAAGAAGTTACAACCAGGCCACATAAAGCAGTTAGTTAGAGAAGCGGCATAATAGTGGTATCTGGGGATGCAGGGATTTATTTTTATCATGATTTCTCCTCACAAGAGAGAGGGCCTAGATCTGCTGTCTATTTAGAGATAGCCTAACAGATAGGTACAAAGAACTTGCACAGACTGAGGGGATATTTAAGAGTGGAAAGAAAGGGAAGTGGGGCTTGCCTCAAGGGTAGAGCAGTAGCCTTGAGCTGAAGAGCTCAGGGACAGTGCCCAGGCCCAGTTCAAGTCCCATGACCCACCAAAAATAATAATAATAATAAAAAAGAATTGGCTAACCAAACTTATAGGGCTGGGAGTTTTGCCTAGTGGTTAAAGTCCTTGCCTAGCATGCACAAAGACCTGGGTTCGATTCCTTGGTACCACATACATACAAAAAAGCCGGAAGTGGTGCTGAGGCTCAAGTGGTAGAGCTCTAGCCTTGAAAAAGTCCAAGAACAGTGCTCAGGCCCTGAGCTCAAGCCCAGGACTGGCAAAAAAAAAAAAAAAAAAGAGTGGAAAGAAAATGTTCTCTTATATTGTCAGATTCAAGTTAATTCAACAAAAATTAAATATGTAGTGTGAACCTGCCAGTTTTCTAGATAGTGAGTACATTACTTATTAATAAGTAAAAATATGTTTTTGTGGAATTAGTAACTAAGCACTACTAGGAGAGAGACAAAAACACATGAATAAATAAACTACGTATAGTATGTGTTAAAAGGACCTTGATAGGGGGCTGGGAGTTTGGCCTAGTGGTAGAGTGCTCGCCTTCCATGCACAAAGACCCGGGTTCAATTCCTCAACACCACACAGAAAAAAAAAGCCGGAAGTGGTGCTGAGGCTCAAGTGGTAGAGCTCTAGCCTTGAGAAAGTTCAAGGACAGTGCTCAGGCCCAGGACAGACAAAAAAAAAAGGAGCTTGATAAATGGCACACTACTTGGGGGAGAGGACTATTTCTTAAAAGCAGAAAGGACAGGTTTTGGGCATAACTCAAATGATAAAGCACTTACTCAGCAAGCAAGGTACTAAGTTCAATCCTTAGTACCAGAGGGAGGAGAAAGAAGGAAAAAAAACAAAGATTAGGAGTGGTATGGGAAGAAATAACAGGAGCAGACTGATAGACAATGGATATTTGTGTGAAAACATGAAGAGGAAGAGAACATAAACCATGTAAGTATTTAGAGAAAGAATATACCAAGCAGAAGGAATAAGGACCACAAAGAGGTAGAAGCATGAGTTTGGGGTCCGGCCAGGTGGACTTTGAAGGTGGTGCATAGTGAATAAACAGGAAAACAGAAGTTACAGAGATAAGTCAGATTCTAACAAGTCAGATTCTGTAAGGCCTATTAGATCATTATACAGATTCTACTTTATATGTGGTAATTTTTACTTGACTTAATTGACTTCTTATTTAGAATTTTAAAAATCATTCTGTCTGTTCTATAGGGAATAGTATCACACTATACCAGGTGTGAACACAAAGCAGCTAGAGAGGACTCCAGTGTCATTGCAGGCAGAAAAAATGAAAGATTAGACTCAATTGGTGATAGAGAAGCGGTGAGATACAGTGGATATGTTCTCAAGTTGAGAACAAAGAAAAATTACAAGTGATAAAAGTTGTTAGGTAAGCACATATGACACTGTGAATTTGCAAAAGGCTTTATGACGTGCTTCCGCTTTCTAAAGTGATACAAGACCACACATGTGTAAGGATGAAGGCACGATCTGTCCACTGCTTAATTAAGGAATCTATCTGGAAAACTCAGTTTTGCTTAACATTTTCTTCACAGATGTTGCTGGTGCAGTATGATGTGACATCTAACAGCACAGACTGGGGACAGATTGCCTAGTCTGAAACCAATTCTATTTCATCATGCCTTTTAACTATGCAACTAGCTGTGCTACCCACTCACTTGATAAACAGGAAAAATGATACTTTAAGGAGTTAGTGGAAGATAAAAATTAGCTAATAGATACAAAGTGTTTAGAACAACCCTTGACAGTTATTAATCACTATGGCCATTTACTATTATTATATGTTGTATGATATATAGTTATATGCCCCAAATTCATTCCAGAATAAGACAAATCAAAGATAGAAATACTAGAGGATTACTTGTGCAGATTTTCTTGAACCAGAAAGTAGAATTTCCCACTCAACCTGAGGTTGCATTTGAGACTAAACCCATGTCTTCATTAAATACCATTTAAGGTATTAGTCACACTTTTACTTACACGGATGATTTCCCATTGCGAGGATCTTTGAATGTTGTTGTCCTTGTGTTATGATCAACAAAATACCTAACACCTTCCCGAGTATACCTAATTTCCCAGCCTTCTGGCAGAGGTTCTTCATTCTGTAAGCTAAAAGAGAGAAGTAATGATTTCCAAATGAATGTTTTCTAGATACTTAAGGCTCACTGTTTCGCTTGACATGTCTATGTAAGATGACTTAAGTACGGCTACAGTGTATACAAACCCTTGAGTTCTAGGATCTTCCCACTGGGTTGTTTTTGTATTGTGATTCACAAAGTAAACCCTGTCAGTTGAATCCACTCGTTTTTCTAAAACAAAAACAAACAAACAAAAAAGCAATGTAATAATTATATAACTATTTAATTTATATACTCTGCAGTTATTTTTTTTATCAGTACCCTATCAACTTACCCCAACCTGGTGGTAAAGGTCCATACGGGTCATTTTCTGCAGCCAACATTGAAGCCTAGTTGGAGAAAGAGTTGAGTGCAGAAATAAAACAGTGGAATTTCAGTAAAAATATACTAAACAACATGGCAGAGTCAAATCTTATAACTGAAAAAATATATTTTAATTAAATGTCATTTCAGTATCACAAAGTTCTAAACATAATAGCATCTAATCAACTGCTATAATTATTAATTTTGCAAAAAGGATTTAGAAATAATTGCTGGGAGCATAGCCTAGTGGTAGAGTGCCTGCCTAGCATGCATGAAGTCCTGGGTTTGATTCCTTGGTACCACATACACTGTAAACGCTGAAAGAGTGCCAGCCTTGAGCAAAAAGTGTCCAAGGGCATTACCCAGGCCCTGAGTTCCAGCCCCAGGATGGGCCAAAAAAATAACAATAAAAAAATGCTCAATGAAATAATATATTGATATCAATATTTTAATCTTCTAGCCCTTCCATAATGATCTATAGAGGAGACAGAAGATGAGCAAAGAGCACATCAAATATTATGATATTTAAATAAGGCAGTGATTATTTAATATAGAACCAAAACAAATAAAATTAAAAAAAAACTAATAGGGTTATCTAATGTTCATTAATACAAACAAGATTAAACTCATTTTGTAGAGATAAGCTTTTATCCTATACTTAGTATATTTGTGTAATCTACATATTTTCTGCATGTTTATACATTACAATATATCAATATAATCACAAGAAAATATATTCTATCATGAATTTTGAAATATTTTTAAAATAACTATATTTATAAACATATAAATGCATATTAATGTACTTAATTATACAGAGAGGCCTCACTGTGGTGCTTCTATATATGTGTACCATGTACTTTGACCAAATTCATGTCATTATTTATTTTCCTCTCTTTTTAAAACAAATTTTACTGAGTTTCATGATCTCTTTCAAACAAAGCACTTCGATCATATTCACCTGACTTTACCCTCTCTTGTTACCTTCTTCCTCCTCTGGTTCCCATCCTCTTCAACAGCCCTCATGTTTTATTCTCTTATCAATTTCTTATTGATAAGGTATATACATCTTGATGAATATTTTAGAATGCTGTTATAGATTCTTCAGTATATATACAAATATAGTATGTATTTTCACCCCTTCTTTCTTGATAATAAAACTACCATTTATCCATAAGGATACATATTTTCTGCCTGCCTTGTACCTGGAATGGTAGAGTGAGAAGTTCTGCCAATGAGTTATAGGCAGAAGGCCATGTGTATATCTCTTGCTAAGCAAATGGCAAGGCCTTGCTAGATATGAGGGTAGAACAAAGCTGTCTTTCCTTTCCATTCTCCTTTCCCTTTCTTCTTGCATAGACTCTGAAAATCAGAACTAGAGGGAAGTTGTACCATCTTCTCAAAGTCACAAGTATGATGCATGATAAAGATAGATGAGCTAGGGCCAGGAGTTTGGCCTAGTGGTAGAGTGCTTGCCTCGCATGCACAAAGACCGGATTCGATTCCTTGGTACCACATACTTAGAAAAAGCCAGAAGTGGTGCTGAGGCTCAAGTGGTAGAGTTCTAGCCTTGAGAAAAATCCAAGGACAGTCCTCAGGCCCTGAGCTTAAGCCCAGGACTAGCAAAAACAAAAAAAGATAGATGAGCTAAAGGGCAGAACTTGGTCACTTGATGGCACTGTGAGCCAATGTATTATCTGTCTTAGACTCATATCCCAAATGTATCATTCTACTGAAATAACAAGATGTCAGTCCATTTAAGTCAGTCCATAGAAAATATTTCAGAAATGTATCTACTATTTAATTTTTTCCTGCTACCCTAACGTTTTTCAGGCTCACGGCTAAGATTCATATAGAAATCAAACCAACAGTTATGATACATAATGTCTTACATATTATGTAAAGATTGAAGATCTCTTTCAAACACTGAAATGTTCCAAAGCAATAAATATTTTGAGTACTCATTCCATGTATATATAAAAAAGTATGTTCCACTTCAGAACATAAGCAAAGTAGAAGAGAGCCCATGGCAAACACAAAGGCTGTATTCCCATGTTATAACCTGCTAATTACCGAATAGAGGTATCGCTGGTTGAACTGTTGCATAGCTCCCTGCAATTGGTTCCGCTGAGATTGCCACTGTTCAAAATTTCGAACAGATTCCATGGTGGGACGCTGCCATGTTGTTGTTCTGGTATTGTGATCCACATAATAAACTCTTCCTCGATCATCAACTCTTCTTTCCCAACTACACAAATAAACAATAATCTTCCATAAGATACTGAAAACTAGTACTTCACTCAAATATCAAGTCGAAGACATAACAGTACTTTGTTGACAGAATCACCATGTGATAGAATCACCAACCCATCCACTCACAGCAATAACATGCGGTTTGTTTCACTGAAACTACTGTCCAAAACTTCGGCAGGGTCTCTTTAAGTTCATCTTTAGAGCCAACTATGCACTTAATGCTGTACAAATACATTAAAAATCACACATGTGATAAAACCAAAAATGAAGATAAAAAAAGATGTCAAATTACCCTGGGGGTAAAGGCTGTGGTCTCTCCCATGTGGTAGTTCGAGTATTATGATCCACATAATAGGTTCTACCATGAGGGTCTTTTCTCTGTTCCCATCTTTAATAAAAATACAAAAAGATAAAAGACAACAGATAAGGACAACTGGAATAATTATAATCAGCAAAATTACAGGTCTTACTTTAAATGGGTATATATATATATATGTTTATACATGAAAAGTTTAAAGATATTAACTGCTTTTTTACACTTTCAATACATTTTCTACTGTAGATGTACAAAGGAGTTATCATTCAACAAATCAGTTTATGCATGTCACCCTTTCATCATCATTCTCCATTCTTCTCCATTCCTCCCAACCCTCCCTCTCCCCTTTCTCAACTTTGTAGAATGTGCATTGCATTTTATTCTTGAACAAAATTTTTCCTCTTCCTCTCTTCATTCACTCATTCCCCTGGACTCCTCTCCCTTACTGCTATTTTAATCTCTTTAATGATTCCTCTTAACAATATTAGAAAGTCAAACAGTAACTGTAGCTAGCAGAGAAAAAAATCTGAAAGTTATATTACTTTATAAAACTCCAAATTATCAGATAAAAAAATACAATCAAGAATTGAAGACTCTCATCTTACTATCAAGCCCAAGGCATAAAATACTATTAAGTAATACCAATTTTGTCTATGCCTTCAAGATTTTATTAGAAAAAAGCCTTAATGAAGTATGCAGTATTGCTGCTTCCTGATAATTCATCATTTGGTTTGGATAGACCTTTGAATTTATAGACAATCTTTTCTTTTGTGTGTGTGGGTAATGGGGCTTGAACTCAACCTGGGCTCTGTCCCTGAGCTCTTCAGCTCAAGGCTATTGCCCCTACTACTGGGCCTGGATGTGGCTCTGAACTCTTCAGCTCAAGGCTACCATACCCTACCCTTCAGCCAGCCCCACTTCCTGTTTTGTGTTAGATGGAGATAAAAGTCTCAGGTCCTTTTGTGCCCAGGCTGGCTTTGAACCTTGATCCTCAGATGTCAGCCTCCTGAGTAGTTAGGATTACAAGCGTGAGCCACCCCCTGGCTAATTTATAGACAATCTTATCTACTTTTCTCTATCTCAGAGATTCTCTGCCTCTTATCCACCCCCTACAGCCCCTATTTGCCTCCTTTAAGATCCATAATTCCTCCTTTCCATTGTTAATATATAGAAAAGTTTGAAGTAAAAACCTAATATTTGAGTTTAGCCTTCTGGTTTTTAATATATAACAAGTTGAAAGTACTTTTCCTTTATGTGAAACAGTAATTGATTTTTAGAAAAGCCTTATTATTTTCCTCAAATTATCTTCATACACTGAGGTTCTACATATTCTCTACATAGTCTCTACTACTAAATTGTACCTGTCCTTAAAATGACCCACAAAAGTAATTTAATAATCTGTTTAAGCCTCTTCTAACAAGTCTAAGTCATACAATACTTTAGTAATGATGAACAATAAGTATTCCCAAGTTCATAATTTTGCAGAAGCATAGATTATTAAACTTCCCTACTAAATGCCACCACGGTATAAAATGCTACAACATACTACAAAAAATGAAGGTATTTCTTATTTATAAGTTGGGTGCAGTGACTCATGCCTGTAATCCTAGCTACTCAGGAAACTGAGATCTGAGGATAAAGGTTCAAAGCCAGTCTAGGCACAAAAGGACCTGAGACTCTTTTCTCCAACTAATCTCTAGAAAATTGGAAGTGGGGCTTGGCTCAAGGGTAGGGTAGTAGTGGTAGCCTTGAGCTGAAGAGCTCAGGGACAATGCCCAGGCCCAGGGGTAGGACACTAGCCTTGAGCTGAAGAGCTCAGGACAGTACCCAGGCTGAGTTCAAACCCTATGACCCACCACAAAATTAAAAAAAAATCACTAAAAATAAGTGAAAAGTTTAGATTTACTTTAATTGCTTCTATGAATTTTTTTAAAAAATGAGAAAGAAGGATTTAAAAACATAATTTTAGGGCTGGGAGCATAGCCTAGTGGTAGAGGGCTTGCCTCACATGCACAAAGCCCTGGGTTCGATTCCTTGGTACCATACATATAAAAGTCTGGATGTGGTGTTGTGGCTTAAGTGGCAGAGCGCTAGCCTTAAGCAAAAAGTGTCCAAGGACAGTGCCCAGGCCCTGAGTTTAATCTTTACAACTGGCAAAAAATAGTAATAATAATTTCAGCTTAAATATATTCCAGGAATTCCTATAACATAAACCATCAGCTATCTAGCTATATGAATGCTTAATTACTGCCTCCCCCAAATAAAGTTTACTAGAAGACTTGATTTAGTTTCCAGAGATTCCCAATAATTTTATGTGATATTTTAGATATTTTCATCACTGCTCCTTTGCTACTTTGTTACAAGGCTTCAAACCTTTCTTTACAAGCTTTTTATTTTATTATTCTTATCAAAATTAAACTTCCAAAAATATCTTTTAGGAAATAATAACCTTTCTGGTTGGTAGGATAGTACTTAGGACCTTGTATATCACTTGAGCCATGTCCCAGCTGCTTACATGTATTTCTCATCCTAGCCTACACTGATTTGCTTTCTTATATGCTCAAATACTGGTCATGACCACAATTTAAAAAAACACTTATTGAAATTATGGCAGATCTTTGAACACACAGATCATAAACAGTAGCTACAGGATTGCTGGTGCATTTTATTTGACTCCACAGAATTAAGTTAAGATATTTGCTATTTTAACTGGAATGCATACCTCCTTAACTCCAAATCAGTTCAGAGTCACTGAAAGACCCTAACAAGATGAAAACAGGATCATGCCACTTCACTATTAAAATTTCTTGATGTTTTTCAAAGCTTCTCAGTCCTCAGCAGACATACAGCAGATGCTTCTTCACACAACTGTTTAATATGCGGTTGTTAAAGTCCTTGCTTTTTAAAATGCTGAAGTTAAAACCAAATACTGACTCCTGAGTTCAGTATAGTCATTTTCCTAGGTGCTAGAGTTGGTACTATAGAGAATGAAATCTTTCACTCTTAAACTCCCTTAATCTGTTAACTCCTATTCCTCTCAGAAAGGATTCTTTCACGATCTAGATATCATCTCTCCCTGACTTAATTCTTTGACCTCAATAACACAGGATATTCCCCTAATCCTGTACTCATCTCTGCCTATGTCCCTTTCCATAGTATACTAAATACCTCTGGTAGGGCTTTACTATACTGTATAGTACATGTAGTTTAATAGTTTATTTCTCTTTACCCTTTATTAGACCATGAGATTCTTCACATCAAGAACAGCCTCTTATATTACTGCATATAGTGAATGGTAGGTAAGTGACTGAAGTACCAAAAATCAACCTAGCACAAGAGATTTTTGAGGAGAAAGTGGAACATAACATATGGCCTGAAATGTCTACAATAAACAGAAGGATTTGTCCCAAAAGGCAGCTAAAAAATAAGGTTAGAGGGGCCAGGAGTTTAGCCTAGTGACAGAGTATATGCCTAGAGTGCATGAAGGCCTGGATTTGACTCTTCAGTACCACATACATAGGAGAACAAAACAAAACAAAACAAAACACGGAAATGGTGCTGTAGCTCAACTGGTAGAGCACTAGCCTTGAGAAAGCCCAAGAACAGTACTCAGGCCCTGAGTTCAAGCCCTGGCCAAAAAAAAAAAAAAGGTTAGAAAAAGAACTACCCTAGACATAAAGTTTTAATAACTAAAATGACACAAGCATACAGATCTGTCAGGGGAAGCATATACCAAAGGGTCAATCTACAATTAAACAGTGGTGAAATCTAGATGAAAACAGGAACGTGAAGGGAGAGGTGGGGGCATAAAAAACAGTACCAAAAGGAGGAAATAAGTATGAGTGTAAATATTGTGATGAACAAATGAAGGCACTAGGTAACTAAATACCCAAGAAGGGAAGTTTCAACAGCTATACATTGACACAGTGTCTATACTGCTTTATTAATTAGCATCTTCAGTGCCAAGTAAAGAGTCAAAACAAGTAAATATGGAAGGGATGACTATAGCTACAATAAAGATAAATATTAAGAAAATCGTAGAGAGCTGAACAGAGAGGGACACTTAAAGGAGACCAATAAAAATTACACAGCAATAAAAACCAGAGTTCATAATAGGGCCCACTAGAAAGGCTGGGAGACCATCACCAGCATTAACACATGAAAAGCGTTGCTAGCTATTCTCATATGAGGCTTGGAGAGCAGACTACACAGAAAGCTGGAAGACTGGCATTATTATGTAGTCATGGTCATTCTCATCAAAAAGGAAAAATCAAACTCACAAGGTTTTCAAATTAATATCAGATTCTTTTTTTTGCATACTATACATACTTCCACTAGGTGAACAATTGTTCTCAGCTCCAAAAAGTACTTTCATTGAGGAAAAAAAAGTGTATAAATCATTCCAACTTTGATTTTAAATATTAAAACTATTTTAGAAGAGGAAAGAGAGGTATAAAATCAAATGGGATGAATCTAATCAAAGTATATTATATACATACACACAAATATTTTAATGAGACCCCTTTGTATAATTAATTTACAGTAATAAAAGATCATATATACACATCTAATAGCCATATAATATGGTTACTAATTAAAAGAAAGTCAAATGCTAAAAAAAATATTTTCACATACCCTGATGGCAAAGACTCTGTGTTTGCATTTCCAGACTGCTGCCGAAGAGGCTCCACACATCCATCCGGTTGCCTTAATTTGTCAAAAGCAGAACTACTTCCAGAATTAGAGGAGTTAAGGTCTAATAGGTTCTGAGCTTCAGATACCAATTCTGTACTGACAGAAGGAATACATTCATTATGCTCTGAGGATGCCAGTAGCTCCTGAACAGGAGAATCTTCGATGGTAGTGCTAGTGCAATCTGAAGTCAATGTGAGTTCTTCAGATGGTAGCGGGGTATCCATAGCAGTTAATGCAGATGAAGATGATTCTCCATTAACTGAGAGGGAACCTATAAAGTAATAATGAAGTACCTAGTTACCTAATCTAGTCTTCAGATAGTAATTCACACTAAGCAATGGACCAGTACTGATGAATCTAAGATACTGCATTTTTCATAGTTTACCTTTAAGGATAAGTGTGTAAATAATAAAAATTTAAGCATGTTAATAGCCATGGCTTAAGGAAACAAGCCAACATTAGCA
Source organism: Megascapheus bottae (assembly GCF_031878675.1). NCBI lineage: Eukaryota > Metazoa > Chordata > Mammalia > Rodentia > Geomyidae > Megascapheus > Megascapheus bottae. The sequence continues at coordinate 30,618,519 of NC_143517.1, read as the reverse complement.
TATAAATGTTTCTTTTCCAAATTATCATTCTGAGGGACAATCTACACAGACTATAAACAAACATGAAAAACATTTGTTTCAACTTCCCTTCTAATGTACAAAAAGGAAATGTATGACTGCATTTTCTGAGATTCACTGACATTTTTAACTTTCACTTTAAGTAACTGGTTCATTCCCAGTATATGTATACTATAAAGTTTGTCAAATCAAACTGCAATGAAGAAGATTCAAGATGTTGTACACTAATGGCTACAGCACAACTACTCAAACTACTATAGTGAGGCCTCTGAGACCCACAGGCTCTCACACAGGATATGTACAGAAAAACACACTAATCACTCCCCAAAATGCCAATAGGCAAATTATACTAAATATATAGCTGAAATGCATTTTGTATATGTATGTGTGTATATGCATGTATAAATAAATGAAATGATAAAACTCATTAAAAATTGTTACAAGCCACTGTCAGTAATCATTCCTGTAATCCAAACTACTTAGGGAGGCTTAGAACTGTTAGATCAACCTAAGCTAAAAGTCCATGGGATTTCATCTCAAAAGTAACCTGCATAGGGGCCTGGAGTTTGGCCTAGCGGTAGAGTGCTTAGTGCTTGCCTAGAATGCATGAAGACCCGGGTTAGATTCCTCGGTACCACATACATAGAAAAAAGCTGGAAGTAGTGCTGTGGCTCAAGTGGTAGAGTTCTAGCCTTGAGAAAGTCCAAGGACAGTGCTCAGGCCCTGAGCTCAAGCTCAGGACTGGCAATAAATAAATAAATGAAGTGGGTGAATTTGATATATTTATGTATGTAAATACCACAATGAAATACTTTTCAGTCATCCCTTGCTTTATTAGTTCACTTGTTGCAGCTTCACTGTATTGTGGGTTCTTTAAAAAGTACATAAATAATGATACCTATTGTGGGAGTTACATTCCAGAGAGCCCTGTGATAGGTGAAAATCCGTGAAGTAATTATAGATATGGAATGATGAGTACTTTCAAGAGTGAGCTATTATTTAGAAGAAAAAAAGAAAAGCAGACACAATTCTTTAGGCTCACTTCAGCTTCCTGTCATTGTGATCTCTCCTTCTGTATGTGCTCCAGACATGGCCATCCAGCCTCCAAAACTGAGCTACCTAAATCACTTTTTTTTTTTTATATCCTGAAGTGTTCTGTTTCAGGAACATAAGCACACTAACATACCACTTTGTACCTCCAAAGCCAGAGGATCTAATGTTAATCTAAACTACAAAGCAAGACCCTGTCTAAAAAAAAAAAAAGTTAATAGATACTTGAGAGTGGATCAGCTTGAGTAAGCCATGTGGTAACATGCTGTTTTCGTATTGTGACTGCCATCGCCATTATATGAAACATACCTATGATAAGATTGCGCAGAACTAAACACACTCACACAGAATGCAAGCAAAATAATACAAAAACACTCTGCTTTGTGCCACTGTCAGTTTCCTGATGCAGATATTTTACTATAGTAATACAAGATGTTAACACCTGAGAAAGGCTCATATATGGGACCTTCCAATACATTCTTTCTGAGTTCTTTTAATATAAAAAGCGCAGATAAAAAAATGTGTCAAATTTCTGAGATCAGCTAGCTCTGGCTGAAGAAACTAAGCTCTGATCAACTTTATTTTTTTAAAAGATGATTATATATTATAAAAAGACCAATTTAATAATAGAAGTTAGGGATAAGGAAACTAAGCAGGAAAGAATATACTAAGAACTATAGTAGTTTTATAAACTCATTTAAACTTTCAAAATAATCCTACAAAAGTTTTACTTATCTTTTTTTTTTTTTTTTTGCCAGTCCTGGGCTTGAGCTCAGGGCCTGAGCACTGTCCTTGGACTTTCTCAAGGCTAGAGCTCGACCACTTGAGCCTCAGCACCACTTCCGGCTTTTTTCTATGTATGTGGTACCGAGAAATCAAACCTGGATCTTTATGCATGCTAGGCAAGCACTTTAACCACTAGGCCAAAACTCCCGGCCCCTTATTTTTTATCTTTTTAATAGACGAGCTAATTTTGAGAATGTTCGATTTGTCTAAAATCATCATTCACTGATTAAATGGCTGAGTTCAGTCCTATATGAAGCCAAAATCAATTCTTCACTACATTATAACTGTCTCTCATTAGTGGCTAAAATAAGTACTAATGATCAAAGCAACTAAATCTCTCAAACGAATCTTAAGACTACAAAGAATAGGAAAGGAGGAAAAGCCTTCATGTGTAATGGCATAACAGGAAGTTACCATCTGTTTCAACTCCCTAAGTGCTGTTCTAGAATTCTTATCTGAAATCCTATAAAAAGCTGTAAGTTTTTGGGCCTGAAAGATTATAAAAGGAAATGGCATATATATTTATTACATACTACATTAACACCAGAATAGAGAACCGCATGACTAAATAAATTTGCATAGAAATATACATCATAAATAAAACCTCTAGGATTTATTTTTTGGAGGAATGTGACAGTTCAAATTTAGTGCTTAGGGCTGGAACTCAGGGCCTGGGTGCTGGTAGGCCTGAGCTTTTTTGTTCAAGGCTAGCAGTCTACACTTGAGCTATAGCTATACTTCCAACTCTCTGAAAGTGGAGGTTAAGAGTCCCATGGGCTTCCTGCCCTGTCTGACTACTACTATCCTCAGATCTCAGCCTTCTGAGTAGCTAGGATTATGGACATGAGTCAATTGGCACCCGCTAAAACTATAGTTTCATGTCAGTTCTAATAATTTTTTGCCAGTGAATGATTTTACAAGAAAAAACAAAAAATAATTTAAAAAAAATACAGTAACAAACTTCAGCAACTTCCCAACTGGAATTAAAGCTGTATAAGTCTACTTTGAATTATTAATGTAAGTACAAGGCTGAATAAATAACTTTTTAAGGAAAAAAAAAAGCTCATCTGGCTCAAAGTTTGAGGTTCTCAAGGAAGAGCAGCTCTACTGAAGCCCTCAGGTTGAATGTGAGGACACATATGAGAAAAGATCAAGACATTCAGGTAGCAAGCCAAAGAACTAAAAGCTAAAGAACAATTCAGATGTCAGGCACACACTCAGAACACTAAAGGCAGAATATGCAATAGAATATGATCTCCTCATAAAAATAGGGAAAAAAAAAGAATATGATCTCCTCCACCCACACTCCCATCTATAACTCCAACAACAAAAACAACATATCTAAGAACCTTACCTTTTTTTTCTTATTATAATTAATAGAAGGGTTACAATTATATTCACCAGATAGAAGAAGCATTACTTCACACACGTTGATACCCCTTCTCATGTTTTTGTCCCCATCCCCCCACCCCCTCCTCTCATCTTGTTTTCCCCCTTGCCTTTCCTATTTCAAATAAACAAATAATCATATATACAATATACCAGATAACAAGGTAAGATACTGTAACAATATGAGAATAATCAAGGGACAACAAAAGAGATGAGAAATAACAGTACATTAAGAACAACAATCACACAATTATATGGCTCTTGTTTCCATATCCTAAAGGTCCTTTCATTTAGCCTCATCCTATATGGCCTTTTGTATCTAAGTTTTGAGCTATTGTAATGCTCTCCTAGGAGAGTCCAAGGTTTGAACTCATTATTACAAATGAGGGAAACCATTGAGCCTATGCTCCTTTGGGTCTGGCTTGCTTCACTTAATATGATTTCTTCCAAGTCTTTCCATTTTTAGGACCTTACCTTAAGTAAAGAAATACTGCTTTGTACCAACATCTTAAAGGAACAGGAACTGCCCATCCCTGGAAAAGGTACCTGAATTCATCTTCCTGGTAAGGGATGCTGACCATACAAGAAGACATTCATTAAGTGGTTGCTATCAACAGGCTAGGTTCCGGAAGCCTTTATTAAACTAGGCAATGGAATGATGACAATAGGATTGTTTTGTAAGACACTTTCAATAGCAGGAGATGTAAAAGGTTGGGAGAATACCATCTGAAGCCTATCAGTCTACATTCAGAAAATCCTTAATTAATTCCTTCTTCCTTAATTATGTCCACATCTGAATACACCCAAACACAGAAAATATGGAACTATGGGGTCACAAGACTATTTTCACTAATCTATTCAGATAGGTAATCATTTTACAAATAAGGAAACTTCATGCACTTTAAATAGAGATGACAGGAAGAAAACAGAAAGGAAAGTGGTATAAACCTATCTAAACTAAGCACTCAACATCGTTATCTTATATTCTTTACATGAAATCAAGTCAGGCTTAGTGGTTCACATCTTTAGTAATAGCTACTCAGGAGGCTAAGATCCTAAAGATTTAAGTTCAAAGTCAGCCTCAGGACAAAGTCTGAGTTCCAAATCTGGTACTGGCCAAGAGTGAGGAAAAAAGAAGGGTATAGATTTAAATGATAGGGTCTGTTATCTAACTGCTGTCAGAAAGAATAGCACTAGCTCAACCTTTCTTAATTCAAATATAACCAAACAAAACAACTCATTTATTTGGTCTTATGAAAATGAAATGCTGACAGAGACGAATGGCGAATGCTTATAATGCTAGCTACTCAGGAGACTAAGATCTGAAGATTGAGGTTCAAAGCCAGCCCAGGCACTAAACTCTGTGAAACTCTTATCTCTAAGTAACCTCTAGAAACTGGAAGTGGTGCTTTGGCTCAAGGGGTAAGGGCCTTCGTGCATGCTAGACAAGCACTCTACCACTAGGCCAAACTCCAAGCCCAGTTCCTATATTTTTAAAACTTCAAATTTTGACTTTTTTTCAAAGCCAAGCAAAGTATTTAGAACGTGTTGTTTTGGCTACCTATAACATTAGTTGTTAACTGATTTGCATTATATGTCATGATCTACATTGAAGGATAACACAAAGCAAGACTAATGGAACTGTTGTATATGCTCTCCAACTACAAAATGTTGTATTTATATTATGCTGTACTTTCAGACAGACCCAAAAACATGACAGAGAAAAACCTACCTTAGCTATTGCCTCTCTAGTAGAGTAGTTCCTTCTTTGGGTCTATAAAACTTTCTGCTAGTTATAGTTAGTCATAGGCCATTTTTATATCAAACTAGATAGAAAAACAAAATGAATCATTTGCTGCTAAGTTTTAGTTGCAAACCAATGAATTCACTAAAGTTCTTCCAGAAACATGCTTTTTTTGTGTGCTTCTGCCATGTTATTCTCTTTTTTTTTGTATTTGTGGCTAATCTCATGTTGTCATTGTTACCTGGTATATTGTATATATGTTTATTTGTTTATTTGAAATAGGGAAGGGAAGGGGGGAAAATAAGATGGTTAGGAGGGAGTGGGAGGAAGGAAACAGGGACAAAAACATGAGAAGGGTTATCATTATGTGAGAAATAATATACCTACTGCCTGACAAATATACTATAACCCTTCTGTACATTATTCCAACAATAGTTTTTAAAAAAAGGAATGTACTCATTACCTGACTTATGTAACTAACTGTAACCCCTGTGTAGATCACCTTTACAATAAAAAAATTTTTAAAGAAAAAAGATTACAGAAAGAAGGAAGTATAGGCATAGATACATAGACTTAATTTTGCTTTCACGTAAACAATGTATCATAAACAGCCAAGGTTACCAGTATCATTGGCAGGCTCAGTGGTGAGTGGTTTTGGAGCTGGTGTATTTTGGGGTCTGACAGCAACCTGAGATGGGGATGAAGGTGTGTTGTCTCCGTTAACTACATACGAACAGCACGAGTTTGGGATGACAGCATTTGTAGGTACGTGATTATCGATTCCATTAGTACCTTCAATAGCCAACCTTTAAAAACAAACAAACATAGAGATTCCCTTCTTGAACACTTATTTGTTAAACTTGTTATTTAAAATATAATGTAAAAACCAATGTTAATAAATTCTTTAATAAATAAATAAATAAATTCTTTGTTCATTAAGAATAAACATCATCATTTCTCTAAGAAGAAGTTAAAATTCTTAATATTCATGTAAAGTGATAGAAGTTTTATTACACTGAAGTTTTAAAATACTTTAAGTCCTAATTGTATACTACTGAGATTTGTGCTTCACGTCCTTAGCTGGCTTTTCCGATCAGGACACTGACCTACCACTTAATCCACATCTCTCTTCCAGCATTTTGCTGTTTAATTAGAGATAAGAAATGTAAGCACTTTTTTGCTCCAGCTGGCTTCAAACCTCTATGCTCAGATCTTAGCTTCCCAAGTAGCCAGGATTATAAGCATGAGCCACCAGCATCTGGCTTTAAAATTATATTTTCAGACAGGGTCTAAGTTGGCCAACCTGTGATCCTTCTGCCTCAGCCTCCAGAGTACCTAGGATTACAATACCACACCTGGGATTTAGAGTAGAGTAATAAAGGTCACACTTTAGGTCCTTCACCAACATGTATTTTTTAATGTGCCAACTAGTTTTACAGAAATATACTTTTATATTTTAAGACTACACTTCAAACGGGAGCTGTAGCTCACACTTATAATCCTAGCTACTCAGGAGGCTGAGATCTGAGGATCAAGGTTCAAAGCCAGCCCAGGTACTAAACAACATGAGACTCCTATCTGCAATTAACCACTAGAAAACTGGAAGTTGGGCTGTGGCTCGGGGACAATGCCCAGACCCAGGGGTAGGGTGGTAGCCTTGCATTGAAGAGCGCAGGGACAGTGCCCAGGCCAGAGTTCAAGCCCCATGTCTGACAAAAAAATAAAATAAAAGATTACACTTCTACTGTGTTTAGTATTATACATATTTATTCCAATTTAAATATCATAAACCTTCTATTGTCACAAATATATATGATTGTGTGTGTGTGTGTGTGTGTGTGTGTGTGTGTGTGTGTGTGTGTGTGTGTGTGTGTGTTCTGGGCAGTTGTGGGACTTAAACTCTAGGCATGGGAGTTGTCCCAGGGCTCTTTAGCTCAAGGCTACCACCCTATCCCTTGATGAGCTCTTTAGAAAAGCCAATCAGAAGAGCATTTATCTCCTTGTGATCTACAGAAAGCCAATTCAGATAGCATTAAGATTTACCAACAGGGGCCGGGAGTTTGGCCTAGTGGTTAAAGTGCTTGCCTAGCATGCATGAAGACCCGGGTTTGATTCCTCGGTACCACATACATAGAAAAAAGCCGGAAGTGGTGCTGAGGCTCAAGTGGTAGAGCTCTAACCTTGAGAAGTCCAAGGACAGTGCTCAGGCCCTGAGCTCAAGCCCAGGACTGGCAAAATAAATAAACAAATAAATAAATAAATAAATAAAAGATTTACCAACAATCTCTTAATTTATTTATCAAAAAAACAAAGTACGCATTTTTAAAAATATTTTAGTAAGAAAGAATGAAGTTCAGACACATAAATGAATTTCATAAATCACTACAACATAAATGAACCTTGAAATGTTATGCTAAGTCTGAGAAGCCAGTCACAAATATTCACAATTTATGAATTTTATAGGAAATGATGAAAACAGACAAATCCAGAGAGAAAAGGTAAATTACTGGATGCGTAGTTGTAGCATCTAGAAATATGAAAAAATTATACTGAAATTTATTCTTTAGAAAAATGATTATGGAATGTGTTATATCTTAATAAACTATTACTATTTTTAAAAGCTGCTTTCACATTCAACAAATACGTTTTCATGTAAGCTTTTAAATTCTGTGACAAATTCTAAATTTAAGTTAAAAATTTAAACTTCATACGTGAGTGTGACTATGCAGAATTGTAATGCCAAAGCCTAAGAGACTAAGGCAGAAAGTTTGAAGTCCACCAGAGCTATATAGCCCCCGTTTCACAAAAATAAGGAATATAAAAATTTTTTTTTAAAAAAAGAAAAAAAACATTTTGTTTATGCCTGTACAATGGCTTGGATTCAGGACCTAGGCAGATCCTTCGCTTTTGTGGTCAAGATTCATGCTCTACTACTCTGAGCCACAGTTTTACTTCTGACTTTTTGGTGGGTTATTACAGCTGGCTTGGAATCGAGATGTCAGTTTTCTTAGTAGCTAAGATTGCAAGTGTGACCTACTGGAATGCAATCCAAACCAATTTATACTAGTATAAGTTACCACAAACATTGAAGTGAAACATTCTACCTGGTAGTTGTCCTTGCCAAAGGGTCTCCATTTTCATGTAAGGTATCCCCATTTTGCTGTATTTCTACTGAAGAAGAAACAAAGAAAGAACTAGGTTTTCATATACTTCTTGTTGACTTGCTTTAAATTTTAAAAGCATACAGGTAGCTTACTTGTTGGAGAAGAGCTATGATTTGCTACATTTTCTGGTTCAACCACTAGTCCATCAAGTACAACTGTTAGCTCACCAGTTTGTACTATGCCGTTCTTGTTTTCCAAAGAGAGTTTTAATTGTTCCTTCACTTTTTCCACTAGAAAAAAGAATATTCTATTTCATCATTCTGGCTACATACAAAACTGTTTTGGAATTCAACACTACATTTCAAGAATGAATGTAATCCAGTACTTGACAGCTATTTAGAAGGAATTTTTTGTATTTTTTATCTATACTAGCATTTCACACCTATTTAAATAATGCCTCTCTCCCCCAGGCTTCTGATAGATATCTTTAACTGCTTCTATACACAGTTCAAACTTCATTTTGCATAAATAAATCTAATAGTTTGTGTTATAACTGAACAAATTTGATCTTGGGCCCAACCCTTTGGCTGAGGCATAATTTCAGCCTAATAGCATTGTGACAAATCCTAGCTCTGCTACTAATTAGCCACACTATCGATTAAGTTATTTAAACTTCTTGAACACTTACATTTCATATCTCCTCACTACAAAATGGGGACAGAATTAAAAAAAAAACAAAAACTTCAAACTAAGACCAATCATAAGCACTTAATGTAAAGTCCACTTATGGCACACACAGTCTTCAATGAATGCTACTAAAGATTATGACAACAGTTTACTATTTGTTTGTTTGTTTGTTTTTATGTGTGGTTCATGGGGCTTGAACTTGGCCTGGGTGCTGTCCCTGAACTCTTCACCTCAAAGTTACCTCCCTACCCTCCAGCCAAGCCCCACTTCCTGTTTTCTAGAGGTTGATTGGCGATAAGAGTCTCAGGTTCTTTTGAGGCCAGGCTGGCTTTGAACCATGATCCTCAGATCTCAGCTTCCTGAGCAGCTAGGATGACAGGCATGAGCCACGGACTGGCTAGTTTATTATTTTTTTATATAAAATCAAATACTTCTCTTTCATCACTAGGGTGTTTAGATTCTACATAAATGCAGTCATTTTAAGAGCTAAAGAAGACAAAATGTAACATCAAATATCTCTACAATCATAATATTGTCAGGTTTTTCTTGGGTCACTAGAGCTCATCCAACTGATGCTGAACTAAAATCCAAGTATTATATAAAGTAGTTGAATCAAAGGAGATGAAGAATTTAATCATCTTCGGTACGTTTAATTATTCTAAAGCTAGCTAAAAACAGAAAATTAATATTACTTCTAATCAAAATTCAACAATTAAGAAAGAAAATCTGTCTTCTACTTATAACCTTGTTATTCTAGCAAGTAACTCTGCTATTTTTATAGTAAGATAAATGATTTATAATAAAATGAGTAACTGAGACTAAGACATACATATTTCCTCTATGTTTGAAACCTTATAAATTTACCACAAGGCTTAATCTTTACAATGAAGTGATGTATCTTTTGTGAGGCACTAAGAAGATAAGGACAAAGATTTACAGATTCGAACATTACTTTAAGTAAACCACTGGAAGCCATCTGCCAGACAATAAGATTTAATGTTATGGAAAAAACATTGTACAGCACTTAATCTTCAATTAATTACATATTCTGAGAATCCCATAAATCGTATGATTTGTAATTCTGCAGAATTACAAATACTGGTATGAGATCTACAAAATATTTGCAGTCTAGCCTATCTTAAAATCTCGTCAAGCTAAGCCAGGTATAGTGGCTCACATCTGTAACCTTAGCTACTCGGGAGGCTGAAATCTGAGGATCAAGGTTCAAAGTCAGTTCAAAGCCAGTGTTTTGTGAGACTCTAATCTCCCACTAATCCCTAGAAAGACAGGAAGTAGGGCTGTGGTTCAGGGGTTGGGTGGTAGCTTTGAGCTTGAAAAGCTCAGGGACAGGCTGGGAGTTTGGCCTAGTGGTAGAGTGCTTGCCTAGCATGCACCAAGACCCGGGTTCAATTCCTCAGTACCACATACATAGAAAAAAAAAAAAAAAGCCACAAGTGGTTCTGAGGTTCAAGTGGTAGAGCTCTAGCCTTGAGAAAGTCCAAGGACAGGGTTCATGCCCTTAGCTCAAGGCCAGGACTGGCAAAAAAAAAAAAAAAAAAAAAAAAAAAGCTCAGAGACAGTGCCTCGGTCCAGAGTTCAAGACCATGACCCATTCAAAAAGAAAAAAGAAAATCCTCAAGCTATGGGCCAGGAGTGTGGCCTACTGGTAGAACACTTGCCTAGTATGCACACGGCCTTGGGTTTAAGTCCTTGGTACCACATACATAGAAAATGGCAGTAGTGTTGTGGCTCAAGTGGTAGAGCATTAGCCTTGAGAAAGCTCAAGGATAGTGCCCAGGCCCTGAGTTCAAGCCCTAGGACTGGCAAAAAAATAAATAAATCCTTAAGCTAAAAAAAATTTAAATCATGGAAACATAATTACAGTATACTGATAAATTCTTAAAACTAGAAAATAAACCGGGCAGGGCAGGGTGGCTCACGCCTGTAATCCTAGCTACTCAGGAGGCTGAGATCTGAGGATAACAGTTTAAAGCCAGTCCTAAAAGGACCTGAGACGTTTATCTACAAATAACTTCTAGAAAAAATAAAAACCAGAAGATGAAGTAATAGATGGACATGTTTATATCTATGAACAAGAAAAATCACAGAACCAAATTACTGAGAGGTTTATCCTAGGATAAAAAATTACAGATAAGTGTGGTGCTAGTGGCTCACACTTGTAATCCTAGCTACTCAGGAGGCTGAGATCTGAGGGTAGCAGTTCAAAGCCAGTCTGGGCATGTAAGTCTGTGAGACACTTATCTTCAAATATCTACCAGAAAACCTGAAGTGGTGCTATGGAAGACTGCTAACATTGAGCTGTGAAAAGTTCAAGGACGGTGCCCAGGCTTGGAGTTCAAGCCCCACTTTGGACAAAATAAAATAAAATAAAATAAAAATACATATAATTTTTATATCCCTCTGTGATTTTCTAAATTTCCCATATTTCCTACAATGAACTAGTTATATGCTAGAAATACAAAAAGTTAACATTGTATTATCCCAATAAAATTGTTTAGTCAAAAAACAAGGAAGAGTAAACTCAAACAGGCCAATCTTTCTCAAGGACCTTTGTCTGTCTTGGAGGATGTATTTCAAGACAGGATCTTCCTCTATAGCCTAGCCTGACCTGGAACTCACAATTCTCTGGCCTCCACCTCCTGAATGCAAGAGATGCACATTTGCACCACTACATGCTGCTTAAGTTCCCAAACACATAAATGAATAAAATGACCCACGACTAATTAAGTGATCATCAGAACACTTACAGATGACTGAAATCATTTGACAGAATGGAAATAAACAAGAGTTTAAAACAGTATATTTTATATGATACTCATAAATTTAAAAGCAATCACACAAAAAAATAAAATTCTCCTTTATCAGTACAAGATTATGGTATGTTTTTGTAATTTAGGGTATGTTAAAAGCATATGAAATAGGGCCAAGAGTTTGGCCTAGTGACAGAGTTGCCTAGCATGCATGATGACCCAGGTTCAATTCCTCAGTACCACATACATAGAAAAAGCGGAAAGTGGTGCTGTGGCTCAAGTGGTAGAGCTTTAGCCTTGAGTAAATCCAATGACAGTATCCAGGCTCTGAGTGCAAGCCCCCGGACTGGAAAAAAAAAAGTGTATGAAATAAACTTACAAAGGAACAAGGGTTCAAAAGAAACTTACATTTTCTATTGTGCGTTAAAAGTGCTTGTTTCAAATCCACCACTGCTCTTCCTAATAAAGCATCTGCTTTTAAAGTGTGGTGACTCCAAACACGAAATTCTAAAGTTGTCTGTGGGGTCACAGTTCTGTAGCAAAAATAAAGCAAAATACAAGTATCACTCAAAGTGATTATGTATTTCAATACTTTTTAAAACAGAAAATTTGGTTTATTTAATATCATATGAAACAAAACCATTTGAATTTTAAACCTTTACTTTTAAATACATAAAAATTTTAATAGTTATTTAAGAATTTCTGTAGTTACTTGTGGGGGAATCCTGCTGCTTGCTATTTGCCCCTTAGCACATATATACTCAGTGACGACGTAAGCATCAACAGTAATCTAACTTGGACTGAGAATTTAAAATAATACTGTATTTATCTGAAAAATTTTCAAATAGACTTCAAAAACATTTAAGCAAAATGATGGCAATAGTTACAATACTTTTACAACATATGAATCCATACCAAATTGTTTCAAAAGTAGCAAAATTAAATGACTGATTTTAATTTTTATGCCACATCATTCAGAGTGAAAGGCTCTATGGAAATAATGAAACAAAGCAAGAATTAGTATTCTTTCTCTTCATGAAAAATGATTTCAACTACCTTTGTATTTTATATTATCTATTAACAATTGGAGAAAATACTTTACTTTGAACTCATGTTACAAAAAAACCAGAGGGTCTAAACTTACACAGTCAGTTGTTCATCCCACTTTGGATTAGAAGAACTACTGGATTTCGCTGTCTTTTTAATTTCTCCATCAACAGTTACTTCTGTATAGATTGCTGTTCCAAACCAGTTCTTTTTTCTTTTCAGTTTGGCACTAGAAACTAACAGAAAAATAATCATCAATAGAATGTGTAGCCAGTAAGTCATACTGCCTACTAATAAACCAATAAAAATGGAAGTTCTTCTAGTGCAACTAAATCTCTTCTCATTGGCAAAAGAAGGTAGTAAGAATGCCAGACTGCTATTTTAGTTTCTCTGTTAACAGTTATATTGACGTGTAATTTACACATCCCATAATTCATCCACTTATGAATGAACTGGCAGCTCAGTTTATTGTCTTTAAAAGAATCACACAGCTGGGCACGGTGGCTCATGCCTAAAATCCTAGCTACTCAGGAGGCTGAGATCTGAGAATAACAGTTCAAAGCCAGCCCGGGAACTAAAATCCCAGACTCTTCATGCATGTTAGGCAAGCATTCTACCACTGGGCCACAATCCCAGCTCTAAAATTTTTAATATGGAAAGATACGAATTATCTTTTATTTAATAGCATTTTTAAAATAAACCTCAAAGTTCCTCCTGTTTTTAAATTTTTCTGGTAGAGACAGAGGAAATGAGGGAGATTCAAACTAAATAAAATTTTAAAAATTGTTGAGTAGAGAAGTTATAAAGATGTATAATATGCAAACTATGAGAGATTTCTCCACATAAGTTTTAAGTACTACAAAATGAAAGCAAGTGTGATAGTCTGACAGTGAAGAAAGGTATCTGTATATAATAATAATTTAAAGTAATAGAAGACAACCATAAATGCTGCAACACAAATAATAGTCTATTAATTTCACACCACTAATACTCAAATAAGACATGTACAATTTAAATTCTTACTTTTAAAAAGTGAAATTATCAAGACCAAAGGAACAAAAGGCACATGGTATCCTTAATATGTGGCTATTAGATCCAAACAGTGGAAGAGCAATGACTTAGGGCCGGGAGTTTGGCCTAGTGCTTGAGTGCTTGCCTCGCATGCATGAAGACTCGGGTTCAATTCCTCGGTACCATATACATAGAAAAAAGCCAGAAGTGGTGCTGAGGCTCAAGTGGTAGAGCTCTAGCCTTGAGAAAGTCCACGGACAGTGCTCAGGCCCTGAGTACAAGCCCAGGACTGGCAAAAAAAAAAAAAAAAAAAGAGCAATGACTTAATATTTGCAAACCCAATGCTATAGACATGGTATTGGAAATATAAACACAACTATATAGACATAAAAATTTATGACTCTATAAACATGTTTTATTATAGATTAATATGTATCTATGACATACAAACCCTCAGCCTAATTTTAACTATGTTCTAAAATCTAAGTGCCAGTGATTATATGAGATTCCCTTCTTGAATACTTATTTGTTAAACACGTCATTTGAAATATGATGTAAAAATCAATGTTAATAAACTCTTTAACTTAAAAAAGTGAAGACACAAAAGGAACAAATACTCCAAGTGTGGCTATAACAGTCTATATTTTTTTTTCAAATTCAGGTATTCTCTGTTTTGTGTATTTAAGAAACTTTGTGCTTCTGACCATTTCCTTCAAAATCTGAAATCTAAAAAGATATTCAAGGTAACATACTTCTGTATGCTAGTATGCCTATATACAGGGTAAACTATAATATACTATCATAGTGTAGTGAACAGTTTTCTATTTGATTCTTTATTGTCATAGTTTTCCTGCTTCACATGATTGCTCTTCTGTTATAATAATCATCCTTACTGTTATTATTATTATTATGCAATACTGGGAATCAATCCTAAGGCCTCCAGCATGCCAAGAAAGGTACTCGCACTCTCTCTCCTTTTCCCTCTCCTCTCCCTCTACCCCCCCACCACACACAACCTTGTTGCCCACTATTATTATTTGGTACTTTCAATCAGATATAGGTTAAGATAGAAAGAAGAGCATGGCGCCCCAAGCCTGTAATCCTAACTACTCAGGAGGCTGAGATCTGAGGATCACATTTCAAAGCTAGCCAATGCACTAAAGACTCTTATCTCCAATTAACCAATAGAAAACTGGAAGTGATGCTGTGGCACTAGGGGTAGGGCCGTAGCCTTCAACTGAAGAGTTCAGAGACAGCGCTAGCACCTAGGCCCAGAGGCCAAGCCCCATGATCAACCAAAAAAAAAAGAACAGAAAGAAGGGGCTGGGAGCGTGACCTAGTGGTAGAGTACCTGCCTAGCATACACAAAGCCCTGGGTTGATTCCACATAAACAGAAAAATCCAGAAGTGGTGCTGTGGCTCAAGTGGTAGAGCACTAGCCTTGAGAAAATCTAAGAACAGTGTCCAGGCCTTGAGTTCAAGCCCCAGGACTGTCAAAAAAAAATGGCTAGAAAGAAGAAAAAGAACAATAAATTATAGTGGGATACACAGATAATCCTAGCACCAAGGAAGCTAAGGTATGAGCATCCCAAGCTCAAGGCCAGTCTGGGCTACATAGTGAGATTTTGTCTCAAAAAACAAAACAAAACAAAACAAAAAAGTATATGGTAATAACAGAAATAAATTGAGGTGTTAAAATAATTTAGTTTAATAAAGAGTACACTTCAATTTCATAATAGTAAAGAGCCAAGCCTCTAATGATAGCATCTGATTATTTGAAAATAAAACTGGAGATGAAGCTTACTGATAAAGCAATTGCCAAGCATGCAAGAGGGCCTGAGTTCAACCATTAGCACCAAAAAGAAAAATTAGTCCAGAGATCACTGCTAACTAATATAAAAAGAGAAAAGCCTAGAATCTTAAGGTCTTAATTGGTCACCTATTACCAACAGAAGAGGCACTTATTAATTAGCCCCTTTGTTTTTTGGTTGCCTCAACAATAATGAGGAAAATGATACATACTATACAGGATATTGTGAAATCAGTAGGACTGCAGATTTTACCAGGTAATTCTTATTTTAAAAATTAGATTAAACAGGGCGTGGTGGCTCACACTTGTAATCCTAGGTACTCAAGAGGCTGAGATCTGAAGAGCAAGGTTCAAAACCAGCTTGGACACAAAAGGACCTGAGAGTCTTATCTCTAATTAACCTCCAGAAAATGGGAAGTGGGGCTTGGGTCAAAGGTAGGATGGTAGCCTTGAGCTGAAGAACTCAGGGACAGCTCCCAGGCCCAGAGTTGAAGCCCCATAACCACCCCCCCCCACACACACACAAACTTATTATTTACGCAACATATCTGCTGACTTGGGGTATTCAAAACTGAATTTCAGAAAAATCACCATATTAAATTGTTATGAAAATCACTTACCAGTTACCTGTAACTGTAACCTTCCACTATGGTTATCACTACTATCAGACCTTGGTGAAGCAGTGGCCATGTCCCAAAATTCAGTTTAAGTCTATAGAAAAGATCATTCATTCATGTATGAGACAAAATGTTGCAATTTCCAAAATGTTTAAACATGACTATTCAAATCAACTATAATCTACTCTTATTTTCAATCCATCATGTTTATGTTCATAGGCATCCTTCACCTAAAATTAAAACTGAGAGTTAGAACCATAAATTACAGTTGAATATGGTAAATAAAATACATCTGAGTCAATCAAAATAACAAAATAAATATATTAAGAATCAAGGGTCATTTAATTATGTAAGTGTACAATGAATAAATTTGAATATTTTATATTTATCTGAACCACTTGAGTACATTGATCCTTTATACTTCAATATTTTTGTATTTCCTAAGAATGAAAATATTATTTTAAGCCAGGAGTTTGGCCTAGTGGTGGTGTTTGCCTAGAACGCACAAAGACCCAGGTTCAATTCCTCAGTACCACATACATTCAAAAAGCCGGAAGTAGTGCTGAGCCTCAAGTGGTAGAGCTCTAACTTGAGAAAACCCAAAGAGAGTGTTCAGGCCCTGAGTTCAAGCCCCAGAAGTGGCAAAAAAAAAAAAAATATATATATATATATTATTTAAAATAATCATAGCACAATGATTAAATTTGGGAATTTAAATAGCATTTCATTATTCTCTAATATACAGTCCATATTCTAATTTCAACAACATCTTTCATAAACTTTTTTAAACTTTATGAAGTCTAGAGGATATTTTAATCTAGTCCAAATACATTTTTTCCAAGTTCCGCTCCAACTCCCCCGACCCAAGTTTTATTTTTATTTTTGCCAGTCCTGGGGCTTGAACGCAAGACCTGAGCACTGTCCTTGAGCTTTCTCAGGCTAGCACTCTACCACTTGAGCCACAGCACCACTTCTGGCTTTTTCTATGTATGTGGTATGGAGGAATCAAACCTGGGTCTTTGTGCATGCTAGGCAAGCGCTCTACCACTAAGCCACATTCCTGGCCCAAGTTTTTTTTGTTTTGTTTTTATGAAATATAAGCACTAAAATATATCTTTCGTTCATATTAAAATGTCAAAGCTCAACTTCTATACAGTTTTTTTGGGGGGGTTGTTTGTTTTTGGGGGGGGGGTTTGGTGGGTCATGGGGCTTGAACTCGGCCTGGGTGCTGTCCCTGAGCTCTTCAGCTCAAGGCTACCACCCTACCCTTCCTTAAGTCAAGCCACACTTCCCATTTTCTACAGGTTAACTGTAGAGAAGAGTCTCCTTTTGTGCCCAGGCTAGCTCTGAACCTTGATCCTCAGAACTTAGCCTCCTGAGTACCTAGGATTACAGGAGTGAGCCACCAGCCTGCTGGCTACTATACAGTTTTAACTTAATAAAAATAAAGCACACCACACTGGGGAAAATTTATGAATGTTAATATTTTCTTGTGTTTTCTACCATTTGTAGTTGTCTCTATACTTTATTTAGATATGGTCCCCAAATCAAGGCCTTACTGCCAGAAAATCATTATCTTTTCTTCCTTGTTTGCAGTTGCATATATTGTATGTTCAAATGTACTTTGTATGTGCCTGTCTGCATGTATATAGACAATAAATAGTTGTTAATTAGCTGAGTAATGTGCGTTCACTGCTTTTTAGGCCTCATTTAGGCCAATGCTCTTATTCACAAGATGGGAAAATAGGCTTCAAAAATCATATCTAGAGCTGGGAGTTTAGCCTAGTGGTACAGTGCATGCATGAAGACCAGGGTTCAATACCTCAGTGCCACATACATAGAAAAAAGCCAGAAGTGGCACTGAGGTTTACGTGGTAGAGCTCTAGCCTAGAGAAAGTCCAAGGACAGTGCTCATGCCCTGAACTCAAGCCCAAGACTGGCAAAAAAAAAAAAATATCTACTTGATGGAATAAGAATATGGCTTAGTGATAGAGTGCTTTCCTAGCATGCATGAAGCCATGGGTTTGATTCCTCAGTATCACAGAAAAGGCTAGAAGTAGGGCTGAGGCTCAAGTGGCAGAGTGCTAGCTATGAGCACAAGAAGCTCAGGGACAGTGCTCAGGCCCTGAATTCAAGCCTCAGGATGGGGGTGGGGGGTGGAAATATATATACATAATATCTACTTGAGGATAATCAGCTGCCATATTTCAGACCAACGAACATAAAATTATTGATAAATAAACAATAAACACTGATTATTAATGAACTAAATAGTCAATGAACACTGAAGAAAATAAATAGAAATAGAAGGCTTAAGGCCTTCCTGCTTTAACATTAAACGGAGCCAGAAGCCAGTGGCTCATACCTGTAATACTAGCTACTCAGGAGGCTGAGATCTGAAGATCACAGTTCAAAGCCAGCCTGGGCACAAAAGTCCATGAGATCTTATCTCCAATTAACCACCAGAAAACTGCAAGTGGTGCTGTGACTCAAGTGGTAGGGTGGAAGCTTTGAGCTGAAGAGCTTAGGAACAACATCCAATACCCAATCCCAGAGTTCAAGCCCTATGAGCAACCAAAAAAAAACAAAAAAATTAAACAGGTTCTGCATAAGTTAAAATAAGCCTCTTTTCAAGTTTCATTAAATTCCTGAGAAGTATCAGAAATAATAAGCCTGCATCTAACACTAGCATAAAAAAAAAACCTTAGAAGGGATATCAATATATCCACTACTAATGAATGTGTGAGAAGTAATGTACCCACTACCTCACAAATGTAACTCTTAACCCCTTTTTATATCACTGTGACAATAAAATACAATTGAAAATTTTTTTAAAAAAAACTTAAAGGGAGCAGTAATAAATGGTAAGCAGTAAGTAGACATAAATAAATAAGCTCAAGTGTTACCCAAAATGTGAGTACTGAAATTAGCGTCTGAAGGTGAGAAAACAAAGTAAGGGTTGGCTGCAAGGTTAGAGAAGCTCATTAAGAGGGCCCACTGGAAATGGTACTGTGGCTCTAGGAGTAGGGCGGTGGTATTCTTTGAGCTGGAGAGATCAAGGACAATACCCAGGCCCAGAGTTCAAGCCCCATGACCAACAAAAAAGAAAAAAAGAAAAGAAAAGAATTCCTCCCCCATCCCGACAAAAAAAAAAAAAAAAATCCAACATTATGACACTCTCACTATTGCATTTCTGGATTTTTTTTTCTTATTTTTTTTTTTTTTAATGCCAGTCCTGGGGCTTGAACTCAGGGCCTCAGCATTGTCCTTGGGCTTTTTCCTCAAGGCTAGCACTCTGCCACCTGAGCCACAGCACCATTTCTGGGTCTCCATGCATGCTAAGCAAGCACTCTACTACTAGGCTAAACTCCTGGTCCCATTTTCTTGGTTTTTTTATTGCATGTTTTTTTGAGGTGATCCTAGAGCTTCATACCTACTTAGAAAAGTATTGCACAACTGAACTTCATCTCCGCTTATATCTGCTTTGTTTTGTTTTGTTATTCTGGACAAACAGAGCCTGTGACCATTAACATCTTCCTCTCAATCCTACCCACAAGACCTAACAATCCATATACTGAAGTCATCAAAAAAAAAAATCTTTTCAAGTCCTAATGACGAACTAAAAAACTGATTCATTTTTGCTGTCAATATGACTTCATCTTTTGCCACGCATTTTCTTTGAAAATGGCATGTTTCCATAACTGAAAAACAAAGTGTAGATGGCAAGTCTCCAAAGCTTATATAACAAACACAATTTAAATCAAGCACACTGAAAAATTACTAAGATCCAAAGGGTTACCAACAGATACTACTGTTTCAAGACTCTACAATTTATACCATATAAATAGGTTTCTGTTTATGTAATCTTGTATGCTTGAATGTTTTTCTTGCACTGTATAAAAATCTGTAAATTAGATTTTTCTCTATAACATAATATCTGTGCACACTTTAAAAATTATACAGATGGGTTGGGCACTGAGGATTGATAGCTGTAATCCTAGCTACTAAGGATCTGAGGACTGTAATTCAAAGCCAGTCCTAACAAGAAAGTCCAAAAGATTCTTATTTTCAATTACTACCAAAAAGCCAGAAGTAGAGTTATGTGGCTCAAGTGGCAGAGCACTAGCCTTTAGCAAAATAGCACAGGGACAGTGTTTTGGCTACACAGGAGGCTGAGATCTGAGGATTGAGGTTCAAAGCCAGCCTGGGCACTAAAGTCCGTGGGATTCTTATCGCCAATTAACCCCTAGAAAATGGGAAGTGGCTCAAGGGGTAGGGCGGTAGCCTTTTTTTTTTTTTTTTTTTTTTTTTTTGCCAGTCCTGGGCTTGAGTTCAGGGCCTGAGCACTGTCCTTGGACTTTCTCAAGGTTAGAACTGTACCACTTGAGCTTCAGCACCACTTCCAGCTTTTTTCTATGTATGTGGTACCAAGGAATCGAACCCAGGTCTTAGTGCATACTAGGCAAGCACTCTACTACTAGGCCGAACTCCAGGCCCATGGTAGCCTTTTTTGAGATGAGTTCAAGCCCCATGACTGACAAAGAAAGAAAGACAAAAAGAAAGAAAACAAGCAAGCAAGCAAGCAGGGGGGAAGGGAGCAGTGGTGACTCATATCTGTACACCTACCTAGTTAGAAGGCAGAGATGGGGAACATCAAAGGATACATGTTTAAACTGGTAAATTCTATTGCAAATCAATCTGACATTATCATATAAAGCTGTACGTTTGCGTTCCCAGGCAAAAAGTATAAGAGGCTTTATTTCAACCGATAAAAAATTGGGTATAATAACAGAGGCTTATCCCAATTATGTGAAAAGCATAAATTTCAGAATCAAAATTCAGGCTACTCCAGGCATAAATGTGAGATCCTATTCAAAAAAAAATTTTTTGGTGGGGGGAGCGGGAGTTTGGCCTAGTGGTAGAGTGCTTGCCTAGCATGTACCAAGACATACCCGGGTTTGATTCCTCAGTACCACATACATAGAGAAAGCCAGAAACCGTGCTGTGGCTCAAGTGGCAGAGTGCTAGCCTTGAGGAAAAAGCCCAAGGATAGTGCTCAGGCCCTGAGTTCCAGCCCCAGGACTGGCAATATATATATATATATATATATATATATATATATATATTTTTTTTTTTAAAGGGCTGGGGCATGGCTCAAGTAGTAGAGCCATCCCTGAATTGAAAGCCTAATAACACCAAAAATGAAGAAATACAAAATTTAGGAGCCAGGGACCAGGACTCACACCTATAATCCTAGCTATTCAGGAAGCTGAGATCTGAGGATCACAACTCATAGCCATGTTAGGCAGGAAAATCCATGAAACTCTTATCTCCAATTAAACACCAAAAATCCCAAACTGGAGCTGTAGCTCAAGTGATAGTCTTGAGGAAAAAAGCTCAGGGATAGCATCCAGGAATATGGGGTAAGAGACTGGCAGTTCATTAATCATGTTTAGCACAGATCTAAATTCTAGTTTGGAATAGTTGGCTCACAGATAATTGTATTTATTACTGACTTCCATATGTTACATATATTCTGGCATGTTCAAACATACACTACATCTAACCTCACAAGTCATTTATAAACAAACGTTGTGTGACACTTAGAAAAGAATATATATGTATGTGGGGTTATGTGTGTGTAGCACACACATACATATACATATTCGTCAGTCTGAACATTACAATAACACTACTATTAAAACATTATAATATTTACATAGGTATAATTAACAAATTGCACTGAGTTTGACTGTCAAAGATAATGTTAGTTTAAAAAATGTTAGTCAAAGACAAGAGCAGGCTTACACCTGTAATCCTAACTACTCAGGAAGCTGAGATCTGAGGACTGCAGTTCAAAGCCAGCCCAGGCGACTCTTATCTCCAGTTAACCACTAGAAAACTGGAAGTGGCTCAAAGGGTAGGGCGGTAGCCTTTTTTGAGAAGAGCTCAGGGACAGTGCCCATGCCCAGAGTTCAATCCCCACAAAGGACCAAAAAAAAAAAAGTTAGTCACTTACTATGTATCAGGAACTGTAGCAGTACACAAAGATGAGTAAGACACGATTCCTTCTTTCAAGGAGCTCATAGTCTGCTGAAGAGATAGCCCTGCAAACGAACAAACAGCTTTTAGTGCAATAATTACAAAAAACGATACAATATGTGAATGCATATACTTGGGGCACACAAAGATGGCAACTCACCAATCTACAGGGTTCAGGAAAAGGTTCACAGAGAAAATAATTGTTATGTAAATTATATCTGAAGTAAAATTCTTCAGGATAGAATTCCAGAAAGTACAAAGTCAGGAAGAAGGTAGACCAAGAGGTTTTCTCTGTAACCAGTGTCTCTCTTAGCCCTCAGAATCAATCGCTTACAAAAAAAAAAAAAATACACACATAACTCACCAGGTTGACTCCTAATGACCCAACAATTTGCAATTTCTGCACAGACTTCCTTAACACTCAGTCCGGCTGTTCCTCCTTATCCCATGCTGTCATCTTCATTACACAGTCTCCCATTTACAATCTTTATAGCTTGCAGATCTCCATTCTATGCAGTAGCACTTCATCCTGAAGTTGATGACCCTACCTGGGCCACAATCTCCCAAGAGTTGCAACCTTAAGAGTCTGCCCACTCACCTCAGGGAAGCCCGCACTCCTTTAGTACACACACACACACACACACACACACACACACACACACACACACACACATTAAGAGTGTACGGCTGTTTCTAAGTTCACCAAGGCAACACTGACATCTTTTTTTTCATTTCTATTCTTTCTCTCACAGTGTTTTGCTTCTCTGTACCATACTTAACCACTGTGAATTTTTATCTCAAATAAACCCAGTACTAAATTCTCATTATATACTTTCAACTGTCTGGGACAGAACTTAGCTGATTTCTTAATGAGCTTTTTTGTTCAGTGATCTCTCAATAAATATCAGTCCCAAACACAAATCACAAAAATGTCAT
The DNA here is from genome assembly GCF_031878675.1 of Megascapheus bottae. Lineage (NCBI taxonomy): Eukaryota > Metazoa > Chordata > Mammalia > Rodentia > Geomyidae > Megascapheus > Megascapheus bottae. The sequence goes on along the minus strand of NC_143517.1, from coordinate 30,595,507 downwards.
CTTCCTTATAATTTAGGAGTGTGATGCTGGGGGAAAAAGAGTAATGCCTCTTTGAACCTTTCCTATGAGCTGAAGTATCTTACTAGATCTGGCTTTATTTTTTAATAAGGTTCAACATTGACCTTCTCTCCATAAATATCAGATTCATTCCATTAAACACAAAAGAGAGTAGTCAAAATCGTTACTAAAGGGAAAAAGAGAGAGAGAGAAAGAGAGAAGTCATCATACTGATGGTTACAAGTGTGCTACTGGGTGATGCGTAACAGTTTGTTGCCACCCCTTTCATCATTCTCTCCCATACCGCATTCCCTCAACTTTCCAAGTTCCATGTTCACAGATACACACTGAATATTAGGATTGCATTTTCCCACTCTTTCCCTCTGCATTCATCTAACCCTCTCTCCTTGATCACATACCCAGCTGACACAAGTTTCAACTTTTGCTATTCATTTTGTTAAACTGTAAGTTAGTTGTTAAAGGGAAGTACATCATCGGAAAATCTCCCTTGTGTATTCAACACTTTACTTAACACGCTTGCATATGTAGGCATATGTTCCCATATGTTTATATATTTTCTCTGAAAATGACACAGTATCATTTCTCCTAATGGATGAATAAAATTCCTTTGTAATGTATCTCATTTTGTTGATTAATTTATCCATTGGAGAGCATCTTCTCAACTATGCCCTTTGGGTGACTTAAAGGATGGTCCTAATACCTACCAGACAAAAGGCAACTAAAGATAGGGACAAAGGAGTATCATTTATTCTAGCAATAGTTAAGCTTTCTTTTCGTTTCTTTTTTTGGGGGGGGGTCATGGGGCTTAAACTCAGCCTGGACACTGTTCCTGAGTTTTATTTAATATACACATTTAGTATTTTAGTGGAGAGATACAAGAAGTATTTCGAAAGAAAAAAGTTAATCCTTAAATTGCCCAATTTCCTAAGTTAGCATTAATATGCAGTTCTTATTATTCATCTCTACTTAATTCTAGATTTTTCACCTTCAGCCAGAAGAAATGAATGTATTCATTTTTCCCAAATCCGGTTCTGTTTGTGTTTATTCTCGAATTTCTACTTCTTTTCCAGCAATATAAATGTATGCATTTTCTTAACTTTCCTCAAATTTACCTCTAATATGTGTAATACAAAAGAAAATCCTTACATTAATATGCACCATACACCTCAGAATTTCAATTCTAACAGTAAATCTTGATCCATTTGGGAGGGGGGAAAATACCTTTGCTTTGTACATACTCAACCTATACTACCTCATAGCTCTAAGAAAATGAGGGTAGTCATTAGTGAAAGCACAGGCCGGGAGTTTGGCCTGTAGTCATTAGTGAAAAAGCACAGGCCGGGAGTTTGGCCTGTGGACCACACTAGTTGTAGACTACTTGCTGAGCAAGCACCAAGACCTAGGTTCTATTCCTCTGTATCAGAAGTGGTGCTGTGGCTCAAGAGAAAGCCCAAGGGAGTGCTCAGGCCCTGAGTTCAAGCCCTGGCAAAAAGAAAAAAGGAAGGAAGGAAGGAAGGAAGGCAGGCAGGCAGGTTAAAAAACGAAAAAGAGAAATGCGAAGAGCAGACATCACAGAAAGTATCAGTAAGTAAGTCAAGGAGTCTAATGGCTCCAATTCCTCAGTAGCAGAAGACACACTAAGGCCTTGGAAAAACAAAGCTTCTCTCCTTTACCAGGAAGGTGTCTATCAATAAAGACTTTGAAGCAGAGGGGAACTCTGGACCCAACTAAGTAGTGAAACAATTCCCACAAACTTGTGAATTGTCTTCTATTTTCACAACTCAGATGAAGAAGCAAGCAATAGCACTAACAGTATTGTTTAGAGGACAGATGCCAGAAGAGATAGTTCCAGGCATGGCCAAAGTACTTATCACCAAAAACATGATTTATACACACAGCCCATTAAAAAGCCCTTTACCCAAAGCTCACTATTCCCCACATATTTCTAATCCACTTCAGATCCCCCCACACTGGATGCACATCAGATCACTTGGGACTTTATGTTGGAATTCTACGGCATGCTCACTTTCAGATTCATGTACCAATGACTACCCAGATATTATTTCTGCCTCCTGTCTCCTTCATTTCTAATTATTTATATAGCTCAGCTCATGTGTCATCTGTACCACACTAAGATGTTTTTATTATTTTTTATTTCTTTTTCTTTTTTTGCCAGTCCCTGGCTTGAACTCAGGGCCTAAGTGACATCCCTGAGCTTTCTCAAGGCTAAAGCTCTACCACTTGAGCCTCAGCACCACTTCCAGCATTTTTTTTTTTTTAATGAATGTGGTACCAAGGAATCGAACTGGGTCTCTACGCATGCTAGGCAAGCACTCTACCACTAGGCCAAACTCCCAGCATGAGATGTGTTTTCATAGCTATGAACACTTATCCATCTCCTACTTATATTGTAAATTTCTCTATTACTACTCACTATAGTTCAGAGCTGAGACCAGTGTCTGGTCTTTATTAAAAACTCAATAAATGGGTCAAACGAAGATTCACAATTAATAAAATGTAAACCACACAGAACAGTAAGGGTGATTAGGTTAAAAAGAATCTATATTAAAAAAAAAAGTTCAGGAGGCAGGAGCGTGGCATTACAGTGCTTGCCTAGCATGCACAAAGACTGGGGTTTGAGTCTTCAGTACCACATATATAGAAAAAGCTGGAAGTGGTGTTGTGACTCAAGTGGTATACAATGCTAGCCTTAAGGAAAGCCCAAGGACAATGCTCAGACCCTGAATTAAAGCCCCAGGACTGGCAAAAAAAAAAAAAAAAAAAAAAAACTTCAGTGTATCTCAGGGGAACAGCACTTTGCCTAGTAAGTGTAATGTCCTGGGTTGGATTCCCAGTACCAAAAAAGAAAAGAACTAAAAACAACAAAAACTATACAGTGCTGGGCACTGGCAGCTCATGCCTATAATCCTAGCTACTCAGAAGGCTGAGATCTGAGGACCACAATCTGGGGCCAATCTAAACAGGAAAGACCATGAGACTTTTACTGCCAGCTAACCACCACTGAGGCTCAAAGTGGTAGAGTACTAGCCTTGAGCAAAAAGAGCTCAAGGACAGGTTCCAGGCGCAGAATTCAAGGCCAACAACATATCTATATAGCACAGAACTGAAACTCCTAATTAAAATATTTTTAATTCCATGAAGATGTAATATAAAACCACATAATACTCTTCTAATTTTGATCCTGCTAATTCTAAGCATCAGGTCCATGCCTATTTCTCCAATAGTAAAGCAGCTTTACAAAAGTAAAGAATCTACAATGCTAGGCTGGGAGTTTGCCCTAGTGGAAGAGTGCTTGCCTAGTATGCAGGAAGACCTGATTTGATTCCTCGGTACCACATACATAGAAAAAAGCCGGAAGTGGTGCTGAGGCTCCACTAGCCTTGAGAAACTCTAAGGACAGTGCTCAGGTCCTAAGTTCAAGCCCAGGACTGGCAAAAGAAAAAATAAAAAAAAAGAATCTACAATGCTTAGTTGACTTGCTATATGTGGATATTCCCCAGCTGTAATAAATATTTTAAACATTCCAGACGTAGTATCCTAATTCCCAATTATATATCAACTAGACTCTAAAAAATTGAGGTACAGATGACTACTAAGAACAAAGTACACATTTTCCCCACAGAAACAGTCTCACTAAAAGTTATTGAACCTGAACAGGCTGAAGTGCTTGAACTATACAAGGAAGACAATTGTTCCAAAGATATTTCAGGGCTTCCACAAATCCTTGTTTATGTTCATATGCCTTGTCCCTGTATGCCCAAAGTATACTAATGAGAATACAAAAAGTACCCACAGCACTTGTATGGTATATGACCAAAGGAAAAAACTCAATAAACAAAAGATACGCTCCAGAATTGCGGATTTCAAATTATTATTTTTTTTATTTTTACTAAATAGTAGACTAAGTTCCAAAAGTACCAAGACAAATCCTGTCCTTTATATCCACTTACTTCCCTCTCTAAAAGCCCACACACATAGGTATTTAACTTATATCCTAGTCAACAAGATATCAGAAGGAACAAACATAAGCACTAAATCAAAATGGACTTATTTCTTTTAGGTGCTATTTATTTATTTTCTTAGATTGCAGTGCTGGGTCCAATGCATATGAGGCCAGTAAGCTGCATCACTTTGGGGTATTTTCTTACATCATATTTTTCTTCTCCTCTCTTTAAAACTCACTATCAACATAGCAGCATACTAAATCAACATGCCCACAGTCTCTGTTGAGGCAGAGGATCAGTTAAACCCAGGAGCAACCTGGGCAACACAGCAAGACATTCATCAAGAGGGGAAAATAAATTAAGGTAGAAAACGTCCCTCATGGGGCCAGGAGTTTGGCTTAGAGGTAGAGTGCTTAAGCATGCGCGAAGACCTGGGTTCAATTCCTCAGTACCACATACATAGAAAAAGCAAGAAGTGGTACTGTGGCTCAAGTGGTACAGCACTAGCCTTGAAAAAACCCAAGGGCAGTGCTCAGCCCCTGAGTTCAATCCTGAGAACTGGCCAAAAAAGAAAAAAAGACAAGAAAATGTTCCGCCGAGAGTAACTAGTTCAAAATATGCAGCTTAATATTTTTTAAAAAATGCAAAAACAAAGCCAGGAGCAGCAGCTCAAACCTGTAATCCTAGCTACTCTGGAGGCTGAGATCTGAGGATCTCTGCAGAGCCAGCCTGGGCATCACAAAGCTGAGAAACTCTTATCTCCAATTAATCACTAGAAAATGGGAAGTGAGGCTGTGGCTCAAGGGTAGGGTGGTAGCCTTGGGCTGAAGAGTTCAGGAACAGCATCCAGGCCCAGACTTCAAACCCCATGGACCCCCCCCCCCCCACACACACACAAATCCCAAAACACTATGCAGGGACAGGAGAGGAAAAACAAGGGAAAGCAAAGAAAGGGGTGAAACTGTCCAAGAAGAATTGCACTCGATATCTGACTTATGGAAAGGTGCTAATGGCTCACACCTGTAATCCTAGCTACTCTGGAGACTGAGGTTTGGGTATCGTGGCTCAAAGCCACCCAAGGCAGAAAAGTACCTGTGAGACTCTTATCTCCAATTAACCATTCAAAAACTGGAAGTGGCACCATAGCTCAAGTGGTATAGCACTAACCTTGAGTACAAAGAGGCTCAGGGACAGCACCCAGTCCATGAGTTCAAGCCCTACAACTGACAAGTAATACATACATACATACATACATACATACATACATACAATTTTTAAAAAATCAAGCCAATGAGGTGGAGTGTCAAAGAGAGGAAAATGAGCAGAGACAAGAGAAGGCGGCATTACTAAACAAAGCATTCCTACACAAAGAGGAGATTGAGATCTTAGGCAAGGCAGGTAACTCTGTTGATGTTCATGCTAATCACTTTCAAAGTCAGTTTAATTTGAAATAATTTTCAGATTAAAAATAAAGTTAAATATATTTGGGAACTGATTTTTAAAATGTAACAATAACAACAATTTAAAAAAAGTCCCATTAAGTGGCTAGACATCTAAATTATCTCCAAGCCTTAAGTTTTCATATTAAATTAATAAATAGATCAGAAATTTTAGCCTGGATTTACTTCATTGAAAAATATTACATAGTTTCTACTAACATGAAATCTTAGCAAATCACCTGTAATTGTTTTCATTTTTATTCTCTTATTTTCCTCTAATAAAATTTTTTTAACAAAGCTGCAATGCTAGTACACAAATCACTTATTTTCTATTGACAGTAAACACTGCCAGTTAGAAACCAGATGCACGCCTTGGCTAATATCTAGAGGACAATTTTTGCTCGAGCTGTAAAAAAAAACTTCACTTTTGACAATATTCTTACAGGGCCACAAGATGGTGATGTTGCTCCACAAAAAGAATTTTTTTAATATATCAAGTTCCCCCAAATGAAATAACTCCTTCACAAAAATGATTATAGAAATTGCCTACATTTTAGAAAGATCAGTAAAAACGGAAAATTACTCACCAAATACATCAGAAACCATTCTGATTTTCAACAAAACAGCTATGATTTCTTAAAAATTAAACAGAAACACAAGACTGCAGTAACACTGCTATGCCTATCATCATAAAAAACTGAAATATAGTTTTACTTATACACTGACAAACTGTATTTACTCCTTCATTAAGAGGATTCTTATTTTTCAGCCTTGAATTGATACTAAACCTGTCACATCAACTAAGAACTATACCTAAATGGTTTAAGTACTGAAAATGAAGTGTTTCTTTTCTTTCTACTATATTACTTCTCAAGTCCCTATGACATTATATTTATAATGAATGGGAAGACATCAAAACTTCTTTAAAAAAAAAAAAGGTAAGACAGGCGAGGTGGTTCACACCTGCAATCCTAGCTACTCAGGAGGCTGAGATCTGAGGATCACAGTTCAAAGCCAACTCAGGTGCTAAAAAATGTAAGATGCTTATCTCCAATTAATTACTAGAAAACTGGAAGTTACACGGTGGCTCAAGGGGTAGGACAGAGCTCACGGACAACACCCAGGTGCAGAGTTCAAGTCCCAAGACCAATCAAAAAAACTTTTTCAAGCCCCTTGACTGACAAAAAAAAAAAAAAAAGGCATTTCAGTCTCATAGATGTGCTGCCAAACAACACACAGTAAAGAGGAATATAAGAGGAATAACTGCCACAGTTTTTGTTATAAATATAAAATTAGCCCAGTGTGATGGCACCCACCTGTAAATCCTAGCACTTGGAGGTAGAGGCAGGAGAATTGTTGAGCTAACAGCTTAGCCAGAGCTACTCAGGGAGACCCTATTTCAAACGATAAAAGAAAAAGAGAAGTGAAAGAAAGAAAAATATATCTTAGAATTATTAAAGTGACACATACACTGTAAAGTCATTATTTATAAATATTCTTCCTAAGAATTTTAAAGTAGCCGGTTGTGGGAGGCTCATGTCTGTACCCATAGCAACTCAGGAACCTGAGATCTGAGGATGGAGGTTCAAAGCCAGCCTGGCATGGAAGTCCAGGAGACTTAATCTTCAATTAATCACCAGAAAAATGGAAGTGGTGCTGTGGCTCAAAGTGGTAGAGCACTAGCCTTGAGCTGAAGAGCTCAGGGACAGCACCCAGGCCCAGAGTTCAATCCCAACAACCCACAAAAAAAATTAATTAAATAGCATCTATGGTCACAGAGGAAATGCAAATAAAAACAACCCTAAGATACCACCTTACCCCAACAAGAATGGCCAAGATTTTGAACTCAGACAATGACAGTTGCTGGCGGGGTTGTGGAGAAAAAGGAACCCTACTACACTGCTGGTGGGAATGTAAACTAGTTCAGCCACTCTGGAAAGCAGTGTGGAGGTTTCTTAAAGAACTGAAAATAGACCTTCCCTATGATCCTGCCATACCACTTCTGGGCATCTATCCTGAACATCATGACCCAAGATATTATAAGGACACCTGCTCAGCTATGTTCATCTCTGCACTATTCACAATAGCCAGGCGATAGAAACAATCCCGATGCCCTACTGCAGATGAATGGATACAGAAAATGTGGTATATATACACAATGGAATTCTACTTAGCCAATAGACAAGATAAAATAATGGCATTTGCAAGGAAGTGGATGAATCTAGAGCGAAGCATGTTGAGTGAGACAAGTCAAGACCTAAGGAATGAAAGGCGCATGGTATCCTTAATATGTGGCTATTAAATCCAAAGAGTACAAGAGCAAGGACTCAATATCTGCATACCCAAAGCTATGGACATGGTCATGGAAATATAAACATAACTAGATAGATATAAAAACCTATGACTCTATAGACATGTTTTATTTTCTAAAATTAATGTGTTTCTATGAGATACAAACCCTTAGCCTAATTTTGATTAAGTTCTAAATACTAAGTCCCAGTGATTGTAGAGATTCCCTTCTTGAACACTAGTTTGTTAAACCTGTCATTTAAAATATGATGTAAAAATCGACGTTAATAAAAAATAAATAAATAAAATAAAAAATTTAAAGCACACTGTAAATTATAAACTTTCATTAAGCATTTTTCATTCTTAGAGGAAAATATTAGAATCGAAAATATATAGAATTTTCCAAAAGGAGGTAACCAGTTGTCAGTAGCTGAAATTCTACCACTAGAACAAAGTAATCCTTACCAAGTTAAATTCAGTAAAAATAGGACAGTATTTTATCCTCAAATCCAAAACACAAAAAGCTGTAAAACTGAGGAAAATTCCTTCATTACTCATTGCTGGCAAAAGCTAAATTGTTCTAAACTCATTCAGCAGTAAAATCTGGTCTCATGTGAGAATACTTACTGCCCTTAACTGATTCATAAACATTTTTCAAACAAAGCACAGGCACTGAATGCTTCAGACTTCAGTGGGGATTTATGTAACAGTAGACAGAGTTAATTTTCATTTGAAAGTAACGAAAATTTTGCTGGGTGATGTGGCTCACACCTTTATAATCTTAGCTAATCAGGAGACTGAGATTAGAGAATCAGGATTGGAAATCAGGCCATAGAAAGTCTGAAACTCTTATTTCCAATAACCACCCAAAAAGCCAGAAGTGGAGCTGTGGCTCAAGTGGTAGAGTACTAGCCTTGAACAAAAGAGTTCAGGGGCAGTGCCCATGCCCTGAGTTCAAGCCCCAGGACCAGCACAAATACAACAACAATAATAATGAAAATTCTAAAACAGATTTGAAGAAATTAGTGATATTTCCCAACCATTCTAATGATACCATTTTCTGAATAAGTGCCAGATTACTAAAATTTATGTGGGTTTAAAATACAAATAAATCTATGAATAAGGTATTATTATTCTCACTGTATAGATCATAAAATTCAGGTTTAGGTAAGGTTAACTTGACCCATATCACTTAGTCAATTAGTGAGTGCCAGACTACAAGTCTAGATTTCTTTAAAATTCATTCATGGTCTAAGTTTTAAAAAATACTTTTAAGAAAATGTTAAACTACATAAAGTTTTAAAACAAATGATAATTAACAAAAATTTTAACCTCAAAAAATGAAATTCCCTAGTATAATGTATACTTTTCAATCTGGGTATTCATCATCTAAAAACAAACACTGTATTTCACAAGTCACAAGACAAAAAGAAATGTCTATTGTTCTTCTTTCCCCTCACAGAAGGGGCCACAAAACAGTGAAAACAGCCTCAAAAACAATAGGCTCCTCAAACAGTAATGTCAACTGCTATTTTCCACTCAAATTTACAAGTATCATGGGCTTGGTTTCTTCTCTACCACAAAACGTAAGCCATAACTGTTTATTTCAACAACGCTTTTTGGTTTGAACTGGTTTCAATTTATGCTCTTCCAATAACAGATTTGATCAGATTCTGGAGTTCTGTGGGTCACAGAATTAGAGAAGGCTTATGTTACATGCATATAGGCGGCCATCACTCGCAAAAGTTAGAGCAATTGGCTTTTTTTAATTTTTATTTTTTTAGTTAAAAATTAAACCTTCTCTCATGAATTTCTTCCCAAGTCAATGCCCTTATATAAACAATGGCTTTTCCCAAAAGACATCTCACACTCACAGCCAACCTACTTTCTCCCCAAAAGCCCAATTCTAAATTTGATGCATTTCAATCAAAATCTCTCAAATCTCTATTTGAGTAGATTATTTTAGCTAAGTGAAAAGCAATCAGACTTATTAAATAAATTGTAATATCCAGCCTACCTCTTAGTCATTTCTTTAAATGTCTTTAAATCTATAGAATGGTGTCATTTCCCTGTCCTGTGGCAACCACTCTGTATTAGATTCCTGTAGTTGGTTGGAAATCAAGTCCTACCAACCATGTAAGCCTTTTCAAACATCTGGCAGATTCAGGCATTCAGCTCTCTTTCTAGTTACATTAGAAATGGGCACTAGGAAGCACTAATTTAGTTAGGAAAACTATCTCTAACAGAGCTCACTAGAACCACAAATACAGATTCAGTTTCTGCCAGTAGGTATTAAATTCATGTGTATAATATCAGCTGAATGCTTGCTTAAAAACAAAAATAAAAATGTTGAAAGATCTTCATAGCCTGAATGTTTAACAAGTAGTCTCTCAGAGAACTGTTAAGCAAAAACTGTATCTTGACAAGCTGAGCTACCCACTCTATCTGAGGATGAGGTTAACCATTTCTTGTTTCCAGGTTACACAGCCAAACCCTTCACCAAATGATAAGGTGAGTCCTATTGAATCGGATCAACACCAACTTTCTAGCAGCTTACACCACTTCTCTCTCCTCTCTCCCCCTGCCCCTTTCAAAGGTAAGATTTGAGTTGCTCAGGAGGCAGAGGTAGGGGTGGGACAAAGAGAGTAAACACTATTTGGATGCATGGTACAAGTGTCAAGAGCACTGGCCTACTGAGGCCCTGAGTTCCATTTCCAGAATTGCAAAAGGGAAAAAGGTAGAGAACAGGAAGAAAAGGGAGGAGATTTAAAATGCAGCTCTGCTCATATACACATTCAACTCCACAACTGAGTGTCTACCTTTTGAATTTTCAATTTAATTATAAATGAAGTAACTGAATATATATATACACACACATACATATATATTTATGTATACATACATATATATCACTAAAGTTCCATTTTATAAAGATTATTTCAAGGGCTGGGAGTGTAGCCTAGTGATAGAGTGCTCACCTAGCATGCATGAAGCCCTGCATTCAAGTCCTTGGTACCACAAACACAGAAAAAGCCAAAAGTGGTGCTGCGACTCAAGTGGCAGAGTGCTAGCCTTGAGCAGAAAGCGTCCAAAGACAGTGCCCAGGCCCTGAGTTCAAGCTCCAGGACTTGGGGGTGGGGGATTATTTCAGTTAATTCTTACAAAAAAAAATAGTAATGAAGATTTGTTACCTTTTTCAAAAGAAGAAACTGAGGTGACAGTATTAAACAGCTCTGATACAAGCTAAATATAATAGATTTCTAACTATAGCTCAATTCATATGCCAAGTAACTAATTCATGAAAACTCTACCATTTTCTATTGTTTTTGCTTTATGTGTATTTTGTTTTGCTTAATTGATTTGTTGAGATATAGTTTATGTAGTTCAGATGGTGATCCTTTAACTCAGAGATATAGTTTATGTAGTTCAGATGGTGATCCTTTAACTCAAAATCCTCTGAGTACTGGAACTACTGGTGTCGTCTATGCCTGGCCAAGTCCTTCTATTTCTAAGGCACACAGTATCTTCTCTGGGCTAATTCACTGGAAGAATATGACAGCAGTTTTCAACTTTGAGTTCCAAGTCAAAATAGGCTTCTACTCTCCCTATTTAACCATAATTACAAATATACTAAATAGCTATCAAAAGAATGTATTCTCCGCAGTTAAATAAAGCTACTATGCTTACATTTCTGTTACTGCTAGAACTATTGAACTACCCAAGTAATTTAGAGCAAGAAGTACCATTAAGAAACACTGCAATTATATTTTTAGTTTTTAAAGAAACCTCCATACTGATTTCTATATGATTCAACAACTATTCTTGGGCATATATCCAAAGGAATTTAAGGCAGGATACAATAGAAGCACCTGCAAGCCTGTGTTTTTTGCAGCATTATTCACAATAGCCAAGCTACTAAACCATCCCAAATGCCCTACAACCAATAAACAGATCAAGAAAATATGATATATGTGGACAATAAAGTGTTATTCAGCTGTAAAGAATAGTAATGCATAGCATTTACAGGAAAACAAATGGAACTGAAGAACAAACATATTAAGGAAATTAAGCCAGGTTAAGAAAGCCAAAGGATGAATATTTTCTCTCATATATAGATCTAGACCTAAAAGATATACATTTATGTAAACACAAAGAGGGTCATATAAACATAATATATTTATAACTGTGGAACTATGTGAGGAGATTAGAGATAGGAAAAGAAAATGTTTGAGAGTAAACAATAATGAAATATACTGTACCTGTGAATGAAGATCTATGTTACAAAGATGAAATTCACTCTCTTGAATACAAGTTAGTGAGTATGGGTGAAATTAGAGTAAATAAGGGGTCAATCTGACTAAAATACTGCATACTCATGTGTGAAACCCCTTGGGGCAATCAGCATACGCTAAAAGTCAGAGTGGCAGTACAAATGGAACTGGGGAAGGAAAAAGGATAAATGTGGTCAAAATTCTGTATTATGGGCCGTGAGTGTGGCCTAGTGGTAGAGTGCTTGCTTAGCACATAGGAAGGCCTGGGTTCGATTTCTTGGTACCACATACACAGAAAATGCTGGAAGTGGTGCTGTGGCTCAAGTGGTAGAGCAATAGCCTTGAGAAAGCCCAAGGACAGGGCCCAGGACAGGCAGAAAATAAATAAGTTCTGTATTACACGTATGAATATAGGTTGCTGTGATTGGTTTGGGAAAAGGTAGGAGGAGGGAGAGTAATGAAGAAACTGAGTCTAATCATGGCACATTGTGCACATACATGGACATGTCAAAATGAAATTCCCTGTATACCAAAATAATCAACAAAAAGTCAGCGCAGTGACTTAACGCCTATAATCTTAGCTACTCAGGAGGCTGAAATCTGAGGATCAAGGTTCAAAGCCAGTTCAGGCACTAAAGTTCATGAGACTTATCTCCAATTAACCACTAGAAAACGGGAAGTAGCTCAGTGGCTTCAGAGGTTGGGTCATAGCCTTGAGCTGAAGAGCTCAGGGACAACGCGCAGGCCCAGAGCTCAAGCCCATGACCAACCCCCCCCCCCCCCAAAAAAAAAGGTTAAGGCCAGAGGAATGCCTCAAGTGGTAGAGTGCCAACCTAGCAAGTATTACAAGTGAGCACAAACTCTAATGAGTTCAAACTTCTACCGTGGAAGTAGAAAAGGAAAGAAGGAAAGGGGGGGGGAGGGAGATGAACCTTCTTAAGACAGTTCTCTTTGCATCTTAGTCTTTCCTATTTCTATAAATCATGTTTCAGTACTTTCCGGCACCTAACTCCTCCTCACATCGGTCTCAATGCACCATTTCCAGAAATTTGCAAAGTGGTTTGCTGTAGGTTTCAATGAAATGTACTAATTCACAATTCCACTCAGAGAGCTACAATTTATTTTTTAAAAATTCATATCCTGTATTTCAAACATTTACCATGTCATCATTCAGTAGTTAACATGAAAATAAATAAATAAAAATAGTACTGAAACGAAAGCAAAATGACATTGAGATCAAGAGTACAAAAATAAATAAATACAGTCAGCATTGAATGCATCTGCTTGTTTCAGGAAGAGAGAAGCATGGCCATCTTCCTCTAACTTCCACATAACAGAGTATTTTCTCCTTGACTACTAAGCATCTCTCATACAAATGGCTCCTCTCTCCCTTTCTTAACACAATGCAAATGAAAGATACATTTGTAGGGCACAGATGGGTCAAGGCCAGAGTGACTGGCCAAGTAGCTTTGCTCCCCTTGGTCTCCTATCTAATCACAAGGAGTGAGGGGGATGGGCCTCTGCTATATTCCACTGCCCTCAAAGACAATCAATCTTGCCATATTCCAGTGGATGCATGCTTGGTCAGATCTCAAGCTGTAGAGGCTGTTGTGTGTATGTGTGTGTGCACGTTGGCAGGGTTAGAACCCAAGGACTTAAACATGCTCTATAGCTTAACTCTAAGCTACATACAGTTCCCCTTGATTTCTTTCCAGCTGTATAACATGCCACATGTGCTATCATTTGCACTTTAGACTCAACTTTCCCTCAGGCAGGACCAGGTTCAAAGTTTAGACTGAGGAAAGCAGTCTAAGCTTCAGTTAGTTTCCCACAATACTCGCTTTTGTATAACATGACCACCATTGGGGGTTTTTTGTTATTGTTTTTTGCCAGTTCTGGGGCTTGAACTCAGTGCTTGAAGTACTGTCCTTGGGCTTTCTCAAAGCTAGCACTCTACTACTTGAGTCACAGCACCATGTTCAGCTTTTTCAGTGTATATGGTACCAAGGATTCAAACCCAGGGCTTCGTGCATACTGGGCAAGCACTCTACCACAAGGCCACATTCCTGGCCCAGACACTGTATTTTTTCAAAGTAAAATTCCTGGTAATCTATTTGGATGGTGGCCCCAAAAGGATTCAAGTACTTGTGCAATCTGTCCCCTCTCCTGAAATCTGAGCTAAACCTCTGATTTGCTCTAAGCAGGCAGAAGTAATACTCTGCCAATCCCAGGAGTAAACTCATGGCTTCAAAGGGCCTATTTGCTTCTAATTTTACATTATTAAGAACCATAAGCTACCAATAAAACTGGCAATCCTTACAAAAGCCACCTAGAGAGGACAGGCTAGACTAAGACTGCACAAAGAACGTAGGATACATGTGTCCATCCCTCACCTAAAATGCCAGCTGAAAGCAGTCACTACCAGCAAATCCTGCAGAACTAACCAACTGAGCCCAATCCAGGTGAACAAAACTATAAACAAATAAAACCAGTTCACAGAGCAAAAGATGCTTGAAATAATGCTTACCAGGTTTCTTGTGTTTCTGCATAATGTATTCAAATGCCAGGAAAAAAAGGGAGGTTATAGTTAATTATGTATCTCCAAATTCCCACAACCTGAGAAGACAGGTATATTTTCTTACTGATTGATGATGTCAATGACCTTATCTTCCAAGCTAGGAGAACAAACTTCATGTTTGTTGTCTCAAAATTGTACCAAATACCTAGTAGAATGTATGGCATATGGCTACTACACCAGTAGGTGTTGTGAATAAATAGCAAGTTTAAGAAATGTCAAGACTAAATCAACAAATGCTAGTTTACTATAAGTTAGAGACTATCTGACATATGGTTCTGTAGAAAAAAACTCATAAATTTAAAAAAGCTAATTTGTGGGCACTGGTGGCTCATGTCTGTAATCTTAGTACTCAACAGGCTGGGATCTGTAGTATGGGAGTTTAAAGCCACAAGAAAGCTGTACAAGTTTCTAATATCCAACTGACCAGAGAAACGCAAGGCTAGTTTGGTCATGCATGTAATCGTAGCTAAGATCTAAGGATGCCAACCAAAGCAAGAAAGGCAATTAAGACTCTCAATCACCTGAGTTATGGCTTAAGTGTAGAGTGCTAGTCAAAAAATAAAAAAAAAATTTTTTTAAAGTCCAGGGACGTTGCATAGGCCCTGGTTTCAGGTCCGATGACAAGTATGTATGCATGTGCAGGGAGACACACACACCACAGGGCTAGAGGTATGGCTCAAATGGTAGACTATCAGCCATAAGCAAGCACATGACTCTGAGGTCAAGTCTCAATACCAACCAAAGAAAAAAAAGGAAAGAAAAAGAAACTAATTTGTAAGGACTTTGGCTTGTCTTTTTCAATAGTTCAGTTTGATATGTAATTATCAAAATCATGAAATATTATATATACTTAATCATCAAAGATAATAAAACTTCAACTTCAAATCATAAAATTAAAAGCAACAAATTTTCAAAAGGAAACTAATACCTTCTTTTCACCATTGTACCTTTCATATATATCTTTTTTATTATACATTTTTATTATAATTAATAGAAGGGTTAGAGTTATATTAGCCAGATAAAAGGTGCATTACACCATATATATCTTATAAGTAATTTCAGGTAAAAAATAAATAAGTTTAGTGCGAATACTAAATAAAATTCAGCCAGCACAGACAGGAAAGTCTCCAGTTAACTTCCAAAACAGTAGGAGCAAAACTATGGTTCAAGTGATCAAGTGACAGAGCCCTAGTCTTTCAAGGCCGAAGATATACAAAGAATTTGATGTTCAAAAATCAGTACAAAAATAAAAGTTTTGCCGGAGAATGTACCCCAATAAACTTTCCTCTATTTACTCTAAAAAAATAAACGTTTTAGTCTTTGTTCTAAGTTTGACTGCAGGCTAACCATATGTTGGCATTCTTCCACTTGAGTCACATTTCCAGCCTATCCTTTTGCTAGTCATTTTGGAAATGGAGTCTCACAGATATTCTTTGCCTGGGCTTAGCTTCAAACCATGATCCACTGATCTCAGCCTCTTGAGAAACCAGGATTACAGGTGAGAGCTGCAGTGTTGTCACCTACAAGGCAATGAATCCCTTTTAACCACCTAGTTCTCAACTGTCATTTAAATATAATTTAAATGAAAATAAAATATCTACAATGAATATTATTTTATCTTAATGCCAGCAAAGAAGTGTTTTCTTGTATGTGTATTACTAATAAACTCATTGGATGTCACTAATAAAGGGCAATTTATTGGGTTTTCACTGTTCATTAGAATTATATGAACATTATTCTTATATGAAGAATTAAAGATTCCAGTCTTTCCAAAAATTAAAGAAGCAAATATAGAAGAAATTATTCTCTCTGTATTTCTCGAAAAAAAAATCAAGTAATAACAGGTTATCGGGTGCAAAAGTTAGTAATGGACTGATTAAACTATGCTACAAATAAACTAGTTACAAGTTGGCTCGTTTAATCCTTTTCATTGAATATGAGAATATGAGCATCATTTTCCTTTCTTTCCTTCTTCCTGTTTCCCACCATCCCTCATTTTTTTTTTCCTTTTTCTCTTTTTTTTGAGGGCAAGTGGGAGGGGCAACTTGTCCTCATGCTCAAACTCAGGTCTTAGATACTGTCCCTGGGCTGTTTTTGGCTCAAGGCTACCACTTGAGCCGCAGCCCCACTTTTGGCTTTTTAGGTAGTTTATTGGAGAGGAGAGTCTCATGGAATTTTTTCTGCAGGGCCTAGCTTTGAACTATGAGCTCAGATCTCAGACTCCTGAGTTGCTAGGATATTGCTATCTGCTCTCCAGAGCATCCAATTAGTCACTTAGACTCTCAAGCACATGAAAAATAAGACAAACATGCATATACCAATGGAAATCTAAGATTCAAGACTCCTATGCTTGCCTATGACCTCAGCAATCAGGTTTATGTAGATGCAGGCTTGCCCTACCTCTATATGATGCTATCATACTGATCCTCCTAAGACAAAAGTTTTGAACTTCCAATGCAAAACTCATCTGTGGAATCCTCACTACCTTCAAAGTTGAAAGTTATCAGCCTGACATTAAAAACAATGTGTTAGGGGGAGGGAAATGGAGACAAAAACATGAGAGGTTATCAATGTGTGAGAAGTAATGCACCTACTACCTGACAAATGTAACTGTAACCCATCTATACATTACCCCGACAATAAAAAATGTTTAAAAAGCAACGCACTCTCAGCTATGTTTATCTCTACACTATTCACAACAGCCAGGTGATGGAAACAACCCAGATGCCCTACTGCAGATGAATTAATACAGAAAATGTGGTATATATATATATATACAATGGAATTCTACATAGCCAACAGACAAGATAAAATAATGGCATTTGCAGGGAAGTGGATGAATCTAGAGCGAATTGAGACAAGTCAAGACCAAAGGAACAAAAGGCGCATGGTATCCTTAATATGTGGCTATTAGATCCAAACAGTACAAGAGCATACCCTATGGGCATGGTATTAGAAATATAAACATAACTACAGAGACATAAAAACCTATGACTCTGGCCGGGAGTTTGGCCTACCTAGTGGTAGAGTGCTTGCCTAGCATGCACGAAGACCCGGGTTCGATTCCTCAGTACCACATACATAGAAAAAAGCCAGAAATGGTGCTGAGGCTCAAGTGGTAGAGCTCTAACCTTGAGAAAGTCCAAGGACAGTGCTCAGGCCCTGAGCTCAAGCCCACGACAGGCCAAAAAAAAAAACCCTATGACTCTATAGACATAATGTTTTATTTCATAAATTAATATGTATCTATGATATACAAACCCTTAGCCTAATTTTGATTATGTTCTAAAAACTAAGTGTCAGCAACTGTACATAGAGATTCCCTTCTTGAACACTCGTTTGTTAAATACGTCATTTGAAATATGATGTAAAAATCAATGTTAATAAATTCTTTAAAAAAAAAAGCAACACGTTACCTTGTCTAACTTGTTTACTTCAAGCTTTCTCACCCATAAACACAAATACTCACATTAAGTACAAATACTTAATGTTCCACCCAAACAAAACTATTGCTTCTCTCTCCAGTAGATAGAACTCGGTGTTCTCTCAGATCCTTTTCTCTGCTTCCATCACCTTTACCTGACCATCAAACCTCATAGTCATCCTTCAAGCCCAAGATCCAACAGCTCTAAGAATGAAACCTTACCAAAACGATGATTTCAGGGGGTTGGGGAAGGGAAACTGGGACAAAAACATGAGAAGGGGTATCAAGGTGGGAGAAGAAATGCACCTACTACCTTATGAATGTAACTGTAACCCCTCTATACATTACCTCTATACACTACCCTGACAATGAAATAAAATTTTTTAAAAAGGGAAAAAATAAAATAAAATTTCTACCTGTCTGAATTATGAGAATGTATTGTTTATGAAATGTTTATATGTTAAAAGATAAGCTTCATGTGATGGTTCATACCTGTCAGGTCAGAACTTCTGAGGATGGCAAGTTACAGAGACCCTACCTTTCTAGTCTGTGAAGGCAAAAAACTGATAATCCTCCTCATCATAATCCCCTATCACAGTCCCACAATATATGCTTAATAATTGTGCAAAGAAGTAAAAAATATCTTAACCGTGGCAGGGTAAGCAGTAAAAGATCAACATCTCTTTCAAAGCATGGACTGGAACTAGTCCACAACATCTTGACACTTCTACCCAAAAATCTAACTTACAGCTTTTCAAGGCCCTTGTCTTCAGTATTATAAGCACGTCAGCATTTAATGGGAAGAAGGATTTGAAAATGTTGTTATATCCTAAAGAACTATGCCACATACTTTACATGGCTCAATTTCCATAGCCCGCAACATGTGACCATGACACTTTCAATTATAAGACTTACTAATGGCTTAGGGGGGAAAAAATGATCATTTATCAGCCACAACTAAAAATTCTCCTTTACAGCTAAAAGCAAGCCATAGAGATAAGAGAATACCTTTCTTTTACGCAATACGCAGACTTGGTGAGCCTGGCAGAGTGGATTTCCACCTAAGCATGAACTCTTGTAGAAACCTGCAGAGAACTGTAAACCAGGTATTTCAGGTAAATAACACCGCAGGGGCTGGGGTTGGCTGAGCTGACTCCTGGAGGTTCTTTTTCCATGACTTTTAACAGTAGCTTTTGAAAGCAGAAACTCCAATCTTGTGGCACATTTACCGCCCTCAGGAAGATAAAAACTTAACAAACTAAAAGCTCTTGGTGAAAATAAATAAATAAACAGGTTTTATCCAGGAAGAGTAAAAGTTACCAACATGCTAACTACTCCAGCTCTCCGGGTAAGGAAGGTTTCCTACAATTATTACTGGAACACAAGAAGCAACTCCAGATCGATGCACACTGCACAATCCCGGTGCGCGCGCGCACGCACACACACTCACACACAGACGCACACGCGCACACACACACTCTCTCAGGTAGAGGCTGGAAAGGCAAAGGGCACACAATGAAAATTTAAATGTTCCAAGATGACCAAAGGGGAGGGCCGGGCCACCCGAGTCGAGGAGGACCGGTGAAATCTGCAAGGTCACAGGAACCTACCGGGTCACAAAAGGTGGAGCTGGGGACGGCGGTGGAGGGGAGCTGCGGAGCCAGGGGAGCCCCACGAGTGTTTGGGGGGTTGGTTGTTTTAAATAACATGTCTGAAGAAGACGCGTTAAGAGGTCTCAGGTTTGGGGTGGAGGAACTGGGGCGCAAGTGCCGGGTACCGGCAGCGCGGCCGGAGGTGTGAGGCGAAGGTGGAAGGCGGGCGAGGAGGAGGAGGACGAGGAGGAGAAGGTCCCAGAGGAGGAGGTGGAGGAGGCTGAGGAAGCCGGGGAACTGCGGCTTGCAGAGTCACGGAAACACTCGGCTCGGACGTCCCCAGCACAGGCCCGTGACCAGGCCACCACGGGGCGAGACCCGTGACCCCACCCCAGCACCCCAGCGGACTCCCGGCCCCGGTGTGTGTGTGGGGGGGTGCGGGGCCCGAGCGCGGCGGCGGCCGTCGGCCTCCGAGCGCCCCCCTGGGGAGTCCCCGCGGGAGGGGAGGGAGTGGGGGGGGAAGCCGGCACCGCGCCCCCCGGCCGCGTCCTTACCCCGGGGCGAAGCCGTCGGCTCCGGGCGGCTCCGGGCGGCCGGGCCGGGCAGCCACCGCGGCGGCGGCGGCGGCGACGCCTCCTCCTGCAGCGGGCGCCCTCACCCTTCCGCGCCCAAGATCGCCATCTCGCAGTCGGCGCGGCGGCGGCGGCGGCGACAGCCACCCAGGCGTCGGCCCCGGCAGCCCAGGCCGCCTTGCCTCGCACTCGCTCGGAAGCTACACGCCGAGCTTGCCGACACCCGACCCACCCCCCACCCCACCCCGGCCGCGCGCCACCCTCCGCCCCCCCTACCCTCCCCGCCGACCCCACGCCTCCCTTCCTCGGGAGCGCGCCGGCCGCGTGCCTGCGATGCCGGCGCCGCGCACTTAGCGCGCGCCTTCCCGCCCGCGGGCGCGCACGCGCGCGCTGAGGTGCCACGGACGCCCCAGAGCCTCCAACTCCGGACCCAGAAGCCAGCTTCCTGCGAGCATGCGCAGGGAGGGCTCACGGAGCCTGCCTTTGGGAAAACTCTGGTCCTCCGGGTCTTCCGAGTGGTCGAATGACAGCCAATAGGAGAAGGGGGCGGGGCCTGAACCTGTGGAAGAGGCGGGGCCAACCCCCGAGGCCGGGGCGGAGGCTTTGCTGCTAGCTTGGAACTTGCTGCTGACTTGGGACTTTCTGATCCACCGCGGAATCCTGCGCGTGACCTCAGCTAAGATCCTCTGGGCACTGCCATTCTCTTCTCCAAACACACTTTGCCGCAGAAGTAGGCTGTTAATGAATACTTCCTGACCTAGCTCAGTATTTGACTTAGAACCCATTGCAAAAAGTAAAGACTTGCACTTAGTAGTTAGTCCTACCAGACTTGCCAGCTCATTTTTATTAGTAATCAGATCGCTCTCCCCCTCTGTCAACCTGTCACCCCAATAACAGAGCGAATACCTGGTGAGAAAGTTTGTATGTCAGCGGCAATTTTCCACATAAATCCTGTAAGGAAGTTTCTGTTATCTCCATTATAAAATGAGTCAACCCATTTACCTAGTGCTGATGAAGATTTGTGTAGCTTTTGTAAGATCTCCCTGTTAATACAAGTGTGCGTGGACTGCATTACTCACCACATAATCTAATCTACTTCAGAGAGCTAAAATATTCAAGCATATGTGTCTACAGTTTATTAAAAAAAAAAAAAAGCAAACACCTAATCCAATCCCCACAAATTCCCTACATCCACTTCCCAAATTTGTTGTTACCTTGGCTTCCTGTGGTCTCAGGCTAGATGTTTCTGCAACCTCTTCAAAGCCAGCCTCCTACTTCATTCTATGGGACTATTACTATTTATCACTCTAATCACATTTTAAGATTTGTCCGTTCTAAATTTTCCTTTAACTGTAGATGGCCTTTCTAAGTCTTTTTCCTCTTTTCCTGTCACAACTAAACTTTTTGGTAGAATTGTGCACCAAGAATAACAGAGGAGCAGGGTGTGGTGGCTCCAGCCTGTAATCCTAGCTACTCAGGAAGCTGAAATCTGAGGACCAAGATTCAAAGCTAGCTCGGGCACAAAAATACCTGAGATTCTTATCTCCAATTAACCTCTAGAAAAATGGGAAGTGGAGGTTGGCTCAAGGGTAGGGCGGTAGCCTTGAGCTAAAGAGCTCAGGGACAGCGCCCAGACACAGAGTCCCACCCAGCCTCCCTGACCCACAAAAAAAAAAAAAAAAAAAAAAGAAGAATAACAGGATTCCGTGAATTTGTCTCCACTTCAGTGTATCAGTTCCTGCCTCTAACTTCACCTAAATTAGGTGCATTATCCATATGATCCACAAAGATCATTCTAAAGCTTCCATCTGAAAATGTCACTTCACAATTCAAAATCATCCATTGGTTCTTGAGAAATCTCAGGATACATCAGTGATATTCAAGGCTTTAGTGCTCACATCTCTACTGCTCCTGTTTCAAAATCTCTCCAGAGATCTTTAAAGTGCTCACTCTTCTTTCAGCTTAAACACATACTGTTTCCTCTACATTTTCTCCACTTTTTGCCTTCAGGTCCATTTAAGCAAATTAACAGCTGCTAATAAACAACTGGTCAGAAGTTCCATGCATATCCCGCGGGGTCTCCACTCCTCCAGAAGTCTAAGGTTAAATCTTTCAAAGTAATCAAAGGGTGTGAACAAATTTAGCCCTTTTGAAACACTTTGGCAAGTTGCCTTCCAGGAAAGAACCCAGGATCAAAGCTCAGCTCTGTCACTGAAAGCCACATTCTGACTTGCATGGCCTTTGTCATTTTTATTTTTATGGTCTCTTCCTCCACAAATTAATATTGCAACTTCTGTAATCTGACTACATTTGTATTGTGACAAATGAATTGATATTAAGCTCACTCTGTGATTGCTTATAAGCTACAAGTTTTGGCTAGTTTACATGAAAAGGCACCTCAGTTACAATACTAGTATAGGCATATCACATGGCATTTAGTAATAAGTAAATAACTTGCTTGGAAAGCAAGTAAATGCTTGTAATTATCTAATGAATGAGCATAATACATAAGCAATAATTTATTATTATTATTAATTTTCCCACAGCATGATATGAGAAGAGATGTGATTCTCTATTGTGTGTGCAAGTGATCATAGTATATTCTTATATGAATGATTGTGATATGTTATTATTGGTCCCGATTGTCCCTTCTTTTTCTGGACTGCTCACAAGAGTAATGTTTCATGGAGATACTGAGTCACTGTAAAACTTTGTATTATTAATTTTTTTCTTCACATCCTTAGATCAAGTATTTATCTGCCTTTTGTTTCTACTTGACAGTTCACTTTGCGTTGTTGTTAAATAATTTAATCCTTTAGGATTTGTTTTGGAATGATGGTCTTTGTTTTCTCTAAGGGGCTCATTGGTATTCCCTAGACTATTTATTAAAGAATCTTTCTTATAACTATAAATGATACTAAATTATGTCCATAAGTTTGTTGATAGCTCTTCCTTCACAAACTGAAGCTGTTCTCATCCAAGTGAGTGTGGGCTATAGTCAGCAACTTGGCTATAACATATCCACTAACACAGAAATATCACTTCCAAGAATAGGTTATGAGGGAGTTTGGCCTAGCGGTTAAAGTGCTTGACTAGCATGCACAAAGACCCAGGTTCGATTCCTCGGTATCCCACATACACAACCAAGCCGGAAGTGGCAGAGACGAGACACAACCAAACCGGAAAAGTGGCAGAGACGAGACGGCGACAGAGAGCGCGGGGCCAGAGCGAGCAGAGCCAGGAGCAAGCGAGAGCTGGCCGGGCCAGAGCAAGCCAGGGCCGGAGCGAGCGGGGCCAGGAGCGAGCGAGCGGGGCCAGGAGCAGGGCCGGGCGGAAGCAAGCGGGGCCAGAGCGAGCGGGGCCGGAGCGAGCGGGGCCGGAGCTAGAAAGAGGGCTTAGCCCGGCCGGAGCGAGCAGGGCCAGAGCGAGCGGGGCCAGAGCGAGCGGGGCTTGAGCTAGAAAGGGGGCCTAGCCGGGCCGGAGCGAGCGAGAAAGAGAAAGGGGCCAAAAAAAAAAAAAAAGAGAAGGTATTGTGGTCCTTTCCACACTATGGGATCCTTAGCAGCTACCAATGGTAATGGAACAATCACCACTGAGTGAGGAACTGAAAGCATCTTGGTAGCAATTACTGAGACCTCCTGCCAAGTGCCAGACACAGTAGAAGATGATTGTACTTTGACTACAACCTCATCAGACACCTTGAGCCAAAACCACCTAGCTAAATCTCTTTCACACTCCTGACCCACAGATGTGATGAATCAACAATAAATGTTTATTGTTTTAAGAATAATTTGTGGGGGGGGGAGGGAAATGGGTACCAAGACATGTGAAAGGGTATCAATGTATGTGAATTAATGCACCTTCTATCTGGCAAATATCATGTAACCCTTTTACTAATTACAATAAAAAAAAGAAGTAATGTACCCATTACCTAACAAATATGACTATAACCCCTCTATACATCACCCCGACAATAAAATACAGTAAAAATATACTAAAAAAATTTTTAAAAAAAGAATAATTTGCCAAAAGGGAAAGGGGGAAAACAAGATGATTGGGAAGGAGTGGGGGAGGGAAATAGGGACAAAAACATGAGGAGTATCAATGCATGAGAAGTAATGCACCTACTACCTGACGAATGCAACTGTAACCCCTCTATACATTATCCCAACAATAAAAATAATAATAATTTGCCATCTGGGCAAGAGACAACCAATACACTAACCCACTGGTTCTCAACCTGAGACAATTTTGGATCCTAGAGGAACCTGGAAGTGTCTGGAGAAGATTTTTGTAGTGGTGTTTTGGAGAGGTAGTTTTCACTGGCTCTTAACAAGTAGTTAACATCACATATGTTAACACTGAACAATGCACAGGGCAATTTACATTATGATTGAAAAACCATGCACTTTGTACTCAAAAGTTTCCTCTTTCATATGTGTTTGTGAAAACCATGGGTTTGAACCATAGCCATTACTCAAATGTTTCTTTCTTCATTTCGTAACTCTTTCTGGTTTTCTCCCCATGATCCACTGCTGGTCAAAATCCAATATAGAGTGTTGCACCCATTTGGACAATGCTGCTCCTTTCAACATTCCTTTGAGGACAGTGAAATTAACATGATGCCCAACTTCTCTTCCTTGATGTCCTCTCTCCTATCTACCTTTGTCAAGTATATACATATTTATCAAATATTTTACACCTAAGGATACTATATGACTAGCAGCTGTATCCTCTGAAGCAAACTATTTTGGGTGATTGTACTAGGTGGAGCTCTGTAAATATAGAAGCATTAGCTAGATAGATACCAGTATATTTTTTTTATATTACACACACATACACACAATTTTGGGGAATTGCATCAGGTGCTATTTGGTATTTGTCACAGCAACACAGTCAAAGATTGACAAGTTCCTTGATGACTATCCATCTCCAATCTGGACAGCCAGATAAACCACTGGCAATGACAGCAGCCCAGAGTCTCAGAACAGAGTAGCCAGTGGTAGTCTTCAGTAGGAGGCCAAAGACCCAAGAGTCTCCAGACTCTCTCTTGACCCTGGTGCAGGTCAAGACTGCAAAGGTCAAAAAGTGTGAAGTGTAAAGTTCAAGGGCAACAACAGAAGAATATGCACCGTGCTGAGGGAGGAACTACTACTTCTTTAATTCTATTTTTAGTATCTACTCTGATGAACATTATAATGCTCATTATAGTGAACGTTATATAGTGTTTGGATTGATTGATATCTGTTTGTATTTCCCAATCAAAATGTTATGGCTTTCTACATTGTTTCTTCCAGCCAAGAGGAAATCCAGCTGGGATCCGCCCAGCTAAACCATTTGAAATCAGGAGATTGTAGGGGACTAGAGTAATACTTAACTGTTTAAAGTACGTTTGTTATAAAGCATTACTGAAGCAATATATAACACAAAGAAGCTCAAATGAGATTTCATTAGTGAGGACACTGTGTATTTGTATTTGAAATATGTCAGATGTTTGTACATAATAAATATCCTCACATATTTATTCCTTTTTTTCTTTCATTTGTTCTCCTTTCTTTTTTCCTTCCTTCCTTCCTCTCTTTCCTACTGCCCAACCCTTGAGCCAAGCTCATTTCCCATTTTCTGGAGGTTAAATTGGAGATAAGAGTCTCAGGTCCTTTTGTGCCTGGGCTGGTTTTGAACCTTGATCCTCAGATCTCAGCCTCCTGAGTAGCTGGGAGTACAGGTGTGAGCCATCTCGCCCGGCTTCCTTCTTTATTTCTTTGTTTCTTTCCTTCTTTATTTCACCTTCCTTTCTTTTCTTCTCCCTCCTTCCTTTCTTTATTTTTCCTTCCTTCTTTTTTCTTTCTTTGTCTTTCATGTTTGCTTGCTTTTTTCTCTCTCCTTCCTTCTTTCTTTCTATCCTCTCTCTCTTTCCTTCCTTTTTTCCTTCCTTCCTTCCTTTCTCTCTTTCTTCCTTTCTCTCTCTCTTTCTCTCTTTCTTTCTTTCTTTCTTTCTTTCTTTCTTTCTTTCTTTCTTTCTTTCTTTCTTTCTTTCATCTTTGCCTATAACTGTGGCTAGTGGGCAACTCCAGAACCTCCTGCTACATTCTCGTGGGTGCTGATATTACTGAGTGCTGGCTATTTATACCTTTTGTTTTATTTATTTATTTATTTTTACTTTACTCTTTCTCTGAAGAACTTGTTTTACTACCTTAGGGGCAGTATTGACATGAGGAAATATTTTTTCCATCACCTCAGTAGCATTTTAATTATTGAATTTTCCAGAAAGATATCTCATGCTGGTCATAGTGGTACAAACTTGTAAATAAGGAAGGCTATAGGAGAGGATTGTGGGCTAGAGGCCTGTGTGAACTATAAGGTGAGACCCTTGAGGCATGGTGGTAAAGTCAACTTTACAGAGACACAGGAAGGAAGTTTGTGGCCTGAGACTGATCTGAGATAAACACTAGAGACTCTATCGGAACAAATAACTAAAGCCTAGTGAATATTGGAACAATGAAGTTTCCTGAAATTGGTTGGGGAAGTAAAGTGAGGAGAAGGAATAGACATGTTAAAACCCTCCTAAGGCTGGGAATGTGGTTTAGTGGTAGAGTGCTTGCCTGGAATTCATGAAGCCCTGGGTTCCATTCCTCAGTATCACATGCACAGAAAAAGACAGAAATGGTGCTGTGACTCAAAAGAAGCTCAGAGACAGTGCCCAGACCCTGAGTTTAATCCCCATGACTGGCAAGGAAACAAAAACAAAAACAAAATCCTCCTTGAATTCTCCTTGTCCAACGGACTCATGCTAATAAAAAATATAGGGAAAAAGACTATGGCTCAGACTCAAAGGAAAATAGGCTCAACCGTTTCTCTCATTTGTCATAATCAGTAGAAACCTTGGGCTCTCCTAGCAGAGATTTACAATAGAACGAAACCTAGATACATAAGGCCATATAGTATGACACTAAATGAAAGGACCTCCAGGATAAGGAAACAAAAGCCATATAATGAGTAATTGTTGTCCTTAATGTACTATGTTATCTCTCATCTCTTTTGTTGTCTCTTGGTTATCTCATAATGTTACAGTATTTCACCTTATTATCTGATATATTGTATATATGGGTATTTGGTTATTTGAAAGAGGATAGGGAAGGGGTGAAAACAAGATGAGGGGTGGGGATGGGGGGAGGGAAATGGGGACCAAGACATGAGAAAGGGTATCAATGTATGTGACGTAATGCATCTTCTATCTGGTGAATATAATGTAACCCTTCTATTAAGTACAATAAAAAATATATGAAAAAAAAAGACTATGGCTCTAGTGAAATAGCACTTCAGAGCCAGCCACTGGTTGGTGGCTCATGAGTATAATCCTAACTACTCAAGAGGCTGAGATCTGAGGATTGAGGTTCAAAGCCAGCCTGGGCATGAATGTTCATGAGACACTTATGTCCAATAAACCACCAGAAAACCAGAAGTGGTATTGTGGCTCAGCATGGTAGTGTGGTAGCCTTAAGCTGAAGAGTTCAGGCACAGCACCCAGGAGGGAAAGGTGAAATAACACTTCAGTTCAAACTCCAGTATAGTCACTATATATATAAGATATTAAGAAATTGGAGGGCCACTCCTTGGCATTTATTCAAATGTCCAGAAACAAGAACATACTAAAGCCACTTGCACAACAATGTAGCACTATTTATCATAGCTAAGATGTGGAGACAACCCAGATGGCCTTTAGTAGGTGAATGGTCAACAATGTGGTATTTATACACAATGGAATTCTATGCTGCCATCAGAAAGAATGACATCACCCCATCTATAAGGAAATGGAAAGACTTGGAAAAAATTGTATTAAATGTAGTAAGCCAGACTCAAAGGAACATAGAGTCAATGGTTGCCCATATTTGTAATAATTAGTACACATCTAGGACTCTCCTAGCAGAGGATTACAATAGCTCCAAACCCAGGTACATAGGTCATATAGGATGAGACTAAATAAAAGGATCTCTAGGATATGGAAAGAAGAGCTTTATCTTGGATGATTGTTGTTCTTAATGTACTGTGTTATTTCTTTTCTCTTTTGTTGCCTTTTGGTTAATCGCATATTGCTACTGTATCTTACTTTTCTACCTGGTATATTGTATATATGTTTATTTGTTTAGTTGAAGCAGGAAAGGACAGGGGAAAAAAACAAGATGATTGGGAGGGGGTGGGAGGAGGGAGAGAGGGACAAAAACATGAGAAGGGGTATCAATGTGTGAGAAGTAATGCACCTACTATCTGGTAAATGTAACCCCCTATACATTACAGTGACAATAAAAAAAGAAAAAAAGAAATTGAGGGGCCAGGAGTATGATGTAGGTGCCAGGAGTCTAAACTGGCCTAGTGGTAGAGTGCTTGCTTAGCATGCACCAAGACCCGAGTTCGATTCCTCGGTACCACATACATAGAATAAAGCCTAAAGTAGTGCTGTGGCTCAAGTGGCATAGTGTTAGCTTTGAGGAAAAAGCCCAAGGACAGTGCTCAGGCCCTGAGTTCAAGCCCTAAGACTGGGGGAAAAAAGAAAAAGAAAAAAGGAAGAAAAGTTGGATTAAGAAGTTTATGTGATCAAGACAATAAAAATAATGACATTCTTTGTTTTAAATTCTCATGTGGATTTAAGCTATGGATGAGAACCAAAGAGAAGACATTCGGGCTTGTGAATATTTTCCTAGTTACATTTTTTGACGATTTAGCCTTTAAATGTCTGTCTGAGAAAATTTCGGAGACTATGAGGTGAAGTCTTGGCTCTTATTTCTTAGGGAGAGAGAAATTTCTAAGTAGCAAACAAAGATGATTTCAGTTCCTTCCTTCCTTCCTTCTTTTCTTTCTTTCTTTCTTTCTTTCTCTCTCTCTCTCTCTCTCTCTCTCTCTCTCTCTCTCTCTCTCTCTCTCTCTCTCTCTCTCTTTCTCTCTTTATGCCAGTTCTGGGGCTGAACTCAGGACTTGGGCACTGTCCTTGGACACTTTTTGCTCAAGGCTAGCACTCTACCACTTGAGCCACAGCATCACTTCCCCCTTTTTCTTGGTATGTGGTACCAAGGAATTAAACCCAGGGCTTTGTGTATGCTAGCCAAGCACTCTAGGATTAGGCCAAACACCTGTCCCTTCAGTTACAGTTAAAGAATTTATTGACCATCAGTTACATGCCAGGAATTAAAAGTGCAAAATTGGGAGACAAAATATAGTCTCTGCCCTAAAGGAATGTATTCAAATAATGATATCAATGTACTCTAAAAACCCAGTGATGGAGATTATACAAAGCTTGCTGTGATTGGAAAGTGTGGAGTATGAGAAGGAAAACCAAGTCTGTCTCAAGAATTTAAAGATTGAATAAAAGCAAAAAGAAAGATTTATGCTGGGTGCAATGCTGCATGCCTGTAATCTCCACACTCGGGAGAATATAATAGAAGAATCTTGAGTTGGATGCCTCCCTGGGATGAATAAGGAGTTTCTGTATCAAGAAACCAAACTCAAGGGTTTATATGAACAATACCTAGCTTGAACAGTGGTGTGGTCTCTGAAATAACAGAGTATGATGTAGAATTGAAAGTTTCATTTGCCCAAATAGAATAAAAAATATGTTAGGTGTTTTGTTTTATTTCATATTTTAGGAAAATAATATTTGAACCTTCTGGGTTTTGTAAACTCCTTGTAGACAGACAGCGATGCAGATAGAGATCAAGATTTGTTATTTTCTCCTGCATCTCAACACCCAATAATGTGCCTGGTACTATGTATGAATACAGCTAATAGTTTTTGAACAGATTACTTAATTATTAAGCCAGTAAACCTTTGCCAGAATCCAGTAACAAATATATTTTATTTGTTTGCTTGTAAATAATTGTCTTGAAAAACTTGTCATTCTTTTTTTTTTTTTTTTGGTGCCAGTCCTTGGACTTTCTCAAGGCTAGAGCTCTACCGCTTGAGCCTCAGCACCATTTCTGACTTTTTTCTATGTATGTGGTACGGAGGAATCGAACCTGGGTCTTCATGCATGCTAGGCACGCACTTTAACCAGTAGGCCAAACTCCCGGCCCAAACTTGTCATTCTTAAATTGGCTTCAGGAAAGGATAACTTAATATGCTGCCATTTATTTACATATTGAACACATGCATTTTTTTTTGTTTGTCATATGGCTTGAACTCTGGGCATGGGCCCTGTCCCTGAGCTGTTTAGCTCAAGACTATGGCTCTACCACTTGAGCCACAGTACCACTTCTGATTTTCTGGTGGAGACAAGAATTTCACCAGCTGACTCTGAACTGCAATCTTCAGATCTCAGCCTCCTGAGTTGCTAGGATTACAGCATGAGCCACCAGCATCTGGCTGTGCAATTCTTTTATACATATACATCTACCTTTTCATATTCATTTGGCATAAACTTACTGGAAACTTGCTTAGGTGCTGGCCCTGTGCTACACAGATTTGATATTAACAAGTAAGACGAGTCTGGATTATAATATAGCGTCTCGTCCACCAAAGAAGGCAACAATTACATGCACACACTGATATTGTAAAACATCTATGGGAGTTTGTAACAATATCTTATAGCAGGGATTGCAATGCAATCATTATGTAACACTGTAATCCCATTTTGATATCTCATTCTTCATGATCTATCTATTATAAAATAGATATAGGAAATGTGTGTCACATAGTAAAGTGTCACTAACAAAAATGCTTGTTGAATGTCTGTCAAGGTAATTAATGAATTTGTCTTTTTTGGTTTACTGGGACTGCTGTCAAAACCCCTATATTCAGGGCTGGGAGTTTGGCCTCGTGGTAAAAGTGCGTGCCTAGCATGCACGAAGACCAGGGTTCGATTCGTTGGTATAACATACATAGAAAAAGGCAGAAGTGATGCTCTGGCTCAAGTGGTAGAGTGCTAGCCTTGAGAAAGCCCAGTGGGGACAGTGCTCGGGCCCTGAGTTCCAGCCCCGGGACTGGCAAAAACAAAAACAAAAACAAACCATTGTAGTAAGATGGACATAAGGATTCTTCTCTTAATGATACATCTATAAACTGGTCAACTAATCATGGCCACAGAGTAGATGAGTTATGATGTCTAATATTAACTATCCAACATTCCATTAAAGTCAAGTCACACATAAATCTTAATTTAAATATAAATAAGATTATTAGCCAAATACATCTATTATTGGGGTTTTAGTTGGTTTATTTGTTTTTTGTAGTACTAGGAATTGAACTCAGGGCCTATATGTGCTAGCCAGATACACTACAACTTGAACCACACCCTAGTTCTTGTTTATTTCTGTGTTAGATTGGTGGGTAGTGGGGTTGTGGTCCTGGACTTGAAACGAGAGTCTTATTCTAATAATTATTTGATTTTATTCAATAGATACTTATTTAAGATTCATATACATTTTGCAGTAGATGTGAGGAATGCAAAGAAGAAGAATACCAAGTGTGACCAAAAAAGAGAGTGGTCATCTTTGCCTTTGAAAATGGACTCTGTCCTGGAGTGTGTGGTACCTCTTGCCTGTAATTCCATCTACTCAGGAATTGGAAATAGAGGAAGTTTGTGTTCTAGGTCAGACATGAAAAAATACATAAAGAAAAAAGAAAAAAGATTGAGGCATAGATCATATAGCACACTGCTCACCTAGCAAGTATGAGGCCTTCACTATGGGGCGGATGGAGGGGGGAAGAAACTTCACCTGCAGTGCTGGTTAGTGTATTGAAGGACATAGAAATTTGTTAATGTGAGTGTAAAAGAAAGATATACAAGGAATATGGTACAGTATATGTAAGTACAAGGAAGACTATGAACACTTTCTAGTCACTAGTGCTGTATCACTTGAGCCACAGTGCCACTTCCAGATTTTTCTGAGTAATTCATAAGAAGAGTCTCCTCAGATCTCAGCCTCCTGAACAGGTGGCATGAACCACCAGCACCTAGCTTCCCCTTCCTTTCTTATTGAGGTACGGGGGCTTTAAGTCAGGGTCTTGTGTTTGCTAGGCAAGTGCTTTACCACTTCAGCCACATCCTAGTCTGAGACCCTTAAAATTATTTTTATTCACATCCATGTTTATTATTCCTTTACAAATTTCTTCTTTGCTAGACTAAAACTGTTAGATCAAGATTGACAAAATATCCATCTTTAGCATGGTTACAATTTGATTTCTCTTTCAAAAATGGAAAAATGCTGGGCACAGTGGCACAGGCCTGTAATCCTAGCTACTCAAGAGGCTGAGATCTGAGGATCAAGGTTCAAAGCCAGCTGGGGCACAAAAGGACCTGAGACTTTTATCTCCAATTAACCTCTAGGAAACAGGAAGTGGGGCTTGGCTCAAGGGTGAGGTGGTAGCCTTGAGCTGAAGAGCTCAGGGACAGCATCCAGCCCAAGTTCAAGACCCAAGACCCACAAATAAAAAATAAAATAAAAAGTAACCTCTATGGTAGTTGTGAGTGGTAACTGGACTTCATAACTGTATTTAGTTTTATACAGGCTACCCATTGTCTTCTTCCCTGCTGAGAAAATCTTTCTTTTGGCAGCTCCTGTAATTACTGTATTTCTGTCACCAGAGCATACAATCTCCAGCTCCAGGATCTTGCCACATTCAGAGGAAAACAAGCCTAGTTGGACCAATCAAATTCTCTTACACAAGAATTTCAATTAAGGTGTGAGTAAATTTGACGTATTAATCCTTTCTGGGTGCTGGGGCTGGAGTATCTGGTAAAAGTCTGAGTCAGAAGATACCATTGCAGTGCAGAGTTTGTGTTAACTAGAAGTTACCCAAGAACAGACACCAACAGCCTAGTGAAAGATGCCTGGCTACGTAAAGGGATTGACATATAGAATGAGGCAGAACAGGGGAATGGTGCTCTCCACCATTTTTCAAACATTTTTAAGGCCTACTGGTTCTATTTGCAGTTGCATTGTGTAAGATTGTACTTCAAATGAAGTCTCTGTTCAGCTGGGCTAATGGAACATCTTTCCCAAATCCTTAAATAAATGACTTAGGATAAGAATCTATATAGCAATTTCAGAGTATCTGATAGAGTTTGCATGGCGAATGTCTCCCCATAGGCTTGTGTGTTGAAGGTTTGGATCTTGACTGGTAGACTCATTCATGGAGAGGTGATTGGACCATGAGGGCTCTCATACTTTCAAAGGAATACTCTTTTGCTGGGTTTGGAATATGATGGCATTTTTGAGACATGGGGCCTAGTTGGAGTGTGCCTTTGACCCCTGCCTGTCTGTTCTCTGTGCTCAGACTCCATGAGGTGATGAGCTTTGCTCTCCCAAGGCCTTCTGCCATAAAGTTCTATTTCATCATAGGCCTCAAAATAAGGGATCCAGCAAGCCTGGTCTGAAGTGTTTGATACTGTGAGCCAAAGTAAAGCTTCCCTCTGTAAGTTGATTTTGCTCCAAAGTTTTGACACACTGAAAGCAAAACAAAACAAAACTGGACTAACACAGTGCCTCAAGTTCTCTAGCAGTGTAAGCACACCTCTGGAGGAAGTGTCAGGTGTCCTCACAGTGCCTTGAGCTTCCTCTGTCTTTGTCGATATATGTTCTTCCCAGACATTACATTTTTTAAAGCTAATTTATAGTTTCCTTAGCCATCAAGCAGGTCTAGATTTGGATATCTTACTTAGCTTATTCTTCTGTACCACCAAGGCTTCAAAGCATAACCCAACTTCAGTTGGGAAAGTAGTTTCGAGAGCATTAATGGAAAGCTTTACAGGCCTGGAGTAGAACTTGCCTAGCACATATGGGGCTCTGGGTTTGATCCTGAGCCCTGGAGGAACAAAACAGAACAAGAAGGCATTACTGGAGTTTTGTAAGAATAGGCAAATTGGCAAAAATCCTGGTGCTGACATAGGGAAGGCAAAACCAAGTGATGCCAGGATGTCATCATTGTGGGGCATGCTGGCAGCATGCTCTATCCAAGTCATAATAATTAGACAGGATTAGGCTCTGCACAGGATCAGACAAACTTGCTTCTGTCTCAGAAAGCAAGCAGGATAGTCCAGATTTCGTAGTAGTGAAAAAGAGGTGCTGTTCAAGATTAAAATCAATGGCATTAGGGAATCAAGAAAAACATAAATAATCCATGGCAGAGGGCATGCTAGGAGAAGCAGCTATTTCAGTGAAGGAGTGTCAGCTGAAAGAGGCCTATATTTCAGAACAGCTCCAAACTTCTGGTCACCATGAACTTGAAGCAAACAGCAGGCTTGTCCCATAGGTATGAATGCACCGACATTTGCACTGACTTGGGCTTCTGGAGCTAGTCCCATACCATAGAGAGAGCCATTTCAATGTCACTCTGGCTTAATTTCTCCATGATCCTAAGCATCATCTGAAAATTCTCTTTTCTTTTTTCTATGTATATATTGCAGGATTGAGTTCTGTCTTATTCCCCAAGGTCAAGCAAAGCAGCAGGTACATGCTCATGTGCTGGTCTGCAGACAGCTCATTCTAGCCTGGCTCCCCAGGGGATGATAAGCCCCCACATCCAAGGTGGAGCATTCCACTATAGGCCAGGTCAAGAATACCACCCTGGGCCTCCAAGAGACCCCCATCCATTCTTTAATCTTGCTCCCTTGTTAAGCCCTAGATAAACCTACCACCAAATCCAGTCCCTTGCACAACCTCCAATTCCTCTGCCAGGTGTGTGTCTCTTGCTGTGCTCAAGTCCAGCCTAATTCTTTTTTCATTCTCCTCCATTTTGCTTATGCACGTGTGTGTGTGTGTGTGTGTGTGTGTGTGTGTGCTATTATTATAAAGGGGATATTCTTATTTTCTTATTGTCTCTCTCCCTACTAGTAAAGAGTATGCCTTTAAAGCAAAGACATAAATCTATGACATAAAAGACATAAATCTCCCCCAACACAATGGCTGGATTCGTAATATGTTCTAAGGAAATACCTACCCAATAAGTCAACAGCGGTCCATGAATTCCATAGCAGAGTCACAAGCAAAGGACGATGCAATGCCCCCAGTCTGGTGATTCTGACAGTCCTTACTTATGCCTATTCAATCCCTTAATATGACAAGTAAAAAGTGATTTAAAATTCCCGCTTTTATACCTATCTGGAAAATGATCAAGTCTGACCTCCCATCCCATTCACCCTTAAATTCTGTACTCAGTTCTGATACTGCACATTTTCTAAGAAGGAAGAATGATTCATGTGAATGTCCTATCTGTTCACTGCTGTTTCACAAGCACTCAGCTGGAAAAGATTCCTTTTTTTCCCTCAGCCTGCTTCGGAGATGATTCTGCAACTTCCTCTAGTTCCCCCACCCCCACCCATTTTGTTTTTTCTCAGTAAACAAATTTTTCAGTTCTCAAAGACAATAAAACATACATCTATCAGGGAAGTACAAGTAAATGTGTTTTTAGGAAACAACTGAAATTTATGTACTTTGCTTTTCTGAAAAGTAGCCATATGGCTCAAGCTGCCTCTCACTGAGTCAGTCACCTTTCCACTTCCCTATTTCCTTTTTCCTTCTTGGAAAGTTGTACGAATTTGAAGTAAGGAGGCTCAGTCTCACCTTGGGGCTTCTTTCTGGGATGAGGGAACAAAAATACTATTAGGTGAGAGGCCATTCATTGAATGCAGAGGTCTAGTTCAAGGTGAGCTAGGTGGGCTCTGCCTTGTAGAAATGCAGATGTTATAGTGGTAGGAAAGCTTATGTTAGGGAATGTTCTGATTCTTCCTTGATTACTTCTCTAAAAGGCTTGACCCACTCTCTAAGATTTTCCCCAGATGGAAGGTTGAGGTGTTTCTTTCCTAGATGGAAAAGTTCTGCCTGTACCTGAGCTTGTACCTAAGTATGGCCACATAAAGGTCTGATTTTGTAAGATTTGGTCTCCACCCTAAGCATGTAATTGTTGTCTTTAAAAACTTGGTGCAGTACACATTTAGGATCCTCCTAACAGAGGACCACAGTAATTCAAAAGCATAGGTCATACAGGATAAGACTAAATGAAGTAAAGTCTGGGATAATGAAACAAGAGGTTTATCTTTGTGATTGCTATTCTTAATGTACTACATAAAGTTATTTCTTTTCTTTCTCTTTTTTCCACTTACGATTAATCTCATGAGGTTACTGTATCTGGGATGGGATGAAGGGAGGGAAAGGGGGACAAAAACATGAGAAGAGGTATCAAGTTTTGAGAAATAATGTACCCATCACCTGATGAATGTAACTCCCAACAATAAAATACAATTAAAAAAACACTTGATGCAAGCACTCTTCGAAGGTGCTGGTCTATTTTTGTTGTCGTTGTTAGTCCTTGAGCTCTTCAGCTCAAGGCTGCCACCCTACTCCTTGTGACACAGTGCCACTTCTGGTTTTCTGGTAGTTAATTGGAGATAAGAGTCTCATGGACTTTAGTTCCCAGGCTGGCTTTGAACCTTGATCCTCAGATCTCAGCCTCCTGGGTAGCTAGGATTACAGGCGTGAGCTACTGCACCAGTCTAGGCTTCTGGTCATTGAGACAGGAGTCCATCATACAGTCACCAGCCTTTTAATGAACTCTGGATTTGACCTCAAAATGTGGCTTCTCCATTTTCTTGTAGTACAACAAACTCAGTAGAAACTAGGCCCTGTACTTTTCTATGTGCAATGTGATCATACATCCTTTGAAATACATTTGTTCAGATGACATAAAGTGGAAATAGCTTCCTACAACTGAGGCAGATTTGGAAGACACTAAGAACATATAGTTTACGTATGACTAAACATAAATCTCTTTCTTTGAAAGCAGGATATGAATAAATTGTTTTAGTTTTCAGAGTAAAAGAATCAGCTTTGTATTCAGGTTTGTCATTCAACAAACAGTGAACACCTTTTCTTTTTTCTTTTTTGTCAGTCCTGGGCCTTAAACTCAGGGTCTGAATACTGTCTCTAAGCTTCTTTTACTCAAGACTAATACGGTAGCCTTTGAACCATAGTACTACTTCCAGCTTTTCTGTTCATGTAATAGAGGAATTGAACCCAGAGCTTCATGCATGATAGGCAAGCACCCTACTGCACAGCCACATTCCCTGCCCCCAGTGGATACCTATTACATGCAGTGTAATAGAGGGGGCAATCAGTGTGACACAGGAAACATAATTAAATTCCATGCTAGTTAGTTCTGTTTTGTAGGATAAGCTTTTTATTCATTAAAAAAACAAAAACAAATTATTAAGAGGGTTCAAAGGACTGAAATGAAAGGTAAAATTTATCTTGATGGGTCATTGAGGTTTCAGAGGAAGGATAAGATTTAAAGTAGCCTTGGAGAGTAGATAAATGGAGCTTCTTCTAAATCCTAAGAAACAGGTGAATAGGAATGCCTGGCTTCAGAGAAAGATGGAAAGATTAGAATTTGAGTTGGAAGCATATTTTGTAAGTTTAAGGTTCTTTAAAAATGATCATCATGTTATAAGGTGAGAATACTGAGAAGCCACATTGGAGAGGTGGAATCTTGGAGTGGTTATTAAAAGGCCGGAAACTGCATGGTGGACTCCAATCTCAAAGACCAGCAGCTACAATATAAACTTAACACAGGGAACAGGCCAGAGAGGAAACCACAAAACCAATACTAAAAAACCAATTCAGCTGCAATCGAGAGCTGAATTGGGACACCAGAGTGACTAGAGAACATCCAGGAGATAGGACACAGGATGTGAACACAGAGACGTGTTGGTATGGCATAATGGAGCCTGAGCTGGGTCAGGCCTAAATAGGGTCAGGTCAGGTGGCAGGGTCACAGGAACTTCACAGACCCAGGCACTGGACTGACAGATCTGGTAAACTATCAGCAAAGAGTCCACCTCTTTCTCCAGAGAGTCAGGCATGCCCATTTCCTGAGGGCTGGGAAAGTCACCTTCCCTCACCAGGAGATGCCAGATCTTATCATTAACCACGTGGCCAAGTTGGCAAGACTTGACCTCCTTACTTCAATAAAATGTATATCTTTTCTCTTTGGAGATGTCACTGTTTTTCAGTGAGGTCTAAGTTATTATTTAACAAATGGCCTCAGCATTGAGTGGCTTCCAACAGTATTTCTTGTGATCATGGATTCTTTGGGCTTGAAACAGAAACTGGGTGCAGGGAATGGCTTGTCTCTTATATCTGGAACTTCCCCTTAGAAGGCTTAGAAGCTGGATGAAGTAATGGTCAGGGCTGAAGTCACCTGGAAACAATTCACTCCCAAGTCTGGCAATTGATGCTGGTGTTTGGCTGGGAATCTTAACTCAAGTTGTCAACAAGAACTCTTTCACATGGCTTCTCCGTGTAGCCTGAATTTTGTTCACAAAAAGACAGCCTTAGATATTTCAACACCTTCTACAGTTGCCCCAGAATCCCATTGTTAAGTCTCTTCTTCCTATAAATGACTTAAAGCTTTAATTCTTTTCTTCCTATAACTTCTTCCTTGATACATTTGTTCTATATATGTTCACTTCCATTGCCACCTTAATAAGAGATGGTCTTGATATTAAACTGCGTATTGAACATAGAGTTCTCCTGAGCTCCATATTCCTATTTCTCATAGCTACTGGACATCTGCTTAAATGTTCTTGGAAACTCTAACCCCACTTACCCAAACTTGAACTCTCTAGCCTATGCCTATACCTCAAAACTACTAATTATCTTCAATGCCTCATCTTGAGTATCCAGCATATCCACCAGTTAGAAACACATAATTCAATATTAGATCCTTGCTTTACTTACCTACACATTCGTACCAACAAATAAATATTGGTTTGGGGCCTTCTTCCTAAATATTTCTGTAAGTTATCTTCTTTCTATGTTTACTGCCCTAAGTTTAGCCCCTTAGTCATTCATCTTCGGAATTACTCAACAGCCTCAGTTGCTTTCCGTTTTATTTACCTCTTCTAAGTTCCAGACAATTTTCAGGAAAAACCTTTTATGCGCAAATTGAATCCTATTTCCTCCATATAATAAAACCCTTCAAGACTGTTTCCTTTTTAAAGCGAGGTTAAATGCTTGTAATAGTGAAGGTCAATCAAATATTTATAAAAGGTTTTACAATTCAAATGAGTTATTTAGATGTAACCTGCTTATTGTACATAGAGTGGTAGACTGGAAGAGGGAGAGGCCATGCAACATCTGAGACCTCATTGCCATAGATTGATAACAAAATGGCAGTAGATTCCCCATCCTTCCCTGTATCCTCCCTCTTAACAATTTGAGTCAAGATAATTATCTTTTCCAACCCCTAGAGTCTGAACTGGCTCATGATTTGCTTGAAATATTGTAGGAATGAAATGTTGATTATGCGGTTAGACATTAGGAGAAACTGTGTCCATCTACTCTCTTTTAGATGTTGATCACTACCAAGGAACAAGTACTGGATAAGGAAAAAAAGCCATGTGTAAACCAGCTGAGGTCATCTTGACCCAGTTAGCCCCAAATCAATAAATAGTATGAGTGAGCTCAGAATGGATCAATCCTAGATCAGGTCAAAAACAAATAGTAAGCTTTCCCTGAATGTGAAAAACAAACTATAACAACAACAAAAACTATTGTTGTTTTAAGCCACTAAATTTTGGGATAGGTTGATATGCAGCCTTATGTGGTAATGGACAAGTTTCTATCTTGGAAATATTTGACAGCACAAAAATGTGGCCTTAATTGCAAACATAAGCCTCTTCAGCTATCATGTTCCATCCTTCCAGTTTGCTGAATGTAATTCTTTCAAAGTCTGAGGCTTCTAAACTAGAAATTCTGCTACTTCATTACTATTCATCTGAACCTTTATGTATTCATTTAGGATTAAGACCTAAAACTAAAGCAATTGCTAGGAAGTGACTTTGGAGTTTTTCTCCCATATTAGTTGACTATGTGCAGAATTTAATATGAAGGATAATTTAGTACTCAACTACTTATACAATGTACAATGATTATGTATTCTGGTCTAATTTCACAGTGTCTAAGTGTGTATATTACATAAACTGTATTCAGTACAAAGTCTTTTTAGCTATGTCAAAATTATTATTAGAAATCAAAGACAAAATGGTATATTTTAATTTTAATGCATTTATTCACGTATACTGAGTAATAAATTGCTAATTAAATAGGATTTTGTAGTACTCAGGGATACATCAGTGTTATATACAGCAAGTTATATTATATAAGCAGAATGGCAACTTCTTGTGACGAGACCTCCCTGTCATGGGGCACGGTGGCTCATGACTGTACTCATGGCAACTCAGAAGGCTGAGATCTGAGGATTACGGTTCAAAGCCAGCCCGGGGAACAAAAGAACTACGCTAATGTGACTTCAAAGCACAGGATAATTTGAGTAGAGGAAGCACTTATATGGGAGGAAAGCTAATTAGCATTTCAGATCTTCCCCCCCACAGACAGCATGAAAACAACAATTTCTTGCAAGATGAAGTATCATTTCCCAATAGCCATACATTAATTTTCTTGCCTCTTGCCTTCTTTTTTTTTTTTTTTTTTTTACTTTTCTAGGTCATGTTTCTAGAAGAACACCACAATTACCTGAGATTCGTAATAGCTGTACCTGGGACCTAGGGAACATTATGCAATGTTCAGTAATTTAGATTTACTTGTAAATTTGAGTATAAGTAGTTCTAATCATAGTGCATGACATATAATACCTTTTATTTATACTGGCAATTAGGTATGGATATAAAATTGCAAATGATGTTCTTTCGAAACATAATCTAATAACATCTCATTTAAATGTTCAAAAATCATTCAAATGAAGTTAATCACAGTAATTTAAAGTTTTCATATTTATTATAACTTAAATATTTTAGAATACATAAAACACTTTTGAAAACATGAGTAAAACTCCTTTTAAGTTTTTTTTCACAAAATGAATATCCAAGTCATGAGTTAATTTAGTATATCTATACATCTTTTTTTCTTTTTGCCAGTCCTGGGGACTGGACTCAGGGTCTGAACACTGTCCTTGGGCTTTCCTTACGGCTTTACCACTTGAGCCACAGCACCACTTTCAGCTTTTCTATGTATGTGGTACCAAGGAACTGAACCCAGGTTTTGTTGCATGCTAGTTAAGCACTTTACCATTAGGCCAAACCCCCAACCCCTATACATTTTAAATTGTTTAGATCATGTTTAGGATGATAAGTTGAGAGCATGAAAGAAAATTAAGATACAAATTAAAGTCCACCAAAGGGGGGGAAACTATAAAGTAAAATGAAACAGGAAATTATTCTACTAAAATTCAGAATTTATCTTTGTCAAGAAACCTGCAGTTTACATTGTTTGATTATTTAATTATTAATAAACAATGATGACACAAGGGAGCATTTCTTCCCACTATTACTGTGGGCCCATTAATGTTTAGTAATATTAGTTAATATTGTGTTAATTTTCTTCCCAGAATATATTATGTAATACCATACCATTCTTGTTTATTTGCCTCTGATATGTCTTCTAACTGGCTTTAAGATAAATATGATCAAGAACTTTGCTTGCTTCAAAACTATTCATTCCCAAGATTAAAGCAATGCTGATTCAAAACATGGATTCAAGAAATCTTCATTGCATGTAGACCACTAACACATCAACAAGCTTGGTCACTCCATGTTCTGAATTCTGTTAAGAAGGCATGTTAAGTCTCTGGGGAAATACTGAGGAACAGAAAAACTAGGTTCAAATCACGTGTGTGTGTGTGTGTGTGTGTGTGTGTGTGTGTGTGTGTGTGTGTATGTGTTACTGTGAATGTTTTAGACTTTCTAATGTTATTATGATTCTCATCTTAATAATAGAGTATCTTACTAGAGCTTTCAGACTAGTGACTTTATTCATTACAGGACAGAAAAGCAGCATGAGCTTCATGTTTCTGACTGCTTCCAATGTCCTTCAAGTCACAGAAAAGTAAAGTATTGTAGGAAAATGCTGTATTGGTAGTGGGTTTGCATTCCCATGAAAGAGCTCCATTCTTTTTTCTTCCTTTTTTGTCAGTCCTACGTTTTGAACTCTGGGCCTGGGCACTGTCCCTAAGCTTTTGTATTCAAGGCCAGTGCTTTACCAGTTGAGCCACAGTTCCATTCCTGGCTTTTTTTTTCTTTCTTTCTATTTTCTTTTCTTTTTTGTAGTTTAGTGTCAACAAAAATCTCATGGACTTTCCGGCTCCTGATGGCTTGGAAGAACAATCCTCAGATCTCAGCCTCCTGTGTAGCTAGAATTACAGATGTGAGCCATTAGGGCCAGGGTAGAACTCTGCTCTTAATCTGGTTTTGGTTTGCTGTTTTTTAGCCAGTTCTGGGACTTGAACTGAAAGCCTTGCACTCTCACTCAGTTTGTTTGCCTGTGACTGGTACACTACCACTTGAGTCATGCCTTCAGCCTAGATATTTTGCTGGCTAATTAGGTATTTAATTCCATATACTTTCCTGTTCAGGCTGTCCCTGAGCTATAGTTCTCAATATTTCATCTTTCTAAGTAGCAAAGATTACAGGCATGAGCCACTGTTGCCTGTAAATCATTATTTTAATAAAATTTTTTTGGTCAGTTCAGAGGATTGACTAGAGAGTCTGGGCACTATCCACAGCTTTCTCAAGGCTAGTGCTCTACAACTTGAGCCACAGCACCACTTCTGGCTTTTTCTCTGTATGTGGTATGGAGGAATTGAAGTCAGGACTTCATGTATGCTAGGCGAGCCCTCTACCACTAGACCACATTCCTGGCCCTGAGCTAAATCATTTTTTAGTGCATTGCACATAAGCCCATCTGACTTTTGACTTGGAGGGAGACATTATTTTTATTATATTTGCTAGCAAATAAGCAAGCCTTTTCTCCTAGCTTCTAGAAGGTAATATCTTCTAAGGCTATTTGCACTAGAAGCATTTGTGGAAAGACAGTCTACAACTAAAGACCTCTCTATGATCCTCTATATTAGTACCACTCTGGTAGGATCTTCTTAAAAGTAACACATGACAGATTTGTTCTCACCATTTCTTTTTTTTTTTGCCAGTCCTGGGCTTGAGCTCAGGGCGTGAGCACTGTCCTTGGACTTTCTCAAGGCTAGAGCTCTACCACTTGAGCCTCAGCACCACTTCTGGCTTTTTTTCTATGTGTGTGGTACCGAGGAATCGAACCCGGGTCTTCATGCATGCTAGGCAAGCACTTTAACCACTAGGCCAAACTCCCGGGCCCCATTTATTTATTTATTTATTTATTTTTATGTCACAGTCTCTTGTCAAGTCATGGAATTTAACCGATTGTTGGATTAAAAACAAAACAACAAAACTTAAAACATAAGAATGCAGGTTCTACATTCAGTCTCACCTGAGTAAATTCCCAGACTTTCCCTGCACTGGCTATTTAACCTTGGATTACCCCTTGTGCAGTATTAATAGAAACACTTCTCATTCTGGTTTTCACCGGGATTTACTTCCTGGACTTTCACCCTTAGGATCAATGCAGGGTTGGAGAATGAAGCCTACAATTATAGTTCCCAAATCGAAAGTGAAAGCCTATGATAGAGACAATAAACTCAGAGCCTAAAG
This sequence comes from Megascapheus bottae, assembly GCF_031878675.1. Lineage (NCBI taxonomy): Eukaryota > Metazoa > Chordata > Mammalia > Rodentia > Geomyidae > Megascapheus > Megascapheus bottae. Next base: position 30,551,838 of record NC_143517.1, on the reverse strand, counting down.
GCCAAAGCAGAGAAACTGCATCTCTGTAGGGAAGGCGTTTGACCAGTAGAGAGCCTAGGAATGGGGCATCCTTGCCAGTGCTAGGAGATTGGAAAACACCACTCTTAATAGACCTCGGCCTTATCTCTACCACTACCACAGAAAAGATGAGATCTGAGCAGATGAGAGTTTTCAGTAAGAGACAATTCTGAATTGAGATTTGTTTTTCATTAGATGTGTCTGGAATTACTATGGGCAAATCTATGGTTGCTTTTATTTTTATTTTTTTCAATCATCAGTGGTCAGGGATTCTCATGAACTAATTTGTATTCAAGTTTAGAAAAATGAAAGAAAATGATCCTTTTTGGAGTATGAGAACCTCTTGATGAGTAATTTCAAATCTACTATCCAAGAAGCAGATTGGCACATTGCCACATGAAATGTATTCAGTTAGCATTACTTACGATTACTGATAACGAATGAGAATTTACAAAGCCTTAGGTACAACTAAGAAGTGTTTGCAATTTGTCTTTTCAGTTGCTCTGAATGTTTCACTTCCTTGTTTTAACTAATTTTTCCTGAATTGCTGATAGATTTACTCCCCCACCCCAGTATTTTCCAGTTACAGAAGACTACAAAGCACAAAGCCCTTCTAGGGGAAGAAAGAATGCACATTTAATTATGGGGTGCAAAATCTGAGACTAGCTGTGGAGATATTTTTGGGGTAGTGGAGAATGCTTGGTTCTCTCAAATTATATATCAGAAGTGTCTGCCTACTTTTCTCCCCCCTAAGATATACAGTTTAGCACAGGATCCTTAGACTGCTAAATCAGGAGGGAGTGATAGTAGAAATTTGGTCTTTTCCTGGAAGACTTTCAGGAGAATTGTTTTGGCCAGGTTTCCAAACTCCTAATGTACTAGCTTTGATTATAATAATCAAGCCTCCTTAGATATTTTTACTCTATAGTTTTCTTCTTTGGGTAGAGGGAATATATATCATAATTAACTTGACTGTGCTTTTTACTCTAATTAGTTTAAAAATCATTATATATATAAAATGATACATATAATGATATATATATATACATATATAAAAGGCCCTCCTGGAGGTGTCATGAAAATGTGTAGTAAGGCAGGGCCTGCTCTATTTGCTATTGGTCTGTTTCACTGCACCCAAGTACAAGCTGTAGCACCCTTGATTTCATACACAAAACAAAAAGTGGTGATTCTCCCTCCCATCCATTCTTTCTGGTTTGTCATTTCCTTCTCTATTAACTACATAACACTCGCTTAATAAAATTTAATGAAGACAAAATCTATCTTGAATCCTGCTTTCCAGTTAAGAGGACAACTCTATTCTCTCTGTTGGCTTTTTCAAAGTTTTAGTACCACCATCTTAAATTTAAAATCTAGTTTACTTCATTCTGTGTACATTTCCTGAAATTCTTACATAACCCCAGAAAAACAAAACAAAAAAAATCACATAGCTATAAAGAAACTATATAGTTAAAACTTGGAGATGAATAACTTTAGCACAATTTCATTTTCACTGTCTAGATTGTATAGTCTGTCACTCCTATTAACTCAGAACTGGTTCAGGTAAGGATGTGAAAGTTATTTTAATAAGAGGAAGAAGTGGTAGAGGCTCAGAGCATCTCAGAATTAGAAGGAGTCTTCTGTGCTGTAGCATGCCTTCTAGGTTTAGCCCCTGTGATAGAGTTCTTTAAAACCTTCAGAGAACAGAAGTGTGCTTGTAGCATTCACAAAGTTCATAATAAATTGGTAGTCTATTATCTTTCATTTAAATGCTTTATAACCACCACCATGCCAATTAGTTTACATTGTTCTTGGTTAACCATTCTAGATGTCTCTTTAAAATATCTAGTTTTCATCCTACCTATTAACATTCTGTACTTTATGCAGTTCTTAAGTATGCCATGCTAAAGAATGAATGCAGTCTGTTCACAAATAGTCTTACATAGGCTAAGTAGAGCCAGACTATATATATGCCTTCTAATTCTCGATATTTCAAGATTTTTTTTTTGCCAGTCCTGGGCTTGGGCTCAGGGCTTGAGCATTGTCCTTGGACTTTCTCAAGGCTAGCACTTTACCACTTGAGCCTCAGCACCACTTCCAGCTTTTTGCTATGTATGTGGGGTACCGAGGAATCGAACCCAGGTCTTCATGCATGCTAGGCAAGCACTCTACCACTAGGCCAAATTCCCGGCCCTGATATTTTAAGAATTTTGATGTTCAGATCTGAAATATCTTTCATCAAAATTAGCCTTGGAAATTACACTACCAAAGATAGTAAATAAGGCTTCCCAGGAAACACGCTCTTCTAGAAAAATATAAAAATAAATTAGATAGCAATGACAGAAAGGAGAAACATAGCTTGTATTGAACAAAGGTAAACTAAATTTGCACCACAAAATTGTCTATTTTTTTAAATGAAGGCTTATAGAATATCTGCCCAGTAAAATTTCATTGTTTTTAAAATTTGTGGACATCTATGTCTTACCTTTCCCTGGGTATCTTGGCCATGCTAAATGATGTAAGGTTTAGAGCTGAATGATGTAAGATTTGAGGGTTAATTTTATACCCTGATACCCTGCCAAAATTTTGAATCAACTCAAGCAGCTTGGGAGTGGAGTCTATAGGGTTCTTTAAATACAGAGTCATATCATCTGCAAAGAGGGAAAGTTTCACTTCTTCTTTCCCTATTTGGATCCCCTTTATGCTTGCTTCTTGCCTTATTTCTCTGTCTAGGAATTCTAATACTATGTTAAAGAGGAATGGAAAGAGTGGGTATCCTTGTCTTATTCCTGACTTTAGAGGAAATGGGTTTAGCTTTTCATCATTAAGTATAATGCTAGCTGTGGGTTTGTCATACACAGCCTTTATTATACTGAGGAATGTTCCATGGATTCCTAGTTTCTCCAAATGTTTTAACATAAAGGGGTGCTGGATCTTGTCAAATGCCTTTTCTGCATCTATTGAGAGAATCATGTGATTTTTGTCCTTGCTCCTGTTGATGTGTTGAATTATATTAATAGATTTGCATATGTTGAACCAGCTTTGCATCCCTGTAATGAATCCTGTTTGGTCATACTGTATAATTTTTTTGATGAGTTGCTGAAGAGAGTTGGCCAGTATTTTGTTGAGAAGTTTTGCATCAATATTCATCAAAGAAATGGGTCTATAGTTCTCTTTCTTTGATGAATCTCTGTCTGGTTTTGGGATGAGGGTTATAGTGGCTTTGTAGAATGAGTTTGGCAAAGAGCTTTCCTTTTCAATTTTGTTGAAGAGCTTGAGAAGCATTGGTTTGAGCTCTGCTTTGAAGACCTTATAGAATTCAGCTGTGAATCCATCTGGGCTTGGGCTTTTCTTGGATGGAAGCCTCTTATTGCCATTTCTATTTCAGGGCTTGAAATAGGTCTGTTTAGTTGGATTAGGTCTTCTTGGTTCAATGTGGGTATTTTAATATTGGCTAGCAATTCATCCATTTCTTCTAGATTCTCAAATTTGTTGGCTAAAGGTTTGAAACATATTCCCTCATGATGCTCTGGATCTTGGTAATTTCTGTCATGATGTTACCATTCTCATCTATGATTTTCCTTATTTGGGTGTGCTCCCTTCTTTTTTTGGTAAGATTTGCTAAGGGGTCTGTCAATTTTGTTAATTTTTTCAAAGAACCAACTCCTTGTTTTCTTGATTCTTTCTATAGTTTTTTTGGACTCCAATTTATTTAGTTCTGCTTTGATTTTAATAATATGCTTCCTTCTACTGGGATTGGGTTGGTTTGTTGCTCTTTTTCCAAGATCTTAAGGTGCAACATTAAATTGTTGGTTTGTGATTTTTCCAATGTGTTAATGTAAGCACTCAGAGTGCTCTGAGTACTGCCTTTGCCGTGTCCCAAAGGAGCTGTTATTTTGTGTGCTCCTTTTTGTTAATTTCATAAACTGTTGAATGACTAGGAGATATACTAGGTCTCCTTGGCAGAGGTCAAAACTTTCTTAATAAGGACCAAGAAACACAACAAATCAGAGAAAGTGTGGATAAGTGGGACTACATTAAACTGCAGAGCTTCTGTATGACAAAGGATATAGCTAGCAAACTAACTAGAAAGCCTACAGAGTGGGAGAAGATCTTCACTAACCACAATGGACAAAGGCCTCATATCTAAAATATATCAACAGCTCAAAAAATTGAATCACTCCAAAACTAATCTCCAAAGAAACAACCATCCCATTAAAAGATGGGCCAAAGACTTAAAGAAAGTCTTCTCTGAAGAAGAATTAAGAATGGCCTATAGACACATGAAGAAATGCTCAACATCTCTGGTCATAAAAGAAATGCAAATCAAAACAACTTTAAGATCCTACCTCACTCCAGTTAGAATGGCCAGGATCAAGAAATCTAATAACAACAGATGCTGGAGGGGATGTGGCCAGGAGGGATCACTACTACACTATTGATGGGAGTGAAAACTCGTTCAACCACTATGGAAAGCAGTATGGCAGTACTTCAAAAGCCTAAACATAGAGCTCCCCTATGACCCAGCAATTTCACTACTTGGCATTTACCCAATCGTCCAGAAACAAGGACATACTAAATCCACTAGCACGATAATGTTCACTGCAGCAGTATTTACCATAGCAAAGATATGGAACCAACTCAGATGTCCCTCAGTTGATGAGTGGATCAACAAGATGTAGTATTTATACACAATGGAATTCTATGCTGCTGTCAGAAAGAATGACATTGCCTCATTCGTAAGGAAATGGAAAGACTTAGAAAAAAATCATATTAAGTGAAGTAAGCTAGACTCAAAGGAACATAGGCTCAATGGTTTCCCTCATTTGTCATAATCAGTAGAAACCTTGGGATCTCCTAGCAGAGATTTACAATAGAGCAAAACCTAGATACATAAGGCCATATAGTATGATGCTAAATGAAAGGACCTCCAGGATATAGACATAAAAGCCATATAATGAGTGATTGTTGTCCTTAATAAACTATGTTATCTCTCACCTGTTTTGCTGTCCCTTGTTTATCTCATATTGTTACAGTATTTCACCTTGTTATCTGATATATTTTATATATGCATGTTTGGTTATTTGAAGTCGGATAGGGAAGGAGGGAAAACAAGATGAGGGATGGGGTTGGGGGGAGGGAAATGGGGACCAAGTCATGAGAAAGGGTATCAATGTTAGTGAGGTAATGCACCCTCTATCTGGTGAATATAATGTAACCCTTTTATTAATTACAAAAAAATATGGAAAAAAACAGATTATACTGCCTCATAATAGTCTTGATCATTTGTTTAAAAAAAATGAATAAGGTTAAAAAGGCACATCTGTTTATGGTATGGTATCTGTTTCCCAGAGCTGTAAAAAGTAGCGTAAGAACAGAAATGTACTTTCTACACATCTAGAAGCTTGAAGCTTAAGATTAAGGTGTTAGCATGATTGGTTTTCTTGGAGACCTCACTGCTTCACATGTAGATAGACATCTTTCTCCTGGTTTTACAAGGAAAAAGGAAAGAGTTTCACATGGTCATCCCTCTCAGTTTAGGTCCTAATCTTCTCTCCTTCCCAAGGCCTTAGTCATATTGGATTAGAGCCCATCCAAATTATGTTATTGTAACTGAATTACCTCCTTACAGATCTTTCTACAAATACAGTCACATTCTGAGGTATCAGGAGTACAAATTTTAAGAGAAGCATAATTCATCTTTGTAAGTAACTGTTTAAGAAATCTTAACAGTCTGATAAATGAGAATGTCTACGGTTTACTATTTGACAAATTATAATGCTTTACTTCTAACCTAGGGACTTTTTCCAAAAAAATGAAGTAAATATACTTTACCTTATTCTTTCTACTAAATCTATATGTATATACAGAAACATACAAATCCTAGACAGCATATACAAAGGAAACAGGAAAACTTTGGAAGGTTCATAGAAGAAATAGCTTGGACTGAGGGTATAACTCAGTGGTATAGCACTTAACTAGCATGCATGATGCACTTTCAATCTCTAATACTGGAACAAACAAACAAGCCTAAGACTTCTGCAACCAAGGAATGACATCAAGGTATATTTTCTGGGAATACTTTTATCTGGCCTTGTACAGTAGACTCCCCTTAGGTACGAGGGGGAATTAGAAGACTCCCTAGAAGGTGTTCCCTCTTTCTACTTCATGTCCGCACTGAAGAAGCTCCTCAGTCTCTGTCACACCTTCCTGCTCTAATAATGCTCTTCCCTAGTGGGCTCAACTGAACCTTCTGACTGCTGAGCCAAACTACATCCTTCCTACTTTAAAAAGAAAAAAAATCGGACCGGGAGTTTGGCCTAGTGGTTAAAGTGCTTGCCTAGCATGCATGAAGACCCAGGTTCGATTCCTCGGTACCACATACATAGAAAAAAGCCAGAAGTGGTGCTGAGGCTCAAGTGGTAGAGCCCTAGCCTTGAGAAAGTCCAAGGACAGGGCTCAGGCCCTGAGCTCAAGCCCAGGACTGGCAAAATAAATAAATAAATAAATAAATAAATAAATAAATAAATAAATAAAAATAAAAATATGTTCTCTTAAAAAAAAAAAAGAAAGAAAGAAAATCCTCCAAGATATAGAAAGAAGAGCCATATAAGGTCTGACTGTGGTTCTTAATGTACTGTTATTCCTCATTGTATCTTGTTATCTGATATATTGTATATATGTTTATTTGAAATAGGATAGGGAAGGGGTAACAAGATGAGGGTTGGGGGAGGGAAATGGGGACAAAAACATGAGAAGCAGTAGCAATAATTGTTAAGAAATGACAAATATAATGTAACCCTTCTATTGATTACAATAAAAAAAGAAAGAAAAAGACACTAATGGGACAGCTGAACCACAGAGAGTAACAAACCTTGTATGACAATATTTGTTCCTACACATATGTATGACAGTTTAATTTATAATTTGGGTACAGTATGATAGTAACAATAATAAAATAGAACATATATATATTTAACTTTATATGATAATAAAAGTTAAGTAATTATGATCTCTCTTTCCCCAAATATCTTATTATCCTTTCACTTTTTCACTTAAAGGAATCCTTTTATGGCTTCTCTGTTGTCATGTCTGAATCACCAGCATCATTGCTCTTGTTCTTTGTGACCATTAATAAGTGAAGTAACTGTGATGCGAGTAAGAGATCTGGGATGCAGGGACAGTCAATCTGATGGATGGTGAGTGGACAGTAAGCATGTATAGTGAGATCACTGGACAAGGCATGATTCACATCCTGGGTGGGACTGTGCAAGATTTTATCACATTACTCAGAATAGTATGAAATTCAATACTCATAGTCTAAGCAAAGAGGCTAGACTTGTAATTCTAATTTTTAGGAGGATCCCATAACTTAAGGAGCTTAGGGCCAGCCTAGGGCAATGAGAATCTCTTTCAAAAAAGTATGAATAAGCTGGTGTGGTGACACACGCCTGAAATCTTAGCTACTCAGGAGGCTGAGATTTGAGGATCAAGGTTCAAAGCCAGCCTGGGTAGTACAAAGCTGAGAGACTCTTATCTCCAATTAATCACTAGAAAACAGGAAGTGGGGCTGTAGTTCAAGGATAGGGTGGTATCCTTGAGCTGAAGAGCTCAGGGACAGTGCCCAGGCCAGAGTTCAAGCCCCATGATCCCCCCCCCCCAAAAAGTAAAAATAAATGAATAAATAATAGCCACTACATATTCCCCCAGACAGCAAAGGCCAAATGAGTATCAGATTGCAGTAAGGATCCTTAGGCCCTATCCTTTGCTTGAAATCTGGGAATTTTTATCTTTCCCTTTGCTGACAAGATAGACCAAGGGGGAGACTTGATTTTCACTATACACTTGTTGTAATAAGACCCCCCTCTCCCTCCCTCTAAGGCAGGACCAGAAGTCTGATACTACTCAGCAACGGTCAGGCCATTTCTCCCCTCCACATGTCGCTGGAGGTCACATGGGAGCCATAGGAAGTTACCTCTCCCTTCTGGCTCACAGGTGTAGGAGAGGCCCACTAGGAGGGCTGAACTCTCATTGCCACCCAGTAGTAATATGGAACCTCTCTCCAGCTGGACATGGTGGAAGTTAAGTGGAGAGTCTAGACTTCCATCTTCCACATGTCAATGACAAGACGGGGCTTCTTCCCCCCTTTATAGCAATATGAGAGGAGGGCTGCTAGCATGCAAAACTTAAACAGTCTTATGTGTAATGATAACTATGTCTGTGTTTCACCCAAGAGATATGGTGTTTCTTTCATCCCAAGAACCTGGTATATGTCAAACCGAAAGAGATGACAAAATCAACACATGCTGAACCTATGTTTCAGATGTTAGTATTATCTTAGGTGAAATTTAAAGCAGCTACATTAAACATGCTTCAGTAAGCAAAAGGAAATTTCCAAAAAAAAGAAATCGGACTCACAGCAGAAAAAAAGTTACAAAGAAGATGTTACAAATTGGAAAATACTAGGTAGAAAATTTAGCAAAACTATTAAAAAAAAAAACAATCCAAAAAATCAGTGAATGGACGTAAAGAGAACAAAGGAAAGAACTTGAAGGAAAAACTAGAGTTATATAACATGAACAATGGAGAGAAAGTAGGTGTGGGGGGGATTAGCAGAGTCTCTAGGACATGTGATATTAAAATAACCAACAGGGGCAGGGAGTTTGGCCTAGTGATTATAGTGCTTGCCTAGCATGCACGAAGACCCGGGTTCGATTCCTTGGTACCACATATATAGAAAAAGCCAGAAGTGGTGCTGAGGCTCAAGTGGTAGAGTTCTAGCCTTGAGAAAGTCCAAGGACAGTGCTCAGGCCCTGAGCTCAAGCCCAGGACTGGCAAAAAAAATAAATAAATAAAATAAAATAACCAACAGTTAGTTGATTCATTGGAGCATCCAAGGAGACATGAAAGAGGATGGAGCTGAAATCATAATCAAATAAATAGTGACTACAAGCAAAGAATTAGAACAAAACCAAACCACAAGACCACAGATTAAAGAATCTGAGTGAACTCCAAATAAGATAAACACCAACATACATCATAGTCAGACTTCTGAAAACAACAAAAAAAAAACATAGAGAAGGGCCGGGAGTTTGGCCTAGTGGTTAAAGTGCTTGCCTAGCATGCATGAAGACCCAGGTTCGATTCCTCGGCACCACATACATAGAAAAAAGCCAGAAATGGTGCTGAGGCTCAAGTGGTAGAGCTCTAGCCTTGAGAAAGTCCAAGGACAGTGCTCACGCCCTGAGCTCAAGCCCAGGACTGGCAAAAAAAAAAAAAAAAAAAATAGAGAAAACTGGAAAACAGCAAGAGCTAAAGGACACATTACCAATAGGAAAAATAATTTACCCACAGTGAATTTCTCATCAATATTTGTCAATTACTCAAGCAAAAGAAATGACAACCTAGAATTCCAAAGGGAAGTAAAGACATTTTTCGGTAAAAGGAAACGAAGAGACTATATGGCCAGAGCTACTATAAAAGAACGGTTGAAGAACATTCTTGACAGTTATGGTTTTAATTTAAAAATGTTCCCCTCTAGTTCATGGGTTCAATGCTGGAGCCTCAGCTGGTGGTTCTATTTTGCGATCTTCTGGAAATTTCAGAATATTGCTGAAGGAGGTTGTACACTGGAAGCCAGTCCTTGGAGGCTATGTCTTATTCTGCAATCTTCTTGGTGCTTATCTGTTTCTTTAGCTCTGCCATGCTCTGCTTCTCAGAAGAGTGAAGTACCTATGGCAATCTTCCTGACACCATGAGCTTGTATCCTAGTACTTAAAGTCTGCAAGCATGAACTGAACCTTCTAAAACCATGAACAAATAAATTCTTCCTCATTTAAGATGTTCTTGAAAGTATTTTGGCTACAGCTACATGAAAGTAACTAATACAACCGTAGCAGAAATACCTTGGGATTGTCAGGAAGGAAGGAAAATGAGCTAAAATGTAGGTAAATATAATCCTGATTGGTAATTGTTCTCAACATACGTAAGGAGGGCCCCTCCTCAGTACTTGCTCAGCTGACACTATTGCTTCAGCCATACCTCCAGCCCTGGGTTTTGCTAATTTGTTTTGAAGACGAAGAGGAAGTGGTGGGAAGTACACTTGCAGAAGTGATGGAACACTTCTGTTTATGTGGAAGCGCTGGTTACAGGAGTCCATGTTTGTGATAAAGTGATGCAGAAGTCTGTGTACATTGTACCAATGTCAAATCCCTAGTTTGATATTACAGGGTAGTTACGTAAGGAGGACAACCATTGACAGAAACTAAATGACAAAAATGTGGGACCTTTATCCAGGCTTCAATGTCTTAGAAATCTAACACTATTTCAATGTAACAAGTTTGAAATATAGCTAAATTGTCCAGAAAAAATGGCAATGATAAACTGCATTCACTTCTTTGTGTCTTTCCTGATTAAGAGGAATGTACACCAGGGAATGCAGGTTATGAGTGAGTAGTTAGAATTCAAAATTTAACCCCCAGACAAATACAAATGTTCAAAGGAAATACTATTGAAGAGATTAGGTTTTTTTTTTTTTTTTTTTTTTTTTTTGTGGGCCTGGGCGCTGTCCCTGAGCTCTTCGGCTCAAGGCTATGGGCCCTATCCCTCGAGCCACAGCTCCACTTCTGGTTTTCTACTTATTAATTGTAGATTAATTGGAGTCTCACGATCTTTAGTGCCTGGACTGGCTTTGAACTGCAGTCCTCAGACCTCAGCCTCCTGAGTAGCTAGGATTACACGTGTGAGGCACTGCTGAAAGATTAATCTTAAATACTCATTGTTACAAGTTTTTGTCCTCAAGTATAAATTATTTATGAAAAAACAAACAATACTACCCCCACCACCTTGTCCTTTTTCTACTAACGTCTCCTAACCAATCTACATCACTAATTATGGTTCTCTGGGAGATATTAATAAATACAAAGGTTATGGAGATATTTTAGGTTTTCCTTGCAAGTTTTTATGTCCTTTGACCTCTGGTGCTTTATGTTTTGGTTAAAGTGGCACACCATAGGCTTCCAGGAGAATGGTGATTAAACAAATACCACAATGGTATCCATTTGTCTTTGTTGTTTACTCTAAGCATGGTGTTAATTGCTTTATTTTTTTAATTTTATTTTCTTATTGTTATAAGGGTGTTGTACAGAGGAGTTGCAGTTTCATAAGCCAGGTAACGAGAACACTTCTTTTTGGACCATGTCTACCTCTTCCCTTGCCCTCTCCCAGTTTTAGCATGTGGGTTTTTTTTTTCTTTTTCTTTTTTTTTTTTTTTTTTTTTTTGCCAGTCCTTGGATTTGAACGCAGGGACTGGGCACTGTCCCTGAACTTTTTTTTACTCAAGGCTAGCACTTTACTACTTGAACCACATCACCATTTCTGACTTTTCTGTTTATGTGATACTGAGGAATGAAACCCAGAGCTTCATATATGCTAGGCAAGCACTCTAGCACTATGTTACATTCCAGCCCACATGATTTTTCATGAGGTTGTTCACGTAAGGTTTCATTATGACATTTTGAGACATGGACACATACTTACAATATACCCCTTCAACTTCATCCCTTTGATTGCTCTCCCTTATCCTCCATCCCTCATCCCTCCTTCTTAAAACTATTCATCTGTCTTCATTGTTGTGTTCTCAAACACTGTCACATGACTTTTTTTTTTTTTTTTTTGCCAGTTCTGGGCTTGAGCTCAGGGCCTGAGCACTGTCCGTGGGCTTTCTCAAGGCTAGAGCTCTACCACTTGAGCCTCAGCACTACTTCCAGCTTTTTTCTAAGTATGTGGTACGGAGACATCAAACCTGGGTCTTCATGCATGCTAGGCAAGCACTCTACCACTAGGCCAAACTCCCGGCCTGTCACATGACTTTTGAACCAACTTATTTCTCTGAGACTCCATTTTTTTTTTTTTTTTTTTGTGGGTCATGGGGCTTGAACTCTGCCTGGCCACCTGGCTCTGAGACTCAATTTTATCAGCTGAGCAATAGTCTTAATAACCTTGACACCATAAAGTTATCCTGTGCTCAAGTACAATGCGTAAGCACCTAAACTAGTGCCTGGCTTCAAATGAGGATGGGTCATTTACCTTTATCCATTCCCACTATTGCTTCATAAGACATAAAGGAATCAGACCCAGTTACTACATGTTCCAAAGTTTGGTCAATTTTGTTCCATGAGTACTGTTACCATTTTCCTGTGGGCTTCCACTCCTGGTGCTTCCAGACTCTCTACCTAAGATCACAAAACAGATGTAATACTTAAAAGGAAGAATGGAAACTACTCTAAAAGGAAGCAAACACACATCAACTTCTCCTGCTTTCTTATTGTTTTCCCCTTAGCCTGTGAAATGTATTTCCTCAAGCAGCAAAGGACACATTAGATACTTCATAGCATTTTCCCACTCTAGGTTCAGGCAGAATCAGTCTACGCATGTGTTTGTTTGAAAGTGTGTGCCAGGGAGATCCTTACAACCATGTACACTGTGTGAGGGGAGGGGGGGGTGAAGAAAAGTCAGGAAGTTGGAAGAATTGCAGCAGTGAATTCCACACATCAGTTTTGTCCTTACCTGTACTGATGGTTTCCACCTCTTCTAAGGCACAGATTTATAGCCTCCTCAGTACTTTGCTGTTCTTGGCTTGGACTCGGACTCCAGAAGAAACGACAGTGAGGCAATATCTAAGAAGCATTATCAATGACATGCCAAGAAACAACTCTGGACAGCCACAGAAATGAATATTCACTTCTATTAAAAGATACCCTATGGTACAGGTGACAATTAGAGCTGAGTTGAGAAAAAAAGGATCATGAGGCAAACAATTTAGGCAGACTAAACAGGAGTGGTAAAACTATGAAAATAGAAATAAAACAGAATATGGACTGAGATTGATGTTATGCCAGCATGGTGTTATAAGATAAAGCATTTAAAATGCCATGAAAACTGGGAAGGCCACCAAAGGAAGTGTGCCATGCTGGAGCCAAAAGAAAAGTTGATGTTTCCCATTCTTAGAAAACAGATGAGAGAAGAAGATTCAGTGAGAAGTGACAAAATCATAATTTTAGTATAATAAAATGAGAGAAAATTGAACTCTTTTCAAGAGAGAGAGAGCTAGTCAAACAGGTCACATGGCATAGAAAAGCTGAAGAGGTGAAGTGGGTACACATTTAGTGTCTGTTTTGAGGTCATTGGTGAACTCTGAGGAGAGAGGAGAAGAAAACCACACTGCAAGGATGGTGTGATAGGAGAGAGACAAAGAGAGTGTGCTATTTCTGTGACATTCGTAATGAAAGAACAGTATTATTGGGCCATAATTTAAGAGAAGTAGAGAATGAAGAAAACTTTCATTCTGTATGCAAATGGAGTCAATTTGCTCCTGTTCCTATGCTAGATGGGGTAAAGTGGAAGTCAGCATCTATCTCCCTAAAGACAGGTTTAGAGAAATTTTTAGCAGGCATGCTATCTTCCTGTCCTGATCACTGCTGCTTCAGATTTCAGTAGGAAAGAACCTATCAGAGAGTTGCAGGTGGCAAAATGTCACTGTTCACTGTAGGCCTGGCTGAGGAGGCTCTTTGCGTTAGAAATAAGAGGCCTCTGGTAGCAGAGTAATTGAAATGAGTTTTGAATTGAGAGATGTAAAAAGTTTTATTCTATGGCTTTTAGGTTTGAGCTTCAAGGACAGATGATAATGGTGTCTTATTATTTTTTTTATTAACCTAAGTTCTAAGCCTGATTACTTCTCGAAAGTTCAATTGCCTATGAATAAAAATGAACTTAGGAAGATATAGATTATCTTAACAGGAATCAGATTCTTGCCTTATTAAGATTCCCAGGAAGAACAATTTATTAAACATACACTCTTTTCCAAGGACAGTAGTTATATGTAATCCTTATGATAGCATGTTAAATAAAAACCTACACTCTTTTCCAAGGACAGTAGTTATATGTAATCCTTATGATAGCATGTTAAATAATGTCAATTTCATTTTATATGTTTGAGATTCAGTTTCAGTCTAATGAAATTGTCAATATCACTAAACTATGTGTGTCTGTAACATCAATTTAAGGAAATTGTCAATATCAGAAAATGATGTCTGTAACATTATATACTTATACTACAAAATGTATCTTTTCCAAAAATAGCTAATAATTAATATTTCTCTTGTTCTTAAACTTTCATTTCTAATGACCTGGTTTTTATTTCTGGTTACAGCTTTGACCGTTGGGGAAATACTTTATTCCTATTTGATAGCTAGTAGGAGGAAGATGAACTTGTCTCAACATTAAGTGCTCAAGTGTCCTGAAATGTTTCATTCTTTCTTTCTCGTTTTCTCTCTCCTTCCCTCCTTCCTTCCTTCTCCACCCTCCTTCCCTCCATCTGTTTTCTTCCTTTTTTTCTCCCCCTCTTTCCTTCTATTTTTATCTCTTTCCCTCTTTCTTTCTTCCTTTCCCTCTTTCTTTCTTCCTTTCCCTCTTTCTTTCTTCCTTTCTTTTTCTCTCTTTCTTGGTTCTGGGATTTATCATAGCAATTACTAGATAAGTGCTCTATCATGTAAGTCATAATTTCAGAACTTCTTAGTTCATTTTTCAGACAGGATCTCATGCTTTTTATCTTGAGTTGATCTTAGTGCTAATCTTCCTACCTCAGCCTCTCCAATACAGACAGACTACGATGCCCAATCTTGGTGTGTTTTCTTTGCATATGTATAAAGGGGATGGCAGTTATATAATTATTATCGCACATAAATACATACTTCCTTACCATTAATAAAAAGAACCAAAGATTCTTTACTATAGAAAAGTCCTGTATTCTCAGATAAGATTATACATTGTGATATGAAAATAAACCTCAAATTGCAGAAATGGGACTGGATTGTAATGACAGGTTTAACTAAACTTTCTGAGGCTTTTCATATTCCATTCATCGAGCTTTCCTCAAATACCATCAGTCAAAATTGGGAAGGATTGGGGCTGGGAATGTGGCCTAATGGTAGAGCATTTGCCTAGCATGCATGAAGCCTTGGGTTCTATTCTTCAGTACCACATACGCTGGAAATGGTTCTGTGGCTCAAGTGATAGAGCACTAGCTTTGAGAAAGCTCAAGGACCATGCCCAGCCCTGAATTCAAGCCCCAGGACTATTGTTCCCCATTTCCTAATGAAATGATGAGTAGGTACTGTTATTTTTATTTATTTATTTGTTGTTAAGGGTTTTTTTTGAGACAGGGTCTTGCTATGTTACTTAGGCCCTGCACTCTCAGTCCTCCTGTATAAGCCTCCCAAATGCTATGACTAGAAAGATATATACCACACAGGGCCTTCTTTATTTTTTTTAAATTATAGTAAGATACACACTTAAAGCTTCCTGTTCTAGTTACACCTTTATTGCCATTGTTGTACAGAGTTTATCATTATACATCTCTAGTAAATTTTAGTCTCTCTTAACTGCAACTCCAAATCCATTAAACATTATTTCTCCCTCTGCCCTTCTCTCATCCCCTAGCACCAACCTTTTACTTTGTGTTTCTATGAATTTCACTACTGAAGTGGAATACTTGTCATCACTGATTCACATAGTATTTATTCTTTGTTGTTTATTTGCTTCCTCTGGCATAACACATTAAAGTTTACCCATCCTTGTAACAGCTTATGTCAGAATTATTTTTTCTTCCCTTCCCTTCCCTTCCCTTCCCTTCCCTTCCCTTCCCTTTTCTTCCTTTCCCTCCCTGCCACTTTTTTATCTTGTTATATAGACCAGGCTGGCTTCAAACTCATGATCCTCTTGCTTTAGCCTCCAGATGCTAGAATTATACGTATTATTTATTTTATTGAATAATTAATATTATTCATGCTCATGAAGATTTTTTTTTTGCCAGTCCTGGGCTTGAGCTCAGGGCCTGAGCACTGTCCTTGGACTTTCTCAAGGCTAGAGCTCTACCACTTAAGCCTCAGCACCACTTCCGGCTTTTTTTCTATACGTGGTACCTAGGAATCGAACCCGGGTCTTCGTGCATGCTAGGCAAGCACTTTAACCACTAGGCCAAACTCCCAGCCTCTGGCTTTTTTTTTTTTTTTTTGCATGTATGTGGTACTGAGGAATCCAACCCGGGCCTTTGTGCATGCTAGGCAAGCACTCTACCACTAGGCCAAACTCCCGGCACCTCATGAAGAATTTTTAATGATTTAATAAAATACTCAGAAGTTAATGGCAACTGAGATGTGATATCACACAAACGATTAGAATAACTTCATTTAGGGCAGGAGTACAATTGGTGGCGAGAGCTTCAAGTCAACTACAGTAGTAGTTGCTATATATGTGAGTTCCATTCTTAACACTGTCAAAAAGAAGCAGCAAACCAACACAAGCATGTTCATTGCAGCACTGTTTACCAAAATATGGACGCAGCCCAGATGCCCCTCAGTGGATGAATGGGTGAAGAAAATATGATATCCATATATATAAACACATATTTATATATGTATACATACACACATCTATTAGAAAGAATGATATTGTACCATTCATAAGGAAATGGAAAGACTTAGAAAAAATTATGTTCAGTGAAGTAAACCAGAGAAACAAAGGTTGCATAGTTTCCCTCATTGTGGTAGATAAAATGTGCCTATAAACTTGTAAGTAAACATATTGGGTGATGCAAGTGGTAGCAAATGAATTAACTGAAGTATAATTGACTCTGGAGAGGCTCAAATAGCATTGTTTTTTAGAGAGAGACTAAGTCAAAGCTTAACAAAATCAACACTAGGAAATGGGTACATGAAGAAGGGGGATGGCACCAAGGAGCAAGTGGTCAATGAATGAAAGGGGAAAGAAGGGAGAATGTAAATTCATTCCCTGTGTATACCATAAATTCATACTATATGCCATAAAAATTTTAAAACTTAGACAAAGGGTGAATCAAAAAGGTGTGCGAATGCTGAATGGAATGACACTAATCAAGATGTATTCATAAGCTTTGTTAAATGATGCTTCATTTGTACAACAAAAATAATGTTTTGTTTTTTTTTCCAGTCCTGAGTTTGAGCTCAGGGCCTGAGCACTGTCCTTGGACTTTCTCAATGCTAGAGCTCTACCACTTGAGCCTCAGCACCACTTCTGGCTTTTTTCTATGTATGTGGTACCGAGGAATCTAACCTGGGTCTACGTGCATACTAGGCAAGCATTCTACCACTAGGCCAAACTCCTGGCCCCTCTAGTAAAAATTTTTAAAGTATCTTTTGAAAAACAAATATACTTAAAGATAAATGTACCAACAGGCTCTGCTAGTATACCAAGCTCAATCAAAGGTATAGTCAGTGGATTATGGACCAGTAATAGTGTCTTTAAAATAAAGACTAGGTTATTATACTTTAAAATAAAAACACTATACTTTAAAAGAGTAGTGTTTTTATTTTTACTTATTTGTTTTTAAATTTTATTGTATAGAGGGGTTACAGTTATATTTGTCAGGTAGTAGGCACATTACTTATTGGACACTGAAACCCCTTCTCATGCTTTTCTCCCACTTTTTCTCCTTTTCACCCCATCCCAATCATCTTGTTTTTCCCCTTCTCTTCCCTATTTCCAATAAATACATATATATATATATATATATATATATATATATATATATACAATATACCAGCTACCAAAGACAGATACAGTAACAACAGGACAAACCATAAGGAGAAATAAGGGGGAAAAGAAATAGCTTTACCTCATACATTAAAAATAACAATCAAAGATAAACCTTGTTTCCATATCTTAGAGGTCTTTTTGCTTAGCATTATCCTATATGGCCATATGCACATTGCTTTTGATCTATTGTGATCCTCTGCTAGGAAAATCCTAGACGTATACTAAGGATTACAAATCATGAAAATCATGGAGCCTATGTTTCTTTGGGTCTGACTTCATTTAAGACGTGTGTTTTTATTTTTAAAATATAGAATCAATATGAGGAAATTAAGAAATACTAAAGTCTATAAAAAGGTCTTAAGATTATGGTAAATCCCATTCTACAGAAATAATTTTACTCCAGAAACCTTCCCATACATATACACAGATGGAAGCGTAAATCTATAAATTGGTAGAAGTCATTTTTAATAAGATCACATTCTAAATAAGGAGTATTATATTTAAATATATTTGAGTTAAAGAGAAATAAACTTGCAGGGACATTGTGTTCTAACAGATTTCCTTTAGCTTAAGAAAAGTGATAATGAAAAGCATTAAGCAGTTGAGTCATTCTTAAAAATTACTTCCTTCAATTTTAAACAGCATTGATTGAAGTCTCTGCATTGGGAACTGGGGACATTTACTAACAAAGCTAGCATTTCTCCTTGAGGATATAATATACCAAGGACTGTCCTAAATGCCCTATGTGAATGAAATTAATCCTGAAAGGTACAAGTAACATTCTCAGTGTTTAGATAAAAGCACTATGGTACAGGAAGTTTACATGACATACCACTTTAGGAAGCAAGGCCAGAAGTCTGTCCTGGGCTGCCCTGGCTACATAGTGGAGCCACTTTTCTCACCAATTCGTCCATCCTCACTGGTGAGCTATACTCTTCTGTATTGCCAAATTATATATTTCTTGTGTGTGCTTTTTGAACCCCATTATTGACTTCAATATTTATTTCATATTTAGGTGTTTTTCATGTATACCTCAGTCTATTTATAGGAATTTTCTATTTCTCGGTTGTATAATTTGTTTTTGTTTTTCTGCTTACTTTTCCCACCCAGTAAGAATCCATGAGTGCTATTATCCCTGGAGATATTTTAGATATGGGAAGATTTGCTTGCTGTTCTGAGATCTTGGTTTAATCTAATCCTCTTGGCTATGTTTTTGTTTCTTTCCCCTTTAGATGTTTTCTTTCTATTTCTCTACTACATTTTGTGGATTGCATCATGCTGTGAAAAATAAAGACAGTTTCTTTTACAAGATATTCTGCCTAGCCCCTGATGAAACTGTCTACTACCTTTCCCTCTCCCACCTACATTTCCTTTTTCCTTATCCCCCCACCTTCTGTGTGTTTTATCTTAAGACAATTATTTCTAACTGATGTACAGCTTAGTGTTGACCATTTTGTTTGTATAACCAATGACTGCTAGGAATATTCTCGATTTGGGGGGTTTTGGGGGGTATTTTTTTTTTTTTTTTGCCAGTACTGGGCTTGAGCTCATGGCCTGAGCACTGTCCTGTTCTCAAGCTTTCCTCAAGGCTAGAATTCTACCTTGAGCCACTGCACCACTTCTGGCTTTTTCTATGTATGTGGTACTGAGGAATCAAACCTGGGTCTTTGTGCATGCTAGGCAAGCACTCTACCACTAGGCCAAACTCCCAGCCCCTTGGGTAATATTTTTTGAGAAGTATTTCTTGCATGAACTATGCTCACTTGTTTCAAAATGATTTGTGTTGAATTGTGGGTAACTTTCCTTCTTATTTATTTGTTTAAATTTGATTCTTTGAGTTATTTCCCATATTTTCATTTGGTGATTGGTTTTATTGGTAATTGTTTTGTTTCAAAACTTTCTTTTAGCAATTAAAATTGTTTTTCTGTCCATTCTGTTTTTTAATAATACATTAATTTTCTGTAATGACATTGTTTTGATCTTCAGTGGAATTTTTATGATCTTCTATTTCTTCTGCTTGTCATTTTAGTTTTTTTTCTTTTTTTAAAAAATAAACTAACATTGTAGATGAATCTTCCCAGTCCTTTTTCTTTATTCTAGCTTGGATGTTCCAAAATGTATACTTGCTTTAATACATTTATGTGTTATCTTACCACTGTGCCTGACAGGAGCTTGCTCTTCTTTTTATGGCTTCGTTTAAAAGATGTTTTCTGTGGCACTAATCATAAAAATTGTTAAAAAAAAAAAAGGTGTCTCCTATTTATAATACTATCTGGAGTCTGCTATTGCATCTAAAGTTTTTTTTTCTTTTTTAAAGATCTGTATGTAATATGGTTATGTTATAACAAGTTATTCTCAGTTATAACAAGTTATTCTCAAACCTTGGAAATGAAACATAGTGAAAACATATTGGAGATCACTTACAGCATAATCCAATGAGGATGTTACAAAGAAGGGCCATTGTCATCCAGGTGGCCTCCAGCTTGTGTCTTCTCACCACCACCGTGGCACTAGAGAAAGGAAAGAGCCAACAGAGGACTTCACATAGATCACATATTCTATTGGTTGAAACTCAGTCCTACAACCGCAAAGGGAAAGAAAACAGGTTTATTGAACACACACACACACACACACACACACACACACACACACACACACACAGAATGCCTTTCTGTTTCTGATCAGTTCTCACTTACAAAGTGACTCATTGCGGCTGAGTCAATCTCATGGTAATTTTCTCAGCAGAATAAAAAAGTGAGTCCTAATGTTTCCAGTACTGCCTGTCCATCTTCACCCTCTCCAAAAAGGCAGAGTCTACCTGCCTGCACCCATCAACAGGGTCTCCTCACTGAGCCTGTTCCCTTTCAGCTGTACTAGTCGTTCCCTTACCAGTCTCCCATCTAGTGGGGTTTTCCACGATGTCAGCTGCAAAGTGTTCCAAACAAGCCAATGACATCTTCCAGTGAGTTGTGCCAGAAGACTCTCATCCACATGTACTTACAAAGCTCTACCTGCCAGCTATTGCTGGCCCACTCTGCACTTGAGCTGTCCTCTTTGCTGTTTGGATTTGTCTCTCTTTTGTGGGTCATGTGGCTTGAACTCTGGGCCTGGGAGCTGTCCCTGAGCACTTCAGCTCAAGGCTACCACCTCACTCCAGGGCCTGGGCATTGTCCCTGAGCTCTTCAGCTCAAGGTTACCATCCTACCCCTTGAGCCCCAGCCCCACTTCCTGTTCTCTGGTGGTTAATTGGAGATAAGAGTCTCACATTCTTTAGTGCCCCAGCTGGCTTTGAACCATGATCCTCAGATCTCAGCCTCCTGAATAGCTAGTACTGAATTTAGTTATTTTTCAGATAGGATCTCCTGTTTGATCTGGGGATGACCTTGGATTGTCCTTCTCCTCTCTATGCCTCCCAAGTAGCTGGAAATCTCACTAACATTTTGCTTGAGATGACCTAGATACATGGTTCTCCAGCTCCACTTTCCAACAATCTGGGATCTGCCAACATACCTAGCCCTGTTGTTATTTTTATTATCTACTATATCAGAGAGCAAGGCTTGTGCTCAGTTTACAAAGATAAAAATAATAGAACTCTGTTTAAAATATAGTGAGAGACAATAGAATGTTAAAAGTATAATGGGTACAATAATGGATATAGTCAAAGATCTTATGGAGTACAGAAGGGTATCTATTACATAAAAAAAAAAAATCAGTAGAAAGCTGGGTGCCAGCAGCTCATGCCTGTAATCTTAGCTACTCAGGAGATTGAGATCTGTGGTTCAAAGCCAGCTTGGACAGGAAAATCAGTGAGATTCTTATCTCCAATAAACTAATCAGAAAAGGCCAGAGGTGGCACTGTGGTTCAAGCAGTAGTGCAAAGGGGCTCTGGGATAGTCCCTAGGCCCTGGGTTCAAGCCCCAGACTTGGAAAATAACAAACAACAAGAAAACAAACCATCAAGTAAAATGTTCATTTTACTATTCTTACTTATTCACAGAAGAGCTACAGACATTTTGGATCAATGAAATGTTTCCATCACTAGAGGGTTTTTCCAAATGCATTTTATGGGATTACTATAACATAGCTTAACATATTTCACAATTTCTCCTTATAAAAATGTGCTTTTGGCTGAGATCTGACACAGTTCAAAGCCAGCCTGGGCACTAAATAAAGTCTGTGAGACTCTCTTTTTTTGGTCAGTCCTGGGGCTTGGCCTCTGGGCCTGGGAGCTGTCCCTGAGCTCTTCAGCTCAGGATTACTTCCCTACCCCTGGAGCCACAGAGCCATTTCTGGTTTTCTAGTGGTTAACTGGAGATAAGAATCTCACATTCTTTAGTGCCTGGGCTGGCTTTGAATCTTGATCATAGACCTCAGCCTCCTGAATAGCTAGGATTACAGGTGTGAGCCACCGTGTTTGGCAAGAACCTGTTTTCTGGAATTTATTTAGTTAGACTATAAATTAATCTTTCTAAGAAATTGCACTATTTGAGTTCTCTCCTGAATCTACCATATTTTAATCTATTTGTATACACTTACATACTACCCTGACAATCTTCCTTTTTTTGTTGTTGTTGTTGTTGGTCCTGGTACTTGAATTCTGGGCCTGGGGGCTCTCC
This sequence comes from Megascapheus bottae, assembly GCF_031878675.1. NCBI lineage: Eukaryota > Metazoa > Chordata > Mammalia > Rodentia > Geomyidae > Megascapheus > Megascapheus bottae. The sequence goes on along the minus strand of NC_143517.1, from coordinate 30,529,576 downwards.
TTGAGCTCCTTTTGCTTAAGGCTAGTCCTCTGCAACTTGAGTCACAGTACCATGTCCAGTTTTTCCTCCTCTCTCTCTCTCTCTCTCTCTCTCTCTCTCTCTCTCTCTCTCTCTCTCTCTCTCTCTCTCTCTCTCTCTCTCCCTCTCCCTCTCCCTCTCCCTCTCCCTCTCCCCCTCCCTCCCTCCTTCCCTCCCCCCCCCTCTCTCTCTCATCATGGGGCTGAACTGTGGGCCTGGGCCCTGTCCCTGAGCTCTTCAGCTAAGAGCCTACCACGCTACACCTTGAGCCATAGCCCCATTTCCCATTTTCTAGTGATTAATTGGAGATAAGTCTCACTTTCTTTAGTGCCTGGCCTGAACTGCATCCTCAGAACACAGCCCCCTGAGGAGCTAGGATTACAGATGTGAACCACCACGACCAGCTCACATGTGCAGCTTTTTCTATGATTAATTGGAGATAAGAGTTTTATAGACTTTCCTACCCAGGCTGACTTTGAACCATGATCCTCAAATCTCAGGTGCCTGAGTAGCTAGAATTATAGTATGAGACACTGTTGTCTGTCTCAATCTTCTTTTTTTGTTTTAAGTATTTTTTTGATCAATATATAGTGTTTATACATAATGGAAGAGCATTTTTATTTAACTCTTTCTCTGGAGAGGAAGAAGTTACTGTTGTGATCAGAAAATCAGCATGAAGAATTCTTCTTGCTCTGTTGATAAAGGAATCATGCATCAGTAATGTCATATTATTTTTAATATCTGAGTTTATTGCTTGGCATCTTACCTTTAGACTCAACTTCGTAAGAACTTTCAAGTGTGATAGGTCAAAATGGTTTCTTGTGAGAGACACAGAAAGAGGAAAGACAGAAAACAAATGAATCTTGCGATTGTTGGGTCAAGGCAATTACTAATCTGAGAAAAGAGAATGTGTCTGAACAATTATTCAGCTAGTCACACAAGTTAAAAACCAGTCATGGATCATTCACCAACCAATACTCATACTCTACATTTCTTCTCGATCCAATGGCAAATGGAGAAGGTGACTTCTTAAATTGTTGCTCTGAGAACACCCACACCTACATGTCAATCCACCACCTACAATTTCCATTTTAAACTTCTCAAATCCTTTGGGTTGAGAAAATGATTTAGTTTTTATCATCTCAAAGGCTAAGAAAACTCTGAAAGGAAAAAAATGCGTGGGTTACATCATTTCTAAAGTATCTTGCCTTACTACAATTATTTAGGAAAAGACATTTGGGTATAAGTTTATGTCAATTAAGTAAGATGATAATGATGACTGACTGATGACAATTTAGTATGTAGACAGCAATTATAGCATGCTTTGTGTACCTAAGAATTGAAAATGAATCATTGTATCTAATTCTGGCATCCAAAACAACATTATATACTACTATCATTTGTAATTTGCAGATTGAAAAAAATTGAGGCTTACAACAAAGGGTTACAACTGTCAAGTTTCCTGCTGAGAATCTAACCTTTTGTTTCTGCCTCTGCTATCAAAGCTCTTAAATGCTCTGTGAGTATACTGAGTGTGGGCCCCGGGACTGTGTAGGTGATTGTCTGACAACTTTCTTCCTATTTCATCTGTTTAAAATGACTTCTCTTAGGGCTGAGGATGTAGATCAGTTGTATAGTGTATACTTAGCATGCGCAGGTCCTGGGTTCAATTTCCCTACACCATAAAACAAAAGAAAAAGATTATCTCAAACTTCCCTTTAGCTGTTGATGTGTTCATTCAGTAATCATTTATTGACCAATTATTGCCTCAGGAACATACTGTGAACAGAAAACTAATTGTTAAAGCAGTGCCCTTCTTCAAGCTGTTTATGGCCCAATGGGAAAGAATAAATAGAAAAGGAATTGTAAGTGCAACATTATGAGAACCACAAAGGGACAAGCAAGGCATGGTGGGTGCTCCTCAGCTGGCACCAAAGGCAGGGGATTCTGTTTGCCGTGGTAACACTGCCCTTTGGTTTACCTTCCTCCTGAACTTTCAGGAAATACAGACTTTTCCTCTTCTTTGTTCATTCTTTCATCAAATAGTGAATATAAACAAGGAAGGATTAACCAGGAAAACTGCACAATAGTCAAGAGTGTTTCCTCTGAGGTCAGGCTCACTTCCTCTACTGATTAGCTGAGTGACCTTGTACTAGTTACTTAGCCTATGACAGCCTCAGCGTTTCTCATTTGTACTAGTTTTTCTCTATTGAATGAAATAAAACCATTATACTTTAACCAACTTTTGCTGCTCAGTTTCCATCAGAGCCCTCAGCACCTGTTGGTATACTGTTGTCCACATAGTTTTCTAAAAGGTTTTAAAGATCTGCTTTTGCTGAAAATCACTTCACTTAGACCTGCAAAATTTCCAAGGAATAATAAAAATATAAAAGTTTTTTTTAAAAATCTTTTCCTTCATTTCATATCTTTTCTTTGTTTGTTTATTCTGAGCTGTTCTCTTTGAAGTCATTTTGTAAGCATCTTGGAATCCAGGAAGTGAAAGACTGACAGGTACTGTCTTGTGACAAGAGTCAAAACTGCCCTCCAGAATTCCTTTTTTATTGTGACCCAGTGCTGTCTAACCACCCCAGAGAATGATCAACTGGATCACACTTATTATTGGGATTGTTTAATATATCTTTATATCTTTCATTGCCTCCTACACCAGTTCTACTCTGTAATAGCCTAGGACCTAGTCTCTTTTGTTTTCTGTAATGGCTCAAATAACCCTTTCATTGCAGCTTATCTTGCAGTTGGGAGCAGTGGTCCTTGGATGGTATCTTCAAGCCATGAGCCCTCAGGCTGCCTATACTTCTTGGTTACAAATCAGGGATTTCCATATTTGTTCTGCACAGTGAGGCCTTACTGTCTTGGCTCACACAGTTAAAGGCTTATCAGTAGCTCTTTACTGACTACCATTGGATTTATTCTAAAAGATAGTAAAAAGAATTCAGAGTCTCCAGATAAAGATCACATCTCCACAAAAGAGTGAAGTCTGGAATGTCTGCAAGCTGACAGCTTGTGTCCTTGTGCAGTCAGAGTGTACCCTTCTTCTAGCATGTGGATTGACTAACCAGGCAATTCTCTGAGCCCCTTCATTTAGGGTTTTTGTGTGGGTTCCATTACATAGGCATGGCTGATTAAGTCAAAGCCATGGGTAATTAAATCTGTCCTAGTTCCTATGCCCTTCCAGGAGATTTGAGGGTGGTGCTCAAAGTTCTAGCCCTCTAATCACATGGTTGGTTTCTTTGGCAAGCACTTCCCATCTGCCCATTCACTCATAAGCATATATGTGACAAGGAAATCGAGTTAGCATAGATAAGAAAAAAATGTTCCTTTTACCTTTGTTACTTAGGAAATTTCAAGTGTTTTAGAAGCACGGTACCGAGTGTGTCACTGTGGAATTAGAATTGCTTCACCCTTAGCACCACGATTTCTGTGGTTCTCCTTCCTTCCCCCAAATCAGATAAACTTATACACAATACAAAATATACAGAAATTAAAACAAAAAAACCCAAAACAATAACGGAATAAACCAAAGGGGGAGAAAAAGAAAGAAAAGGGAATAAGTGCAAACAGTACAAAAAAAGCCATCCCCTGTGGCGCATGCCTGTAACCCCAGCTACTCAGGAGGCTGAGATCAAAGCCAGTCCAGGCACTAAAGTCCATGAAACTCTTATCTCAAATTAACCACCAAAAAACCAGAAGTGGCGCTGTGGCTTCAGCCTTAAGCTGAAGAGCTCAGGGACAACACCCAGGCCCAGAGTTCAAGCCCCATGACCAACAAAAAAGAAAAAAAAGCATGGTGTCAGGAACTGAGGCTACAGCCAAATATAACAACAAACATTGCTCCAGGCTGAGTGTAGCAGCTCATGCCTGTAATCCTATCTATTCAGGAGGCTGAGATCTGAGGATCATGGTTCAAAGCCAGCCCGGGCACTTAAGTCCCTGAGACTCTTATCTCCAATTAACCAGTAGAAAATCAGAAGTGGCGCTGTGGTTCAAGGGGTAGGACTGTAGCCTTGAGCTGAAGAGCTCAGGGACAATGCTCAGGCCCAGAGTTCAAGTCCCAGGACTGACAAAAAAATATTGCTCCCATCACTTATGACATTCAGAAAACTTCAAGAGCTTTAACAGCTCTGCGTCAGGAATCAGAGACAGATACATTTGTTGTAATATTAGAATGTTATTAATTACATAAGGCATGTTCATGCCTGACCTTTACATTAATAACTGATTGGGAGTTCTAATAGCAGTAGCTAATCGTAATACCTATTGCCGTTGAATTTAAGTCTCATTTGAAGTTTCCAAGAGCCTATGCTTTGAAGTGTTCTTTAGATTTCAAAATCTTAACTTTATGTAATACAAACCAAACTTTGAGGATTTGCAGAGTTTATCATAACTATTATAGAGAGTGAGTCTGTGGTAAGGCTCTAAGTTCAATTTTAAGTCATGATATAAGAATAGAAAAAGCAAAGCTGAAAATCAACAGCCCAAACTTAACTAATTTCAAGAAGAATTGGTAGAGTATTTGGAAAGAGGAACTTGAGATCTCATATACCATGGGAAGCTTTGCTCATTGCCTACCTTTCTATCCAGTTATATATTGACATCCTCCTACAATAATGGTAATGATGATGATAATAATATTTTCTAAGCAACTGCTGGATGCCAGCAGGGATTACATTATGTAATTCTGAAACAAAACATAGTGAAAATTATCCCCTCTATTTTATGTATAACAATTTTAAGGCACTTGTGAGGCTAAGATCTGAGGAATCACAGTTTGAAGCCAGCTTGGGAAGGAAAGTTCAATTAAACATCCAAACAAGCCACAGTGTTGCTATGGCTCAAGTTGTAGAGCACTAGCCTTGAGTAAAAAAAAGCTCAGAGACAGCACCCATGTTCTGAGTACAAGCCCACAGGACACACACACACACACATACACACACACACACACACACACAATTTTAAGACAACAAAAACCAATTTCCAAGGGTCTTATAGTTAATGTTTAAACAGAACTAGAACCCAGATCTTGTCCTATTTCTGATGGATTTTGAGATCAAGAAGAATAGCTTATGGAATTCTAGGTGGAATAAAGCTTTCTAGAATAGGTATGTGCAAGTCAACTTCTACAAAGCCTTGCAGTTCTGTCCCTCTGGAGTTGACCACTTTCTGTTATTCCCTTCCACACTGTGCCCAATGGAGTATGATTCAACTGGCAGTAGGGGACTTCTATACCTGGGTCATAAAGGACAATATGGCGTCGTTGTGATATTTCTTCGATTACCTGCTCCAGAGGAAGAGGGCTTCCAGGTCCTGACCAAGAATGCACACAAGGCAAGGAACCACTGTGAGTGGAACTGTAAACCAGTCCTCTGCTGTCCTGACAGTCCATGGAAGCCTTCAGAAAGAACTGAGCAAGGACTATTTACCTATACTGCTTCTCCATTGCTGACTCACAGAAACAGAGATAATAGAAATTTGGTTTACGTGTTGGAACAGTATATAATGTCACACAGTGCATGACTCCAGAATGGTGCCAACCAAAGGTTACTATGAGAGAAATAGTAGGGTAGCATGTTTTGGCAAAACAACTATGAACCAGCCTACTTCTTTCCCCAACTCTCTACAGCTAAGAATTTAGTCCGCAGCTGGGGTGTAACAGAGTATGAAAGGTAGGCTATCCACGCCAAGCCAACTGTTTTACCAACTGTTGTTCTTCATGGGAGATACAGAAAGAGGCCAGTGCCCACGTGCCAGTAGCCAGAGCTCCACTCTAATTACAATTTAACCTGACAGCAGAGAATGGAGTCTCAGACCCTTTCTCTCCCAGAAAGCCCCATGAACAGGGCTCAAAAACTTATCAAGTCTCAGGAATTTTGTTTTGAACTTTTCATTATCTTTAAGTAGTTGTACAAAGAAGTTGCCAGTTAACAAAGCAGTTTATGGGTACAATGCATCTTGATCAGTGTCACCCTTTCAACATTCTCTCCCCCCAACCCCTTCCTTTGTATTACATTTGTGGTATATACAATAAACTCTTGACTGCCTTCTCCCCACATTAACCCCTTTACCTCTTACCTTTGGAGTCTCAGGAATTTTATTCCAGCAAGAAAGGGAAAAGGAATAAATGGAGAGAAGGGAAAGTCATTAGAGATGGATTAAATAGAAACTAATTTATCTTGAGTTAATGAGAATGATTTTTCTACCACAGATAAAAAGAAATCAAGTTCATTTATAAAGACTGCAATTCTTCTTTCTTTCTTCTTTTTAAAAATTTTTTTGGGTGGGTCGTGGGCTTGAACTCTGACCCTGGGCTGGGTCCCTGAGCTCTTCAGTTCAAGGCTACCACCTTATCTCTAAGTCACAGTCCCACTCCCCTTTTTTCTAGTGGTTAATTGGAGTGAGCCCAAGCTAGCTTTGACCAGCAATCCTAAGATATTAGCCTCATGGGTAGCTAGGATTATAGGTGTGAGCCACCTGAGACTGCCGTTCTTTAGAGACTTTTGCTCATACAGTATTTGTAGTTCTAAATCTCTTTCTTGATTGGTAAGGGCCTCTTTTTTTCTAGAGCAAGATAAAAAGAAATACATCTGTGGGAAGTGGTACTGTGGCTCAAGGAGTAGAGTGCCCATGCCCAGAGTTCAAGTCCCACGACCAACAAAAAGAAAAAAAAATATATCTGAGGTGTCATAAAGGAGCAAGGCCAACTTTTTTTTTTTGGTCGGGGTAATGTATAGAGAGGTTACAGTTACATTTGCCAGATAGCCGGTGCATTACTTCTCACACAATGATACCCCTTCTCATGTTTTTGTCCCCATTTCCCAATCCCACCCCCTCTCAATCATCTTGTTTTTCCCCCTTCCCTTTGCTATTTCAAAAAACAAATAAACATATATACAATATCTCAGGTAACCAAGTCAGATACAGTAACAATTTGAGATTGACCAAAGACCAATGCCAACTTTTATGAGAGTGAAGATGTAACATCACATAGTTTTGTTGTTTACAAATAAATCTTTACGAAGAATGGGCTCTCTTATTGCATGTAGGATGAAGAATCTCGATTTATTCACAACGTGAACTCATTTACTCATTCCACAGAATGACTCTGACCACATTACAGACTTGAACTTACTCTGTTCTCACAACAAATCTTTAAGGTGCTTATGACCACTTGTGCTATTTTAAAATGATGGACTGAGGCACAGGAAAATGAAGCAAAATGCCAAAAGATCATAGAGTCTGGCTCTAGGATCTATGAGCTTAAGCTCTTTCTTCTCATATGACTTACAGAGTATCACATTTCCTCAAAAAAAAGTATTTCCAGTATATCAGATTCATTCTGATATGAGACTAAGATGGGGAATTTTAAGATTTGAAAACAGACATAGTGTGGGTTCTTCTACTAGTAGTGGATAGGAGCTTATTGGCTTATCTCTAAAGTGGCACTAATTACACTCATATTCATAGATTTTATGGAGCCCATTCTGCTATATCGGGGCTTCCCTGTAAAGATAAATCGCCTTGAGAATACTGGCTGTGGAATGGAAGACAGCATGAATCTTTAAGGGCTGCTTTGTAAACATGTAATCAGAAGAGCTGGGGCTGCCTAAGAATCTAGAGCAGGTTTTAAATAGCTCACAGGCAGCTAGGTTGGTCTTTCCAAGGCCAAGCTATCAAAAATAGTTTGTGTGTTTGAACTTTCCTGCCAACATAGGCTAAGCTTTAAAGGCCATTATGTCTTTGCCTCTTTTCTAGAGGTGAGAAAAGAGCAAACTCAAATATGAACTATAATTTGAAAATCTAAATAATCTCAAACAAGAGTGTTCACCTGATAAAGTAGTCTGAAGCCCTTGTCTTTCTTTGAGTTGCTTAGAAGCACTGTTGACCGGATACCTCTAAAATAGCAACATAAAATCATTGTGGCTATGCTAGGTCTTGGCTTCACTATTATGTTCAGACACAAATAGAAACAGTCATAAACAGAGAGAAGACTGAAGTTTCCTCCACAAATAATTTGAGAATCTTTGATATTGCTGTTTGCTTTCTCCTGACATAGCTGGAAGAAGCATTAGTACAATTTGACTACCCTGTTGTCTTCATGTCTGAATCTATTTGGTGAACTTTCCCCTGCGAGTGATTTTGATCTGCCCTTGTGGGGGAAAGAAAAGAAATAACTTCCATGCTGAGATACTGACTCCAAGGAAATATTATGAAACATGAAAATGAACCAATAAAACTAGAGGGCAAGCATTCAGAGTAATCAAGGAGTCACATTTTAGCACTATTTTCACTCAAAAAAATCCCTGATTCTTTGGTTAAAAAAGTTTAATTTATGACTCTATAGACATAATATATTATTACATAGGTTAATATGTATCTATGACATACAAACCCTAAGCCTAATTTTAATTATGTTCTAAAATCTAAGTGCCAGTGATTGTATTTAGATTCCCTTCTTGAATACTTGTTTGTTAAATACGTCATTTGAAATATGATGTAAAAATAAATGTTAATAAATTCTTTAATAAAAAAATTTATTGTTCTTTTCTGCAAAGGGTTTTCTAAATTTCCACTTAGCAGAACTTGTTATGTTTTAATGAAATTCCAGGTCATGATTATCTCATACCGTTGTTAATCAGCAAAGGATTTGGTTTAGTTTTCTAGATGAGATGGCTGGAATGTAACACGTTATTTTTCTTGCTTATGATTATAAGATGATTTTTATTCAAAGAATGACATACTGAACAATTTGTTTAGAATAGCTGGAGGGCCAGGTGCCCATGGCTTACACCTGTAATCTTAGCTATTCAGGAGGTTAACATCTGATTATCACAGTCCAAAACCTGCTGGGACACAAAAGCCCAATAGACTCAGTTGTAGAGCATTAGTCTTGAACTGAAGAGCTCAGGTACAGTACGTAGGCCCAGAGTTTGAGCTCCACAACCAACAAAAAAAAAAAAAGAAGAAGAAAGAAAAAAGAATAGCACAGGAAATCAAATAGTTACTTAGGAAATCTTGTTAATCATTTTGCCCACTAATAAAAATTAAAAACAAAAGAAAACAAAAGAAAAACTCAGCCCCTATGACCCAGCAATCCCAATTCTGGGCATCTACCAAATATCCAGGAAAAAAGGCTATTTTAAACTTACCAACACAACTATATTCATCACAGCATTATTCACTATAGCTAAGATATAGAACCAACCCAAATTCTCCTCAGTAGATGAATGGATCATGAAGATGTGGTATTTATGTCCCGTCCAGTGGGGCGTCAACTAGGGCCAAGAACCTAGAGGGAGGAATGAAAGGGACAGGAGACATGAAGAAGGCAGCAAGACAAGTGTTCTGATCAAGCTGCAAATTTTATTTTTCACACAGGGGTTTATATGCCTCTTCAGGAGAGGCAAGAGGGGGTTGGGGTACTGTTCGGGGTAGGAGGTCCAATGGTAGGATGTTTGCATATCAATACAAGCAGGCAGGTGTTGCTTAGTGACCTAATTACAAAATGTTGCCCTTAGGGCAAGGAACTATGCAGGCACATTCTTACACTAAGAATTCAGGGAGGGGGAGAATGCACCATGAAATTCTATGCTGCTATCAGAAAGAATGACATTGCCCCATTTGTAAGGAAATAGAAAGACTTGGAGCCTGTTTCTGGTTTTTGGTTTTTTTGCTTTTCTTTCCTATGTATGTGGTACTGAGGAATCTAACCTGGTCTTCGTGCATGCTGGGCAAGCACTCTACCACTAGGCTAACCTCCCAGGCACAAGAAATGGAAAGACTTAGAAAAAAATCATATTAAGTGAAGTAAACCATTTGTTTCCCTCATTTGTAACAATTAGTATACATTTAAGATTCTACTAACAGAGGATCATAATAGTTCAAAAGCTATGTACATATATGTCCATATAGGATGAGGCTAAGCAAAATGAACTCCAGGATATGGAAACAAGAGGTTTATCTTGTGATTGTTGTTCTTAATATACTAGGTGAAGCTATTTCTTTTTTCTTCTTTTCCTCTTAAAGTTTATCTCATGTTGTTACTGTATCTGACTTTGGTACCTGGTATATCATATATGCATTTATTTTTGTATTTGAAAATGGGAAGGTAAGGGAAAAACAAGATTAGTGGGAGGGGGTGGGGGAGAGAAAGTGGGAGAAACACATGGGAAGGGATAACAATGTTCAAAGTAATGTACTCACTACCTGATGAATGTAATACATCATCCCAACAGTAAAATAAAATAAAATAAAATAAACTCAGTATATCAGATCTTAAATGGCTCCCAAAGGCCTACATATTCCAGGACTCAGACTCTAGTTTGGTATTTGGGAGGTGGTAAAAACCTGCCAGATGTGTGACCCAGTAGGTTTTAAGTCATCATAGGTGTGCCCTCAGAAGTGACCAAAGACCCTTGCTCACTCATACTTGGCTACGAGATGAACAGATACCCTCTGCCACATGCCTCTTCTGTTATGAGCTGAAGTATCACAGACCCAAAGCATGGGACTGTTCACAGACTGAAAGCCTCAAAATAGTGAGCCTCTCTTTAAGTTGATTTATTGCAAGTGTTTATTATGGAAACCATTAATGGAAATGTTTTCCAAATTTTCAATTTTAAATAATTTCCCTTGCCTTTAATTTCTTTCTTTTTTTCTGTTTCTTGCCTTTTTATTTTGTGTTTTGGTGGCTTTTGCATTTATAAGTCTTTTTTTATTGTAACGTATGAAGGGGTTACAATTATATTGGCCAGATAGTAGGGGCATACTTCTCACACATTGATACCCCTCCTCATGCTTTTGTCCCCATTTCCCTCTCCCAACCCCACCCAATCATTTTGTTTCCTCCCCTTCCCTTTCCTATTTCAAATAAACAAATAAACGTATATACAATATGCCAGGTAACAAAGTCAGATACTGTAACAATATGAGATTAACCATAAGGGGAAAAAAAGAGAAGAGAAATAACATAGAACATTAAGAACAACAATCACACAAGATAAAGCTTTTGTTTCCATATCCTGGAGATACATTCATTTAGACTCATTCAATTTTTTTTCTTTAAAAACATAATTCATGTCTGAAGTACATGCCATTATGTCAGAACTGTATTATTATATTTCTTTTTTTTAAAAAAATATGTCAGTTCTGGGCCTTGAACTCAGGGCCTACACCTTCCTTGGGCTTTCTCAAAGCTAGTGCTCTACAACTTGAGCCACAGCACCCTTCTTGCTTTTTCTGTGTATGTGGTACTAAGGTATTGAACCTAGGGCTTCATTCATGCTAGGCAAACACTCCCAGATGCACAACTATAATTTTTTCTGTCAAATATTAAGCTAAAGTAAAAAATTACTAAAGTCAATACGGTCAAAATAAAAGCTTATAAATGATAGGGAATATTAGATTAGATTACTTACAATTATTTTATTCATATATATAAAATACTTCATATTTTGAGTTTATAACTACTATCAAAGCCATAAATGTCTGAAAATAAGACAGACCTAAAATAATACAACTTGATTGTAATATGTATTTTAAATTGAATGATCAGAAAAAAATTCTTACTGTGACTAAAGCATATTCAAAATAAGCTTATATCATTGCCTTGTACAAAAGGGGCCACCTTGATGGTTATGTAAATAAGACAAGTAAACCAGATCATTCTAGGGCTAGGAGTTTGGCCTAGTGGTAGAGTACTTGCCTAGCATGCACGAAGACCTGAGTTTGATTCCTTGTTATCACATATATAGAACAAACTGAAAGTGCTGCTATAGTTCAAGTAGTAGAGCTCTAGCCATGAGAAAGACCAGTGCTCAGTCTCTGCGTTCAAGCCCCAGGACTGGCAAAAAATAAAAACACAATAAGTAAATTTAAAAATAAAAAAATAAAACCCAGGTAATTCTAAATTCAGAAAGTTTGAACAAATTTATTTCAACAAGGTTTCTTTCCCCATATTAGTCTGAAAATATAGACATGAATCATTTAACTAGATTCCAAAGTTCAGAAGCATGATTAGTTGAAAGTTCTCTGATTTTAAAATTATTGTTTGTAGAAGTAAACCTTTGTCCTCAATCTGTAAATTATTAAAATAAGTAGACAGGGCTGGGTGCTGGTGACTCATACTTGAAATCCTAGCAACCCAGGGTGCTAAGGATCATGGTTCAAAGCCAGTCTAGGCAGGGTACATCTATGAGGTGCTTATCTCCAATTAATCACTAGAAAACCAGAATTGGCACTGTGGCTCAAAGTAGTAGAGCACTAGCCTTGAGCTCAGGGACAATGCCCAGGCCCTGAGTTCAAGCCCACAACAGACAAAAAAAAAGTGAACAACTTTCTAGATTTGTTAGGTCTTGAACATAGAATGATTTGTTGCCTTACTTACGTTGGGGCAGGAGCTAGAGGTAGCTCAGTGGTGAAAAAGAGTCTTAGAATGCATGAAGCCATAGATTCAATTCTTTGCACTAAACCAGAAACAAACTGAAAGGAAAGGAGGGATGGAGGAAGGAAGGAAGGAAGGAAGGAAGGAAGGAAGGAAGGAAGGAAGGAAGGAAGGGGGAGGGAGGGAGGGAGGGAGGAAAGGAAAGGAAAGGAAAGGAAAGGAAAGGAAAGGAAAGGAAAGAAAAGGAGCAAAGGAAGGGAGGGAGGGTGAGAAGGCAGAACATATAATAAGGTCAAAGAGAACGTTTTCTTCCCTCTCTGAAGGTTTGGATCTTTGACACTGCTAACAATAGATGGATAATAGGTGGCTTAACAGTCATATACAAATTGATCGATGTACTATACGTATAGGACCCATATAAAATATGAACCTCAAAGAAGGTCAGATGACTGGAGTTTACTGATATCTTCACAAGTTGGATATCAGTGGATATCTTCACAAGTTGGATATCAGTGCTAAGTCCGGGGCAGTGAGGAATTTTGGAGAAAGGAGTAGTAGATTTGGTGAAGGGGAAATGGGTGAGCCTGAAAAATAGTGGCCTAGTACAAAGTTCCTCCAGGCTCTTTCTGTGGTAAGACTTTAATCTTCTGTGGTTATTGACATTTTAGTAAGAAGGCCAAAGGTTAATCGTGTCTCCCATCTAAGTCCAAAACAGTCTTCAAATTCCATCTTTGATCATTTGTGTGGCCACAATAAATCATCTATAACTGGATAATTGATAAAAAAACAGAAATTTATTTGGCTCAAGGTTCTGGAGGTAGGTTATCTGGGATATTCTCCTGCATGAAAGGGAGTCTTGGGGTTTATACTGGCTGCATATGACATGTGGATGAGGGGAGTCTCCTGTGGAACAAAGCCAACTTTTTCTTTGGGCCATCTGGTTCTGTGCCATCCCCACCCCCACGTAGGGTCTGTCCAGCTATACTGAAATGGAGAGGACTTTCTTTCTCCCTGGATTTAAGAGGCCAGTATGTAGCCTGAGATAAAGACTTCTGCTCTACCCTTGTCCCCAAGCAGTATGCTGAACTTTTCTTGAATCTGTTAGGGTCTAGTCCCCCAATATTAGAGTCTGTGATCAAAGGAACAAGTCTGACACAAAAGTGGAAGTTAAACAGAATTTTATTCTGCGCCTAGCATCAAGAATCATACTGACAGGTCAGGGCAATCTTTAAAATGTGAATGAGAGAGCGACCCCCTTCTAATCTCACAGGCTACTTTTATAGGCCACCAGCCATGTGGTTGGGCTTGGCCATACACAGGTGGCCAATGGAATCGCAACATATTTGAGTGATGGCTGGGGCAACCACTGACACTTTTGCTATTTGAGCTGATCTATCATCTCGGTGGGATTCAGGTGCACTGCTCTGACAAAGGAAAGGGAGGGAGCTTCCTGGCAGGTGAACTCTGGTAAGGCCACCTGGTTAAACTGTTCTTGTAATCTGAGCTCTGTTATCAGGGAATTTACAGCCCCCCCCCCCCATTTGAGTCAAGTACTCCGTTGTCATGAAGATGGGAAATGCCTGTAAGGGGTGGAAGAGAGGTCCCAAGGGGTCTATGTGTTTTAAAGGGAAATGTAGAGAGGTGCCTCTTCAGAATCAAGGGAGACCATACTTTCTCAAGAGAAGCTATATCTTTTTTTTTTTTTTTGTGGGTTATGGGGCTTGAACTCTGGGCCTGGACACTGTCCCTGAGCCCTTCAGCTCAAGGCTACCGCCCTACGCCTGGAGCCAAGCCCCACTTCCCATTTTCTAGTGCTTAATTGGAGATATGAGTCTCATGTTCTTTAGTTCCCAGGCTGGCTTTGAACCACCATCCTCAGATCTCAGCCTCCTGAGTAGCTAGGATTACAGGTGTGAGCCATCACACTGGGCAAAAGAAGCTATATCTTATAGCTTATCTTTGCTCCTTAGCCACACTCTGATTTCCTCCTACTGTTAGCTTTTTGCTTATGCTTTCCCTCCCTTGGAAGGTCTTCTCTGAGATTCCTGGGGAGTTGATTACTTTTCCAGTCCTGGAACCCCTCTATAAAGTGACTCAGCACTAGATTCTAAAATCCCCCTCAGTCCTGATCCCTTGAGACTGTGCAGTTACTGATATGAAAATTCAAACCAATCCTTCCCCAGTTTTGTAGGAAAGTAGGCAGGCAAGCAAAAATGCAAAACCATATCCTGGTAGAGTGTAGGTTCTCCAGGGGTAGCACTGAGCTCACACAGCGCACAAAGACACAGGTCTTTGCTCTTATTGCACAGGAGGAAACTGGGGTGGGGGGAGAAAGTGCTGGTTTGCCAATAGGGTAGCTACAACCAGCCATCACTTCCTCTAACTAGCAGCAGGAGAGTTACCTCCTTGGATTATAGGGTCCTTCACCGTGGACACACCCTGGGACCGAAGGCATACCCTCCGAGGCCTCTCCCTTTTGTTCTCTGTTCACTGATGAGACCCCAATAGTCTTTGAGTTCCTGAGGGATCCCCACTGGCTTACCTTCTCAGTTACTTCCCCTAAAATTATTTTGGTCCCTTAATCTTAAAGGAAGTAGATGGATGAATAGCTCCTGTATCTGCTTTAAGCTTGAGTTTTTGAATTTCTGGCAGTTGTGTTCCATGTCTCATTCTCCCTAATCTATCCTGGTTCATTTTCCTCTAAAATGCCATTGGTCCGGTAATCTTAAGGGAATATGACTGGTGAATATCTGTCTTTTGTAACTGCTTCAAGCTGACTAGGGGCATTGGCCCTTCCTAACCAGGGACCTGAAGTCTTGCCCTATCTTATGGAGGGGTGACAAGAGAAGTTCAGCTGTTCGACTGCCAGGATCCAACATCCTTGACTCTGAACTGGAAAGGAAGTCAAGCAAGAAATTGGAGAGGATGATAAGACATAGAAACAATATAAGGCATAGCAAATTAATATTCCCCTACAAATTAATGCCATAAGGATAAACAATAATTTTGTTTTCCACCATGTGGTTCCAGAGAACCATGAGGTAAGGAGATCATTAAAGCTAGGGGCAGAGTCAGACATAGCATTAATCTGAGTAAGTAGATCATGAAGTGCTGAGGAGACAATATTTGAGCTGTCTGGAATATAAACACAGCATTTAACATTACAATTGTGCAGGTTCATCCTTGGGCTGCAGTAAGGATTTCTAAAGCCATATTATTTTGAAGACTAGCCTGTCTCTTCCCATTGATTGTGATTTTGCTGTTCCTAACAGAGAGGAGACTTTTGGCTCAGTTGTCCAGTAGTGGTGGTTAGCCAGAAATAGTCATCCCAAATGTGATAGTATCTGTTAAAGTATCATCTAGACCCAAGGACCCACAGGAACACTTAAATTAATTTTGGCTTATGTGGTTTAAACCTGACAAGCTTAATATTACATAAGCAGTTATTTTGATAGCTGGACAAAAAGAATGGGATAAAGGTTTAAAATCAGTGTATTAATCTTGACCTTAAAAAAATCTTTAGTTTTTAAATGACAGACAATTTAAACTACATGCTATTAACTTTACGAATAAGTTCTATCAAATAAAATTTAAAACATACTCATACTATCTACTTACTTGAACATTCTGTGGTTAGTTTCAATTTTTCCATTTTCCATTTTGGAATGAACATTAAAGACAAATTTTACTTTCCAAATACTTTTTATCCAAAGGAAACTATATTTATTTCCTCAATTTCTTTTTCCGGGACTTTCTTTACTGAAATTCCTACTGATTTTTTTTTAATTGCACTTTGAATTCTTAGAAAAATTCTGAATTCAAATGACAGTTTTACTTAATGTAAGGTAATAACCCTTAGACACATTTATTGCAAGCTGGTATTCCCCATTTTGTTTTAAAACAGGGAGACTAGGACATGGAGTTTGATATTGTTCTGAGTCCAAACTTAAACTTTTTAATCAAAGGCTAATGTCTTCAGTAGGCTTCTGGCTTAATAGGGGAAACTTCGTATGATTCTTTAAACAAATAATCACTGGCTGTGCATTTATTTGACAAGTATTTCTGTGTCTCATGCCTGAAGACTTTGAACTGCTAATGAGATTTCCTTTGGGATACCAGAGAGGTCTTTGGAAGGGGAGATTACTAACAGCCCTCGTAAAGGGAATGTTAGTAATGTGTATCTCAGTTCTAAGGTTATAATTATCCCCAAATTAACTAATATGCCTCTCTCCATGAAGGCGTTGAACATTTAGGTATAACTAGAAACCGATGAGAGAAAATAAAATATTCATACCTGCATGTGAAGGGTTGAGTGTATCTTTTGATCTTTGGAGAATCATCAACACCAGTCTCAGCAGAAATTTGCTTTTGGTGGAGGTCTGGAGAAAGTTGTTAGTGCAGAATAGTGAGTCCTAGAATCCGAGAGGAAATTTAATAATATATCTAATTTTAAGAAAAACCCTAGGTTCCTCTAATGCTATTTGTGGTTGTCTCGTCAGGGCTCGATTAGAAGGAAGCTTTGGGCACCTTCAGTCTTCCAGTTCTCCCATCTTGGAGGCAAGTGGACTCTCCTCCCTTGGGAGTAAAGGACATACCTTCCTCCCGTGATTTTCTTCTTTGTAGAAGGGGCAAAGTCCTGGTGGTTTTGGCTTCCTTTTAGGATGATTGGACTTCCAGTGCCCTGCTCTCAACACTGATGATGCTCCCTTTTCAAGTTCCCAGAGCCAAATCCATTATCAGAATCCCCACAGCCACAGGGCTTGTTCTTTTGTCTTTAACTGACCCCTCTTGCTCCCTTGGCTCCTCTATATTATCTGGGTTTTTGAAGACCCCAAAGGCCAAATATACTAATCAATTTAATGGAGCTTTTGTTTTTGAAGCTTTTGGAACATATTCAAAGTTTCTCTGCTAATGAAATTGTTTCTTAGGAGTATCTGTCCTTCATGAAACTCAGGATTAATATTTGTTTCTCTCTCCCCCCCCCCTCTCTCTCTCCCTCCCTCCCTTCCTCCCTCTCTCTCTCTCTCCCTCTCTCTCTCTCCCCCCCTTCTCTTTCTCTTTTGTTGCCAGTCCTGGGCTTGAGCTCAGGACCTGAGCACTGTCCCTGGGCTTTCTCAAGGCTACTGCTCTACCACTTTGCCCGGGCCAGCCGGCAGCAAACCAGGGTTCGCAGATTGGGGTTCCTGAAATAGGGGGCAAGGACTAGGAAGAAATAGAAGAGAGACAGACACACCGGGTCCGGGATGTCTGCAGTCCAGGTAAAGACTGCTGCGTTTATTTTCCACTCCAGCTTCTTCCCTCCTTGAGACCCAGGGAACTTCCAGGTGTTACATTCATATGGTAAATCTCAGGTCATTTAAACAGAATAAGGCCAGAAAACAATAAGACAATAAAGCCATTGTTTGATGCAAATCAAGGTACAGTTTGATTCCACTCTGGCTCCCAACACCACTTGAGCACAGAACCACTTCTGGCTTTTTCTATGGCGGCGGTACCAAGAAACCTGGGTCTTCGTGCATGCTAGGCAAGCACTTTATCACTAGGTCAAACTCCCAGCCCCATATATATATACATTTCTTAAGAGTCTCAGTTAACTTACCTAAAAATAATGCTGGGTTTTTATTCCTGTCTACTTAGCTTGGATGAGCTGAAACAATCACATCCCATGGCCTCTCTCCCTTTAGTCTAGAAAGTCTATAGGCAAAAACTGTGGGGTGGTATCCCCTCCAGCCGGTAGATATGGGTTACTTAATTCATAAGCCTTTCTGCTTGAGTGAATTAAAGGAAACCAGGAAGGATTTGGAAAAAGCTATACTGAAAGTGCTGAGGGATATACGTAGGTGTTTAGAGAGATGGGACTGACTTGAGCTGGTCTTCTAGACTGCATTCAAAAGAAGGAAAGAATTCTGGAGCATGCAGTGGCAGTAGGAAATGATGATCATTTTTCTAAGGCTGGAAAAAGGGAGGAGGCACAGCAGGTGGCAGGCAAGGAAAGAAGTGAAGTTGTGGTCCATACCCAGCTGGGAGCAGTTTCCCACACTTACCCTGGATGGGTCCCCAAAAGAGTATAAGATAAATAGAAGAGAAAACATTTTCTCTTCTGCATTTCTGAAGGGTTCAGGAGAGCCAAGGTAAAACCCTTAATTATTCACAACTCCCTGTTGTACAGCAGGGACTAAGACCCCTCGGGTCTTTTTACAGAGACTGAAGGATGCTATTCAAAGTCACAGGAATGTATCTCCAGCATTGGAGAAAGAGGAGAGCATCCTCAGGGACAAGCTTCTCACACCCTCAGCCCCAAACAGCCGCAGGAAACTGTGAAACCTAGTGGCTGAAGCTAAGCTCTAATCAATGAGTTTAGGCAACTACCTCTGTATACTGTAACAGGAACCTGGAAAAGGAGAAAAGGGAGGGAAAGAGGCAGAAGGTACTGCAGCCCACTTCTCAGGGGACAGAACCAAACCTGAAGTTTTGTTTCTATGTGAGTAGTTAGGGTCCCCAAACAGGAGTGTCCCCAGAGGAAATGATCTAAAAAGTCTCTGCCATCCTGGCCTCTCTGCAGAGGGAGGAATTGGAATAGAGCTCCAGTAGGTGGAGCTGAGTTCATCATTCCTATCCCAATGGCAGTCTTGGAGCCTCCCACACAGGCTCCTGTAATCACTCACATTCAAACTGAGGCACAGATACAGGATGAGAAGCAGCAGTGTCAGTCTTCTCAGTTTTTTTTTTTTGTCCTCCCCCCTTTCTCCTGATCTTTAGTCCTCTAGAAAGGTTATTGTTCTGGACATATCCAGCCAGCACCTAGAGCCTTATTTCACGTATGCCTTAGCCTACAACTAGGAAGATTTCCACTTCAACCAGTCTTTCCTAATTGTACCAGAGATGTCTCTTACCCTTTTGGGATAAGATCTGTTGTCCAGATTGAGAGCTAAACCCCCTCCTTCCTCCAGGGGCTACTTCTGCAGGCCTCTCATGAAAAGTCAGATGGGATTCCACTGTTTGGACTAATGGCTCCAAGATTTAAAAAAAAGCCAAAACTCGTTTAACTTCACAGACCTCACTCACCCTATGCTGTTTCTTTTCCAAGCCCTGGGTTTTTCCTGATAAATGTATGTCCCTTTGAATAATATATAGTGGCACAATTGGATTTCCTTTGACTGGTACGACCCAACCTGGTGGGGAAAATATTCCCCTTTCACTCCCCATAAAACCACAATCACACCTGCTTAGGGTAGCAGGGTCAATTTCCCTGTCTCCAAAGCCAACCACCCAGCCTGCTCCTTCCTCAAGCGTCTCCTTTGCAGTGAAAATCCATGCTTGGGATCGTATACAAAAGACTGCATATACTCTTCAGCTTAGACCCTGTGTGCTTCAATTACTAACAAACGTTTATGCTCTTTCGCCTAGATCAAACTACAACCACTGACATGAAAACCAGTAGGCAAGGGCCTGAGGACCAGCATCTTTACAACCACTTAAAAGTCCCTCAGCAATGGAAGGCCTCAGTGAACTGGTTCTGCCAGCTTGCCCTCTCCCCCACTGGTGGCTGTTCCCCTAGAGGAGGGTTTGGGGTCTTGCCATGCCTCAGACCAAATCGACCATTCTGTGGCCACCAACGAGGAGAAGGTCTGGCCTGATTCAAACATGCTACTCAGGATCTGACAGATTGCCTCAAGAGAGGAGAGAAAAATAAGGCGTGGGAGTGGGGGTGAGGGGCCTGGTGGGGAGAGGCAACATGAAGCAACAGTCCAGAATCGTGTGATAGAACAACGTGTTTCTAGGTCCCTTTGCCCATTCTTCTGCGTGGCCTTAACGTTATCTTTACTAAACAAACTCTTTAAAAACTGCACTCCTCATTCCTGGTATTATTTCCATATTGCCGGAGAACAAGAACCCAATATGCTTATGCCTCATGCATCAGCGATTCCTGCATCAACTCTTGCCTTGACTCTGTAAAATAAAAAAAAAAATCAGCACGGACCAACATTTAATCATTTCAGGGGGGCAAATAGGCAAGGAGAAAAGGAGATACTGGCTACAAGAGAGTTCAAGCCTTAATAGAGGAAGTTTTAAGTCTTGGATGTGAGAATACCTAGGGAAAGTCAGGACTCAGTCATGCTCCAGCTCTTTTGGTTAAGCTCCTGTCTCCCTGTCCCCTTGTGGCACTGCATGCTGGGAGTGCTACACTTCTCTGTCTCATGACTCCATTAGGCGAGGCTGTTTGGGGTAGGCATTGCTCTAAGCAGGATTTTGTGCAGTAGTTCTATCCCTGCAATAAGTCTGCTTTGGGCCCCCAGGTAATTGGTAGAGGAAGCCATGTCTCTAAAACTCCTGAATTCTAGCTCTCTCCCAGTTTCTCCCATCTACAGGTTGCAAAATTCATTTCATCTAGTGTCTTTGCATGTTAGGCAGATAGAGGCCCTTTAGGATAGACCTGCTGGTTGGGATCTTTCAGCTTCTGTTTCTTTGGGAACATCATTGTGTCTCTCTCAGTCTTGTGTTGTTGGAGATTGAATTCTTTCAGTTATTTTCTGGACTCTTGTACAGCCCTGAATTCATATGTAGCCTTGTTGAACTTCTGGGCTTTTCGAAGGCCCTCTGGAATTAGGGCCACCATCTAATTCAGGCTGGGGTTCTGTTTATCTATGCTTTTATTGCTGCCTTGTGAAATTGCTGTGTTGAATAATTGCAGTTGATTGTTTTAGGCAAATGATCCACGGACAGGGACTTTCCCATAGAGCAATCTGAGTCATTTCCAAGAACAGTACAAGTGGAACTTTCACAAACAAGGTGTCTGTCAGAACATGTCTCAGAGGAAAGAACAATGGTCTGAACGCAGTTTGGTTTTGAGAAGCTTTGAACTGTAATCCCTGTTTCAAATTATCTTTTTTCTTCTGAATGTATTAACTTGATAATAATTAAATGACAAGTCAAACTAAACCCTTGCAAGTAATCTATTTTAGTTTTTCTGATTTTGTCACTTATGTGCTGTTAATAATTGAAAACAGGCTATAAATATAGGTGAATGAAGGTGGGACAAAAGGATACCACTTTCTGTCAGAGAATCCACAGTTCCAGCAAAGGAAAAAAAACTTGAAATTATAATTTACATAGGAAATTTTCAATCATAATGGGTGAAAAGAAGAAAATCCAGCTCAAGCGAGAACTTGGATATTTCTGGGCCACTAATTTTTTGATTATTAATATAATTGGAGCCGGAATTTTTGTGTCCCCCAAAGGGGTTCTGGAGTATTCTTGCATGAATATAGGCATCTCTCTGTGTGTTTGGTTTGTCTGTGCTGTATTGTCCCTAACAAACTCTCTTTGTTTTGTAGAGATAAGTGTAACTTATCCATGCAGTGCAGCTCACTACTTTTTTCTGAAGAAATGCTATGGCCCCATACCATCCTTCTTGAGAGTTTGGACATCTGTCTTTCTGGGGCCAGCAATGACTGCTAGTCACGCCCTGATGCTAGCCGAGTATGGCCTCCAGCCTTTTTATCCCAGCTGTGTTACCCCAGGTCTACCAAAGAAATGTCTGGCCCTGGCTGCACTGTGGACTGTGGGATTTCTGAATTGCCGCGGAATCAAAGAGATGACTTGGCTTCAGACAGCGAGTACAGTGCTGAAGATATCCATACTTAGTATTATTTCCCTAAGTGGAGTGTTCATGCTGGTGAGAGGGAGGAGGAAGAATGTAGAAAGGTTTCAACACATTTTTGATGGGGACATTCCAGATATCTCCCAGATAATAGAAGCCATCTTCCAAGGATACTATGCATTTTCAGGCGGGGGATGCATTACATTTATAGCAGGTAATTAACAATCTGTTGAGAGAAAGTCAAGCCATAACTTGTTGGTTGTATTATGCAATGTGCATCTTTTTATGGTGCTCTGAATTTTATCTTGAAAAATTGTTTTTTCCCCCCCTGGTTTGACTTTCTGCATCAGTATATGTCAGCATTATACTTGTAATCTAATTTTAATTCTTTTTTTGTGTTGTGTCCAAACTCATGGATTTTTTTTTTTTTTGCACGAGGTGGAGGGGTTCTTTTTTTCTTTTTTCAAAATATAACGTCTCTTTCTCCAACTTCCTTTAATGGGACTGCAAATACAAGACTCCTAAATTGATATAGTTTCCTCACTGTAAGTATAGTTCAATTGGTAGAACTATTTTTCTTCTATGAAACTGAATTCAGGACTGATGGAATGTTGAACTTCGTTTGGATTTAATGTGTTTATTTGTTTACTTTTGGAACTATGTTATACTGCAACATTTTTCCTTCATAGATTATTGCTGTGTTAAGTTTGGACATAATTATAAAAATTGTTGTTGGATCCAGTTAATAAGAACTTCAAATTTATGATCAAGATCTAGTCTGCAGAGTATCATTGATTAAGATATGTTATATACTCATAAATTGACATTTTAAATTAAAACTCCATGGACTGGGAATGTGGCTTAGAGGTAGTGTGCTTGCCTAGCATGCATGATGCCCTGGGTTCGATTCCTTAGTAGCACATAAACAGAAAAGGCTGGATGTAGTACTGTGGCTCAAGTGGTAGCTCTGGCCTTGAGCACAAAGACTCTCAGAAACAGAGCCCAACCTCTGAGTTCAAACCCTAGGACACAAAAAACAAAAAACCCCAACAACAACCAAAAAACCAAAACCATTACTCAAGCACCTACATTTTTTTTAATGAAAACATTTAAGCTTCATACATACATCATGGGAGCTAGCATCTTATAGCAGTCTTGGATGTGTTTAAATGGTAAATTAACTACAATACTAATCAATATATGGAATCATGATTATAGGAGGCCTCACTGGCCCTAGACTAGCACTTCTTGTACGCCAATTTTAACTTTTGCTCATGAGATTGTTTAATGTGCAGATACTCTCATCTGGGTCACCTGTCTTCTGGATTTTGCTCATTGTTGTATTCCCAGTCCCAAAACTTCGGGCAAAGATCCTACATAGGTTCCAAGTGCTATCAGCAAGGTGGGATCAAATTTCACTCTTGATTCTTTTGTTGTTACTGAATCCAGGGCTTATACTCAAGACATGTGCTCTCTCTCTTGACTTTTTTGTTCAGGTTACTTGTATACAGCTGGCACTGTACACAATGTAACCATTTGCTAGCTGCTTTGGAAAGAGAGTCCTGAAGACTTTTCTGTCTTGGTTAGGTTTGACTCTTGATCTGATCTCAGCTTTCTGAGTAGCCAGCATTTCAGGTGTGACTCACTAGTGCCCAGCTCATTTTAATCCTGCATCTTTAGAAATACTAAAACATTAGTGGGGAAAACATCCCCTTTGTTTTTCATTTAGAAACAACCTTAGAGGGAGATGAGTGTATATGTGTGTATATTGTTGTTGTGGAGAGGCTAGAAAGAAGAACCCAATTAATGTTGGATGCATGCATAATTTTAAAGATAAATTTCAGAAATAATTTTTACCACTGATGATTTTGCTCTCTTATGTGTTATAGGGGAGTTGAAGGAACCCAGTAAGACAATCCCCAAATGCATATTTACGGCAATACCGCTGGTGACTGTGATTTATTTACTGGCTAATATCTCCTACCTGACTGTCCTGTCTCCCAGAGAGATTCTCTCTTCAGGTTTGTACACAATGGACACAACAATAAGTAAAGTGCTGGTCTTTTCTGAACATCTACAGAATCACTTTGACTATCCACTGTTCAATCGATAGGCTAATTTGTAATGCG
The DNA here is from genome assembly GCF_031878675.1 of Megascapheus bottae. Taxonomy (NCBI): domain Eukaryota; kingdom Metazoa; phylum Chordata; class Mammalia; order Rodentia; family Geomyidae; genus Megascapheus; species Megascapheus bottae. The sequence goes on along the minus strand of NC_143517.1, from coordinate 30,505,434 downwards.
CAAATCACACTGTGCCGAAGAGTGTGTTCTGGTTTGGAAAGGAGATTCATATCAAAGAATGGCATCCCTGATAATATGGGAAAGGTAAATGGAATGTTGATGAATAGTACAGATTGGATTAAAAATCCTGGTTGTCCCTTTCACATCTCTTCTTGTCACAATGATGGTGTACAATCAGTATTAAGTCTTTCAAAACATTTGATTTTCAGTATTCTAGGTGACACACACAGAAAATGATCAATTTGAAAATGTAGGATATTAGCAGTTGAAAGAGTAGATAGTAATGTACAGTTGGCGCATGTAGTTAATGCAAATATATATAGTTGTTTACCTTAAATAATTTTAAAATTTATGATGGAAAAAGAGGATGCACTGAGATTTTCACTAAAATAACTATTACCACAAAGCCTCAATTGTACAACAAAGAATAAAATATGAGGAAAATCTTACAAGAAATGAACATTCATTTAAAAATAAAGAGCAGATTCACACAGACTCAAAGGAGAGGTGAAAATAAATAAAAATTAGGAAAAATTGAAAAAATAGGGTTTTCTCACATTAACATTAAACCTTGAGTCACTATTTTCTGAGAAAAGCCTCAGCTTATCATCACTCTATTAGAATAATTCCTACTGATTCGATGAATATGCAGAGATATGTCCAAGAGAATTAATTTAAAACAGACCTTATTATAATTAAATATATTTATATATTGTAGTATGATAATTCAGTGCATTGTATATAATAAATTAGGATAACAAGTATTTCCTGATCCTTAAACAAGATTATTTATGTTGGAAATCTTCAAGCCTATGGAAGATTTGAACACAAAAATTGTAACAAGTGGCTCCAATTTGCATGTGACTGCTTTATAGTAGTCTGTCACATGGCATATTATATCACTGAAGACTCATAACATTGCAAATATCTCAGGGACAAATCAAAATTCTGAGGGTTTGTGGGAACAAACCAAATGCTGAACTAGGTATAAATGAGCAGTGATTTCTTTTTCTTTTCTTTTTTGTCTGTTGGAGAGCTTGAACTTAGGGCCTAGGTGCTCTGAGCCCTTTTTGCTCAATGCTAGCACTCTACCACTTTAAGTCACAGCTGCACTTCAGGTTCTTAAGTGGTTAATTGGAGATGAGTCTCACAGAAACTTTTCTGCTCAAGTTGGCTTTGAACTGGAGTCCTCAGATTTCAGCCTTTTTATTTATTTTTGGTCTTGGGGCTTGAACTCTAGGCCTGGGCATTGTCCCTGAGCTCTTTAATTCAAGGTTAGTGTCATACCTCTGGGCCTGGGTGTTGCCCCTGAGCTCTTCAACTCAAGGCTATCACCCTACCCCTAGAGCCACAGTGCCATTTTCGGTTTTCTAGTGGTTAATTGGAGATAAGAGTCTCACGTTCTTTAGTGCCTGGGCTGGCTTTGAACTGTGATTCTCAGATTTCAGCCTCCTGAGTAGTTAGCATTCCAGGTGTGAGTCACCACACCCAGCCATATCTCAGCCAACTAGCTATGATGATAGGCTGAAGTGGTGATTTCTTATCCGAAGTGATTGTACAGAGAGTAAATTGATAAAGTTAATTATGAGTGTGGTCTGTGCTGCTGGTCAGCTGGATTAGCTGATATGGTTTGTTGAAGCTGCCATTTGGAATGTCTGGCCATATTGATTATTAAGAAACTGAAAATGTGGGGAATTGGAGACATGAGGACCTGCTTAACAAGTGTAAACCCTTGACTTAAAACTCCAGTATGGAAAAAAACTGCGACTGTCTTCTCTGATGCTTTCATAATGATAGCAAAGTGTTGTGAGGGCTCTGTGATTTTGTCTTTTATGGATAACGCATGAAGTGTTTTCACTGCAAGCTTTTGTAATTTGATTATAATTCAAATATTGAATTGATATTTTTCAGTTTAAATATCTGCATTTTTATTATATTAGGAACTCGAGTTAGGAAAATAATCAAAACTACATATGAAAAATGATGTGTAAGGATGGTCATTTTACCATTAGGTATTGTAGCAAAAAAATTAGAAACAACTAAAATGCTCAATAAGTGAAAGAAATTACTTAGATAAATCTATAGACTATTCTGAGCTTTAAAAAGATTGTATTATTGAGTTGAGTGCTGGTGGCTCACACCTGTAATCCTCACTACTCAGGAGGATAAAGTCTGAGGACTGAAGTTAGAAGACAACCTGAAAAGTTTTCAAAACTCCAATACCAACTCACCAGCAAAATGTTGGCCTACAGGTGTAGGTCAAGAAGTAGAATGCTATGTGTGAGTAGAAAGCCAAGTGACAGATGAAAGCCTAAGTTCAATCCCCAGTACCTGAGAAAAACAAAAATTGAATTAAATGCTTTTAAAACAAAAATACATTGGCAGAGTTAGCTACCAGTGGCTTCTATCTAGATACTTAGGGGACTAAGATCAGGAAGATCATGTTTTGAGGCCATCCTGGGAATAAATGATTGATTTCTCAACCAATAGTTGAGCGTAGTTGTAATAGCTAAGACATAGTTGTGTTATGTAGTCCAGCTGGCAAAAACTTTTGATGCCTCAGTCATCCAAGTGTTAAAATTCTAGGTACATAATCTCTTACAGGTATGCTGAGAGTCACGAATGGTGAAGAACATTGGTGATCATAGTTACTTGAAAAGTAGTAGCAGGCTGAACCAGAAAAAAGTGCAAGAAAATTTAAAGACAAAAGGACTGGGGGGTGTTGCTCAAGTGATAGAAGTTTTTTGTTGTTATTTGTTTTAGTTTTTGTTTTTTTTCCAGTCGTGGGGCTTGAATTCTGAGCCTGGGTGCTGTCCCTGATCTCTTCAGCTCAAGGCTACCGCACTACCCCTTGAGCTACTATGGCCTAGTGGTAGAGTGTTTACCTAGCATGCACTAAGCCCTGGGTTTGATTCCTTGGTATCATATACACAGAAAAAGCCAGAAGTAGGTTATAGCTCAAATGGCAGAGTCCTAACCTTGAGCAAAAAGTGCTCAAGCACAGTGCCCAAGCCTTGAGTTAAAGCCTCAGGACTGATGAAAGAAAGAGAGAAAGAAAAAAAAGAAGGAAGGAATGAAAGAAGGAAATACATAAACATTTTTACCTATGTGGTATTTGTGTTATTTACTTTTTGGTCATTGTGGTTCATCGTTCTATACTGTTTCAACTGGAGTAGGATATAAATAAGGGTACTCCTAGCTCAGCAGTGTTGCAGTGTGTTTTTCTGACCCTCACTGCATTTATTAGTATTCTGAGAATAAAATATGCTTTTGATCATCTGCTCAATGAAACTAATTTATTACTGTTGAAGTTATTTCTTAGAAGCTTAACTAGATGCTTGTCAGTGAGTGAACCACTAGTTTTCTAGAAGAGCAATAAAGAATCCTTGATCTCAAAACTTTTCTGGTCTTTTGCAGAAGACCAGAAAAAAAATGGTTAATAAAATAGATGCATGAGGTTCTGTAAGGATAACACAAGGAAATAGACAGGTAACTTTTCTCAGTGACTGTAAATGATTGTGCTTTTATTGTAGGATAGTATTATCCAAATGTTTTCCATTAGATTCTTGCTGGTAATCCATGTCCTTTGGTGTCTTTTTGTTTCTCTATAGTGGCTGTGGCAATGACATGGACTGCCAGTGTGATCCCTCCGTTAACATGGATTGTTCCCTTTGCTATTTCTGCCTCATTATTTAGCAACATTATGATTGATGTAATTGAGGTTTCAAGATTATTTTTCATTGCAGGCCACCTAGACCAACTGCCTTTGTTATTTAAAACACTTAACATTCACTCTTCTCCATTTATACCTGTTCTACTAAATGTCATTATGGCATCCTTTTTAATTGTCTCATCAAGTCTAATGGAGCTGATAAACTATGTGTATTTTGTGTCTTCTATTTGGACCACATTAATCATGATTGGAATACTGAAACTAAGATACCAGGAGCCCAATCTTCATAGGCCTTATAAGGTAAATGTGGGATTTTTACATTTTTTATCTTTGGTAAAAATAATAATTGCTTGTAACTATATTTGAAGAGTATTTTTAGAACATCTATGAGTAGGTATTTTTCTAGTCAAATTGTGAAATATGTAAAGATAATCTGGTCTTCATTCCAATTCTAATTTTTATTGACTATGCTTTAGTCAATATAAAACCTGTTAGGCTCCCCTTAATGGTCTATTAGAGAGAAAAGTGGTTGTCTGTAAAGTGGGACAGATCAGTATGCAACTTTTGACCAGAGACTGTGGGAATTATTAGGAATACTAATACATAGCAGCATTTTACACAGTCAAGATCAAACTAAGTGAATGGAATTAGAAGAGACAACAGGTCACATTTTTTTGTATCCATTCATCTGCAGTAGGGCATCTGGGTTGTTTCCATCACTTGGCTATTGTGAATAGTGCGGAGATGAACATGGCTGAGCAGGTGTCCTTCTCATATCCTGGGTGATGATGCTCAGGGTAGATGCCCAGGAGTGGCTGGATTGTAGGAAGGTCTATTTTTAGTTTCTTGAGAAGCCTCTAAACTGTCTTCCAGAGTGGCCGTAGTAGTTTACATTCCCACCAGCAGTGCAGTAGGGTTCTTTCTCTATATCCCTGCCAGCATTTGTTTTTGTTTGAGTTCAGAATATTGGCTATTCTGATTGGGCTAATGTGGTATCTTAGGGTTGTTTTTATTTGCATTTCCTTTATGACCATGGAGGATGAGCATTTCCCCATGTGTTTCTTTGCCATATTAACCTCCTCTTTTGGTAAGTCTCTCTTTAGTTTCCTTGCCCATTTAGTGAATAAGGTTTGTTGGGTTTGGGGGGGATTAGTTTCTTGAGTTCCCTGTAGATACTGGATATTAAGCATTTGTCTAATGTATTATTAGTAAATATCTTTTCCCAGTTGGTTGGCTGTCTTTCTGCTTTAGTAGCTATACTTTTATTTGTGCAGAAACTCTTTATTTTTACGTAGTCCCATTTGTCGAGTCTCTCTTCAATCTATTGTGACCCTGGGACTCTGTTCAAGAAGTTTTTGCCTGTGTGTGCCTATGAGTTCCAGTGTGTCTCCTACTCTATCATGTAGCTGTTTCAGGGTTTCAGGTCTGATATTGAGGTCTTTGTTTCATTTTGGGTTAATGCTTGTACATGATGACAGGCTGTGATTACTTTTTATTTTTCTGCATGTGGCTGCCCACTTTTCCCAGCACCAATAATGGAGGAAGCTGTGTTTATTCCACTGTACATCTCTGGCTCCTTTGTTGAATATAAGTTGACTATAGATATATGGTTTTATTTCTGGATCTTCTGTTCTGTTCCATTGATCTTCTGATCTATTTTTGTGCCAATACCATGCTGTTTATGTTATTATGGCTCTATAGTATACTTTAAGGTCTGGTATTGTAATACCACCTGAATTGCTCTTTTTGCCTAGAATTGCTTTGGCTATTCTAGGTCTTTTGTCTTTGGATTCTAGGTCATGAGTCTTTGGATACACCTTCTATTTCAGTAAAGAATGTCTTTGGAATTTTGATGGGAATTGCATTGAAATTGTTTGTCATTTTTAGCATTTGGCCATTTTCACTATGTTGGTTCTTCCTATCTGCAAGCATGGGATATCTTTCCTGGTATCCTCTTTGATTTCTTTCTTTAGGTTTTTATAGTTTTCATTAAATAATTCCTTTACATCTTTGGTTAGGTTAATTCCTAAATATTTTATTCTTTTGGGGGCTATTGCAAATGGGATCATTTTCTTGATTTTTCCTTCTGCTTGTGTATTGTTGGTGTATAGAAAGGTTACTGACTTTCAAAGGTTGATTTTTGTATCCTGCAACTTTGCCAAAGTTATTTATTAGTTCTAGGAGTTTGGGAGTGGTCACACCAACATTTAAGTAGTGTTTCCTTTCAGCCACATCTAGACTACCATTTGTTATTGTTAGTTTTTTTGATAATGGTCTTTCTAATTGGAGTGAGGTAGAATCCCAAAAGAAGTAAGAATGGCTAATGGAAAAATGAAATAGTTTTTGTCTTTACATCTTGAATTTCTTAATGATTTGATGTATCTTCGAAGGAAGATTCCACTAAGCTTTTGAAACTCTTCCTAAATATATTTACTTTTTCAAGGTTAGAAGATGGTATTGTACCATGAAAAGGTCGTGATCATTTCTACTCACAAAAAGTCAAATGCTAGACACTTCACGCCAATGAAAACCCTGACATTAGAAGTGTTTGGCAATTCCTTCTTCTCATTTATGTATGTTATAACCCAGGTTTAGGCAATCTAATTAGATAATTTAGGCTGGTTTCTATTAGCTTCTTATTTTTTAATTTATGTACTATGTATCTCCTATATGTGGATTTTCATATTTATTATTGTTTTCTAAATATTGCTTTTTTTTCCTTCCAGGTCTCTTTAACATTTGTATTTATAACAATAGCCATCTGCCTGTGCTTGGTTCTGATACCACTGATAAAGTCTCCAAGGATGCATTATATCTATGTGACTCTGTTTATTTTCAGTGGACTACTGTTTTACATACCTTTAATACACTTTAAATTGAAATCGGTTTGGTTTGAAAAACTGACTTGCTATTTACAACTGCTATTTAATATCTGTATCCCTGATGAGCCTGACAAACAAATGTTAGAAATAGAAACGTATAGCCTTGTAAATGCACATCAAGTTCCAAATAAAGACAACACATGATGGAATATTAGTGGTGAAATTCCCATGGTAACTTACTTAAATGAAACAATGTATGTAACAGTGCTTAGAACAGAACCTGGCCTTCAGATCACAAAGAAATCATTATATACAGTTAATGCTCTGTTTTTTTGCTAAAAAAAGTTTGATATATTAATGTTATTGACCCATTTTTCCACTTTTTCCCTTGTATCTCATTCCCTTTCTGTGATTGTTCTGCTATTGTAATGAAAGTTGATGATTAAACATTTAAAAAAAATCATTCTCCTTCTCTCTCTTGATATTTTTGGAGGGGAGAAGGCTGATTTTAAGATAAAAAGAACAATTCCATTTTCTCTGTTTGCCTTCCTCCTCCAGGAGTATTTGAGAAGCTTGAGTGTTTATTTTTCTTTGATGTTCTTTCTTTGTTTTTGAATATTTTTATTAAAGAATTTATTAACATTGACTTTTACATCATATTTCAAATGTCACATTTAACAAACAAGTATTCAAGCAGGGAATCTCTATATACAATCACTGGCACATGGATTATAGAACATAATTAAAATTAAGCTTAAGGTCATAGATATTTCTTTAAATTCTGAGGTATCTTGGAAGACCAACATTATTATGCCTTCCTTTGAAAAAAAGGAGAATTATTTACAATCTGTATGTAATTATATGTGTGAGATGTGTAATAGTTGAGTGCACAGCATTCCAATAGTTCATTTAACCAATATCATTCAACTTCAAAAATTGTGTCCAAGGGGTAGGGTGAGAGAAAGGGGAGCAAAAACATGAGAAGAGATATCAATGTTCGAGAAGTAATGTACCCATTACCTGACCAATGTAATTGTAACCATTCATTATCCTGACAATGAAAAACAATTTTTAAAAATTTTGTCCAGGGTGGCGGGAGGGAAATGGGGACCAAGACATGAGAAAGGGTATCAATGTATGTGAAGTAATGCACCTTCTATCTGGTGAATATAATGTAACCCTTCTATTAATTACAATAAAAATATATGGAAAAATTGTGTCCAGCAGTGAGTTTAAAAGGATTTGGGTTAGATGCCCTTTCACAAAGTAGAAACAATACGGCAGTAACTACCTTTGTTAGCTACCTCTGTTTTTCATCTGTGTTTAGTATGTGACTCCTGAACAGTTTGAGGAGCATCTTCTGGTTTGGTAGTTAAATTTCTTCTTTTTTTCCTCTCATTTCTTTTTTGTCCTCTTTATCTTTTGAGATAAGCTTTTGCTATGTTGCCCAGACTGGCTTTAAACTCCCAGGCTCAAGTGATCTTCCTGCCTTTACCACTCAAGAAGCTAAGTGGCTGGTCCTATATGGGTAAATACCATCATACGTGGCTAGATCACAGTGCTTAGACATTTATTTGGTCAAACATTTCTGGATGCTTCCCCAGGTGTGAAAGAAAAATTAAATGAATGATCTTTAAGAATATCAGATTTCCCTTTTTATTGTGCATCTGTGTGTGTGTGGGGGGGGGGCTTCACTCAATCAGTTAAGCCCTTGAATAGAATAAATTTGACTTAGACTTCCCACACTCCTTTCCCCAGAAGAAGAGAATTCTCAATTGCAACACTGGTTCTTCCCTGGATCTCTAGCCAGCCTGCACTGTACAATCAGATTCACTGGCATCCATAACCCTATGCTATGAGCCAGTTCCTTGGGTTACCCTTTCCCCTTTCCTCTGCATACACACCCATTGGCTGTTTCTCTGAGGAGCTCTGGCTAAACATGTGGTTTTCTCAGGTATAGAACAGATACCTTCTTTTTGCTTATCAGGGATAACTGTTCCTCATGTATTGTAATCTTTCCCTTTTTGTATAATTATTAATCATCATTCAAATACTCAAAATTATCTTCATGTTAGAAGGATAGATACATCTAATTATAGCATTCATTTCCTGAGACAGCCCCTTGTGGGCCATATGGCTCAATAGTTCCTTCACTACCATCATGCAATGGCCTAACTCTCTTCTTCCTATGATCTTTCACAGAGAAAGTGTGTCAAAAATGATCCTTGCCAGATGCAGTGTCTCATGCCTGTAATCCTAGCTATTCAGGAGGCTGAGCTCTGAGGTTCAAAGCAAGCCCCGGCACAAAATGACCTGAGACTCATCTCCAATTAATCTCTAGAAAATGTGCAAATGGGGCTTGGCTCAAGGGTAGGGCAGGAGCCTTGAGCTGTAGAGCTCAGGGACAGTGTCCAGGCCCAGGGGCAGGGTGGTAGCCTTGACCTGAAGAGCTCAGGGACAGTGCCCAGGCCGAGTTCAAGCCCTATGACAAAAAAAAAAAAAAAAAGATGCTTGAGCTTAGTTCCACAGAAGTCATTTACATTTTGTAGATTCAAAATTCATAGCTTCAGATTCTAGAGACCTGAAGATATTTGAATTATGCATCAGAAACACCCACAGATTTGATTGATATCAGAATTAAAAGGAACTTGAATGCCCATAGAGCTTCTCCCAAAATACTTACCCACCTAGGTGTTCTGGCTTCCCTGCATGGCTCTGCTCTCCACAGGTTTGTCTAATAAGAAACCACAGTTCAATCATTACCTGTGAGGGAAACCTAATCCTCTTTCATATGATGTCCCTTCAGATATTTGATGACAACTATTTCATCCTGGTTAAGTTTCCTTCAGCTTGCAAATCACATTATTATTATTATTATTATTATTTTGCCAGTTCTAGGGCTTGAACTCAGGGTCTGAGCACTGTCCTTGGGTGTTCTCAAGGCTAGCACTCTACCACTTGAGCCACAGCACCACTTCTGGCTTTTTCTATGTATGTGGTACTGAGAAATTGAACCCAGGTCTATGCGCATGCTAGGCAAGCACTCTACTAGGCCAAACTCCCATCCCAAATCACATTTTTTTACATAAGATTATAACCCAGCTGGAAATTTTACTTGTGTCATTATCCTAAAATAGCTGGAGAATGATTAAACAATAAGGCAATTTGACAGATTTTAGGTCTTGTATATCATTAGCATATGTAAATACAAGATAGAATCTGTAAATAAGGGCCAGTCACTGAAAAAGAAGAAAATATTGTATATCATCAGGAATCACCACAAGAAACACGTGGCCATTATATATTCGTGTTTCTTGAAAATTCGACTCATTGAGACAGACTTAGAGTCAACTATCATTACATTTCTTTAGAGCTTTATTCAGAGTATTCAGTATCAGCATAGATTTTGCAACTCATTTTAACATATTTTATTTTATTGACAATGATTAGTTATGCATATGTATGGATTCACTGTGATATCTTAATAATGGGTATTTATTTGTAATGAATATGAATTCATGATAAACTCAGTTCTTTCTGTGTTACACTTGGCCATGTAGGTTCATCAACGCATGAGCTCATCATTGTCATACCTAGGAGTTATGCACTTTTACTCTTATAGTTCAATAAAGAAAAGCCTATTTCCTTCTTTTATCTTTTAAGAATATTCCATTACTTAGACATACAATCCTCAAAGTTAGCTCCCTGCAAATTTACATTGTGACTTTGGAATATCCAGGTCATTTGTTCCTCTTGTTTCAAAATGAGCATAAATGCTGTGTTCTGGGAACTATCCCAGCATGTTAGTGTCTCAGAGCTGACACTGAAGGGAAATGATTCTTCTTTCTTTCTTGTTTCACTCATTAATTATTTAACATGTATTTATTTATTTTATGTCAGTCCTGAGGCTTGAGCTGAGTGGCTCATGCCTGTAGTCCTAGCTACTTAGGAGCCTGAGATCTGATGATAGCAATTCAAAACTAGCCCAAGCAGGAACAATTATGGGACTCATATCCAATTGACTGTCCCCCATCTCTCATATAAATTTGAAAGTAGAGCTGTGATGGCCTTCTGCCAAAAATAAATCTCAAGGATAACACCCCTCATTTGAGTTCAAGTCTCAGGACTGAAGGGACAGAGAGAGGGGGGGGGGGGGGCAGAGAGAGGGAGAGACAGAGAGAGAGAGACAGAGAGAGACAGGGAGACAGAGCGAGACAGGGAGACAAAGCGACAGAGTGAGACAGACAGAGAGGAGAGAGAGAGAGAGAGAGAGGGAGAGAGGAGAGAGGAAGAAAAGATGTGTTTTACGGCAAGTTAGACAATTATTTTTGGTGATATTGAAGTTTTAACTCAGGACTTCTATTTTCTACTACACAAGTTAGGCTGTACCCCACCATGTCCACCATGTCTGGCTTTTTCTGTTAAGGTAGACACTTGTGAACATTTGCCTTGGTTTCTCTGTCACTGTGATTCTCCAGATTGCTGTGTCCCAGGGAGCTAGGAATAATAGCATGAGCTATCATACCTGGCTGACAACTCTTTTTTTTCTCCATATATTTTTTATTGTAATTAATGGAAAGGTTACATTATATTCACTGGATAGAAGGTACATTACTTCACAAACATTGATAACCTTTCTCATGTTTTGGTCCCTATTTTCCCCCCCGCCCCCCCCACCCCACTGACAACTCTTGATGGTCTGGAATTTCAGGGCACGTTAGTATATGAGTAAGACTCTGATGTTTCTCCCTTGCCTTACGAGGAGGAGCCATTTTATTCAAGGGAAAGGCAAAGTCATTCCCACCTTCCATGGGTTCAAATGGAATTACAGCTATATCACTGTAATTTCATCTCATTTTCTGTACCTCATTCTAGGCATGTAACTCAATTTTTTGCCAATGAAATGAAAAGGAAAATCTAATGTGGAGTTTATAAAATTGTTCTCCATGACGATAAGATTGAAGTCTAAACAGATGCTCTTTCTTGTTGATGGGATGCTTCAGTCTGTGCTGGGTACCCAGAACCCCGAGGCTAAAGTCAGGGAACCACAGAGGAATATAGCCCTCCTCTTGTTGAGCCAAATACTCAATCAACCCTGGGACAGCATACTTCCAGATTTCTCAGGGTGTGATGTTAAACACACTGTAGTCTAAGACAAATTTCTCAGCTTTTGTGCCTCAAGCCGAAAAGGGCCTACTAGTAAAAATGGTCAAACATAGGATGTATGGTGGTCACCTGGGGATGAGAGAGGGTAATTAATCTTTTAAGATCTGTCTTGTCATTTATAAATTAGAGTTTATACCTACCACTAAGTTTTTTTTAATGAAAATGAAGCAATACATTTACAAGGTAAATGCCAAATGTATGGCAGTTAGCATTATGTTTAGCTAATGTATCTATTTTTGTTCTTTTATAAAGACCGAGGCAAAAGTGTTAATTGGAAGCAAATGAAGTTAAGTGGGCAGCACTGATTGTGGGAGATTTGAGTTGTAAACAAGAATAGGCAAAAGATCTATTTTTAAAATTTTCATTATCATTTCAATATTCCGAATGATATGGTTAAAGGAGGAAAGGAAAATTAGAGATGTGAACAGCTTTCTTTATATCCCATATCTAACCACAGTAAAGGCTCCATAAAAGTTTAAAGCAAGCCAAACCTAAAAGATATGAATACATTTTTGCTAAATGCTTGGATAGAAGAAAAAATGAGTGAGGAAGTGAATGAACTATGGGATACCAGTACTTTCTACTGGCTGTTCATTCCTCCAGATTAATTGTTAAAAGAAACAATAGAATGATACCCAAACAAATGTGGGCAAAATTAATAGATGCACTTCCTGTGGAGAATTTAATACAACATGTTAAATGTCAAAAGACACTGTCAGTAAGTAGTCATTTATCAGTGATAAGGTAGCCCATTGCATCATGGGAAATTCCGGAGACCTCTCATGCAAAATCTCTTAGAATTATAGTAAGGTTGGAACTTGTCCCTCAGGCTGTCTAGGATTTTATCTGAATATTTTACATGCTTATGTATCATCAAATTTCAATTTAAACAATATTGCAGTAGTTTGCCCTAAACAGAACTCATTAAAATAAATGAAACGTACCAGAGAAGTTTCTAGAGAACAAGGCATTCCTAAGAATGGCCTCAGACTTCTATAATTTACTTCCCTTTCTGGATTGTGAGTTCAAGCAAAATTCCACCTAGAATTTCATCATCTGGTGATCCCAATCTTATCATAATAGTTTGAATTTTTAGAAGAAATATCTAACATTGAAAGATAATATCTTGGCTCATGGGAAACATGCATTGTATTTTTACTTTAAAAAAAAAAAAGTCTGGCTCATATACTCTTGACATCATACCTGGAGTCAAAGACCATTCATGTTTTGGAATTTTTTTAAAGCCCAATTGCAAGTTCTGTAGGAATCATCATTTACAAAGCAGCAGCTCCAACTTTTGTAAAAGTTTTGCTGCTGATGCTACAGAATCAAAGTTACCTCTGGTCAATATAAAGGAAATGACTTAAACCAATTCTTAAATTTGTTCAAAGTCCTCTGGAAAGAAACAAATGACTTAGGATTAAATATTTTCTAAGTCTAAAGGCTGAGTGGTAGAAATAGGGCTTTGAAAAGTCAAAGCTATCAAAGAATTAACACTGTTGTTCCTTTGGTTGCTCTGTGTGGTTGAAGGGGGCAGGAGAAACCACAAGTTTGACAATACCTTTAGCTTCCTTCACCTTGTAGATTAGCTAGAAAATGGCTCTCTTCAAATGTCAAGAGATTAGCTTGGAGCTCTAGCTTGTGATCTGATATAAGATCTTAACCTAGAGGCCTAGGTTCTGAACCCCCCCCCCCTCTCTCTCTCTCTCTCTCTCTCTCTCTCTCTCATTTTACAAGCTCAGGCAGTGTAATACAAAACCTATTACAAGGACTGCAACATTTCCCAGTGCAGTAGCTGGGCACCATGGCTCACGCCTGTAATCCTAACTAGTCAGGAGGCTGAGATCTGAGGATGAAGGTTCAAAGTCAATCTGGGCACAAAAGAACCTAAGACTCTTATCTCCAGTTAACCTCTAGAAAAGTAGCCTTGAGCCGAAGAGCTCGGGGAATGCACCCAGGTTGAGTTCAAGCCCCATGACCCACAAAACAAAGCAAAACAACAACAACAAAAACTGCGATGCTAATTATTACCATGGGAACCTGTATAGCTGCCTTAACCTAGAGGTGGTGAGTAAAAGGAAAGCTAAAAAAATCCCCATCAAGTATGAGTCTATACTGCTGAGAGGTGGAGGTAGATTTGGTAAAAGAAGACATTCAATTTTGTTCATGCTGAGTTTGAAATGCCAGTGAAAATTTGATTGAAATAGCTCAGGCAATCAGATGGAATGTTTTTCTTTTCTTTCTCGGTTTGTTATCCACAGGTATCAATTGGAAGCCTTCCTTGAAATCCCCATCCTCCAAGCAGCAGTAACCTCACTAAAGAACTCTCAGGTTTCTATAAAGAATTTATCACATTTTAGTATATATTATAGATATGCCACATATGTCTAATTTCAAATTATAAGATTCTAAAAGGCAAGGATATATTTTATTGTTAGATGTAATTTTTAAACTGTTAAAAGTCATGAGCTGGGTGCCGGTGGCTCATGCCTGTAATCCAAGGCTGAGATCTGGGGATCACAGTTCAAAACTGGCTCAGGCAGAAAAGTCCCTGTGAGTCTCTTATCTCCAGTTAATTATTCAAAAGCCAGAAGTGGAAATGTGACCCAAGTAGTAGAGTTCTTGCCTTGAGTACAAGGAGGTTCAGGGACAGCACCCCGAGTTTAAGTCCCATAACAAACAACAGTTTGCATGAGTCTTGCAAAAAGTGAAATGAATATTATCAAAAAGACTTTACAGTACTAGTTAACAAGTGAACCAGGAGAATGTTAAAATTGATTTAAATGAGAATTTGACTTAAAGAATTTTTTTTTTTGCCAGTCCTGGGGCTTGAACTCAGGGCCTGGTCACTGTCCTTGGACTTTCTTAAGGCTAGAGCTCTATCACTTGAGCCTCAGCACCACTTCTGGCTGTTTTCTATGTATGTGGTACCGAGGAATTGAACCCGGGTCTTCGTGCATATTAGGCAAGCACTCTAACACTAGGCCAAACTCCTGGCCCCCGATAGAATATTCTTAACAGGACAGAATTAGTTTGCATTAACTCGTTCAACCACTATGGAAACAGTATGGCAGTTCCTCAAAAGACTAAACATAGAGCTCCCCTATAATCTAGCAATTCCACTACTTGGCATTTACCCAATCATCCAGAAACAAGGACATACTAAATCCACTAGTACAATGATGTTCATTGCAGCACTAGTTACCACAGCGAAGATATGGAACCAACCCAGATGCCCCTCAGTTTATGAGTGGATCAACAAGATGTGGTATTTATACACAATGGAATTCTATGCTGCTGTCAGAAAGAATGACATTGCCCCATTTGTAAGGACATGGAAAGACTTAGAAAAAAATCATATTAAGTGAAGTAAGCCAGACTCAAAGGAACATAGGCTCAATGGTTTCCCTCATTGTCATAATCAGAGAAACCTTGGGCTCTCCTAGCAGAAATTTACAATAGAGCAAAACCTAGATACATAAGGCCATATAGAATGATGCTAAATGAAAGGACCTCCAGGATATAGAAACAAAAGCTATATAATGAGCGATTGTTTTCCTTAATGTACTTTGTTATCTCTCATCTCTTTTGCTATCCATTGGTCATCTCATATTGTTACAGTATTTCACCTTGTTATCTGATATATTGTATATGTATGTATTTGGTTATTTGAAGTCGGACAGGGAAGGGAGGAAAACAAGATGAGAGGCAGGGGTGGGGGGAGGGAAATGGGGACCAAGACATGAGAAAGGGTATCAATATATGCAAAGTAATGCACCTTCTATCTGGTGAATATAATGTAACCCTTCTATTAATCACAATAAAAATATATGAAAAAAATACAAAAAAAAAGAATTAGTTTGCATCGTCATAGTGGGCCATTTTCATCATTCTAGCAGAATACCTAAGGAAAGCTAGTCTATTTTTTTAAGACAGGTTTATTTAGCTTACAGTCGTTTAGTCTTGGAGGTTTTAGGGCTCATATCTGGTGACTGCCTTCAAGCTGACAATCTCCAGGCAAGGCAGCCTTGCCTGGAGAAATAAGGTGTTTATTAGGCACAGAAAATGTGTAAAAATATATGCAAATACAAAATGAATGCTTATTGATAACTGAATGACAGTTTTGGCTTGGAGTCCTTGTCCTAATTGTATATTATACATTCAATTTAGGTGAAGAACTAGTTATTTGTGAAAAGTATAATTTGTAAAACATCTAATATTTTTTGTAGTGATAGGGAGCAAACCCAGAGAACTCTGGGCATGATAAAGCAAGTGCTCTATTACTGAGTTATATGCTTGGTCTAATAAACTTTTAAAATAATTAATTGTGACAAAAGCTTATGAAATAAATGCTATTTAATGTAAGAAAAATGCTATAAAAAGTGACTTCATGGGCTGGGAATGTGGCTTAGTGGTAAAGTGCTTGCCTAGCATATATGATATACTGGGTTCCATTCCTCAGTACCACATAAACAGAAGAAGCTGGAAGTGGTGCTGTGGCTCAAGTGGTAGAGTAGTAGCCAGAGGGACAGTGCCCAGGCCCTGAGTTCAAGCCCCAGGACTGGCAAAAAAAAGTGACTTCACATCTTTAGAATATAATGTTCTATAAATGCAGTGTATTATTGTGTCATCTTTTTCCCATTATTGGTCTCATGAATCACTGAGACTACTGAGATAACAATGACAGCACACAGGTTCCTTCATATTAATAGCCCTTCTTACTTGTACTTATAGGCAAACTCTTTGAAAATGGAATTGCTATAGATGAGATGAACTGTGGATACGATTTTTTTGTAGATAAGATTCTTTACTGAAATGTGAAAATTGTTAATTCTTCAACAAGTTAACCCAAATGAAACCATACTCAAATAAGTTAATTTGAATTAGAAAGGAATTCAGAAGAAAGTTATGTATGATTTTTAGTGGAGGGGATGGCCATCTTTAATTCAAGATCTTGTCCCCCCTCTGGGTGAGAACAGTCTATAACAGCAGTCCCTATAGACATTCTCTGGTCCACTAGCAGCCAGTGGACTTGGTGAATAAGCCTTAAATCCACTCTTTAAGAAAAAAGAATGATATCTGTTGGGGACTGACTGTGGGGTCAGTGACCGTGACTGTGAGGTCAGTGACCTTGGACCCGCACAATTGAGTACACAAGGAAGTAAGCCCTTATCATGATTTTGGGCTGTGTCAATAGCTTCTCATTTAACCTGTTTGGGACTTGATAGCTTCTCATTCAACCTATTTCAGACTTGATACTGTTTGTACGAATGTAGCCCCTGGCAGTTCCCTAGTTTAAAGAAGTGTATTTAAGATTGAGAACTGGAAATAAACGGGGCTACGGTCTTGGGCTACAGGCTTCTTAAGCTGTGGCTCCTGACTTGGGCTGTAGCCCTCCTGAACCCCATCTGTTTGTCTCTCTTCTATTTTTTCCTAGTCCTTGCCCCCTATTTCAGGAATCCCAATCTGCGAACCCTGGTTTGCTGCCGGTTGGCCCCGGCAGATATCTGCCATGTGACACGCTTTATTACAGAGCTCAGTACAATTTAAGGCTGTTATCAAACATACCTCAAATATGACCTTCCTCAGTATCCTGACAACACACATACAGCTAAGGCATACATAAGGGATCCCCTCTTGGGAATATGCCCACTCCTAATTTGGCTCTTTCTACTCCCTGGCTTCTTCTGCTGCTTTGAAAAACGTCTGTGAGCATAACAGCCTTCAATGAGAAAGTAGGCCGTCAACATATCCTGGGTCTATGTTTGGTTTTGAACTTCCCAGATCTGCAGAACTAACTTCCAGAAACCTGTCTTTTCCTTCCCCTTTTGATTCCCCTCCAATCTTCACTCCCTCCTTCCCTTCTTCCCTTTCTTGATCCCTCCCTTTTTCCTCCCTCTTCTCTCTCTCCCTTCTCTCTCTTCTTTTCTTTCTTTCTTTCTTTCTTTCTTTCTTTCTTTCTTTCTTTCTTTCTCTTTCTCTCTCTCTTTCTCTCCTTCCTTCCTTCCTTCCTTCCTTCCTTCCTTCCTCTCTCCCTCCCTCCCCCTCTCTCTTTCTCTCTCTCTCTCTCTCTCTTCTTTCTTTCTTTCTTTCTTTCTTTCTTTCTTTCTTTCTTTCTTTCTTTCTTTCTTTCTTTCTCTTTCTCTCTCTCTTTCTCTCCTTCCTTCCTTCCTTCCTTCCTTCCTTCCTTCCTTCCTTCCTTCCTTCCTTCCTTCCTTCCTTCCTCTCTCTCTCTCTCTCTCTCTCTCTCTCTCTCTCTCTCTCTCTCTTTCTTTCTTTCTTTCTTTTTTTCAGACCATTTGGTCCAGGGTATCTTGAATGCTAGGCAAAACCTCTACCATCAAGCCACCTCCATTGGTGGTTTATAAGTCACTCATTCTATGGTGTTTTGTTATCTCAGCCCAAACAATGACAGAGACCCGCATCTCCTAACTATAGAGATTGATAGCCTTCCACACTCCATTCTTAGCTCCTCAAGCAGTCCATTTCCTAACAGTGAGTCATCTAATTTAAAGGAACATTCTTGGGAAGGGTGGAAGGGATTCCACAAGGCAGTTAAGGATCTATGCTGGCACTCCCTGAATGCTCCATGGAGCTTGGCAGCACTGTGATTGGACAAAAGCCTTCCTGGCTGGCTGTGTTAACATATGAGAGCTCTGGGAGAAGGAAGAATGGTAGTTTCTTACACAGTTGTGCAGTGAGAAATATTTTAAACACACACACACACACATACACACACACACACACAATCCATCTCCCATAGCTATATGTTAATTCTAAGAACCAGTAAATTTCAGTTTTGTACTAAACAAGAGAAATACCTTTTCATCTATCACTGAATTTCTAATACCTACTTTTTTGGGCCCAGAATAAATTGTTTCCTTGTTTCTAAGTGTACCTGCTTAGTGGAAAACCTCTTTTTTTTCTCCCAAAGGCCCTGATGAAGACCCTGGATGACTTTTCCATCTCTAGAGGGGAGAGAAAAAGTTTTATTCCAGTCAGTTCTTGTTCCCACTATTACATTTTAAAGACAATAACTCAGGAAAATCATTTGTTTTTGTGCGTCTTTTTTTCCCCCATTAATATACTGACTCATTCAACAGACATGTGTTGAGCATTATCACACACTATTTGGAGCTTGGATGAAATAGGAACACAAACAAGTTGCTTTTAGTTCACAAACATTTCACACCCTAGCTACCTATAATGTGAACAGTGTGACAGTAAGTGCTGGCTGGGCATGAGGAACACTGCAATTTAATTTTTGCTTGGAAAATAGTGAAACTATGTCCCATTAATTTTGATTAATAGTGGGGAGTAATCACTGAGCCATGAAAGAGAAATACTTTTATTCCCTTATATTGGAAGAATAATTTATGTTTATAGTGCACTATGTCTCAAAATTCATGTTTGTTTTTGGAACTACATATATTCTCTCCCTCTTTCTGTGTGTGTGTGTGTGTGTGCGTGTGTGTGCGTGTATGTGTATGTATTTCAACAACCCTCTGTTCAGTGAGCGGAGGAAATGATCATAGCTTTAACTTAATGGTAGATGGTCCTGGGCATGCACCTACATTGTTGTATTGTAAAATATCAACATGTCATTGTGTGTGTGTGTGTGTGTGTGTGTGTGTGTGTGTGTGTGTGTCTCATGGGGCTTGAACTTGGCCTGGCCGCTGTTCCTGAGCTTTTCAGCTCAAGGCTACTGCCTTACCTTTGAGCCAAGCCCCACTTCCCATTTTCTTTTCTTTTTTCTTTTTTTTTTTTTTACCTTGTAAACCTATATTTGTTTACATATATTTTTATTGTAATTAATAGAAGGGTTACATTATATTCAACAGATAGAAGGTGCATTATTTCCACTTCCCATTTTCTAGAGGTTAATTGGAGATAAGAGTCTCAGGTCCTTTTGTGCCTGGGCTGGCTTTGAACCTTGATCCTCAGATCTCAGCCTCCTGAGTAACTAGGATTACAGGTATGAGCCACCATGTCCAGTTGTCTTCATGTCATTTTAAGATGTAGAGATTCTCTCCAAGTACTTGAGAGGCTGAAGCAGAAAGATCATAAATTTCAGGTAAACTTGAGTTGCATAGGAAGATCCTGTCTCAGAAAAAAATCAATGTTTTATACATGGAAATCAATAAGAATGAATTATTGATATGTATAGTATCAATCACATCAGCTTCAAGTTGGCAAGAAAGCTGTTTCCTGGACTCCAGGAATGTCCATTCTCACAATTCCATATGCTTCTTGGGCCTCTTGCTCTTTTCAATTATACTTATTTCTGGTTGGGAGAATAAAGAGATTAGTATAAAATATGGGTGAAAGCTAGTGATGGATATGCAAATGAGAACTCCCTTTCATCTATGCATCCAATAAGTACTGACTGAGAGCTTGCTATGGAGCAGGCACTGTGGTAGGGTCCACAGATACAGACACAGATTTAGTAGCAGACATATACTCCTACTCTCACAATGTCCTCTTGTTCCTCTCTAGTGTTAGTGATTGGCCAGCAAAGTGTACATTTCCTAGGTTTTCTTACATGCAGTTTGGTGACTAAGTTGCAATTAATACAATGTGGATACAGATTAGCATTTGTCATTTTAGGGAGATCATTTTGTAAATTACTGAATTTCTCTGGGCTCTTTGCTTTTCTTTATTGACAGGGATAGAGCAAAAGTTGACAGCTGTTGCCTGGGAGGTAGAAGCTATGCGTTGAGGAGCATCCTATGAACTCTCAACTGCTCAGCTCAGGGTTGTTATGTGAAAGAGAAATAGACCTGTAGCCTTTTCAAATCGCAACATTTAAGGTTCTCTTTCTTAAAGTCAGTTCATAAGGGCAATACCTGCTGTCACTGAGTTTATAATCTATAGGGAAATATAGATAGTAATGCACTAGTTTCAAAACAAATACAAGTTGGAATAAAGGTAATTTGTGGTACAAGAATATTTAATGATAAAAGTTGATCTAATCTGACAGGGTCAGCCAAGAATGGAGAATGAGTGAGACTAAAGTAAGCACTAGAGGTATATTAGACAGAATCTTTAAAAGTTTTTATATATAGTGATTTTACATTAAGTCATTCATCTCATGGCCATAATTTGCTTTTCTGACTTATCTTTCCTGCTTGATGACATTGAGGGAGCAATTATAAACATCTTGTGGACTGAAGGCATGGCTCATGGTAAGGTGCTTCTTCTACAAACTCAGAGTCCTGAGTTCAGGTCCCAAAAGTACAAAACAAAAAAGAAAGACAAAATATGCAACAAAAAATAAAACAAAACAACTAAATGTCTTATAATCAAATAATAGAATAAAATACTGACATAAAATCGAAGCTAAATTAAGACAATTATACAACAATAGTATCTAGAATTGTATATATATAATTTATAAATCTTATAGGAAGAAAAAATTCTGAGTCTGGCTCTGGTGACTCATTATTGTAATCCTAGCTACTCAGGAAGCTGAGATCTGAGGATTTCAATTCAAAACCAGCCCCAGAAGAAAAGTCTATGAGACTCGTATCATCAATTAACTACCAAAAACCAGAAGTGGAGCTGTGGTTCAAGTGTTAGAGTGCCAACTTGGAGCAAAAAAACCCATAAGGGACAGCACCCAACCCCTGGGTTAAAGTGTTAATACTAGCACAGACACACACACACACAAGGAATAAACCTACATTTGAACAGAGCAACATCATTATTGTTTAAATTATAATGTTTGACTCAAAAGTAAAAGACAAACATATATACTATATACTATGTTTATATAAATATATAAACATAGTAAGTCAGCTGCAGTACATAGAAAATTCAAACAAAAGCTACAAAGTGCCAGCCAGGCATGGTGGCTCATGCCCGTAGTCCAGAAATCCAGAAGTGACACTGTGGCTCAAGAGGTAAGGTGGTAGCCTTGAGTGGAAGAGCTCAGGGACAGCTCCAGGCCCAGAGTTCAAGTCTCATGATTGACAAAAAAAGCCACAAACTGTTTTGTCATTAAAAAAAATAATAGTTACTTTTAATCTAAATTATCGGCTTGCTATCTGCAGTGATCAGATGCACCTATGAGGCAACTGTATACTTCTGTTAGACTTAGAGCCCAACTAATTACAGCAGATATTGTATACAAACAGGGAATGAGCATATAACTAGAACAATGATTCATTAATGAACTGGAAAAAAACATGTTCAGAATGGTAGCCATGGAATGAAATTTAGGAGAGTGATATACAAATGTGCAACTTTACAACTCAGGGACATCACATTGCCAGATGACATCTAGACACAAGAATAAGAAAATCCATGGAGACTGACTAAATCACAGAATAAGAGTTGACCCCATGATGTGAATATTTTATATATTATTTTTGGTCCTGTGATATCTTTATGTAGATAATTCAGATCTGGAACCATGTGGGCTTGATTAAATCCTTAGAATTAATTTTTTAAAAGGTCATTTATCTATCCAGTTTTAACTGGTATGAAAGTTTGGATTATTTTTTGTTTGTTTGTTGGTAGTGATCTTGGAGCTTGAACTCAGGGCCTTCCTGCTGTCCCTGAGATTCTTTGCTTAAGGCTAGTGGTCTACCTCTTGAGCTGCAGCTCCACATCTGGCTTTTGGGTGGCTCATAGGAGATAAGAGTTTCATAATTGGGACCGGGAGTTTGGCCTAGTGGTAGAGTGCTTGCCTAGCATGCACGAAGACCCGGGTTCGATTCCTCAGTACCACATACTTAGAAAAAAGCCAGAAGTGGTGCTGTGGCTAAAGTGGTAGAGTGCTAGCCTTGAGAAAGTCTAAGGACAGTGCTCAAGCCCAGGACTGGCAAAAAAAAAAAAAAAAAGAGTTTCACAATTTTTCCTGTGTGGACTGGCTTCAAACTGCATTCCTCAGATCTCAGCCTCCCGATTAGCTAGAATTACAGCCATTAACCACCAGTGGCTGGAAAGTATTACTGTAAAGTGTTTTTAAAAGCAATAAATGATTATAGTAAAGAAAAACAATTTCACTATTCCATGATGGAGCATCTTAATCTCGCTAAATTTAGATGGAGTAATATCGAAAAATAGAAACATCAGGAGAAAAATGTTTGCAGAAACTATTGCTATATGTAATTCACATGCTAAATTAAATTTGATTTGCATTTAAGGACAAGTTAAAAGAAACAATAGAAAAATAGTCATGAACATACTCTCTTCCATATGTAAGGAAAATTCCGCCAATAGATATAGGCTGCTGGTGCAATTTTTACTTCATTAGAAGTTACTGGAAGGATTTTCCAGAAGTGTTCTGAGAAGTTAAACAATTATATTATGAGAGAAAAGAGTTTAATATTAGGTTTTACCCAGAACAGCCTATAAAGATGAAGTGTGAATGTCTGGAAAGCTAGCTTTCAAAACAGGAAAGAAGAAATTTCACAGAAGCTATTATAAATACCACCCTCATGTATTCAGACATAAAGTTGTTATAATAATAAAGTTCTTATCCAATTCAAGTCTGTTGTAGTGCCTTGATTTAGGTATGAACATTTTAGAGAACATTTATGTAAAACATTAATCCTATCATCACCTTAACTGGCAAATAGAAATAGTTAATAAAAAATAAAAACTAATGTGCTCAAGAAACATGTTTTAATATAATCATATCTGTGCATGCTCTGATTATTTTCAAGGTCTTAGCACAAGCATAGTATTATTTTGAAATGAGAACAGGTACTTACTGAGACACAATTACATACCAGGCACTCTCAGGCACTGAAGATATAATGTTAGACAAACACAAAAATCCACTTTCTTCTTGTAGGCACAATTTCCTGGGTAAAAAGGAGCCAGTATATTTTTGCTTTCTTATAATTGATATAATTATTGAAATGAAAATGGCTCCATTTTTCTCTAGCATGAAATCCAAAAATCTTTAGATGATAAATATGATAGGAATATTTCACTCTTCTTTCCTTCCAGTAGTCCATGAGGTTGGGTTATGTGAACAAGTTGAGTGAGATTTAACCTCTTCCAAGTAACTCTTACCACTGGGGAATGAGTCGGGTCATATAAGAAAGGTGTTATCCCTCCTCATTCCATCCTAGGTAGACTGATTGGCTTTGAGAGGAGCAGAGAAGAGGAAATGTCCAGGAGAAGCCTGTGGCAGCTCAGTTCTCATCCTTAAGATAGCTGGTCTCTGTTTCAGTTTCTTTATGGCCCCTACTCCTCTGAGATCCACTCTTGTGAAAGTCTGAGCTTGCTGTGGTTTTACCTCTCACCGAACTTTCCACAGTTCCATCCCATTGAAAGTGAAATTCATACTCACCTTCATTTTTCTTTATATCTGAGATTTGGTCTCACCACTGCAAGAAACTACATGTGCTAAATCTGCTGCTGCTGAATTCAACGACATTTAATGCTCTTCAGTGTTATTCTTTTGTTCTGGTTCTGGCATGAAAGATACTTCCAGTTGTTTCCCATTGTTCATATTCCCTCTTTCCTTCACAAAATCAGAGTCTTATTTCCAGCTGGAATTATGGCTGACCAGAATGATGGCTGCCTAGAATATGATCGGTATTTCCCAGCCTCTGTTGATGTCAGATGTGGTAATGACTCTAAATTTTGACAATCAGCTGGCAGTAGAAAGCTTTTGTAAACTGGTGAGTAAGAGTCTCTGAACAAATTGGTGGTCTTTTCTTTCAGCAGATCTCCTTATTCTGGAAAAAAAAAAAAAGCAAAGTGAGTTTAAAAAGAACCAGAGGAAGCCGGTGTGGTATCTCATGCTTATAATCCTGGCTACTCAGGAGACTGAGATCTGAGCATGGAGGTTCAACGCCCGCCCGGGCAATAAAGAACAGGAGACTCTTTATTTCCAATTAATCACTAGAAAATGGAAAGTAGGGCTGTGGCTCTAGGTGTAGGGCAGTAGCCTGGAGCTGAAGAGCTTAGAAACAGTGCCCAGGCCCAGAGTTCAAGCCACACCCCCAAAAAGAACTAGATGATAATTCAACCCCATACTAGGATTAGCTGTTTAACTCTATATCTAGTCTAAATTAATTGCTAAGTCTAAATCACTAAATCAAATCCTATCTGGTGCACACTTTTGTCTTGAAACTAATGTATCCCTTGTTTTCTCTATTGATCTTCTTCCTATTGCTCTTGATTTTCCACTCAATTTTCTTTTCCTTGATCCATCTCTTTCTTTCTTTCTTTCTTATTTATTTATTTGATGGATAATGAGGCTTGAACTATGGGCCTGAGTGCTGTCTCTAAGCTCTTCAGCTCAAGGCTACTGCCCTACCCCTTGAGCCACAGCTCCATTTCCCGATTTCTAGTGCTTAGAGATGAGAGTCTCGCCCAGTCTGGCTTTGAACTGTGATCCTCAAATCTCAGCCTCCTAAGTAGCTAGGATTACAGGCATGAGCCAGCGTGCCGAGCTCCATCTCTTAATTTTGTCTTCAGGGATCCTTTTATCACTCTGTGCTTAGTCTATTCTACATTTATAGAAATGTCATCAGTTTCCAATTTTGAACCACTGTGTTGTATTGTTGACTCAGAAATACGAGAGTCTATATACATTATCCCCACAATAAAATACAATTAAAGAAAAGAAATAGAAGAGTCTATTTTTAATCCCATTTCCTGACTGTAAATCCATGAATGCATTTAGCCTCTGGATGGTTTCAATATCCTTCAATCTTCTATTTGACTCAGTTAGTGATTTCTCTAATCAATCTGCTGCCTGAGCCAGAAGTCTGAGTTTCCCTGCAAATCCCTTTGATGTTCCACGGAAGCAGCAAACTCTTTTCCATATTGCTCCCCAAATGATCATTTCAAACTAACTGTCATCATGTCACGTTTTCAAGTCATCAATTGCACAAAACGCATCCACTGTCTAACACATCAAGTCCATTCACTTTAATGGCCTCTCTCTCCAGACTCATTTTCAGTATTGTCTTCAGATTCTAAAATGCCAACTACGGTGAAATCTTCATAGCTCACCAATGAACTGTGCTCTTTCTCTCTGTAGTTATTATATGCTTTGAAATGTATTTTTTCTACTGCTTGGCTTTCCTCCTACTTCATAGAAAAATCCCACTTATCCTTTGAAACTCATTCTAAACAGACTTCCTCTTGAAAAGTTTTCTTTGAAAAACCCTTCTGGTGTATATAGATTGACAATTTTCTCCAAAGCTTCTATAATCTCTTATCAGCTGATGATAATCACTATATTTATTAATTTATTTATTTAGCTAGTCCTGGTGCTTGAACTTGGGGCCTGGGCACTGTCCCTGAGCTTCTTTTGCTCAAGGCTAACACCCAACAACTTGAGCCACTATGTCATACTGAGGGATCGAATTCCAGGGCTTTATGCATGCTATACAAGCACTCTACCATTAAACTACAATCCCAGACCATGTTAATCACTCCATACTTCATTACCTATGTGATTGAAAGCTTGTATCCTTATACCTGGAATATTGTCATCTTCATGGCATCCTGGAGTTACTTAAAATATTGAAATTAGCCAGGCACAGTGGCTCACATCTATAATCCTACCTACTCAGGAGACTGAGATCTGAGGATTATGGTTCAAAGCCATCCCGGGCACTAATGACCTAGAGACTCTTAGCTACAATTAACCACTAGAAAACCAAAAGTTGTGCTGTGGTTCAAGGGGTAGGGTGGTAGCATTGAGCTGAAGAGCTCAGGGATAATGCCCAGGCCCAGAGTTCATGCCCCATGACCTCCAAAAAAAAAATCAAAATTATTTATCTAGAAAAGCTACACTCTAGGAAAATCAGAGTTCAACTTATAGCTATATGAATCTAGAGCTTAGTTATGAGTTCACCAATGATAATAAATTCAAATTAGGATTGCTGTTTACTATTCAATGGTTTTTCTGAATGGGCCTGTTAGTGTTGAGTTTCCTTTTATGTTCTTTCCCCTAACCTTAGCATTGGTTATTTATTAACCCAAGGGCAGAGATGCTAAGGTTGGCTGGGCCAATAGTCAGGCTCTTTCTTCCCTAGCGTTTGAAAATAAATTGAGAGGTGCAGAAAGAACAAGTTCTCAGTGCCAAGTCATTTGACATGAGTGTCCTGCAGAGAAGGCACATGAGCAACCAGCCCTGATGATTTCCCTGGATTTGCTCCCATTTCCATTCTCTTCAAAGGCTCTACATCCTGCTCTTCCTTTGATTTTTTTTTATAACATGCTCCTCTGTTTCACTTGGATGAGTAAGAGATCTTTTGCTTGCGAATAAAAGAATCATAACTGAAACAAAATTGTAAGTGTATTGTACTGTTGGCTGGTTTTCTGTTCTGCAGATTAATGATTAAGTTCTCATAAACACCACAATGAAGTTCTTTGAGCGTACAAATTTCATATAGATTGCTAAGAGATTAGATTTAGCAGAAACAAAGGCAGACAAATTTACAATAATCTTTTCCATAAACCACAAGAATTCAATTTGAATACATTTTTTTCTTTTTGAGAGTCCTTTTTAATGTTTACTCCCCTCCCCCACACAAAAGCATATATCATTTTCCTTTACAGATGACTTTTCCAGCAGGGTATAGAGGTACATACCTAAAATCTTGGCACTTGGGAGGCTCAGACAAGACGATTGAAAATTTGAGGTCAGCCTGGACTGCATAATTAAACTGTCTTAAATAAACCAACTCACAATAAAGAATAATAACAATAAATATAAATATAATTTCAAATTTAAATTTAAAATGCCATGTTCACTTAGCAAATAGTGTTGGCTTTAGCCATTACTAGATATTTCATTGTTCCTGGGTTCACTTCTTCTCAATGCCAATTAAATGACATAGTCTGATGTGTAATATCTGATAGTTTTATTATAGCTAGCAGTGAGAGCTAGGTTTACTTACTGATTATCTTAACAGTACACAGTGACATTCCTTCTACCCAAAGATGAGGGGTTATAAATTATGGCCTTTTTATAAACATTACCTTATAAGACAGGAAGCCAGAAAAACGAAATTTATCCAGATAAAACAGAGAGGGAAGATGTGTTCAGCCAGAGTATTACATTCAAGCTGAGATTTGGCAGAACACTGAGAAGAGAATATCTTCTACTGTTTTGTTATCATACGTATTCAGTGTAATACTTAATAATCAGAGGGTATTAAAGGCTTGGTTTTGTAATGCAGTTTGGCAACCAGCATTTCCAGCACCCAAGGTCTCTATGTATCATCACAAGACATTATTTAGTACTGATTTCGAGGACATTTCAGCCTGCTGATTCAGCTGTTCTACATCCTGTCAACAATGATAATATTATAAAAATCATTCACATAATCAGAGGCTATTTAACAAAGTAATCTCAGCTCTCTCAGGAAGTAGGGCAGAATCTCTCAAGTCAAGAGCCTTGCTGGAAATTCAAAGCAACATCAGAAAAGAAGGTGCTAAACTCTCTGCTTACTTCTAAATCTAAGTAGATGGCCAATAAGTTATATAAAGAGAAGTAACTGTTACACTGATAGTTCTGTTACCTGGAAGATAAAACAAGGGCAAGGAAAAAAAACCACACAGAACACATGCCTAAGACTGCAATACTAGTACATGTCTGGAGTCATTTCAAAGAAAGGCAAATAATTACATTCAGTTTAATATTCCTTGACTATCCATGGACTACTATTTGGGGTGGGGAAACATTCCAATTCATTTATAAGAGTTTATATCTTGTGTAGAAGCCTCTGTTTAAGAGAGGTAGAGGATATTTATTTAAATTTCTAAAAGGATTTATTCAACATGGAGGCATGGTGTGTGTGTGGGGGCAGTGGAGAGTGACCTACAAGAGAAGCAAGGAGTCCCAGTAAATAAAGTAGATGCGGATGTGACTAAGAGCTCAGCTGTTATTCAGCAGACACTGCCAGAAAGGTCTTGGGAGAAGAAAGAGGAAGGAAGTTGGTGAGGGAGGAACTAGAATTATTGCTTGGGAAGTTCAGGAACTACTCCAAGGGATTGGAGAAAGGAGGTTGTGCTTTGGTAACAAAGGAAACGAAAAAATCTTGCAGTGTTCTGTGGGTAGAGGTGGAAGATGCTCTCCATTCATTAGAAACTAAAGTAAAAAGATTATAGCCCAGTTCCCCGGGCTACAATTCTAGCTATTCAAGAGACTGAAATCAGAGGCTGTCAGTTCAAAGCCAGACTGGACAGGAAAGTCTGTGAGACTCTTCCCTTCAATAAACAACTCAAACAAAGGCAGAAGTGGAGCTGTGGCTCAAGTGGTGGGGCTTGCCTTGAGCACAAGAAGTTCAGAGACAGCATCTAAGCCTTGAGTTCAAACTTCAGGACTTGCATAGAAAAGAAAAAGAAAAAAAGGAAAAAAAAGTATTTTAACCTAAATCTAAATATACCAATATCCAATATTAAAACTATAATTTGTTTTATTTTAAAAGCCATTTTGTTTTATTTTGAGCAAGCATTGTGATACAAACTAACTGGGATGCTAAGATAAACAAAATCCTGTGTTCACTTTCTGGGTGTATTCCCTTTCACAGATGGGGAAACTACTTGCCAGGTACTATAATCCTAACTATTTAGGAGGCGAAGATCTGAGGATCAAGGTGTCAAGCCAGCTGGGGCAAAAATATTTAATATACTCTTATCTCCAGTTAACCCCAAGAAGCCAGAAGTAGAAATGTAATTCAACTGGTCAAGTGGCAGCCTTAAATTAAAAAAAAAAAAGCTAAGTGAAAGCTAGGGAAATTAGAGAAGAGAGGCTGGAATCCCTTTGAATTGCAGACTTGCTTTCTGCATCTGTTAATTTCTTAGACTGCAAATGTTACTTCATACCCAGAAATCTACATAACATTTATTCATAGGGACTTTATTGTCTGGGCTGTGCCCTGCAAAGTGAATGCAATAGATTTTGGAGCAATCATGAGTTGAAAAGGGACAGCCATGTTGGAGATGGCATAATTTTCCATTATCCCAACAGTTGACTATGGGAAAGGAGTTCAATTATTCACAACTTTCACCTTTCAAACTTCCATCTCCATGAATTACAAAACCAGCAAAAGTCTTTGAGGTAGTCCTTGTCTACAAATATTTCTCCATGCTTTTGAAGTAAGGTCTAGTAAGTCCTTAAATACCCACAGGTCTAGAAAGTCAGTAAATACCCACAGTCAGAGGAGCAATAAATTGGGACTGGGAGTCTTGGCCTAGTAGTAAGGGTGCTTGCCTAGCAAACACGAAGATCCAGGTTTGATTCCTTGGTTCCATTTCAGAGAAAAAGCCAGGAGTGGTTGCTGTGGTTCAAGTGGCAGAACTCTAGCCTTGAAAAAGCCCAAGGATGGTGCGTAGTCCCTGAGTTCAAGTCCTGGGACTAGCAAAGAAAAAAGAAAGAAAAAAAAGAGCAATATGTTATGAGCAGTATCTCCAAACAGCCTTCACTTTTCACGACTCTCCTTAATCTAGGCCTGTATTTCACAGATCATCCAAAAATTTGTTTGGTATTAGGACATTCAAGTGGTTTATTTAGGAAGTATCTCTTGGAACTCTTATTTTGGAATGATACACAGGAGGTACATTTGGTTATTTGGTTAAGTGCCTGGGTAAAGTGCATGCCACTGAGGAATACAGAATTTGTGTGTGGTGAGCACATGTGAGCCTTCCTTACCTCAAAAGAGAATTGCACAACTCCTGAGATTTCATAAGAATCTGTGGCTTTAGTTTGTGTTTGAACATTGCCTCTTAATTTCAGCTAGGCTGAAGGAACCTATTATGGAATGTCTCTCTCTCCCTCCCTAAGGATTCTACATTTAAGTGAAGAAGATTATTTGTTTGAGGTAGATGAGGAACTACTACCTAATAATCAGAAGAGCATACTATGAGTGTAGAGTACATGTGAGACTTCCCAAACAATTATTTATGAGAACCTTGGTATGCATTTTGTCAGCTTAATGGTAGCTGGAGTGCTCTTCTGTTTTTGACTCCATGAGCTTGTTTTTGACTCCATGCGCTTGTTGCTGGTACATAGACAATGGGCTTAGAAAAGCCAGAGAATTTGGAATTATCTTTAAGTGGCATTTGCAAATGTTTTGAGCTAATTTATAACTCCTCCTTTTTACATCATTTATCTTTTTCCCTCACAAAATGCTCATTAATTTTCATCACTGAAATGGAGACTTCTGTGCGCTTCTGCTCTAATCTACATGCCTAGAACTCTTGGAAGGAGGGCTAATATAATTAGTTGAATAAATAAACAGTACAAGGCAGAGCAAATCTCACTTGACAATTACCTCTGAATGCTTTTGTCTTTTAATAGACTCCTGCAAATGAGGGAAATCACCAGTTCTTTTGTATAGTTTAGATTCCAGTGAATGAGAAGGTAGATAGTAAGTGTTTGAGCAGGGAGGAGAATTGGATTGAGAGTTACTGCCTAAGTTTGTCTTAGTGTTTGGGGAGCACCAGGAAGCAATCTCAGTGAATTCTTACCCTTTGGATTTGTCTACTGTAGACACCTGTATTTTTAGACTGTGGGTAGAAGCATCTGCCTAATGAAGTAGTTGTTGGCTGATGTATAATGTCTGAGATGGAATTGGCTTGGCTTCTGCCTGGTAGGACTCTGCCAAGTGTTATTGCAGACGAAGAATGGCGATCTGGTTGTTCTGCCTCTCTCTGTGAATGCGGGCCTCATGCAGGTCCGGAATCAGTTTATCCACGCAAAGCAGGGGTAAAATGGGGGTGCTGATGTGGTAATTTCCCCAGATGTAGGTTTATTCACCCAACAAGCACGTGCTAGGTACCCAGTTTGCACCCAATATTGCCATAGGCTCCTGAGATTCATATTTGAAGGAGACGGCAGGTCCCATAGCTTTGAGTGCGTTTCTGTGTATTCGCTGAGTAAGGCAGTGGCCATCTTTCAGCTGTTTTGGCATCTCTATTCCTGATCACCAAAAGAAAACACATACATACACACACACACACACTTGTGTGCACACATATGCGATTATAGCTGATATCAACTTGATATTAAAGTATATATGATACACGCACACACATGTGCTTACACTATAGATAGCAGAATTTGTCCATTTATTCCTTAAAGACATGTAGTGGCACATGCTATGTTCTGTGGCAAATACTAAATATACATAGTAACCAAAGAGGTAAATTTTATATTCTCCTGAAACTTAGTTGAATAGAGAGGACTCTTGTTCCAAAAGAAATAAACAAATTTAGAGGAACAAAGTGTGATTAAAGCTATGAGATAAAAAACAGGGTGTTTTAAGAGAATGAATACTAGGTAACTCCTAAAAACCTTTTTGAGGAGGTGGTGTGAAATAATGCTATGTGCTAGTGGTTTGCACAGTTCTCAGTATTTGAAAGTTACTCCCTGAAATTAGGAAACATGGCAACATGGTAATGTCGAAACTGGAAAGGATGAAAGAGCCATCCATATGAGTATCCAGTGGGAAAAGATGAACACATGAGACAAGAAAACACATATGGCCCCCAAATGAGGATCAGAGTTCAAGAGTATCAATATTTGAGAAGTAATGTACCCACTATCTGACAAACGTGACTGTAACCCCTCCATACATTACCCCAACAATAAAATGCAACTACAAAAAAAGAAAAAGAAAAGGCCAAATTGAACAGAGGGTATGACATGGGATGTTCATTGTAGAAGAAAAATAAATTAAGACCTGTGCCTTACGGTCCTTGTCAGTTGTGATGAGCAGCTGATTTTATTTCAAACGTAATGAGATACCTTAGGAGAATTTTCAATAAAGGGGTAAAATGTTCCTTTGTTTATAAAAGCTCTCCCAGTTACACAGAGGATAATGGGTTGAAAAAAGAGAGTACAGACAAAAAAATGAGAAAAAGGTTTATATTTAGGTCTAATCTTAGATGCTGGCTTAAATACTTCAGTTGGCTGGCCAGCAAGTCAGGCCTGTAATTCTAGATACTACAGAAATGTAGACCCGATGGGCTGGGAGTTTGGCCTAGTGGTAGAGTGCTTGCCTAGCATGCACAAAGACCTGGGTTCAATTCCTCGGTACCATATACATAGAAAAAAGCTGGAAGTGGTGCTGAGGCTCACGTGGTAGAGCTCTAGCCTTGAGAAAGTCCAAGGACAGTGCTCAGGCCCTGAGCTCAAGCCCAGGACTGGGAAAAAAAAACAAAAACAAGAAATGTAGACCTGAAGACTGAGGTTCAAAGTCAGCCTGTGCAGACAAAACTTTTAGACTTTTATCTCTAGTAACCAGCAAAAAGCTAGAACTAGAGATGCAGCTCAAATAGAACACCAGACAGTCATGACTAAAATGCTGAGTGAAAGAGGACCTAAGTTCAAGCTCAGCACTGGTACATAGCCCCAAACTTTTGTTACTTGAAAGGGTTGGAAGATGATTAAGGGGAGTAGAATAGAGGAATGAAAAAAAGGGAGGGAGAGTGTAGTTAAAATTCAATGTATATTCTACAAAATGAAGAAAAGTGATGGAGTAGGTTGAACAGGATGGATAAGAACATAGAAAGGAGAAACATTGATCAAGACATGATATAATCATCAGTTGCTTTTGTGAATGACAAGTCCCGTACATAATTACTTAAAGATAATACAAGTGTTTAAATATTGTTAGTAGAACTGGGACAACTTAAAAAAAATTGTCAGTTTTGGGAGCAATGTTCCTAAATGTTTTTACTCAAGGAGCTAGGATTACAGTTGTGAGCCACTGGCGCCCAGCTGGTAGAACTTATTGATGGGTTTTGCATATGGCTAAAGGAAAAGAAGATTTCATGATAAAACTTAAAATCCTAATAAATTCCTGATTAGCTAGAATTTTGGTGAGACTCTCATCTCCAATGAGCCACCAGCAAACCAGAAGTAGAGTAGTGGCTCAAAGTGGTAGAGTGCTAGCCTTGAGCAAAAAAGATCAGGAACAGTACCCAGGCCCTGAGTTCAAGACCCACAATCTGTACACACACAGACACACAGACACTGACACACACACACACACACACACACACACACAATAATCTGATATTCAGTAAATATTCAAATACATACTGCATGAATAACTAGATGTAATAGTGTTTGCACTATTCAATAAATGATAAGTCATTAGCATATCATTTAAATAACTATCCCCCAATTTCTCACATATTAGTAGAAAAAGTTATAGTTATTATAATTAGAAAGGATTACCTGCAGTGCCCTGGTAGCCTACTTACCAGCAAGCTCAGAATATTTTTGTGGCTCTGCTGGGTAGGATGTCAGATAGGCCTGCTGTCAATCTCTCTAACAGTGCATGGGCAGAAATTGATAGTTTTTAATGACACTTTTGAAAATCTGGATCTAGTTCCTAAGACCTTTACATCTTCAAGACATAAGACAACGAATTTAATAAAAAAAGTTCAAGCTAGCTTAGTAGGATTCTTGTCATTTTTCATAGAAACAAAGAACTTAAAAGGCAGCTACTGGTGATGCATACTTGAAGACCTAATTACTGAGCAAGGTGAGAGTTGAGGACTGAGGTTAAAAGTCAGCATGAAGCTAAAAAAAATTGAATCACTCCAAAACTAATCTCCAAAGAAACAACCATCCCATTAAAAGATGGGCCAACAACTTAAAGAAAATCTTCTCTGAAGAAGAAATAAGAATGGCCTATAGACACATGAAGAAATGCTCCACATCTCTGGACATAAAAGAAATGCAAATCAAAACAACTCTAAGATTCCACTTCACTCCAGTTAGAATGGCCAGGATCAAGAAATCTAATAACAACAGGTGCTGGAGGGGATGTAGCCAGGAGGGATCACTACTACACTGTTGGTGGGAGTGTAAACTCATTCAACCACTATAGAAAGCATTATGGCAGTTCCTCAAAAGACTAAACAAAGAGCTCCCCTATGACCCAGCAATTCCACTACTTGGCATTTATCCAATCGTCCAGAAACAAGCACAACGATGTTCATTGCAGCATTATTTACCATATCAAATATATGGAACCAACCTAGATGCCCCTCAGTTGATGAGTGGATCAACAAGATGTGGTATTTATACACAATGGAATTCTATGCTGCTGTCAGAAAGAATGACATTGCCTCATTTATAAGGAAATGTAAAGACTTTAGAAAAAATCATATTAAGTGAAGTAAGCCAGATTCAAAGGAACATAGAGTCAGTGGTTTCCCTCATTTGTCATAATCAGAGAAACCTTGGGCTCTCCTAGCAGAAATTTACAATAGAGCAAAGCCTAGATACATAAGGCCATATTGTATGACACTAAATGAAAGGACCTCCAGGATATAGAAACAAAAGCCATATAATGAGTGATTGTTGTCCTTAATGTATTATGTTATCTTTCATCTCTTTCGCTGTCCCTTGGCTATCTCATATTGTCACAGTATTTCACTTTGTTGTCTGATATATTGTATATAGGTATATCTGGTTATTTGAAATTGAATAGGGAAGAGGGGAAAATAAGATGAGGGGCGGGGGTGGGAGGAGGGAAATGGGACCAAGTTATGAGAAAGGGTATCAATGTATGTGAAGTAATGCACCTTCTGTCTGGTGAATATAATGTAACCCTTCTATTAATTACAATAAAAATATATGAAAAAATAATCAAAAAGTCAGCACAAATAGACAGAGACTTTTTTTTAATATAGCTCCAATTAATTAGCAAAGAGAGAGAACAGAAAGTGTGGCTTAAGGCATAAGCCTTGAGAAGAAAAGATATCTGAGAGCACAAGGCACTGAATTCAAGCCTCAGTAGTGGTGTGCAGACATATGTGCATGCTCTCTCTCTCTCTCTCACTCTCTCTCTCTCTCTCTCTCTCTGTCTCTCTCTCTCTCTCTTTCTGTGTCTGTCTTACACACACACACACTCACACACACACACAGGGATCTTAGCAGTCTATAAGTTCCTTAAAGAGAAAAAGTGATAGATATGACTAAGGTCATATTTTCATAAGGAAGACTCTGGATTCTTGCTATGCATGGACTTTTAAAAGTTTAGATTCCCATGCCCTTGCTTCTGGCATGCTGGGGTTACAGATGTGTATCACATCTAATTTTGACACTTCTACTCTTAGCTTTTCTAGATTGATTTACAATTAGAAAAAGTAAGACATTTATGTAGGAAAGTTATTCATGAGGATATTCTGTTAAAATTTGCATTTTAAATGTTGGCAGTTCAAAGACCTAGCTAAGAAGAATGTGGAGAATGCTAATCTCTTATGAACATACCAACCAAATTATGTAGAGCAGGTGTTTGTGTTCTGCACAGAACAGATTGTGGAGAACAGATATCCCATAAAGAGCCCCATAAAAATATAAAAGCATAAAAACAGGGTGTGGTAAGCCTTGGTGCATATCTCTTTGACGGAGCCATGGCTGTTCATCCACTGTTCTGCTGCCCTATTTCCCACAACATTGTGTATTCTACTTGGGATGAGCAGAAAAAGCAATGAGGCCTAGAGAAGACTTGAAACTAGACACCCAGTACCTACGGGGCCTGTATCTCCACTCTCTGTAATCCACATGAGACACAGCTGTGGGCTTTGACATGCTGGCTGAAAAAGTCTGGTTTAAAAAGTAAATGTGCTAGCCAGGTACCAGCGGTACACGCCTGTAATCCTGGCTACTCAGGAAGCTGAGATCTGAGGATTGTGGTTCAAAGCCAGCCAGGCACAAAAGTCTGTGAGACTCTTATCTCCAATTAACCATCAGAAAACCAGAAGTGGCACTGTGGTTCGAGTGGTAAAGCTCAAGCTGAAAAGCCTGGGGTTGAAGACCTCATGGATAGCACCCAGGCCCAGAGTTCAAGGCCCACGACTGACAATAAAATAAAATATAAAGTATTGGGACTCAGGAGCTACCAAGAGATTGTCAGTTTTCTGGAAGCTGAGATATGGTGATCTCATCTGAATCTATCCTGGGAAGGAAATTTTGTGAGACTCTTCTCTTCAATTAACCAGCAAAAAATCCAAAAATAGAACTTTGGCTCAAGTGGTGGTGTACCAGCATTGAGCAAAAGAAGAAAAGCGAAAGTAGCCAGGCCTTGAGTTCAAGCCCCAGGACCAGCACTAGTAAGCACAATAAGCATGGACCCCAAAATTCCTCCTCTTAAATTCTCACTTTGAGTTTGCAATATCACTTGGTCCCTAAAACTTAGTTCAGCCAGTTACTAGCATAAACTGTTTTGCCAGTCCTGGGGCTTGATAGCAAAGCCTGGGTGCTTTCTCTGATTTTCTTTTGCCCAAGGCTAACACCCTACCACTTGAGCCACAGACACTTCTGGCTTTTTTTCTCTTTATGTGGTACTGAGGAATGGACTTGGGGCTTCATTCATGCTAGGCAAGCACTCTACCACTGAGCCACACTCCAAGCCCCATTCTAGTGCTTTTATAAGCCTGAAAAGATGTCAACTGACATCAGTTCAAGTGAGAGCTGTTCTTTTGTGCCTGTGACCATATTCACAGAGGTTGGGGACCATTTTCTAACAGCCATTAGTTAAATCTGAGATGAGCCTTCTTAAGGTACATGTAGAACACTTAAGGAACTGCTCTGACAGGTCCTTTGCATATTTAGAAAAACCTGTAGCCCTCCCTTCCTGTGCACTGGAGGAGAGATTCAACCTTGCTGCTTTGTGCTGCCTGTGACTTGCATTTAAAATCAGCATTTCTTTTCTTTTCTTTTTTTTTTTTTTGCCAGTCCTAGGCTTGAGCTCAGGGCCTGAGCACTGTCGTTGGATTTTCTCAAGGCTAGAGCTCTACCACTTGAGCCTCAGCACCATTTCTGCCTTTTTTTTTTTTTCCTATGTATGTGGTACCAAGGAATTGAACCCGGGTCTTCGTGCATGCTAGGCAAGCATTCTACCACTAGGCCAAACTCCCGGCCCAGCATTTATTTTCTTGTTGTAAGTCTTCTCTCCAATTATTTTTTCTTTTTCCATATATTTATGATTGTAATTATTAGAAGGGTTACATTATATTCACCAGATAGAAGGTGCATTACTTCACAAACATTGATACCCTTTCTCATGTCTTGGTCCCCATTTCCCTCCCCCCACTCCTGCCCCTCTCCAATTAACTTTTTTTCTGTTATTACAATAGTTCTATTTGACTGGCAGAATATGTGGGGAAAATAGCTCAAATATGGAAAGAAAAAAAAAGAAAAAGCATGGGAGAAAAAAAGCCATATCTTGATATTCAACCTTGAGATGGACTTCTATTTACTTTGACAGTAGACAATTGTCCTGGCTGTAACCTTGAGCCCATTTTTTATTTTTGCCAGTCCTGGGCTTGAGCTCAGGGCCTGAGCACTGTCCTTGGACTTTCTCAAGGCTAGGGCTCTACCACTTGAGCCTCAGCACCACTTCTGGCTTTTTTCTATGTATGTGGTACTGAGGAATCGAACCCGGGTCTTCATGCCTGCTGGGCAAGTACTCTTCCACTAGGCCAAACTCCTGGCCCCTTGAGCCCATTTTCTTAAAAAAAGAAAAGTCCTATGTTGAAGCTTCCTTGGAACTCACGGCTGATTTCTGCTTTAGTTAGTTAGTTATTGAATCTTTTTTTTCCCTCCTGGTTGCTACTTTTCCATGCTTTCAAGTTACTGCTGTCTTTAGCCGGTTGAGACTTCACATGTGGCTCAGGAGAGTCAAGTACCTCGCCTTCCCGCTCCAGATGCTGCTGACTTACACTCTCACCAGTCTTGCTTAAAAATGTCTTCATGCAGAATAACACGGGTTACTTCCCGAACCCAAAGATGTATGCTTCCTTCTCATGTAATGGTCCTGCTTTTCCTGGGTTTATGGTATTTACTGAGCAGGTCATCCATGCGTCCTGCTCACTCTTTACTCTTCCACTTGACTTACTTTCCTGTGGTACTAGCAATGAATGATGACTAAAGTAACAGAAGGGATTCATTTGTAGGTGCCCTGGGAGTGAGGGAGCACAATGTCCTTCTAGGTCATTGAAGATGAAGGCTTAAAATTAATTTTCTTGCTTGGTCATTGAGTTTTGGACACGGGCTTCAGGAAAGCCTTTATTTCTTATCTAATTTACCAAGTTTTCATCTGCTTGTTTGACAAAACCTGGAAGCATGGCTGATGCATTGGATGGATTGGGACATCAATGACTTTTAACAAGTGGCACGTGGAAGCCACGTGTGGGTTACTATTTCAACTCAGGGTGAGAGGAAACTGGTGGAGGCTGTAACCCCTCCACCTACCCACAAGCTCCATGCTTAATGAGTGATCAGGTAGGGAGTCCTTCTCGGTGAAGCACATGTCTTCTTCTGGAGGAACAGCTCCTTCTAAGTTACAGGATATCCAACAGAGCTTATGTTTTATTTTTCAAATTAAAATATTTTCCCACTCATTACTTATTTTATTTATTTATT
This sequence comes from Megascapheus bottae, assembly GCF_031878675.1. NCBI lineage: Eukaryota > Metazoa > Chordata > Mammalia > Rodentia > Geomyidae > Megascapheus > Megascapheus bottae. The sequence goes on along the minus strand of NC_143517.1, from coordinate 30,466,400 downwards.
TGCCAGTCCTGGGCTTGAGCTCAGGGCCTGAGCACTGTCCGTGGACTTTCTCAAGGCTAGAGCTCTACCACTTGAGCCTCAGCACCACTTCCGGCTTTTTTCTATGTATGTGGTACCAAGGACTCGTACCCGGGTCTTCCTGCATGCTAGGCATGCACTCTACCACTAGGCCAAACTGCCCCCCCCCCCATTCCTTACTTATAACATGGTGATTTTCTTCCTTTCCTGAGATCTGTAACCTGACATCTATATACCTCTAGTTGCTCATAGATGAATTTCAAAGGGTTCATAGTCTTCCTGTATATTATGACATTTTTAGGTGGATGTGAGAATGTGTCTTAGGGACTCCTTAGCTTCCTAGAGGGTGTGTGAACCCAAATGACTGGAATCACTCTGAGGACTCATGTTAAATGCCATGGTTAAAACAGACCTGATATTTCATGTACTACATCCAGCATATGGTATGAATCATGAAGTGCTGTTTCCTGTAATGTGTTTAGTTATTTGTATGTATCGATCTTGTCTATCTGTTCTCATATTTCTACTAGAAACAAAAATTTTCAGACCCATTTTATTTTAGAGTAGATCCTTGTGTATAACTATGTGCTGTGGGCACTGGGGACTGGAATCCCGCTCACTCATGTCCTATGTCTCTGCAAATCTTAAGAAATCTATCATTGAGGGCGAGGAGCAAGGCTCCAGTGGTAGGGTCCTTCTCTAGCAAGTTCACAAAAATGAGTTCATCCTTTCACCAAAATTGTACTATTGAATTTTTAAAATATCTAAACATGAACATTATTTTTAAAAAATCTTAGCTCTGAGCTGTGGGTAGAGCTGTGGGGGTAAAATAAGGCCCCGGGAATAATCTTCAGCACTATATAAACGAAATATAACTAAACACTTTGCAGCCAGGTGTCACCCAGGCTGTGGAGTTTGGCATGTTGAATTTCAACTAGTGACCAAACTTTTGGTCAGTGATGGAAAACTATAGCCCAAGATGGATGAAGAGAAAAAGAACAAGAGGAAAGTCACTGAGGGACAGTCAGTAGAGAAATGCATTACTGGATGATAGTGTCTATATTTTATTTTATTATATTTTTAATTTAATTTAATTTAATTTTTTGATGGGTCATGGGGCTTGAACTCTGGGCCTGTGCACTGTCCCTGAGCTCTTCAGCTCAAGGCTACCACACCACCCTTGGGCCTAAGCATTGTCCCTGAGCTACTACCCTACCCCTGAGCCACAGCCCCACTTCCCATTTTATAGTGATTAATTGGAGATAAAAGTCTCACATTCTTTAGTGCACAAGCTGGCTTTGAACAGTCGTGATTCTCAGATCTCAGTCTCTAGAGTAGATAGGATTAGAAGGTGAGCCACCACTCCCAGCTGACATTTTGTTTTTATGTATATAAAAACACATGTTATGGCTATTTAGTCATGCATAAATGACATCCAAACCAGCTGTGGTAGATAAATGATGGAGTATTTAAGAAATGAAGTCTTTCAGTAATAGCTATTTTTCCTAACAGTACTTAGTTTCGTTAATTCATATTTTATTCATTACTGATTTCATTCATTAGTGATTAATGCATTAATACATTCATTCACTAAATAGGGCAAAAATGACTCAAAGTGAGTCATACAATTGGAGAAATTTGTCTGGTCCTAAAAATAACTGAAGACACAACAGACTGAAACTATGGTTATATGCTGCCCATGTGCTATTTGTGAATCTAATGCATTATTAATAGTATTTTAAGTGCTGAGAGTTAATAACAGTAAAGACCTCAAATTAAAATCATCACTGAGTTTTCCTTCACTGTACATATATATATGTATATATACATATATATAAATGTCCTCACTGTCATATTACATTTTTTTTATGCTGGCCAGGGAAGAACAATTCAGATTGGGCACTTCATTGTCCAAAACCATTTTACTTCACCCTGGTTCAGACTTTCGCAGATTTACCTCCATCTGCCCTGGTTCAGAGTTCCTCATTCCTAAAGCACCAGAACAAATGAAATGTTTGAATGCTTTCTCTAATATTCTCCAACTGCCATGAGAATTGCACTTGCTCTATCTGGATCCATATGGAATCATGGTTCTCCCTTGGAAGTTTCTTCCTATAGAGGTTGAAAAGGAACTTTGACAATCCATGAGAACAATACTAGTAGGAGGCGAGACAGAGAAGATGGGAATTCCCTGGTCGACTGGATGAATAGACAGGTAGAACTGCTGCAAGGAATTCTGGATAATTCATAATACTACCCTGTTCTAAGATTAAATGTAACAGATCATAAAGGCAGAAGTTTAAGAAGCTGATGAGATGTTGGAAGGAGGATGGGAAAGGGATGATAATAAATCAGTAACTATAAAACCAGAATGAACTAAGCATAGTGGTGCTTATCTATAATTCTGGCAAAGAGAAGTTGAGGCAAAAGCAGCTTGAGTAAATCTAGCCTGCCCTGTGGAAATCAAACTATGGAATGAACAAAAGTAATCCACATAGAATGAGAAATAAATCTTTGACATTTTGTATGATTCTATGTACTTGACATCTGGATCTCATCTGACAAAATGTCCTCATAGATCTGAATTATACATCATAAATCATTGCCCTAAGTCATGGTGAGCTGAGATCCCAAAGTCAGTCATTTAAAAACTAGGAGACTGCAACAGAAATTCTTCAAATTGCAAGGTTTGCATCCTTTATGTGGTGATTGGTCCATATTAAAATTGTCTCAAGGAAATTCATCCTCTCCAGTCTTACAGTAGTTGGGCTTTTGGTTAACTGGGAACAGACTGTGGATCTGCAATCTTCTTGGTGTATATACAAGAAAAGGAAGTGACTTCAGCTTGTAGCTTATGGGACAAGAAGGCCACTACTTTGACCATGTATGGGTGTAATGTGAAGGGGATAATCCCACCCCTTTCCTATCAGGATCTCTGCTTTTCCAGAAACTTGAATCAAGAAATCCTACCTTGTAGACAATATAGATTAAAAATACAAAATGCCAATGCCTCCTATTCCAAGCCCCAGTATTAAGGACAAATATGACAAAGGCAGGGAGGGTACTGTCAAGTCCAAGGGGCACTTGGTCAGCAGACTCTCAGATTCCAGCAGAACATGGTAGAAGTTTCCATTAGCATGGATATGATACTGGGCACTTTCCTTTTGGTTCTATGTTCTATGGATCTGTATTTTTTTCTTTATGCTTAAAAATGCCTACCACTAAAATTTCTAAAATGGTTCACAAAAAAGGTGGGCTGTCACTCCCAAGCTGCTTGAGCTGATTCAAAACTTTGGCAAGGTAGCAGGGTATAAAATTAACCCTCAAAAATCAAGCGCCTTCCTCTATGCCAACAGTGAGAGGAATGAGGCAACTCCTTTTGCAATAGCCTCAAAGAAAATAAAGTACCTAGGAATTCCTTAACTAAGAATGTAAAGGACCTTTTTGATGAAAACTTTAAAACCCTGAAAAAGGAAATTAAAGCAGAACTGAGGAAATGGAAAATCCTCCCATGCTCCTGGACTGGAAGAATTAACATAGTGAAAATGGCAATCTTGCCAAGGGCTATCTACAAATTCAACGCAATACTCATCAATATTCCATGTCATTCTTTAAAAAATAGAAAAGGCAATCCAAAATTTCATATGGAATAATAAGAGACCCTGTATAGCAAAAACACTTCTTAGCAGAAAGAATAGAGCAGGAGGAATTTCAATACCAAACTTTGGACTCTATTACAGAGCTACAGTGACCAAAACAGCTTGGTACTGGCCCAAGAACAGGCCTGAAGACCAATGGAATAGAACTGAGGACCCATTGGCTGGGAGTTTTGCCTAGTGGTTAAAGTGCTTGCCTAGCATGCATGAAGACCCGGGTTCGATTCCTCGGTACCACATACATAGAAAAAAGCCAGAAGTGGTGCTGAGGCTCAAGTAGTGGAGCTCTAGCCTTGAGAAAGTCCAAGGACAGAGCTCAGGCCCTGAGCTCAAGCCCAGGACTGGCAAAAAAAACAAAAAAAAGAACTGAGGACCCAGATATTAACCCACAGACCTATAGCCACCTAATGTTTGATAAGGGAGCCAAAAAACTAGAATGGAAGAAAGATAGTCTCTTCAAAAGTGGTGCTGGCAGAACTGGTTAAGCACCTGCAGACAACTAAAGTTGGATCCTTCTTTGTCACTCTGCACTAGAATTAACTCCAAATGGATCAAAGACCTGGAGGTAAAAGCCGACACACTGAAAACTTTACAAGAAGGAATATGAGATACACTAGGTCTCCTTGGCACAGGTTGAAACTTTCTTAATAAGGACCCCAAAACACAACAAATCAGAGAAAATCTGGATAAGTAGGATTGCATTAAACTGCAGAGCTTCTTTATGGCAAAGGACATAGCTAGCACATCGACTAGAAAGCCTACAGAGTGGGAGAAGATCTTCACTAACCATACAATGGACAAAGGCCTCATATCTAAAATATATCAACAGCTCCAAGAATTGAATCACTCCAAAACTAATCTCCAAAGAGACAACCATCCCATTAAAAGATTGGCCAATGACTTAAAGAGAGTCTTCTCTAAAGAAGAATTAAGAAGGGCCTATAGACACATGAAGATATGCTCCACATCTCTGGCCAAAAAAGAAATGCAAATCAAAACAACTCTAAGATTCCACCTCACTCCAGTTAGAATGGCCAGGATCAAGAAATCTAATAACAGCAGATCCTGGAGGGGATGTGGCCAGGAAGGATCACTACTACACTGTTGGTAGGAGTGTAAACTCGTTCAACCACTATGGAAACAGTATGGCAGTTCCTCAAAAGACTAAACATAGAGCTCCCCTATTATCCAGCAATTCCACTACTTGGTATTTACCCAATCATCCAGAAACAAGGACATACTAAATCCACTAGCACAACAATGTTCATTGCAGCATTATTTACCATAGCAAAGATATGGAATAAACCCAGATGTCCCTCAGTTGATGAGTGGATCAACAAGATGTGGTATTTATACACAATGGAATTCTATGCTGCTGTCAGAAAGAATGACATTGTCCCATTCATAAGGAAATGGAAAGACTTAGAAAAAAATCATATTAAGTGAAGTAAGCCAGACTCAAAGGAACATAGGCTCAATGGTTTCCCTCATTTGTCATAATCAGAGAAACCTTGGGCTCTCCTAGCAGAGATTTACAATAGAGCAAAACCTAGGCACATAAGGCCATATTGTATGACACTAAATGAAAGGACCTCCAGGATATAGAAACAAAAGCCATATAATGAATGACTGTTGTTCTTAATGTACTATGTTATCTTTCATCTCTTTTGCTGTCCCTTGGCTATCTCATATTGTCACAGTATTTCACCTTGTTGTCTGATATATTGTATATAGGTATATTTGGTTATTTGAAATTGAATAGGGAAGGGGGGAAAACAAGATGAGGGGCGGGGGTGGGAGGAGGGAAATGGGACCAAGACATGAGAAAGGGTATCAATGTTTGTGAAGTAATGCACCTTCTATCTAGTGAATATAATGTAACCTTTTATTAATTACAATAAAAATATATATTAAAAAGTTGGGTTGTTTAAGAATTAATTTACTCCTTTATGCACTTAAATTTAGATGTATGTGATATATATATATACACACACACATATATACTCATATATTGTTATGTACTGACTTTGGATATATGCTTACTTTCGATATCTATGTTTTAGAAATGTACTAATTTTAGAAGTATGTATGCATGCATACTTTTTATATGTATACTTATTTCATTGAAAGAACTTTCAAATTATCTACACTGCTCCTTTTTTTTTTCTTTTGATACTGATCCTAATAATTTGGGCACTGTTCCTGAGCTATTTTGCTAGAGCTATAAGTCCACTTTCAAGTTTTTGGAGGTAAAATTAATTGGAGATGAGTCCCATGGATTTTCCAAGCTGGCTTCTAATCATGACCCACAGATCTCAGCCTCCTGAGTAGCTAGGATTTTTACATGCCTAAACACTAGCTCTGGGCCATGTTTAATTCTTTTCTTCTCTTTTCTTTTCTTTTCTTTTTTTTTTTTTGCCAGTCCTGGGCCTTGAGCTCAGGGCCTGAGCATTGTCCTTGGGCTTTCTCAAGGCTAGAACTCTACCACTTGAGACACAGCACCACTTTCAGCTTTTTTCTATGTATGTGGTACTGAGGATTGAACCCGGGACTTTGTGTATAGTAGGCAAGCACTCCAGCACTAGGCCAAATTCCTGGCCACCATGTTTAATTCTTAAAGCATAACAGATAGAGATTTTATATTTAAAACATTGTTTGTTAAAGGAGCAGTGTTCTGTTGCTTCTTATCTCCTGAATATCTCCAAATACTAGTTTTCTTGATGTTTGTGGGGAGTCTGTTAGCATGCTCTCCAGCTCAGGTCCTTAGCCTCTCCTACTTCACTTCCTGTTAGAGCAGCTTGTATCTTCCTCTCAGCTTCAGGAGGGGAATGCCCTCCACCCAAACCTACACTACATCCTGCCCTTCACAAGGACTCTTGCAGGGCTCCCTCCAGTTTCTCTGGATAGGTCTCCTTTCCCACTCTGCCCAGACCTAGCTGGGCATACAGAGTGCCTCTAGCCACAATGTTGTAAGATGCCTCTGAGCATCTGGAAGATCTGCCACATTAATCTCTCTCCTGAGGGGCAGATGGCCTTGTCAGCCCCTGTGATAATATTCCTTCTCCTGTATGTGACGGTGTTGAAGTGGGTCTTCTGGGATGGGTGCTTTCAGAGTCTATCTCTACTATCAGATTCTCTGAATTTTGCTTCTGAATAAAAGACAATGGCATTATTTTCTTCTTGGTAAAAATACATATGAGGTAGACATATATATGAAGTATATACATATGAAATATATATTAACTTAAAGAAGATTGTGAGACAGTACTTTACTAACAAACTTAACGTGACCTGCATTAATAGAATTGTGTAGCTCTCTTCAGCCTTTCACATTAAAATGTTCTAGAAAGGAATGCAAGCCAGGTGCAGTGGCTCACATCTGTAATTCTAGCTACTCAGGAGGCTGAAATCTGAGCATGGAGGTTCAAAGCCAGCTTGGGCATTAAAGAACATGAGACTCTTATCTCCAATTAACCACTAGAAAAACCAGAAGTGGCTCAAGGGGTGGTATGGTAGCCTTGAGCCGAAGAGCTCAGGGACAATGCCCAGGCCCTGAGGTAGGACGGTAGCCTTGAGCTGAAGAGGTCAAGGACAGCACCCAGATCCAGAGTTCAAGCCCCTCAACCACCACCACCACCAACAACAACAAAAGAATTCAAAATTTCCTATCAAATGTGGTCCATGTTAGCTTCACAGAGCTCTGGAAATTAGTGGATGCAAGAAAGGAACAGAGTTAAAAAATAATAAGGCAGATACACAGTATTTGAATCTACCGAGGAGTTTAAGAAAGCAAAAATGCAATTGTTTTATTAGGTCTGATTTCTAACACAACAAAATGAGAAGAGAAAAAGCATTAATAAGGTTAATTGATATTAAGATATAAGACCCAGTGAAGATTGAGACAAATGCGGAATCAAGATTTAAAGCTACTGCATAAATAATGAAATATTTTGATTCAAGTTGAGATTATTACATCTCCAGTGGATCTACAATTCACTAAGTGCAGTGTGGCTTATTTTCTATGACCTTGATAATGTAACACAGTTCTTTTTTTACTTTCCTTAATAGCCTCCTATTACCATTTATGGTGTTCTGCATTTGAGACCTCTCTGCTAATTTATAAAATTGGAATGTAACTGTTGATTTTAGTCCGATGTCTCTGTGAAATGCACTCCGCGATCCAAACAATATTTCTCATTTCTTGTTCCTTCAGCTTTACATATGCATAAAATACTCCATAGTGGAATTGCCTGTTGAATGCCAGCACATTCATTTGTACCTGAGGAAGAAAAAACCCCAACAATTTATACCATCAACCAACTTCAAACATATATGAAATATTAAGCTACAGTTGCGCTTCTGCTTATTTGTGTTTAAATAGTGTCCAAGCTGGGTCAAATAGAGGAATACAGAGGCAACATGGAAAGCTCTAAAGGGAGAGTAACACTTTCTTTTAAAGGTTTTTTTTTGGGGGGGGGCGGGGTAGGAGTGGGGCTTAAACTTAGGGCCTGGGCACTTTCCCTGAGCTCTTTAGCTCCAGGCTAGCACTTTACCATTTGGGGCCAGGGGGCCACATTTTGCATTTATCTGTTGGTTGGTTGGAGAAAAGAATTTCACAAACTTTCCTGTTCAGGCTGACCTTGAACTGTGATCCTCTGATCTCAGCCTTCTGAGTAGCTAGGATTACAGGTGTGAGCCACCAGCACCTAGGGTGACACTGGCAGATATAGATCACAGGGGTTTATTGTATATATGTCTGTGGACTCATAGGCCTGGCTTCAAATCTTAGCAGCTCTCTTGATACGAAGCTTTCCTGCTGTATTTTTGGACTGTGTGTCTACCTCAGTAGTCATATTTATATGTCTTCCAGTTAGTCAGATCACCTCATTTAGTTCAAGTATTTTTGAGCTGTAAATTTTGAAAAGATATTCAGGCTTTTTGAATTGCCTCTAGCAATGTTACAGGCTTCTAAAATTCAGACTGCCTAATAGTCAAAGCTTTTTTAGAATAGTTTGCAGTGACTTTCCATTCTGTTCAATTGTTTTTCTTCTGTACAAGTTAAGTAAACAAAATTATTTCTTTTCAAAAAGAATTTGTTATCTGGAGTAAAGTCAGAAATTGAGCAATTCCTACATTCTTTTCCAGTTGGTTATTTAGGACAGAAACAAAACAAAACAAAACAAAAAGCAGTAGAGTACAGACCCTCACCTAGCTCTGAAAATTTCAAGCAAAATTATCAGGAAGCCAAGGCTGCCTCTTCTCCCAGCTGCCAAGAACACCTTCTGAAATGATTCCTCCAGAGAGATGTTGCAGCATGGAACTCTGAATGATCCTGAATACAATGAGTAATTTATCTTATTTTAATTTTTCTATAACAAACACTTTGGAGCTGTTGGAAAAATGTGTACAGCACAGATACAGGAAGGTTCCTAAACTGTTTTCCATCAGATTGAGATGAACAGGCCCATGGATTCAGAGAAACAGACACACTTAGAAAACATCTTAGGATTTGTGGAAAGTTAACTGTTTAGAAAAATGATCTTGTTTATTCAATAACACAGTAGCTCAGAACTGCCTATTAACTGATTCAGTAGCCTTCTGCCTGGTTAGGGAAAGGAGATGATTTGGCCTGTCTGTGGGTGGACTTCCATGAGAATAATTCCTAGGGGTCATAATTATGCCGATGTGTCATAACCACAGTGTATCCTTCTTGTAGGAAAGTTGCATTAGAGCAAGATGCAGCAAACATTGAAGGGAGTCAATATTCAATTGTGATACTGCCCTAGTTTTGCTCTCTAGTTAACTGACTGTGAAAAAGCTATCTCTCATCCATTTCCATGTGTGCCTGTCTGTCTGCACAGGACATTTTCATGTGATATAGTCTATCCTTTGTGGGCCACACTATTGGTGCTCTACAGAAGTTAAAAATACACTGTTGACTTGGAAGCATCATTTGGTCCATTGATCAAGGGTAAGAGGACATCCTGAAGAAAATACTTAAATCCCACAATAATAGAAAAGCATCTTAACGCATGCCATACCTCACGCTCATAGAAAACATCTTCCAATGTCTTTCCTCCATTGCCACCCACAGCTTCAAACAAGGGCTTGTACACCTTAAAAGCAAAGACAAGAGATCAATTTAAAGATATTTTCATATAAATGTATATGGATATGTTGTTTAGAAGTGTACAAATGGTACATTAAAATTTATTTTGGGATATATGATTATTTTTCTTCCTGATTAAAAAAAAATCAAGCTGGGCCTGGTGGCTCAGGCCTGTAATCCTAGCTGTTCAGGAGGCTGAGATCTGAGTAGCGTGGTTCAAAGCCAGTCAGGACACTAAAATGTGTAAGACTCTTATCTCTAATTAACCACCAGAAAAACAGGAGTGGTACTGTGGCTCAAGTGGTAGGGTGATAGCCTTGAGCTGAAGCACTCAGGGACAATGGTCAGGCCCAGAGTTCAAGTCCCACTACCAACAAAAAAAAATCAAGATAATTCAAGAATGTGTGGAAATTTTAACCTATTGGCTTATTCAGGAATCCCAAGGCAAGATGCAAAATGAATTCTATTCTTACTATATGCTTTATGAGATGCATTCCCTCTTAAGTTCTTGGGGTTCTGTGAAAACTTGTAGTTTGGTCCATATGGGTTCACAGGCACTTTGGGATAACAGCTGCTAAATGTTCCCTAAAATTTCAAGCATGGAAATCTGGAGAAAGCCCAAATTTTAATACTATGCTGAAAAGTGTCGTGTAATTATAAGTGAGAAGTTATAAAGGTTTATCAGAACTCTGCAGGAACGGATGAGTGTCATTCTAGTCAGGAAAAGTCACCTACAGGACCTGCACAAAGTCTGTGTAAGCCCCCGGGAACAGGATCTGGGGTAAGCTGTGGAACTTATTTGGATCGCTCAGGGCTGTTAAAGATCAGATAAATGCTGGAGGAAGGACATGAGCAACTCTTTTTCCTTTTCCAATTCCTGCTACTCAGCAAAGGAAACGAAAAAACCCATGCAGGAACCCTTATTCTCCACATACAAATACTCTTCCCTAATTCTTTCCCCTTGGAGTACAAGGTCAGGCCACTTTGTATAATGTTGACATGGATTCACATTTCCAGACCACTCTCCTAGACTCTTAAGGAGAATTTGCTTTATCAACTACTTCCAAGGAGCTTTCAGCTACATTACAGACATGACAACTTGACTGGGAAATGTAAGTTTGATGTGAAAACTTTTGACAGCCGCCATAGGGATGAAATAGCGTAGTGGGGGAGGAGAGGAAGAGGACTTGGTGGAATCACATACTGCATAAAGATCAGCCACTCTCTTCATCTGGTCAAAGTCTTCTGCTTGAGCCAACAGGCGCAGCCCCTCAGGGTAGAGCTGTCCACAGGTCGGGAAGAGTGTCTCTCGGTCTTCTTTGCTTAATTCCGTGCCAAAAGAGTTAAGAGTGATGATAAAGGCTCGTCTGTCTGCCTCAAACTAAATTTGCAAGACATAAAATCAGTGCAGTTGAATTATCTGCCAAATGCTGCAAACATCACCTGAAGAAGACAAATTCATTTCTAAACAATTGGCTTTCCTTTCCCAGCCTAGGATGCAGACATGTGTTATTAATGTTCTCTTAGTCTCTTTTTGGAAGAGAGAAACTCTGCTGGCCAGAAGAGCATCCTGTAGCACTGTGATAACCTAGAACCCTTGAAAACCCACCGAACTTCTTTTCCAAGCATCCTGGAAGGAGCACATAGACTATCAGTGTCACAAATGCATCGTTCATAACGACAGCAATTATATTTACTACAGTCCAACCAGGGATAGAATAAGGTCATGTAGGTAGAAATGCCCCTTGGGGTGTTCTGATGGAAAAAAGATACATGTCATGCATGTTAATGTTGGTATTGTTTTTGTAGTGCTTGGCATCAATCCATGGTCTCATGTAGGTTAGATAATTTCCCTAGAATTGAAATATACCCCAGCATATCTATCTATCTATCTAGCTAGCTAGCTAGCTAGCTAGCGATCATCTATATTTGGCCCATAGGGCTTGAACTCAGGGCCTAGGCTCTTTTGCTCAAGGCTAGCACTTTGAGCCACAGCTCCACTTCCAGTTTTCTGGAGGTTAATTGGGGATAAGACTTTCCTGCCCAGTCTGGATTTTAACTTCAGTCCTCAGATGTCAGTCTCCTGAGTAGCTAGGATTGCAGGCCTAAGCTACCCATGCCCGACTTCCTGGCCTAAAAATTTTTATATCAAAAAATTTATGCTAATTATCTTTTTTGTGTGTGTTTTCACAATTGCTTTTCTTTTGCAATGCCATAGGTTACAAATCAAAATAAATTAGTTCTAGCCCAACACTGGTGGCTCATGCCTATAATCCTAGGTACTCAAGAAGCTGAAATCAGAAGGATTATCATCTGAAGCCAGCCTAGACAGAAAACGTACACATGATTTCATCCTCAAAGTAACTTGCAAAAAGCAGCCTGGTAGCATGGCTGAGGTAGTAGAGTGCCAACTGAGCAAGCAAACCAAAGCAGGCATGAGATCCTGAGTTCAAATATCAGTACTGCCAAAAACCAATCATCAATCTTATCAATCAAGCTCTGTAGCTAAGAATTATGTGGCTTAGGATAGTTCATCTTCCTCGAAAGGTCTATTTCCTTGCTTGTAATGTATATGACCATCAAGTTTGTCAAGACATTCAAGTCCTGTCTTCTTTGTGCTGAACCATAGGTAGGGCTGCACTCCCATATATGCCAAGCTTTGCCCCTGTATTTCCTCTAAACCATGTCTTTTTCAGGTTTCTTTTCTATTTCTTTGTTCTCTGCAGTTTTATTTTTTCAGTTATCCATCCTACTCTCATCACTCTGTTTTTGGATGACTGATTTCAGGGGTTTCTTCTCTACATATCTTCTCTACATACTAGGTAAGAGTTTCCAGTGCTTAGGATATGTAGAATTTCAGCACTCGTTCTTCTCCAAGTCCCCGGATTGCCTTGCACGTTTCCCATCGTTCTGAAATCTACATCTGAACTTTTGCGTTCAGTACATGCTCTTGTCTTTGAAGGATCCCATTTCCCTTGTTCACTGTTAGGTTTTGAACAGCCACTGTCTGTCACAAGACTATTTTAGTTGTTTGTTGAATCTAACATAGCAGTTGAAAGTTCATGACTTACGATATTTCCCAATATTCCTTATAATGACTAAGTAGCTTTCCTGTTGCCAACATTGAAGTTTGGACTCAGGGCTTTGTGTTCTCAGTCAGCTTTCTTGCTGATGGCTGGTGCTTTACCACTTGGAACATGCCTCCAGTGTTCCTTTTTGCCGAATATTTGGACATGGAGTCTTGAAGACCTTTTTCTAGCTTTGAATCATAATTTCTCATGTCTTAGCCTGCTGAGTAACTAGTATTTGGCATCACCAGAAAGCTCATAGGAAATGCAGAGTCTCAGACCACAATCCAAATCCCCTGAACAGGAATCTTAAGTTTAACAAATTCCAAGGTGTTTCTCCATGTAAGAAAGCTAAAAAAGAATTGCTCTAGGCTATCTTTCATGCCTCTGACTGTCAACTTGTGAAAAAACCAGGCTTACAACAGATTTTACTGGAACTGTTTTGTTAGAGCAGGTGTTTCCTATCAGCAGAGTGAGCACCCTCTGAATCTTGGATGACAGTCATGGAAATGACTCTGGGTCTGAAGCAGGGAGTGGCCTTATTTGGAAACACAGGAAACTACTCTGGTTACTGCATACAAGCATTCCTGTCAGTAATTTTACATCTTGTAGGAATAGGAGAAGAAATACAAGAGGGAGATTTCATGGCAATAAGAAATCTTAGGGCTGGGAATGTGGTTTAGTGGTAGAGTGCTTGACTAGCAGGCATGAAGCCCTGGGTTCAATTCCTCAGTATCACAAACACAGAGAAAGCTGGAAGTCATTCTGTGGCTCAAGTGGTAGAGCACTAGCCCTGAGCAAAAGAAGTTCAGGGACAGTGTCCATACCCTGAGTTCAAGCCCCAGGACTGGTCAAAAAAAAATTTCTGTGTGGCAGGCTCACCTGGCTATTCAGAACTGATCAATGAACAGGAGAAACATGATCATTGGAAGGTATGTACATGAAAGGCCATGGGAAAGGAGGATCTGCATGAAGGAGAACATGACATTTTGGAGAGATGATCATCACTCAAACACTGGGGAGGCAATTGTAAAAGTGGATGGACAGAAGGTAGGCGAGAACATGAAGGGCTTCTTACTGCCCTTCAGATTTTGACCTATAGGACAGGATATCTGAACAGCGCAGGCACTTTCCAACTTGCTGTCTTTGTGTGAACTTCATCCCTTGGCTGCAGTACCTATGCTCCTCTCTCTAACTTTTCAGGCTGAAATCTACTTGCAGTGAAATGTCCTAGCCAGTACATCATTTTTCATAATGAGGCCTGTTTCTTCCCTTGTCTGATATTATTATCTTTGATCTCTTATTATTTATTACTACTGTATGTAAATTGACCTTACTCTTTTTTTTTCTGGTCCTGGGGCTTGTACTCAGGGTCTGGACACTGTCCCTGAATGTTTTTGTTTGGTTTTTTTTTTTTTATCAAAGCTAATGTTCTACTACTACACAGCTTCACAGGCTCACCAGATTACTGATGATATATAACCATCATGTCTCAGGGAGTCTGGCTCACTTTTGACATTAAATATGTCATGAAAACAAATCATTTCTTTATTTAATACTCATTTTATGCATGATAATAAATAAGGACAATTTTTACACTGTATCAGATTTTTACTTCAAGGACTCTTTTTTTGTTGTTGTTGTTAGTTGTGGGGCTTGGATTCTGGGCCTGGGCACTGTCCCTGAGCTCTTCAGCTCAAGGTTACCACCCTAGCCCTGGAGCCATAGTGCCATTTCTGATTTTCTAGTGGTGAATTGGAAATAAGTGTCTCACAGTCTTTAATCCCCAGGCTGGCTTTGAACTTCAATCCTCAGATCTCAGCATCCTGAGTAACTAGGATTACAGGCATGAGCTACCACACCGGCTTAAACCCAGGTTTTCTCGCATGCTAGGCAAGCACTCTACCACTAGGCCAAACTCCCTGCCCCCCCAAAATAGCTTTTTAATTGAAAAATTTTAATGATCAGGCCAGGCTCTGGTGGCTCAGGACTGTACTTCCAGCTACTCAGGAGGCTGAGATTTGAGGATTATGGTCAACCGCAAAAGTCCGGTGAGACTTTTATTCTCAAATTAACCACCAAGAAGCCAGAAGTGGAGCTATGGCTTAGTCAGAGTGCTCACCTTGTGCATAGAAGGTCAGCAACACACTCAGGACCTGAGTTCAAGTTCCAGGAGTGGCACTAAAAAACAATCTAAGCAGAGTCAGAGAAATAAAAGTATGATAAATCATAATAATGTGGCCTAGAAAAGTTCAAAGAGTTTTTCTTACCTGAAGAATAGGACACATAATCTCTGCTGTGACGTCACCATGATCCTTGCAGAACTTATAGAATGCCTCAAGGTATGACTTGAAAAGAAGAAAAATCATAAAGTAATAAACTGAATTTATTTTCCTCTTGGAAATTTCTAGATCAGCTGTTCATGGTTTATTAAATACTTTAATGGCAACTGAATTTATTTCTCCTGCAGGGAGATAATTTATAATAAGATTTGTGGGAGGCTTTCACACTGGAGCCATGTGACATAAACTAAAACAGAACCCCATAAAAAGCAAAAAGAAAATTATCCTGACTCATCATTACTTCACAAGCATTTTTTCCCATGGTTCTTGAGTTCTTTCACATGGTTGATTCTGGCTAGAATTCCAACAAGAATGTTAATTCTAATAGGAGTGTTGAGTTCTTTTCTGAACTCAACAAGTGATTCTCATGGTCCTGACTTTTCATCTCTTAGGGACACATGTGGAGAGATATTAGGCAGGCTGTAGGGTAAGGCCTCCCGTGTGTGAATTCCAACTTGGATATACACTGGCTAATACCAGTTAGTGGACCTCTGCCTGCTTCAATTTAGTCTCAGAGGAATGGGCTTAGCACCAATGTCGTCATCATTGTGTTGTTACATTGAGTTGGAGCTTCTACTTTGCTGAGAGAAATGGTTTCTGTTAGTTGTTGCTCAGAAATTCTCCTCAAAAATGGCCAGCAAGACCATGCTTTTGTTAAGAGAGATGTCTTATAATACAATGGATCAATTAGCACATATTTGGTCATAACATACTATTCATATAGCAGGGCAGTGCACATTCATTTGCTCATGAGAATGTTCAGAAGTGCTTCAGTGTGTTGAATGCAAATTGGTAGATTTTGATCATCTTATAATGTTTGGGGTTTCTCTAAAGAACCAAGCAGACAGTGAGATTATTTAATTGCTATTATGTTATGGCATTGAGTACTCCATGGGCAAACAATTAAGATACAATGACTCTAGCTATAGCAAGGCCAACAACAAAGATGGATTTCATATAACAGAAAATTTACTACATGCTGGTTGCCTTAAATAAATTGATAGGACTCTCTTCTCTTGTTTATCTTTCTTCTCACCATCATGCAATCACTCCCTTTTATACACATAGGGCATTGCACATGGAGCAAGGAACACAGAAGAGTAAGGAGATATTGTTTCTTCCCCAAAACTTGCTGGCTGAAGGAAGCTGACATATATACTTGTAACTAAGAGCTAGGACAAATCAATAGAAGATAAATTCCAAATCTTCATAGCTTCTTAATGGCAGAAGTTTGCTAATGGACAAAGCAACCTTAATCATAAAGAACTCAAGTACAATAGACTGTGTACTCAAGAAAAAGTAATGTGTGAAAAAAGCATTACCTTGTACAGTTTATTGCGCAGTAATTCAATATTCAGTTCATCTAGAGTATTTTCAGACATACAGTCTTGAAAGAATGGAGCTGTAAGTCAAAATTATAACACAAAACATATGAATCAAAAACAAGAGTTATAATCATGGTGATGGGAGTTGTTATTCATTATGCCTTACTCTGAGAGCCCTAGCTACTGCTTGCTACACCAGACATTGAGTATACTTTAACTTATTTAATTCTTAAGATACTTTGGATATATTTACTTAAAGCTTACTTCATGAAACCCTTCCTGCATAACTCATATCATCTAAGAGCAATGTTTACCATCTGCCATCAAACTTATATCAGGTATTGACTTGTACTGAAAGTACATTTATATTTAGTTTTCAAAACTCTATTATCATAAGATAGAATTCTTTCTGAGATGAAGAATGCTAGGTGAGTAGAATTTCCTCAAATTACCATACTGGAACCAGGCAGAGCCACGGGCCATTCAAGGTGACACAAACTTTTTCTTTCATCTTTAAAAAATGTCTGTTTTAAAGAATGGCCAAGATTTTGAACTCAGACAATGACAGTTGTGGCAGGGTTGTGGTGAAAAAGGAACCCTACTACACTGCTGGTGGGAATGTAAACTAGTTCAGCCACTCTGGAAAGCAGTGTGGAGGTTTCTTAAAGAACTGAAAATTGACCTTCCCTACGATCCAGCCATACCACTTCTGGGCATCTACCCTGAACAACATGACCCAAGATATGATAAGGATACCTGCTCAGCTATGTTCATCTCTGCACTATTCACAATAGCCAGGCAATGGAAACAATCCAGATGCCCTACTGCAGATGAATGGATACAGAAAATGTGGTATATATATACAATGGAATTCTACATAGCCAACAGACAAGATAAAATAATGGCATTCGCAGGGAAGTGGCTGAATCTAGAGCAAATCATGTTGAGTGAGACAAGTCAAGATCAAAGGAACAAAAGGCGCATGGTATCCTTAATATGTGGCTATTAAATCCAAAGAGTACAAGAGCAAGGACTCAATATCTGCATACCCAATGCTATGGATATGGTAATGGAAATATAAACATAACTATATAGATATAAAAACCTATGACTCTATAGACATAATGTTTTATTTCATAAATTAATATGTTTCTATGACATACAAACCCTTAGCCTAATTTGGATTAAGTACTAAATACTAAGTCCCAGTGATTGTCTATAGAGATTCCCTTCTTGAACATTTGTTTGTTAAACTTATCATTTGAAATATGATGTAAAAATCAATGTTAATAAGTTCTTTAATAAAAAATGTCTGTTTTACAAGGCCAGTATTTTATCTGGGGTTGTAGGCTCTGCCAAATCTCTAGCACACCTCTCCATGTGTGTTATTATTATTATTGTTACTGTTGTAGTTAGGTAGTTATACAGAGGTTTATGGCAGTTTATGAGTACAATGCATCTTGATAAATGTTATAATTTTTATCATTATCTCAACCCACTTATTCCTTCAGGTTAAGACATTACCATTTTCACATATGTCCTTTGAATATTATGACTATATTCACCCACCATTCCTCTCTCCATTCCTTTATCCTCCTTTTTTTTTTTTTAATCCAATCCTGGGGCTTGAACTCAGGTGCTGAGTGCTATCTGTGAGCTTGTTTTGCTCAAGGCCAGTGCTCTACCACTTGAGACACAGAGCCACTTCCAGCCTTTTCTTCTCCTGAGGAATTAAAGCCTGGGCTTCACGCATGCTAGTCAAGACTACCACAGCCACATTCCCAGCCTTGCCTCCCTCCTTTTGCTCTCACTCTCCTTTACAACACACATTCCAGCCTCCTGGTATTTATTTTGCTAATCTGTAAGTTAGTTGTCCAAAGGAGTGACACCACTGGAAGTATATCAGACATTAGTCA
Organism: Megascapheus bottae; assembly: GCF_031878675.1. Taxonomy (NCBI): domain Eukaryota; kingdom Metazoa; phylum Chordata; class Mammalia; order Rodentia; family Geomyidae; genus Megascapheus; species Megascapheus bottae. The sequence continues at coordinate 30,447,966 of NC_143517.1, read as the reverse complement.
GTTTGTTTATGTGGATAAGGCAAAGTGTTTTAATGATTGGATCAATGGCAAACTATTACTTCAAATGTCCTAACAAGAATAGATAGACAATGCCAGACTTATCCCTTTAGGACTTTGAAGAATATAATTATTACCAGGGCTAAATTATAATTAGCATTCATTTCATTGCTTCCATTCATTGGATAGACACTCGTGAGCATCTTAGAAAAAAAAATGACACTGCTAAACCTCCTAAAACAAAATGCTTACTGGAAACAACACTATTTGAACAGAAATTTAAAACATAAAAGGGCAAGAAATTAAGTACATAAAACCGACCTAGAAAATTAATATTTTAGGAAATGATAAGTTCTGTCCTTCATTGGTTATCATTCATTGGCCCTGGAGAAAGTATGAGGCTTTCGAGGCAGGGAGGTAAGCCCCAGCTCATCTCTGCTACAAATGGTTCATAGGTGACCCTGAGCAGGTTGGTTTAACTTGTGTGTAGCTGAAAAGTGAGGAAATGAAATTGGATGCTTCCTAATGTCTGTTTCACAGCCAGGAGTCCTCACCGGAGGAAACTGCATTCACTGGAAAAATTCATGGGTTCAGGTGCAATTTCTAATGACTCTAATCTCACAGGCGGGTATTCTATGCATAGAAATTCATACCTAATGGTGTTTCAACCAGCACGGCATTGAAGAGGTCTGAGGTGTTGTCGGCTATGCTCACTGCCTCCATTTCTGTGAAGCGGCCAAGTGGGTGGCACTTGGGCAGAATTTCTTTCACTGATTTCTTTTGCAGAGCCCCATTCATCAGTAGAATCACATTGTCTATCATGTAACTGCACCTGGTTAAGAAGAAGACTCAGCCATGAGGGAAACAGCATGAAGAAGCTTTCAGTGGTACAAAACAGAGATCAAGTACACATTCTCCCATTAGAAAAAAAAAAACTATTATTTTACAGAAAAAAAATGTGTGGTTATATATTTTTTTAGACTCTGAAACTCTTTATTTTGTTTGTTTGTTTTGTGCTGGTCATGGGATTTGATTTCAGACCCTGAGTGGTGTCCCTCAGCTTTTTCAATCAAGGCTAGTTCTCTACCTCTTGAACCATAGCTCCACTTCTGGCTGTTTGGTGATTATCTGGGAGATAAGAGTCTTAGTCTTTCCTTCTTGGACTGGCTTTGAACTGTGATCCTCAAATCTTAGCCTACTGAGTAGCTAGAGTTACAGCATGAGCCACCATGAGCGTGGCTGAAGCTTTTTATTTTAAGCTGTGAGTGAGGAACAATGCCCTAGAAGAGCTTATATTTTGGGGGGAAAATTCAGCTAACTAAAATTAAGTGAGCTTTGGCTAGTGGAGTGGTCCTTATGTAGTAGAATGAAGGTATCATATTATTTTATCCAAATCCACAAGAAATCTTGAGAATCTCACTGAATTAAACACTGACTGGTTGAATCTGTAATACAGCCTAAGCACTGATGTGAAGAAAACATTCTGTATTTCTGACTGTTGAGGCAAAGAGACAACATATCCACAGAATAATTGACTTTCTCCACTTGTTAGCTTTATAGATCTTCAAGGCCTGCATAGGATGGTAAAGAATGAAATAATTGCTGATGGTATTTAAGTTATGTTTTGAGTTTTAAGGAACCAGATTATTGATTGAGTTCAAACTCCTCAAGTTTTAAATCATTTTGTTCATAAGTAGTGACAGAGCCAGGATTAGTGCCTATTTCATGAGGATAATTTTTTTTACTTATTCATGATTTATACATGCTCTTATTTTAAATTTTCTTTAAATGTTTTACTCTATAACTCTGATATTTGGCAACTGTAAAAATCCTGAAGTCATGTAAAACTGTCTGAATAAGCTAGCTAATTTTAAAAAATTTAAGTTCTTTTTTTCATTTTATTTTTTACTATTGAGGTAATGTATAGAGGGGTTACAGTTACATTCATCAGATAGTAGGTGCATTACTTCTCACACATTGATTAAAAATTTAGGTTCTAAGAACATATATTCTAGGCTGGACCTGGGGATGAAAGAGTACCTGGCATTTGAGAGCTGAGGTGGGAGGATTCTGAGTTTAAAGCCTGTTTGGGTTATATAGCAAGCTCTGTTTCAAAAAATTAGATACAACTGTTAAATCTTTCAGAGGAACTTGCTGTGCAGTAGGGGTGATGCGCATGTTTCTACTCAAGTCTCCCAGAAGATCAATGCCATAAAGACAATTATCCCCACTTTGTAATTAAGAGGAATAAAAAAACCTTGATTCAGAAAATGTTAAGTAAATATTAAGTAAGCCAGACTCAAAGAAACATAGGCTCCATGGTTTCCCTCATTTGTAATAACCAGAATATGTCCAGGATGATTCTAGCAGAGGATCACAATAGCTTAAAGTTACGTACATCTGATCATACAAAATGATGCTAATGAAAATGAACCTCAAAATATGGAAATAAGAGAGTGTTGTACTGTTTGCTGTTATTCCTTTTTTTTTCTTGCATTTTTTTCCTGTGGGTTATGCCTTGTCCCTGTTTTGGATTCTGGTACCCTTGGTCTTTTTTTCTGGTTTGGGGAAGGGAAGGAGACTCAGAGAAGGGAAGGAGAGGAAGGACAAAGGGTGAACTAATGTAACAGTGATACTTACTAGACACTATGTCGGAAATGCACTTTACAACCTGGTGGGGTGGGGGGGCCAGGGGCCAGAGAAAGCCTGAGAAAAGGAGGGAGGGATAACACTGTTTCACAAGAAATGTACTCATTACCTTACTGATGTAACTGTAACCCTTCTGCTTATCACAGGAAAAAAAAACCCTACTTTGATTCAGATCATTGCTCTAACCTGCTGTCAAGCTGAAGCTTGAAGTTTGGACCTCGCATTCTCACTCAGCACCTTTCCTGGCTGCTCACAGCTAGTATATTACCACTTGAGTCTCACCTCTACTTCTGTGTTTTTGCTGTCTAACTGGAGAAAGTAGTGTCATTTTCTTTTTGTCTGCCCAATCTGGCTCCAAACCTTGATTCTCAGAACTCAGCCTCCTGAATAGCTAAGATTGTAGGCATGAGTCGCCAGGGCCACGCTCTGAGGTCCCTTGTATAAGGGTCCATCACTTCTTCAGAGTGTTTCAAATACCTACACAACACTGAAACTAGTTCATAAACAACCATTACTCATCCCCCTCCCCCCGCAAAGCCATAGTAACTTGGGCTCCTTTGCAAATTTCAGGTAACAACATCTTAAATCAGGCACAATTTTTAGTGTTTCCCTCTGATCTTTAGCGCTGTTCTTTCTCTTCATTTAAACTTGTTTAAGGATATTGGAATAAGCTAAAATATGTTTTCCATATGGTAATTACCAAATTTGGGGCTAAGTTTCTAAATGCACAAACAACATAGCACTATAATTTTCTGTTTTAGAACTTCCTTCTGTAAATAAATATTTTGGAACTTCAATGTCAATAGCAGGCTATTCTTCCACTCTACAGAAGCAAACTATTTGCAAATCCCCAGCTCTAATCAATGTTTGTTTCAGAAGCCTTAAATTATGTTCTTATCTATTTATTTATTGCTGGCAAATACTCCACCCCAAACTACATTTCTCAACCCTGTTCCATATTTCTCTACTTCCTTTTGGTGAATGTGAGTACTTAATTTCCCCACAGACCCCCTTTTTTTTGTGAGTCATGGGGCTTGAACTCAGCCTGGGCGCTGTCCCTGAGCTCTTCAGCTAGCGGCTACCACTTTACTCTTGATCCAAGCCCCATTTCCTGTTTGCTAGGGGTTAACTGGAGATAAGAGTCTCAAGTCCTTTTGTGCCTGGGCTGGCTTTTGAACCTTGATCCTCGGATCTCAGCCTCCAGAGTAGCTAGGATTACAGGCGTGAGCCACAGTACCCAGTCCCCACTGGCACTTTTATCACACAATACCAAAACCTGAGTGGCCCTAATCTATTTCTCTTTCTGTGTAATCTGTTTTTATAGGCCACATCACTGTCTTAGTTTCTAAAAATATATCAGTGACTTCCTTCTCATCCCATACATACACAAGGTCCTTTATTAATTGTTCTTGGATTACTTTTCCAGATGTGGTGAAGGTAAAATCATTGAAATGCTTTTGAAATCTGTATGGGCTGGGGATGGGCTCAGTGATGGAGTGCTTAGATATACAAAGCTTCAGGTTCAACTCCCAGCACAGAAAACATAAAATGTTCACTTTAGATAAAAGAATAGGGTAGACCTCAGGAAAGTTCTTAGGGTCAGACAGGAGTCTTAGATCAAGTGAGATTTAGTCAGAATGGTGAAAAGAAAAAGGCCCCTCAAAATAAATGAGAAAAGAATTATCAGCAACTGTAACAGCTTCACAGAGTCAGAAAGGGCTGGCAACTATCCATTGGCTTGAGCAATCACCAAGGTTTCTGTGGCAGGATGGAGTAGAAACAAACATGAGGAAATGAGCAAATAAAAGGTAATAGAACAATTCAGCATAGATACTAACTTGGGCTGAGATGGGAAGACTTTACAGGGTCACTGTGCAAATTCAACCAAATCATGCATACAAAGACAGTTTGTAAAATCAACATGAGATGTCACAGTAGAGGGAGCCTGGATTTTTAGAGCAGATAAACCTGATGCTAAGCTCAGTTCCACCACTTCAAAACCAGTTTAACGAGCACCTCCTCTCCTCCGTTGAAGGAGAAAAATATTTGTTCAGCTTTGAAAGGTTGGCATTATGACTAGAACCCCCCAGGAAAACACAGAATACAGCTGGCATGGTGGAGAGATTTTTCTTGCATGCTGAGAAGATGTTACAAACTACATGAGCTATAATGTGACAATGTGTTTATATTCTTTTCTAGGTCCTCCCTGGTTTTGCATTTAGTTGCAGCTAAAATGAGCCTTTCAAAAGGGGGTGGTGTGTAGGGGGTGATGAAGAGTTGTGTAGTGCAGTCATGTGAAAGACTGGAACATTCTGGTCCATTGATCTCATTACTTATTAGGAGATTTGTTCCCAGGTTTGATATACACATATTTTGAAAGCCTATTACTATTCTGGATCTTTTTGTTTTGAGGCAAAGCTGGCCTCAGGCTTGTGAACCTTTTGCTTCAGCCTCCTGGTGCTGGTTTTACATGCTGGAGCCTATGTGTCTTTCTGTGGCCACTATGATGTTTTCTTTAAGAAACCTTCATTTCTTAAAGTTCAGTGTTGTCTAACTCTTTGGGAATGACTCATTTCAAAACAATATGATCAAAGCACATTATCTGCACGTGTGTAAAAAAGGAAACATCATTTTGTACAATCAATGCTCCATAATAAAAAATAAAACCATAAAAAGAAATGCAACACAGTGCTTGCTAAATAATTGCAAATGACAGTCACTTTCGTATTTAAGGAGTTATGAGAGGCACTTCATGACTCACTCTTCTTCATTTGGTTTCAGATGAATAGCAAACAGCTTGGTGATTATGACAGATTCATTGTCTGAAAGCATCCTGACTAACCTACGGCTTAGTCCTGATTGTCTTCCTTCAATCAGACCTTGATTGCTGCCGACTCCTCTTTACCTCTCAGGCCCCACCAACAGCCCTCTGTCTGGAGAATCTACTGCATCTCAGTCTCTACAGTCATGATTCAACTTTGCTTTAAGTGAGCAGAACTCATTGTTAGGTTGACCAGGTCACATTTGTAAATGTGGGAAAAACAGACATAGGGATAAAGGATGTAGATTCTGGAGTAATTTTTCATCAGGAGGTCTAGGAAATGTGTTTGGTCCACTTTTTATATTTTGTTTTATTCCTCAATTCAACTTCTCAGGAAAGACAACGTTCCCCCATAATCCAAGTCCACCAATGATTTCTTGTGACATGCCAGAAAGGGCCATATTAGAAATACTTCCCCAATGGCTTACTTTTCAAATACAATTTTTTTTTTGCCAGTCCTGGGCTTGAGCTCAGGGTCTGGGCACTGTCCTTGGACTTTCTCAAGGCTAGAGCTCTACCACTTGAGCTTCAGCACCACTTCTGGCTTTTTTTTTCTTTTCCATGTATGTGGTGCCGAGGAATCGAACCTGGATCTTCGTGCATGCCAGGCAAGCACTCTACCACTAGGCCAAACTCCCGGCCCCCTCAAATACAATTTTTTTTTAATCACATTGCTTCTCACTGTAGAACATGAAGGGTTTGTAACACTCAGCACGAACCCCACTTGCTCATGTGGAGAAGCCCTGCTCTTCTGCACTCCTTGCTGAATCATCTGCTGAGCTTCGTTGTGTCTCCATACACACCCTGCATTTTTTTGCATGACACTTATTTCTCTGAAGCTTCTCTTTTCTTGTGCTTTTCAGTAGAGGAAGTGAAATTTTATTTTATAAAACAATTTTGCTGCCTCGTACATTTTTCTTAGAACTCTCTCTCTCTCTCTCTCTCTCTCTCTCTCTCTCTCTCTCTCTCTCTCACACACACACACACACACACACACACACACACACACACAAAACTTAAAAGTTGCTCAGTAATCAGCATTGTCCTTATGAATACATTTTAGCTGATCACTGGGCAATTTTCAAGCCCTTGGTAGCAGGGAGTCTTCAAACACTTTAGTGTTTAAAGTTTGCCATCTGTTGGCATTGAACATTCCTCAGATTTCTCTGTCCCTTTCAGGATTGGTTTTCTACATTGGTGTGTTTGTTCTTATTCTTTGCCAGATACCTAAATATGCTAAGAGTTGAAATTCTTTTCATCTCTTAAGGCCTTATCCAAATTCATACTTTTCCTTAATCCTAATTAATGACACCAGTGACAGGTAACCTCTCCTCCTGTATTTGTATTGTTAATCCTGGGGTAAAATTCATTTTCAACATTGGTAGGGGCAGTAGAGACTATAAAGAATAATTAAACATATTCATTCACAAATGTTTAAATACTATATTCTGGTGTGTGTGTGTGTGTGTGTGTGTGTATGTGTGTGTGTGTGCGTGTGTGTCTGTGTCTGTCTGTCTGTCTGTGTGTCATGCACGCCAGTCCTGGGGCTTAAACACAGGGCTCACATGCTGTCCCTGAGTCTTTTTAGAAATAAGGAAATAAGGCCTGAACTCTGAAGCTTTTCCATTTTTAAAAAGTTTTGCCAGTCGTGAGACTTGAACTCAGCACCTAGGCACTGTCCCTAAGCATCTTTTCCTTAAGATTAGTGCTCTACTACTTGAGCCATAGTGCCAACTTCCAGCTTTTTCCGTTTATATGATAATGAAGAATTGAACCCAGGGCTTCATGCATGCTAGGCAAACACTCTACCACTAAGCCAAGCCTGAATTCTGAACTGTTTAGTTCTGCCACCTTCAACTGTGTGCTTTTGGATGAATCATTTCACATGTTCATTTCAAATAGTTATGTATAGTTGAATAATCATCTTTATTGATTGTGAAGCTGGAAGCTTTATCAAATGCATTTTTAGGGACTCATAAAGGCCTACAGTGCAGGGATACAATGATTTTTTTTATTGATAAACCTTTCTCTATGTTTATACACAGATGAATTACCTTTGGGTGAATAGAAATAAAGAAAATAACTGGCTACATGGAAGTCCTAGGACTTCTGCTATCCATTTCTAATATCATCTGCAGTTTTTCCATCTAGGAAAATTACTAAAGTATCTTAAAAAGAAACACTCTGTCTTCTAACTGGGTATGATATATTCTAGTAATTCAGAGAAAAACACCAGTAAGGTAATAGTTCTTGTTATTTAACATGCCGTGTCTACCACAGGCTGTTCTCCACAAGGTTAGGAGTAACGGAATCTCCTTTTTTTTGGCCAGTCTTAAGGCTTGAACTCAAAGCCTGGGGGGCTCTCCCTGAGCTTTTGTGTGTAAAGCTAACACTCTACCATTTGAGCCATAGCTTCACTTCTGACATTTTGTTGTTGTTTGGTTATTTAGAGATAGGAATCTCAGACTTTGAGGTCTGGGCTGGCTTTGAGTCTGGATCCTCAGATCTCAGCCTCCTGAGTAGAATTATATGTGGGAGCCACTGATGCTAAGCTAGTATCTCATTTGTATTGTATTTGAAATACCATATATCACAAGTTTTGGATAATTCTACTTTTTTTTTTCAGACAAAGGGAAGAAAAATTCCAGTGGAGAGGTTAGGAGAAAAACAGGACTTTGCTCTAAGTTATGGAGAGCACTCTATTAAAAATCTAAAACCTTCGTGTCCTTTGACAAAGCAATTTCTTTCAGGGGATACTTTCATCCTGAAAAAAAATTACAATTAGCACAATGCAACAAACTTAACTCTGTGTTTAGTGATATTTGGGTTGCATCATTACCTAAAACAGCAAAGAAATGAAGCAACCTAAATTAGGTGAGGTGATGTATACCTATAACCCCAGCATGCAGGAGGCTGAGGTGCAGGATCGTGAGTCCAATGTCAATTTTGAGAACTTATCTCAGAAATAATGTCTAACTATCCAGGAGGCTGAAGTCTGAGTATCAAAGTCTGAAGAAAGCCCAGAAAGGAAAGTCCCAAAGACTCTTATCTACCAATTAACCACTGAAAAAGCCAGGAGTGGCACTGTGGTTCAAGTGGTTGTGTGCAACCCTTGAGCAAAAGAATTCAGCGACAGTGTACAGGCCCTGAGTGCAAGAGCTAGTATTGGCACAGAAAAAGGGAAAGAAAAATGAAAAGAGAGAAAGAAAGAAAAAAGAAAAGAGAGAAACTAATAAAGAAAAAAGCTACACACCAAAAGGCTTATAACCATAACCCTAACTACTCAGGAGGGTGAGATCTAGATCGTGTTCAAAACCAGCTGGGGAAAAAAAGTCTTAAGAGACTTTGTCTCCAAAATAATCAGAAAAAGCCCAATCTGGAGACTAATTCCTGTGGTAGAGTGCCAACCATGAGTAAGAAAGAGCCAAGCAAGAGTGTGAAGCCTTGAGTTTAAATCCCATTCCTAGCAGGAGAAAACAAGAGAAAACAAACTAAAAAACAATGAAAAGTGAAATAAAACAAAAAATTCAAAGGATGAAAGGGAATGAATAAATTATGAAATACTCAACACAATAACATAATGGTACATATTAGATTCATTATATAAGCCAGAGTTTTATGCCTTATGTGGAAAACTTACAATAGATTCATCAATCCATGAAACATGACCCTAGTTCTTTTTTTTTTTTTGTCAGTTATGGGACTTGAACTCAGGGACTAAGTACTGTCCCTTAGCACTTTTGCTCAAGGTTAGTGCTCTACCACTTTGAGCACTACTTCTGGTGAACTCCACTTCTGGTTTTCTGGTGGTTAATTGGAGATGAGAGTCTCATGGACTTTCCAGCCCATTCTGGCTTCAAAACATGATCCTCAGTCCTCAGTCTCCTAAGGAGCTAGGATTACAAACATAAGCCACCAGTGCCCAGTGATCACAGTTCCTAAAGAAGCAATAAAGCCAACTATATATTTCTATTTGTACTTATATATAAAACATCTGTGTCTCTATATAGACACACATACTTACATTTGAAACTTTTTCATATAGAAAGAAATTGGGCCAATATATATTACACTTGGGTTACCACTGGGCTTTGACATGTGAGTCCTTAATCTACTTCCTTATTTCTAATATTATCTATTTTAGCATCCAGTCAAGTTGTTGTGAGAGTTAACTGATTAAAATATGTAAAGTAACCATAAAGGTAGTGGCTTATAGTATCAAATAAATATTAATAAAAAGGTTAAAAAAATACATCTTTTCAAAACTGCTTCTTTTCAATTAAAGAAAATTAAGGCAATAGATATCTGGGTAATAGATATCTGGATCTGTACCAGGGTAGACTTTAGTCTCCATTCTAAAAATGAAGGGTATTGAAACAGCCTGAAATCTTGTTTAAACTGAGCAATTGTTGGGGAAGGGCTACTACAGGTTACGAGATCAATTGCTCCCCCTGGTGGATGATTGATGGCTGGACAGAAAATTGACAAGAGCATGCCCATTTTGGCCTTGCTTACTGTCTTACTCTTCTACATTCATCCTCTTAATAGCTACAGTCCTTAGCCAGTAATTTTGCTGACTTCATTTGGTCTTAGCAACCCAACAGCAACTAACTAAGCCAGAGTTTTCTCTTCTCTGCTGGCTTTGATTGGGTGCAGACATGTTCACACAGAAAGCATTTCCACAGGTCTGAGCTGAGGCATGACCAGCTTCCTGCATCATTTGTGCCCACTTACAGAAAAGACTTCGCACTGGAACACACAAAGAAAATAAGCAACCATTTCTGTGCACATAAATAGAGGGACCAAGAGTGAACAAATGCAGCCATACTCAGTGTATATGACACTGAGAATGAACTATACAACTTGTGGGTGGGATGTGAGCGAAATACTGGAAATGGGAGCTGGTGGAAATATAGTCTTTGCCTGACTTATGTAACTGTAATTTCTCCACTGTTGGCATCTCCAAATAAAAAATTGAAAAGAAAAAAAAGAAATCTGAGAAGTAATGTTTCCCCACTAGCTATTTTTTCTTTTTTATCTTATACTTAAGGTCTGGACTGTACAGCTATCCATGAAGGTTGTGCTTTCCTCCTAGCCTATGCTCCAACCACATCTGAGGTGAGTTATTATCTCCAAACTTAAAATCTTTCCTGCTAGGTGAGAGTCACTTGCCCAAGCTGTCAGAGTTCCTCTGGTTAAACACCCAGGTTTCAGTAAAAGCCATTGCTTGATTATTTTTGCAGACATATGTGCTTGTTTCTGGGGAGCAAAAACTCATAGTCAGCAAAAAGTCATCTTGATTCCCAGGTAGGATGAAGACATGCCAGGGTGCCAACGACTTCCCCAGTTTTAGCACTCAGAGTTCTAAGTTGATGTCTCCTGAACACCCAGCATGGTCTGTCCTGTACATGCTGTTTAATAATCACTTTCATTAGCCTTTATAAGTGAAACTTTTAATAGTTCTTCAGTGTGTGGCCCTTAACTTCTACTTCCAAATAATCTTAAGTGCTTAACCTAACACTCCTCATTTTAGTAATCCATAGAGGTTATCACTTCCATAAGTCCCTATTGAAACCCCAATCTCTGGATGCCCAAGTTGATTTTTTACGATAATGCTGTAGTATCTGCCTCCTCCCATGTGCTTTAAAACATGTCAATATAATGAAACTCAGTGTAAATGTTCTGCCATGTAACCTAGGGAGTCATGACAACAAAGATGTTTGTTTAAGACCAGTGCAGATGTATTATTTTCCAAATATTCTTATTTCTTATTTGTTTGGTGCCAGTCCTGAGGATTGAACTCAAGACTTGAATGCTATCCCTGAGCTGCTTTTTTGCTGAAAGCTAGCAGATAGCATTTGAGCTACTTCTCTACTTTTGTCTGTTTTGGTAGTTCAGTGGAGACAAGAATCTCATGTTGTTTGATAGGGAAGGGTGGAAAACAAGATGAGGGGAGAGGGAGCGGGGAGGGAAATGGGGGTAAAAACATGAGAAGGGGTAGCAATGATTGTTAAGAAATGTACCTTCTATCTGGTGAATATAATATAACCCTTCTATTAATTACAATAAAAATTTTAAAGAAGAAACACTTAAAAAAAAAAAGAAGAATCTCACAAACTTTCCTTCCTGGGCTGGCTTTGAACTACAATCCACAGATTGTAGCTAAGATGACAGGCGTAAACCTCCATGCCTAGCTTACTGTCCAAATATTCTTAAACATGAGGGGTTTAATCAACAACTGCTGAAGCTGCAGATAGGCACATCTACCATATTAAGTATGTCAGATTATATTCTTCAATCAGGTTCAGAAATTTTATAGCCCGAGAGGTAGGATAATTTGAATGCATGAGAGGCTAATTTCAAAAAAAGATAATAGTTAAAATGCTCTGGGGGGAAGTGGGTAGGAAGGAGAGAGAGAAATAATCCAGGACTATATTAAACATCTTCATTAAAATGCTGTTGGATTCATTCCTTTGTTTCCTAACACTGTGTGTAATTATAGTATACAAAACTTTCAGATCTTCCTGCCATTAGGTATTTAAAAATATCTGTTCCAGATTTTCAAAATAAGTTTCTCATGTACAATAATGATATCATATAAAATGTGTCATGCTAAAGATTATATTTGTTACATCAGTTTAAATTTAGTCTGCCTCTCTTAGGGTTGACTTAGTCATTGCTATAATATTGTTATGGGTATTTTCAAATAGGACAGGAATTAATTTTACTTGATACACATTTCTGAGTTCTAGATAGATAATGTACTTTGCTAAAAAAAAATTCTGAAAAGAAAATGTTAAAAATGGTTCCAGAGTTGTAGGACATCTTCCAATCTGTACATCTTTTGTTGTAGACACAAATTATTTAATAAAGTAGAGAACATTCAGCTGTTTCTATAGGTCACAAATCACCTCAGGACAATGTGGTAGAACAAAACATAAATTGGGATGGGTGGTAACATTTGCTTATCGCCACAGTATCCAGGAGGCAAAGAAAAGAGAAAGGGTTTTGCGTTTAAGGCCTTTCTATATAGCTTGATCCTACCTCAAAATCATGTAATCAATTAGTGAGATATTGGAATTATAGCTCAATGTTAGAAAACTTGCCTAGCAAGCAAAAGGCTCTACATTTAATCCTTAGCATCCTAATAAATAAGATAAACGAAAACAAAAACAAAATAATCCACAAACAAGAGCAACAAAAAACACCCATGGATAGATTCAACAGTCCTGGGTTTTTTTTGGGGGGGGGTTGGGCGGTCATGGTGCTTGAACTCTGGCCTGGGTGCTGTCCCTGAGCTCTTCAGCTCAAGGCTGCTGCCCTACCCTTGAGCCAAAGACCCACTTCCCATTTCCTATGATTAATTGGAGATAAGAAACTCTCAGCTGTGTATTGTCTGGGTTGGCTTTGAGCCTTGATCCTCAGATCTCAGCCACCTGAGTAGCTAGGATTACAGGCATGAGCCAGTGCGCTTGGCTAGTCCTGGGGTTTTAATACAGTGAAGCTAGCTACCCAATTTCTAGTAGGGAGACAACTCTAACCATTTGGATAATTGTCAAAAGCAGCTCGGGAGAGTATTTGATGGTGTGTGTGTGTGTGTGTGTGTGTGTGTGTGTGTGTGTGTGTGTGTGTGTAGTTCCTAGAGCTTGATCTCAGGGCCTGTGTACAATCCCTGACCTTTCATACTCAAGGCTAGTGCTCTACCACTTGAGCCATAACCCCACTTCCAGCTCTTTGGACGTTAATTGGAGGTAAGTCTCACAGACTTTTCTGCTTACACTGGTTTCAAACCATAATCCTTAGATCTCAACCTCCTGAGTAGCTAGGACTGTAGCCCTGAGCCATTGGTACAGGACTCAGAGGAATCCTGACAAGGCTTTTAAATCAGCTGCATATCAGAATAATTTGACCACTTGCTGAAAAGTATATAGGCCTATATCAGAAGGAGAAAACCCACAGACATATATGGTTTTCTTATGAACTTCTTATGGCAAGATTATAAACTTTCTCAACTAATGGGCCTGGAGTAGAACCTTTTTCAACTGTCCTATATTTGTGACTTCAGAATTTCATTAATTCATTGAGTTTCTATTTCTCTAAGTTAAAAATGGAGATCAGACCTTCTTTGTAGTATTCTCATGTAAACATGCTAGTAGGAAATTTAGATTAGAGTATGTCTGGGTATTTGCTATATAATCTAGAAATAGGAAACTTGAAAGACAACAGTGAATGTTAGAATCTGTGGCTAATTGGAGAATGCAAAACCTGATTACATGTGCCTTGTAAGAAAATAGTTTCTGAAACATTGAGTAGTTAAGTTCGGAATGGTGGCACATATCTATAATTCTGGCTACTTGAAAAGTGTAGGCAGTAAGATGTTGTAAGGCTACCCTGGAAAAATTAGGAAAACTTTTTCATTGTATTTTATTGTCAGGGTAATGAATAGAGGGGCTCCAGTTACATTTGTCAGGTAGTGCGTGCATTACTTCTCAAACATTGATACCCCTAAATTAGGAAAACTTTATGTAAAAACAACATCAACGCACAAAGGCTTTGTGCATGGCTTAAGTGATAGAGCAGTAGAACGCCAGGTTTTGGATTTATTTTTCAAATGTTAAGTTCTGCAGGAACATAATCTCTTGTTCTATATAAGATTGTTGAACACAGGATTCTATAATAATAAATACCCAGTTACCATTATCCTAGTGGGTACAGAAAGAGAAACTGAAAGATGTTTATTTGGAATGTATACCCAGTAAGGAAAGTAAAGGAAATGATGTCCATTAGTAGCCATGCTTCCAAAATCACCTTCCCAATTCCAACTGTGTGCTCACATTCTACCTGTGGCTTCCTATCTATATTCTTGTTGAATGTTTCATTCTGTAAATTTTTTATTGTTATTCTAAAGATGATGTACAGAAGGTTACAGTTACCTAATCGAGTATGAATTCACTTGGTTTTGGATAAGGTCACCCCTTCCCTGGCTTTCTCCCAATTTTTTCCTGCCATCCCCATCCACAAGTTATATAGTTCATTTGCAATAACTGTCTTTTATTCTTATGTGTATTTTTAATAGCACTAATGACTAGAACTATGTGGAATTTAAAATAGTTTCTGATGAAGTAATATCATGCTTAATGAATGCTGAGCTTCTTTGCTGGCCTGAGATTTTATGATTAGGAAACTAAAGCATTGAGCTCTTCACATAAAGGGAGCAGTTGACCATGTACCTCCCTAGAATTTTTCCCAGTGACTTTTGGGACAAATTTCCCTTACATGAAATCTGTGTCCCAATCTACAGAGAACCTCACAACTTTATGACCTTCTTAACACTGAGCTGATGTTTGCTTATCATTTCCAATTTCAGTTCTGTTTGATCGGAGTCAAAATCAGAGTCAAATAATTTTATAAATTTTCCATTAGTCTTTATTTTAAATCATGACTCTTCAACCTGTTAAGAGCTGTTATAATATTTAAATTTGGACTTCTTTATTTCTTAGGCTGTTGGTAAGAATTGTGAAACATCAGAAAGGTTAAAGGAGATGATGTTAGCAGATGATCTTAGCAGAGCCCCCAGCATTTAGTAATATTCATCTTGTCTGTCATTTTGATGAACATTTCTACTTCAACACACATAGGACTCTTTTGTCCTTCAGCTCAGGAACCCTTAATGGCCTCATTAATTATCCATGCCAAACATTTTTGCAGGGGTCATTACTGCTTGCAAAGCCTCACGTATAGGCTGTTTTATACTACCTACCATAACATCTTTATAAATACCTGAAATCTTTTTTCCTTCCCCCAACTCCCCTTGAATTCTGGGCCTGGGTGCTGTTTCTGAGATTTTGTGCTGAAGGCTAGCATTTTACCACTTGAGCCACAGCTCTACTTCTAGCTTTTTGTGATTAATTGGAGGCAAGAGTCTCATGGACTTTCCTTCCCTGGCTGTCTTCGTACTGTGATCCTTGGGTCTCAGCATCCTGAGGAGTTACAGGTCTGGGCCACTGGTGCCAGCTGTCTTCATACTAATGTGAGAATATGGATGTGAGTTCACTAAATGTGAAGTTATTTAGACCTATAACTGATGAATATGTCTTCAGCCCTGTCAGGCTTTACATCAAGGATAACTTAGGGGTCACTGGCCAATTGCTTCCCGGAGCTTCCTTCATGCCCCTACTTACGTCATGTAGGTGAAAAAGGAGCTGAGGGGCTCCAGGGAGTGGTTCCGGAAGTAGTTGAACTCCTGGCACAGCTTTTTCCTCATCTCTGTGTCAATTTTGGAAACAGTCAGAGGGCTTGTTTGATTAGCTAAGAAATTGCCATAATCAGTAGTCTGGAGATGAATTTTCAGGTCTAAAATGACAAGAATTCCCCAAATCAGGTTAAAATTCACACATTTGTGCTAACTTTAAAGAAAATACATATTACCATGTTACACTTTTAGCATAAGGTCTATAGATTATTTAGACTTAGTATTTGATCTCTAATGCAATGAGAACCCTATGAAAATACAAATGTACACGTTTACAACGTTTCCAGTTATCTAAAAATAACCTGCTATTATTTCACAGCTAAAAATCAATAAATAAACACCTAGTCCAGAAATGGCTTTCCCTGAGACAATCTCACTCACTTGGGAAGAGCTGTTCAGGAAAATATTTGTTGAATGTCCCAACTTGATAGGAAAGAGGAGGGATTTTTGTTTGTTTGTATGTTTTTTTGGTCAGTCCTGGAACTTGAACTCTGGGTCTGGGTATTGTCCCTGAGCTCTTCAGCTCAAGGCTACTGCTCTACCCCTTGATCCACAGCACCACTTTCGATTTTCTAGTGGTTAACTGGAGATGAGATTCTCATGGGCTTTAGTGCCCAATCTGGCTTTGAACCGTAATCCTCAGATCTAAGCCTCAGTAGTTAGGATTACAGGCATGAGCCACTGTGCCTGGAGGGAAAGAAAAATTTTACTAGGAACAGCTAACATGGCAAATATGTCTGATAACATCAGCAACCATCATGGCTGGATTTAATGTCCTTTCAACGTAGATGAAGAGATTGAAGATCAGTAGGGTTAAATTGGGGGCTTATCTACAGCTTGAGCTTGGACTTGAACGTAAGAGGAGACTTCTGACCCTTGCAATTCAGCATTACTTCTACTAGACCCTATCAAGCAGCTTTTATAAATGTTAATGGTTTACCTAGGGAAAGATCTTTACCAGCAAAGTTATCAGACAAAGGCCTAATATCCAATATATACAAGGAGCTCAAGAAACTAACCCTTCTCAAACTTAATACAGCAATTACTAAATGGTCAGGGAACTAAGAAGAGACTTTCCAGAAAAAGAGCTAAGAATGGCAAAGAAACAATGAGGAAATGTTCATCATTCCTGGCCATAAAGGAAATACAAATCAAAAACACTCCAAGAAACCCTCTTATCTTTGTTAGCTTGGCTGACATTTTAAATTTGAACAACAGCAAATGCTGGTGGGGATGAGGGGAAGAAGGAACCCTACTACACTGCTGGTCCGAATGTAAACTAGTATAACCACTCTGGAAAGCAGTCTGGAGGCTCCTCAAAAAACTAAGCATAGACCTTCCCAACCAATCAGCCATACCACTCCTGGGCATCTACCCTGAGCATCATAACCCGGGATATGATAAGGACACCTGCTCAGCCATGTTTGTTGCTGCATTTTCCATAATAGCCAAGATATGGAAACAACCCAGATGCCCCACTATAGATGAGTAGATCCAAAAATATGGTACCTATATACAGTGGAATTTTACACAGTCATTAGAAAGGACAAAATAATGTTGTTTTCCAGGTACGGTGGCTTACTCCTGTAATCCTAGCTACTCAGGAGGCTGAGATCTGAGGAGTGTGGTTCAAAGCCAATATAGGCACTAAAGTCTCCAATTAACCACCAGAAAACCAGAAGTGACATTTTGGCTTAAGGGGTAAGGGGGAGCCTTGAGTTGAAGAGCTCAGGGACAATGCCCAGGCCCAGAGTTCAGTCCCCACAGCCAACAAAATAATAATAATAATAATAATAATAATAATGATAATAATAATAATAATGTCATTTACAGGGAAATGGATGGAAGTTGAACAAATCATGTTAAGTGAGGTAAGCCAAGATCAGAGAGACAAATAGTACATGTTCTCCCTGACATAGAGAAGTTAGACCTTGGGATATGACAAATTACACAGAACTCCAGATCCTCACATATAGTGAGAACAAAAGAGGATAATCTTAGGAGAAAATCACAAAGGTGCAATACTCAAGTGTCTCTTCAGATGTATATAAAATAATGCATAAAGGCTTCAGATGGAGCAAGAGATCAATCTGAAGGTGGTTATAATCTTAGTATAATGAAAATTACTTTCCTAATGGTGTTTTGTTTTGGGGTTTTTTGTTTTTTTTTTGCCAGTTCTGGGGCTTGAACTCAGGGCCTAAGCACTGTCCCTGGGCTTTCCTTAAGGCTGGAGCTCTACCACTTGAACCACAGCACCATTTCCGGCTTTTCTATGTATGTGGTACCAAGGAATTGAACCCAGGTTTTTGGGCATGATAGGCAAGCACTCTACCACTAGGCCAAACTCCCAGCCCCTTCTAATGGTGTACTTAAACCACCAAAATTAATAACAATTTCAAAGCACAACTCATGTGCTCTTCAGGGTGCTATTTGTGATCACAGTGAAAACACTCAACCAATTGGTGATTATGTTGGCAGTGGATAGTAGATTCATAGGACTCTTTTTTTTTTTATTATCATGGGACTTGAACTCTGTGCCTGGTCTTGTCCCTGAGCTCTTCTGCTCAAGGGTACTACCCTATTCCTTGAGCCACACCACCACTTACGGTTTTCTGGTGGTTAATTGGAGATAAGAGTCTCACGGACTTTAGTGCCGGGGATGGCTTTGAACCTCGATCCTCAGATCTCAGCCTTCTGAGTAGCTAGGATTACAGGTGTGAGCCACTGTACCCAGCTCATAAGATAAGAAAGAAGAAATCAAAGCAAGACCAGAAACAAATTATGCCTCTTGTGGGGGAGGGGAGTCAGGAGGAAAAAAGTGGGAGAGAATAGGGAGAGGATGACACTGTTCAAAAGGAAATGTATTCATTATCTGACTTCTGTAAAACTGTAACCTCTCTTTATATCACCTTCACAATAAAAGTTGAAAAGGAAAAAAAATAAAATAATGCATATAATGAAACAAGCTCCAAAGATATGGAAACAAAGGGCTTTTTCCTTAAGTTTTTCCCCCCATGTCTCTGTATTCTTTACCTAACATAATGTGTATTCACCTGTGCATTCTGGGGGAAGGTGAAGGGAGGGTACAGAGTCACAGGAAAACCAGTGAAAAAGTGCAACCGTGTAGTACACTGGCTGCACAGGCCATCCAGGAAAGTGAACTATGAGAGAGGGCAGGGAAGGAAGAGATGAGAATGAGGGAACAGATGATATTATGCTGATGTATGTAAAGACAATCTTGCTGTATATCACCTTTAAAACAATACAGAAATTCAGAAAAAAAGTTAATGGTTTGAGTTAAATTCCAGCCTTATTATCACTGCTTCCTGAACAAACCACATACTTTCTAAAATCCATACTCCTGCTAATCCAGACTCCTCCCTTACCTTTTCTACTTACCACAGTTAACATAGGCCTACTATAATGTATTCATACAAGGCTGAGTATAACATCAAAATAATAGTTTCCAGTGACAGTTCCTACTATAAATGGTGTAAGCTCACAGTCTTTTATCTAATCAATACTCATGGCAACCCTATGAAGTAGAAATTATTCTTATGGCTTTTTATAGTGGTGGTCAGAGAGGTTAATTACTTTATCAAACTCATGTAAGCCTAGGATTCAAAACTAGATTTATGTGATTTCAAAGTCACTTAAGACCTGCATTTTATCGTCATCTAATAAGCATCAGATTATCATTTGTTTGATAAGCCTTTAATTCTCCCATACAGAATTATTCAGTTTCACTGATCAGAATTTGCGACTACTTTAATAATAATTACCTGCTACAGGATATTTTACAGACTTGAGCATATTAATCAAATGGTATGTCATCTTAGTTATATCTGTAGCTCCTTGAACTATCCCTAACATAAAAATATATCTAAAAATAAACTGAAAATGTCTAGCACATCTATGGAGCCAATACAGCATCTTGGGGCTAGTTAGACTTTTCATCTAAACACTTGTTATGTATAGTCTGTTACAGGAAACTCAACAATATACTAGACATGAACTCTTCACCCTGAAGGGAACTCACAATCTGGTGGGGAGAAGGCACACAGAGACATGCCAATCCAACCATGTATTAACTTCAATGGTACGAAGAGTCATTGTATGGAACCAGAGAAAATGACACTCCACCAGGAAAGATGAAAGAGGCCTAGGAATGTTTCTTGAAGGAGGTTAAGTCATAGATGAGCCTAACGTTACTCTGTCAGAGTGGTAGGATGGTGTTCCATGCTGGGTGATGATGGCTCATTCTTGTAATCCAACTAATTAGGAGGCTTGAGATCAGAAGATCTTGGTTCCAGACAAGCCAGGCAGAAAAAATCCATGAGATTCCATGTCCAATTAACCAGTAAAATACTGGACTGAAAGCATGGCTCAAGTGGCAAGGGACAGGATGCTGGATGAGTGTAAGGCCCTTATTTTAAACTCTAGAACTGCGGAAACACAAATTAACAATTAAGAAAAAAGAATTGAAGCCAAAGAATCATATATGTTGTCATCAAGAAAGCACAGTGTCTTTCTGTTGAAGACAAGGAGACACTGGGATGTAAGAACTGCTTTCGGAGCTGGTGGCTGAGCTCCTGATGTCTGCTGGCGTTGAGATCAGTGACGCTCGTGAGTAGCTGAGGAAGGTGCAGAGACCTGGCATTCTTCCTAGGCATCTGAAGTGGATATTACATCAAACTGTGCTCTTTACTTGATACACAGTCAATTTTCTTAAAGTCTTACTTAATTAACTTGGTTTAAAACATTGACACTTTTATTCCTCATGTTTTGTTTTGGCTTTTATTTTGGCAGTTCAGTGTTTTTTTTTCTATTTTTAATGTCATTTGACAGTTTTTAGCAAGGACGGATATTTCCCAACAGAAGTGACACAAAATGCTATTTTTTTTCAAAACCAGGGTATTTTGCTCCAGGACATATGTTTCTTTTAAGTTAAATAACTTTCTACTCTTTTAGCTGCCAGTAATATCCTGAAATTAAACATCTCAAGCATTCTCACCCTGGAGGATCTTGGAACCATGCAGTTACTCAGCCAGCAAATGGAACAGAAACTCCCTCCCATCCCTCCCCAGCACCAGAAGATACAAGCAACACTTGAGGGCAAGTTGTAGGAAAATCTTAGAGTCTGAAAGTTTGCTCTTACAGGAGGATAGACTACTTATAATAACAACTGGGCTTATAGCTCTGAAGTTTGCATAATGGGTTCACTTAATTTTTTTCTCTCCTACATTTCCTAAATGCTTATCCAAATAGTTATGTCAGTCATAAGACTTTGAGATCAAATAAGTTTTGGAGAAACCAATTCTTTTTTTCATACATTTTTATTGTAATTAATAGAAGGGTTACATTATATTCATCAGATAGAAGGTGCATTACTTCACAAATATTGATACCCTTTCTCATGTGAGAAACCAATTCTTTACCATAAATGCAAACATTCACGTAGGTGACTTGTTTGAAAAGAGCATGGTCAGAACTTCTCTAGCCAGGGTGGTTCACATCAAGTACTTGGGAGAATTAAATTTATTTTATTGTTTTATCTAGAAAAGTAATGTGACAAATGGTGTGTTTTCTTTTCTTCAGTGAGGGAGTAAGCCTGGATCTGGTAGCTCACATCTGTAATCCTAGCTACTTAGGAGACTGAGATCTGAGGATGCTAGTCAAAGCCAGCCAGGGCAGGGAATATGTGAAATTCTTGTCTTCGATTAATCACACACACACACACACACACACACACACACGCACACACACACACACACACACACACAAAGGCAGAAGTGGAGCTGTGTCTCAAGTGGTAAGAGAGCTAACCTTCAATTAAAAAAAAAGCTCAGGGACAACACCCAGGTCATGAGTTCAAGCCCCAGGACTAGCACAAAAAAAAAAAAAAGGAAAAAACAAGAAAAGAAAGAAAGGAAAAAGGAAGGAAGGGAAAAGAAAAAGGAAAAAGTAGAATGTCCTTCAAATTCTGAGAACCACATAATAAAGCAATTAAATAGATCCTAAACAGCAATAGAATAAAAAAATCTACAATACTACTCTTTTTTTTTTTTTGCCAGTTATGGGGCTTGAACTCAGGGCTTGGGCACTGTCCTAGGGCTTTCTCAAGATATTGAACCCAGGTCTTTGTGCATGTTAGGCAAGTACCCTACCACTATGCAACACTCCCAGCCCTATTCTTACTTTCTTTTCTTTTTTTTCTTGCCAGTTGTGGGACTTAACTCTGGGCCTGGGTGTTGTCCCTGAGCTCTTCAGTTCAAAGTTACTGCCCTACCCCTTGAGCCACAGTGCCATTTCGGTTTCCTGGTGATTAATTGGAGCTAAGAGTCTCACAGAATTTAGTGCCCAGGCTGGCTTTGAACCTCAGTCCTCAGATCTCAGCCTCCTGAGTAGCTAGGATTATAGGCATAAGCCACTGTGCCTGGATCCATGATACTCTTCTAACACATATTAAAGTATATCCCACAGCACAGCTATGTTTTGTGTGTGTGTGTGTGTGTCCAGATTGTGTAACCCAGCATTTTCCAAGGGTTGAGTCACTGAGTGAAGGGCTGACCTGAGATCATGTGGCTAGTGGCTAAAGGACAGGGAACTAGGACTTCTTGATCACCTTCTATTAAATCATTGGCAGATCATTTTCAGAAATTCTTCTTTCCCCATAGCTTCCCGCTTAGACTTGTCTACAAACAAAAAATGCCAGCCTTCACTCACGCCTGTAACCCTAGCAACTCAAGAGAACCACAATTCAAAGCCAGCATGAGCAGGAAGCTCCATGAGACTCTTATCTTCAATTAATCTCCAAAAACAAGAGCTGTAGTGGAAGTAGTTTGCTCAGACTGTTTATGTAATTTTTTTCTTGAGAAGCGCCTTTCCAGTTTAATCTTTCTATAAAGCCTGTTTCATTCTTATACAGTGTTAACGTAGCTTGGAGCCACTTGAAGCTTTAGGCACACCAAAATCGGCTTTCATGGGATTTGTAGAATGTTTTACCAGGGTCAAAATGGTTTTAATGTGTATTGCCTCTTAACTCTCACAAATCATCCCCACTTTACAGCTGAAGAAACTGTGACTCAGTGAAGATATTTGTTGCAGGTATTTGGCTAAGGACTCTGATCCTCATTCCATGTTAGTTTCAGCACTCCCTTGAAACTTGATAAACAGACCTTCAGGACACTGTAATATTTGTTTCTTCAGCATTGACTCCAGCCCAATGTTGCCTCTGAGCTAATTACTCTACACCTAACAACTTTTGCCCTTTCCTCTGTGATCCATTGGTTCTCCTGCACATTTAGAATATCTTACTCCTCACAGCTCCTCCCCAGATTCCACAGCAGTGACCTTTTCACAGCCATTGTTATTCAAGGTTTGTCTTGCTTTGAACCACATCTGTATTTTACTTTTAGTGTTTTTGGCTCTTCCAGACATGATTTTACTATATAACCCTAGCTGGCTATGCATCCTAAACTAGTCTTAAATTCAAGATCCTCTGCCTCAGGCTCTCGAATGCTGAGATTAGAGGCACGTGCCTGACTTTCTCATTTTCATGCATCTCCCAGAATGAATATTGCTAATACTGAGGTCTCTGAAGGAGAATGTAATCAATGAGCCATATGCCCAGCACCACTGCCCTAAACCATGAAATGGGAAGAAATGGATTCAGGAACTCTGAAGTCTAGCATAGAGCTAAATCTAATTTGGGTTGTAAATTCACTGCAATTCGGAGGCAAATCTAGGAAAACATAGGAGTTACACTTCAGAAAACATCTTTAGGGCTGAAGATGTGGCTTAGTGGTTGAATGCTTGCCTAGCATTCAAGAATTCCTGGGTTCAATTCCTCAGTACTGCATATGCAGAAAAAGCCATAAGAGGTGCTGTGGCTCAAGTGATAGAGTGCTAGCCTTGAGTAAAAGAAGCAGGGACAGTGCCCAGGCCCGAAGAAGACTGGTCCCAGCCCTGGGACTGGCAAAGAAAGAAAAGAAAGGAAGGAAGGAAGGAAGGGAGGGAGGGAGGGAGGGAGGGAAGGAGGGAGGGAGGGAGGAAGGAAAACATCTTCATATTTTTTTAATTTTAATTACTTTTTATTGAAAACTGCACTGAACACTAAATGTCCACCTTTACAATAAACAAATACAGTAATAGTAACTCACACTAAAATAAAACATACTTCTGATAGCCATTTTTTTCTGTTTGGGACAGTTTTAAAGCTTTTCTTTTGTCACAAAAACAGGAATGTACCTATACAAAGGCTCAAAATAGGCCATCTTTTTTAAACAAAAAGGCAATGATTCACAAAAGACTATGAATAGAACATGTAACTAGTTGATACAAATCTAATAAGATTTGTTAAAATCAGTCACATCTAATAACGCATCTGACGTGTACTTGTATAAAGTATCATGTAAAGAAAAGAATTTATCAATGTCTAAAAAAGTGGGTTTGTTCATAGACAGTCTGCCAAGTTACCATAAAAAGTGTTTCCTGAGACATAAGGAAATGCAACATTATTCTTCTTGAACTCTTAACAGCTCAAGACTTCCCACTCAAGAAAATAGCTGAGGATCTGAAACTGAGAAAATATATTTGAGTACAAACAGCTTGTGAAGCTTAATATTTTTTCTTTTTTGCATCATCACAGGGTACTGAACTCAACCTATTTGCCGGCGCAGTATGCAGTTCAGGTGGGAGACACTTCTGTGCATGAGCCGTGCCAACATCTTCGTATTTCAGATCTCTTAAACTGGAGCTAGTCCAGAGAGATATTATCTAAGCATCAGATAAGAAAAAGTTGTTGCTTTAGGTAATAAAGCAGTTTAACATCTCAGAGCAAGGAAGCAGAAAAGTCAGGTCTTGAACTCAAACATGCAGACATTTCTAATGTATTTTCAGACTTGGACTATACAGAACACAATCTTCAGCTCTAGAGGGAAGGAGAAAGAAAAGTAAGGTGTTTTTGCTGCCCTGAAGAATAGGGCTAGAGAGGTAGCTCCTCAATAGAGCACTTGCCTAATGTGTAAGAGAGGGTAGGAGGGGAGGGGGGGAGAAGAGAAGAGGGGAGGGAATAGAGGAAGGAGAGGGAACAGAGAAGAGAGAGGAGGGAGAGAGAGAGAGAGAGAGAGAGAGAGAGAGAGAGAGAGAGAGAGAGAGAGAGAGAGAGAGAGAGAGAGAGAGAGAGAGAATCATTTATTTCTGAGTTGATTCTAAGTTATTGCAGTGAGAGAAATGAAGCAAGTGGCCTATCCCAAGGTCACCCACCTACACATATGTCACAGATTAGGAGTGGGTTCATTACTGGTTACAACAGAACACAAAACCTGCATGCATCAGTTCTCCCTCACAGGAACACAGTAGCAGAGCCTCCCTAGAGGAGGTGGCTTGAAAGAAGGCATGAAAGGCGAGTGTATATTCTCCAGGAAAGACAGATGGTGGGTAGAATTTGTGGTAGAAGGGCCAGCTTTAGAAAAACGCAGAAGGCTTGTGAAGAAATGCTTGAAAGAAAGCAGAGATCAGTCAGATTGCTAAGAAGGAAGTACGTCTTCTCTGAAACTATGCAGTGTATTTTTGAACAGTCATGGTTGGTTTTTCATTTTAAGTTTAAAAAAGTGCTATAAGTAGAGGTAAAAACAACATCTAAAACATTACGGAGAAAATTCTTTGAAACATGAGTCTTCTGAAATAAGGAATTTCCTCTCATTTGTATGTGTAAATGTGATGGTAAACAGTAGGTATAGACATAGGTAAAAAATGAGCTTTCTCTTACACCTTTCACTCACATACTTTCTCTGCCACTTACTTCTGACCTCAGATAATCACTACCTTTAACTTTTCTTGGATCCATTTACAATTTTTATTTCTTTTTACAGATACACAATCATATAGAAGACATTAAAAATGTAGCTGGGTGCTGGTGGCTTTCACCTGCAGTCCGGGCCATGAAGGAAACAGAGATCTGAAGATTGCCATTCAAAGCCTGCCTGGGGAAGGAAAGTTTGTAAGATTGTCTGAAAACCAGAAATGGCGCTAAGTGGTAGAGTGCTAGCGGCTAGTCTTGAGCAAAAAAAGTCCTGGGAGAACACTCAGGTCCTGAGTTCAAGCCCCATGACCAAAAATATTTGAAGTCCTACCCTTGTTGATTTGTTTGTTTGTTTTGGTGTGAGTCCTGTGGCTTGAACTCAGGGGTTGGGTGCTGTCTTTGAGCTTCTTTTTGCTCAAGGTTGCTTGAGCTCTACCACTTGAGCCAAAGTTCCACTTCTGGCTTTTTGAAGGAAGTAATTTATTGGAACCAAGAGTCTTAGGGACCTTTTCTGCCCGGGCTGCTTTTGAACTGTATGCTTCAGATCTTAGCCTCCTGAGAAGCTAGGAGTTCTAGTATCAGTTACTGGCACCCAGTTAAAAGCCACCCTTTTAGTGGATCATACCACACTGGTTTTCTCCCTTGCTTATCTCAACGCATTTGTAACTCTTCCAATTTTTGCCCTCTTAGAGTGCTTTCTCAGGCCTTTCTGTTTCTTGTTGTTGTGCCACTGCTGTTATTTGTTTTCCTAACTACAGAATATTCCATTATAAAAAAGTCCAATAACTTACTGAAGTAAAAGGAATCATTTCATTTACTTCCATCTTTCAGTGCTCCTCACAAGACTAGGTGAAGACCTCTGTCATCTCATGTGTGGAATTCTTTTTGAAAGACTTAGAATTTCTAGGCTGAGTAGATATGCATTTGGCATTTCTGTAGCTAGTGCCCAACTTTCTGTATTTAGTGCCCAAGGTCTTCCTTTAAGCTCTCTTATTTTTCTAATATTTCTGTTATCCAGTTTGAGAGTTACATTGAAGCAGGAACTATATCTTAACTCACCTTTACTTCCTTGGCACTTGGTAGAAAATGCTTCACACACACACACACACACACACACACACACACACACACTTGTTGAATTAATTCCTACAGAGAAGTAGAGTTGGAGGTGCATTATCTTCCCTAGTCTCTTCCAAAAATGTGTGGCAAGGATTATAGTGAAAACTCAATCGAGAGTGCAAAACTCCCCCAGAATCCTGAGAGCCAATGCAAACCTTTACCATGTATGTTTCAGAAAACACTATTTATTGATAATCTTGAAGTATTAGTCTTACCCTCTTGTCTTTGTCACAGGAGACAATATTTACATACAATTTTATTTATATTTCCAATTTTGGTGTGAAAATAGCAGTGTTAATATTTTTTTTTTGTTTTTTGGGTTTTTTTTTTTGCCAGTTGGGACTTAGACTCAGGGCCTGAGCACTGTCCTTGGACTTTCTTTTTTTTTTTTTTTGCCAGTCCTGGGCTTGGGCTCAGGGCTTGAGCACTGTCCTTGGACCTTCTCAAGGCTAGCACTCTACCCTTTGAGCCTCAGCACCACTTCCAGCTTTTTGCTATGTACGTGGGGTACCAAGGAATTGAACCCGGGTCTTCGTGCATGCCAGGCAAGCACTCTACCATTAGGCCAAACTCCCGGCCCCTGTCCTTGGACTTTCTCAAGGCTAGAGCTCTACCACTTGAGCCTCAGTACCACTTCTGGCTTTTTTTCTATGTATATGGTACCGAGGAATTGAACCTGGGTCTTCGTGCATGCTAGGCAAGCACTCTACCACTAGGCCAAACTCCCCACCCAGCAGTGTTAATATTTTAAAACAGTCAGACAACTATAATCCTACCTATTCAGGATGCTGAGATTTGAGGATCATGATTCAAAGCCAGCCTGGACAGAAAAGTCCTAATGAGACTGTTATCTCCAATTAACCATTCAAAAACAGGAAATAGGGCTGTAGCTCAAAGTGTTTCTAGCACTAGCCTTGAGCAAAAGAGCTCAGGAACAGCAGACACCCAGGCCCTGAGATCAAGTCCCACAACCAACGAACATACATACATATGTATGTATATACATATTTATATATACACCTACATACGTACGTACGTACATACATACATACATACATACAGAAATGTAAAAGAATCCTAGCTTCCTTCTTTTCTGCCCAGGAAAGTGAGTCACAGAGGTGTCACTGTGGCTCAAGGCCTTTTTAGTCAAGGTCAGGCCATGGAAAAGCTGAGCATTTCTGACTACACAGCCCATTTAGGAACAAAACCCAGCATGATGGTGGAAATTAAGACTTCCCACTGCTTTTCTGGACCACCTTTCTTTTCTTCCTTTTAAATCTACCAGAAACACTAATGTGCTCCTTGAAGTGCTTCAAAAACATTCCTTCCAGAACACTTGTCAAGGAAGACTAGAGGGCTTTAAAATAAATTAAAGCAATTCAGTTTTTGCCAAGTTATCTTCACTTTTTCAGAGAGCCTCTGCTTCAGCGTGGAGTAGTCTAATGGACAATGTTCTTCTCTTCTCTAGCATGACTGGGTATGCTTTTTGTAAAAGTAAAGAAAAATCTTTAAGTTTTTAATTTCTATCCCAACTAATGTGATTGATTTTCAACTCTGGATTTAGCTTCGAAAGTGGCTGGGTCTCTCCAGTCACATTCACAAAAACAACAAACACTTTGCTTTCCCCTCGTTGTCACCAGTTCCTCTTCCCCACGACCACCCCCAGCATCCTAGATATAATCAGCAGGGCCATTCTTTTCATTCTTATTAGCAAAAAAGATCTGACATAACATCAATAAGCCGACCTCTTTTGCATCTTAAATGTATACACAGGAATCGGTGGCATTTTAGTAGAAGAAGAGGCAGACATCCCTGTACCCTCCATCCCTGGCAGCCTGTAGTTTTATCACTACTATTCTAAGCCTGTGTCCTCACCTCAGGACATTTTATTTTATTTAGGTTTATTTTTTTCCAATAGCTATGATAACCCAAACATGGTTTGATGGCTTACTTGGATATTTCTGGGAATTCTTTAAACAGCAGATTATACATAGATTCAAGTGGAGCTGGGAAATGAGAAAGCTTAATATTAGAAAGGCAAGAGCATGAAGGCATTCTTGACCAGGGGCAGAGATGGCTTTGGTGGTCGATGGTCCCCAGCTTTGTTAGGGGCAGGATTTTCTATGTGTGAACTTACTTATAAATTTCCAATAGTGTTCTGTGGTCTCTTAAAAAAGACTCAGAATCCTTTCCTTCTCTTCCAAATGGAAAATAAAGGGACCAAATTCAGCCAAATGCCTATTCAGATGACAGATGTGTTAACATAATTCATTTCTTTTCTTCCTTCTCCCTCTCTGAAGAGACTCTTTTAGATAAAAAGCCCATGGCAGAAAATGTTGGGAGGACTTTCTAATTCTTGTTTTTTTAATTTTTTTTGTCCTTGTTATCATTTCACTACCTAGTATTCATTGCATGGCCTTACCTATGATTTCCCTTGGTTTCTGTCTGAATAGTTTCGTGAGAAGCCTAAACCCTGGTTTTGGCATCACAGGGATATTTTATGTGTTGCATATATATATACATATATACATATATATGTATATATATTTGCAACTCATTTCATTTAATAGCTTGAGTGAAAACCAAATAAAGCTTGTTCAAATGGCTTCTGTCAAAAGCCCGGATTTTTCTCTGTGTTTTTAAATTTATTTTCTACTTTATGCAGATTTTCTATATGTGATTAACAGTGTTTAGTCAGCAAACTTCCAATGATTACAGATGATTGTTTGTAGCCAGCAGAATTCTCATCTGGAAGAGTCTAGCTATTTCTAATGCTAATGATAGGACAGTTTTTCTTAGCTTGGGCAATGGGGCCCAAACTCTGGCTCTAACTGGTCACAACCATAAACAAGTAGCCAGACACCTTTCAGCTCTATCCTGAAAGTTTGCAAAGTCACCTTCACATGTTTTTCTGGCTGGTTTTTGTCTGCTAATACCCTTTCTAGGAGGCTTAGTCTTTAGTATTTCCTGGCTTCTTCTAGAACAAATCTAAAAGCTTTTAAGTATCTTACTTTGATTTCATAAGTCAAAATGAGCCAGGAGAGTTGTTGTTAATAATAGAAGTACTGCTATGCATGTGCTCTCTTTGGTAAATTTTGGGGGACAAAATGTAGTTTGAAGGTGATTTCCTTCTACTGAGAGTTCATCTCTTTTATTTCTCACTAACTGTTGCCTAAGCTGACATCTTCTTTACAAGTGAGGACTTTGAAGCGTAGAGGTTTGGAGACCTGAGGTCACCTACTAGGAAGTAGCAAAGGTCAAAGGCAGAATTTTTGAATTCATGCTAGGATGCTTCACAGTCCAGACTTTTTCCCCCGCTTAGGCTTCAGTTAAAGGCAAACCAGAATTTTCATTTTGTTTTTGTTTTGCCAGAGATCACTTGACAATGTAGTGAAGCTTTTTTTCCAGTTTGTATTCATAAGTATATAGAGAAAAATGAAAAGGAAATTAAATCATTTAAAATGGAGTCATGAAATGTTTTGCTTTTTCTTTTGGTTTTTGCTAGTCCTGGGCTTGAGCTCAGGGCCTGAGCACTGTCCTTGGGTTTTCTCAAGGCTAGAGCTCTACCACTTGAGCCACAGCACCATTTCTGGCTTTTTGCTATGCATGTGGATTGAAGAATCGAACCCGGGTCTTTGTACATGCTAGGCAAGCACTCTACCACTAGGCCAAACTCCCGGTCCAAAGTTTTGCTTTTGACGTTTTGAAATTGAGTCTTATTGCACCAAGCTGGCCAGGAGCTCATGATCCTTCCATTTCAGCTTCCTGAGTGCTGGGGTTACCTCCATACCAGGCTGAGAATTTAGCAAACTGTGATAAATATTGATACTTTTTATTGAGACATTAAAAATTGAGAAAACCTACCATGATGTTTCAAAGTGTACATAAGAACTTTAAAGATATAGGTCAACATTGAATTTCTACTGGTGCCTATCACAGACACTGCTTCTATTAAGTAATTGGATTTTGTAACCTTCAGGAATGGTCATATTAAATCCACTTAAAAGATATTGAAAGTAGAGATTATGTTTTTCCCTCTCTAAATCATGACCACCAGAAGTCTGGATTCCAGGAATAAGATGAAGGGGCTGGGAATGTGGCTTAGTGGTAGAGTGTTTGCTTAGCATACATGAAGCCCTGGATTCCATGCCTCAGTACCTCATAAGCAGAAAAAGCCCGAAGTGGCACTGTGGCTTAAGGGGTCCACCACTAGTCTTTAGCAAAAGAAGTTCGGGGACAATGCCCAGGCCCTGAGTTCAAGCCCCAAGACTAGTAAAAACAAGAACAAAAAACACTCTTAGTGGGTGTTACCCTAGTCCCTTTCCCTTGTTTCCTGGGAACCATCCTTTCTTTTCAAAGGGTGAGGAAAGTCCCACTCACCTTCTAGTGTCTCACACTGTACCAGGTTGATGTAGTCTTGCTGGGTGAGCAGGCTGGCTTTGCAGCCTCGTACCAGGCCTTCCAGGTAGCCATGGTCCACGTTGAAGTATAGCTCTGCACTCTCAAGCATGAGGAAAAGATCTCAGCTGACTCTGGAACAGTTCTGATGTCCTGATCAGCCTGAGGACTTACACCAGTGGAGGACAGGGGCTGGTGGCACAATCTCTCAGCTGATCAGCTGAGCTTTGGTGACTAGTTTCCTCCGGTCAAAACTCAGTCCTGTTTTCACAGCAACAGTGAATCAGCAGCCAGATGACCCATCTAAACCCAGGGCACCAATCACTGTAGGGAAGAGAGTGGAAGAAATGGGAGAGGAAGGGGAGGGGAAGGCCGGGGCTCAACTCTTTTCTATCCTAGGCCCAGCCCTCACTGGCTTTGCTATTCTCAGGCTGCAAATACCTGAGTGTTTTGTCAATATCCTACCTCCATCCAACCTTAAAACTGAAAATTAGATTGGCTTCCTTTTTTGGGGGGTATCTATAATAAAAACAAAGTAAACGTTTTGTTCCAAAATACATTAGTTTATATGAATAGATCACATGTGTATAGTTTGAAGGACACACAACAAAAGTTAGTGATGTACAGTACTAAAGTTGTCAAACACTTCTAGATGCTTCCTTCACAGTCAACTGACCGAGCCCTGTGGTGTTTACAAATAAGCCATGAAGCAGATAGCTATGAGCAATGGGGAAAGGAAGGGAATTTAAATGGAGCATGCGATCATGAGATTTCAGAGAAAATATAGTAATTAAACTTTCTTCAAGGTAGTTTCAGTCCTGTAGAATAGATCTAGGGATAGGAGATTCCTCACTGGCAATCTCAATAAGAACTCTATTCCTTAAGGTTAGAGCTATTATTCTCATAAGAGAGACTATCCTATGTCAGTGTGTTCTCAACCTGTTTGTTTGTTTTTTTTTCTGCCATGAATTCACTGAAAATGGAAGAAAAGCCAAGCCTCCACCTTGCATTTGGCATTGTTCAAAGCTGTTCTCTTCAAACATTTTGCAGCCACCATGGGTTCCAGGAAAGGCAAGACAGATCAGCAGTGTCATTACAGTAAAGGACCAAAACTACTGCTTAGGACCAGCAGAGCCTTATAGAACAGATCACCTCCGAAGGAGGATAATTATCAATAATGGTCAGGTTGCATCCTGGTGCTGAAGAAATAGTCTCAGGACAACTAGATTGTTCTCTTTAAGTGATGACATTGATAACTTCTCTGGAAACTGGAAGAACTAGAACATGATCATACCTTTGTGCTGTCACTAATTATTTCTCTATTTAAATCTAATGCTCACATCTGTAACCTGGCAATAGTTGAAGATGAACTAAAATGCTCTCTTCCCATGGAATGTCTATGGCATGTACTCTCCTTTCTTGGCCATATTTTTTTCCTAACAAACTTATTCATCACTTCTTTAACAGAATGCAAGGAATGAGGTTGATTAGTTATACTGACTTTCCAGGAACATTCCCAGTTTTACAAAATCTGACTGCAAGGCACTCTTAGTTTTTTCCTCCCACTTGAATCCCGTGATTACTCAGGAAAGTATCTGCACAAATAACATTTCTGCTCAAATCACAGACAGAACATTAGCTCCCAGAAGCTTACAAGCAGTCAAATTGCACAGCTGTTAATACAGTAGGTATTTAATGAAGCAGGGACTTACTTAATTGCTGAGTTTCATGCTCCAAAAAAGGACTACTTGTTCTCCCAAAATACTTAGTTCTAAAATGGTGTCAAATAACCTGAACACGATTTGCATGTGCTGTTATTTCATTTGTAATGTGTCAAACTGGAGTTAAAACGCCAGAAACTCATTGGGCTCTGTCTTGGTGTTTTGAAGTTGCTTTGGAGAAGCAAAACAGAGAGAATTGATGTAAATTCTGCTTTAATTTTTGAAAATCCCATGGAATCAAACTTAGATTTGTGCAGTGCCCAAATCTGAACACATTCAATAGATAACAGAAGTTCTTATATTGCATTCTTTCTTCTCCCAGAATTACATTATCTTCTAAGATTCTAAGTGCTTTATGTTTCTTTCTTTCCTTCTTCCTCTGTTCTTCTCTTCCTCCCTCCCTCCCTTCCTTTTTCCCTCCTCCCTTCTTTCCTTCCTTCCTTCTTTCCTTCCTCCCTCCCTTCCTTCCTTCTCTTCCTCCCTTCCTCCCTACCTTCCTCCCTCCCTCTCTCAATCCCTCCCTTCTTCTTTCCTGCCTGCCTGCCATTTTTTTTTTTGCCAAATTGAGCTCAATATTTCACATTTGGCTAGGCAAGTACTGTACTATGAAACTACATCATCTGCCAAGTATTGTAGATATTCTATATAACAGTGTTCTGTCATACGTCTCTCCTTGGCTAACAACTGCAGACTCATTTGTACCATGAAAATAAGGCTATGAAAAAAGAAACAGGGATTAACTTATTGTTTGATTGTTTTAAGAAAATGATGAATAAAATGTTAATAGAATAAATTAAATTTAGAAATATGTGGTGTCAAATGATGACTCAGTACAATACCTCAATAATAACCACAAAATTATATTATAATAACAAATAAATACATGAAATGAAATAAATATAAAATAAGTGTGTGGTGTTGCCAGGCACCAGTGGGCACACAATTAATCCCAGCTACCCAGGCTAGCCTGAGACCTGAGGATTGAGGTTTAAAGCCAGTCTGGCAGGAAAGTTTATGAGACTCTTATCTCCAATTAACCACCAAAAAGCTGAAAGTGAAAATATGGCTCAAGTGGTAGAGGGCTAGCCTTGAACAAAAAAAGCTCAGAAACAATGCAAGGAAAAAAGGAAAGAAGGAAGGAAGGAAAAAAGGAAGGAAAGAAGGAAGGAAGTGACAGAGAGAAAGAAAGAAGGAAAGAAACAAAGAGCTGTCTATCAATTACATCATAAGCTGCAAAATTTTTGAAGAAATCTTCTTTCAGTATCTAAGTCATAAAGAGCTTTATGTGGAATGAGTGAAGTTCTGAGCTAGGCCTTCACTAATTTCGTGGATTCGCTTTCATACTGTTATGAATGTAAATGGAGAGTGTGGGAAGCATGTACCAGGAAGTACATTCACTCCTCAAATATAGCAACAGACTGACTATTGATTTAAGACAACAAAAACCCCAATAAAACACATTTTGAAAATCAATTGATAGTGTAAAATCTGCAGTAGATATTTTTGATGTTTGTGAATTGCTTGATGCAAGAGGGTTAAATATCAGTAAAATTCATAGCAGATATACAATGCATACTTTTTTTCAATGCATACTTTTGAGAGCTAGTTGTTAAATATGCATACCATGAGAACTTCTGTTTTTGCCTAGAGACATAATATTTTGTCAGTATGGTTTTTTGCAGGTGAACATGATCAAAGATCAGTGGAATTTCTTTGTAAGGGGAAGGTACTGGTTTGAATCAGAGCTGGATAAGTTTGCTTGCTTGGGTCGTATTCTACCACTTGAACAACACTTCCAGCTCTGGTCTTTGCTGGTTAATTGGAGTCTAGTGACATTTTTGTCCAGCCTGGCTTTGAACCATGATCTTCTTGATCTTAGATCCCTGAGTAGCTAGAATGACAGGCATAAGCCACTGGCATTTGGCATACCAATAGAATTTTGCTATATATATATATATATATATCAAATAACTTTTCAATTTGCTACATTTACCATTTATTAACTACTTATGAAACTAGAAACAAATCTATTTTCAATTTAAGCTTATTTTTCTTTCTTCTAGGATCTTAGGAAAATGGGGCTGAGAGTATGGCCTAGTGGTAGAATGCTTCTCTAGCATGCATTAAGCCCTCAGTTTGATTCAGTACCCCAAACACAGAAAAAGCCAGAAGTGGTGCTATGACTCAAGTGGCAGAGTGCTTGCCTTGAGTAAAGCCCAAAGATAGTGCTCAGGCCCCGAGTTCAAGCCCCAAGAAAACAAAAAGAATAAACATGCTTGATCTATGAATATAATACGAAATATTTATCACAAATCACTCAATTATTTTAGTCATTACCTGACATAGTCATCTTGTATTATACATTATTGTTAACAAATAATGTAGTTACCATGCCATACATTAGAGCAGCTTAAAAATGTATCCATCTCACAACTGAAAGGGTATGATCCTCTGGACTGTTTATATATCAAGGAAACACATTTCCAGAGGTCCCATCTAGAGTCTTTATTAGAGCATGCAAATGGGACTCCTGTATCAAATACCTAAAACCCTGTGATTGCACTTAACACTATCAGAAAACCGAGCTATGAGAACAAGAGAGGAAAGAAAAAGCAGGAACACTACCAACAAACCAGATCAGCTCCAGTGGAGAGCTGAAGTGGTACACCATGCTCACAAGACAGGACACAGGACACAGGACAGGAGGCATGGTAATGGAGCCTGAGCTGATCCAGGCCTAAATAGGGTCAGATGGGGAGGGGGAGTTCATGCTTGAGGGGGGGAGGTCACAGGGAGCTTGAGAGTTCAGTACCCAAGACTGGCAGGTCCAGTAACCTATTGTCCAAGTCCCCATCCCTGCCTCTAGGAATTCAAGCACACCCATCACCCAGGAGGTGGGGCATCTCTGCCTCCACCATGAAGACAAGATGGCACCAGTTAAACCAAATACCCTATCATCCACCAGTGGGGTGTGTGTGTGTGTGTGTGTGTGTGTGTGTGTGTGTGTGTGTGTGTATGTGAATGTGCTGGTACTGGGGCTTAAACTTAGAGCTTCTTACTCTTGTTTGCTTCCCACTCCCTCCCTGCCCTGCCCTTCCCCTACTAAAAGCTAGTGCCCTACCACTTGAGCCACAAATCTACTTCTGGCTTTTTCTGGTTAATTGGAGAGGAGAGTCTCAAGGACTTTTCTTCCCAGGCTGGCTTTGAACTGTGAACCTCAGATCCCAGCCTCCTGAGTAGCTAAGATTACTGGTATACACAGTGCTGCTGCTCAAAACCAGTTCTTAAGGCGTGCCTAGAAGAACAAGGCAAAGTCCCTGAAATGTAGTGGATGAGTAGCAGGTGGTGTGACCCACGTTCCTTCTTGCAAGGCGCTTACACCGCCAGGTGTCAGATTTCCAGGATCAGCTGTGCTCTGGAGCCTCCAGTGCTTTTGTAGATGACTAGCTATGCAATTAACTTATCCTTCACTTTCCTTGCATCATTTAAGTTTTGATTAACAGGTTATAAAAACAAACCAAACCTCCCATATCAGTCTAAGAAAAACAGAATCCTGATCTCAATGCCTGTGTATATGTCTTCAAGAATCTCAGATGGATTCAGGTAGATTTCAGAGAGAAAAGTAAGGACAATGTTATTGTCTTCAGCACCACAACCCAACTGGCCAATGAAGATACTTCTAGATTCAGACCATGCTTAGGGAGCACAGCTCTGGCCTTACTTGCTTCTTGTACACTTGGGAGTTTGTGAACTGTCTGTCATCAGAGCCCTTGACTTTCCAAGCTGCTCCAGCCATAAACATCCCCTGTGGTTTGAGATTAGAAGTCAGAACATTTATTGGCTGATTTGGGATGCCTTACATGTTTGTTTGTTTTTTTTTTTCTTGGAGGAGAAAACTAATGGAATTTCAGGAGTGACCACATATTTGTGGTCTCTGTGACCCTTGCCGCTCAACTTGCCCTGCTGTTTCACCTTCCATACTTTAATACAATGATGTTTTTGCTTTTTTGTATTAATTAACCTTGGCCTTGGATTTGTAGGTGCCTTCCCACATTTCATTGTTCTTTGATTAGTTAATTTCTTATTTCAAAATCTGTTCTATGGCAAGAATTTTAAGCTGAGTAGAAGAGGAAAAAAGTCAATCAGCACTCATTCACAGTGAGAGAAGCTGTTTACATTGGCTTGACGACAAAGAAGTGAGGTAAAAAATGGAAAGGTATGGAATGGCTGTTTATTTCAAATGCTTGAGGACATTCCTTTGTCTCCCATGAAAACTCAAGTGTTCTCTGGTTTACAGTGAAATGAACAAGTACTTTTAAAACATGTTTTATTTTACTCTATCCTCGTGTGTATGTGTGTTTGTGTGTGTGTGTTTGTGTATGAGTATGCTTGATATGCTTGCAAATCACAGTTCTCTTAACTTTGCCTCCCAAATAGTCAGGATTATAGGCATATGCCATCATACCAGGCCCTTTTTTGCTGTTTTGAGACAAGGTCTTACCATGCGATCTTACCATGTGACCCCGGCTGGTTTAGAACTTTCAGTGCTTGTTTTCCATCTCCTAAATGCTGGATTTCAAGCCAGGTGTCACCCTACCCTAGCTCTTATAATCTTTTCAGCGGCATATACTTTTTTTTGAACCACTATAAAAATATATGATATGGAACCATTAGTGGAGATCCACTAATAATAGTTTGTGTGAGAACTTGAATGAGACCAACAGAACACCAGAATAAATCTACTCAGGTCATTAGAATTGTTTTCAAAGGGGCATTTTGGTCTTAATCCACAAGAGGTCACCATAACATTATAGCAAATGGTCTTCATTTGATTCATCTAACCAGTAAAATCATAATTTAAAAAGTGTCACATCAAAGTTTTTTCTTTTTTCAAACAAGTGGCTTTCAATTGTTTAATATCTTGATAGATTCTTTGGACATCTCACCAGGTGTCAAGGAATTATGCTATTCCTTACCTGTCTTTTCTTTCCTTCAACCATCATTGGTTTCACCAGAATGCTGTCTTTTTCTTCTTCCTCAGCTGCCTTTTCCTCTGTTATATCTAACCTGGCTTCATTTAGTCTCTGTATTCCTATGGCATCTCTTGTTTTCAGAATCCTTGAGGGAAGCTCTGTGAGGAGAAGATTGCTCTGTGAATAGTTTGGAAAATGCAACAGGCACTGGAACTATGGTTAATATGCACATTGACAACATTTCTGAGAAATCTTTCAATAGTTCAAATTGTTTAACTCGAACCCAGCATTTCCCAAACAGTTGATTGGAAAAATCAGCTTTGATTAGGTAATTCAGCCCACCACCAGTGGCTTATGCCTGTAATCCTTGCTACTCAGGAAGTTGACATGGCAGGATTGTGATTCAAAGCCAGCCCAGGCATCAAAGTGCCCTTGAGAGTTTTATCCCCAACTAACCACTCAAAAACCAGAAGTGGTACTGTGGCTCAAATGGTCGTCTTGAGCACAAAGAGGCTCAGGGACAGTGGCTAATCATTGCAATTAACAAAAATATCAGAATGCTTCATCTTTTGAAAATTATTTGAAGATTCTAATTTGTAACATTGCTTTTTTAAAGCCTTAGAAAATTTTGACATCATATTATCTCATGAATATTCATTTTTAAGTTCAAAAAATTAATTATAGTTTTGAATTCAAATGTATTTTAAGACTTACTAGTCTAACAATGTTTTCTTCCTCTGTGTGGACAATTTGCTTTTTTTTTTTCGTTCTTTCAGTTTTAGTGGCAGTGATTCAAGGGCCTGCCTTGCTGTAGCAGTAATTTGTGTGGTGATTACAGGCATTAATGATGGAAAATTCATCCTTGGAAATAATAGATGACAATATTAGCAGAGAATATTGCTTCTAAGACAATAGAGGAACTAAAAAATGAGTAATGATAGGCAAAAAGGTCGTTATTTTATAAGACTAAGAAAATGTCACCGAGGAAAAATTGTAATCAGCAAAGACTATATTAAAGATGGCTGTTGCCATCTTTGATAGGAAAGAAACCCAATGGTCATTTAATATAAATGTCACAGCCACAGCAGAAATGAGCAGAAATATGTGATTTTGGAGGATATTCATTACATTTTCAGGTACCTCCAATATGTTTTGTAGTGAAACATATTTACTTCCTATGGGAGTTACTGTGCTCAAGGCTAGCACTCTACCAATTCCAGCTTTGGGGTAGTTACTTGGAGAAAATAGTTTTACAGATTTTCTTGTTTTTATAGAATTTTTTACTGGCTTTGGCCCTCAGTCCTCAGATCTCAGTCTTCTGAGTAGCTAGGAATATGGGTGTGAACCACAGAGCTTGGCTAGTTTGAAGAGTTTTTAAAAATTGAGGACTGAAATCAAGGGTAAGAAATATAAAAAAGACAAGTACTGAACTAGTGCTTATAAGCTCCAGACTTTCTATTTTCCTGGAAGGTGATTATAAAGTTCACATTTTTAAATGTACAAACATAGGGACAAATCACTGACACAATTTTAATAGCCTGACAGTTAACTCCCCCCCCCCCAGAAATTTACAACCTCATTCAAGCACACAGCATGTATTTGAAAATTGAAGTAAGCCATCCAGGAAACAATATGATTTTGGGGGTGGGGGTGGGAGGAGGACACATTTCAGAACAAATACATCATCCTATGGAGAAGTAAAATTGGTATTTCTGAGGTCAAATGAGCCTTGACAACTGGAATACCAGAAGAGCTGATGATGAGGTAGAGAAAACTGAGCTACTTCTTCAAACAATTGGTGGAGATGGAAGCTTGCAAACCTTTCTTAATAGGCCGGTCTCGAACCATGATCCTTTTCATTTCCAGCCTTCCAAGAAGGTAGGATTACAAGTGTGAGCCACAAGTGTGTGTCTGACACCTGTTAACATTTGAAAGTGCTATTTCTTTCTGCATCATACCAGGGAATTCAGGGTAGGTTTCAGGAAATAGTGAAGGGAAGCATCATCATACTAGTTCTGGCAGGCTCACCCACAAGGCCCGCCCCCAACTGGTGGCCACCACCCAGAGAAGGGTCTTTCCTTCTTGTTTCAAAGGAACCAATCACAATCTGGAAGATCACTTAGGGGGAGGAGGAAAGGAAGTGAGGGGAAATAAAAACAGTGGTCAGGGACCACGAGCCATGTGGTAGACAAGTTGTTACTATAAGACGTTTACTGTTCCTGGCTTCATGTCTATACTGTCAGAAAGCAAGAATCCACCATGAGCATACATCAGTAGCTAAGACGTGTTGACTTAAGTTAGAAATCAGTTGTGAAAAATGTTTATGAAAACTATCCTTCAAATGCAAGAATTGTTTTTTGTTCACTTTTGAAAATGCTTACCTGAAAATAGTTTGTCTAAATATTCCAGCATCACTCCACTATTTATTTTTTTAAGATAATAATTGCATTTAACCCTTTGGATATGGCAGCCTTGAGATTTGCATCATGCCAACCTTCCACACTGGGGAATGCAATTGATTGGAGATCTGTCCTTGAGTCTGCAATCATCCCCTAAGCCATTGCTCATCACCTGCTTGAATGGAATGCTGGAGCTGAC
Organism: Megascapheus bottae; assembly: GCF_031878675.1. Taxonomy (NCBI): domain Eukaryota; kingdom Metazoa; phylum Chordata; class Mammalia; order Rodentia; family Geomyidae; genus Megascapheus; species Megascapheus bottae. The sequence goes on along the minus strand of NC_143517.1, from coordinate 30,407,633 downwards.
CTGTTCCTGAGACATGGACTCCTTTCTCAGCAACAGGCCAAGTGCTCCCCAATAAATTCATTCATTCCTCCCTCCCTCCCTCCCTCCCTCTCCCCTTTTTTTTTGACTGTTCTGGAGCTTGAACGCAGGGCCTAAACATTAGCCTTGGGCTTTTTTATAGCCAGCACTTTACCACTTGATTCACAGCATCACTTCTGGCCTTTTCTGCGTATGTGGTACTAGGGAATTGAACCCAGGGCTTCATGCATACTAGGCAAGCACTACCACTAGGCCAGGCTTCTAGCCCTCCTCAGTGAATTCCTACATGATTCTCCAGGATATTTGGTTTCAACCCTCCTCAAAGGCTCTGCTAATTTTTCCCATTAATGTTTCTGTTTGGCATGAACACTTCATCTAATTATAATTATTCTTTTTGCAGTGTGGGGCCTTGGCCTGGGCACTGTCTCTGAATTTTTTTCACTCAAGGCTTGTGCTCTACCACTTTGAGTCACAGCTCAACTTCCATTACTAAAAGAATCTGTATATATTTCTTACGATAATAGTAACAGTAGGAAAAGTAATATAAATAATATATAATATGTGATAAATAATATATGGTATATGATAAATGTACACATTATAGAAATATTATTAAAGTAATAGTATAAAATATAAATAATAACAATAGTATTTCAACTCTTCCCTCAAATGTCTTGGATAATTTGATCCTCTTCTTTTTTTCTCCATATATTTGTCTTATTTCCTACTCAAATCTACACTTTTTTCTTTGCAAGAGGAAATCACATGTTAGGAGCTATCATATATCTTTCAGTAAGCTATAAAATGATGTGGAAATCCCTAAAGAAGTACAAAAATAATGCAACTAAAAGAATTTGATCACAGAGGTATAGATAATTTTTTTTTTTGTGGCTCATTGGGTTTGAACTCTGGGCCTGGGCGTTGTCCCTGAGCTCTTCAGCTCAAGGCTACTGCTCTACCCCTGGAGTCACAGCCCCATTTCCCATTTCCCATTTTCTAGTGCTTAATTGGAGATAAAAGTCTCAGGTCCTTTTGTGCCCAGGCTGGCTTTGAACCATGATCCTCAGATCTCAGCCTTCTGAGTAGCCAGGATTACAGGTGTGAGCCACCATGCCCAGCTTAGATAAAAATATTTATTTCTGTCTTAGCGATATAAAAAAATCAGGGGCGGGAGTGTGTCCTAGTGATAGAGTATTTGCCTTGCATGAACGAAGCCCTGAGTTCGATTCCTTGGTACCACATATACAGAAAAAGTGGAAAGTGGTGCTTACGTGGTAGAGTGCTAGTTTTGAGAAAGCCCGAGGACAGTGTCCAGGTCCTTAGTTCAAGCCCCAGGACTTGCAAAAAAATAAAAAATAGATATCAGAAGTGGAGGACAGAGAGAGAAGCTAAAAAATTTTCCTCAGGGTTGAGTGTTGTTACCAGAACTTGAGTTCAAGCCCTAGGACCAACATCCTCCCTTCCACCCCACAAAAAGAAAAAAGAAAGAAAGAAAGAAAGAAAGAAAGAAAGAAGCCGCTTCTCTCTTTGTCTCTCCAGTATTGGGATAGAATTCATGTTGAACAAGCTCCTCTCTCACTCAGCTGTACTCCAGATCCTAATGCTGTAGTGCTAAGTGTACAGATGAATGTACCTGAATTATTCACTAGTGCGTGGAATGAAGAATATTTTTATTCAGTAACTGAAAATGTATTGGGGGCCAGGAGCATAGCCTAGTGGTAGAGTGCTCACCTAGTATGCAGGAAGCCCTGGGTTTATTCCTCCGTACCACACATATTTAGAAAAAATCGGAAGTGGTGCTGTGGCTCAAATGTCAGGACACTAGCCTTGAGCAAAAAGTGTCCAAGGCCCTGAGTTCAAGCACCAGGACTGGCAAAAAGAAAAAGAAAAAAGAAAGAAAAGAAAATGTATTGGAGAGGTCTCTGAGTTATCTGCTTTGCTGGTGTTTTCACTGGGAGAGGCCGTGCAGCCAGGGTGGTTAAGAAAGTTCCTACTTCTCCAGTTCACACAAAGGCCCCCTGCTAAGCCGACCCTTATTATTTGCTTGTGGAAAGAGAGCTCAGAGAGTAAGTAGCAGCCTAGCTCCCTCCCTGCCATGTAAACACAGCCCCTGGCTAGTGGTCCTAACAAGAACAAATCCTCCCACCTGCTGAGTTGCAGGGAGCTGGTGAGATGAACTTTCAAACTGATATTTAAGGCAGGAGATTGCCTCAGAGAAAATTAATCCCAGCAAGGGGGCTTTAAAGAGAGCTAAAAACTTGTAAAAACAATGACAAACTTGTAGCTGTTGGAAGAGGAACTAATTCCAAATGAAGTGACTTCTTTATGTTACGTGTGTGTGTTTAAAAAAATGTCTTTGGGTTATATCTTTTTGAATATTGCATTTTAGGGCTTCTGAGCATGTCATCTCCTGGGATGCTCATAATCACTTGTTTTGCTCTCCTTGTTTCACGGAAGTTAACTAAGGACTGACAAAAGAATGGACTGTTGTATAAATATTGTATAAATACTATACCTGGGAGAAAATCAGAGTTTTCCCAAATGTTGGTCAAATAATTTCACAAATATTTGATTTGCCATAATTCCTTGAATATTTTTAAGTATATTATTCTTTAGGGGAAGGAATAAAACATGTGGAATTATCTTTTCCAATCAATTAGTGAATCCAGAGTTCTTCTAGGAAGGTGTTCTTTGTTGTTTTATTTTTTCGCCAGTCTTGGGGCTTGTACTCAGTGCCTGGGCATTGTCCTTGAGCTTCTTTTGCTCCAGGCTAGTGCTCTACCATTTTTTTCTGTTTATGTGTTACTGAGGAATGGAACCTAGGGCTTCATGTATGCTAGGCAAACACTCTACCACTAAGCCACATTCCCAGTCCTCTAGGCTAAGAAGTTGTTTTTTTTTGTTTTTTTTGTTTTATAGAATCTCTAATGCCTCAGACACATTGTAGGTATGTGGAAAGATCAGGCAGACTAGAAAGAAAAGGAAACAAGGCAGAGACCTCTACAGATTAGATTTTATTCATCACTGAAAAGTGGAGTCAAGTACCAACATGGAGACATTAGTCTTTTAGAGTGACAGTCTCAGTATAGAATCTCCCATGTTTACTTGTCCTCTGGAGAGTTGAAAAGCCAGGCCCAGCAAATTAAGTTAGGCTTCTGTCTTCCGGTCCACTATGTTCTTACCTCGTTAAATTCTGTAGATGAGTGGCTAGTGGTGTTTGATCTTGGAGCTGTGTCTTCTGAGTGTTACCTAACTAACAAAGACGCCAGCAGGGGGTTTCTATCTAACGGAGCAGCAGGTGACTCTGCCCGCCTCCTCCCAGTTGTTCTGCCCATAAACGAAGGCTCTGCAGAGCATTAATTCCCTTGAGTCCCTCCACTCTGGGGCGCAGAGCGCCCATGGCAGGGATGGGGTGTGGAGTCAGCAGGAAGGTGGTCCCAGAGGGGCCTTCTCTGGCTTGGGTCAAACACAGAGGCCAATGCCACGGCAGCACCACTGGTACAAGGTTCTGGCCAGAGGAGACGGCGGCCCAGGCAGCTCAGAGGATGCAGGTGGCTTTCTTCCGAGCCAAGTTCGACTCCCGAGTCCTTGCCAGGTAAAGAGCTTCAGGACGCATGGAGGAGGTGGCCTGGGCCTGGGTTCGGAGAGACAAACCAGGGTCCAAGATTGGCTGCAGGTTCACAGCAGCTTCCCTAACCCCCAGAGAGGTTTCTTCTGCATTGTAATAATAACAGAATTTAGGCCTTAGATTGCTCGAAATTCTTCCTTTGACGCTTTCAGATGTCCATTTTCTACAGACGTGGAATATATTTTCCAAAGACTTGGACTCATGATGGACAAAATGATTTTAAGGGACTTAAACAGCCATGAACCTGACATTCATCACCCTTGTATCTCACCATTTTAAGACTGACTCAAAGTGTGTTTGTGTGTGTGTGTGTGTGTGTGTGTGTGTGTGTGTCTGTCTGTCTGTGTGTGTGTGTGTGTGTGTGTGTGTGTGTGTGGTCTTTCAACAACTCATTTTTACGGACCAGAGGTGTGGCCTACTATGAATGAAGCCCTGCATTTGATTTCTCCATACCACATACACAGAAGAAGCTGGAAGTGGTATTATGGCTCAAGTGGAAGAGCACGAGTCTTGAGAAAGCTCAAGAAGAATGTCCAGGCCCCAGAACTGGCAAAACAATAAACAAAACAAAACAAAAAAAGAAAAACCGTTATCTTTAATTAATCAGAAATTGAGCCCAAGAAGATTGAGTAGCTGAAGATAAGGCATAATTGCGCCTTAGAATACAGACATCTTTCTTCTCCATTATGATTCTACTATAGTCATATATCTCATAAGATTCTAAAGTTAAGCAGAAAACAAATGATAACATTTAAGTCTGACTACAATCATTTCTAGGGAGCACATGATGATCGTTTCTATCGAACAATATGTTTCTGTTTTGTTAATTCCTATTCAGAAATTCCCTGCTCATAGCTGCTGGGGTGGTTAAAGTGGTATTTCCAATTTACTTACCCTCCGGGCTGATGTGAAACACCACCTACGAAACTGACTTGAGGTTGCTCTGTGGGAGGTGTCTCCAGCTTGATTCCATCCTACTTAATGTTTTGCTGACAGTTATGATGAATCAGGAACTAATTGTATCATTCATTATTTATTACTTCCCCTTCATTCCCATGTGCTATATACAAGGTTATAGTGATAGGTGGCAACATCCACAAATGGCAGAGACCCCCAAGCAAGGCTATAGCTTGTTACACAATGGGTTACACAATGTGCAGTCACATTGTGAAGCAATGTGAGGGAAGCCATTTATTTCTTCTACTTAAAAGGTTGGCTTGAAGCCCACTGCTTGCTCCAGTATCAACTCCCCAGCATGTTCTTCAATTATTTGGTACATGAAGTCCCCTCTGCATCCCACTTAAGAGTATCGAATAAATCTCTGTTGATCTGAGCAAAAGAAAATAGATCCTCAAACGCTGAACTTGATTGATAGCTAATGATTAATTCTATGAGCAGTTTGCTGGTAGTTTTGACAGTATAATGTTAAGTACTTACCAAGTGCTTTCATCCCCCCAAATTTGGTTATTCTGAAAAGCCATAAGACTTGAAATTCTTGTGATTACCTTCAGAGTCCTACTAGGAATGTATGTGAATGAAAAGGCAGAGTTGGACAGGGAAGAGAGAAAAGATGTATTTAAGATTATTAAATTGTTATCTGGCTTGATAAGATAATTGGCCAGAAAATTAAATTCACAATGTAGAAGATATTTTTTCCCCTGAGTTGGTCCAGTAGAATGTGGTTTTTATGCACTAAGCACAAGAATGTAAGGACCAAACAAGCAAAAGCAAAAATTACAGGAAGAATATCTTTTGCAAAATGAAGTAAGACTATGAAGAACATTTGGGCTGGCTTTGAACCCCGATCCTCAGATCTCAGCCTCTGAGTAGCTGGGATTACAGGCATGAGCCACTGGTGCCCAGCTTGCTTTAAGTTTCACATCTGCGAAAGATATATATTATTATGTCACTATCATTTCTTCAAGCACAACTATTGACACAAGATGAAGGGTAGTTATTGTTAAGACTGTCTTTCTATCATCAACTTTTATTTCAACAGAGAATCTGGAGTAACTGAAAAGTACAAGCAATACTAAGCAAGGGTATCTGGTGGGCGAAATATGAGGATAGAAACAGTGATGTAAAGTAGGGACTTCAATAATTGTGAGAGCCATCTATTTAGCAGATAAAGGCTTTGGTTTTCTTCCCACAGATATGACATCAAGGCTCTCATTGGGACAGGCAGATTCAGCAAGGTGGTCAGGGCAGAACAGAAGACTACCAAGAAACCTTTTGCAATAAAAGTGATGGAGACCAGAGAGCGAGAAGGCCGAGAAGCCTGTGAAGCTGAGCTGAGCGTCTTGAGGCGGGTGAATCACCATTACATTGTGCAACTCATGGAGATTTTTGAGGTCCCTGATCGAGTCTACATGGTGATGGAGCTGGCTACGGGAGGGGAGCTCTTCGATCGACTCCTTACTCAAGGATCTTTTACAGAACGGGATGCTGTCAGGATCCTTCAAATGGTAGCTGATGGGATTAGCTACTTGCATGGTTTGCGAATAACTCACCGGGACCTCAAACCCGAGAATCTCTTATATTATCATCCCGGTGCAGAGTCCAAAATTTTAATCACAGATTTTGGTTTGGCTCACTCTGGGAACAACAGAGGTGACTGGATGATGAGGACACACTGTGGGACCCCAGAGTACATAGCCCCTGAGGTTTTGTTAAGGAAACCGTATACCAGTGCTGTGGACATGTGGGCACTGGGTGTTATCACCTATGTCTTACTTAGCGGATCCCTGCCTTTTGATGATGAAAGCCAACCAAAGCTTTACAAGAAGATTCTTAAAGGCAAATACCATTATATAGGAGAGGTAAGTGACCAGTAATTTCTGTGTTGACCTAGAATAAGAGCTGTTGGCCTTTTTTTCTCTCTCAGCTATGGAATGTAGATACCCTGGACATCCCGTGCCTTGCAGGATGGACACTTACCTGCATCCAAGGCCTCTACTCACTGGATTCCAAGAATACCCAGATGTCTCCTGGTTCAATGTGTTTGTTGGGCAAAATTGGCCTTTGCAGAGTCTTTAGTTCTCAAGAGTGTTGATTACTGAGCTGCCTGTGGTTAGCATTTAGCAGTGATAATCTTGTAGATAAGTGGGTTAGGCTGCAGTGTTTTCCTTTAGTATGCAGAACCTGAGTGGGCTGAGGAATGTATACTCAGAAGCTCTGCACGATGCTTGTGTGTTTGGCAACAGATTTTTCTGCCTTGAATCTGGAAGTCTCCAGCACTTTCTATGATATAGTGTTTTCTCAGTAAAATGTTTAACCTCACAGCTTGTGAGAAGTATTTATCCAGTGTTTAAACTTGGAACTCCCAAGTGTTTGTGAACCTGCTAACTTTTTGTTGTTTTGAGTAGGGAAGGAAAATTGCCAAGTCTTGTGTGTGGGAAGCCCAACCAAATAGGAAATTCTTCTCTTGAATTTTATTTTGCTTTTGACTTCTCCTAAGGGAAAAGATCAGTGGTTTGATTATACCTACTTAAAATTAAAATGTCACATCTCTAATCAAAAACAAAATTGAAAAAACTCCATACCCTGCCAGAACTTTGGCACTCTTATATTCATTCCCTCAATCCACTTCCCTATGTGTGTCAGGCATGCTTATCCTAGCAAATATTTTATTTTAATATTTCCCAGTGGCTTATTTAGGACAGGCTTCTAGAACAGAATAATACTAGCAGGGTGCCATAACCACGAAATCTTATTCCTCACAGTTTCAGAGGCTGGGGGGCCCATCGTCAAGATATTGACAAGGTAGATTTCATTTTGAGAGCCTCATAGCCGTCCTGCTGTGTGCTCTCCTGAATGATTCTTTGTGTGTGTGTGTGTGTGTGTGTGAGAGAGAGAGAGAGAGAGAGAGAGAGAGACAGACAGACAGACAGACAGACAGACAGACAGACAGACACAGACAGATAGACAGAGACAGAGAGAGACAGAGAGAGCATGCTTCTACTGTCTCTTCTCATAAGGACACGAATCTTAGCAGGTTAGAGCCTTACATTCAATTTTGTTACTAAATTAACTACTTAGTTATTTCCTGTCGTTGATTTTAATGTGATATGTCCTCCACAAGCTCAGGTGTTGAGTGCTTGGTTCCCAGCTGCTAGATGTATTTTTGGAGGAAACTTTGGGAAGTGAGGAAATGAGTCACTGGGAGAGTGTCTCTGGGGTTGTGTCTTGTCCTGGGCACCTCTTTGTCCACCTGTTCGCTTCTTGTTGGCCATAAAGTGAACAACCTCGTCCTTCACACACTCTTACTACTATGAAAAAAGCATGAAGTGTGTCAAGACTGAATCTGAAGCCACAAGACAAAAGAAATCTTATTTCTCTCAAGTAAGTGTTTCTGTCGGATATCTTGACGTAGTGACAAGAAAAGTAACCTAGGGAATCATCTACAAATATCACCACACTGGAGTGTTGACTTTTAATATATGAATTTCTTTGGAGAGACAAAAAGCATTTGGTCCATAGCATCCTAGACTCAGAAAAGAATGTAGCATTATGGCTTTTTGCCACCATAATTTTGTTACATTAGCCCTTATGAGACAGCCTAGAAATCAGGGTGACCATTAACACTAGAAGCTTGAAATTAGTAGATAGAATAATAACCCATCAAAGAGGTCCAAACCTTACTCAAGAACCTGTGACCGTTACTCTTTATGGCACAAGGGAAAATCTAAGTGTGACTAAGGATTTTTTTTTCGGTCATGGGACTTGAACTCTGCATCTGGGCACTGTCCCTGAGCTCTTCAGCTCAAGGCCACTGCCCTACCCCTTGAGCCACAGCACCACTTCCAGTTTTCTGGTGGTTAGTTGGAGATAAGAGTCTCTGGGTCTTTAGTGCCCAGACTGGCTTTGAACCTGGATCCTCAGACCTCAGCCTCCTGATTAGCTAGAATTACAGGTGTGAGCCACCATGTCTGGCTGACTTAAGGATCTTCAGATGTGGAGATTAACTGGAATTGTCTATATGAGCCCAGTATGACCTCTCCCTATGGTCTTTATGGTAGGGGAGGCAAGAGGGCAAAGGCCAGAGAAAGAAAGAGACTGTGGAAACAGGTTGAAGTCATATAATTTGAAGATGGAGGACAGTTATGACCCAAGGGTGAAAGACAGGCTCTAGAAGCTAGGAGAGGCGGGGAGCTCTGCCACTCTCTCCTGCTATGTACAGAAGGATTAGGTTTACAGAAGGATTATGTTCTGCTGACACCTTAGCTTTTAGAGTTTGTGTCTCATTTTGGACTTTGGATTTGTGAAACTGTACAGTAACAAATTTTCATTTAAAAAAAGTAGTTCTTAGCTGGGCAGTACATGCCCACAGTCTCAGCACTCCAATAAGATATAAAAAAAGGAGATAGAAATAGGAAATGAATTTAATAAAGAAGTATTTTAAACAAGTATTAAAGCTTCAGATTTATATCTGTATGCGAATAAGTGTATTGACTAGTGTAACTAGTCAAAACTAGTTCAGAGTTCAGGAGACTATCAGGTAATTAATACCTTTAGTGTCCAAATTTATTAGCGTTTTTCTGACATAAACAAGGAGTTGGCAATGTAACGTTTATTTTACTCACTGCTTGCCTTCTATAAGGATTGGAGGCTCCCCTTGGCATTGCTTTCTCCCTAAGGTGCACCCACAGTAGAAAGATGCTGCAGCAGATAGTAGGAAAGGGGTGGGAGAGGACAGAGATTCTCCTTACTTTGTGAAGGAAGCCTTGGTTGGGCAATCATGCTGGAGTGGTAGCAGAGCCTATAATGGTAAGGCCTCAGAAAAGGACTCATCCAGGAGACCATTCGGAGACATTCTAAGTAGCTCTCTTCTCTAAATATAAGTGCTTTAATACAAGTAGAACAAAAAGCTAAAAGTGCATAGGAGCCCTGGAAGAGTGTCAATTACCATGTAGAAGGTAGATTCCATGCAGAAAGTGATATCCTGTTGTTTTGGAGGAAAGGTAGACATTTCTCAAAGAGAAAAGATCCACACATTCCAATAGATAGAACACTATATGCTCCATCATAAAAAGAAATGTGATCACCATAGAGGGAAATAAGTTGACCAGTGAAATGTAAATTTCTGAGTTTGTGTGCAGCATGCACACACAGACACACCTACGTATTGATATGACCATATACAGTGTAGTGTAAGAGGAACACAATATGGAACAATCTAGGCTGGATGACACCAGCAAATCTGCTGTGTGCTAACTGCACAAGTTTGGTCATGATTTAAGTGCTTAAAACAGTTCCATCTATTGGTCTATGTATTAGTTATCTCTGTTATAATTACTACTAACATGGGAAATTTTGGTTGAAAGTTTGATATTGGTTGTTTGTTTTATGTTTTGGTTATTTTTTTTTGGTAGAGTATTAGTAAAAACTTCATTCTTAGCTACTCAGGAGGCTGAGATCTGAGGGTTGTTCAAAGCCAGCCCAAGCATGAAAGTCATGACTCTTGTCTTCAATTAACCACCAGAACACTAGAAGTGGCACAGAGCACTAACCTTTAGTGAAAGACCTCAGGGACAGTGCCCAAGCCTAGAGTTCAAGCTCCACAACTGACAGAAAAAAAAAGAAAAATGAAAATGAACCCTTCATTTTCCAACTGTACTATGTTATTTATTTATGTAGTTATTTTGTCACTTGTGGGGCTTGAACTCAGAGCTCACTTGTGGGACTTGAACTCAGAGCCTGGGCGCTGTCCCTGAGCCTCTCTGTGCTCAAGCCTAGCACTGGATCACTTCAGCCACAGAGCCATTTCTGGTTTTTGTGTAGTTAACTGGAGACAAGAGTCTCACAGATTTTCATGCCCAGGCTGGCTTCAAACTATGGTCATCAGATCTCAGCCTTCTGAGACGTTAGGATTATAGATACGAGCCATCTACACTCAGTATAACATGTTATCTTTCCTTTTTATTTTTCTGTATATTTTTGCCAATCCTGGGACTTGAACTCAGGGCCTGAACACTGTCCTTGGGCTTTCCTCAAGGCTAGTGCTCTACCACTTGAGCCACAGCACCACTTCCAGCTTTTTCTGTGTATGTGATAGCGAGGAATCAAATCTGGGTCTTCATGCATGCTAGGCAAGCACTCTATCACTAGGCCAAACTCCCAGCCCCTGTCTTATCATTCAAATGCAGTATCATGAAAGGATTTTCTTTTTTTTTCTTTTCCATATATTTTTTTTATTGTAATTAATAGAAGGGTTACATTATATTCACCAGATAGAAGGTGCATTACTTCACAAACATTGATACCCTTTCTCATGTCTTGGTCCCATTTCCCTCTCCCCACCTCCCCCCCATGAAAGGATTTTCTTATTAGAGTTTTAATATAAATGATAAATTGCAAGCATTTCTTGCTAATGAGTTAGAAATCTCATACACTATTGTCTAACTACATTTCACTGTATTACAGTAATTCTTCTAGTATGAAGTAAATTGATAATAAAATGAGTCATAACTATATTTGCCAAATACTAGGGTAAACACTGGTATTAAAAACATATTGCCGATGCCAGTGGCTCACATCTTTAAACCTAGCTACTCAGGAAGCTGAGGTATGAGGACCACGGCTCAAAGCCAAACTGGGCAGGAAAATTCTCGAGACTTATTTACTTAATCACAGAAAAAGCTAGAAGTGGAACTATGGCTCAAGTGGTAGAGCAGAAGTCTTAAGTAAAATGAAGCTCTAATGAAACATCCAAGCTCAGATTTTGATCCCTACCCAGAACCAGCAAAAAAAAAACCCAAACAGAAAAACAAAAACCATAAAGCAAAAAATGTATAATTCCAGACCTGATGGCGTATATCTGTAATTACAGAATTCAGAGATTGAGTTAGGAGGATTGAAAGTAAGTTTAAGGGCAATGGAAACAAAAACAAAAGAAGAAAGCCAAAAAGTAAATATCCTTATGGATATTCATATGGACATTGATAGAAAAATGGTCCCTATTTTAAATATTCAGTATGATTTAAAAATATCTTTAGCCGGGAGTTTGGCCTAGTGGTAGAGTGCTTGCCTAGCATGCACGAAGACCTGGGTTCGATTCCTCGGAACCACATACATAGAAAAAAGCCGTAAGTGGTGCTGAGACTCAAGGCTCTAGCCTTGAGAAAGTCCAAGGACAGTGCTCAGGCCCTGAGCAAAAGCCCAGGACTGGCACACACACACAAAAATCTTTATTGTAAAGGTGATGAAAAGAGGAGTAACAGTTGAAATTGGCTAGGGAACAGGGGAAAACAAGATGAGGGGTGAGGGTGGGGGGGAGGGAAATGGGGACCAAGACATGTGAAGGGGTATCAATGTATGGGAATTAATGCACTATCTATCTGGCAAATATCATGTAACCCTTCTATTAATTACAATAAAAATATATGAAAAAAACCCAGTTATGTAAGTAAGGTAGTGAGTACATTTCTTTTTTGAACAGTGTCACAGGATTTGAACTCTGGGCCTGGGCGCTGTCCCTGACCTCCTCAGCTCAAGGCTACCACCCTATCCCTGGGCCTGGGCATTGTCCTCGTGATCTTCAGGTCTAGGCTACTACCCTACCACTTGAGCCACAGCGCCACTTCCTATTTTCTGGTGGTTAATTGGAAATAATCTCCACAGACTTCATTGCCTGGGCAGGTTTAAACCATGATCCTCAGATCTTAGCCTCCTGAGTAACTGAGATTACAGGTGTGAGTCACTGTACCTGTGAGTCAAGCTATAGAAAATAGCTTTTGCTATATTCCCAGAACATGGTTGATAGATTATGTTCATTTTTACCAGCTATGACCCAATTTCTTTCTGTTTTCTTAAATCCCCGCTCAGTTCTCTCATTCTCTCTTTGCAGTATTTATTCAAATCAGGGAGGAGCAAAGGAGAGAGCAATAGAAGATTCAGAAGACTCGGATCCCTATTGCTTCTATTCCCATCATAAACAGAATTCTAGCAACCGATGTTGAAGTATTATTCAGTTAGATCTGCCTGCAATTTGGTTCCCATTCTTCTAGCTTAGTTTCTAAATACATAAAAAGTGATACCAATTTTTAATAAGAATTGTATTCTAAAAGAATTTTTTTTATAAGAAAACAGTTTTCATGTGCTTCATTTTTTGGGGGCCAGGAGTTTGGCCTAGTGTTAGAGTGCTTGCCTAGCATGCACGAAGACCTGGGTTCGATTCCTGGGTACCACATACATAAAAAAAGCCAGAATTGGTGCTGTAGCTCATGTGGTAGAGCGTTAGCCTTGAGAAAACCCAAGAATAGTGCTTAGGCCCTGAGCTCAAGTCCAGGATTAGCAAAAAACAAAAAAAACCAGTACTTTATTTTCTTCTTTATCATTTTCTTCATATCTTCTCTGTCTTTCTTGAACACAGTCACATGAGTGCTTTTAGAGATTAATACAGTATGATAGATTTTGTTTTGACTGTGTGCATGTTATTTTTAGGCATTAAGGTCGGTGATGGCTGAAATAGAAAAGAGGTTATGTTTTCTGTTTCCTTGATTAAGTTGTGCTTCTTGACCTCAAAATCACCAGTAGAGCTCATAGAGTTAAGGATAAAAGAAGTGTCCATAAAATGTGTTTTTATATACTTAGAAGTAATGAATTTAATATTACATTATATTCTTCCTTTTTTTTCTTTTCTTTTTTTTTCTTTTTGCTAGTCCCATGGCTTGTACTCAGGACCTGAGCACTGTTCTTGGCTTTCTCAAGGCTAGAGCTCTATCATTTGAGCCATAGCATCACTTCTGGCTTTTATCTATGTATGTGGTATGGAGGAATTGAACCCTGGATCTCATGCATGTGAGGCAAGCATTCTACCACTAGACCAAATTCTCGGCCCTATATTCTTTCTTTTCTTCTTTCCTTTCCCTTCCCCATCCATTTCCTTCCCTTCCCCTCCCCTTTCCCTTCCTCCTTACCTTCTTTCTTTCTTTTTGAGGTAGCAGAGATTGAACTGAGCTTCGAGAGTGATAGGCAAGTGATTTATCACTGACTTACATGATTAGTTTCTCGGCTGGACAATTTTCATCTTCTAGTTCTCTAAATAGAGTCAATGAGTAATCCTTGGTAGCTAGTATTACAGGCATGAATTATCAGCACCCGGCCCATGCTCTGATTTTCGAGCCAAGCGTTAGCATGTGTGGCTGATTTCAGGAGGAGAATCTGTGAGGGCACGTGCATTGGACAGAGTAGATGTGGGAGTTGTTAGGGTGGGAATAATGTCAGCAGGATACCAGTGGTCCAGAGGGAGACCGCTCAGTGTGGTCTCTTCATTATTTTTGGTCTTATAACACTATTAGCCAAAACATTCTGAACATACACCAGAATTTATTTATAGAATATGTGTAGTTCATTTTTTAGATAGACAAAACATAAATTTTTAATTAAGAAAGCAAAAATAAAATAGAAGCCCATTTTGCTCCTATATGTATCCTTTTCTAAACTGGTCATATGAAATTGATTCATAGATTCTTTCTACTTGCTGTTGATGACTCAGGAATTCAGCAATTTAGAACTCATGTTTGAATAATAAGCTTTGGCTGAGGACTTTTTTTTTCCTCCCAGCACAGCAGTTATTTTATGTTCTGAGATTGCATTTTTAATATGTTTCATTGGAGGTCATTTTAATGAGCTCTTCCTCAGCCTCTCTGCACGTATTTTATAATCTTTTCAGAAAGATTCAGCTGCTTGTCTTAAAACATTCCATTGGAGACATCTACTAATGTTCATTTAAGCAGTCTTGAGCCCAGATAAATGTGTCTGGATCTAGGGCCAAGTAGTCTAGTTCAGACGTGCTTTGTCTAGTCTTGGCAGATATGCATTGTATTTCTTCCATATTTGAGTTTAACAAATCTGTTCATGTATGTTATGACATTAACAGTGGTACATACTTCTCGTATCTCAATCTTAAATCAACTGAAGGAGAAAAAAGTAGAAGAGTAATCTCTTTGCTGGTTTCCTGTTACTCAAATTCTAGTTTAATAGATGCTAAGCGATGATTGTGCTGTCCATACAGGGAGTCTGAGTTTTATACAAGGGCAGAGACAGTCAATTGTGAAGATCCTTTTATATTTTTCCTGGGATATTTATATTTTTAAAAAAGACATTTCTTAGAACTTGTGATTCTGAGATAGTAGATCCAGTTTCTCCTTTGTAATGGATACGAATGTATGCTTATTTTTTTGGTAGATATGTGTTATGTGTTAGCAGATAATACAGAAAAGAAGTTGAAGAATAAAGCAACAGCCCATTTGTCACTGTTTTTACAAATGCCTGTGTGAACTGTTCCTTGTATTTAGAGTATGTGCAAATGCTATAAATACTGGCAGAATGAGTCCATGAGCATCCAACAGCTATTTGTGCCAGTTGTACTTTGTCCCAGCTCTGCTACGTGCTGAATTCCACTGTGCTCCACCGACTGGGAACAAAGAGGCTGTGTGGCTGAAGAAATGCACTTAGATGCATCCTCTGCTGAACCAGCTTTACCCCCCCCCCCTCGCCCTCACACTCACAGGTTGCAGCCCTGGAGGCACCTTGTCTCCTTGGGAAGCTTTCAAAAGGAGAGAAAGTTGCAAGTTGCAATTCCTCGGTTTGTTCTGCTGTCCACTCCAGATCATGTCAGAGTCATAGGAACTCTGGGAGAGGACCAGAGTGACAGTAGATGCTGCCCTAATATTAATGTACTTCAATCCAAATCTACTGTCACAAGTGGATTTTTATTGTAGTGATGTCTCAATCACAATTCTAGTTTATTTTATTTTATTTTCTGTCAGTCCTGGGGCTTGAACTCAAGGCCTGGGCACTGTCCTTGCACTTTCTCAAGGCTAGTGCTCTACCATTTAAACCACAGCACCACTTCTGGCTTTTCCTGTGTATGTGGTATGGAGGAATTGAACCCAGGCCTTCATACATGCTAGGCAAACACTCTACCACTAGGCCACACTCCCAGCTGATTTGGTAGACACGGGTCCATTTAAGAAGATGAATCTTCATGTATATTTTTGTATGTTTTAAAAAATTATTTATTGTTTTATCTTTCTCAGCCTTGGCCAAGCATCTCCCACTTGGCGAAGGACTTCATAGACAAGTTACTGATTTTGGAAGCCAGTCACCGAATGTCAGCTGGCCAGGCCCTGAACCATCCCTGGGTAGTCAACATGGCAGAAGGGGCTTCCATGAAGAATCTTCAGAGAGCCATTTCCCGGAACCTCATGAGGAGGGCATCTCCCCACTCTCAGAGCCCTGGGTCAGCACAGACTTCCAACTCACGGCATTCTCACAAGTCAACGCATCCGTGGAACAGGAGAAACTTAAGAACAGCAGGATCCCCGCTCCCTGTACTTTTGTAAGCTGATGGGCGTTGAAACCATTTTCTTTTTCAATTCTAAACCAGATCCAATGAATTCATTTATACTGTCAGTTCAAGAGGGACTATTTTTTATCCTGATGATGGGACACAGAACCTGTGATTACTGTTAGATAATGTTGACTTTTATCATCTTTTGTTCTATAATTTTACCAATGCATGTATTTGATTCCTGAGTATGTATTACAGCATTATATTAAGTGATAGGTACATTTGTATAACTGGAAAAGGTAAATGATGATGCAATCATTTTAGTGTTGAGCGGTTTAAATAAAACATGATATTATGGGGCTAAAGAATGATGGATTAGAGACATAGACACAATTTGATATAGGGAATAAATGTATTTATCCTCAAAAATACTGATTTATACTCAAGGTCTATTTATGATGTTAACTAAGTAAGAAGTTAGTGACAACTACTGCTAATTTTATATTTAGTCTGCAAATACTTAGGGAAAATTGCTAATTCTCAAGCATTTATAAACTTTATGAAAAAAACTTTACTATACAATTTTTGCCCATCAAAAACTGATACACCATTTGGGATATTATTCACTGGAAAATAAGGATTTTACACAGACAGTAGTGATTTCTTTCCAGTATTAACATTCATTGCTCATCAGTCTACAAAAGATATGGGATCATCTTCTATTGCTGCTGTCAATCCTTTGAGTGGTTCCTTCTAGATTTAGTCAGAATTAGTCATCCTAATTCTACATACCCACCACAACATAATTATATATCTATCTCATTGAAAGAGATGGATTCCAAAACTCAATTATTATCATTATTATTATTAGTCACTCATGGGGCTTGAACTCAGGGCTTGGACACTGTCCCTGAGCTTTTTTGCTCAAGGTTAGCACTCTACCTCTTTGAGCTGCATCTCCACTTAAAGTTTTTGGGTGGTTAATTGAAAATAAGAGTCTCACAGGAACTTTTCTGCCTGGTCTGGATTTGAGCTGCAATCTTCAAATCTCAGCCTCTTGAGTAGCTAGGATTACAGATGTGAAGTACTTGGCTCCAGACTCAATTATTATTAAAAAATTTTATTGTAAAGGTGATGTACAGAAGGGCATAGTTACATAAGGTAATGAGTACATTTCTTGTCTTACAGTGTTACCCTCTCCCTTGTTTTCTCCAGTTTTTCCTTTCCATGGCTCCCCTCCCCACCCAAGTTGTAAAATTCATTTCCAAAATAGTGTGTCTTGTATGCATCATTGCTTCATTGTCCTTTGTTTTTACCATTTTGTTATTTTCCTTCCCTTCCCCAAATTGGATAAATATATATACAAGACACAGGGTACCAAAATCAAAAACAGTGAAAACAGAGGCTAAAAGAAAGAAGCAAAAAAAGATTGAAAGAAATAACTATAAGCAGTACACTAAAAAAAATCTTATTTCTATTTCTTGGAGTTCATTTTGATTAGCATCTTTTTTTTTTCTTTTTGGGGGGGACGGGTGTCAGTCATGGGCTTGAACTCTGGGTCTGGGCCTGAGCTCTGTCCTGAGCTATTCAGCACCATTTCCTGAGCTGTAGCACCACTTCAGATTTTCTGGTGGCTAATTGGAGATAAGAGTCTCACAGACGTTAATGCTTAGGCTGGCTTTGAACTGTGATCCTCAGATCTGAGCCTTCTGAGTAGCTAGGATTACAGGTCATTGGTGCCTGGCTGATTAGCATCATTTTGTGTGGTCATATGCACAAAGCTATTAGGCTATTGTGATCCTCTGCTAAGAATATCCTACACATATTCTGGTTATTACAGATGAGGGAGACCATGGAGCCTATGTTTCATTGTATCTGGCTTTCTTTGCTTAATACAATTTTTCTAAGACTTATCATTTCCATATACATGAGGCAGTACCATTCTTTCTGATGGAAGCATAGAATTCCATTGTGTATATATGTCACACTTTCTTGATTCATTCATTTATTGAGGGGCATCTGGGTTGAGGGGTATCATGGTACATGATACTGCAATGAACATGATTGTGCTGGTAGCTTTAGTATGGCCTTGTTTGTGGTCATTTGAGTAAATGCCCTGGAATGAGATTGCTGGGTCATAGGGCAGCTCTATGTTTAGTCTTTTTTTTAATGTATTTTTTATTGTAATTAATAGAAGGGTTACATTATTTTCACCAGATAGAAGGTGCATTACTTCACAAACATTGATACCCTTCTTAGTCTTTTGAGGAACTGCCATACTGTTTTCCAGAGAGATCGAACAAGGCCCCACCAATAATATAGTACCTTTTCCTTTTGGCCACATCCCTACACATCTGTTATTAGCTTTCTATTTTTCATTATTCTTTCTTTTATTTTTTTGCCAGTCCTGGGCTTGGGTTCAAAGCTTGATCACTGTCCTTGGGCTTTCTCAAGGCTAGAGCTCTACCACTTGAGCCACAGCACCACTTCTGGCTTTTTCTATGTATGTGGTACTGAGGAATTGAACCCAGGTCTTTGTACATGCTAGGTGAGCACTCTACCACTAGGCCAAACTCCTAGTTCTGGTATTAGCTTTCCTTATATATAACAGCCATTGTAATTGAGTGCTGCTTTGATTCGCATATATATATATATATATATATATATGTGTGTGTGTGTGTGTGTGTGTGTGTGTGTGTGTGTAATTAGTGTTACAGATATCTTTTAAAATTATAATGTGGCATCACATATAACAGATGAGGCTAATTTCTTTAAAATAGAACGCTCAGAAATTTTAAGAAAAATAATGGCAAAACGAGCAAATATTTTGACAGGTGGTTCATAAAAATACAGATGGCTAATAAGTATGTGGAAATGTTCAGTTTTCTGCAAAATTTACAGAATGCAAACAACAAAGGGATCACATTTTTTTGCCTGTCATAATACACCTGTTTTGCCTTAGACAATACCAAGGTGGAGTGTAGGGTTTCTGGGCAGCAAGTACTGGGTAGCGCCACCTTATGGAGCTAATGGACAGTTTGGCATATCTCTTCAGATTAAAAATAGACTGATGCAACTCAATAGTGGCATTTCTAGAAATTTGTCCTACATCTATTCTTGTAAAAATATGAGAGAAAGCCAATGAAAGAGAGAACATTACTGAGGGAAGATTATAAGATACTAACTGCTTTATACTGGGATTTTTCATTCTTACTGAGTACTCCCTGGGCACTAGATAAGTGCCCCCTGGCTTTTTGGAAATTTTAATTTAATTTTATAGTAAGGGTGACGTTACCGGGGTTACAGTTACATAAGTATGGTAATGACTACACTTCCCCCTCTCTTGTTTTCTTCCACGTCCCTTCCTTGACAACATTTCCCTCCCTTCCAAGTTGTAAAGATCATTTCCTACATCGTGTCTTGTGAGTATCACTGTTTCATTCGTTCCCCCTTTGTCCTTTGGCATAGCCAGAGCCCATTTCTCTCTGACGTTTAATGTTCTTCAGTGGAAGGCTATGATTGATTAACTACTTCTTGTGTCACCTTTGTAAAATTCTTACAAATTGACTCGCTTCATTATTGGTAGTTTGTCTAATAAGTCTTTCACAGGTCTAGTTTTTTGTTATATGGACTGGATAAAATTAGGAATTGAATGTCATAATTTATGTCCTACGATAGTATTCTTTCTCTCCTTTTTTTTTCTACCAAACAAACTAATAAGTAAATAAATCAAGCAAATATATAATCTATTTTTATTTATTTTTGTAATGAAACAGGTTTTGATAATGCTTTTCATTAGACATAGCACTTAAGTACCGTTGTGAACTCTTGCGAGAAAAATATCAACTAGCCCTTTTTCATATGCTTTGACCCTATCCTGCCATCCTCTGGTAAAATCAGGTATTGCAATCAAATTTCTAAATAACCACAATAACTTTACACCATCAGCTATTATTTATAGAGTGAAAAGAATACCCAGGTTATTTTTATAATAAACATACTAAACCTCACATTTACTTTTTTAAGTTTCTTTAGAAACATTTCATTTAATTTCTCATAAAACACTTTCTCCTGAATGAACTTAATGTTCATCACTACTTGTCACTGTTTTTGTCTTAGGTTATTTGTCTTGCTCTTGGAACATTTTTTTCATTTTTCTCCTTGCATAGAGGGGGAGACTGAATTTAGGGCCTTGAGCTTGCTAGGACAAGCACTTTACCATCATATCCCTGGTCTTTCTGTTTTCAGTTGTTTTTCAGATAGGGTCTCGTGCTTTTCCCCCATGACTGTGATCTTTTTATCTCTGTCAAGTAAGGAGCTGGAATTAAAAGTGTGCAGCATCACACCTGGCCCTCTCTTTTCCATGTCTGCTGGTTTATTACCTTATTATTACTTATGCATGTTTGTCCCACTCCTTCCTTCCTTCCTTCTTTCCTTCCTTGTTTCCTTCCTTCTTCCAAAAGATCTTCTTTTTATGCCATGTAAGGAATGTGGTTCCATAGTAGAATAACATAATCTGAGCAACAACATCATGATCCCATTAATTGCATTTAATACTTATATAAACCATTCATTGCTTACGAACCACATGTAAATATGTGATGGCGGAGCGTCTTGTAAGGGTGCACATTTCTGGAGAATTAGAATGTGTATGCTGCAGCACAAACTCCTTTAATTGGCAAGGTTACTGCTTAGTACTTGGGATATTTTTTCAAAGCCTGTCACAAAAGTTTAAAAATAACAACAACAAAATACCCTCCTAAACAACTCACTTTAAGTCAAATTCGCAGAGAAAGGTTTTAAAACATAAGGCATGAAACAATGTGATTTAGAATCCAGAGGCCTCACATAGAAGATGCGTTTCTGCAGCTGCTATAACTAGGTACTGCAACCTGAAAGGATGAAAACAGCAGATATGTATTCTCTCGCTGTTGTGGAGGTCTCCTCTGGTTGGTTCCCTTAGCGGGCTAAGGGAGAATCAGCTCCAGGCCTCTTTCCTCACCTCTAGAGGTGGCCAGAAATTTCTGCATTCTTTGGCTTGTGGATGCTTTCAAATGACTGTCCCAGTCCTCTTTTGGCCTTCACTTCTGTGCATCTGCATCCTTCCTTCCATTTTTCCGTTCCTTTTTCCCCCTTCCCTCCTTACCTTCCTCTCTACCTCCTTTTATCTCACTTTCTCTTGCACCATTTTTTTTGTGGCTGATGATAAAACTTCGGACCTTGAAGAGCTAGGCAACTGCTCTACCACTGAGCCACATTCCTGTCTTTCTCTTCCTAAGACACACACGATAGAACTTGGGGCCCATTCTAGTTCATGAGGATCCCATTGCTAGATCTTTAATTACACTTGAAAAAAATACTTCACATCAATAAGTTTGTGCCTGGACAAGTGCTATAGGGATTGTGATGCGGCCTATCAAAGATAGCAGTTACTCTGATTTATTTGCAACTCTGGAGAATATATTTGGCTTTTTACATTAGGACAACTTCTCTAAGATGCTCTCTTCCTTGTACTTAAATATATCAGGAAATGTGACTTTTTTTGTCGGTCATGGGGCTTGAACTCTGGGCCTAGACCCTGTCCCTGAGCTCTTCAGCTCAAGGCTAGCGCTCTACCACTTGAGCCACAGCGTCACTTCCACTTTTCTGGTGGTTAATTGGAGGTAAGAGTCTCATTGACTTGGGTGGCCAGACTGGCTTTGAGCTGTGATCCTCAGATCTCAGACTCTTGAAAAGCTGGAATTACAGGCGGGAGCCACCAGTGCCCAGCAAAATGTGGCTCTTTGCATGAACAGGTGGATTGTCCCAGTTCTATCAATTTATGTGTTTCTTTTTATGTCTATTGAGGAAACGAGACAATTTATTTATTTGAGAGTTTAGAAATAGTTAACCAAAAAGCTCATATAGTTCAGTCTTTACTATTTATTTTCCTATTGTAAAGGCCCTATGATATTTTTAAAGCAGTACAAACAAAAATAAAATGAGAGTCAATCTGCACTGAGTGAAACAGGAGTTCAAGAAACACTAAGAGATGAAAAGAGAAGGGCTAGGAAAGAGCTAAAAGTCTCAGGATGTGGTGGAACCTGCCATGCAGGTTCAGTGCCAGCTGGAGGCACAGTCATGTGCTGTAGCTGGCAGCTCTGCCTGGCTGGCAGCCTTTCCTTCACAAGCTGAGCAGATGCTGATTCCTTTCAAGCAATGGGCCACCAGGGCACACAGTCCTACTGTCCTACCATCCTACTGGAGGGTTTTCTCCAGACACTGGAGCCTACTACTGTGCCCACAGGGAAGGGCAAACAAGGGCACCAGATTCCACAGCCAAGTTCAAGGTTCATTTACACTTGAAAAGTCTTCAAGTGTCTTTGCATAGGAGTCAGAGTTTGGTGAAGTCATGCGGACTGCTGCTCATCACATTCCTTGTTAATATACCTTCTTTTGTACCTTCCTGCTAGGACACGGGCTTAGTTAATGTGTCTTTTAGAATTAATATCCTTATGTGAGGTATGCCAGTGTGGTGGTCCACACTACAATCTCCACACCTGCGGTTTGGGGCAGAAGAATCTGGTGTTTCAGTCCAGCCTGGGTGACATAGCGAGATCTATCAAGACCAGAAAACAAGCCAACAAAAACAAGCAAAATGACAAAGGAAGAAAGAAAAAGGAAGGAAGGAAGGAAGGAAAGAAGGGAAGAAGGGAGGGAGGAAAAGAGGGAGGAAAGACAGAAGGGAAGGAAGGGAGTTTAGTGATGGAATGTGTTCTTAGCAAAGAACCAATTTAAATGTGTTTCCAACACACACACACACACACACACACACACACACACACACACACACACACAATCATGCCTGTGTGAAAGAGCCTTTTAAATGTTCAGTGTACATTTCATTTTTTATTTAATTTTAGATTTTTGTTGCTGTTGTTGGTTGTGGGGCTTGAACTCAGGGCCTGGGCGCTGTCCCCAAGCTTCCTTTACTCACAGCTGACACTCTACCATGTTGAACCACAGCTTTATCTTTGTTTTGGGGCGGGGTGGTTAACTGGAGATAAGAGTCTCATGAACTTTACTGCCGAGGCTAGCTTTCAATGGAAGTCCTCATATCCAAAGTGTCTTGAGTACTAGGATTATAGGTGTGAGTCCCAGCACCTGGCTCAAAGCAGAATTAAAAACCCTCACTATGTGTGACTTCAAGTTTGCTAGCATTCTTTATTATTAACACATTTTCTTGATAAAAAAAATAAGCATCATAGCCTCAGAGAGAAGAGTCTCCTCTGTAGGCCAGGGAATCTTCTTGTCGCGGTAACAGCAGGCCTAGACAAAAGTCAATTGCATTGGGTTCCCATGTGACTGCCAAGGCTGGGATAGGGGAAGGGCTGGTGACTGTTCTATGAGGTCACCCACATGTATCCCCTGTCCCCTTCCACCTCAGCAGGACAGGGAATCGATAGCAGGATGGGGAGGCTGACCTGAGCTTGGGGACCTGCCAGGGGTTAATTAGTGTGTTCTGTTAGGCAGCTTCTGGATAGAGAGGTAGAATTCTTGTTCCTATAAACCATCTGAAGTCAGATTCTTGCTCCAGGCTGAGCTCCTGCTACCAGCTTGGTGGGAAAGCTTTGGCCCAGGTGTAGGGCAAGTTCAAAAGAGCCCCTGCTTCTGCCAGGGGTAGCTTCAGTTTCAGTGACTCAGGCAGAGCAGAGAGAATGTTCTGGCATGCTGCCGGGGTGAGAACACTCGCCCCCCTCCCCCACACCATAATGCCATCTTCCTGTACTCTGCAAGACTAGGGACAAGCAGAAGGGAGAGCTGGAGGTGTTGGCTTGAGACAGGCCATACTATGTGGCTGCAGAAGAGACTCGTGCTTACAGAGAAAGAGGAAAGGGAAGGGAAAGGAGGCAGGACACAGCCCCTTCTCAGTGGACACTAGACAGGGTTGCACAACCAAGGGATTCAGCTACCTCAGCCAGGATTAAGCTGAAACTCCACCTGTCCCCCTAGAATGGAAAAGACACCTGAGGGACTGGATCGTGCCTGGAGTTTGAGAGTTTTATGAATCCAGATACATGACAAGACAGGGGAGCCCATCAATGGTGGAGACAAGGAGGACATGTTAATGATGGGAGTGGGGATGGGGGTGGAGGGACCACACGACAACATGCTAGTGATTTCAGGTAGAGAAGTGAGAGGGAGGTGGCAGTTTGGAGACATTGCTGAGAGCAGTTTCCATAAGAGGAAGTAGAGTGTTGCTCTCGTGGGGATTGTGTGACACAAAGATCTGTGATGTAGAAACAGTGTTTTTCTCCAGTCAGGTGTGTGTGTGACCTCCCCCCAAAACAAAACAAAACAACAATAAAACAACCAGGTCTCCTTCTTAAGGAGCTTCTGTGGTTGATGTAGAAAGAAAGCAAAAATAGTGAGTCCTCAGACTACCCATCCTGTCAAGATACAGGGAAAAATCAAGTCTGGGACCACACTTAAGAGCCTCTGGGTCGTGATGGATAGATTCAACTTTAACTGTCTTTTCAAAGATGTACAAAAGATGTAAAGGCTCTGCCCCATTGTTAACAATGTTTCCTTAGGAAGGAGACTAATCACCTTTTTATTCTATTTGGTTGAAATATCTGAGACAGTTGAAATTACTATCAAGAAATCGTTTTTGCTCCCTTGCAAAACAAACAAGCATGGTAGAAAAAAGCAAACAGTAAATGATTCCTCCTGGAAATTGGATATGCCATTCCAGAGGTTTCAGAGCTAGAAAGAAGAGACTGAATGTGCCTCCAATTATGCAAACATTGTCAATACACACTTCTAACTCAGTTCCTCTCTCTAGAATGACATAACATTGCAAGGCATTTTCTGTGAATAAAGACTCCTGACAGCCACATAATCGGATCATCAAGATCAAAATGCAGACAGCCTCATGAAATCGACACACAGAAGAAATGATATTGCTTTGCTGTGAGACAATTTAGTTATTCTTTGGAAAGAGATGTGTTTTATCTGGTAAAGCGATACTTTGAACCTGCTAATGTTTTCATTTTAAATGGAAATGTAATTTCTAGCAAGTTGTAGATATGTCTACTCTCATTTATCTCGATTAATTGGGGCCTGTCCTATTTCAGGCAATGTGTGCAGTAAGGAGGTCACAGAGTTGAATGAAACTAGGTCCCTACCTGTGCAGAACAATGGAGGTAGGTCTTTGCAGATTAAAAAAAGAAGCACGCTGGCTCCTTAGTGATTATGTCTGGGGGAGTAGTACTGGGATTCTAACGCTGGGTCTTATGCTTGTTTGGCTTGCTTGTGCTCTACTACCTGACCCATGATAACATTTTACTTCTTTTTTGGGGATGTAAACTCACTGACTTTATTTTAGGGCTAGCCTCAAATCATGCCTGTGAGCAGTTAGGATTAGTAGGCATGAGTTACAAGTGTCTGGGGGTTGTGCATGCATGCATATATATATATATATATGTATATATGTAGTTTTTTGGGAGGAGGGTCACCTACAATACCACAATTGACTATATACATGTGTGTATGTGTGTACAACATATATAACGACATGCATGTATATATGCATATGTATATGTGTGAATATATGTATGTATTGTCTGTATATGTACACTTGCACACACACACACAGCATGGTTTTGAGGATGTCCAACTTAACATTGTAGGCATTTATGACACAGAAGTCATTTCAAGTAAACCGGTTGTTTTGCCCACCTCAGGCACTAGATGGTGCCATATGACATATATAGCTTAACATTTAGGTCTTCAGTGATACTAGTTCAAACTGAAGCTTAAAGCTGAAAACTTTAGGAAAATTAGAGTAATTGTCTAATTTTTAGAAAGTCAATTATTTTTCCAGTCCCAGGGTGTGAAGTTAGGCCAATGCTCTGTCCCTAAGCCTCTCTGTGTTCAAGGCTAGCACTCTATTACTTGAGCACAGCACCATTTCCAGCTTTTTCTGTTTATGTGGTACTGAGAAATTGAACCCAAGGATTCAAGCATTCAACCACTAAGCCACATTCCCAGACCTAGCAAGCCATTTTTTTTACTTTCATAAAATCATTTGTTTTTCAAGCACTAAATGATTACACATTTACATTTTAGATGGTTACAAAACAGGAATTTTTATTTAAAAATGTATATTGTTGTGGTGTGTAGCATGTAATTCTTTTCTTTTTTTAAATATATTTTTTATGCCAGTCTCTTTATTTTTTTCACACAGTTTATGTTTATTTATTTGTTTTGAACATCAAACACGGCACCAAAATATGAGCCATTTATTTTAAGACATCTTTACCATGACTAAGATAGTGTACTGTTCACAATTTCTGACAACTTAAAACTTATTAGTGACATTGCTGTCTAATAATCAAATACTTCATCAGTTGAACGTAATTATTAAAAGAACAAAATTTCCCCTTCCCTTTTTTACCTTCAAGCCAAACCAGAAAGATAATTTTCACTTGGAAAAAAATGGTTGGTTTAACCAGTTTTAAAATGAACCCAGCATGCTCTAAAACATGGAGAAACATGGCTCCCAGAGTAAAGATGAGGATACTAGAAAAGCTAAACTCCCTGGAAGAAACTGTTCTTACCCACTTGCAAAAAAGAAAGTGCTTATGTTCTTTTTTTTTATTTACTTTTTATTGTACTTAATAAAAGGGCTACATGATATTTGCCAGATAGAAGGTGCATTAATTCACATACATTGATACCCTTTCACATGTCTTGGTACCCATTACCCTCCCCCCCACCCCCCCACCTGTCTTGGTTTTCCCCCTTCCCTATCAAATTTCAAATAACCAAATACAAATAAATTCAATATATCAGATAACAAAGTGAGATACTGTAACAATATGAGATACCCAAGGGACAGCAAAGGAGATGAGATATAACATAGTACATTAAGGACAACAATCATTCGTTATATGGCTTTTGTTTCAATATTATGTTCTTCTTTCTAACCATTTTTTTTTTTTTTGCGAAGGCTTGGCTACACCAGTGAGGGCAACCACAGTAAGATGTGTCGCCCACTGGTCAGGGCGGCCGCCCTTGCCAGTCACTTAGCTCTTCTTGGGTTGTTCTTACAATTTTTAGCAGTTTTTAGGACATCACATTATTAGGTTTGATTTCCTTTTCCAGCTGAACACTGCAGATGTGTTGGACAATGAAGCGTGGCACCTATGATGGGGCTGTTAGTATGCTCCAAGTCCACACGCGCACATCACACAGCCTGAGAGCTATGTGAGCTTCCACAGAATGTGTGTCAACACATGACCGCAAAGGAGACACTAAGGTTAGATAGAACAAAGAGGGAAAGGGCCTACAAAGCAACTGACAGCATGACATAGAAAAGCCCACCCGCCTGCATTGCCCTGCAACACCATCCACCACTGGAGACAGTGTGAGGGTGATGTTCTACTCTCTATTCTAAAGATTTGTGTGCAAATACACTTGAGGGCCTCTCTCTTTCACAGAAAGAATGAATGTCATTTGTACCAAATGTATGTCAGTCTCTTTAAATAGTTACTTTCCTCTATGTCTAGATGTAAATGAAATTTGTATTGTAGCAATGAAGAGATGAAGTTGCCTTCCAACAGGCCCTTTTCTCTTTGTGAAACTTTGCCAAGAAAACAGACAATACTGAAGAGAAAACACTTCATAATACGATTATGATATGAAAATATTTGGGCAAATAATTCCAGTCTACTGAATAAATAATTACCAAGTACTCTTGTGATTGGAACTTATGCTAAATGCTTTCTAAGTATGAATACCATTTAGTTTTCCAAAGGAAGTAGTTATGATGATTCTGTATGGCAGAAGAAACTAATCTTCAAGAAATTAGTTATTTGTGATAGAGCATGTTGTTAATAAATGTCAGAATTATTAAACAAATATTCTTTGTTATTCATTTTTTGTTGTTGATGGTTCTGGGGCTTGAACTCGGGCCCTGGGTGCTGTCCCTAAGCTCTTTTGCTGAAGGTTAGTGTTCTACCACTTTAAGCTATAGCTCCACTTTGGTTTTTTCACTGGTTAATTGGAGTTAAAATCTCAGAGACTTCCTGCTCTGGCCAGCCTTGAATTAATGCTCAGATTTCAGCTTTCTGAGTAACTAGGATTGCAGGTGTGAGCCACCAGCACCTAAAACAAATATTGTATTGTCAGGGACAAATGAACAGTTTAAAAGAATGTGAGTTTTATATTCAATTCCAAAATTTCTTTATTTGCACTGAAAAATATGTCTTAAGGATCGTCTGTGTTCATTCTTCCTACTATTTATATTAGATAAATATTAATTTCCTTAATTTACTTTATAAATATTTTGCTTTTTATTTATTTATCCCTATGTGCCATATTTTGAATATTTTCTTCCAATCTATTTTCTGATTTTGTGTGTGTGTGGGGGTGGTCATGGGGCTTGAACTGGACCTGGGCACTGTTCCTGAGCTCTTCAGCTCAAGGCTACCACCCTACCCTTGAGCCAAGCCCCACTTTCTGTTTTCTAGAGGTTAATTGGAGATAAGAGTCTCAGGTCCTTTTGTGCCTGGGCTGGCTTTGAACCTTGATCCTCAGATCTCAGCCTCTGAGTACCTAGGATTACCACACTGAGCTGATTTTGTAGTCTTTTAGTGCAGCTTATTGTGTTCTCCTTCCCTCCCTCCCTCCCTCCCTCCCTCCTTTCTTCTTCCTCTTCTTCTTCTTCTTCTTCTTCTTCTTCTTCTTCTTCTTCTTCTTCTTCTTCTTCTTCTTCTTTCTCTCTCTCTCTCTCCTCTCTCGCTCTCTCTCTCTCTCCCTCCCTCCCTCCCTCCCTCCCTCCCTCCCTCCCTCCCCCCCCCTCTCTCTCTGTATGTGGACAAGATTGAATCTAGGGCCTTAGAGTGTTGCTTGATTGTTTTCTTGATCCTTTTTCTTACATTTTAATTTCAATTTTATTTGCTGCTCACTGTCATTAGATCTTGACTTAGAAGTGCCACTGGAGTAAGAATTCCACGTGGGGCACAAATAAAGGTGAGGTTCTGGAGTGAGAACCTGGATCTCATCATGATACCATTGGATACCAGCTATGGATCTTGAGTAGGTTACATTGTTTCTCTCTGCTTCAGTCTCCTATTATAATATAGAGTAATACCTACTTACAGGGCAACCATGAACAACATGCAAAACTACATACGTGAGGTATCTGCTTTGTTATAACAAGGGCTCAACAAACCTCACTACTGTGCTTCTCCTGTCTCCAATTGCTCTGATCAGAAGTTCTAGAGAAGTTAATCTCTGTGGTTTATCAAATCCTCCAGCTTTTCCTGCATTTTCTATCTTTCTCCATGGCTGTTTGTTCTTTGAAGAAGTTTGTGGTCTTTGACTGTGAACTTATCCAAGTAAAGATTGTTTTCTGTGAAAATAGTCATGTGATGGCCTGGCTGTGAAGGCGTCCTTACAGAGATGGTTCACAGTTGCTTGTGCAGGTCTCCATCCACTTTAATAATAGCTTCTCAGTCTGGGTGGTGCCTTTTGTGAGAAGTGTCACTTCCATCTCGCACTCTTGCAGGTGGGGACTTGGTGTTCTGATTTCCCAGGAGTGACTCTTTCATCTTTCACACAGTGTCCTGGGCCCAAAGAATGGGTGAGTTAATTTCTAGTCTTGTCTCTAGAACTGGATAGCCTTTCACAGCTGTCAGGTTTAAGCAGGAATAAATAATAATAATAATAATAATAATAACAATAATAATAATAATAATAATAATAAAATACTTCCTCACTTTGGAGCCCAACTTTCTTTGGTACTATCCCATCATCTTGTCAGGGGTTCAAGCCCCATTTTGGCCCTATGGACTCACTTCAGTTCAGAGGTGATGGCATGTTTGGTTTTGCTTCTAGCTATGGCTCTGGGTCTCAGTTTGAGAAGATTTTCCCCCTCTGTGTATAGACGATCCATTCTTGTAGGTTATCCAGAATCTTCTTGTTTTAGAAAAGTGGGATATGCTTCCCCACTAGTTCACTGCACCATTCAAAACTGGAATACCACTGTTACCATTTGAAACAAAATCCATGAGTTGAGAAAGACCAATGAAAAAGAAAGAGAAGGCTCAAGTAGTCTGTGCTCAGCGATGTGAGCTCTGGTGCCCTGGGCTAGTGTTTCACTCTTGCAGTTGCCAGCTGTGGTGATATAGGCCCACAGTGACTCATTTGACGCATCTATGGGAAGCCATCTGTGGCTTCCTGACTCTCCCTGTTTTCTGTGGAAGCACCTTCCCTCCATGAGTCTACTTCCATCCCAAGTGACATGGAATGAACAATATCTACTGAGTTTGGGCAGTAGTAATCCTTGCTCACAATGAGAATGCTCCAGTGGGCTCACAATATCCTTCATTATTACTTTTCAACAGTCCCTTCTCTGTCCCACCCTTCCTCTCAGCTTGCCAAGTCCTGATTTCTGTGCCTTGAAAAGTTACAGTGCTGGGACAGAAATGGTCTTGACTATTTTTTTTTCCTGAGGTACTGTGGCTTGAACTCTGGGCCTGACCACTCTCCCTGAACTCCTTTTGTTCAAGGGGCGAGTACTCTCCCAAGTGAGCCACAGAGCCACTTCTGGCTTTTTCTGTGTAGTTTAATGAAGAGTCTCATGGGCTTTCTTCTGCCTTGGCTGGCTTTGAATCATAATCCTCAGATCTTAGCCTCCTGAGTAGCTAGAATGACAGGCATGAACCAACCAGCTCTTGGCTCATTTCTTCTAATTAGAAACAAATCATCAAGGCATGTCAAATCTTAGTCTAGAATACCTCTTAAATCTTCCCCTCCCTGTATTATGTTTTATATTACCATTTGTTTGCCTCAAGCTTTGTTGCCCCCCCAGGCGCTCTCTCTCTCTCTCTCTCTCTCTCTCTCTCTCTCTCTCTCTGTCTCTGTCTCTCTCTCTGTCTCTGTCTCTCTCTCTCTCTCTCTCTCTCTCTCTCTCTCTCTCTCTCTCTCTCTCTCTCTCTCTCTCTCTCTCTCTCTCTCTCTCTCTCTCTCGATCCTGGGGCTTGAACTCAGAGCCTGGGTACTTTCCCTTAGCTTGTTTTGCTCAAAGGCAGTGCTCTACTACTTTAAGCTGCAGGTCTACTTCTGGTTTTTTGGTGGTTAATTGGAGATGAGAGTCTCACGAACTTTTCTGCCTGGGCTGGCTTTGAACCTCTGTTCTCAGATCTCAGCCTCCTAAGTAGCTAGAATTATAGTAACCATCACGTAGCTTCTGTGTTATCTTCTCACTAGTCTCCTAGACTTCAGCCTTGCCTCTACCAAATGCATTTTCCAAACTGTTTTGAAGTATTTTTCTAAAGCACAGATTGATCACAACATGCCTCTTTCCAGATATCCCCCAACACCCCTGCTCAGTTGCAATGGGCTCCAGTCTAAAATTCCTTGCAGGAGATCACAAGGTCCTCCATAATCAGACAGAGACTATGTCACTCCTCTATGGTCTGTCTAGAGGGTCTGACTTCACTATTATTTCAGGGATGTGAACAGTGCTCTAGGATGTGCTTTATTTCACCCTAGCTGCAATACCTGGGTGGGGGTGGGAGAAGAATTGCCAGAAATAACATCTCCAGGATGTGCCAGGGAGAAGAAAACAGATCAGAGCTGAGTGTAGTTCAACCTCACTAAGCAATGAAACTGGGGAAGAGGAAAGGCAAGTACATCCAGCATAGCTATGTTAGGATTCTAGTAGTGTTGAAAAAGCCTGTGAGGGCCCATTCCCCCTGCCCACACCCTTTTCCCTTCAATATATAGGGCATTTTCCTCTGGGCACTTTTTCTTCTGTTTAGGACTTCTTTTTCTGCTTTAGCTCTTTGCTCTTCAGCAGCTGATATTCTTACTGACTTGATTGTACTGGGACATAATATGAGTATCTGGTCTTTATCACCCTCTATGGTCACTTTTTCTATTTTCTTTCCCTTTCCTACACAGTATCACCACTTACCTTGAATGATAATCAAAGAGTAATTAAATCTGGGTATTTTTCTTTCAATATAAAGTTAAGAGACTGGGCATGCTGACAACATACTGTAATCCCAGGTACTGGAGAGGCACAAATAGGAAAATCACAGTTGGAAACAAGCTAGGGAATAACATTTGTCAGATCTTATCACAATGACAAACTCACGGTGGTACGTATGTATGGTTTTAGCTATTTGGGAAGATTGCGGACAAAAGCACAAGATTATTGTAAAAAAATCATCCTAAAAGTAAAAGGACTGATACAATTGTTTATTGTGCTTGTTTAGCAAATGGGAGGTCCTGAGTTCAATTCCCAGGACTTTTCCCAATACTCTAAAAACATTAATGACATTACGTCCAGTGCCTTTGGAAATTAAGTCTTTATTCTTAACTAACGATGTGTAGATGTGTATGTGTCAAGCTAAATGTGTATATTAATTGCTTTTATTGTCCCATGTACTTGGGCAGGATATCTTGTGTGTATATGTGTGAAGGGGGGAGTTTTTCATCTCATGGAAGACAGGAAGAAGAGATGAAGGGGCAATGATAAGGTACACCCACTAGAGTGACATACTTTTCCTACCTTTTCCTGCCTCCTATTTCCACTAATTCCACCAGAACATAAATCTATCAGTTGGTAGAGCCCTCATGATTCAATCACTTCTTTAAGCTCTATCTCTGAACACTCCCCCAGGGAACAAGTCTTCAGTACACAGATCTTTATTTCAGGGAGGCCTTCAAAGTTCAGTTTACTAATATGTGACATGGGTAGGAAAATTATATTACTTACCTATAGAGTTGTGTAAAATTTGAGGTAACACTTATAAAACAAGTCTGAAAGCCCCCAGAATATGGAAATGCCAAGAAACTATTCGTTAATAAAAACCAACATTCAAAATGTGCCCAATCATTCTGATTGATGTCTCAGTCAGCCATTGTTCAACCTGAAGCCACCTTCCTGGGAATTCACTGGTATCAGAAATGAGTTATGTTTTTCTGGGGCTGCACTTTTTTTTTATACTCCTTCCTATGATCTGTACAAAATTGTTAATGACTTATGAGCAGCAACAACTCTACCTAACTGTTACCCAGGGACCTTGAACTCATTAAAAGAATCTGAGTCCAAGTTGTTTTTCCTTACCTTAAAAAACCCCCCAAAACAATGAAATGATTTGAAAATTAGATTTGGAACTGTGGTGAAGCAAGAGAATTGGAGATAATGTGGTACAGGCATTATTCTTGTCATCATGAGAATGAGAGACACAATAAGGAAAGATACCAGAAAGTAACAGCAAATCAAGCACAAATCTTATACTCTGTGGTTTAGACATTCAAGTTGTAGTTAGAACATGGGAAAAAGAGGCAATAGCAGATAATAGAGGAGCTTTGTAAGAGTGAATTTCTCTTCCTATCCTACCTCTTAAAGATGAGTGGCAATCGAAGCAATGGCTGATAGGTCTGAGTTGGTTATCAGTCCAATGATAACTTGTAGAAAAGAAAAAAATCCCTAACATATATTCAATTTTTCTTGAAGAGAAAATAAAACAGAACACACAAGCCATTATTTTGGTGAAGGCTATGAAGGGAAAGTCTACATTTTATCATGAAGGGGGAATTATGCTTCTTCTCTCCTCCCTGTGTCTGACCACCAGCCTCAGAGGAGACATAGAATCCCTTCTCTGGGAAGCAGAAGTCCAGACACGGAAAAATGTAAGGGGGAGAAGATGTAAAAATTTCAAAACAGGAATGATATTAACTCAGAAAATCATCTCAAGTCAGAACTGCACAGTGATTGTATAATGCAGGGATTATGAAAATGAATTCTCACAGATGATGATTATATGAGGGACTTGGAAGGCTTATACTTCCATCTCCTGGGTCTGCTGAGGGTTGTATCATTCTCTCTCTCTCTCTCTCTCTCTCTCTCTCTCTCTCTCTCTCTCTCTCTCTCTCTCTCTCTTCTCTCTCTCTCTGTCTCTCTCTGTCTCTCTGTCTCTGTCTCTCTCTGTTTCTCTGTCTCTCTCTCTCCCTCTCTGTCTGTCTCTGTCTCTGTCTCTCTCTCTCTCTCTCTCTCTCTCTCTCTCTCTCTCTCTCTCTCTCTCTCTCTCTCTCTCTCTCTCTCTCTCTGTCCCCTCTTAAACAATTTGCAATTTGAGATAGTACATTTGAAGGTGAAATCAACACTAAAACCAAAAGTAAACCAATGGGTGACTGTGGTAGTGTGATTATATTTTAGCCATTACTTATTATTCTTTGCCAGCCCTTGGGCTTGAACTCAGGGCCTGAGCACTGTCCTTGGGTTTTCTCAAGGCTAGTGCTCTACCACTTGAGCCACAGCACTACTTTCTGCTTTTTCTATATATGTGGTACTGAGGAATCAAACTTGGGTCTTTGTGCATGCTAGTCAAGCACTCTACCACTAGGCCAAACTCCTGGCCCCCTATTACCTTTTTTTTTTTAAAGTTCTTGAGAACAAGAAGCATTATGCTGTTCCCACAACACCCTGGTTATATGACATCAATTGTGTTACCTTTAATGTCTGTGCCATGATTTTTTTTTATTAGGACCAAGATATAGCTAATAGTCAGGTATGGAAATATAGACCTGTATGTAATGCCAGCATTTGGGAAGTTGGGATAGGAGAACCCTACACTTGAGGCTAGACTACAAAGCATATCAAGATTCTATCTGAGATAAAACAATAAAACAAAAGGCCGATAGGGCTGGTGATTCACATCTGTAATCCTAGTTACTCAGGAGGCTGAGAGTAAGGACTGCAGTTCAAAGTCAGTCCAGGAAAGTCCATGAGATTTTCATTTTCACGTAGTTACAAAGAAGCCAGAAGTGGAGTTCTGATTCAAGTGGTAGAGTGCAAGGCTTGAGCAAAAGAGCCTGGAAACCTGGTACCATCTCAATGGCTCTACTTCCAAATAAGTCACATTCAGAGATACCGGCGATTAAACTCCATTGTATCCTTTTGGGGAGCTCAATTTAGCTCCTGACACTATTTCATTTTATGTTTATTAACTCTATGCCTATATATGTCCATCAAGTGCTAGTGCATAATCAAACATGCTATGAAAGAGAATGCTGCCGAAGTTATGGAAGGAGAGAAATTACCTTCTCTGCCTCCCATCTTTGTTCCGAGTACAGAACTTTCCCTATGGGTAAATGAATGGACAATGCAGGCTGAACGATGGGCACTTTGAGTCCCATCAGAAGACAACCACTCAGTCTGAAGTCATTGTATGATGATCTGAGTTTTCAGTGTTTCCCTTCTCTTTTGAAAGGCGAGTAGGAATACAGCTTGTGTTGATCATGCTTTCTTGCATTACTGACGGCCATCATGGCATGTGTTTTAGCCAGAATAATAAAGCACGTCTCTGGAACAATTATAGCTCATTTTCAGTGCAGAGTGGTCTCAGAGTGCTCCTGCGTTAGTGTCTCACATTTGTGGATGATCGAGTCCCAATCCACAATACCCACTGCTGTAGATATCTGTATTGCTAGTTCTGTATAAACACAGATCTGTTCCAAAGAAATACACTGAATGTTTCTGAAAAACAAACACAAGTGCGAGAATTTTCAATTTTCTCTGTGTTGTTTGCTGTAATTTTTTTGGAAGATGATTATTACACTGAATGATTTGTTAGCACAGAGCATCTAGGCCTTCATGATCTCGTCATAAGCAGTCAGCATTTCTGTTGAATTATGGATGCCGCATTCACATTCCCGAGATTTTTTTGTCTTTCTGGCAGTTGCTTGAAAAAACCTCCATTGCTCATTTGAATCATCTATCTTTCTTTGACATATAATTATTCAGCCCTTCTTTTATCTAGAAAATAAGCCACCCATTCCCATGGGGAGCAGCTCACAGCCATTTCTGAGAGGATGAGAAGACAGTAGCCTACAGGAGCTCATGAAACAGACCTGGAGTCTGACAGAAGTCTGAATCCTAGCTCTGCTTCTTTGTTGAAAATTGCTCATCTTCTCTTAATCATAGTTCACCTAATAGTACAATAAGGAGTGCAGGAATCACACCTGTATCCTAGGGTTTTAGTGAAGACTAGAGATGATATGTAGGAGGTGGGGTAGGTGGAGAGCTTTCTCCTCTTCTCTTTTTTCATTACACTTACAAGCCACCAGAGCAGGTGAGGATTTCCATCTCTCCAGGGACACCAATTCTGACAGGAGTTAGTACAAATGCCATAGGTTTTGACCTCTGTCTCATATGACTGTCCCTAATTAAATCATAAGTAGTGGGTCCTTAGGTTTCCTACCACTTCTGATATACTTTGCACACTTAGGTTCTCATGAGGTCCTTCTGGGGTTCAATTATTTAATAGAGTGTCCTTCAGAAGTCAGACAAATACTTTCCTTTTACCTACAAAAGATCCACCTCAGGAACAAATGGAATGTATATGGCAGCAGGAAGTGGGGTGGGGGGGAGGACACAGAACCACCACGGCTTCTTTAGGTGTGTCACCATCCTACAGCCTGGTTTTCCTTTGAACTCTCTCCTTTAACAAATTAATAATAAAAAAGGATTAAATCATTAAATCATTAATCAACTGGCCATTCAGACTCTGTCTATTTCCAGTGGGAATGAGTATTACAACCTTCGAATCACATGGCTGTTCTTCAGGCAACCACCTCCCATTCAGTGCACCCTCAGCCACCAGTCATCACATTTGCACACATAAAGGCACTTAATAATTCAGAGATTTCAAGAACTTTAGGATCCCTCTGTTAAGGAAGGGACTGACTTCAAAATAAGGATTTCCTATTCTATTCCATTATCACTAAAGGAGGTTCTCAATGTGCTTACCAGAGCACTTGGCACGTACCAAGTCTAATAGTAGACAGAATTATCTTACTTACTCACTGAGAGTAGATAGAATTATCTTATTTATTTATGCAAATTCAGACTTATGTTTTAAACATTTTTTTAACTATTGGCTGAGAAATGGTATGCATAAAGACATCTAATAAATCACAAATTAATTTTATGAGTTAATAGGTAATTTAATTCTATGAAAATGGAGTGACCATTTCTAGGATCTTATGTGCTCTGCTTGGTGCTGGGAGTGAAAATCCATTACAGGCTTCAGGCTCAAAATATCTGTCTTTCCCAAGTCAGATCCTCTCATTTGTCTCTATATGGCAAATAGAGAGACAGTAATTATGAAGAACAGAGAAAGACTCATTAGCTGGACCTGGAAGTTATAGGAAGACAGAGTTTTAATTTATCTTTAGCTGTCTTCGGGATATAATCATGAGCTATCGGTTTAAATAGACAAAGATTTGAAGCAAAGAAAGAGCGAGAGAGCGAGAGAGAGAGGGGGGTCTAATTATTAAAGTCTTGGTTAAAGTATGGTCTGGTTGATCATTATTTTAGTTTTGTTTTGGAAAAGGTTCCAGAGAAGTTATTGCTGTCATTATTGGTTAGAGTAACCATATCATCATAGCCTAGCAGGTACTCTGTCCTCAGGAGGCTTTCACATTCCTTAGAGGTCATTTCTGTTCTTTACCACAGAAGTATGGTCCATCAGTCCTGTCTTTTTGAGAAGTCAAGGTGATTGAAAAGTGACAGCAGAGGGAATTTGTAGCACTAGGATTCATACACATTGGAAGTCTGGATGCCAAGCTTTTCTGTTCATTTAGGTATTTGGGGGGGGGGAACCCTGTAAAGTTAGTACTTTTCAGAAAAAGCAGCATTTAAGCACCTGTTACAGGAATATAAAGGAGAAAGGTAATCCTGATCCCTGTGGTGAAGAAGTTCACAACACTTAGAGGAGATAGTACATGTGTGGAGTTCAAGCTGTGACCTGTTCTTTGTTAGTTTATTCTATATACAACCATAGCTTTTAGGCTGTGCTACCCTGAATGCCTCTATTTTATAATGTGCAACAGCTCAGTGACTGGATTATGACTTTAACATTTTATTTAACTTCCTACTGTGATTTGCATCTGTATCAACTCTCTACCTTACCTTCAGTGAGACCATTTTACAGCACTCCCCTGTGCTCCTAGCCAACTTAACCTTTCCTTTGGCATTCTGTGGTGGTAATATTGTGTGACATGTAATGCATAATCTGTGATTTAATGTTAGAACTTGTCATTGCTAGTGGCCATGAGGACCCAGTGAACTCATGAATACTTGGTAAAGCAGATGAAATTGATATAAGTTGTGAATGTAGCTTATGAATTTATTGTTACTAATTCTTCAAGTTGGGGTTTCTATGGAGATCTCAAACTGGGATAGCGAGAATGCTCTGAATATGAGATCAGCAAGGATCAAAAGATTTCTTTCTTTTCTTTACTGTTTTGAAGGAGAAGGAATAAACTAGACTAGAGAGAACAAAGTATTGGAAGTGTGCTAAAAAGGAGTTGTTTGACTGGACAGTGGACTGGAAGATGTTCTGAT
This sequence comes from Megascapheus bottae, assembly GCF_031878675.1. Taxonomy (NCBI): domain Eukaryota; kingdom Metazoa; phylum Chordata; class Mammalia; order Rodentia; family Geomyidae; genus Megascapheus; species Megascapheus bottae. The sequence goes on along the minus strand of NC_143517.1, from coordinate 30,369,281 downwards.
GCCAGCCTACTCTGAGGAGGGGTTGGTAAGAAGAACTCAAGCTAAGGATGGGACAATGGCTAAGGAGATGGGAAGGACAGCTCCAAATTTTCGTTAACAGGTATTTTGTTTCAAGCAATCAATGGTATGAAATAATTCATTCAATTATTCATAAGGCAAATAACAATTTAGAGGGTTTATGTCTGGCCTTATCATAGCTAAATTAGGGTGTGGTGGAACTTACAAGTCTTACCCAGATTTCATGGGTGCCACAAGGCAAACACTCTCAAACGCTGAGAAATGTAACCTTATCTGTTAATTAGCATCTCATTGCTGATAAAAAATATTTGTTTGACAAGCCACATGGATATCTGAGATTCCTGCTACTGGTTCAAAACCAGATGCTGGAAGAAACCTGGCAAAATTCCATGTAATTTATCTTGTGATTCATTGTCCTCCCACTGTAATCCATTACCCCAGTAAAATTCCCACCCACCAGCACCATCTAGATCTCACCTGCTTCTGCTCTAGACTGGAGCAGGCCTGGGGTTCCAGAAACAATCATGTATAATCTTCCTATTGATTATCTAAACTCTTCTATTCCTCTCCTTACCTCTCAGCCTCTGTTCAGGTGGATTTGTGAGACTGTCTCACTGTTTCTTCTATTCTCTAGCTGTGATGGTTCATTTTGTTCATCCATTTGACTAAATAAGAAATATCTAGGCGATTAGAAAAGCAAAGTATGGATGTTGTATTTGTGAGGGCATGTCTAAAGATAATTGATAACATGGCTATAACTCCAGAAATGGTCTAATCTAACCATGGATTAAAATTTTTCATAATTTTGTGGTGGTAGAAGTGCTTTTACCACAATGTCCAAACATCACAATGCTGCAACCAAGTGTGCGGTTCTAAGTAACTATGGGCTGAGCCCTCTGCAGCTGTAAAGTAAAATAGTTCTTCCCCTTAAGTTGTCATTTCAGGTATTTTGTCATGGCATGAAAGCTCTAACTATTAACCAAGAATACATTTTTTTTACTGCTTAATTATGTTCCTTCTTGTTATTTGGTTCTATGATACCCAAAGAACAAAAGGACCCCGTTATATTCACCAGATAGAAGGTGCATTACTTCTCACACATTGACGCCCCTTCTCATGTTTTTGTCCCCCAATCCCCTCCCAATCATCTTGTTTTCCCCTTCCTGTCTCAAATAAATAAACACCTTTCTTTCTTTCTTTCTTTCTTTCTTTCTTTCTTTCTTTCTTTCTTTCTTTCTTTCTTCCTTCCTTCCTTCCTTCCTTCCTTCCTTCCTTCCTTTCTTTTCTTTTCTTTTCCCAGTTCAGTAGCTGCTTAGTTTTCTCTCCTGAAGAAAGCTTTGTGGTGTCATAGAGACTTCTTGTGTAAGACAGATACTATCTAGTGAGAAATTCAGTGGTCATGGCTTGTTATTCCATTCGTTACATACATCAATTATTTACTCACTCATTAGATAATGTAACTAATATTTAATAAGCACTTTGTTCATTTGTTCTAGGTGGTACTATCCTACACCCCAGGGATATGAAGAAAAGTGAGTCATGCTTCTTAGAATTTATCTGCTTCTAGAAAACCAATCAGGTAAACAAATTAGCAGGAAAATGATATCATTAGTGTGTTAGAAAGAATGCTAGGTAAAAAGGAAGCAGTAATGGAGCTGTAATTTCTCAGGTTATTATTTATGATAATTATGATGCTATTGCAGGAAAGCCACATTCTTCCTAAGTATTTTAGGGCTCACAAAACTCCAGTGATTATGAAGACTGAAATCAAATCATCAACCTCATTTCATTGAGGCCAGGTGATTGCACTCTAACACTATTACGTCCTTTCAAATTTAAGTATATGTCTGTAGAAAGGACACATATGAAGAAAATGATACAAGTATACTTGCAATCATTAACAGAGCATACGCCTCTGATTGGCCAGAACATATACTTGCCTATCATTTAGTTCAACAAATATAATTATCAAAGCATTGTTAATGAAATTGTCTGCTACAGGTATTTTTTTTTTGATAAAATACCATCATAGAAAACAAGGGGCTTTATTTTTTGCTCTGTCTCCCTTTTTCAAAATTTTTTTTTTCTGCTGGTCCTGGGCTTGAGCTCAGGGCCTGAGCACTGTCCTTGGACTTTCTCAAGGCTAGAAGCTCTACCAATTGAGCCACAGCCCCATTTCTGGCTTTTTCTATGTATGTGGTACCAAGGAATAGAACATGAGTCTTTGTGCATGCTAGGCAAGCACTCTACCACTAGGCCAATCTCCCGTCCCCTGCTCTGCCTCTTGCTAAGGAAACTCTAAAAGAATTGAGGTTTTGTTTTTCACTTTTTTGGGTTCTTTCTACTTCTGTCTTTTCACACTCTTGTTAGGGATCTGTGGATCTAGTGTCACCTGTCTTATGCCCAGAAATAAATTTTTAAAAGTCTCTCCTTTTTGGTCAAAGGCCACCTGGGATCATGTATATTACTAGGTAAAGAAAATGGCGTGTGAAGTACACACACATCCAGGAAATGAGTTTTTTCCTCAGGTGGTTTTTATTTAAGTGAAAACAAATTAATGACGTATTGTATTCATAAACTACTTTTAAGAAAGGCAACTCTTTTGTACTATTTCCTTCTTGAATACTTGCTTGTTAAATACGTCATTTGAAATATGATGTAAAAATCAATGTTAATAAAATTTTTTATTGTGATTAATAGAAGGGTTACATTATATTCACCAGATAGAAGGCGCATTACTTCACAAACATTGATACCCTTTCTTATGACATGGTCCCCATTTCCCTCCCACCCTCCCCCGCTTATCTTGATTCCCCCCTTCCATATCCAATTTCAAATAACCAATTAAGCACGTATAAAATATATCAGATAACAAGGTGAAATATTGTAACAATATGAGATAACCAAGGGATAGCAAAAGAGGTGAGAGATACCATAGTACAGTCATTCATTATATGGCTTTTGTTTCCTTATCCTGGAGGTCCTTTCATTTAGTGTCATACTATTTGGCCTAATGTCTCTAGATTTTGTTCTATTGTAAATGTCTGCTAGGAGAGCCCAAGGTTTCTACTGATTATGACAAATGAGGGAGACTATTGGGCCTATGTTCCTTTGAGTCTGGCTTACTTCACTTAATATGATTTTTTTCTAAGTCTTTCCATTTCCTTACAAATGGGGCAATGTTGTTCTTTCTGACAGCAGCACAGAATTCCATTGTATATAAATATCACATCTTGTTGATCCACTCATCAACTGAGGGACATCTGGGTTTATTCCATATCTTTGCTATGGTAAATAGTGCTGCAATGAACATCGTTGTGCTAGTGGCTTTAGTATGCTCTTGTTTCTGGATGGTTGGGTAAATGCCAAGTAGTGGAATTGCTGGGTCATAGGGGAGCTCTATGTTTAGTCTTTTGAGGAACTGCCATACTGCTTTCCATACTGGTTGAATGAGTTTGTACTCCCACCAAGAGAGTAGTAGTGATCCCTCCTGGCCACATCCCTCCAGCATCTGTTATTATTCGTTTTCCTGATCCTGGCCATTCTAACTGGAGTGAGGTGGAATCTTAGAGTTGTTTTGATTTGCATTTCTTTTATGACCAGAGATGTTGAGCATTTCTTCATGTGTCTATAGGCCATTCTTATTTCTTCTTCAGAGAAGACTCTCTTTAAGTCTTTGGCCCATTTTTCAATGGGATGGTTGTTACTTTGGAGATTAGTTTTGGAGTGATTCAATTTTTTGAGTTGTTGGTATATTTTAGATATGAGGCCTTTGTCCGTTGTTTGGTTGGTGAAGATCTTCTCCCACTGTGTAGGCTTCCTAATTAATTTACTAGCTATGTCCTTTGCCATACAAAAGCTCCTCAGTTTAATGCAGTCCCACTTATCCAGCCTTTCTCTTATTTGTTGTGATTCTTGGTCCTTATTAAGAAAGTTTCGACCTGTGCCAAGGAGGCCTAGTGTATCTCCTATTCCTTCTTGTAAAGTTTTCAGTGTGTCAGCTTTTACCTCCAGGTCTTTGATCCATTTGGAGTTAATTCTAGTGCAGGGTGACAAAGAAGGATCCAACTTTAGTTTTCTGCAGGTGCTTAACCAGTTCTGCCAGCACAACTTGTTGAAGAGGCTGTCTTTCTTCCATTCTATTTTTTTGGCTCCCTTGTCAAAGATTAGGTGGCCATAGGTCTGTGGTTTAATATCTGGGTCCTCAGTTCTATTCCATTGGTCTTCAGGCCTGTTCTTGTGCCAGTACCAAGCTGTTTTGAGAATTATAGCTCTGTAATAGAGTCTAAAGTTTGGAATTGAAATTCCTCCAGCGCTGTTCTGTCTGCTAAGAACTGTTTTTGCTATACGGGGTCTTTTATTATTCCATATGAAATTTTGAATTGCCTCTTCTATTTCTTTAAAGAATGCCATTGGGATATTCATAGGTATTGCATTGAATTTGTAGATAGCCCTTGGCAAGATTGTCATTTTCACAATGTTGATTCTTCCAATCCAGGAGCATGGGAGGTTTTTCCATTTCCTTAGTTCTGCTTTAATTTCCCTTTTTAGGGTTTTAAAGTTTTCATCAAAAAGGTCCTTTACATTCTTAGTTAAGCTAATTCCTAGGTACTTTATTTTCTTTGAGGCTAGTGTGAAAGGAGTTGCTTTCCTGATTATTGCCTCGTTCCTCTCACTGTTGGCATAAAGGAAGGCAGTTGATTTTTGAGGGTTAATTTTATAGCCTGCTACTCTTCCAAAGCTTTGAATCAGCTCAAGGAGCTTGGGAGTAGAGTCTATAGGATTCTTTAAATACAGAATCATGTCATCTGCAAAGAGGGATAGTTTTATTTCCTCTTTCCCTACTTGGATCCCCTTTATGCTTGCTTCTTGCCTTATTGCACTGGCTAGGAATTCTAGAATTATGTTAAAGAGTAATGGAGAGAGTGGGCATCCTTGTCTCGTTCCTGATTTTAGAGGGAATGGCTTTAGATTTTCACCATTAAGTGTAATACTAGTAGTGGGTTTCTCATACACAGCCTTTATTATATTGAGGAATGTTCCGTGGATTCCTAGTTTCTCCAGAGCTTTTAACATAAAGGGGTGTTGGATCTTGTCAACTGCCTTTTCCGCATCTATTGAGACAATCATGTGATTTTTGTCCTTGCTTCTGTTGATGTGTTGAATTATATTAATTGATTTGCGTATGTTGAACCAGCTTTGCCTCCCTGTGATGAATCCAGTTTGATCATAGTGTATGATTCATAAAGGAAATTTTCAAAAGCCAGACTGATTTTATTTATTTATTTATTTATTTATTTATTTATTTATTTTTGCCAGTCCTGGGCTTGGGCTCAGGGTCTGAGCACTGTCCTTGGACTTTCTCAAGGCTAGCACTCTACCACTTGAGCCTCAGCACCACTTCCAGCTTTTTTCTATGTATGTGGTACCAAGGAATCGAACCCAGGTCTTCGTGCATGCTAGGCAAGCACTCTACCACTAGGCCAAACTCCTGGGCCTCCAGACTGATTTTAGAATTAGAAGAAATCCCAGCAAAGGGAAAGGAAGAAACACAAGACTTTGACATATGATTTTTAGAAGATAATCCCAAGACAAAGTTAGTAGAGAATATATCCTTGCTGAGGAAAGTGCTAATGCTTCATTATTAAAGTCTTAGTAGCATTATTTCTAACTGAAATAGAAGAAAGGAAGGAAAACCCAAAGGTGCTACAGAGCAACTGAAGTGGTCAAAGAATCATTTTTTTTTGTAGTGGAAACAGTTATAAGTCTTAACACTTTATCCCTTGGATATATTTTTGCATTATATTTTATTTATTTTACATTTCAACTAAGTATGGAGCTTATTTATTTTCAGATTTATGGTAAACCAAAGTTATCTGTCTGAGATTTAATTTATTTTTGGGATGCATATATTTTACCATAGTCTTTCATGAAGTCAGTCCAATTTCTTCTGAATGTTTATTACTAAGAAAATCAGTTCATTCTAAATTTCATGTTTTATTAGATCTTTGCTTGGCTATTATGAAGTTTGGTATGCGAGGCTGGAGCTGTGATCAGTTACCAAGGAGGAACTTGGAGCTCACATTCTCAGGGCATGACAAATCGTGCTTTGAGTAATAACCTGTTCTTCATATTCTCAGACATCCTTCAACGAAGTCCATGTTGTTGGTTATGGGGCTTGAACTCTGGGCCTGGGCACTGTCCCTGAGTTCTTCAGTCCAAGGTTACTGCCCTACCCCTGGGCCTAGGCATTGTTTCTGAGCTCTTCAGCTCAAGGATACCGCTGGCTTTGAACTTCGATCCTCAGATCTCAGCCTCCCAAGTAGCTAGGATTACAGGCCTGAGCCACCACACCTGGCTTGAAAATCTTTTCTACCATCACAAATGTTTACCATCACTTGAAAATACCTTCCTACCAATGTATTAGCCACCTGTATTAGCTACCTATTTCTGCATTATAAATACCCCCCAATTCAGTGACTTAATGGCACCAATATATTCCTCAGAGCATCTGTAGGAAGAGCTAAGTTGGATGATTCTCACTCAAGGTCTCTGCTGAGATTGCTGTTAAGAAATTGGCAGCCTTTTAGTTTGAAGGAGGACGGAGGGTCAATTTCCCTGATGCATCTACCACATGGCCACTGGCATATGGACTCAGTCGTGCTGTCCCATGAACTGGGTAAGGAAGCTTAGCTGTTTCCAGGGCATGGTGGCTGTTCTGATTTGTCCTTGTTCTCTTTTCTGTGCTTCCCAGAACTTAACACCACATGAGCCCAGTCTCCATGTTGTTAATGTCATTGTGACTTTAAGATCTAAGCTACTGCCTGGGACATGTAGCAGGTTCCTGATATGTGTTTGCTCTTGATGGCTATTATCATCTTTGAGACCCGTTTTCTCTTGATAGCAGAGTGACAGCCTTGGGAGACTAGCATGAGAGGAACATTGAAGGAAAGAACTACAGGAAACTTGCCTGCCTTCATTTCCCCCTAGGGTCGTATCTAAGAATGTATCAGACTCCAAAGTTTCTGTGTCAAAGTAGAGCATTTGCTGAAGGGAAGAAAAGATCCAGGGCATTTGTTCTAAAACATCCACTCATTCATTGTTCACTTGCTCATTCTTTCATTCACTCAGCACATAGATGCTGAGTCTCAACTAGATGTCAGTTTTGAAGGCACTTGGAATATAGCAGTGAAGAACAAAAAGTCCTGCTTTTTAGCAAAACTTACATTATAATGGAGAGAGTATGACCATAAACATAATGCCAGATCATTTTTGAGCAGATTTTGTCATGTAAAATTCAGGAATTGCATCATTTAGAAATAAAACAAGTTTAAAATCTGGAACAAAGAAATAAATTTTCTCTTTTATCACAGAGGTTCCTAAAGGCTAGCTGGTTATATGTTAGAACTTTACCTCAGGAGAGCTTTTAGGGGTGCAAAATTCTCCTGGAATTAGCTGATGAAAGCAGTCATTAATTATATTTGACTCTTAGTTTAAGAATATAAGAGACAGATGGAAAGGTGGTGGGGGTAATGGCAGAAATGTCATGCTTCTGGCTGCATTGAGCCTGTATATAATTTGTCCTTTCTCTCTCCTTTCTTTCCCTCCTCTCTGTTCCCTCCTTCTTCACTCCCTCCCTCTCTTCTTTCTCTGTTCCTTCCATTTAACAAGGTTCCACTTTGCGGCTGAGATTTACCTTGAACTCAGAGTCCACCTGCTTCAGCCCCTTGAATTTCTAGGTTTCTAGGTGTATACTGCTATGCCCAGCAAGAACTTTCCCATCTCTCTTTTTTGACTAGCATATTCTATCTTATTTAGAGTTTGGACCATGTCCACCAAAGCATCCTTTTTGAGTTCTCAGCAAGACTGTCATCACTTCCTACATACCGTCAATCCAAAGGGGGGTACCAGACAGGAGTTCATTGAACACTGGTTGAATGGATTTTATGTGGAGTGATTGTGAGAGAGGCCTCCAGAGATGTGTTTTCTTTCCCACAACCATAGGACATTTGTCACCCCTTGTTGGACAATATGAGAAAGAAATGGGGAAAAATATGAGTAACAGTCAAAGCTGAAACAGCTAAATCAAAACTTTCCAAGCATTCAATACATAGTGGCTGGTGACAGAATGAAGCTCACCTGGGTCTCATACAACCATCTCTCTGATTGAAGCCATGGCACCCTCATGTAAATTGTCATATAGGTGGCTCCCATTGTGTCCTCCATCTCTTAGGGCACAGGTTTGTGTGGAAGGTGAAAGGTGCACCTTTAATGCAAAAAGTAAGGAATATGCTTTCCTATTAACTTAGTGAAGTGGATGTAATAGAACCACTTTGGTTTGTTTTTATTGGAAATATCGACTCATGTGGCCACTATTAGCAGCAAGGAGGGTATAAGCTTTAGTTTTCAGCTCATGTCTGGGAACAGAAGATCAGGTTTGATGTGGACTTTAGTCAGCAACTCACCTTCCACCTGGGGAGGAACTGATTGAAGAGCCCATGTTTCCTCCGAGTCTAGAAACAGTTCTGCCAGAACCTCCTAAGAGGAAAGAGACAATGCAAATGCAATGTCTAAATTTAGTGTTTTGAGTAGAGAAACATTCAAAACAACATCAAGAGTTGTCATAACACAAAGCTCAAGTTAGTATGGTAGGAGACTCTTGAGTTTTTGAAGGTAAGAATGGAGAAACACAGAGAAGAACTGAGAGCAGGGAGAATCAGCTCCCTTCTTCAACTTCCAAGTCCCATGAGAAGCCATCTGAGAATTAACTCTTTATCCGATGGATTGGAACCTAATGGCAAGTCATGAAAACTGCTGTTGTGGAGAGAGGGGAAGAACAATTCCTAGTTTTTATGAAGTACATAGGAAAACTTAAAATGTTAAAATTCTAAAGTTTAGATGATTATAATCAGAGAATGGAAGAATTTAAAGTACCAGGAAGGAACAAGAGAAGCCAAATGAGTCAGTGCTAATCCATTTTGGGAATGGTATTTATGTTGAATGACTTAACACCTGTAATGAAAACTCCCTGAGATGGTTTATTGTCTATGGTGGAAGGTGTGAGTATTTTGGAGTTTCATGCTATTCTTTTTTTTTTTTTCTTTTTTTTTGGTGTCAGTCTTGGGCTTGAGCTCAGGGCCCGAGCACTGTCCTTGAACTTTCTCAAGGCTAGAGCTTTACCACTTGAGCCTTCAGCACCACTTCCGCCTTTTTTCTATGTATGTGGTACTAAGGAATCGAACCTGGATCTTCATGCATGCTAGGCAAGCACTCTATCACTAGGCCAAACTTGTGGCCCTACTATTCTTTTTATAAATTGCAAAAGCAATTCCGGAATGCTTAGGTCCTTTGATGGAATATAATAAGTGCGATAGCTTTGCGTAAATAATGGCAGCTCAGAGAACTTAAGGTATTGCTATTTATTGCATCTGCTGAAAACCAAGAGAAGACTAGATGCCCACCATGAATTTTCAGAATAAAGGATAAAGAATAGCAGTTTTTATTCCTTCTGAAAGAGAAACCATAAAACAAAATATTCAAGTTATAAATAAGTTCCATGTCTTTAAAACAATTTCAACCACAGAATAAAAATTCTACAAGGAAATTAGAGGTTAAAAGGAGGGGAACTATGCATATTAAAAATTTGAAAGCAGAGACTAAGAAATTGAGGTAGTTTTTCCGATAGAAGAGTGAAATTACTTTAGTGAGAGATTGGAAGGGCTCAGTTTTAGACCATGAGAAATGACAGCTTTATAGAAAGTAAATAGACTCATGCCACTGACACATTTTCCCGAGCCAATAGTGTAACAGACAGCAATTTTATGAAGCAGAAAAACGTGAGAACACATAGATTCTGAAGTCACTGTGTGTCTTTAGCTTCTAAATCTTCTCAATCAGAGTTTATGTTCTCTAAAATGTCTCCTTCTTATCCTTAACAGGCCTCCTTCAGTCCTTTTACCCATCCTTTATCAATTCATCAAATTTTTCCTCCAAGAGTGGCTATTATTTGTGACATCTATTTAGTAGTTAAAATTTGCTTTTTGAATTGTTATTGATTATAAAAATGCATTTTCTGTTTCTATCCCCCCAAAAGTTGGCCCATGGAATTAAGAATCAGACAGTGAAGCTGCTTCAGTGGTACATGTGAGAAATATGAAGTTATGGGCTGGGAATGTAGCTTACTGTTTGCCTAGCATGTATGTTTGATTCCTCAGTACCACATGAACAACAAAAATGTGATTACTTTAATAAAATCATTAAAAATATGAAGTTATTTGAGAAAGTAAGTATATAAAGGAAAAAGGTATGAAGAACTGGAGATAATGAGCTTATCCACTGAATATAGATCTTTATATTATTTAATTGATACTTAACGTTGTACCAGTCCCTATGCCATATGAAGATGACAGCTCTTAGATTTTGTAAAACCCATAAAGGCCCAGTTGCAGGTAAGAGCCATAAATCTCTAGAACCTATTCTTGGAAGCCATCGAGTGTTATTTTCCTGGCTGGCATCTGAACTTTGGAGATTCTGGCTCCTTTTTTTTTTAACTTTCTGCAGTGTATAAAACAGTTCTCAATGGTAGCTAGGATGCCTTTGCTCCTGGGCCAATTACCACTGTCTTCTTTGCTTCATTGTCTTTGCCTCTCAAATTCCTGCCAAGGCTATAGGTGGGAAAGATGGCAGGCTTAATTCTAATGGGGATCATTATGTTCTGGGCTGGAAAGAAAATCCTCTTCTGATCTATTTGATCTTTTTCTCAATTTGTCTTCCAAAGGCTTTACAGACCATAAGCCAGAATATGGGCATTGAGTCAGAATACTTGTCTCCACATCCCAGCTCTGCTGCTTAACAGCTGTTTGACATCTGTCTGTATACTGGGGATAATCATCATGTACACAGTTAATTATAGTAAAGATTAGTCAAGTCAGTAGCAAGTACAGAAGTTAGATAATGCCAGACAGAAGTTCTCCACAGCCTTTTAGCTGTCACTAAAGTTCTTTATTATATTTTTTTTACATGTTCTGTTATCAAAACAAAAAAATTGAACTTTTTTCATATTGCTAAGACTTTATACTTAAATAAACAAAAACAAAAACAAATCTTCACAGACTATAGAACATTGTTAATCCCATAACAAGCATAGCAAGAAATATTCAAGGACACTGAGCATACACATACCATAAGTATATAGTATAGCAGTTAATGACATTTCTTCACAGAGTAGGATCAAGAGAGAATGAATATTAACAAAATGAATACACATTCAGCTCTATGAATATTTTTAGCCACATATTTATTATGTCATTTAGTTATGCTAGAACTCTGAATAAGCAGTTTGGACTGTAGAAAATTTTTTAATCACATGCCACAGAAGCAAACCTCCTGTTTCAAGTACCAAACTGGCAACGTAAGCAATCACTCACACTAATCAGAGATATAATTCTGGGTGAAGAATTTATAAAGGAAGCCTTGTCTTAAAATTGTAAAGCTTTTTTAGTGTAGATGATTTAATTTTCTGCTTTTTGTGTGCTACTAAATTATATTGTCCAACACATAATTTGCCAATGGCTAGAATTTATTTTCAAGATAAATCCTTGGAAGCAAACATGCCGTAATTTTGTTCTTGTTAATTGCCCTACAAATGCCATATTTTTCTTTTTTTTTAAATAAAGTTGGTCCGGTAATAATCACTCTTCTAAATTATTAGAAAATTGAAGTTAAATTAATTGGAGCATGTTTCTTGTCACTGAAAAAAATGTATTCATCTATAATAATTTACTATGATGTTAAATATTTAAAATGAAAATTTTGATGAAATGCAAATAGAAAGATGTGTTTATTTATGTATTGCTTGATTCTGTTGTGAGGCAGAGACCCCCATGTTACAGGGTTGTTATCTTTCCCTGTGAGTTTTCTCATTTATCAGAAGTTTAGATGCCATCATGTACTGGTAGAATTAAAAAACATTCTGTCTTGGATTGGGAGAGTGGCCTAGTGGTAGAGTGCTTGCCTAGCATTCACGAAGCCCTGGGTTTGATGCCTCAGTACCACATACACAGAAAAAGCCAGAAGTGGTGCTGGGCTCAAGTGGTAGAGTACAAGCCTTGAGAAAGCCCAAGGACAGTGCTCAAGCTCTGAGTTCAAGCCCCAGGACAGGCAAAAACATATGTCTTATTTTTATCTGACTTTAATTTAGTTAATTTAGCAGAAGTAAATGCAAAAGAAGAGGTATGCTCTTGGGCTAGTATTAGTTTGTGTTCTTTATTGTAAAAGATGACCATCTGTGAGATAATTGGTATTGGTTGATGATAGTAATTCTGCACCCTACTGTGTCACCATCTCCATTCTCAACCCTTAGCTATCCAGCACATGTATTGGCAATGAAAAATTTAGCTAAGATTGACAAGGTTGTGAGTTGATTCAAGGGACTGTGAAGATACAATGAAAGAAAAGGAGATGGGAAAGTAAGATTATACAGTTCTGTGTATATTCCTATCCAAGATAAAGACAAGAGGGTTCTGAAACATCACACTATGATGGGATGCTCAGGAACAGAACACATTTTTTGCATCATATTTCAAATGCCAAGTTTAGTGAAGAAGTATTCAAGAATGGAACCTCTATATGCAATCACTGGCACATAAATTTAAGAACAAAATTAAAATTAAGCCGAGAGTTTGTATGTCACAGATACATATCCATCTATGCAATATATCAATATGTCTATACAATATATATCTCATCATAGATTTATATGTTGAGATAGATATATGTATATCTCCAAGACCATGTCAATAACCTTGGATTCCTGAATATTGAGTCATCGAGCTGTACTGTTTGGATCTAATATCCACATATCAAGGAAACCAAGCATCTTTTGTTCCTTGGATCTTGACTTATCTCACTCAACATGATTTGCTCTAGTTTCATCCACTTCCCAGAGAATGCCATTATTTTATCTTGTCTGGTGGCTATGTAGAATTTCATATATATATATATATATATATGTCACATTTTTTGTATCCATTCATCTGTAGTGGGGCATCTGGGTTGTTTTTATCACTTGGCTATTGTGAATAGTGCAGAGATGAACACAGTTTAACAGGTGTCCCTATCATATCCCAGGTTATGATGTTCAGGGTAGATGCCCAGGAGTGGTATGGTGGGGTGGTAGGGAAGGTCTATTATTAGTTTCTTGAGAAACCTCTAAATTGCCTTCCAGAGTAGCTGTACTAGTTTACATTCCCACCAGCAGTGCAATGAGGTTCCTCTTTCTCCACATCTCTGCCAGCATTTGTTGTTCTCTAAATTCAGAACATTGGCCATTCTGATTGGGGTAAGGTGGTATCTTAGGGTTGTTTTTATTTGCATTTCCTTTATGACCATGGATGATGAGCATTTTCTCATATGTTTTTTTTGCCATTATAACCTCTTCTTTTGATAGGTCTCTTTTAGTTGCCTTGCCCATTTAGTGATTGGTTTGTTGGGTTTGGGGGAGATTAGTTTCTTGAGTTTCCTGTAGATATTGGATATTAAGCATTTGTCTGATGAATTATTGGTAAATACCTTTTTCCATTTGGTTGGCTGTCTCTCTACTTTAGTAGCTATGTCTTTGTCTGTGCAGAAACACTCTTTTTAGGTAGGTCCATTTTTTGTTGTAATGTATAGAGGGGTTACAGTTACATTCGCCAGATAGTAGGTGCATTACTTCTCACACATTGATACCCCTTTAGTCTCTCTCCAATCTATTGTGACCCTGGGACCCTATTCAAGAAGATTTTTGCCTGTGCCTATGAGTTCCAGTGTCTCTCCTACTCTGTCATGCAGCAGTTTCAGGGTTTCAGGTCTGATATTGAGGTCTTTGATCCATTCTGAATTAATGTTAGTGCATGACAACAGGCTGGGATCAACTTTTAGTTTTCTGCATGTGGCTGCCCAGTTTTCCCAGTACCAATAATTGAGGAGGCTGTGTTTATTCCACTGTATATCTCTGGCTCCTTTGTTGAATATAAGTTGACTACAAGTATGTGGTTTCATTTCTGGATCTTCTATTCTGTTCCATCAATCTTCTGGTCTATTTTTATGCCAATACCATGCTGTTTTTGTTATTATGGCTCTATAGTAGAGTTTGAAGTTTGGTATTATAATACCACCCACATTACTCTTTTTGCCTAGAATTGCTTTGACTATTCTAGGTCTTTTGTTGTTCCATATGAAGCCTTAGATTATGCCTTCTATTTCAGTAAAGAATGTCCTTGGGATTTTGATGGGAATTGCATTGAAATTGTATATCAATGTTGGCAGCATGGCCATTTTCACTATGTTGGTTCTCCCTAACCATGAGCATGAGATGTCTTTCCTTTTCCTGGTATCCTCTTTGATTTCTTTCTTTAAGCTTTTACAGTTTTCATTAAATAATTCCTTTACATCCTTGGTTAGGTTAATTCCTAAATATTTTATTCTTTTGGGAGCTATTGCAAATGGGATCATTTTCTTGATTTCTCCTTCTGTTTGTATCTGTTGGCATACAGAAAGGCCACTAACTTTTGAAGGTTGATTTTGTATCCTGCCACTTTGGCTTATTAGTTCTAAGAGCTTGGGAGTAGAAGTTATTGGGTTGTTCAGGTCTAATATAATGTCATCTGTGAATAGGGATAATCTAATTCTTCTTTCCCTATGTGGATCCCTTTGATGTCTTTCTCTTGCCTTATTGCTCTGACTAAGGGTTCCAGCATTATATTAAAGAGAAGTGGAGAGAATGTGCATCCCTGTCTTGTTCCTGATTTTAAGGTAAATGGTTCTAGTTTTTCTCCATTTAGTATGATACTAGCTGTGTTCTGTCATATATGGCTTTAATTATTTTAAAGAATGGACTTGTTTTCTCTATTCCTATTTTCTCTATTGCTTTCAACATGAATGGATGTTGTATTTTGTCAAATGCCTTCTCAGTGTTCAGAGAAATTATCATATGGTTCTAAACCTTAGCTCTATTGATACGATGTATTACATTAATTGATTTGCAAATGTTGAACCAGCCTTGCATCTGTGGGATGAAGCCAACATGATCATAGTATACAGTTTTTTAAATTTGTCTCTGAATTCTGTTGGCTGGTATTTTATTGAGGAGCTTTGTGTCTGTGTTAATCAGAGATATTGCTCTGTAATTCTCTTTTTTGTTGGGTCCTTCCCTGGTTTGGGGATGAGTGTGATATTGGTTACATAGAATGAGTTTGGGTTGGCTCCTTCTGTTTCTTATTGCTCGGAAGAACTTCAAGAGTATAGTTTTTAACTCATCTTTAAAAGTCTTATAGAATTCCACAGTGAAACCATCTGGGCCTGGGTTTTTCTTGTTGGCAATGTTTCTGATTGCTTCCTCTATCTCATTGTATGAAATTGGTTTTTTCAATTGACTTATCTCTTCTTGGTTCAATGGGTCTGTTGGTCTTTGCTCAACACCAAGTATTAGAAACCTCAACAGTATCACTATTTTCAAGCAAGTGTTTTACAAAAACTTGGAAAGATGATCTGGAAAAGATCCTGTCATATTATAACTTTTTTTTGAAGTGGAAACTGATGTTGGAAAGACTACTAAAGACAGATTATCAAAAAGACCCCAAAGGACATAGAGAAAAATGCCATCTACCAACATATTAATATATAATTTATCCTGTTAGGAGGAAAATGTGCTTCTTCACAGGAGGATATTTGGTATGGCAAGAAGTTGAGTCTAGCCAATCAGCTCTTTAAGAATTAATTGGATCAACAAATATTTTTGATTTTCTGTGCTTGTCCATTTTCAGAAGCTTATGGGAATAGTTTTATTAGATCATAAAATGGCTTAAAGTTGTTTTTAAAGGTATTTAATTATGTCTTGTAAGGTACAGAAGGTAAATAATTCTGAGTTGAAGTCACTTTTCACTTTTACCCAAACATTTTGAGGTTCTTTTAATAAAATAAAATCAAAACTTCATAATCACAGTATTTCCAAGATATGTCTGATTAAGTCACAAGCACATGGAGATACTGGCCCAGGCCTCACTCTTGCAGTACAGGAGAGAAGTGAATGCTGTTTATGTTCTTCATGTTCTCATGCACTTTTCAGCCCATATATTTGCTTATGCCTTGGGCAGCCTGACAGGAGAAGGGGCAGAGAGAAAAGAGATTGCTCTATGTAAGAAAAAGCAAATGATCCCAAATAGAATTGCACTCTTTCCTTAATTAGCATTCTGTTCCAACCAAGAATGCTAACTAGGTTGTTGTTCCTATTCTTATTTGAAAAGATTTAGTGCTGACCCTGCCTAAAGGGAAGGTTATAAGCCACAAGGTACATTTTCTAGGTCATGAGGTAGAGCCTCTTCTTAAAATTAACTCAAACACTGTGAGATTTTATTAGTCCTGGTGTAGTCATAACATTCAGGTCCCATAAATACATATCTAATGTGTTTACTTTGGTCAACTTTAAATTCCAAAAAGGCGAAGTCCAATATGCTTGGCTCATGGAGTCCAATAATCCCACTATCTAGCATAAACAATCAAGAAAAAGAATAAAAATTGCTTTGAATGATTGGCTTTTTAAATAGAAATGGGTAGTTCAAAATTATTTCATAATAATTATTTTTAAAAACCAGTGACTGAATTCCACTATTGTATACTCATAAAATTGATTTTATTTACAGAAAATTGGGTTTAGAAATACATAGGCCACCTTTTGGCTCTCTGACCAGCACCATGGCGGTCGGCAAGAACAAGCGCCTTACGAAAGGCGGCAAAAAAGATGCCAAGAAGAAAGTGGTTGACCCATTTTCTAAGAAAGACTGGTATGATGTGAAAGCCCTGGCCATGTTCAATATCAGAAATATTGGGAAAACACTAGTCACGAGGACTCAAGGAACCAAAATCGCATCTGATGGCCTCAAGGGTCGGGTGTTTGAAGTGAGCCTTGCTGATCTGCAGAATGATGAAGTTGCATTTAGAAAATTCAAGCTAATTACTGAGGATGTACAGGGCAAGAACTGCCTGACCAACTTCCATGGCATGGATCTCACCCGAGACAAAATGTGCTCCATGGTCAAAAAGTGGCAGACCATGATTGAAGCTCATGTGGATGTGAAGACTACACATGGTTATTTGCTTCGTCTGTTCTGTGTTGGATTTACTAAAAAACGCAACAATCAGATCCGCAAGACCTCGTATGCTCAGCATCAGCAGGTCCACCAGATCCGGAAGAAGATGATGGAAATCATGACCCGAGAAGTGCAGACCAATGACTTGAAAAAAGTAGTTAATAAGTTGATTCCAGACAGCATCGGGAAAGACATAGAAAAGGCTTGCCAGTCTATTTACCCACTTCATGATGTCTTCGTAAGGAAAGTGAAAATGCTCAAGAAGCCCAAGTTTGAATTGGGAAAACTCATGGAGCTTCATGGTGAAGGTGGTAGTTCTGGAAAAGCTACTGGGGATGAGACCGGTGCTAAAGTCGAGCGAGCTGATGGATACGAACCACCAGTCCAAGAATCTGTTTATAAAATTCAGAGTTTTAGTAATGACAAATTAAAGGCCTATTTGTGATGTTAAAAAAAAAAAGAAATACATAGGCCATATAGTATGACACTAAATGAAAGGACCTCCAGGATATAGAAACAAAAGCCATATAGTGAGTGATTGTTGTCCTTAATGTACTATATTATCTCTCATCTCTTTTGCTGTCCCTTGGTTATCTCATATCATTACAGTATTTTAACTTGTTATCTGATATAGTGTATAAATGCTTATTTGGCTATTTAAAATTGGATATAGAAGGGTGGAAAACAAGATGAGGGGCGGGGAGGGGGTAGGGAAATGGGGACCAAGACATGAGAAAGGCTATCAATGTTTGTGAAGTTATTCACCTCTATTTGGTGAATATAATGTAACCCTTCCATTAATTACAATAAAAATATGAAAAAATCTGTAAATGAAAAAAACATACTTGGAAATAGTAAAATATTTTCAAAAGCAGATTTAAACATGGGAAGGGGTATTAATGTTCAAGAAATAATGCACCCACTACCTGATGAATGTAACTGTAACCCCTACGCATCACCTCAATAATAAAATACAATTAAAAAAGAAGAAAATTGGGTTTCCCCTACAGAATGTTAAGGAGAGAATTTGCCTATGGAGTATCTTCAAAAATCACCCTTTTATGTATAAGGAAAATTATCTCTTAGAGAGAGGTGTGCGGACAGCTTTATTTTCAGAGATAATTCCAGAATTCATTGCCCATTAGCATTAGCTAGTGAGCAAGACCTGCCTAGTGACATTTATGACATTGTACATGACTTTCATGGTGAAAAAGTAGAGATTAGTGAGCCTTTAATGATTGTTTTATTATTTCATAGGAAGAGAAGACAGTTAATCATAATTAAGCTTTAAGATGTAGATTTTTCACTGTCAGAGAAGAAAGTACCTAATTCCCATTAATAGTATAACTTCTGTGTTGACTCATCTACACATCAATCTTCTTATTTACTCTTTATTATATGCTTTCTAAAATAAGAGAACATGTGCCATATCCTGCCTTGGATGCATAAGAGCTGTTTATGTCCAGAATAGAAATTATTTAATGACAAAGAGATTGTACGTTCTGAAGTTTAAGAGCTCCTGGAACACCTTAGGTGTTGATGTGTCTTTTGGAATCATGGATCTGGGTGTCTTTCTTTAGATCATCAAGAGTCTTGCTATAAAACTTTTTTTTGTTGTTTTGGTTGATCGTGAAAGTTGAACTCTGGGCCTGAGCGTTGTCCCTGAGCTCTTCAGTTCAAGGCTACTGCTGCCCTACCCCTTGAACCACAGTGGCACTTCCGATTTCTGGAGGTTAACTGGAGATAAGAGTCTCACGGTCTTTAGTGCCTGGGCTGGCTTTGAACCTCAATCCTCAGATCTCAGCCTCCTGAGTAGCTAGGATTACAGGCGTGAGCCACCGAATCCAGCTGCTACAGAATTTCTTTCACAGCTCTAATGGAGGAGAGGAAAGCCTTTTGCTTTTCATTTGCAGTCAATGTTAAAGTAATCCCAGAGCTTTGGCTATATCTATGGTGACAGCATACGCAGCTTTGCTGCAGGAGGTGGATGCTGGTTTGGAGATGAACATTGAACAAAGGTGGCATCAGCCTACATGCAGCATTAGTAGGGCCGTGGTATGTAATTGGACCAAAGCACTGACCAGTCGTGGTAAGAGGTGAAACCTGTCATGAGATACTTGTTAGACACCAGAACACAGTTTCCAGAAACTGTAAAGTAATAGACCAATGGGAATTGGAATATTAATAATGGGAAAAGAAGATATCTGATATTCAAATGCTTGATATTTTTTATACTGACAGTAGTGTTGACATCGTACCTGTGGGCAGGTACACCTGAACTCATTCTTGGTTGGATACTATCTTTCTATCTTTGCTTTACTGATAAACATTCTCTGTAGCTAGTGTATTCTAAAACAATTTTTTTGTGATAGCATCATGAACTCATACTCAAGGAGGAGGAGGAGATTGCTTCTCTTCTGTGATCTCCTGGGAACATCACAAGTTCTGGTAACAGTTGTTTGTCAGCTCCACAGGGGCCAGAACGATCAGTTCCAGTAATGCTACTATCACTGCCTTTATCATTACTAAATCTCCATTTTAGTAAAATGCAAATTCTCTTCAAAGCAGACAACATTGCACACAGCAGAAATTATTGTATCACTGGGCAGAGTGTTAATAGTTTGGTTTCAGAAAATCAGACTAAGAAATGTATACAGCACAATTACACACCTCCTCACACCTTTAATGATTCCTTGTTGTCTCCAGAATAAAGGTAAATGCTTTTGAAAGACATTCTCAGCCCTAACAACTTATGACCTGACCCCTGTCATGTGCTTCCAAATATAAAACATTTAAGATTGCTCATTATTTTTAATTCATCATCCATTTATCTCCTAAAAATTCCTGATTATATGTTAGGCTCTTTTTCAATACTGTGAGCAACACAGAATAAAATGCTTATTATTATGTACTGTAGTTGATACTCTAGTGAACAAAGACAACAAATAAAGTAAATAAATATTTGAACATGGCATGTTTTAATTTAATATTTTGCCATTAAATGATCTTTATTATTTTATGCTGTTGAAGGAATTGGCTGACAGAATTCATATTGTCTAATTTATAGGCATTATGAATTTATTTTATTTTTATAGTTTTGTTGGCTTTTTTAATTTTTTTATTGTTGAGGTAATGCATAGAGGGATTACAGTTACATTCACCAGATAGCAGGTGCATTACTTCTCACACATTGATACCCCTTCTCATGTTTTTGTCCCCATTGCCCACCTCCCACCCCCTCCCAATCATCTTGTTTTCTCCCCTTCCCTTTCCTATTTCAAATAAACAAATAAAGGTATATACAATATACCAGGTAACAATGTCTTAATTTAATTTTTTATCATAACTATTTTTAAAAGGCAGTGATCAAAATTATACTGATATAAATGAACACATGCTAAAGATTGTATTGAATTCAATCAGTGAAGATACCGGGTAGGAACCACTTGGATATTTATGGTTATCATGACCAGGGAACAGACAATAACAGACACCAGGCTGTGGAATAAAGATTTGGGGCACCAGGGGCCTGAAGTCTTCCTCCAGCTTCAGGTGTCCTGGGTCCATATTGAGGAGGATGCAGGAGTATATGTACATGTACAGAAAAAGTGAGGTCACAGTAATATTGAAGTCATAGCAACAATCATGTGATATATCAAGTGACAAATAACTTATCTTAAGAAGCAGGTCCATGGCCGGGAGTTTGGCCTAGTGGTTAAAGTGCTTGCCTAGCATGCATGAAGACCCGGGTTCGATTCCTCGGTACCACATAAATAGAAAAAAGCCGGAAGTGGTGCTGAGGCTCAAGTGGTAGAGCTCTAGCCTTGAGAAAGTCCAAGGACAGTGCTCAGGCCCTGAGCTCAAGTCCTGAACTGGCAAAAAAAAAAAAAAAACAACAAAAAAACCCCGCAAAAAAACCAAAAAAAAAAAAACAATGAAGAAGCAGGTGCAATTAGCTCAGATTTATGTCTTTTCCTAACTTCCCAAAAGACTGAGTGTGGAATTTGCCTATACCCAGGTTAGAAATCTGAGGTGCTTCAAGTCAGTACTGACTGACAGATTTAGGAGACTCTTATAATTCTGAGAGTTTAGGGTTGGTAGATTTTGAGTAACTCAGATTAAGGGCAGAATCATGGGTCTCTGTAATGCTAAGAGCAATTGCAGTTTCTCAGTCCACTCCCAGCTTTCCGTGGGTCTAGAGAATGTCATTCCCATTCTCTTTATTAGTCCTGATAGCTCAGCATTCACAGGTTCCCACAATTACCCATTTTTAAATTAATTAGTTAATTAATTAATTGTGGCATGATTTTTGTTTCTGTTTGAGCTAGCATACACTGGATACATAGGATAAACACTGACACAGGCAAGGAGCCAGCAGAACGATTCCTACTATGGAAACTTTTGTGCCCAGGGGGTCCAAAGCCAGCAAAACCAATCAGGAAGGCCCCAGTTATTACTGGTTTTTAACTCTTTTTTGAGTTGCTCTACCTGGCTCTGAATCTTTTGAGGACTGTCAGTATTATTAAAGCAACACAATCCTTCAAACTGTTCACATTCTCGGTGCTTTTTGTTTGTTTGTTTGCTTGTTTGGAGCTTGAACTTGAGGCCTAGGCGCTGTCCCTGAGCTCTTTAGCTCAAGGATAGCACTCTACCATTTGAGCTACAGTGCCACTTCCGGTTTTCTGGTGGTTACTTGGAGATGAATCTCAGACTTTTGTGGTTGACTTTGGACTGCAATCCTCAGATCTCAGCCTCCTGAGTAGCTAGGATTATAGGCATGAGCCACTGGTGACGGCTGGATGTTCAGTCTTGAGACAAGTATTTACTTCGCAAAGTTGTTTTGTGCTTGGAGAGTTTTTTTTTTTAAATTATTTTTTAATTTCTTTTTCCAGGCTGTCATTCTTAGAATATACTACTCATTTGGGCAAAAGTTAGAGTGAGAGAACTGATTCCTCTCTCTCCTTCCCTCTCTCCCTCTCACCTTCCTTCCTTCCTTCCTTCCTTCCTTCCTTCCTTCCTTCCTTCCTTCCTTCCTTCCTTCCTCCCTCCCTCCCTCCCTCCCTCCTTCCCTTCCTTTCTTCCTTCCTCCCTTCCTCCCTCCCTCCCTCCCCACCCTCTCTCGTTTCTTGTTTTAAACTACATGGCAGCTTATTAAGGGTCTGTAAGGCCTAAAGCAAAGCAAATAGTGCCCATGTGCCTTTAATCAAGCTATAAGCTATAATATTTATGAATTCAATATTCATCTCTAATAACTGGCTACTAACTCTCATGGTTCATTTTCCCTGATCTATCCTGACTCAGTGGTAGTTTGCAAGTATTATTAAAAAGACCCTAGGCTGTAACTATGACTACTATGTACATCACTTTTACAAAAAAAAAAACGCTGGGTTCAATTTATGACTATCGATCATTGAAAAATTATAATAAAGAATTTGACCACATCTAGTTTCCAACATAAAATGAACTTAGTGTATCTGTACACATCAAAGATTTTTTTGCTATTATAACATTTGTGAAAAGATGACTAGGATTTACTTTAAAATAAACAATGGTATTAATGACTTTCAAGAGAGGATCCTGGAAGTCCAGAAAAATGAAAAATGAAAAACAAATCAAAACAAAAAAACAACAACCCATATTTTCAAGTTGGTATATATGAACTATTAACTATGAACCATGCCTTGTCAATGTGGATATAGAATAGCAGAAAAGAATTGGTAATATTCTGATTTGTTCTTAAATCTCGAGAGATTTAAGGCAGGCACAAGGTGCCTCTTGTTCAGGGACATCCTGGTCCCTGCACCCTCTGTGTGCTGAATCAATGGCTCCCTTGTAGTCAAGGCTACCATGATACACAGTGAGGCCAGGGAGAAATACAAGTCTTGAAGCTTCTGGAAAGAATACAGATTTACAGGGCACAAATTAGATTCCAGAATGTTTTAGTGATGTTTTCGGTCATTTACCCTCACAGCTTTTATGTTTTTGTAATGATGAGCCCAGTCCAAAATTATCCTGTTGTTTTATTTATTAATTTTAAACCAAGTTGCTTTCTCCCTCATGCAAGAACAGGCTAAGTATTCACAAAGAGTTGAAATAATGCTCGTGTAAACATGGTTTAAAGAATACCAGAAGCTACTGATTTATTTCAACATAAAGCTCACCAAGAAGTCATTTCTCCACTGGTCTGCCAAATGAGGTGAGACGAGGAGGATTCTTAGCTGGAAGGAGCATTTTGCTTCTATTAGCAGAACTGTAAGAAATATTCCTATAGGAATATCTGGCTAAGAACAATTCCTTTTAATTGCCTGAGAAAGACTATCTTAAAATACTTACATTGATCTTAGTTTATATTGCTTGCTTCCACATAGCTGTGGTAATTGTAGTTTAAAAAGAGACAAAAGGGTGAGATTGTCCCAAACAAAAGTATTCATTACCTGACCCAAGAAACTATTATTCCTTACCTTTATAATAACAACATGAGAGAAAAAAACAAGTACTTTATTTTGGTCAGAAAGACCTTTATAGAAGAAGGGGGGAGACAGAAGCAGAGGCAAAAGCAGAGACAGATAGGGGAGATGAATGGACTGTCCTCATACCATTTAGGGTTAGGGATGGAAGAAGCTCTGGTGAAGAGAGAGCATGGACCCCCAGGAATCTGGGAAAATAGCAAGAGCACGTAAGTGCTGATCAGAGCACTTGAAAACAAATTAGCTAGGACATTTCCAGTTTCCACCTGGGGTAGAGGGTGGGGGAGGAATCTTTAGCTATTATCACAGGAGTAAGGATTCAGAAGACAGTTGAGTTTTGACCAGAAAATAATCTGACATGTGAACATGACTAATTAGTAATTAGTCTCCACTGATGGGTGGGTGTATGGATAAACATTGTTTCTTGACTAAAAAATGACTAAAGAATATTCTTTTAGTCAAATCCCTTTTAAGTAATAGGGTAGAGAACTTTTCGGGGGAGTTCAGGAATAATATTTACACATTGAATATAGTTGCAGTTGTCTTATTTTGATATTCTTCATGTATCACTGTAATATATTATTAGTTTTTTAAAAAAGTACTCAAGAGAATTATTTAATAATAATTCATAAGCTCGTTATTGTGCCAAATATCATGAGAAAAATAGGAATTGAGTTCTTTTCTGTTGTTATAGCAACCATTTTTCTAACCTATCTCCTATAGCTATCAATCTAATAAAAGTTATTATTCTTCTAAAATTACATATAATGAGTATCATCGTTCTGCATGTGTCCCTAAATTTTGATAAATACCTGTAGTCCTATAACTACCATGGTGGTTCCTACTACCTAGGAACAGCTCTTCATCCCCTCAAATTCCAGCCTTCACTGTGAGTCCATTTGATCCTCTGCTCTCAACCTCTACTGACCATTGGTTTCTTTTGTCTCTTTGGTTTTGCCTACTCCAGATGTCACAAAAGTCATTCACGTAATGAACATGTTTTTGAACCAATATCTTCGCAATCTGATGGAGATCTGTGTGCTTTTTAAAAATGGAAAGAAGACATTCAGAATGTCAGACCTGCAAAGTATTTACACTTTATTTATTTATTTTTTCTTGGCACTACAGGGCCTCCCATTACTAGGCAGAAAATTTTCCACTTGAGCACACACCTTCATCAGTTTTTGGCATTAATTACTTTTCAGATAAGGTCTTGCAATGATACCTACAGTTGGTAGGGCTTCCCATGAAACTGTAATGACAAGCACCAACTATTCACCATACAAAGCTTGTTCGTTGAAAGCCAAGCTCAGTTTTTTTGTTTTTT
This sequence comes from Megascapheus bottae, assembly GCF_031878675.1. Classification (NCBI taxonomy): domain Eukaryota; kingdom Metazoa; phylum Chordata; class Mammalia; order Rodentia; family Geomyidae; genus Megascapheus; species Megascapheus bottae. Next base: position 30,344,343 of record NC_143517.1, on the reverse strand, counting down.
GCTTTTGTGGTTGGAGGGCTTGAACTCTGGTCCTGGACACTGTCCCTAAGCTCTTCAGCTCAAGGCTAGCACTCTACCACCTTGAGCTACAGTGCCACTTTCGGTTTTCTGGTGAGTAATTGGAAGTGAGAGACTCATGGACTTTCAAGCTGGCTTAGAACCTCAGTCCTCAGATTTCAGCCTCCTGAGTAGCTAGGATTACAGGCGTGAGCCACTGCACCTGACAAATTATTCTTGACAGCTTTAACAAACCCCATCCTGAAGATTAGAGACCCTGGAGCCATTCTTGATGAATTCCACCCATTGGGTATTTAACCGGTCAAGAGCACATGAGAAACTGGACTTCCTTCCAAAAACCTTGAAACCAGTTTGTTTAAAAGCCTTAGACAGCAGGCTCCCTTCCTACAGAATGGCTTTTTTCTTTTCTCTGCTAAATTCCCTGCATGCTTGAGAGATTGAAAATGAGCCCATTATGGGAAAGTAATGGCTATAAATGGTCCTGAGGGTCTGGTACTGCTCTACCCCGTGGGCTGCCCTTACTCAGAGTAACTCTACATTTATTTGGCAAGTGGTTTTGAATATCAAGTAAAAAAAAAAATAAGACTTTCGTCTTTTTTAAAGGCTTGAAGAAAGCACCTAATTTGTCCACAGCTAAGTAGGCTCTCTGGGGTCAAAAGACACACCTGGATGAGTAATTCTTACTGTTACATGGCAAGTATTTCTACTATTCAGCTATAGTTCACTAACTGCTCCTTTAAAATTCTCTCAGAATCCATTAATATTAGTGGTTTGCAAGAACATATAAATTATTTAAATACATGTAGAATGCTAGTATCCTGAAACAATAGTATTTATCCTACTTTCCTCTGCTTATTTACACATGGTCTTACATGCATTAATATGTACATTAACTCAGGGGCTGTCAATGTCGCTAAATGGCAGAGGTGTTGCATAAAGCATGGCCTTGGGTTCAATCCCTAGCACCCTGCCCCTTACTAAGAACAAGAGATTAAGAACTGGCTTGTCTATCTTTTTTCTTCTCATTCTCTTTTCTTCCTTTTCTAGAATTGTCCAAATAACAAGAGGCAGGCCTGGGAGAACCTTACAGGAGGCTTCAGAAAAGCATCCCATCTTGGTTTGGGAAGGGCAGACGTTGTGCTTCTCTTCACCATGAAAAGTCACTGGTGGTTTCAGATAGAGCCCCTGGGACTTTTTGTGTTCTCTATCATCTAAGGACTTATGCCTCTTGTAACAAACAGAGGGTGAGCTTCCCAGGTACAAGAAATGGGGGTGAGCAAATGCCCAGAATAAAGTGTGAGCTTTGAAGCTTGGATGCTGCTGGCTAGCAGTGTAACTGACAAAGAATAAAGGACAATTATGCTGTATTTAAAAATAGGCCACCTAATTAGAGCAATTCATGGGAGATAATGTGAATGTGGGTAATGTGATCTTCACTTAAAAATAAAGATTGGAAGCTTATTTCTGAGGCTTCCTGCTTCTCCCCCGCCACCCCCGGGCCCTAATGCTAACACCCTTTCACAGTGCCTATTTTCTGTTTGCCCCTTTATACTTGAGAGAAACAGATCTGCATTTTTTTTTGTTAAATAGCAAGTTAAAAAACCAGAACATTTTGTTTTAGAGTGGTTTCTCTGGGTGAAATTAAAAGTCTGATGAGAAAACATGAATAAAAAAATGGATTGAGCTTATTGACACAAGGAGCGATGTAAACTATTATATCTGCAAACATTAGTCTAGATTCAAGTTTTCTTTCTGAATATTTTCTGCCTGCATTTGAATGAAGAACCCAGGGATACGGTGGGCCAGCTGCATTTCAGCAAATTCTGAAAAAATACACCAGAGAAGTTTGATGGAAGAAGGAACCAGTGGTGCATTCCTTTACATAGAACAATGGTTTGCTTACTCAACCTACTCAGTAAATACCTTTGAAGACAGACAGCATTCCATTTCTTTGGAACAGTCAAACAAATAAGGCCAGGGGGTGAAGGAATTGGGTTTGAGCTACCTGTGATACCCATAAGGCCGCAGTGCTGAAAGATGCATGGATGGGGCATGTGAGAGTGCAGAACTCCTTAGAAATATAATACAGTATCTTCGAACCAGGAAATGTCACTGATTGAAAGTGTTATGGGAAAACAGTATTCACATGAGATCATTAGACACGACAACTGCAGCTGAATTAGTAAATTCTGTTATTCTTTCTTCTGTATTTTTTTCTTTCTCTTTGAACTATTTCCCTAAGTATCTCCAATTTATTACAGGCATCCCCAGTTTATTTTTTCATTTTTATTTTTATTTTTATTTTTATTTATTTTTTTTACCAGTCCTGGGCTTGAGCACAGGGCCTGAGCACTGTTGTTGGACTTTCTCAAGGATAGAACTCTACCACTTGAGCCTCAGCACCACTTCCGGCTTGTTTTTCTATATATGTGGTACCAAGGAATCGAACCCGGGTCTTCATGCATGCTAGGCAAGCACTTTAACCACTAGGCCAAACTCCTGGCCCCCCCAGTTTATTTTTGAAGAGAGTATGACCACCAGTTTCTATGTATTTAGGACCCTGTTTAAAGATGATAATAGAGGATCTCTTTAATGGTGTTTGGAGTTTTTGGTAGGTCCTCTTCTCTTTAGAATATTTCAGTTTGGAAGCTCTTTATTGTCTCTTGTCTCCTGTATCTCATCTTTTAGTTTTATTTTCTCTTTCTCTTATACCTGTGGAAAGAGTACAGTTATGTCACTTAAGGACATTTAGGGCAAGGACCTACTGAATAGATAATGGTGTTCCTGTGAATGAGATTATAAAGAACTAGAAAGATGTTGATTGCCTAGCAACTGCTTTGACCTCTAAAGGCCATGGTACAGCTCAAGCTCAGTGATAGTGCTGGTGATAGTGGAAATGCTTTACTGCTCACCCTAACAGTATTGCATGCATAGGCATGTACTGCACAATACTTGGAGATGACCATAAACGACTTTATAACTAGCTTCTATATTTACTATAGCATACTTTTATTGTTAGTTTAGAATGTACTCGTACATATTATAAAAGTTTACTGGAAAATAAAGTGTCATATGAGGACAGCAGCCTCATTCACCTGTTTACCACATCTCTTGAATCTAACAAGAGACCATGTGGAGTTGGGGATGTGGCTCAGTCTGTAAAGTGGGAAGTCCTGAGTTCAAGACCCATTATCATAAAAAGAGAACTTGTATGGACTGAGTAGTGTATATCCCATATAAGCTTGTTAAGTCTATGATTTTCACACAATGAAATTTCTCAATAACATTTTGCTCAGAATATAGTTCACTTAAGTAGCCTATATATTTTCCTGCTATGGAGACCTCAGGAGTGTTAGGAGAAGACTGGACCTGTGCCCAGTGATTTTTCTACCCTGAAGTTCCACAAAGAAGATGACAGATTGGTCTGTGTGAGGTTGTCTGGGAGCTGGAAACCTCCAGCCTTATCTCCTCCCCAGGCACTCCTGGTACTGAAAGTTTCTTGCTTAATATACAACCGATATTGATTTATTTATTTTAGAAATCTATTTAAAAATTTAAATGTTATTATCAGGGAGATGTATAGAGGGGTAACAGTTACATTTGTAAGGTAGTGAGTACATTACTTCTTGAACATTGTTACTCCTTCCCATCTTTTTCCCTACTACTTTCCCTTCCCCCACCCCCTTCCCAAGTTGTAAAGTTCATTTCCAACATATTTTCTTGTGAATATTGCAGTTACAGTGGTTCATCCTTTGCCTTTTGTCTCATCATCTTGTCAGATCTTTATTGCAACCACTCAGTGTTGTAATATGGAATTGAACATTCTGTCACTGTTATGTGGTCCAGAGATTGGTGGGCAATGAGACCACTCACAACATGATTGAGGTGTTAATATTTATTAAGCAAGGGAAGGACTGACCTGCCAGGACTCTCTACTCCAAGGTCAGGATCTCAGAGTGCAGCCTTGAGCTTTAGCAACATTGATTTTATAAAGGCAAAAGCTACATGCAGGTGGCCGGGCAGATTCTCCTGAAGCAAGTAAGCAGTAACAGAAACAAAATTTTGCAGTTAGCCTTGTAATTCTGTGTAACATAAACATATTTTCCTCAGGGTGTCCTGATCTTGGTTAGGACAAATAACAGTGTGTTTTCTTTCCTAAATCACCTCAGATGGCCTTCAAGATCCCTCTGGCCTTGTTGTTAAAGCTCCTAATTTTTCAATTTTTACTAATACGGATTAACTATTTACAATAAATCTTTATGTTAGAATTGGTCAGAGGTAAAAAAGCTTTTATTCTTCTATATCACTCCATGTGTAAATTGTAAAACTGGGCTTTTTGGAAGAGTCTCCATTAGTGATGCCTTGGACAAACATTTACTGCTTAAACACTCCCTTGTGGCTAAGGATTTATTTTGATCCTGAGTTAGAATCACAGGCAATATCAGTTTCTTCCTAAAAATGAGCTATCCAAATACTATTCACGCAGAATAGGGCTTAAACCATTTTCTTTCCTTCCCAGAGGGCATAGTGTATACTTTTTCAAATGAAATTTTATGTTCATCATCACATATCTGTCAAAATGAAAGGAAAAGTGGTCAAACTTCTCAGCGTTTGAGCTGTCCCAAGTATTTATGACCTTAAACAATTCCCTTTTCCCTCACAAAAAATTGAATTCATCCATGCCTGGAAGCACAGCCTCCTTTCTTTTACTTATTTGTGGCATAGAGCATTGTAATCTCTCCTTGCCCGTCCAGACTCTAATCCTACTTGTAGTCCTTAACTCCCCGAGTTCATTTAAACTGTCCTGTGCTTATGCAACCACCCAAATCCTTCATATATTTTTAGTTTTGTCCTCACCACTGTCTTTAAATTTACTTATTTATGAGAATTCTTTTCTGTAATGACATCCAAACAAATCATCATGAAATCAGTTAATAACCTCTTAGAATCCACACAGTCTTAAGGTTGGTTTGGGAAGTGGGTCATAGAGCAAATGACAAATGGTTTTACCAAAGGAGATGGAGAGGGTGGATACTGGGGCTGCCTTGGCTCTATCTATGGATACTTTAAATCAGGGAGCTACTTGAGAAATACAAAAGTCACTCCAGAAACAAGAGTGCAAGCAATTGCAAAGAAGGAGGCAATGACTTGGTTTGACAGAGTGTCTTGTCTAAAAGCTAGGGGAAGGATGGGACAGGAAAGAATTTAGCTGACACATCTTGGTCACCATAGAATCAATGGAATATGTGCATGCACATGTGTGCGTGTGTGTGTGTGTGTGTGTGTGTGTGTGTGTGTGTGTGTCTGTGTGTGTGTGTGACAGAGAGAGAGAGAGAGAGAGAGAGAAAGAGAGAGAGAGAGAGAGAGAGAGAGAAAGAGAGAGAGAGAGAGAGAGAGAGAGAGAGAGAGAGAGAGAGAGAGAGAGAGAGAGAGAGAGAGAGAGAGAACATCTTTAAAACAGAAATCCATAAGATCACTTTTCATCCATTCAAGGATGTAAAGTTTTTTTTCTAATCATGCAAATATCCTTTTTATGTTATTTGCCAAATAGACAATTTCTGGGCTAAGCCTTCAGCTGAACCAATTGCTTTTTGTAGTAAGGATAGCAGCCAACTTACTCTAGTATTGCAAAAGCAAAATGCACCCCACACTCTATTACTGTGCCCAAAAGCAGTTAAAAGACCAGCACAATTATTTGTAATAAAGACCCCAGGCTCTTTAAAAGAAAAGAGTTTTGATGATCATACTAAAACAGTAATAATAGAAAAAAACAGTATGGAGGTCAGAGTATCACAGAAGTCATTTCATAAGCAATTTGTTTCTTTAGAAAAAGTATATGAAACCTAATATTTGATAAGGGATCCAAAAACACAGAATGGAAGAAAGATAGCTTCTTCAACAAATAGTACTGGCAGAATTGGCAGAATGTGCAGAAAATTAAGATCCTTATATATCACCTGACACCAGAATCAATTCCAAGTGGATCAAAGGCCTCAACGTAAGACCAGATAACCTGAAAATATTACAGGAAGGGGTAGGGGAACACTATGGTTCCTTGGCACAGGCAGAAACTTCCTGATTAATGATCCAGAATCACAACATATAGCAAGATAAACAGAAAGTCCACAGAGTAGGAGATCTTTACTAGCTATGCATTAGACAAAGACCTCATATCGGAAATATACTTAGAGCTCAAAAACTTAAACCTTCCAAAAGCAAATCCTCAATGAAACAACAACCCAAACAATAAATGAGATAGAGACTTAGAGAATTCTCAGAGAAAGAAGAAAATATGGCCATAGATAACATGAAGAAGTGTTCAACCTCTCTAGCCACAAAAAATGCAAATGAGATTCCACTCAATGCAACCTTGAGATTCCAATTCACTCCAATTAGTATGGCTATTTTCAGGAAAACAAACAGTAACAAATGTTGGAGATGTGGCCAAAAGAGAACTCTTATATTTTACTGTTGGTGGGAATGTAAACTCATTCAACCACTCTGGAAAGCAGTATGAAGTTTCCATGAAAGAGTAAATATGGAGCTTCCTTATGACCTAGCAATCCCACTCCCGGGTATTTATCCAAATGACAACAAGTCTAGGCCACACTAAAGCCACAAGTAGAACCATGTTCATTGCAGTATTGTTTACCATAGCTAAAATGTGGAATCGACTCATGTGCCCCTCAGTGGATGAATGGATCAATAAAATGTGGTATACACAATGGAATATTACTTAACCATCAGAAAGAATGATATGATATAATTTGTAAGGAAATGGAAAGATTTTTATTCCTGTAAACTTTATCTTGCATGTAAGTTTATCTGATTTGGAGAGGAAAAGGGGAAGCACAGAAATGGTGGGACAAAGGGTAAACTAATTCAGCAATGATACTACACACTATGTTGGAAACATAACTATACAATTTAAAGGAGAAAGACGTTAGGAAGAGAGAAACTAGGAGAAAATGAGGGAGTAGGTGACACTGTTCAAAAGGAAAATGACTTATGTAACTGCAACCCCTCTGTACATCACCTTTACAATAAGAAATAAAAATAAAAAAGATCTTTTTTTCAAAAAATATTAAAAGACATAGAATCTGAAAAAAATAAAAAAGAATAAATACAAGAAACTGTTTAAAGAAAGAAAGCATCTGAATAAGAAGAAAAAATGTGATTCTTTTACTGATTATGAGAGTGATTTAATAATTATATTTTAGTAGGTTTTATGGCTAATAAATCTTGGTAAACAGAAGTTCCTAAAGATATTGAGTCTAAATAGTTAAAAATATTAAATTTATGGAGTTGTTTATAAAGAGCTGTCTAAATTCCACTTTTGATATTGCTTTAATTTCTCTAGCATGTTTGAGTTCTTCTCCATTGTCAATAAGCTCTCTGTATTCATGGTAAACTATTTCCCACAGGAAACCAGGAAAATAGCTTAAGATCCAGAAGAAAGAATGGCGGAAATTCAGGCAAAGTAACACATGAGGGAATCTATTTTGAACCTAGTTGTTGTCCGTTTATAGGTGACTATATAGTACAACCTGTTTTCAGTTTAATTTTTTAAAAATCTGTATACTGTTCAAGAAACAAGTAAAGAAAATAAAAATCAAAGCACTCTTTCAAGAAAGGCAGCTAGGAAGAATGGATAAATAGAAAAGGAGACTTAAAAGTTGGAAATCTTGGCTGGGAGTTTGGCCTAATGGTAGAGTGCTTGCCTAGCATGCACGAAGACCTGGGTTCGACTCCTTGGTACCACATAGTTAGAAAAAGCCAGAAGTGGTGCTGAGGCTCAAGTGGTAGAGCTCTAGCCTTGAGAAAAATCCAAGGACAGTGCTTAGGCCCTGAGCTTAAGCCCAGGACTGGCAAAAAAAGTTGGAAATCTCCAAAAACAAGAACACAAGAGATCATTTTCAGGACTGGAATGCACTCAGAACAGAAACCAGGCCATTCAGCTTAGAGTTTAGCTTCTTGTTGAGACAGACCGTACAGCGAGCCTTTAGTGGGACCAAGTATTATCAATAGCCTATACGAGAGATTAATAGGTATCTCACAGTTTAAAATGTAGGTATTGGGCAAACTGACCTCATGTTCTCTTTTCATTTGTCTTTCATGAACCTGTGATCCTGACTGAAACTTGTGTGTCAAGGAAAGTGCTGGACTACAACGTACATGCAAGGCTATGCCAGTCTTTCTAACTTCACCTCACTGAGATCATCTTGATATTTTAAAATCCACCAGAACAGTGGGACTATTTACCTAGAAATGTGCAGATTCTGGAGATGTAGGGAGGATTGCTTAACACCTATCAGTACACAGCAAGTAATTTAATGCATATGGCATCAATGTGTATAGGTAGGTTTGAAATTCACTTCCCTTCAAAATTATAACTTTGAAGATTTAAAATATGAATACTTATTCTCTCATTAAAGGGCAAAGCCAAGTGCAAATTCTGCTATGAAGTTTTTTTTCAATGTGCTTTGAACAGAAAACTCAATTTTCTTCGATTGAATTCAGACTAGAGATATTAGCAACTCCAAGATCAATATGTTTTTACAAAAATAAAAAACGAAAGGACTTTTTGGTCTGACTAATGCTAAGGCATTAATTAATTCTAAGATAGGAAAAGCAAAAATAGTTCACTGCAATGTTAAAGTTTAAAGGTTGTTTTGAATGAGCTAATGATTCCACTTCTCTCTAACAATGGCTCCTACTCCAACCTGTACTCTGTTTTGAAGTACAATGGGCTTAATATTTGCATGGCTTCTGTTTGCTAAAATTTTAATGTGTCATTAAATAGTACTTTCTCTGAGTGGAGAAGCCTTATTTTCTCATTTCTATGTTTTCAGTAGCTGTCCTCTATAGACATCTAGAAATCAAGCCACTCCTCAGTTAATTGAGGAAAGTCAAGAAATGAAAGAGATGAAACAAGATTTCTTTCCCCAACCACTCTAACTTCAAAGGTCTCTAAGATTCTTTCCTCTGTTTCTATCACACTCTTGTTCATTTCCTGCCTTTTGTATCGCACTCTTGTTCATTTCCTGCCGTTTGCCTGTACTCTGAGCTTCTCTCTTCAAATGGTCTGTCTGATAATGGACAAAGGGAATGCCACCAACCTGTTTACGATCCCAGTATTTTTTTTTTTCTTTCTTTCTTATTATTTTTGGGTGCCAGGCCTGGGTTTTGGACTAAAGGCCTAGGTGCTATTCTCAGATCTCAGCCTTCTGAGTAGCTAGGATCCAGGTTTAAGCCACTAGTGCCAGGCAGGATTTTACTCTTAAAGAACTTATAAATTAGACATTACTAGATTAAGGGCATTTGTATCTAGCCATGCCAGAGGTACCTAACCTGTTTTCTGAGTTTATAATTTGCATTACAATGTGAGGGGAGGGGTTGAGATACTTGTAATTTTTTTCTGAGATGACACTTCCAGTAGTACGAGGTTTGTAGTGACTTGACACAAAGTACTGACCTGAGTCCTCTTGTCAACAGTTGTGGGAGATTTTAGCTCATGATGGTTTCTATAGTGATTCTGGTCTCTCTTCCAGAGAATCCAATGGAGGTTTTTATTTTATTTTCTTATTTTTTAATTGTTGGAGTATAGAGGGGTTGCAGGTTACATTTGCCAGGTGCATAACTTCTCACACATTGATACCCCTTCTCATGTTTTTGTCCCCATTTCCCTCCTCCACCCCCTCCTAATCATCTTGTTTTCCCCCTTCCCTTTCCTATTTCAAATAAACAAACATATGTACAATGTCTGAAGTAATGAAGTCAGATACAGTAACAATATGAGATTAGCCAAAGGACAAAAAAAAAGCGAAGAGAAATAACATAGTACATTAAGAACAACAATCACACAAGGGAGGTTTTGAAGATACTATTAGGATAGAATATTTTGGGTTTTCTATGTGTATATAGAAGATCATATTATCATCAATTTAACTTCTTCCTTTCTGTGTTGGGTGTCTTTCCCTCCCTCCTTCCCTTCCTCCCTCCCTTCGTCTCTCGTTCCCTCCCTCCCTCCCTGCCTTTCCTTCCTTCCTTCCTTCCTTCCTTCCTTCCTTCCTTCCTTCCTTCCTTTCTTTTTTTCTTTCTTTCTTTATTCTTTTTTTTTTCTTGTTTCAGATCTTAGAAAGTCCAAAATATAGGCAGTGCTGGGCTTTTGTGAGGTCACTAAAGCATCCCTTTATTTCACTTTTTATCATATCCCTCCGACATATATTGTATATCTAGGGTGATCCTAGACATGATGCTAGAAGCTTGGGAGAGAACTGGGCCAATACTGAACTAGCTCATAAGACAAATACAAGCGATTATACAGTAGCTGCTATGCTTCCCTTGACAATCTATTTTTATTTTAGCCTTTTTCAGGTTTTAGGACTTTATTCATATCTTTAATTTTCATTATGAAAAATTAAACTCATTAGGCAATAAAAATAAAAGTCCTCTATGTTAATAATCAAAACTTGTTGGAACTCCATGACCTCTTCCAAGGCAAAATCTCTTGCTCTAATAAATCCTTGGAAATGATTTATTTTCCCAGGGCTTGTATGTTCATACATGCGTAACTAATTCTACAACTAGAGAGTGAAAATAGCAAATGAGCATCTTCATTCTTTCTACTTTCCTATTATTTATCATAATGGATTTTCTTGCATCTTTAAAATATCTACCAAGAGCCTACTTAGTACCAGGCAAAAGATGCAGAGGCTGGAAATACAAATATTACACAGTTGTGGTTCCTTTAAGAAATCACAAATAATACATACAACTAAATACAGTCTGTGTGTTGAGAATTCGTAGTTTTACAGAAGTTAAATAACTTTTCCAGTCTGCTGACTCATTACATCTTCAAAAAAATGATCTAACAATTAGCTTTTAGGATATGATACGTAAAAAAACAGCACAAAACCATTATCTTTGTTATTTTTCTCCCCTACATTTCTGCTACACTGGATTTCATTGGAAGGGAAGAATACAGTTGAGTTAACTTCTAGCCGTATGCAAATCAGTATCTTTAAATATTTAAATGTGATCTTTGTTCATTTATGAGAGAAAAAGAGTTCTGACAGCATCTTCCTGACCTACTTCATTACACTAGTATGGAATTTGGCTTCTGTATTCCACTGTGCAGCTGGAGGCTATACCATTCTTCTAAATGCATGCCCTTTTGCATCTGACTATTCCAATGTGTCTATGTTTATTTTACAGGCAACTAGAATCCACGCAGTCCTCTAGCGGGCACTGTACATACGATGTGCATTTTAAAGGAGTGGTGGTCTGGTTAGCACACACATTAGTGAGCAGATGGAAGCTATTTTTAGCAGCCCCCATGGAACACATCAGAGTACTATGGTAGTGATACTGTCTGAATGAGTTTACAAAGTGCACTTTGCCCATCTCATGAACTCCTATAAGAAGTCTCTTGGGGAACACTAGCTTTCTGGTTAAGTCATTTTAAGAAGAAACAGCCACTATCTTTTTCAGCTCACTAGTTACAGGTAATGAAATGCTTGCAAGCAAGTTCCAGGTTCATAGGTTCAATTTCAAATCCAGACAAAAACTAATGACCAAAGGATCCCTAATTCTATTTCCTACCATAGTTTGGGAGTGAAATGCATATCTTCTCCCTAGCAAAGACAATTGTTGAGTCTCCCTAATTTAGACGTCTAGAGACTTCTTTGAATGCTGTGAAAGTATGAGTACTATCAAAAGCACTCTCATTGTAAAGAAATATTTCAATATTAATTCTACTTTCTCTTGTAATATATACCAGTGATATATAATGAGTGAGATTCAACAAAACCAGGAATATTATTAAGGCAAACTACTCATATTTAGGTACTTAAAAAATGAAGAGGGAGAGAGATTAAGCCACTGATTGAGGACTTTTAGCCAATAAATACTTAAATCAAGTTTTGAATGAAGGTATAAGCTACTCATATTCAAAGCTAAATGGAGCATATGAAGCAAAATATGGTACAGAACCCAATCAATATTAAGAGGCTTGATGTCTAACAAGATAACCTTGGATGTCTAACAAAATAACTATTCAACAATGGATTTTTTGTTAAAATACATTTTAATTATTCTAAAGTATTCTTTTTGTTGAATATAAATCACATTTCCTTTTGCTATTGCTGCTATTGTTGTTGATTTTAATCTAAGGGATGTCTGTGCTGTTGAATCTTTGTTTGAGCCTACAGAAGGAAATTTGGCATCTAGAACCAAACTTAATCATTCTTCCTCACCATTGAATATCTTCTTTCTTCTTGCATTATTTTTATTGTAATAATTAGAAAGGTTACATTATATTCACCAGATAGAAGGTGCATTACTTCACAAACATTGATACCCTTTCTCATGTCATGGTCCCCATTTCCTTTCCCCAACCCCCACCCCTCATCTTGTTTTCCCCTTTCCCTATCCTATTTCAAATAACGAAATAAGCATATGTACAATATATCACACAACAAGGTAAAATACTGTAACAATATAAGATAACCAAGGGACAGCAAAAGAGATGAGAGATAGCATAGTACATTAAGGGCAACAATCACTCATTATATGGCTTTTGTTTCTGTATCCTGGAGGTCCTTTCATTTAGTGTCATACTATATGGCCTCATGTATCTAGGTTTTGCTGTATTGTAAATCTCTTCTAGGAGAGCCCAAGGTTTCTACTGATTATGACAAACCATTGAGCCTATGTTCCTTTGAGTCTGGCTTACTTCACTTAATATGATTATTTCTAAGTCTTTCCATTTCCTTTCTGATGGCATCATAGAATGTATAAATACCACATCTTGTTGATCCACTCATCAACTGAGGGGTATCTAGGTTGGGTCCATATCTTTGCTATGGTAAGTAGTGCTGCAATGAACATTGTTGTGCTAGTGGATTTAGTATGCCCTTGTTTCTGGATGGTTGGGTAAATGCCAAGTAGTGGAATTGCTGGGTCATAGGGGAGTTCTATGTTTAGTCTTTTGAGGAACTGCCATACTGCTTTCCATAGTGGTTGAATGAGTTTACACTCCCACAAACAGTGTAGTAGTGATCCCTCCTGGCCACATCCCCTCCAGCACCTGTTGTTATTAGATTTCTTGATCCTGGCCATTCTAACTGGAGTGAGGTGGAATCTTAGAATTGTTTTGATTTGCATTTCTTTTATGGCCAGAGATGTTGAGCATTTCTTCATGTGTCTATAGGCCATTATTTCTTCTTCAGAGAAGACTCTCTTTAAGTGTTTGGCCCATCTTTTAATGGAGATTAGTTTTGGAATGATTCAATTTTTTGAGTTGTTGATGTATTTTAGATATGAGGCCTTTGTCTGTTGTATGGTTGGTGAAGATCTTCTCCCACTCTGTAGGCTTTCTAGTTAATTTCCTAGCTATGTCCTTTGCCATACATAAGCTCTGCAGTTTAATGCAGTCCCACTTATCCAGATTTTCTCTGATTTCTACAGTGGATTTTACTAAGTTGTTTGGCTGCATATGGAATGCAAGAATGCTAGTCCTTACCACAAAGAATGTGAGGATGTTGCTCCATTTGCTTCTATTATTATTACTATTATTAGAATAATAATATTAATAAACTACCAACAGTGGTTTGAAAACTATCAAGCATTTCTTTTTTTTTTTTTTTAAACCAGCCCTGGGCTTTAGCTCAGGGACTGAGCACTGTCCTCTAGAGCTCTACCACTTAAGCCACAACACTACTTCCAGCTTTTTTCTATGTGTGTATGTATGTATGTATGTATGTATGTATGTATGTATGTACCAAGGAATTGAACCCCAGTCTTTGTGCAATGCTAGGCAAGCACTCTATCACTAGGCCAAACTCCCGGCCCCTCAAGCATTTCTTATTTGAACAAAGGAATCTCTCAAACATAACAAAATGATTTGTTTATTTGAGGAACGATTTTCTGTCTAAGAAAACAGAAGTTAGCAAGCTGTGTTTCAAAAAAAAGCCTGGTAATGTCATGACCCTTCAGATTTCCCCTTTGATTTGATTGTGGTTGATGAACGACATCAAAGAGTCAAGGATTTTCTGCTTGATTACACAGGTATGGTTAAATCTTGCAGTGAACCAGTATGTAATTCTTCTGACAGTTAACCTGGAGAGCTGTGACACAATACAGTACATCCTTGTAGTCTTCTGTACAATTTACTAAGGAGTCTACATCAAATGGGAGTTTGCTGTTATTATAATTTAAATTGTTTTCTGATTTTTTTCTTTTAAGCTTTCAAATATGGCAAGTTGGTTTCAATTATTTTAATAACATTTAGTTCAATGAATAATTTTGTATTAATGGATATCTTCATTGTGATTAGTATTTATTTAGGATTTTTTGCTATTCTGAATGCATTTTTAGCTCCATTGTCCAATATGTAAATCTAGACCCTCAGATTAATTGCTAACTTCAGCAAATGCAGTTATGTCCATTACTATTTCCAACACTTAGACAACAAATTTCTTGAGAGATCATATTTGATTCTTTGTTTAAAAATGAAATTACTTCCCATTGAAGAAAATAGTTTAATTATTTCCTGTTTTTCTATTCATAAACTGCTTTGTTGAGTAGCAACTCTGTACAACTACAGAAAGATAATGAAACATTGTTTTAAAAAGAAAACCTATAAAGGCCAAAACTCTTTTCTTAGTTGGTAAGTTTCATGTTTTTAATTCATTTTTTCATGTAGAGAATGGGATGCATTACAGAATTATAATGACCTGAATATTTCCTGTTTTGTTTAATGACTTCTTTTCTCCTTTATTTTTTTCTCCATATATTTTTCTTAATTTCTGGGACCTCAGTTTTGTGGACAACATGGATGTTGTCGCATATTGACACATAGGCATCATTTACTATTGTGTAGGATTATCAGCCACCAGAAGTCAGGGGGCTTAGATAACTGCACAGTATGTTCGTGTGTGTGTGTGTGTGTGTGTGTGTGTGTGTGTGTGTGTGTGTGTGTGTGTGTGTGTGTGTGAAGGTGAATATGTACTGGTCATGGTACATAATGAACACTTGCTTCTCAGTAGAGCAATACTATTCATCATTGCTTTGCTTTTGCATCTCCAGATTTTACCTGCGAACTCTAGATTATTTATCTCTAAAGCAGAGATAAGATTCCTTTCCTTATTGTAAGAATAATGTGATGATTCAGTTAGGTTATGTATGTAAAGCACCTAGTACAGAAACTAGAAGATTATTAAATCCTGGACAGTTGGTTTAAACCCTAATATGAACTTTATAATCTCTTTTCCTGAGCATGGAAACAAGACTGAGAAAGAACGTACGCTGACTTGTTTTCATGGCGTTTTCAGAGTGAGTCAAGCTATTATCAGGGATTCTAGACTGCTGACTGAAAAATAATCTCTTCTCATGGAAAATGGATGGCAAGTGCTCAGACAAGATGGAAAATAATTCACAAGGGGGAATTAACTCCCATCCCTTAAGAATCCCCAACTTGTTTCCATCGTTGTCAGAGCTATCTTTTTTTCTGGGATAATTCTTGGAGCACTTGGTTAATTTCTGATCAATGAACCCAATGTAAACCTCGGTATTATATAGCTCATTTCTGTGTTTGTTTGACATGGTTTCTTAAAGTGTTTCCTTCCCCTTGATTGCAAGTTTATTATATCTGTGTCAATGACATTCAACAAGTCAGAAACCAGCGCATTTACTAATGGTATATATTCAGAAATACTTGCTGAGTCGACATGTAAATGGATAGACCATTTTTTCTACAGTAAGAATGAAAAATACTAGAAACTGAGTCATTCATTTATTACCAGTGACTGTTACGCATTATGCACATATTAAATATATGCATTATGTATACATTACACACATATAAATTTGTATATAAATTTAAACTATTATAGAGATACTGCTGAGAGTTGTGATAAATGTGGTTGAGTAAACAGTGTGAGAAGCACAATCACTTGTCCAAGATCAAAGAAAGGATTTGGAAACATGAAATACAGCAAAAGTGAGATTGTAATGGATAATGGGTCATCTTGCAAGATTGGATGTCTGGTGGGCAATGTCACCTGAAGCAGTTGGAGAAGTGTTTTACTCTCTGAGTGCTCAGGACCTGTCCACTTTCTCATTGCCTTAATACTTCAAGCTGTCCAATCTTCTGGGATGTTGCTATATTCCAACCTTTTCTACTGGGTAATTTAAACATGCTTCTTGGGATTGGTTGAATTTTAGAAGTGGGCTTTAATCATCCCTGTTCTCTTGTGGTGGGAAGGGTTTTCTGGGGATGTGTTGTTTGACATGTATATAGTTTTTAATGTACATACTTTCCAATTTCATTGTGGTTCCCCTTTCCCCCTGCTAGTTGGCCCCTTTCTAATGTCCTGTTTGCTAAAAGACTTCTCAGTTGTACAAACTGTAGAGTTGTTACTGTGAACCGAGGTCCAGGTCAGAGATCTAGCTGTGAAAAATGAGCCACCAATAATGATTTCTTACAAATGGAAGGACAATGAACATATCTGAGTTTTATTTAAGGGTAGTAGTCAACAATTAAAAATGTATTTTACAAACAATATCATGAGGCAAGATAAGATCAACAGAAGATGAAAAATTTCTGATCCATGTGGTCAGTGATCATATGCTATCCTGTAACATGCTATGTACCATCTCCTTGGACACCCATCCCTGGCCTTCATTCTACATTGTTTGGAACATAATTTCACTAAATAACCCACTTTGCCATTCTGACTCTGCCTTATTAGTGCTAAAATTTAGGTCTATAACTATACTTAATCCTATCAGCATTACCTCATTTTGTCATTCTCTTTTGTCATTCAAATCTTAGGACTCTTTCTTGAGAAATGGTATGCAAAGAGGTTGTGGCTCAAGTGGTAGAACGTTAGCCTTGAACACGAAGAGGAGCAAGGACAGTGAACCTGAAGTTCAACCCCCCATGCCTGACAAAAAAAAAAAGTCAAAAATTTTGGAAGTGGCTCTGTGGCTTCAGGGGTTGGTTGGTAGCCTTGAGCTGAAAAGCTCAGGGACAAAACCCAGGCCCAGGCCCCCCCCAAAAGATCTATTTTTCTCTGATATTTTTTTTTATCCTGAAACCAGAAGAATAAGTAAATGTTAGTGTCAAACCAGTGAGCACTGGATGGCTCAAATATGTGCCAATATCCACTAAAAATTGCAAGAGAGACATAATTTGTATCCATCTCCAGAAATCCCATCTTGCTCCACTTATACCCACTCATCCTCATTCATAGTTATTCATACCTACTGTCTGATGGGTAATGATTAAATCATTGGACATCAATTGTCTATGCTGACTGAAATTACCAACCAAAGCCAGTGACAGGTCTATGGTACAGGCAGAACAGCTTTAGTTTTTCATATTGACTGAGTGGAGAGTCAGGCAAAACGCGAGTGTACTCGTGCTTGCTCATTTGCTTTGTAATAGCCAATACCTGCTATATTATTGTAAATACAGCCACACAATTTTTTGTAAATACTTAACACATGTATTCCATATTATTACTGATATTCTTTTAATTGGGAAAGGTTCAGGGAAGGCTAAACAGGTGAGATAATTTTGCCAAAGTTCATTCAGGTATAAGAATTAGAAATTTGGGCCGGGAGTTTGGCCTAGTGGTAGAGTGCTTGCCTAGCATGCACGAAGACCCGGGTTCGATTCCTCGGTACTACATACATAGAAAAAAGCCGGAAGTGGTGCTGAGGCTCAAGTGGTAGAGCTCTAGCCTTGAGAAAGTCCAAGGACAGTGCTCAGGCCCAGAGCCCAAGCCCAGGACTGGCAAAAAAAAAAAAAAAAAAAGAAAAAGTAGAAATTTGATCCCAGCTAACTTGAGACCATAGTCTAAACATTTCATCTCTGAACATGGTAAGTGAGTAGTGATTATAAGCAGATCTAAGACACAGCAGGAATTGTCCTTAAGAATTTCAACACAGGAATTCCAGAAATCTTGCTTCATTGTGCCATAGATTACCCATAACACACATGTGAATGGTAAAAAAAATAGTCAAAAGGTTATCAAAGATAACTTTAGTTCTTTAAAAGAAATGTCATATTCCAGTAAGTACAGTTTTTATGGTGCAGAATTGCTTTGTCAAGGGCTATTTTACTTTTTAAGGTGGACTTTCCCATCTGTTACCACTAGGTGGTATATGGTTATGCAAACACCCCTCATCTCTTCTAGGGAAGATTTACCACCTTATCCAAATCCATTTGTAAATGAATTCATGCTTCGTTATCTGAAGTTTAACATATAGAACAGAGTATATTTTCAGATCAAATTTTTAGAACTCATTAATGAATAAAGTTAATCAGTTCCTTGTTTTTATTTCTAGAATGAAAAATATTTGATTATAGCATCATTAATCATTTTATTAAAAGTGATTTTTATTTTGTATGATCCATGTACAAGGTTCCCTGTGTTTCTTTGAAATGACTTCTCTTTTTAAAACAAGGAAAGAGAATGAGGTAAGATTTCAGAGTTGGGAGTATTTTAGACCAGGTACCTGAGTGTTGTAGGTATATAATAAAGAATGATCTCTCTATGCTCTAAGAGCCACCTCTGTATCTTAAATCTTAAAAAAATTCCATTTAGTCTATAAATGAAGGCAATTTTTTAAAGAACTATTCCCATCACTCAGAGTAATCTAGCTATGTTGGAAACGTCCTCTTTGATGAGGAAAAAAAACACATGCTAGACTCTCTGAACTGACTAAAGAGGTATGATTTTCCTATGTTTTTAGGAAAATATTCAGGGGAAATGAGACTAAACATTGTGATAGCTCACTTTATTGCCAACAGAGTTCAAGGGATGATCCTTACACTTCCAAAATATATTCAAAACTATTTGTATAAGGAAAACATTACAATGAGCAAACAAAAAAGAACTTTGGCTGGCTCAATGATGCATGGGTAAGAATTAGCATCTGTTGATCAGGCTTTTCTCGGCCCTTTGGCCCCAGCTCTCCTCAGTTGCTGGTAACTACCATTGCATTCTACATGACCACCTATCTGAATCTCTTATGCATTTCATTGTTATTATTAGATGTATAGATATCGATTTACATTTTCAAAATGTGTATTTGCTATCCAGCTGAAGACCCATAAAGACCATGTGAAAAATATCATACAAGTTTGCTTTTTTTAAATTTTCTTTTCTTTTCTTTTTAATTGTGTTTTATTGCCAGAGTGATGTATAGAGAGGTTAGAATTACATTCATCAGGTAGTGTACATTACTTCTTGGACATTAATACCTCTTCCCATGCTTTTCTCCCACTTTCCCTCCCTCTACCGCTCCTAATCACTTTGTTTTTCCTTCCCCTTCCCTATTTCAAATAAACAAATAATTGTATATACAATATACCAGGTACCAAAGTCAGATACAGTAACAACATGAGATAAACCATAAGGGGACCAAAAAAGAAAAGAAAATAACTTCGCACAGTACATTAAAAAACAATAACCACAAGGATAAACCTCTTGTTGTTGCTATTTTCACTGAATTCTTTCCAAGACATGACTCCTTAGTGTCCTTGTGAGTATAAGTCATTTCCTTATACTCATTTTTCATCCTAACTGCTTCCCTATGATTGCGCATGGCAGGAATTTCACCTTGAGCAATATCAGCACTGTGGTCACCATTTTAAATGCAAATTGTTACATGCATGTTTGAATATTAAAATTAAATATACAATTGATAGATGGTTTTTCAACTTTTAAAAATAATGACCTGGGGCAGGGAGTTTGGCTAGTGGTAGAGTGCTTGCCTAGTGTGCACGAAGACCTGGGTTCAATTCCTTGGTACCACATACATAGGAAAAAAAAGCTGGAAGTGGTGTTGTGGCTCAAGTGGTAGAGCTCTAGCCTTGAGAAAGCCCAAGGACAGTGCCAAGGCCCTGAGTTCAAGGACCAGGACTGGCAAAAAAAAAAAAAAAAGGAAAGCAAATGACCTGGAATGTGTTTCAAAAATGTCTTAAATTCCATTTCATAATTACTAACTGCACTGCTCAGGTAACTTGTGGCAATTAATTTTAAATGATTAAGAGCATATGACCAAGTTAAAATGCAAATGACAAAGCTGTGTCGCTACGTATTTGCAGTCATGATTTTGGTATGATGGACCACACTTGATTTTATTGTCTCCATGAAACTAAACCTTGAGAAATTAGATGTGGATGTTTCAATAGAAAGAGCTGACACTGCTCAAACACGACAGAGCTTCATTTATCCCAAAACCTATGCAGCAAAATAAATTTTCTAAAAGGAAACCCCATGGATATGAGCTAAATATGAAAATATTTCTGAACAACTCCAATAGACATAAACATAATATAAAAATGGTATCAATTGGATTGAGAGGCTTGCTACGTGGTAGAACACTTGCCTAATGTGTACAAGACCCTGGGTTTGATCTCCAGCAACGCACAAAGAGAGAGGGAGGGGAGGGAGACAGAGACAGAGACAGACAGAGAGAGGTGAGGAAAGGCAAGGTTGAACTTTAAAGTTACATAACTAAGATTACACTGTTAATTTTTGCATTTGAGAATGTATTGTTTTCATGGAAGAAATTCTCGTAAACATCAAATTGTAGATAACATTCAGAAAAACATGTGTTGGGATGAGATGTTTTTCCATAAATAAATTTGGTAGCAGAAGAATTAGGATTAAGTGAGGTATACATCACTTTTTGGATACACACAGAAATATATCAGGGCCAGGAGTTTGGACTAGTGGTAAAGTGCTCGCACAGCATGCATGAAGACGCGGGTTTAATTCCTTGGTACCACATATATAGAGAAGCTGGAAGTGGTGCTGTGGCTCAAGTGGTATAGCTTTGGCCTTGAGAAGACCCAAAGACAGTGCTCAGGCTCTGAATTCAAGTCCTGAGACTGGCAAAAAAAAAAAAAGAAATATACCAGAACCAAACATGGGAAGGGGTAACAATGTTCAAGAAGTAATATAACCAGTACATGATGAACATAACTATAACCTCTCTGTACATCACCCAAACAATAAAATAAACAAAAAGAAATATACCAGGACCAAAAGAATATTACAAAAGGACTGAAGTGGCTTACACTTGTATTTTATTCCAGTGACATGGTTTTATAAACAGAAAATTATTTTATAGATGGGTATTACTTTACATTTTTTTTTGCTTCAGAATGTACTTGAGTGGTCCATTACAAATGATGTTAGTACAAATAGAGTTATGTTCCTTATTTATTTTTAAACACATCAGAAAGAGAAAAAGAGTTGGAATATAAACTAATTTGAGGTCATATTGATAATTATTGACGTTCATGGGAATTTATTATACTGATTTCGTTCTGATGGGGAATGTTGAAAATTTCCCCAAATAAAAAGATTAAAAGGGCATGTACAGAATGATAAAGAATAAAATGACTGAGTGGCTCAAGTGGCAGAATACCAAACTTGAGTGAAAAAAGCCAAGTGAGAGTGCAAAGCCCTGTGTTTAAGCCCCAGTATACACACAGAGATATGTACACAGAGACATGTACACACACAAGGGATAAAGAGAGGGCTGAAGGGTGCATACTAGAGGTATCACTAAGTTTTTATCAGGTGTATTTTTAAAGTTTTTTTCAATCTTTATGTCTCATTTTCTTCTATTTTTAAGTGAACATATATATTTCTTGTACTTTCTTATACTCATTGTAACAAAAACATTTTAAATTGAGTATATTTTGAATCCTGACATTTCCTTGGTAATCTTCTGAATTTTATCCAGCATGGTAATCTCTGAAAATAATGGTAATATTATCTTTATTATTTTCAAAAAGCATAAAAGGTCAAGGCCACGTATGAGATCAATTTACATATAAGATCGAGTACTTTATGATATATATCATTGATAGAAGTCAGATTAGTTAAGTTTACAGAGAGTCATTTAAACATATTATTTCATTTAATCCCAAAGAGATATTCTTCCTTTTATACATAAACAAACTGCAACTCAGAAGAGCATAGAAATTTTGCTTCAGATGGGCAGGTAGGAAGTGATAGAGTTCCCATGTAGAAACGTTTTTGTGATGTGAGAATATTCAGCTTGGAAGACAGCCTGTGTGCATGGTAGACGGAGCAGTGTCCTGAGGCTGGATAGACCTTGTCATGCAGAAAAACAATGCAAAGCAAAACACCCTCAAACAGATAAACAACAACAAAAAATCCTTGCTTCTTTGAGTGAACATTAGATATAAATCAGAAAACCTTTTGACTGATCGAAGTTGCTATCACAGACATCTGCTGTCCAAAGATCTAAGGCATTTTGAAATAGAAAATGTCTCTTATCTCAGACCTGCACCCATGTAATATCCACATTATCATGTCTTTCCACCAGCTATCAAGCACATACATTTGTAGTCAGGAAGTGGAAGCTAGGTTACGTCCTTGAAAAATGCACCTGGCTTTACCTCCAAGTCAGGTCTCTGGAGGGACAATTGATGACAAACAAAATGTACATTGGCTGAACTTATTGTTCCAAGTGACCTTTCACTCTGTCCTGAGTGAAGCCATTAGCTAGTGGTTAATATTCACTTGGGTTGTTAACTAGAGCTCTTAACTAGGGACAGGGTTTGCAATCTGTTAATATTTTCTTACCACTTTGTTAAGCAAGCTAAATTCATCATTAGCGGGAGCAATATAAATTAGGTACTTCAATTAGCAGTCCAAATGTACAACTTTATAAGAGGTTATCTTTCATGTCTTTTCCCCTCATGAATGTAATTATGTGCTTTGGATAACCATAGCCAAAGGGGGGAATCTGAGAACTGAAAAAAAAAGCACTCTTGCTTAGTCCAACAGAAATAGAGTACCATGTAATTAATTAGAGTGGTTCTGGGTGGGTAAAACCATTTGGTGGGAAAAGAGAGACTATGTAGAAATACTATTTAGTATCTTGTCCTTTATGGAAATCATTATATAAATTAAATTCGCAGAGTACATGCAGGGTATTCAAAAACATGTCCAGAGGAGTCACAGCTCATTGGTACAGCATTCAATTGCAAAAACATGCCATTTCTTAAGAAATGAGTATCTGTCAACATCAGAGAATGGATGTGGATCTTTTATCACTGATCTGCTGTTAGCTTGTCTGCTCGCATGGGCGTTCATCCTTCCCAGAGCTCCTATCTTACATATTATGTAGATGTCGATCTGACTCTTCCCATCCTGTGATTACTTATCAGTCTCTGTTTGGTAACCATATCATCTGGCATGTAATAGGTACTTAATAAATGTTAGCTGAAGGATCACTTCACATTTCCTTTTTTCTGTTATTAAATTTCAGATTGACCATCTAATTTCAGCTAATCAGAGTTAAAATGGAATATTTAGAGTCATTCTAAATTTTGTTATCAGAAAATTTGGGATCTTTCCAGACTCCATGTGCTCTTTATCTTTCCACTACCCTTTAATCCGATCTCCAATTAAGCACCATAGATTTCTTCCTCCTTGATAACTATTTGAGTGGCTACCATTTGTTTTATGCCAACAGCGACTGCTTTGGTTTGTACCAAGCTAACATTATTTATTCTTTGGATGACTGCTGCATCCTTCCAACTAGTCTCTCTCCATTCATGAAGGATGATTCTTCATCAGTTCAAATTTTAACTGTAGTCAAGGACCATTTCTCTTAACTATGACATTGTCTAGTTTACTGTGGGTTTTGGGCAAAGTCAGAACTCCTCATTTTCATATGCATGCCCCTTCAGTTACAATTCATTTCTATTCACTCCTTTGGTGTTAAACTATTTACTCTTTTTTAGAGTTCCATAACCTTCCTGCTTCAAAGGACTTGAACTGTTCTCATATCTTCCCCTTACCTCTGCCTCCACAAACATGGATTTACAAATGTCTCTTTTGTTGGGCTTCGATGACTTGAGTTACATATACTGAGGAGTGGGATTGCTAGATCACTTGGTCGCTCTACTTTTTTGCTTTTTGACATCTTCCTATCTTTTTATATAGTGTCTGTAGTAACTTACATATCTACCAATAAGAATAATATGTCATTCATTTTCTGCTAGATCCTTGCCAATATTTGCTAATTTTTTTAAAAAGTATTTTTTGATAGCAAGCAAAAAGCATGAGGTGAAATCTCATTACAATTTTGATTTGTATTTCCCTAATGTAAAGGCAGATTTTAAATCTGGCTGTATTCATTGCCATTCAGAGGCAAGGTGAATATGAAAATAAAGAAAATGCTGTATCTTCTTTGGAATTCCCCCAATAGGCATTATATTTTGAATTGATTTCCCTGAATGTTAAGTAGCTAAATAAGCATATCTGTGAAGTATATGCAAATTAGAAAGAACAAGGACTCAATAAATTTCTTGTACTCCCACTCACTTTAAGTAAGAAGCATTGCTATTATCTTTGATATTCTGTGGGTCTCTTTGTAAAGACCACCTTCTTAGCTCTCTTCTGAGGAATCACCATACTGAATTTTTAACATTTTTCCTACAGTTCTTTATAGTCTGCCAATTATTGATTTCATATGTCTTGGCATTTTTCTATAGAAGAAAGTATATTATTTATAATTTATATTTAGATTCTTAAATCAATAAATATTCCTGTGACAGAATC
Organism: Megascapheus bottae; assembly: GCF_031878675.1. Lineage (NCBI taxonomy): Eukaryota > Metazoa > Chordata > Mammalia > Rodentia > Geomyidae > Megascapheus > Megascapheus bottae. The sequence goes on along the minus strand of NC_143517.1, from coordinate 30,319,696 downwards.
ATGTTGTTTCATATAGCAGTAATTCAAGAGTTTCACTTCTGTAGTATAACTTATTATTTGACTAAACCAATTAAAAATCAGCTCATATTGTTATACTGTTTTTTTCTTTTTATTGTGAAGTGAGAGCTTGAATTCGGGGCCTTTTATTTTCTTGGCTTACTTGCTGACAGCTGGCATTCAGCTCCTTGTAACACACAAATTTCTTAGGTGGCTTCCAGTCTCACAGACTTTTTAATTCAGGCTGGGTACAGAATACAATCCTCTGGATCTCAGCCTCCTGAGTAGCTGAGATTACAGGTCTGAGCCAGTAGTGCCCAGCTACAATTCTATTTTTGTTGATGTTGTTGTTCTAAGTTTTTACTATTAGAAATTATTTTGTAAACATCCTGGTATAGCTCTGATACAGGAGTAAATACTTTTTTTCCCTATCTCTAATACAACTCTACAGAAAATAATGCTTGGGATAAGCAATTATTACTTATAATTTTGTATTTAGGTGATAACACACAGTTCTGTTTCAGTCTGTGGTTAGAATTCAGTGGGGCATTCTTAAACTGAGTAGTTTTCATGATTTCTGCCTTCTGTTATAGATACCAAACATGGTGTAAAAACTTGTGCTTGGAGTAACTGTAATGTTTAATCAAATATTAACTAACTTACTTGTGGCTCTTTATTCATGTTGGTTTGATTTGTGTTCTAGTGGCCAGGTTGTAAATGTGTTTAATAAGTATATTTGAGCAGTTAGCAGATTCTCCCTCAATACTGAATGATAATAACATGAATAGTTTTCATGATTTGCTACTGTTATGTTGATCTATGTTTTCTTGTTTTAATTGTCCCAGTGTTTCCATGCTCCCTTCCATCCCTCCCCCAAATGGATAAGCTTACAAACAAGACAAAAATAGGTAAACAAAATCAGCATCAAGGGAAAAAGTAAAAAACTATAGTAAAAAAAGAACAATATTATTGTTCTTTGTGATGGATAAGTACAATTCCATTGTGTGTATATACCACATTTTCTAGATCCATTCATCCATTATGAAGCGTCCAGTTGATTCCATATTTTGGCTAGGGTAAACAATATAATTGTGCTGGTAGCTTTAGTGTGGCCTGTTTTGTGGTCTATGGGATAAAAGCCCAGGATTGGGATTGCTTGGTCATAGGAAAGCTCTATGTTGAGTCTTTTGAAGAGTCTCTATACTGCTTTTCAGAATGATTCAACATGTTTACATTCCCACCAACAGTACAGTAGCACTCCCCTACCAGCGTCTGTGATTTAGTTTTCTCACTGCTGACCATTCTAACTGGGATTAGGTGGAATCCTCATTGTTCTGATTTACTTTTTATTTTTTTGCTTGTTTTTTGCTTTTTTTTTGCTTTTTTTTTATGGCTAGCAGTGTCAAACCTTCTTACTTCTACAAAACATAACATACAAAACATAACCTATAAACATAACACATAAAAATTGGCATTGCTTTGAAAACTCACAGAGACCTTTTTAAGATTTCTGTAGATGAAATAAAGTACCAGAAAGTTCTCAGATTGGATTATTTTGATCAACCTCCAGAGCTACTTGTCTGCTCCCTCTAGCATCCTTCTCATTTGGGGAACCATCTGTATCTGAGTCGTCTGTGATACTGATTAACCTCTTCACTTAGAAATTCTGAAGGTGGGCTCAGAAATCTGGAATTACATAGTTCTTCTGGTGATTCATATGCTTTTAAATCCTGAAATATAAATCCAAAATACAGAGGAAGCACATTCAGGTTTAATGTGACACCAGACTCATTCTTGGGAGATTTGTAGTATTCTAAACATATAATTAACTATACACACAAGCATGAAAATTCGGTACAAATGTGTGTGGTAATCTTTATTAATGTATCATGGTTTGGTAGATCCATCTATATCTTTCCTTCTCCTCTCTATTTCACTGTGTGATTTCTCAATGTCATCTGCCTTCCTAAGGTACATCTGTCTTCTTGACATCTAAGTCAACCTATTTTTTCTTCTTTTATTTTCATTTTCCATTTATTTTCACTTCTTTCCCTTTCTCCCTCTTTTCCTCATTTCCTCCCTCCGTTCTTCCTACTTTCCATCCTTCCTTCCTTCTTGTTAAAGGGTATTAAAGAAATGATCTTATGTAGCTTAGACTGGCTTTGTAATCACAAACCTCCTACCTAGGCCTCCCCAGTGCTGGAGGACAAGCATGACTCACTATGCCCATGTACACCTGTAATTTAGCCAGGAAAAATAGAGGTTACCGGGGAAACAATCTCAACTTCGACTTCTTTCCCCTGTGCTCTGATCCTTTATGGCAGCTCAGTTTTCCTTCTTTGTCTAGTCTTCCTCAGCAGAGAGGACTGTAGGTCCATCTGATGGCAATAGATTCAACTGTGTTCTCTGCTTCTCACTTCCATCATTTCTGCCATTTCTGTGGCTAAGCTCCATTAGTCCTTCTTGCCCCTCTCTTCTGGCTCCTTCCTTTAACATATAAGTACCCTCATATGTGGTCTCCTAATTGCATCTCAGAAGATGGAAAACCAGGCTTCTAGGAAAACAGGCTGTATTGTCCCTGCCCATTTTCACACCTGGGGCTCACTCCTTGCAATACCCCTAAGTTTCCTCTTTCCTAAATTTCTCTTGCCCAGATCCCTAATGATCTTTTAAGGACAAACTCGGGTGAGGTCTTTCTAGCTGATGTTGGATCCTCTCTGTTCTTGTTACCTTTGCCCTTCTTTGTTTGTCAGAGAACTCCTCTCTCCCTCTCCCCCTCCCCCCTCCTCTCTCTCTCTCTCTCCTCTCTCTCTCTCTCTCTCCTCTCTCTCTCTCTCTCTCTCTCTCTCTCTCTCTCTCTCTCTCTCTCTCTCTCTCTCTCATCTCTCTCTCCTCTCTCTCTCTCTCTCTCCTCTCTCTCTCTCTCTCTCTCTCTCTCTCTCTCTCTTCTCTCTCTCTCTCTCTCTCTCTCTCTCTCTCTCTCTCTCTCTCTCTCTCTCTCTCTCTCTCTCTCTCTCTCTCTCTCTCTCTCTCTCTCTCTCTCTCTCTCTCTCTCTCTCTCTCTCTCTCTCTCTCTCTCTCTCTCTCTCTCTCTCTCTCTCTTCTCTCTCTCTCTCTCTCTCTCTCTCTCTCTCTCTCTCTCTCTCCTGGTTGTGGTTTTGCTTTACTGCCCCATTTGTAAGACTGATTCTTTCTTCTCAGTTCTTTACATTCTTATCATTGCTGTGCAGAGTTCAAATGGACTTCCTCTTCCAAGGTCACCAGTTTTGCTGTTCTAAGTACATAGTATGGTTATTGTAAGGAGCTTACATTTTACTCAGAGTGGTATGAATATCTGTTAGAGGCATGAAAGGAAGAGTGAAATAAGTGAACATCATGTTAAAAGGCTCACTGTTGGATGCAGCATAGCAAGTAATAAGAGGAGGCCAAGTGTGCAAATGGGGAGTCTATTGAGAATTCCAGAGGAGAGGTGATGGTGGGTTGGGTCAGGGTGGGGAGAAGTAGTCAGACTATGGGTATGTTTTGCATATCCATCTTTCTTTTTTTCATATATTTTTATTGTAATTAATAGAAGGGTTACATTATATTCACCAGATAGAAGGTGCATTACTTCACAAACACTGATACCCTTTCTCATGTCTTGGTCCCCATTTCCCTACCCACACTCCCGCCCCTCATTTTGTTTTCCCCCCTTCCCTATCCTATTTCAAATAACCAAATAAATATATATACAGTATATCAGAGAACAAGGTAAAATACTGTAACAGTGAGAATGGGATACCTCTTGGCATATGATAGTAATTTAAGATACATTTGTTGAATGGAAGAATGCACAAATGGCTAATCAAATTTGATAGATAAGACTATACAATTATTTTCAGAAAATCGCAATTCTCTTTTCTTTTTCTTTTTTCCAAACTTTATTCTGAAAATTTGTCAGAATGACTAATACTCTATTTCCTGATGGTAAAGGCAGAAAGGAAAGGAACACACAGTATCAAGTATCTGGTCTGGTTTTCGGTAGGCACATGTAGCAGATGTCCCAGTATTTTCCTCCCTCCTGCTTTGGGCTTGAAGAGGAAAGGGACAGGATAATACAGTCCACAGGAAATTCTCGATGACATTCAAGAATAACACCAAAGCTGCTGTACAGCTGGTGAGACAAATGAGAAAAATAAACTCAGTGATTTAATATAAACTGCCACTTGTTCCTGCAGAAAAGAAACGTTGTACAGGTGTTCACTGAAAATGGTGTGGCCTGTTGGGATACATACAGGCTTCTGATAATATGATTTCTACTCGGGTTCTGCTTTTCTTTCCTGACATGGCCTGAGGCAGGTTGCATCCATCACAGGCATTTATGAATTGAAGGAGGAAAGGAATAAGATGACCAGTTTTCTTAGAGGAATTGACCATGTGATGTGAAGAGTAGGTCATACTATCCTGGTTTCTAGGTTCTGAGGTGACAGAAGTGCTATCAGAAGTCAATAAAGATCAAAAGATACCATTAGGTATGAGAAGGGAAAAGAATTGGAGTCAAAGAATTGTTGACTCTTTTGTTGATATTATTTATGAAACGAGACCCTTGTGTGAAGAGAAACAATAAGTTTCAGCATCTTGTTTTGACAAACTCTTGTTCACTGTAGTTTCAAAAATGTAGCTCAGGACAGAGGAATGGGAATAACTAAAGCATTTTTTTCTGTATTCTACCAAAGCCTGTTTGTGAAAGGTTAGAATTAAGACCATAGTCTCTCTTCTTTCTTTTCATTCAGTCCTTTCCCTCACTCTGGTTCTTCTTATTTATTTGAAATAAGATGCTCATAGGATCCTGCTGTATGCCAGGCTTTGGTGCACGCATAGAAGACAAAGCAGGGTTTGATGACCCCATTATCTTAGGGAACATTTGATCTAACCCTACAGGAGCAAAGCTACTAGAGTCAGAGCTCTTTCACACTGGGCAATCAGATCAGGCATTTTTTAGGTGGGAACATTTTCCTTTCTCTTTATCCCATTTTCTACTGGAGTTCAAGCTCCAGGACTGGCAAAAAAAAAATGGTTGGGTTCTTATCAGGCAGATTAGGAATTATTTGAAAACCACATGTTTCAAAATTAATGAACTTTTAGACAGAGGATTGTTACCTGAGAACATATTATAGTCAGAGTCATTTGTTTCTTTTTATTCTGTGTGAGCATGGCAGTCCTCTAGTAAATGTGTTTAAAATGACCGAAGAACTACAATGCCCTGTAATTCAGCATTATTAAAGGGTGACTATTAACATGTATATTTGACCTTGACTCATGAGGAATTGCTGTTTGTCATTTATCTTATTGCACCCAATTGTGAACATGGGTATTTCTTCCTGAGTATTCGGGGAAGAAAACCATGTTTTAACAAGTGATAACACTTAGACTCACATCAGGCTCCAATTTGCTTCTGATATATAGTATAGTATCTATTCCCAGCTTTAAAAACCAAGCTTCTAATGTGATTTTTATTGTTATTATTAAGTAGGTGTATAAAGAGGATGCAATTCCTTAGGTTATGAGTGCAGTGCTTTTTGGCCAATATCACTCCCTCGTTCATTCTCCTCAATTGTCCCCCTCCTGTCCCTACCTTTAAATCACATTTTTCATTTTTGTTGACATAATATACACTGAATATAGTGACTACATTTGCTCACCCTTCTTCCCTCCATTTCTGTGGCCCCTCCTATGTGACTTCAATATTTGGGTATGTATATGTGCATGTGTATACATGTGTGTTTGTATGTGTGAGTGAAGATAATGTCTCTGGTGAGTTCAAAGTTATGTAAAAAGCATTGCTTGCCATGTTTCACTTTCTCTTTTGAGCAGTTGGCTCTTCTCTTTTGCATCTCTAGTGTTTGGGTAGAAATAAAGAAAGGACATACTCCAAATGAATTAGAAAAGTTAATTTTTACTGTGGAACAGATGCCATAAATACAGGTTGTCTCTGCTCTCTGTGCTCCCAGTAGGAAAGACATACACAAAACTTATTAAATTGCATCTACTCATTCAATGAGCAGAACATCTCCCAAGTTCCCATTCTCAGAAACACAACACCAAGAGTTTGTTGGGGAGGCACGGGGGCTGCCTGTCAGGGGCTGTGTGTATCTTCACCCAAGCTCAGACAGTTTGTGGGACCCTCTGCCCCTGAAGCCAATGCTGGCTGACATTTTTTACAACAAGAAAGTAAGGAAAGGGGCTGGAAATGTTGTTTAGTGATAGAGTACTTGCCTAATATGCATGAAACCCTGGATTTAATTCTTCAATGCCACATAAGCTGAAAAAACCAGAAGAGGAGCTATAGCTCAGGTGGTTAGAGTGACAGCCTTTAGCAAAAAGAAGCTCAGGGGTAGTAATTTCTTCCCTTTACTTATTTAAGCCTAATCACATGTAGGTCCAGACAATTATTTTTACAGATCTGCCTACAGTTACCATTTAAACATCATGGAAAGCTGGGTGCAGACTCTTCCCTTGTCACAGAGCAGCTGAGTAGAAGCAGCTGAACTCTCTCCACAGCTGTCCAGTCACAACTGGTAAATTAATCATCAGTAAATTCTCCATGTCAGACTTCTGATTGGTACCAATAGGATTGACTGCCTTCAAATTGAACATAAAGTCAACACTTCATCAAAAGCTACAAATGATTTCACAACCAGAAATCACATACAGGGCTCTGTTTTCTCCATGTACCTCCATCTTCATTTGGTCCAGGAGAGAAACTGGCTTTTAGTAATAACTGTTACTAAAACCTCAAATGCAGAAAACACAAATCAGCTTGACAAGAGTGGATGAATGATAAATGTTATCTTTTGCCACCAGATGTGAGGAGAGCAGTGATAGAGTTTGTGAAGGAGTTAGACTGCTGTCAGGGAGAATAGAAGGCAGAACTGAACTATAAGGATGTGTCTGTCTAACTTGTGAAACTGAAGTCCATGGACTTTTAGGACACTCAAGCCAAAAAAGCATCTAAAAATTTCATGACTCATTTTCTCTTGAGCTTGAATAAAACCTGAGAGTCAGGCCCAGTGGCTCATGCCTGTAATACTAGCTACTCAGGAGGCTGAGATCTGAGTTCAAAGCCAGCCTGGCCACTAAAAAGTCCATGAGATTCTTATCTCCAATTAATCACTAGAAAACCAGAAGTGGCACTGTGGTTCAAGTGGTAGGGCAGTAGCCTTGAGCTGAAGAGCTCCGGGACAACACCCAGGCCCAGAGTTCAAGTCCCAAGACTGAAAAAGGTCTTATGTGGTTACTGTATCTGATTTTGTTACCTGGTATATTGTATATACGTTTATTTATTTGAAATAGGGAAGGATATGGGGAGTGAGGGGGACAAAAACATGAGAAGGGGTAACAGTGTTCAAGAAGTAATGCACTCACTACCTGGACAATGTAACTGTAACCTCTCTATCCATTACCTTGACAATAAAATATAGTAAAAGAAAAAAAAAGAGGGAAAAAAGCCTTTGAGTACAAACACATGGCTTCTTTATACCTAAATATAGCTGGGAAAAGGAAATAAGTTCTTCAAGTAACTGACGTGAGCAGCAATTAGAAACTATAACAAAGACTAATGACTCATTCTATTTATTTATTTTGTTTTCTTTCTATTTTATTTTTTATTTTTTTGTGCATTGTGGGGCTTGAACTCTGGGCCTGGCCACTGTCCTTGAGCTCTTCAGCTCAAGGCTACTGCTCTAACCAAGTTGAGCCACAGTCCCACTTCAGATTTTCTGGTGATTAGTTGGAGATAAGAATCTCATGGGCTTTTCTGGGTTTGAACTGTGATACTCAGATCTCAGCCTCCTGAGTTGCTAGGATTACAGGTGTGAGCCACTGGTACCTGGCCCTTTCTTTTAAATACGCTTTATTGTTCGTGTAAAGGTGCTATAGAGGGGTTGCAGTTACATAAGTCAGTTAATGAGTACATTTCTTTCTGAATCTTGTAGTCCCTTTCCTTGTTCTCTCACAGTATTTCCCTTCTGCCCCAACTACAAGTTGAATAGTTCATTTTTCACAGAGTGACTAGTGATTACCACTGCTGTGTTTGTGCACTATGTCTCACTTTTTGTGTCCCCCTTACCCTTCCAAAGTCAAATGCAAAAGACAACAAAACAGGTAACAAGATCGTTTGTTTCCATTTCTTCTAGTCATTTTCATTTTGAAAAAATATTTTATATGAAATATATGCATATAGCTATTGAGCCTTTATGTTCCTCTCCTAAGAATATCCTACTGTGGTCTCACTGTATAAATGTCTAGAGATGTGTATAATTTATCATGTTCAAATGTATTTTTTTAACCATCCAGTGTGTTTACTTATAGATTTGTAGACACATTCTTGTTACCACAAATGAGGAAAACCGTAGCACCTGGCTTACTTTACTTCATGTACCATTTCCAAGTCTTTCCATTTCTTTGCAAATGGCACAATAACATTCTTTCTCGTAGATAAGTAGAATTCCATTGTGTATATATACACCACATTTTCTTGATCTGTTCATCCATTGAGGGGCATCCATGCCGATTTCATATCTTGGCTGTGGTACGCAATGCTGCAATGAACAGTGTGTTCTGGTAGCTTTAGTGTGGCCTTGTTTGTGGTCTATGGGATAAATGCCCAGGAGTGGGATTTCTGGGTCATAGAGGATCTCTATGGTTAGTTTTTCGAAAAACCTGCATACTGCTTTCCAGAGTGATTGAACAAGTTCATATTCCCACCACCATGTAGTAGTGTTCCCTACTGGCCACATCCCTGCCTACATCTGGGATTGTCAGATCTCTTGACAATGGCCAACTAACTGGAATGAGGTACAATCTCAAAGTTATTTTGATGTGCATTTCTTTTATGGCCAGAGATGTTGAATATTCTTCATATGTTCATTGGCCATTCTTATTTCTTCTGAAAAGTCTCCCTTTAAGCCTTTAGCCTGTTTATTAATTGTGCTGTTGATTTTTTGACGGTTTACTTTTAGATGGTTTAATTTTGTGAGCTTTAAATGTATTTTAGAGATGAGGCTCTTGTCTAATGCATAGATGGTAATAATCTTCTCTGATTCTGTAAGCTTTCTATTTATGATCTACATTTTAAGTGGAAGAGACTATTGGGTGAGAATAGTCAAGTTCTTCAGGAAATTGCTGGCCTTGACACAGAGCTTGTGCCTGTAGCAGTAGCTTGCCTTTTTTTTTTTTCTTTTTCAGTCATGGGACTTGAACTCTGGGCACTGTCCCTGAGTTCTTCAGCTCAAGGCTACCGCCCTATCAGTTGAGTGACAGCGCCACTTCCGGTTTTCTGGTGATTAACTGAAGAGAAGAGTCTCAGAGACTTTCTAGTGCCCAGGCTGGCTTTGAACCATGATCCTCAGATCTCAGCCTCCTGAGTAGCTAGGATAACAGGCCTGCACCACCTCACCTGGCAGCAGTTTGCCTTTGTGTAGTTACTTGTTTTCACCTCAACTTCATCATCTGTAAAATGGGGATTTTAAATGCCCTTGTCTTCTGAGAGGAGGTTCACCAGAAAAGTGAATTAAGGTAACACAAGCAAAGTATTTAGCGCAGTGCCTGGCATATAGTGATTATTTAGTAACTATTGAATGTTGTGATGTTGATGTTACTGCTGACAATGATGATGAATGATCACAAGTATCATTTAGCTGAACAAATATTTTTCCAAAGAAGATATGTGCCAACAGGTACATGAAAATGATCAGTGGCAATCATGACCACCGAGATGCAGGTTAAAACAGTTATGAAATAACACCTTATGCCTATTAGGGTAGTTACAATGAAATATCACTTTACAGCTGCAGGGTAGTTAGGAGAAGATATAGCAAGTTTGGTAAAGGTGTGCAGAAAAGGGAACTCTAGTTCACTGCTGCTGAATATAAGTTGATACAGTCATTGTAGAAAACAGCATAGAGGTTTCTAAAGGAATTAGAACTGTCATATGACACAACATATCTATACATGTATGTATCTAAAGAAGATGAAGCCATCCCTCCTATCAATACCTCTACATCATGTCCATTGCAGCATTATTCACAATAGCCAGGATATAGAGACAATCTGTGTCCATCAGTGAATAATGTGGTAGATACTACTGAGGATGCATGGATAAGAAAGTGATATTTATATTCAATAAACACTATTGAGGAGATCCTTCCATTTGTCCCAATAGACTGAAAGGTAAGCCAGACACAAAGAAAACAAATATTGCATAACTTCACTTACATGTGATATCAGATATAAATCAAGTCTTCTGAGATAGAGAATATGTTAGTTTGGAGATGGAGAAAGGGGAAGAAATAGGGAGACGTAGGTCAGAGGATACAAAGTGGCAGATGAACAACAAAACAGTGAGCAAACTTGGGGGATGAAGTTGGAATGACATTTGTATAAATAAGTTTATTTTAGCTACTCTTGTCATAGTAACCAATAGCTTAAATGACAAATATGGTTATTTGCCTAATAGTCATTAAACTATTTGTATCTCCTAGCATCATTTTATAAGCCTAGAATATATAGATTTTAATTTTCATGGTCTTGTAATTTTTAAAACAAGTACAGGACTTATATTGGTTGGTTTTAATGTTGCATCTGCACCTATTGCATCTGTTTGTCTATCTTTCTCTTTATATCTATCTATCTATCTATCTATCTATCTATCTATCTATCTATCGGTTTCTCTAAGTGAATAAAAATATTGATCATATGTCATAATCCCAGGAAATAGGCCCAAGGTCAAGGTCAGCAAACATTCTTGAACATAAAGTTGACATAACAAGTATATACAAAAGAAGCAAAAATTAGGAGTAACCCAACCATTCTTGGTATAAAATGTTTCTGTCCTAAGTATAAACCCATGGAGAAAGAGACCAAAGAACTTTACAGTGATTCTTCAGGCTCAATGATCAAATTCTACCCAATTTCTTTCCTTTTTTCTTCCTCTCCATATATGCTTTTATTCTTCCTAAGCCAGGTTCTTTCTCATGAGAAATTGTAAGTAAAAGTCTGGGCTACATGAAAGAGGATCTGAACCAACCTCCAATATTGAAAACAAAGAAAAATAAAGAAAAAGGAAAACCGTATAAATTTAGAGTATCTTCTATGTTTCATTGACTGGAGTAAACTACTAATGTTTTCTTATAACATGTGGAATTATTCAGAAAATAAGTTAACATATAGCTATTACCTAATAATGGGAAGAAACTTAGTATAGTACGCTTTCTTCTTTTGTAGAAAGGGAAAAAACCTTAAAAAATAGTTACTGCACTCTTTCTATTCCCGTAACCCTATCTTAACCCTAGCCCATCTCTTTCATGTTCTGAAGCCACTATAAAAACATTCTAAAACTGTCTTTCTTTTTACCTATTTCCATATTACTTCACAGTTAAACCTAATGTTCACTTAAGCAGATATAAGATTCAATGCATGGGGGAGGGAAATGGGGACCAAGACATGAGAAATGGTATCAATGTTTGTGAAGTAATGCATCTTCTATCTGGTGAATATAATGTAACCCTTCTATTAATTACAATAACAATATATGGAAAAAAAGATTCAATGCATATCCTACAAAATTTAAGGAAATCGAGGGAGGGGCAGCCTTGGGAGGGATGGGGAACACTGATGAAAGGGAGGCATCAAACAAGATGTATTATATTCATAAACAGATTTGCTGGATGCTGATTCCTTTGTATAACTACTTAAAGATAGGAAAATATGATTGATGAAAGAGAAAGAGAGAGTAGACAGAAGTTGAAGTAAAAAAGAGGATAGCTTCAAAATAAAAAAAAACTGCAAGATTTCATGAATAGAAGTTTCACAGAGTAAATATGTGTGTGTGTACGTATGGATGACTGAATGTATGTGTGTATAATAAACTCATACAATACAAAAATTGCAAGGAAACATTTCTCTTTCCTTTAGAGGAATAATAATAATTTATTGAAAGGAATAATAATTTATTGAGAGGTCAATTAAGTAAAGTATAAACAAGCATGTACCAAGCTGTGCACCAGTGTCTCACATGTATAATCCTAGTTACTCAGGAGCCTGGGATCTAAGGATCAAGGTACAAAGCCAGCCTGGCAGGAAACTCTGTGACACTCTTATCTCCAATAAACTACTTAGAAAAAGCTGGAACTGGCTCTGTGTCTCAAATGGTAGAGTACTGACACAAAAAAAACCTTCAGGGACAGTGTCCTGGCAGAGTTCAAGCCTTAGGACTGACAAAAAAGAGAAAGAAAGAAAGAAAGAAAGAAAGAAAGAAAGAAAGAAAGAAAGAACCAAATATAATAAAGAAAAATATTTATATACTATTTATAAAATTACTCAATATAAATTGTCTAGTTCCCATGATATAACAAAGCCAATGGCCAAAGAATATACAAGGATAAAAAATTGTAATACACAAAAAAGCAAATGTGGTAGTTGTACTTAAAGTTGATAGAGAGCTCTAACACAACAAGACAGAAATAAATGAATAATCAAATGGGCAGCATAAGGGGAGCTGAAAAGTAGGGAAATCAATTATCTTCACCAAACACCAATAAAGTACAAATTGAGCAAATATAAAATGTTCTTTAAAAAAAAACCCATCAGAATGACAAAATAAGCAGGGATTTAAGACTTACGGAAATGAAGAGTGTATAAATTGCTTAAGTAGATTTCCACAGAAATTTGGAAGTTTTCATTCAAGTAAGTATCTCCTGCAGCAAAATCCTCCCACATATGTACAAAGTGATATTTACCAGAATAGTCATTTCATAATTACTGGGAAAAATGAAAATTGCTGACCACCTAAGAGAGCTGATGAATAGATTATGGTACAGTCATCTGAAATAATGATGTAGTGGTTAAAGGAATGAGGAAGATCTATATTTGGAAATGAGAAAGAGCAATTTAAAAGAAGTTGCTCAATTGAATGAACAGTCTGATCTCACAAACAAACCTAAATAAAGTCTCATAACACTACATATAAAAACCATGTGCCTACACGTATGTAAACATATAGATAGTGGCTTGAGAATATCTAAGACAAATTGTCAATAGCGGTTGTTAACACAAGGGAGGAGGAGCAATGAAAACTTTGGAGGTACCTGAACTTGACCTGCATTTTTATAATCTTTTTTTCTGCTTAGGTGGTAAACAACAATGATTTTTAAAAAGCAAAGGATATATGTAAGGAGGTAAATCTAAACAGTTCATTTCACTGAGGGTGAAGAACTCTTGAGGTCTACCTGGCAAAGAAGACAAGGTGAAGAATTCACTCAAGGCATCAGGGAAGGTATACTTCACCTTTCTCAAGTTGCTCTGATATCAGTTATTATTGTTAAATATAATAGCTTATAGTTAAACCCTGATGGCTCACACCTATAATCCTAGCTACTCAGGAGGCTGAGATTTGAAGATCTTGACTCAAAGCCAGACTGGGACTCTTATCTCCAAATCACCTAAAAGTTAAAAGTAGAAACGTGGCTTAAGTAGTAGAGCACCAGGCTTGAAGGAAAGTGCCAAGGACAAAGCTCAGGCCTTAAGTTCATGCCTCAGTACTGCCACAATAGCTCTTTTGATTTGACAAAAAATTTTGACTTGAAATTTAATCAAGAAGCTGATAAGCTCTTTAGAATAATTTAGTAACTTAACTGGAAGGTAACCAACAGTTTGTGAACTAAGGGAAACAGCATGCTGAAAGATCCATGGATGGAGGAGAAGAAATCAAATCTGATGAAAGTGCAAGAATCAAGTAGGTAAGACAGCAGCATCCAGAGATTTGCAATAGAGCAAAACCTTGATACAAAAGGCCATATAGGAGGACGCTAAATAAAAGGATCTCTAGGATATAGAAACATAAGCCATATAATGAATGATTGTTGTTCTTAATATGCTATGCTATCTCTCATCTCTTTTGCTGTCCCTTGGTTTTCTCATATTGTTACAGTATCTCACTTTGTTACCTGATATATCGGATATATTTGTATTTGGTTATTTGAAATTGGATAGGGAAGGGGGGAAAACAAGATGAGGGGTGGGGGTTGGGGGGAGGGAAATGGGGACCAAGACATGTAAAAGGGTATCAATGTATGGGAATCAATGCACCATCTATCTGGCAAATATCATGTAACCCTTCTATTAATTACAATAAAAATATATGAAAAAGAAGAAAAAAAGACAGCAGCATCCAGAGTGGCATCTGTGCGAGTGTGCACATTTAGAATTAGTCTGCTGGGAATACTGGTATGAGAACTCACCTAAGCCTGGCTTTCTGGCTCACCCACCAGATGCAAGTGCATCAAATGGAGTAGGGCTAGAACAACATGATGTTACATATGTTGACTGATTTGCAGGAGTGGTCCAGTCTAATATTCTGATTCAATGTTAAATATTTGTTGTTGGTTTTTCTAGTGTGGGAGCTGGGTCTGAAATTTTACCTAGTCCAGCAGGGGTTTGCATGCTTCAGGTGACAGGAGTGATTTCTCAGTTGTTCAGGATTTTATTTTAGCTTTTCTTGTTTTCGTCCTTAAATAAATTTGTTATCTTCCTTGAAATGCAAGTGCAGACTGGGCCAAATTAGGCTTTGACTTCCAATAGGAAAGCTTATAGGAGAAAAGGAAAACCGCTAAGGAAAGGGAGGATGTGTAGGATCTCAATAATGCCACCCTTTTGTGATAGTTTACAGGTGTAATAATTAAGAATGCAGGCTAAGGATGTGGTTTATGCACCTCTGGAATGCTCTCCGTACACAGGAGATACAAGGAAAATCCTCTGTGCTTTTTTAGACTCTAATATGTTTCAGGCAAGGTTGATTAATTCATGGTCCTGGGAACTAGTTGGAGTTTGACATCCAGCTGGGAAGGGAATTATAGGAAGAATTATAATAGCTGACTCTGGTGCAGGAGCCAGTGAGCGATCAAAAACCTCTGAGTCAAAACATGGTTTGGGGGCATTCATGAGGCATTTCTGACTTTGGAGAGGAATGGTTTATTCAGAGGACTTCAGTGAAGACTTGCTTTAGAAACTACCTCTTCATGCTTTCTCCTTTCTCCTGCTGCTATAGAAACATATTTCAGGATCAAGAGAGGGTTTCTAGATTTTGCTAGTCTAGGAAACATACAATTTAATGTACAGAGTAAATACAACAAGAAGAGACATTTCAATAGCTAAGGTTTTAAGAAAGAATCAAAGTAAAAACCTATCCAAATTTCTATTTTTGAAGTCTTTCAAATACTGTTAGTTTGCTACGATTACCTGTTGTTAAACTCATCAAGAATGCAATGATTTTGATGTAATAAATTGTTAAGACTTAGGGGCACAGCTGGAGGATGAGGCAGTGACTAAGAAATATGTACCAGGGTAAGTATGAAGAAGATGCTAAAGATGAAGGATTCATTTCCAGTAGGGCATTTGAGAAGATGCAATGGAGGCAGAAAGGAAATTGCCTCTAGTTACAGAGACGAAATAAAAGACCAAGAAATAGATAAAGGTACCAACATGTTTGATATATGGGTCAAAAAGAAGGTAGATAATCCAGAAGTAAGGGAAATTAGGTTAGAGAAAGGAAATACATACCAAGAAAACACATATCAGAAGGAGGGAAGATTAATGGCAGAGCCAATGAGATGTTGTCTTGCAAAAATACTAGCTGTGATGATGTTATCTGTGTCACTCAAACAGTGTCAGAGTCCTTACTCCTCATTCAATTTTGATTCCTAAATGTGTGCTTCATCTCATCTACTTGTTACCTGAAAATGGTATGATATTTATACTGTAGTTAACCAGCTATGCCTTCCTTTAATGAGATCAAAATGATACATTTCATAGACTGGTCTCTTCATAAGGATATTTGGTCTCCAAATAATTAAAGTAGATATAAATTTGGATTGAATAATGGTGTCATATCTAAAATCACCATGAATAATTTTAGAAATAAAGAAGTGATTTAAAAATCAACCTTAGCAAAACTGTTTTACCTATTGTTTCCTTTAAAAGGTATAAGAAGATAAGCTCTGCCAAAAACTGTTTTCAAGTGAAATAAATTTAAATACATTTTCTTCTTTCTTGAAATTTGAAATTCACAGTTTGTGCAAAAATAATTTTCACTTGGCTGCTGGATTGGTAAATATTTGGAACACAAATGTAAAATATGTATGCCAAGGCTTTTTAAAAAAAACATAGCCTACTTATTATAATCCTTAGGTTCTCTGCACCAGCTGACTTTTATAGATTTATAATATTCCTAGGTTGACACAAAGTAATTATTTAGGTAACATTACCCCCAAAGGACTTTTCAGATCTCCCATTATTTATTTAAAAAAGAATCTGGGAGCCAGGAGTTTGGCCTAGTGGTTGAGTGCTTTCCTAGTATGCACAAAGACCTGGATTTGATTTCTCAATACCACATACATAGAAAAAGCCAGAAGTGGTGCTGTGGCTCAAGTGGTAGAGCCCTAGCCTTGAGAAAGCCCAAGGACAGTGCTCAGGCCCTGAACTGGCAAAAAAAAAAGAATCTGGGTTCAGTGAAAAAATGCATAAAAGAAGGAAAGCAAATTTAAGTTACAGTTGCATAGTCTACAAAGTAACAGCTCTTCAAAGACTCCATTGTTGTATGCACAGATTGTTTTGGATGGAAATGTTAATTTCTCTGTGTGGTTGTGTTTACATAAGACAATGGAATCAAGTACTTGCCTGTTTGTGTGAGGTAGTTGATTTTAGATCTGAAATATCAATGGTTGCAAGCATTTTATACAATTTCTGTTTTTTAATTTAAAAGTTTGCATGGATTTCTTGCTGATTAAAAGAATGCTCTTTATATGTGTTAGTGATGATTCTCCAAGGTGCTAAGCAGATGCTAAAACAGGGTGAGAAACTTCCCAGATTTGTTAAATAAGAGGGGAAATCACCTTGAAAATGGAGAGATGGGGACACCTGCAAACATAGCCTTTGGATAGCAGCTCTGAACTGACCTAGAAGGAGAGGAACAAATAAAGGAGTAGATAAACATTCTGAGCTTAGAACAATTTAGGTCCTTCTCATGGCCAGGCAGTGGTGGAATCCTGGGACAATAATGCACATTATAGCAGCCCTAGAGTCAGCCATTCTTGCTCAACTCTAGGACTCTTACCATGCTTGACTATTAGCAGAGGCAGTTCTGGAGAGTCAACTCTGAATGGTGAGGTAGATGATACAATGTGGCTACACAGGTACAGTTTCCAAACTCATGTAACAGTTCCTTTTCACATCAAGAAATACAATTCTTTCTTCAAAATGCCTGAAGATGAATAGATTAAAAGAGCAAGCTGCCTTTTGTACTACTTCAAATGTAATAAAAAAATTCATTTAGCATTGTCTTCTGTACTAGTGGGATATGTAGACCAAGTGCATGCTGTGAGCAATTCAGTGCTTAAAGGAGAGTACATTTACCCTGTGTGAAAGATCTACCAAAATTAATGCTTTTAATTACAGGGAGGTAACTTTTTTTAGGTCAAAAACTAGAACTGTTCTTTAAAGAGGAAGTACTTACTGCCAGAATTCCATTCTTCATTCAGGGAGGGCTCCTGTTAGGGATCAAACTCAGTGCCTGATATATGATAGGCCAGTACTCCACCACAGATTAAACCCCCAGTGCAAAAATATTTTAATCAGTGACAAAATACTGCCAGCAAAGGAGACAATATGTTTTCAAAATAATCAGTAACAAAGCAGAGATGACTTGCATGGCAGAGAACCAGCTATGAGTAAAATTATCCCAGTACCAGCAGACCAAACACACAACTTTAAACAGAGAATTCTGCAGATTATGACACACTTAAATGTAGTTTTGTGTGCTGAATGCATTTCCTCTGACTTTTGGAAAATGATTTCTTTAAATTTTGCTTCTGTCTTCTTTACCCCTTTCGTAACTTTGGTTTAATATATATTAACTCATCTCTTTACCCTCTTTATCTTTTAATTCTTGTCCATATTTTCCAATATTTTGTATCTCTGTGGTGTATTGCGGTTAACATTTTTTTCACAAATAGGCCCTTGATTTGTCATTATTAAAACTCTGAATTTTAAACAGATTCTTGGACTGGTGGTTTGTATCCAGCGGCTCGCTCTACTTTAAGCACAGGTCTCATCCTCAGTAGCTTTTCCGAGAACCACCTTCACCATGAAGCTCCAGGAGTCTTCCCAATTCAAACTTGGGCCTCTTCAGCATTTTTACTTTCCTAACGAAGACACCGTGGAGTGGATGAATAGACGGGCAGGCCTTTTCTATGTCTTTCCCAGTTCTGTCTGGAATGAGTTGATAACTACTTCTTTCAAGTCATTGGCCTGCACTTCTTGGGTCATGATTTCCATCCTCTTCTTACGGATCTGGAGGACCTGCTGACGCTGAGCGCAGGAGGTCTTGCACATCTCACCGTTGCATTTTTTACTCAAAGCAACCCAAAACAGACGAAGCAAAAACCCATCCGTAGTCTGGACATCCACATGAGCTCCCATTGTGGTCTGCCACTTTTTTTTTTTTGCCAGTCTTCGGCTTGAGCTCAGGGTCTGAGCACTGTTCTTGGACTTTCTCATGGCTAGAGCTCTACCACTTGAGCCTCAGCACCACTTCCAGTTTTTTTTCTATGTATGTGGTACCGAGGAATCGAACCCGGGTCTTCATGCATGCTAGGCAAGCACTCTACCACTAGGCCAAACTCCCGGCCCATGGTCTGCCCCTTTTTGACCAGGGAGCACGTTTTGTCAGGGTAAGACTCATGCCATGGAAGTTGGTCGGGCATGCTTGCCCTGAACATGCTCAATAACTAGCTTGAATTTTCTGAATGTTTCTTCATCATACGGCAGATCAACAAGGCTCACGCCCAACACCCGACCCTCAGATGCGATTTTCATTCCTCGATTCGTCCTGATTGGGGCTTTCCCAATGTTTCTTAATATTGAACATGGCTCAGGCGTTCACATCATCCCAGTCTTTCTTAGAAAATGGATCAACCATTTTTTTCTTGGCTCCTCTTTTGCTGCCTTTTGTAAGGCGCTTGTTCTTGCCAGCCGCCATGGTGCTGGTCAGAGAGCCAAAAGGGTGTGGTTAATATTTTGACCTATCTCATAGCTCAATAAAATTTCAGTTGTAGCTATTTTTTGTCAACCCTTCAGTGATTTTTTTAAAAAACATTTACCTCTAATTTTTCTATTATTTAATTTGTGTGTGTGCGCGTGTGTGTGCGCACAAATGCGCACAAAGATCTTTGGACTTCAAGTAGGGGTCTGGGCACTGTCCCTGAGCTTCTTTTCCTCAAGGCTAGAGCTCTACCACTTGAGCCACAGCACCACTTCCAGCTTTTTCTGTATATGTACTACCAAGGAATCGAACCTAGGGCTTCATGCATGCTAGATAAGCACTCTACCACTAGGCCACACCCTAGCCTTATTTCCGATTTTTAAATTGGGGATTCAAAAACATATTTGCTAAGGCAAACATCACTTGAGCCCTACTTTTTGTGATTATTTGAAGCCTATGATTGGTCGGGAGCACGGCCTAGTGGTTGAGTGCTTGCCTAGTATGCACAAAGCTCTGGGTTCAATTCCTTGGAACCACATACACAGAAAAAGCCGGGAGTGGTGCTGTGGCTCAAGTGGTAGAGCTCTAGCCTTGAGAAAATCCCAAGGTCGGTGCACAGCCCTGAGTTCAAGTCCCAGGACTGGCAGAAAATGAAGAAAGCAAGCCTATGATTAATGTGATTTTCACAAGGATTAGGCTATGGTGACCATATCTCTTAGGGAATTTCTCTCCTTGATTACTTTCCTCCTTAACTTCCCCGTCTACTTACCGTAGAGCTATGATAACCTTCCTTAGAGTCTCTCGAAGAAGAGTACACATTTGTGTGTGTGGTAACAGTGGAGAAGGAGGTGTTAAGACTTGGCTTAATTTTATCAGGAAATGTAACCCTTGGCATCCACCTCAATCTAGGGTTGATCTCTACTCAATTTACCAACTTCTGTTATCTAATCCCATTCAGCCCTCATTTATTAATTTCAGCAACCAATCTGGAGGCAGCTGAAACTCCAACACTTCTTATTTTCCTTTGGTCACAATTATCTCAACTTTTTGACATGTTAGTCCCTTAACTGTTTTGTAAATTTCTTCTTTCAGAAAGACTTAGTTTTGTGTTGCTGTCGAGTATTTTGTTTGCAGCAGGATCGTGTCCTTGAAAGCATAAACTAACTCTTGGCTCTTTAGTTCTTATGATAAAAATCAAAACCAGAAATTTAGCTAGTGGAAATAATTGGAACACATCTTTGAACATGGGAATGTAGCACAGAGTAGAAAAAGAGAATTAATTTGGCTAGTTATTATCTTCCATCTTTCCTAGTCGCACCTATATTTGAAAAGACATGGCATTTTATGATAAAAAGAACTTCCTGCTACTGGTAAGATATTTCAGATGTGGTTTATTTGGAATGCTGCTAAAACACAAAAAGTGTTACAGGTATATAAATAGTGCATGGTAAAACCTGCAATTTGAAGAGGAAGGGAATCTTTCAAATAGTAATCTTTATTAGTATTAACCAAATAATTTGGGGTGATAACTCTGAAGAACTCTTTTTTTGTTTGTAAAAGTTCTACTTTTAAAACATGAATGCATTATAAGATTAAAATAAATGGAAAAGTATGGAGAGACTGGGTGACAAAATTCAGATTGGAAGATGGATAGAACATTTGGCAAGCAGACTTTTTATATATTGACTAATGGACATTTAGGAGCATTATATTTTTGGTTATATCAGACCTTAATTCTTTCATAAAGATGTTCAATACAATAGTCCATCCTTTGAAAACTCCATATTTGAGGTCTTGAAAGCCTATTTTTATGTTGTGCTAATCTGAAATACTTGGCAAATTACTTTTACTAATCAAAATTGCTTCTTACTGAACATGAAGCAGGATAAACTGGGGAAAATGAGGACTGGTCAGCTTGCAGCAAAAATAGGAGATATTCCTTCATGTATTTCCCTTAAGATTAAGGGATCAAAAGTTATTTTAGGGAAAACACAGCAAGATAGCTTAAGGAAACTGAGGTATGGTGTAGGCAACTCAGATATATGGTATAAAGAAACATAAAAGTTCTCTTCTGCTTCAGGAAAAATGCTTCCCCCAAATTCAAGCCACCCTCTTCCCCAAAATGCAGATAGCAGGGCACCTTCTTGTCTCAAGGCTAAGCATGTGTTTTTATGGATGCATGCAGTCTTACCTGGAAACCCAGAAAGTAACACCAAGTGTGATGAGTGCAGAGACAAAGCACCTATCTTTATATAACTTTAAAGCCAACCCTCCTGCTTCAGCCATAGAAATACATTAACAGCCCCAGGAGCTGTGTGTCTCCCCCTATAAGAATACCCACACTTTGTAGAAGTGTGCCTCTGCCCTTCTATGTGTGTTTGTCTGCTTTTTGTCTGGCCTGCTTGTTTACCAAATAAGGCTCTGTCAAATTTTCTTACCATCATGACTTGTCTAGAAATTCTTATGCTGCAATCAAAGTCAAAGATTCTAAGTGAAAAGTCCCTTCTCTGTCTGGTGACAAGCATATTTAGTAGAAGGGCTTTCAAAAGCAAACAACCCATTCACTAAGGGACCAGAAGGGTGATGGGTCCTCAGCTAATAAGCACTGGCTCAAGTTATAAAGGACTGGAATTTTGTTGTCTTAAACAGGACACAATAGTGCTCGGTCATGGTAACACATAGACTTCTATTTGTACTGTAACTATGCATGTTTAAGCCTAATTTTTAAAAGTTTATCCCATTTTATTCTTCTTGGATTTTTTTGTCTTTTTTAATTGTAATTAATAGAAGAGTTACATTATATTCACCAGATAGAAGGTGCATTACTTCAGAAGGATTTTTGTTTTTACTTTTTTCTTCCTTCCTATGACTAAAGCTGGACTCTTCACTCCCTTTCCTGACCACAGGCACTCAGAGGCTGCTGGGCTGGAAGAGACTGGGAGGAACAGCGCAGTCCTTCCTCTCATGAATTAAGCAGGCTGCCTGAACTACTGCCCATTTGGTTACCCTAGTTACAGCCCACAGATTTCCTTTCCTCACACTCTTAAAAGTTCATCAATAAAACAAAAAAAAATCATTACTACCCAAAGACTTTTTTTTTTTTGCTTTTCCCTGGAAAAGAACACATTATTCTAACACTGAAGTTGTTGCCTACTCTTACTTCATTTTCTTTTGTGCTTTCACCCCTCAACTGCCCTTCTTCTTTCTTTGTCTCTGTGGATAAACACATCCATCCATCCATCCATCTATGGGCCAGGAAAACCAAGTCAGGTAGCAACTTAGCAGACCTAGTTTGGGAAGGGAAAGCATGCCGCCTCACTTACCCTGGATATTAGCTGCTTGCTACACTCATTTCACCTGCTTCAACAAGTCAGTCTGGGAATCTTCAGAGTCATGCATATTTTATTTTATTTTTATTTATTTGTGAAGTAGGGAGGTCAGGTCTAGATGATGCCACATTGTTCTTTTTTTAATAATTATTTTTATTGTGATTAATAGAAGGGTTACATTATATTCACCAGAGAGAAGGTGCATAACTTCACAAACATTGATGCCCTTTCTCATGACATGGTCCCCATTTCCCTCCCCTTCTCCCCCCTGCTTATCTTGATTTTCCTCCTTCCATATCCAATTTCAAATAACCAATTAAGCATATATAAATATATCAGATAGCAAGGTGAAATATTGTAACAATATCAGATAACCAAGGCATGGCAAAAGAGATGAGACATAACAATACATTAAGGACAACAGTCACTCATTATATGGCTTTTGTTTCCTTATCCTGGAGGTCCTTACATTTATTTATTTTATTTTATTTTTATTTTATTTTTTATTGTAATTAGTAAAAGGGTTACATGATATTTGCCAGATAGAAGGTGCATTAATTCACATACATTGATACCCTTTCACATGTCTTGGTACCCATTACCCTCCCCCCAACTCCCCCCACCCGTCTTGGTTTTCCCCCCTTCCCTATCAAATTTCAAATAACCAAATACAAATAAATTCAATATATCAGATAACAAAGTGAGATACTATGACAATATGAGATAACCAAGGGACAGCAAAGGAGATGAGAGACAACATAGTACATTAAAGGACAACAATCATTCGTTATATGGCTTTTGTTTCAATATCCTGGAGGTCCTTTCAATTAGCCATATTATATGGCCTTATGTATCAAGATTTTGCTCTATTGCAGATCTCTGCTAGTAGAGCCCAAGGTTTCTACTGATTATGACGAATGAGGGAAACCATTGAGCCTAAGTTCCTTTGAGTCTGGCTTACTTCACTTAATATGATTTTTTCTAAGTCTTTCCATTTCCTAACAAATGGGGCAATGTCATTCTTTCTGACAGCAGCATAGAATTCCATTGTGTACAAATACCACAACTTGTTGATCCAATCATCAACTGAGGGACATCTAGGTTGGTTCCATATCTTTGCTATGGTGAATAGTGCTGCAATGAACATTGTTGTCTAGTGGATTTAGTATGCCCTTGTTTCTGGATGGTTGGGTAAATGCCAAGTAGTGGAATTGCTGGGTCACAGGGGAGTTCTATGTTTAGCCTTTTGAGGCACTGCCACACTGCTTTCCATAGTGGTTGAATGAGTTTGCACTCCCACCAACAGTGCAGTAGTGATCCCTCCTGGCCACATCCCCTCCAGCATCTGTTATTATTCATTTTCCTGATCCTGGCCATTCTAACTGGAGTGAAGTGGAATCTTAGAGTTGTTTTGATTTGCATTTCTTTTATGACCAGAGATGTTGAGCATTTCTTCATGTGTCTATAGGCCATTTTTGTTTCTTCTTCAGAGAAGACTCTCTTTAAGTCTTTGGCCCATCTTTTAATGGGATGGTTGTTACTTTGGAGATTAGTTTTGGAGTGATTCAATTTTTTGAGTTGTTGATATATTTTAGATATGAGGCCTTTGTCCGTTGTTTGGTTGGTGAAGATCTTCTCCCACTGTGTAGGCTTCCTAATTAATTTACTAGCTATGTCCTTTGTCATACAAAAGCTCTGCAGTTTAATGCAGTCCCACTTATCCAGCCTTTCTCTGATTTGTTGTGATTCTTGGTCCTTATTAAGAAAGTTTCGACCTGTGCCAAGGAGGCCTAGTGTATCTCCTATTCCTTCTTGTAAAGTTTTCAGTGTGTCAGCTTTTACCTCCAGGTCTTTGATCCATTTGGAGTTAATTCTAGTGCAAGGTGACAGAGAAGGATCCAACTTTAGTTTTCTGCAGGTGTTTAACCAGTTCTGCCAGCACAACTTGTTGAAGAGGCTGTCTTTCTTCCATTCTATTTTTTTGGCTCCCTTGTCAAAGATTAGGTGGCCATAGGTCTGTGGTTTAATATCTGGGTCCTCAGTTCTATTCCATTGGTCTTCAGGCCTGTTCCTGAGCCAGTACCAAGCTGTTTTGAGAATTATAGCTCTGTAATAGAGTCTAAAGTTTGGAATTGAAATTCCTCCAGCGCTGTTCTTTCTTCTAAGAAGGGTCCTTACATTTAATATCATACTATTTGGCCTAATGTCTCTAGATTTTGTTCTATTGTAAATGTCTGCTAGGAGAGCCCAAGGTTTCTACTGATTATGACAAATGAGAGAAACCATTGAGCCTATGTTCCTTTGAGTCTGGCTTACTTCACTTAATGTGATTTTTTCTAAGTCTTTCAATTTCTTTACAAATGGGGCAATGTCGTTCTTTCTGACAGCAGCATAGAATTCCATTGTGTATAAATACCACATCTTGTTGATCCACTCATCAACTGAGGGACATCTGGGTTGGTTCCATAGTGCTGCAATGAACATCGTTGTGCTAGTGGATTTAATCTGTTCTTGTTTCTGGATGATTTGATAAATGCCAAGTACTTTAAATTAGGCAAGAAGAAATTGTATAGAAAACCAGATCCCTGGAGCCTGGAGTTTGGCCTAGTGGTAGATTGCTTGCCTAGCATACATGAAGACCTGGGTTCCATTCCTGGGTACCACATACCTGGAAAAACCCAGAAGTGGTGTTGTGGCTCAAGTGATAGGGCTGTAGCCTTGAGAAAGCCCAAGGACAGTGCTCAGGCCCTGCGTTCAAGTCCCAGAAGTGATCAGAAAAACAAACAAATGAAAAAAAAAACCCATATCCTGCATCTGAGGGCATTTGCAAATGAATTTTTTTTCTGAAATCTATGCAAGACTAAGCTTCACTAACATATACTAAGTGTTTATATGTTCCTTCCAAAGATGCGTGCAGTTGCCCTGGAAACAGCATTTGCATGAATGCTGTGCTGCAGTGTCTATAGCACCTACAGCCAAATTAACTCCATGTAAAGAAGTGAACTCCCCAAATCCTGCGCTGAATTTCTTTCTACTGTTTTCCTCTAGTACAAAAAACAAGCTCACTCCTTGTACCCATTTCCTATAAAACAGCAATAGACTGAGAGGGTCTGCTGCCTTGCCTAATGGCAGATCCTCTTTTATGAGTCATGAGCTCTGTGTCTAAAGTGCTCATGATGCTAAGGGCCCTTATAAAGAAAGAGGAAAGAAATAGGAGCTCAGAAATGCTGTTAGTATGAAAGGAAAAAAGCTTGTGTGGGTTTGACTTGCTCCAGAAGATACTAAGGGTTCTCATTTACTAGGAGAGAGAGAGACAAGCTTAGAATTTTAGATTTTAAAAACAGTGGAAAAAAATAGGGGCTCAGAAATGCTGTTGATTTGAAAGGAAAAGAGCTTGTGAGGGTTTGACTTGCTCCAGAAGGTTCTTAGGGTTCTCATTTACTAGGAGAGAAGACAAGCTTAGAATTTTAGATTTTTTTTTTAAAGTTGGATCCTTCTTTGTCACCCTGCAACAAGATTAATTCCAAATAGTTCAAAGACCTCGAGGCAAAAGCAGATACCCTGAAAACTTTACAAGAAGGGAATTGGAGATACATTAGGTCTCCTTGGCACAGGTCGAAACTTTCTTAATAAAGTCAACAAATTAAAGAAAGTTTGGACAAATGGGATTGCATTAAACCACAGAGTTTCTGTACAGCAAAGAACATAGCTAGCAAGTTGAATACAAAGCCCACAGAGTGGGAGGAGAGCTACACTAACCATACAACAGATAAAGGCCTCATCTCTAAAATATATCAACAGCTAAAAAAATTGAATCTCTCCAAAATGAATCTCCAAAGAAGCAACCATCCCAAAGCCATATAAGGAGTGATTGTTGCCTTAATGTACTATGTTATTTCTCATCTCTTTTGCTGTCTCTTGGTTATCTCATATTGTTACAGTATTTTACTTTGTTATCTGATATATTGTATATATGCTTATTTGGTTATTTAAAATAGGATAGGGAAGGGGGAAAAACAAGATGAGGGGTGGGGGTAGAGGAAGGGAAATAGGGACCAAGACATGAGAAAGGGTATCAATGTTTGTGAAGTAATGCACCTTCTATCTGGTGAATATAATGTAACCTTTCTAATAATTACAATGAAAATATATGAAAAAAGAAACAACCATCCCATTAAAAGATGGGCCAAAGACTTTAAGAGAGTCTTCTCTGAAGAAGAAATAAGATTGGCCTATAGACACGTGAAGACACTCTATATCTCTGGCCATAAAAGAAATGCAAATCAAAACAACTTTGAGATTCCATCTCACTCCAGTTAGAATGGCTATGATCAAGAAATCCAATAACAACAGATGCTGGAATGCATGTGGCCCGGAGGGATTGCTACTACACTGTTGGTGAGAGTGTAAACAACGACTATGGAAAGCAGTATGGCAGTTCCTCAAAAGATTAAACATAGAGCTCCCTTATGACCACTCCTGGATATTTAACCCAAACATCCAGAAACAAGGACATGCTAAAGCCACTATCTCAACAATGTTCATTACGGCAAAGATATGGAACCAACCCAGATGTCCCTCAGTAGATGAGTGGATCAAGAAGATGTGGTATTTATCCACAATGGAATTCTATGCTGCTATCAGAAAGAATAACAAGGCCCTATTTGTAAGAAAATGGAAAGACTTGGAAAAAATCATATTATGTGAAGTCAACCAAACTGAAAGGAACATAGACTCAATGGTTTCTCTCATTAGTAATAATTAGTACACATCTAGAGTCTCCTAGCAGGGTTTACAATAGAGCAAAACCTAGATACACAAGGCCATATAGGATGAGCCTAAATGAAAGGATCTTCAGGATGTGGAAACAAGAACTTTATATTATGTGATTGTTGTTCTTGATGTGCTATGTTATTTCTCTTCTCTTTTGTTGCCCTTTGGTCAATCTCTTATTGTAACAGTATCTGACTTTGTTACCTGGTATATTGTGTATATGTTTATTTGTTCATTTGAAATGGGAAAGGGAAGGAGGGGAAACAAGATGATTAGAAGGGGGTGGAGGGGAGGGAAACTGGGACAAAAACATGAGAGGGGGTGTCAATGTGTGAGGAGTGATGTACCCTCTGTCTGGTGAAAGTAACTGTGATCACTTTATACATTACAATAAAAAATAGAAAAAAATGACCATGTATTGCTCCCCAGCTGTCTTTGGGATTCTGAAGAAAAAAAATGTCTCTCACTAGACTAATACCACAGGAGTGGACAGAACCATCTCTCTGGCCTTCAAGTGGGTAAACCAGGCAATCGTATGAGAAACAACATCCCCAGAAGGCCCAGGAAGAGAACTTTGCCTTCTGGACCACTCTTGTCTTTGTTTTAAAAAGAAACAAGTCAAATAAACAATAGTCCTAGAATACAAGGGGTGGTGGAAGCAACTCCTACTTCTCCCCTACCCACCCTTGTCTCTTCCCTACCCACAAGGTTTGAAACAACTCTTAGAAAGAATATCTCTACCCTAAACATCTTTGATTTCCTTATTTTCTCTTCTTATCGCAATCCAGTCAAGAAACTTGACACGGGAAATTTATGTTCAGAGCATATCCCATGCTTACCCTACATCAAACTTCTCTGCTCCTTTTTGGGCTGAATTTTGCCTTTGGATTGGTGCTATTTGTCTTTGTTTTCATTGTTTAGGCCTAAGGCTGTACAGGGCCAGTATCTGGGGGTTTCTGGTCTAGGGGGAAGGGACATTTATTGAATTCCACAGCTCAGGTTTCCCTGACTAAGCCACTGGAAAGAACAGCTGTGGTTTTTCCTGTACTCTTGCCCAGCTCTGAAGGAAGAGCTAGCCTCAAAAGACTTCTTAGATAGGTAAGGTTAAATAAAAATAGGACAATCTCCTTGCTTCTTATGCTGAAGAAGATAAAAATGAAGGAAGCATTGACACTTGCATAAAATAAAAGTGGCATAAAAATAACTTTGAATGTGACCAGTTCTGAACATTTGGTAGAATAATGAATCTACATTTATCCCATAAGCTCAATCTATTCAGATGACATAATATCTATTCGCTGATGCTTCTGACCTTGAACTACTAGTTACTATTTATGAAGCATCTTCCATGTGTCAGCATAATACACATGTATACTCACTCACACACACACTGTGAAAAGATAAACATAACTCAATAAGGCAAAAATTACTATCTTCATGGTGGGGCTGAGGAAATTTAGGTACAAAGAGACAGAATAAATTGTTCAAAGTGAAGATTGCTACCAATCACCCCAACTAGGAATTAAACTTAAAGCTTCTACCTTTTCATGTGAGTATTCCTCAATCTCAAGCAAATGAGAGTCTTTATTCTCTCAAGAGACCCTCACTCCTTTTTCTCTCCAGAATGCAAAATGGGAACAATGACCTGAGCAATTACTACCACTTGACTTCCTTGAGCTCACAGGACAAGCTTTCTGAGAGCTCTTTTGGGGACAAATAAGGAATATGTCGTGTGAAATCAAGCTCTTGAAAACCCCTAAACCTGAACCCCCTCAAAAAATTTACTCTGTCATGACGGATAGCTACACTGGTGAGTAATGTTCATACTTTTGAAAAGCTTGGAAAGGGGGCCAAGAGTCAAGTGGTAGAATACTTACTTGTCTAGCATGCACAAAGAAGGGGTTCCATTTCTTGGTATCACATACCCAGTAAAAGCTGGAAGTGGTGCTCAAGTGGTAGAGCTCTAGCCTTGAGAAAGCCTGAGGGCAGTGCTCAGGCCCTTAGTTCAAGCCCCAACACTGGTGAAAAAAGAAAAAGAAAAGCTTGGGAAGGAAAAAGTAAAGAAGTCACTCCTCATATGCATGCCCATCATGGCTGTTATTCCATGTAGCTGTTATTAGGACACAAAGGTACAATGATCACCTGTGGGCACATTTTATGGTCTTTGAAGTTGTAAAGACTGACTTGGTAGGAAACAGTAAAATAAAAACTGTCCAAAATAGGACTATAAAGATTATGGATGTTCTCTATTATCTGAGCCCTGATTTACTATTTCACCTTTTAGAAAACAATTCTTAGTATCTCCTTAATCTTGATTCAATCAAAAGGAAAAAAAATGGGGAGAAAGAAGATAAGAAAACTATACATCAAATTCTGGCATTTCCTTGGTTAGAATGCACAAAACGTGTGCACATGGACATGGACATACATATTGGTAGTACTGGGATTTGAATTCAGAGCCTCAGGATTTTGAGGCAATGAGGTTTACCACAGACCTTTTATTTTGGGACTGGTCATTGTTATGCTGCACCTTAACTATACTTGATCTCCTTGCTTTTCATTGTCTGCTATAGCTGAGACAGTAGATGCAGAAAATAACCAGCAATTTCTTCCATTGAGATATAATTTCCTCACAGAGTTTTCTGCCATGGCTGGCCTGGTAATACCATCCTCCTTGTCCCAGTTTTCTCAATAGCTAGAGTTTCAGGTAAGAGCCAATGATGTCCAGCTTATAAAATATATGTTAAGCTTGGTTCACAGTCACATTGAGGAGATTATCTTCACTGTTATTACTCATTCATTTAATATTGAAGTATGACTATTGTACTGAGCATCATTTTAGGGATATATGCAATTCTTAGATAAAATTACAGGAAAACAGCATCTAGGAAACATGTGAAAGTGCTAGAGGCACTGTCTACCTTAGTAATATGCTACAAACTCTAGATAGTGAGGAAGTGATGAGAAAGTAGGCAATTGCATCCTTAAGGGCCTTCTTTCTTGGTTTCCCTACTTCTGCCTGGAGCATTACCTGATATAATAATGAGGAACTGGAAAATTAGTTCTCTGGACTTGGGAACCCAGACAACAGTAAGTTACTAAGATAGTTTGGAATATAAGGAGAAAAGGAAGAGAAAGAAGATGCGAATTAGCTAAGGGCTACTGCTCTTGTTTGCTTATGTGCTTAATTTTTGTGGAACTTCAACATAGGAATCAAATGTAAAAGGATTCAACAGCTGTATAAAGAGAAATCTGGGTTTTATTTTTAGTCAGGGGACTTTGTTTCCATGTAAACCTTGTGATATTCAACCCATTGAGTTGTTGCTCTGTATCATGGCTGTTTCATATTACTCTAATACAGCTGAAGTATTGGTGTGTGACTTTCAGTGGAGTTATAAAAGGCAATGGACTTATACCTTTACCTGTCTTTTGGATTGCTCATTCTGATGGAATCTAGCAGCTATGTGTGAAGATCCTCAAGCAGCTCTATGCAGAGATCTATATGGGAGGGATAACAAGTGTCAGAGAATAGCTGTGTGAGTGAGGCCTCTGAGAAGTCGATATTCAGCCCCGTCTCATGATTATAACCACAGCTTGGCTGTAGTCATATGAAAAGTCTGGAATCAGATTAGTTGGAAAAGTTGAATCCACATTCCTGAATCAGAAAATATGTGTGATGATGAAAGTTTATTTTTTTCAATGCTTTTTTGTATGTGCCAGTCCTGGGGCTTGCGTCTCAGAGACTGGGCTCTGTGCCTGTCCTTCGTTATGCTCAAGGCTATACCACTGGAGCCATAGCTCCACTTGTGTCTTTTTGGTGGATAAATTGAAGATAAGAGTTTCACAGAATTTCCTGCCTGTGCTGATTTTGTATCATTATCTTCAGATCTTAGCCTCCAAAGTAGCTAGAATTATAGCTGTAAGCCAGCTGCACCTGGTTCTTCTTTGAGTACTTTGCAAACATCAGTAGATAGGGAATGCAGGTCCTTTGTTTTTCCTTCTCTCTAACGTGTAAATAGAACTTGGCACCTTTTAGTCTCTGTAGATTTAGCCCTGAAGAAGATTGCAATAAGTGATGAAAATATAAGGTGGAAATTCCTGGAGTTAGATAAAGACAAATCCAATGTAAGCATTGAGAAGAATTCTAATTAAGCAAGCAAAGCTTCAAGAAGGGAAAGAATTCAGCAGGTAAGATGGTGGCATTATGCTTTAGGAAGCGCTAAGGACTCTCAGGGGATTTTGCTGTCAGATGCACCCAGACAAGTGATCTTTGTGACAACCAGGCAGAACTTTCCTATCCAGGCAGGCAGCACCAGGGAAGGTGTCTAGCAAGCAAAGGCATAGACTTCAAGGCTTCTTGAGAGAAAATGGACTCCAAGGAATTGAGGACAGAGCTGTCATGTTGAATCTTTGATTAGTTGTTTTAGCTAAACATAGCATTGGGTGGAGTTGAGTGTTTAATGGGTAATTTTATATTCTGCTTTCCTACTTATATTGGGAGAAAATGGAGTTGCATATTGAGACCCTCGGAACCAAGTACTGTGAGCCCTGGTGAACACAGTGCTAGGCAAGACACACAGTACCATGCGCTGCACTAAAGGTCATTTCTGATGAGCATCTCAACTGTCTTAACTCTTAGCTGTCCCTGAAGAGGAAAAAAAGTATCTCATTTCCAGTTGTGAATGGGCTTCTGAGTCAGGTCCGGTGGTCACAAAGACTATGGTAGTTCCAGTACAGGACTCAAGCAGCCAGGTCTTTTATCTACTACATGGTGGCATGGTTGTTGTTCCCACCAGATGTGAAAGGCATGAGGACTTTGGTTCGTGAAAGAGGACCAGTAGCTCTCAGTAGCTCTGACAGGCAATTACGGAGAAGGACATGGATCTTTTTACATGTGACTTTTTAAAAAGTAGGTAAAGGCATTTCCAAAAATCACTCTCTAAAGTTTTTTCTTGTTCATAACTAGCCTGCCAGGCTGTGATTACTGAACCAGAAAGGGGAGTACATTCTGTCAGCAGGAGACTATTGCCACCTTCTGCTTAATGATTGTGGTGTTAAAGAGAAGCGTGGGCAATGTGAGAAACCCACAGTCTGAGCTTTTCAGTGTGTATCAATAGTTATGAGTCCATGAAGAGGGGGAAAGGAGGCGATTAGAGTGATCTTGAGAAGTGATTGCTTCAGATTTTCTTAAATGTCAAATTTGCATGTGCTTCTGAAAATTGAACATGAGAAGAAAAAGCAAAGTCAGAAAGATGTTTGGATTTTCAATGTTGTTAGAAAGAAAAAGACAAATCCTGTGAAAATCTGAACTAAAGTGTTTCAGGACATTCTGAAATGATTAACTCTGAAATGAGTCTGGGGAAGAAGTTCTGATAGAATTGGAAGAGTTTTTAACTTATAGTCTGACAAAAAATACTTATCTCTTTTCCTTTATGGTTTTGCATATGTGCACATAAATTGGGATAGCTCTTAGATGAATGAATTGCAGAAGATGGTTGGCTTCTAACTTTTCACAAGTCTATGATTAGCCTCTATATCCAGGTATATAGGGACACTCTACTTTGTGGACTCTTCCTTTGCATTGAGGGGAGGCTCTGGGTTTGGTTCTAACTAGCAAATCCATTCCAGAGTTAATTATTCAATGGTGATAGCAGACTCACTAGAATGTTCTGCTCCCAGGGGAACTAGAGAAGTGTTTCTAGGGTGGATTCACCTTTGATGTGGGTCCTTCAGGGACATTTGGGATGCCAAATGGAGCAACAAACAGAGTTCCTGCCAGTCCATGCTAATTACTTAGCACAAATGAGTAAGAATTCTCTGCTGCTTCAAACTACTGAAGTTTAAAGGTTCTAGTCACAATGGTGTAACCTATGCAATCCTAATGAATATCAAGAGAACAACCAGTAATGGTTACTATAGTGATTATAATAATACAAGTTGATCTAATTTTGATGTATATTCTTCAGACACAACAATTCTACTCAGTGAGGTAGTTGTTAATATGATTCCTGTTTTACAGATGGGGAAACAGAGACTTGGAGAGATAAACTCAACATTAGAATAAGGATTTGAATATTAATAAATTGATTCCCTCATTTACCAATTAACTAAGAATGACCTGCTAACAACCCTCCAATATAACTTCTAAAAGATCACCAATGAGCCCTGGAGAAAATAAGTTTCTTAATGATAACTTTAATTCTATCAGTAAACACAGGTCAGAAACAGCTAGATGAAATCTTCTTTTCTACTCTTCAAGAAAAAAACTGTGGATAAAGATTTCAAAGCTTTAGACAATGACAGTTCTGAATTAGGCATTGTTCCATGTGCACTTTCTGTATGTATTTACTTATTCTTCTTTGAAATTCTTGAAGATCTGATGGTATTAACTTCCCTTTGTAAATAGAGACATTAGGCTCAGGGATGATGGGTAATTTGCATGAACACATATAGCATATAGCATATATGTATATATGTATACATATATACATATATATGTATATACATATATGACTATATATGATTATATATAATAAAAATATCTATGCCAATCCTGGGGCTTGAACCTGGGGCCTGAGCACTGTCCTTGGGCCTGCTCAAGGCTAGAGCTCTACCACTGAGCCACAGCACTACTTCCGGCCTTTTCTATGTATGTAGTACTGAGGAATGGAACGTGGGTCTTTGTGCATACTAGGCAAGCTCTCTACCACTAGGCCAAATGCCTGACCTGCTTTTTATTCTTATTAGAAGAGAATTCATGCCAATAAACAGAGCAAATGAAGCAGAATTCTGTTAAGTAAATTTTTTTTAGGATGGAATGATCCTTGAACAAAGTTGGCGTAGGGGATGAGAAGGATTTCTGCCAGCTCTGCATAGTTGGCAGTCGCAACACATCCAATCCTGCTTGTTTGTTGCCATGTGCAATCCTCAAACCAACAGCACTGAGCTGTGAAAGGATTCTCCTTGCAGAGCTTGAAATACAAGCACAAAACAAATATGCCCAAAGAGACACCACAAATATGCAACATATACACCATCTGTCAGGCTTTGACTTCATCCAAAGCTTTTACCTTGAAGTACATACAAATTTTCCCTTTAGAAAAAGAACATCAAATATGCATTAGAGTTTGGGCTGTGACAGTTTCTTAACTTCTATGTACTCTGATTAAGATTTTAGCACAGGATCTGACTTAGGCCTTGCATTGAATATTTTACCACAAATCATCTACCTTTGCATTTCCAAACTTTTACAAGAGCATTGCAAGGAAACATCCCCATATGTTGTCTATCAGGTATGTTACTGACTTGTTTGCACAGTTAGCATCACGAGGATTCAAATTTAATATCAGTATGAAATTTTCAAGATTGCCACAATTGTAAGTAAGGAGGGCTTTAGTTACATGAGATCTCAGACATATTTTATTTGTCAGCAAAATTCTTCAGAAAGCTGGCAGTGCTGTGCCCAGATATGATAACAGTGTACTTTATCATAATACAAATAAGCTCAAATGTTTGTCCTTTAGTTATTCTGAATTACCATTTCATTATGGAATGTTCTGTATTCCTGATGCTTTGCTCTGTGGATAAAGCTTACCCCAACTTCTTTACATAGTTCTTGTCAAAGGTTAAACCTAATTATAGCCCTGAGTCTGTCTTTTGAAGCTAAGTCAAATTCAAAAGTGTTAATGTCTAAGATTTCTTTCATGAGCAGCACTTACGAGTCTTCTGGGTGCCTACATAGTGAAATGTCCCGGTAGGAGAGGCTGAGCACTTTTGATGAGAAAGATGAATGTCCAATGGCAGGAAATTCTTTGGGTCAAAGCTAGAAGGAAGCCAATTACACAGCACTTTCTCTTGTCAGTGTTCCCAGGAAGAAATTGCTTAGACTTCCAATCATTTTTTTTCCAACTACTTTGTATCACTGGATTTAATGTTATCACTTGTAAGTAGAAAAGATTAAATGTTATATAGAATGCCATAAATTAAATGTTTTTCATTTAATTTCTTTTCTAGAAAATTGAAATTTACCATCTTGTTGGTTTTGGAGTATGAAACTTATCTTCCTGGGAGAAATCACTCACATTTTGAATTTAATTTCTTAAACTTTTGCATCTTATATTCGAGACTACTTTATGTCATATCTTACCACCCCACTAATAGAGAAAATTAAATCAGAGAAATAATTTAGTTATAAAAAATAGCAGCACACTTTCCTAAAAAATTGGAGAAATAGGAAAAATGAGTGACTAGGAATGATTTCATAGTAAACAGGAAAATCAAGATGGAGATATAGTCAAGAAACCGAAGCGGGGAGAGAGAAAAAGAGATGGGGTGAGGGAGGGGAGAAATCTGAGAATATATCATATGAACTGTCAAATGCAACTTATTTGTATATTAAGTAGATGAATGCCTAGAATGGATCTGAAATAAGGAGACTGGGACCAAGTAACCTTCCTTGTCCTCACAGCCCTCCAGGTCTCTGGCTGGGTGGTAGGGGCTTTTCACCCAGCTCTGAAAAGCCTAACAGTGAGATATGCCATTCTTAGAATATGCAGATGTATCTTGTTGTTTAGCCCAAGGAAAGTTTTGGTGCAGAGAATGCTCACTCCTGGTAATGTTTAAAGCAACGAAAGTGATGTAAGAAAGAAGATATCTAAGGAATGAACCCTTATGTCTTTCAGAAGTAGAGGACTGAAAATCCATAGCACCTAATGTTTAGCTTATCACTGATCATAAATAATCATGCTAACTATATTTTTCTGAGCACTGAGCTGAGTATGTCCTGCATTGGAATGAATGTAGGAAAAGAGGGAAGAGTGTGGTGATCGTATGATTAATCACCCAAATAAAGACATTTAAGAATGAAAGGGAATATCTTCTTTAAACTTATGCAGCTTGTGCTAATATTTTGCTGTATGCATATTAAAAACACAAATTGCAAATCAGAGTACAAGGCCTAATGAGTATTAAACATGTGTGGTACTTTTCAGTATCACAGGGATCATCCGTAGTTTCTGCATTATTTGTCTGATCTGTGTTTTTTATGCTTATGCTGTACAACTGTGGTGATAATACTTCCAAATATGCTGTTGAGAACTTTACTATTTTGAAAGGTGTAGTGAGCATAAAAGGAAGACTACCAGGAAAAGAGGGGATTGTTATGTGTTGCTCCTCTTGGATTTATTGAGAATAGTTAAAGGTTAGACACCAGTGGCTCTTGTCTATAATCCCATTTATTCAGGAAGCTGAGGTTAGAGAATCAAGGTTTGGAGCTTGATGGGGCAGACAAATCTGAGAGACTCTTTTCTTCAGTTAACCAAGAAAAAGTCAGAAGTGGAGCCATGGTTCAAATGGTAGAATGTAAAAGAGGTGAGTGAGAGAATGAGCCCTGTCTTCAATCCACAGTATAGGTGTGTGTGTGTGTGTGTGTGTGTGTGTGTGTGTGTGAGCATGCATGCACACACACACAGACACACACGCACGCACGCGTGCATTAAGGGCACAAATTATGGCTCAATATCTGAGGCAATTTAGGGAACTCTCCTCAGTTGTCTCCCCTCTGTTCTCTGGCACTTTCATTCAAGTATGGAAATGCCGGCATGTCCCTGACAATATTCTTTCCATAATTACTAGTGATCCATTTTCTATTTAATCTCATTGATGATTTCATAGTATTTAACATTATTATACTCTCTTCATGTGAATCCTTTACACATTCCTTCTTATTAATTCTTCTAGAATTGTTTCACTGAGTCATTTCCTTCCCTCAACCCCATTTTTGTCTCCAAGAATATTACTTGTTGATAATTTTGTAGAAGTTCTTTATAGTTTTTTTTCTTTTCTTTTTTGCCAGTCTTGGGGCTTGAACTCAGGACCTGGGCACTGTCCCTGAGCTTCTTTTGCTCAAGGCTAGCACTCTACCACTTAAGCCACAGTGCCACTTCCATCTTTTTATATTTATGTGTTACTGAGGAATTGAATCCAGGGCTTCATGTATGCTAGGAAAGCACTCTACTACTGAGCCACATTCCCAGTCTAATGCCTTTTTTTCCCTCAACTATTTTTATCCTATCCTGGAGGTTTTGATATTGCCTCTAATGATAACCCCAAATCATATTCTGGCTTTTTCTAATCTCTCTGAATTTTAACATGTTTATTAAACATCAATTTCAGTTTATTCCAAATAGAACTCATGCCTTCCTCATGATTGGTCTCCATGCAGGATTCCTTTCATAGTTCTGTGGAAAGCTTGATGGATGCTTGGTGACAGAATCACAAAGCCTTTTAGTACTGAACAGCAAGAGTTGCAGGGTATATTCTATTTTATAATTCAGCTTCAGAAATTTCAGAAGCACTAGTCAATTCCTATCATTGTCCCCCCAGGCCTGGGCAGTGTGGAACTGGGGCAGCCTCCCTGTTCAGGTCAGTGACTAAGTCTGTGTAGCTTACAGCAGAGAGTTGCTGAACAGACCATAACTCACACGGGCAGCTTTTAGGCCAGACAAGGAGGAGATGATTAGCCTTAAATTGTTCATTTTTTTCTGATAAAACTCACCGATCACATTAAACCAGAGAGATCAGGAGGATTAAGAAAGGACATTTTATTCACATGAATAGAAATGTAGCAGAAATGAAAAAGCTCTCTTACAAATAGTCCCAATTTTAATTTTTTAGCTCATTGAGCGAATAATAATCAAACCCATTGCAAAATCCCACAATAAAATGAAAGCAATAAAATGTGAATATTAGATCTCATTTTATTATCAGATTTCTAGGGGAAATGAAAATCCACATAAATTCAGATCCCTAATTCCCCAGTCGAAAACCCAAGTAAATCGAGGCCACACAATCCAATCTTTGTTTTGTAGGCTAATTCCAGAGGAATTAAAGCTCAAAATTCATTACCCTCCTGAACTTTCTATTGTCAGTACTAGCCAGATGTCTTGATTCCTGGGCAGTGGTGCAAAGCTTCCAGAAACTGTGGCCAGATACACCCCAACCCAAGAATCTCATGCCTCACTTCCAAGGCCCAAACTAATAAGATAAAACTAGCTCCATTCACCCGCTAAACTTAGCAGACATGACAGTTTCCAGGACTCTGGGCTCCATTACTTCAGGAAAACGTGTAGTCACAGAATATAGCAGAAACTCACTATTCCCAGTGTCACCAAAGATCTTAGCAAAGGAAATACTTGCCTTTCCCTGATTCTTGTCACTGTAAGCCAATGACCCATAGTTGATGGCTATATCTAAATTAATTGGGAAGGAATGTTTAGCAAAGATTTCTGGTATCTTGGGTAAATATTCAACAACCTGTTTTTTATTTCTTCTGGAAAATATTAGACAAGGCTGCTTTCTTGAACCTTAAAAATGTTTGCAATAGTGACTCCATGGGTAACTAGGCCTGAGTGTGATGTGTTTCCCTCCCATCCAATATATTGGAGGCCTCTTGGTTTCTATTTTCTTTCTGAATCTGTGGTTTTGACATCCTGTCCCAAATTGACTGTGGATCTTAACTGAATGAGACTTAGTGTTATACTCTCAGGGGAGCAGGTGTTTCCAGACTTGAGCCATAAAGTGGCTGTTTCCACTACTTTCTCATATGAAATGGTTTCAGCTTTAAAATCATGAATCCAAGAATACACTCCTTCATAAAGTACAATGGCTTAAAAACATTTTGTCCCCTTGGAGAGTCATGTTGAAATTCAGTAGCCCTTTTGGGAATTTGGGGAGATGGGCTCTTTAATGAGTGATTGGGTCATTAAAAAGACTGAATGCAGGCCAGGAGTGTGGCCTAGTGGTAGAGTGCTTGCCTAGCATGCACGAAGCCCTGGGTTCCATTCCTCGGTACCACATACACAGAAAAGGTCAGAATTAGTATTGTTGCTCAGTGGTGGAATATTAGCCTGAAGAATTGTCTGAGGACAGTGCTTAAGCTGTGAGTTCAAGCCCCAGGACAGGCAAAGAAGAAAAAGAAGGAAAAGGAAGGAAGGAAGGAAGGAAGGAAAACAGGAAGGAAGGAAGGAAGGAAGGAAGGAAGGAAGGAAGGAAGGAAGGAAGGAAGGAAGGAAGCGAAGAAGGGAGGGGCAGCAGCTTCTATCCTGAGTGCATCATGGGCTTGCTAAGCCCCATATAAGTCCGCTGGGACTGGTGCTCTGATCTTTCTCAGCCTTTTCTGGGATGTTCATGCTATTTCTGTTAGGCATGGTACAGATCTGTCTCTATTAATAGCCCTTCACCTACAGGCAAAGTTACTGTAAGCTGCAGTGATTCCTATGGTCAAAGTCCCATAGTCTGCATCTAAGGCCTGTCATTGTCTCACAAGTTGCTATAGTTAGAAGTTAACTGCAGAGACAGGAGGGAAAAAAAGCCCACAGAAAGGATCCCTTGTCCTAAAACGAGAAGTCATTACAAACCAAGGTCAACATTCCTCATCACATTTAAATCAAAGCCCAAATCCCATGTCCTGGCTTATCAAAAGCCTTACCTCATATTATTTATTTTTCTCAGTGCTCCTCGCCCAGGAATGCAATATCAAGGTTCTTGAAAAGGATAAATGAACACTACCTTATATCTGATTTGAGCTTGAAACAGATTCAGAGGTCAATCAGGAGTAAATTGCTTAAACTCTAGTCCTTACTTTTGATAAAACGGATATTGCTGAATAGTAGGTGATGGAACAACCTAATGTGGACCCCCAGAAATACACAGCTGTGTCTACCCTGTCAGGAGAGCCCTGGCCCTGGGAAACCAGTGTCCTAAATCAACTGTCCAGAGAGAGACCATCGGTATTGCCCTGAGGAGGATCGCAAAGAGAAGGAAGAAGAGAGGATAGTAGAGTTGGGCTCTTGTCTTTGCTCTTCAAAACTCACCAAATGGAGTCCTTTTCTCTAGTTGAAAAATAGGAAGCTGAGACATAAGATAGTGGTGTTGTGTCAGAGCTATTTCCTCCACATGGAAGTCAACTTCAAAACTGAGGAGAAAGTATCACTGTCCCCAGTGCACCCTAAATAAAAGGAATGTTCTCCACATCATTCAACTGAGCACCAGCCTCTCTGTGATTAGCGTCTGTCCTCTCACATCTATTCACATGGCAAGGAACGGAGTATTTTTCCAACTAAATTATGAAGCTATAATCTAGTTAGGCAGTTATGATAATTAATATCTTTATCTGTTTTGTATAAAATGAGAAGCTCACATAATAGATGAAGACAAAGGGAAAGTACTTATTGTTTCAAAACTACAGGAAAAAAATTTCAAGTTGTAAGCTCAACTATGTCAATTCTGTATTTGACCCATGAATAATTTTTGAAGAGAAACTTTTGCTTTCCAGCTTTTGAGTTGAACTTTGCTTCTTTTATCTAAGAAGAGATAATTAGGTGTTAGGTGGTATGGCTGACAACTTTTCTCACACATTGATACCCCTTCTCATGTCCCCATTTCCCTCCCCCACCCTCTCCCAATCATCTTGTTTCCCCCTCCCCTTCTCTGTTTCAAATAATCAAATAAACGTACATACAGTATACTACAGAAAGCAGAAAAGCACTGTCACGGTACATTGACTTCACATATCTGTCACTCAGTGACAAGCAAGCATTTTTAAATGATGTTAAGTATGTCAAATAAAGAATTAAAATTTGAGAGATGTTCTGGAGGCACTCATGTCCCAGCTAACCCAGCCTCCTTTGATGCAATGCTCCTCTAGGAACCTTCTGCTAGTCATGCTCACTACGCTTGGGTGTCTTCATGGAAGCCACTTCAACCAAAAGATTCAAGTGTGGAAACAGTGGTAATTCATTTGCTTTCTCATTTCTAAAGTTTCTGATTTTCCTGTCTAGAATTAGCTGGAAAGCAAGATAGTGTACCTGACACAGAACCAATATTCGTAGTTACTGGCATTTGATCTCTCTAACACCTTTAATTGCTGTTTAGTGTGTGGATATTTTTTAATGAGATGAAAGGAAGTTGAGCCAGATTGGAGAAGAAAAGGAAATGAAAGCACAAAGAACAATCACTTGTGCCTAGAATGGCTCTGGGTGTAATTTGGTTTTCTGGCAGCAGGGCCATACTTGCTCTAGTCAGACTCCCCAGAACATCTGCTGGAGCTGAAACAAGCCAGGCCAGTGCCTGACAATTCCACCCTAGGCTAGGATTAGCTTTTCCCAGCACCTTCCAGCTATGGCTGCCTCCACAGCTGTCTGAGCTTCCCTCCAGGTGTCATGGGTAGATGCGTTGATCACATTCCCTTAGTCATACTCTAGCTCAGGATTTTAATGTAATTTTGTCTTTCAATTTTGAGTCACACTTCTGAGAAACCTTGAGGTTTTAGAGATACAAATCATTTAGTTCTGCCCCTGTGGGCAATGCAAAAGACAGTAAATGATGCTGTCCTGTGATCACAGGCTGGAGGTCAGATACAGTAATGGTCACTGCTTTTGTTTTATAACTAATTGCCCCGGATAATTTCATAGCCTTGTTGCAGCTGAGGTGGATTAAAAGAGTTTTTAGACAGTAAATCCTCTTTGGTAACTCTCAGGGCCAGGAGATATACTTAAGACACATCCACTTCATCATCTGTGTGTTAGGGTTCCAGAAAACAATGTCTACAATCCTAGCAGGTTGCGGGGCTCTAAACTACCTAATTGTGATTTGAGGATGTGTTGACTTTTCTATGCAGAAGATTCCATTGTAAACTGAGACCCAAGATAAAATGGAAAACATGTTAAATTCTCCCAAATCACTTTTTTGTATCAGTTTATTCACAATCAGTAAATAAGGTAAAAACAGATTGGCTGGATTTGAGTTCCATTCCTGGCCACTTGGCCTTTACAATTTTTGGTTTTCCCAATCCCAGGAGGGAAATAACAATGGCCTTACCATTACTGGATTCGTAGAAAGATTAATGGGAAGCTCATGAAGCACTTAAAATCATTCCTCCCCCATAACAGACCTTCAACATAAGACATAATGAAAAAAGGCTGTAATTATTGGATTTTCTCACCCTGAAAGGGTGGATTAGTTTGTTCTGTATCACTTATGTGGTTGTTTTGTCTTGAAAATTACAAAATTTTCATCAAGGACAAAGATTTTGGCTTTTTTCCTTAAAAAAATCCTCAGGTTTTTAAATTTAGTAACAACAGTAAATGCTGTGTAAAGTCAAAGACTAGATTTTTAATGCATCAATCTAAAATTCATGAGTCTTGTAGAACAAAGGATTTTTTTAAACAACTTGTACCGTAACAGCAAAATTACCTTATTCCTGTTTTGTTTTTACCTCTGTTTTGTATAAAAAGATGAGAAATGATTCATGAAGAGCACATTAAATAACCTTAAATTATCAAGTTCTTCCTTCTCAATAATCTCAATAATGTTTCCTAGTCTCAAAATGAAGAAATATTCATCTCTTTGTCTATATAATATAGAGAGGGCGGTGGCCAGTTTTCAGGCAAAATTTTATAGGATTTAAATAATTATACCTTGTACTATATAATGTTCATTTCTTTTTATAATTTTGATAAAAGAAAATTGTTAGTACAATGCCATTTAAATATTTTTCTATCTGTATAAAAATTGAGCAACTTAAAGAAAAAGAATTACTGAATCCCAGGATAACTGATATCCATGTATGAAAAGTGTAGGATGGTAGCAATGTATTGCCTTTACGTTAGACT
Source organism: Megascapheus bottae (assembly GCF_031878675.1). Taxonomy (NCBI): domain Eukaryota; kingdom Metazoa; phylum Chordata; class Mammalia; order Rodentia; family Geomyidae; genus Megascapheus; species Megascapheus bottae. Next base: position 30,276,854 of record NC_143517.1, on the reverse strand, counting down.
AGTTGAGCTGATGTTTTTTCTGGACTTCAGGGATTCTAACTTGCTTCTTTAGTGCTTAGAGGAGCTGACATTAAGGGTGATGACCCAAAGAGCTACTTTGGCATGACTTTACCTCCTCCTCTGCCTGCTGTAACCTTGTGGGTTGGATAAACACCAGGAAGGGAAATAGAAAAGAAGATAAGATTGAAGTAGGAACAGGAAGAATACTCATTTTTGACTTGTCTCAACATGACACTTAAAGGCTATTATAAAAATAAATACATCTGTATTCTGAACACAAGTTTCAGATCACTTAAAATTTCTAAATAGCATGAATTTTACAAAGGGGCTGCATTTTTTTACACATACATGCCTATAACACACTTTGATCAAATTCTCAAGTTCTCCCACTGTTTTTTTAAATCAGATTCTCTTTACCATCTTATTTTCATACATATGTAAAATTCTATAAATTTCAATCTGCCTATCTCTGTCCCCTTTCCCATCTTTTTTAAAATTATATTTTTATTTTTGTTGTCAGGGTCCTGTATAAAGGGGTTATAGTTACATTCGCCAGATAGTAGGTACATTACCTCTCACACATCGATATCTCTTCTCATGTTTTTATCCCCATCTCCCTCCCTCAACCCCCTCCCAATCATTTTGTTTCCCTCCCTTCCCTTTCCTATTTCAAATAAACAAATAAACATATGTACAATATACCAGATAATAAAGTCAGATACAGAATATGAGATTAACCAAAGGGCAATAAAGAAGAGAAATGACATAGAACAACAAGCACACAAAATAAAGATCTCCCTCCCCCCTCTTCCTTCCTTCCTTCCTTCCTTCCTTCCTTCCTTCCTTCCTTCCTTCCTTCCTTCCTTCCTTCCTTCCTTCCTTCCTTCTTTCTTTCTTTCTTACTTTCTTTCTTTCTTTCTTTCTTCTTTCTTTCTTGTGAGTCATGGATCTCCACCTGGGTCTTGTCCTTGAGCTCTTCAGCTCAAGGCTACTGCCCTACCCTTGAGCAAGCCCCACTTCCTGTTTTCTAGAGGTTAATAGGAGATAAGAGTCTCAGGTCCTTTAGTGCCCCAGCTGGCTTTGAACCTCGATCCTCAGATCTCAGCCTCCTGAATAGCTAGGATTACAGGCGTGAGCCACTGCCCCCTGGCCCTTTTCCCATCTTTCTACCTCTTCTACCTCACTCAAAAAAAAAAAAGTTCCTCTTTATACTCTTTTGGGGATCTAGGTTTCACACAAGTCTCATATAATTTCAACAATAAATCTAATTAATAACAGGGCCATCATATTACTTATGATTTGTCTTTGTTTTATTCCTGATGTTGTGGTGAGTTTCCAGTATGTCTAAAGAGACATTTTCCACATTGTGTACTCAGTTCACACATCTGTGCATCATCATCTTTATCATCTAGCTCTTCCTTTTCCTTCCCATTACTCAAAATATTATTTACCCAGTGAAGTAATTAAGTTAAATAAAATATTTGGTGGCAAAAGGACTGTCAAAGGCATTCATGTAAAAGCATTAATTAGAGCATTTTAGTTAAAATATATTCCCAGATAATCTACAATTGCAAAACGTTGGTAAAAATAACAAACTTTGCCTAGAAGGCAATTCTTTGTGCCTTTTGTATGCTGAATATTAACCCATGTCCACTGGTCAAACAGGTGTATGATTCCTTTTTAGTTCGTAATATTTATCCTTTTGCTTTAAAAAATAATGTTCTAGAAAGGCTCATTTGCGGTTAGTGAAATATTCTTCACAGGAGCAGGGGAAAAGAGCATTGTAGAAACAAGAAATCTTAGACATAGCCTTTTTCACAAACATTTTATGAGCAGGCAGGTTGAGTCCCAGGGATTTAATGAACTGACCAATGGTTGGCCACAGTTAGAAGTAAAACCCAGTCAGTGGCCTCTAAAGTGTAGTTTACCTAATTAACACATACAAGGTTAGAAATAATTAGTTTTAGTCTCTGTTGACATGTTTATGAGTTCCCTAAGTGATAAGTATTTTTTCAAATTAATATTACAAAGCTATCCTTTTTAATCTGGCACTTTATTTAAAAATACATATGCTATCCCATAGAATTTATTACTAGATGTAAACACTACTTTCTCCTAATCCCAATCCCATAACTGAGATCAAGCATAGCGTTAAGGCTTTCTCAAGAGTTAGCATTTTTCCTTTCATTGTCTTTCTAATTTGAACTTTAGGAAATTACCCCTCGAGCTATGTTTTCTAGGGGATCCATCCATCTTCCCTTCAAAGTAATATCTTTTCTTTCATATTTGCTCCTTTGATAAATAGTGCTGCAACATTTATTGCTGAAGGGAAGACAAAAATTATGTTATCTAGGCATACAATTTCCCCTCCAGAGAACTACTTCAAGACATATCAAGAGTGTTTCATCTGGTGGGCTATTTTGAATAGAGATATGTTTATTATTGTTCAATGTAATTTGTGATATATGTGGTTGGATGAGTGTATCATTATGTTATATACATATGAAGAAATACTATATACATTATAATGTATTACATGTCTGCAGTGATGCTGGAATAAACAAACCTATCAAATTGTCCATCATGTACAAGTATAACATGTATAATTACATATAGAACATAATTCTTGATAATAAGTGATGTACTAATTTATGTGTTTAAGTTTGTGCCACCTTCTGTCAGTAGAAGGCTCAGGCATCTTATTTTGCCATATTTCTTGATTGGATCAGGGGCCATATCAAGTGACTCATCTATATCATCCAGGCTTGAATAATATCTGCACGATATTTTCACAGTGATGAAATTGCATACATTCTTAAACTCATTCAACCACTATGGAAAGCAGTATGGCAGTTCCTCAAAAGACTAAACATAGAACTCCCCTATGACCCCAAAATTCCATTACTTGGCATTTACCCAATTGTCCAGAAACAAGAACATACTAAAGCCACTAGCACAACGATGTTCATTGAATCACTATTTACCATAGCAAGATATGGAACCAACCCAGATTCCTCTCAGTTGATGAGTGGATCAACAAGTTGTGGTATTTGTACACCATGGAATTCTATGCTGCTGTTAGAAAGAACGACATCGCCCCATTTGTAAGGAAATGGAAAGACTTAGAAAAAAATCATATTAAGTGAAGTAAGCCAGACTCAAAGGAACATAGGCTCAATGGTTTTCCTCACTTGTCCTAATCAGTAGAAACCTTGGGCTCTCCTAGCAGAGGTTTACAATAAAGCAAAACCTAGATATATACGGCCATATAGGATGATGCTAAATGAAAGGACCTCCAGGATATAGATACAAAAGCCATATAATGTAAGATTGTTGTTCTTAATGTACTATGTTATTTCTCATCTCTTTTGTTACCCCTTGGTTATTCTCATCTTGTTGCAGAATCTTACATTGTTATCTGGTATATTGTACATATGTTTATTTGAAGTAGGATAGGAAAGGGGGAAAACAAGATGAGAGGAAGGAGTGGGAGGAGGGAAATGGGGACAAAAACATGAGAAGGAGTATCAATGTTTGTGAAGTAATGCACCTTTTATCTGGCGAATATAATATAGCCCTTCTATTAATTACAATAAAAAGTGAAAAAAAGAAATTGCATACATTTCTTGGAATGTATCCCCATGATTAAACTATGCAGGGTTGTGTATAATTTACACAATACATTAATATCATATGGAAAACATATCTCCAACTTATGCTCCTGAATCAGATCTATAAGAATGGAAGAAGTATTTTGGCGTCAAGGACTTGAGTGAGGTTCGTGTATTTAGCTCTCTGTTGAGGTGGTGAGCCTGCTAAGTACTGTGATCTCTCCACGGCATTCATTCATCGAAAAATTACTTGCCATCCCATAAATATATACAATTATTTTAAATGACAAACTAACAAAATAAATTAACACTGTAAATAATACACATTAAGTAGTGTTTTTTGGTAGGTGGCTCTATGTGATATTTCATCTGAAATTGATTTAAGCAGCAAATGAACATCTCACTTTACTATAGAGAGTATTTTATGAGAAAGAAAAATGTTCTCGGTGAGAGAAAAAGTGGTATTAAAATTTTGGAATCTAAATTCAAGTCAAGGTTGGTTTCAGTATTAAAAAGCAAAACAAAGATGGGTGCAGGTGGTCCAACCTTGTAATACTAACTACTCAGGAGGCTCAGATCTGAGGATCGAAGTTTGAAGCCAGCTGGGGCAAGAAAGTCCGTGAGAGTCTTAGTTCTAATTAATCACAGAAAAAGCCAGACGTAGTGCTGTAGCTCAGTCGGTAGAGTGTTAGCTTCGAGCAAGGCCTAGGACTGGCAAAAAAAAAAAAAAAAAAAAAAAGCTTAACAAGGAGGCCTCTTCCTCCTCAAAATAGACACACAAGATTGGAGTAGAGAAATGAAAATAAAAATAAAGACAAACTTCCTAAATGGGAGGATAAAGAGGGTGGGGGGCACAGAAATGGCGGGGCAAAGTGTGAACAAATGCAGCAGTGGTGCTGACTAGACACTGTTGAAAATGAGCTACACAATTTGTGGGTGGGGATGAGAGGGAAAAACTGGTAGAGTAAGGGAAATATACTCTATCCCTGACTTAGGTTACTGCACATCACCCTTACAATAACAATAACTAAATGAAAAAAAAAAGGTGCAAAGTGGTTCTATTGTGTGTAGTGAGCACCTAAAGAGAAGTGAAGAAATTCTACTGAGACATATAAATCCTTTGGTCAACACCCAAGATGTGAACGCACTGCTGTGCTTTCCAGCTTTGAAGTGATGGATAACAGTTCCAAGTCCTTTCACGCATCTGGCCAATTCAAAGCTATAGGGTGAATTCTTTCCCCAGAACGCTTGAAACCACAATATGTAGCATTAGGTGTGAAAGCACATTAATCTCTGTCTCTCTCTTGTGTTCTCCCTCTCCTCTTCTTTCTCACTTTCTCTCCCCTCCCTCTCTCTCCTTCCCTTTCTTAATGGGAAGATGACTCATTGAATCTATCAAACTCTCAGAGAGATTTGTGGCATGCCCAATGTTAATAACCATTCAAACAGTAATGTTCTGAAAGGGAAATGTCAAGCACAGCAGTTACTCTAAGCCTCTTGTTTCCTGGGAAAGGGTACATACTGTATAATTCCTTTTATATTGAACTCTCCAAAATGCGAACTACAGTGACAGAAAGTAGAACTCTTATTTGCTTGGGGATTGAGGGAAGAGATGAAAGGAGGAGAGGGTGATATATATATATGTTTAAAACTTTTTCTTTAAAAAAATCTTAAACTTTTAATGTGGACTGAATTCTTGCTTTAGGGGGAAACAGTATCCTGATTTCCAGCCATTCTATTTAAATCTGTTCAGTTCAAAGTTGTTTTGTTTTGTTTTTTGAGGGTTTTTTTTTTTTAAAAAAGGCCAATCCTGGAGCTTGAACTCAGTGCCTGCGTGCTGTTTCTGAGCTTTTGTTCTCAAGGCTAGCTGTCTAGCACTTGAACTATACAATTCTACTTCCAGCGTTTTGGTGGGTAATTGGATGTCAGTGTCTTATGGACGACCCTACCCAGACTGGCTTCCAACCATGGTCCTCAGGTTACAGCCTCCCGAGAAGCTAGAATTCCAGGTGTGAGCCTCTGTGACTATTTCCTTCTTACAATCCTAGTCACACTTCCTTTCTCAGGATAGATGTCAAGGAAGGGTATGTCTGGGTAGTAGGAAGATCTAAGCTGAATTTGCTGAGGAACTGGCCATACTTTCTGGAGGCTGATATCGATGCTCAGCTCTCTGGCTCTGCTTCTGGGGAAACCTAGGAAGAATATCTTACTCCTTCTCTTATTATGTGCAGTTTTTACAAAGCTAGCTCTGAAGACTAATTGAATTGTCCATAAATACCAATCAGAATTATGGAAAGAAATCTGATGGTGAGAGCTAAAATAAACAAAAATGATGACAGACATTTCTTTATTTTTAAAAATTATGCGTCTAGTACTGTATTTGAAAATATTTTTCTACCTCACTTCAGTTAAAATTGTCATTATAAAGAAAATAAACAATAGCCGATGCTGGGAAGGATGCTGCCAAAGGAGAACCTAAATACACTATTGGTGGAAATATAAACCTATTCAATTGCTCAGGAAAGGAAAGCTGTATGAAGTGACTCCAAAATTAAACATACAACTACGACAGTTTCACTCCTGGGCATTTACCTAGAAGATTACAAACCAGGTTACAGTAAAGTCAGCGGCATAACATGTTTATTATAGCACCATTCGCCATAACTAAGGTATTGAATCAGCCCAGATGCCCCTTAATGGATGACTGGATCAAGAAAATGTGGTATACACACTGGAATTTTATTCATCCATTAGAAAGAATGGTATTGAACCATTTTAAAAGAAGTGAAAAGGTACCGGGAGTTTGGCCTAGTGGTAGAGTGCTTGCCTAGCATGCACAAAGACCGGATACCATTCCTCAGAACCACATATGTAGAAAAAGCCAGAAGTGGTGCTGAGGCTCAAGTGGTAGAGCTCTAGCCTTGAGAAAGTCCAAGGACAGTGCTCAGGCCCTGAGCTCAAGCCCAGGACTGGCAAAAAAAAAAAAAAAAAAAGAACAGAAAAATTTATTTTAAGTGAAGTTAGTCAGGCCCAGAGAGAAAAAAGATTCATGTTTATCCTTACATATGGAAGCTAGAATTAGCTAATAAAACTTATAAATAAATACGTTGTGGCATGCAGGTATATGCAAATATTAATTGAAATATAGAAGAATCAAGGGAGAACTGGAATAATGAAACTCATTAAAAGGGCAAAGTCAAAGCTCAGCAAAATAAAACACCAGGAAGCAGGTACTGGAAAGAGGTGAGGAGGGTTTGAGAATGGACAAATGAAGAGGAAAACAGGAAAAGATTATACTAAAAAATACAGTGAATATCCTACAAAATTAAGAATGAAGAGAGGAATGGATAACAATATTGAAAGGACTGACATTGATCAAAATATATTGTACTCATAAACTGCTATTTAAAAATGGCAACTCCTTTGTAAAACTACTTAAAAATAATAAAAACCATAGAACGTTTTTCTCAATTTATAATCAATGCCATGTTTTTAAAATGATTGTGCTATGTAGGTATGGTTAGCTCAGTAACTGCCAGCCAGAGTAAAAAATTAAATTTAAATGCTTAAAAATTTAAATTTCTAAATTAATTCTCAAAACCTTCCACAGTAAATTATGTTCATATTATCAGAAAAAAGAAATCAGATACTTCATTAAATAAAAAGTATTGTTTAATGGTGATGAGTGGAACAGGGAAAATTTCATGAAAAGAAGCAATATTTTTCAATTCATTGCTTAAATCAGGTAAAATTATAGCAGAATAGTATTTTTCATCTTTACATTTCCAAGGACTAAATGTTTTGGTATATATAATATAATATTATAATAGATTATAACATCTAATAATATATATGAAATTCTAGGTATTGAACCCAGAGCTAATGCATTTTACCACTGAGCTATCTCTAGTCTAATACTGTTCTTAAGATAAAATCATTTGTGCCCTTGCATAGTTTTATAGACTAAAAGAAATTGTCATCGAGAGTTTGATATTTAGGTGTCAATTTATATTTATTGCCTCCTGAGAGACCCACCCTCTACATAATCATGGCACTAGATCTTCCAAAATCCCATTTCATGTGCTTTTCACCAAAGGCTATAAATCCTGGCATTTTCACTGAGCTTTCTACCTGAGCTTCTACTGAGTTCAGTCAGCAATCCTGGTCTCTGTGCCTTCACACAGAGCTGCCTTAAAAGTCTGCAAACTCGCCCGGAGTTTAGACTAGTGGTAGAGTGCTTGCCTAGTATGCATGAAGACCCGGGTTCAATTCCTTGGTACCATATACATAGAAAAAGCTGGAAGTGGTGCTGTGGATCAAGTCGGGGAGCTCTAGCCTTGAGAAAGCCCAAGGGCAGTGCTCAGGCCCTGAGCTCAAGCCCCAGGACTGGCAAAAAAAAGTCTGCAAACTCTTAAAACCACAATATTTAATTTCAAATTTAAAAATTCAAATCACACACTATACATTATTTCTGTTTATATAGTATACTCATATGTGTATATTTATAAAATCAGAAATAAGTGTTATCCTTCCTCTGTATCCTCATTGTTTTTCTTTCTTTTTAAAAATCTATTCAGTTCTAAGCTTTAAATTACAATATTCACTATTTGCATGTATAGTCTTCTTAGTTGCACTGTGTTATTCAGTGTTTGGCTTATATTTCAAACTACAAAGAGGCAGAGAGTACTGACAATGACAACTCTTTTTAGCCTACTGTCTTTTCCTGTTAGACTATCAAACCATTTATACATTCTTTTTTCATGATTTGTTCTTCCTGAGTTCATTTCAAAGAATCTGTGGAACTCAATTCAGAAGAGAGGCTATCTGAGAATTTACCTCAATTCTGTGGCAGAAAGTCATTGATAATAACAAATTAGAACTCCATAATTTAAGAATTGTTCTATCACAACTGTAGAACATCTAACATATTTGGAAACTGGGATTAAGTATAACAGCATTTAAATAAAGTGTTTTCTGCTTATTATATTTGCTTTTAGTAAGAAGATTATTTTCTTCTATAATCTACTGGCTTGGATTTCTACCCTAGTATTTTTCACCTACATGTAGCAAGGAACATATCTCCAATGTTTCCACATGGATAGCATTTGCGGCTGTAATTTCATTGTTATTATTCACTAAGCTGACAATTGTCTGTAATCTAAGTAATCATTTAGTTTTATTACCCTCACTGGAGAAAGGCAGTTTGAAGTACTGGATTTCAAGATTTAAAGTACTGACATCAATCTTTCTCTCAAAATTTTCTCTTAAAAATCATATTGTGTCATACTAGTTTTCTCATTGTACTAGTATGATATCTAAGTTCTTAAGTAGGTAATTTTAGTAGACATATTGAGTTATAACTAAGTATGATTTCTATTTTAAAGGATTTCTTTGAAAAGTCATTTAAAATAAGTTCATAATATTTAAATTTTTTATATTTTTTATTGTAATCAATAAAAGGGTTACATGATATTTGCCAGATAGAAGGTGCATTAATTCACATACATTGATACCCTTTCACATGCTTGGTCCCCATTACCCTCCCCCCCCATCTTGGTTTTCCCCCCTTCCCTATCCAATTTCAAATAACCAAATACAAATATATCCAATATATCAGATAACGAAGTGAGTTAAATGTATTTTTTATCTCCCAATTTGGTTTATTTTCTTTTCCCAACTGAACATTTAGGAAATATAGTTTAGATGGCAAATGGATTAAAATAAACATCATAGCAAGTCTATAATAACCACTATCTTTATTTACATTTTTTAAAACCTAATGTGTTCTTAACATCATTTCCCTATCTATCTAGATATCTTTGCAGTTTGAATTTTGGTACATGTATTTGATTTGGCACATCCTTGCAGCTTAAGTAGTATTCGCTTGATCTGGTGATACAACATACTCAAATTCCAAAGCTAAATAGTATTTAATATTCACCTCTCCTATTACAACTATTTATGGTCTCAAGATGCATTTCCTTTCCTTAGTATCTATACTTGTTGAACATTTCCAGACTGGGGTTGGGGGCGGGGGATGTGTCACAGTTGTTAATCCCAGCCATACAGGTAAATGTGGACTTGCAAATGTGCTCTCTAATCTGAGGCCTGTACCTATAGATGACTGAGCCATGTGTGTCCCAGCAGAGCTGGGCTGTGATGCAGCCTCACATTAGTCTTGTCTAATGACCTCCAGCCTCCTGAGATGTCTTGAAGGGGAGAGCAGATTGCCATTCTTCTAACACCTTTCCGAGTCCTGAGGTGTTTTTCTTAGAATCATGCCTTGGTAACTGGCTTGTCAAGGCTCAGACAACTAACTTATTGCTGAGCTGTGAGATCTTGCCCAGTGTCCCAAATGAATATTGATTTTTTATGTCTTTATTTTGTCTTCCTTTGTTCTTTTAATGATTTCAATACTTACTTTAGGCCTCTTCCATTTGGATATGGTAAGGCGAATGAAATACTGTTTTCTATAAAGTCTTCCTCATTGTAGATTAAAGAGAAACTTTTACACTTAAAAAGAGCTTCCCTAACAACAGTGATGTTCTTAGGGTATAGCTAGGCCCCCACATTTGATATATATGACTGTAAGTTAATTGAAGGTCATTTGTTATTATACTAAACTGGTCCTGGTAGTTATACATAACAATTGTGCTTAAGAAATAGCTTCTATCTGGCTTCAAAACAGAAGTCAAATAGACTGTTCTACTTCTTAAGGCACAGGTAGGAAATGCAGAAATTAGCTCTGAAAATTAATGTTTCCAAATTTTATTTATTTATTTGATATATTTTTAAATTGGGGTGTGTGCGTGTGTGTGTGTGTGTGTGTGTGTGTGGGTAGTGAGTCACTATTGCCCTACACCTGGGAAATGAGTGTTTAATACTCTTTGGGAATTATTATAGACTTTGCTTAGTTGAGGGGCAGGCAGATTTAGTAACCCTATAAATTCAATGAACCTCAATGCATCTGTCCTCCAGCGGAGGGTAACACGAAGTGAAATCTCACTATAGCAAATATAAGTACATGGAAGACTACTGTCTGTGGCATTGTACTGCCAGAGGCTCCCATAGCTTGTTCTCTGCAGATTAGTATGCTTAGTTCCTGCACCCATCCCTCTGTCTTGGTCTCTCCAGTAATACCAGCATCTTCTCTGTTTTCTTCAGTTCCTAGACTGGAGTAGCTGTTGGGGCAACAGCTGTTGGTTTGTGCTAATCAGAAATGATATGATCAAAGTCACAATAAAAAACAAAGTAAGACCTTGGCTGACTCCATATCCACCTAGTGTTTATAAAGACTTCAATACATCACAAAGGAGATCCTAGGACAGAGAATTTAAAGAGATGGTCAAGTTTCTCCATATTTATCTGCATTTGAATCCTCCTCATTCCTCTGAGTAGCTCCCTAAATCTGATTTTTTTAGAACTAGGCTGAAATATTCTCTGTCTTCATAAGGATATATTCAACAAAATTATTTTTTGAATTACTGTTTCTTCAAAGTTAAAGAGACCTATTTTGAAAAGAAGAATGATAACCAAACATAGGCTTAAGGTAAGATAGTGCCATCCTGTTTTGAAATAGAAGTTAAATATTTACAAGCTATTTCTTCCTGTTAATATTCCCTTCAGTTGAATTCTTAGAGTCACTAATTCTTTTCTTAGATCTTATATCCTAATCTAGATCTTCCCCCTTCCATTCCTTCCTTCTTTCATTCTTTTTCAAAACAAAATATAATTGATGTATATATTGTTATATGTTTCTTGAAATAGAATTACTCACATAAATATTTCTACACTTTATTTTACTTATTTTCCATATTTATTTTACAATGTATTTGTAATATATAATATATTATTATTTTATAAGTATAGTTTTAATAAAGCAAACTATATACATCTCAATTATAAATAGTCAATATTGGCCAGAAAATTAGAAATGTACCATTTTTTATTGACAACTAGTAACTTAGAAGGGTCATGGTTTAACATGTAAAAAGGAGATTTAACTCTTTTTTTTTTTTTGCCAGTCCTGGGCATGGGCTCAGGGTCTGAGCACTGTCCTTGGACTTTCTCAAGGCTAGAGCTCTACAGCTTAAGCCACAGCACCATTTCTGGCTTTTTTTATGTATGTGGCACCAAGGAATCGAACCCAGGTCTTCGTGAATGCTAAGCAAGCACTTTACCACTAGGCCAAACTCCTGGCCACAAGAGATTTAATTCTATTACACATTAAAATCTTATTTATGCATTTATTTCATAAGGAAAGTTGGGTATTTCTAGTTTATAAAATATGTACTCAAGATTTTCTGCTTTAGGCTGTGAGTGTGGTCTAGTAGTAGAGTGCTTGCCTAGCATGCACAAAGCCCTGGGTTCGATTCCTTGGTAGCACATACACAGAAAAAAATCAGAAGTGGTGCTGTGGTTCAAGTAGTAAAGCACTAGCCTAGAGCAAAAAAGCTCAAGGACAGTGCCAAGACCCTAAGTTCAAGCCCCAGGACTGGCAAAAAAAAAAAAAAAAAAAAAAAGAGATTTTCTTCTTTTATTTATTTATTTATTTATTTATTTATTTTTGCCAGTGCTGGGCTTGAGCTCAGGGCCTGAGCGCTGTCCTTGGACTTTCTCAAGGCTAGAGCTCTACCACTTGAGCCTCAGCACCACTTCCAGCTTTTTTCTATGTATGTGGTACCGAGGAATCAAACCCCGGTCTTCATGCACGCTAGGCAAGCACTTTAACCACTAGGCCAAACTCCCGGCCCAATTTTCTTCTTTTTTAAAGAATAATATTTAGTAAAATTCTCAGAAGTTTGAACTGGGGGGTGGGTTTCAACATGTTTCTCTCTAGTGTTTTCAGAAATTTCATATGAAGTGTTCTCACAAGTATTTTGCTGTCAGTAGTCATTTGGGGGGCAAAAACAAGACACATAAATAATGAATTTCACTTGAACATCACAGAATTATAGGTGATAAAGGAGGTTCCAGCACTTTGTAGCCAGATATGCCAGGGGATATAGGTTTTTCCCAGGATTATAACTCATCTTTCTGAAAGATTTCATATCTCTTTTCTTCAGCTTCTCAAAGATGCCATTGACAGAAAAGTGGTTACAAAATTCTGGCGTAGGTGTAATCTTATTTTTACCACTAGTAAAAATAAGTACTACCATTAGTAGTACTTGGTCAACCGTACTATATTAATCCGAGATAATTTTTATGTACAGGAAGATCATCAGTTGTAACCACAAAAAATGCTTCCTTTCTGGAGTGTCCTTGTTCAATGCCAGTTAATAACTTACACATTGTGGAAGCAGTGCAAGTGTCTACATAAACCAAGAATTCCATAGAGTTTACACCACTCAGGGGTAAATCTGGATCCCTCCATATGCCATGAAACTGTCACATGGACCATGACTCAGAAGAGTTAATACGCTTTAGGAAAATGAAATGAGAGAGATGATGGTAATATTTTACTCTTGAAATACATTATTAGCATGATCTAGTTAAATATTAAATGAAGCAGATATATTTAACTAGTACTACTTCAATTTAATTTAATATTTTATTGAAATAGCCTTCCATGAAGAAGATTTTGGAAGATGTTGCTGAAAGAAATTGAGAATTTAATTTTAATTTTCATATACCAGAGTTTTGTGAACGAGTTCACAGACTCTTGAAATGTAAGCATATAATTCAATTGATTAGTTTGGTAGGTGGTGCTAAATCGTAATCATGTCTCATTTGAGAGACAAGTAAGATGTCGTGGAAGAAAGGTGTCACAGAAGAGGGGACTTTAGGGCAAGATCTTGAAGTAAAGGCTAGGAAGCCTATGTGAGATGTTTATTTTCCCCTTTATGAACCTTGAGTCATTGACTTGAAGTTGAAATTCTTACAACACTTCACTGTGTTGAAATTTCCTCTTACTATATTTTAAAACTTTTCTTAGGAAGTAATCATACCTAGGCAATAGAACATAGAAATAGCCTAAAAGTGAAAAGGATTTATTTTCATTACAAACAGGTGGGGTTTGTTTGTTAACTATTTTTTTAAGTATTTTAGGTCAAGGCATATTTTAAGTTGGAGGCCACAGATGGGTAACCATTAGTGAGAATTTGACTTACAGATTATTTTTGTCTATTCTTTCTACAATGCTTCTTTTATCATGTAAATTTTAAAAAAAATTCTGAACATATGAACAAAGAATATCTGAATATATTTTACTAGACTCACTGAACTCTCCACATTTTTTCACATGTTTTACCATTTTGTCTTACATATGCACCCACACACAGATTTTACTAGAAATTTGACAGTAGATTGCACAGTTTATTTGTCTCTACTTCTTTTTATTTTATTTTATTTTTTTATTATCAATGTAATGTATAGAGGGGTTACAGTTACATTTGCCAGATGGTAGATATGTTACTTCTCACACATTGATACCCCTTCTTATGTTTTTGTCCCCATTTCCCACCCCCATCAGTCATCTTTTTCTCTACTTCTTAATGCATCAATATTTTTCTAAGACCAATAATATCCCCATAAACATAGCATCATAATCAAATTTAGATTATTCAATATTGATTTATTTAATCCTTCTTCCTATCCACATTGCACATTTATCCTTTCATTTAAGTAATGAACTTACATGCAATTTCCCCAGAGAAAATCTGGCCTAGGATCACATTGTACATTTAATTGCCATGACCATTAGCCTCACTATATGTGGTATTTTCTTTTCTTTTTTGCCAGTTCAGGGACTTGAACTCAGGACATGAGCCATTCTGTGTTCAAGGCTAGCTCTCTACCAATTTAGCCACAGCAACACCTCTGGCTTTTTCTGAGTAGTTTACTGGAGATAAAAGTCTTGGGGTTCTTCTTCCCTGGTCTGACTTCAAACTGTGATCCTCAGATCTCAGCCTCCTGAGTAGCTAGTATTACCAGCATAAGCCACCAGCACCTGACTAAATCAGAGTATAGTGTTTTTTTTAAACATCAACCAACTCACCAATTCTCTGGCACTTAGCAAGTACTTGACCCTTTAGGTCAATCCTGAGGGTGAGTACCCGGAATTAATGTTAGTTTCCACAGATCAAAGGGCTCAGCCTCGCAAAGTGTCTCTAGTTCAGATGCTAATGTAAAGGTAGTAGCCATCTATATTTTGGCCACTGTAAATTGAGGATTCCCATCACTCTCTTCCTGCATTTAGTCCTTGGTTAGACTCACTAAGTGAGCTGAGGAAAGTAGTTTACTAGTGATTACTAATTTATATCAAAGGATACAACTAGATGAAAGTCGTAAGGTATATGGGATGCATAAACAAGATATTGGGATGAGGTAGGATACAGAGCTCCTGTGTCCTCTCGAGGTATGCTCCCCTCCCTGTACCTTGTGAGTTCATCCACCTGTAAGTTCTCTGAGGCTTATTGTTCCAACGTTTTTATGGAGCTCTCTTTCTAATACTCACATAAGTGAGTAGGCTGAAAGTTCCATCTGTCTAATCTCTCTTGGTGTTTCTCTTGGCCCAACCTTCATTATGAGCTCAGGTGGAGCTGAAAGAAGTTCTTCAGGAAATTGCATAGGAGCTTGGTGTCTGGAATTGGGCACAAAGGACAATTCATGTTTAATAGAAATATTAAATATTTGACAACTGAATGAATCCATGAGAAAGATCTGAGAATTAGCATCCCAGAAAAGAAGTTGCCTTAACAAAGGGAGTGACAATACCTACCATGCATGGAGTGATTGTAGGTGATTTGTAGAGCTCATATTACTCCAATGGTCATCTAAAACATGGGGAAACTGGAAAGGGAAGAGGGGAAACAAGATGACTGGGATGGGGTGGGGGGAGGGAAATGGGGACAAAAATATGAGAAGGGGGTATCAATGTGTGAGAAATAATGCACCTACTACCTGGTGAACATAACTGTAACCCCTCTATACATTATCCTGTCAATAAAATAAATAAATAAAAGGAAAGGGGAAAAAAGTTAAAAAAAAAAAAAAGAGAGAGAGAGAGAGATTTCGGAAGCCAAGACCTGTCAGATGATTTTGCAAATAATCTCTGCCAATATGCAAGGTAGTATTTATTCGAGTTGTGTCTAAAAACTGATGCTAATGAGACCCATTTATAGTATATGTGTTTTCTTTCTTCTTTTTTTTAAATTTAGGATAGTAGTAACCTTTCTCCTGTGGTTGAATGTCTTCTATGAGATTAACATTTTCTTTCTGATCTGGGCAATGAGCCAACGATTCAGCCACAGTGTCTCTCTGTATCATGGGGAAAAATTCGTCCAGGAAACCTAAACTCACTTTAGAATAAAATGTACGTTCTCATATCTCTTACCCACTTTCTGCTACTTATTGCATCATTAATTTTTTTCTTACCAATATGGTAAATCATCTCTGTGATAGAGCAAAGTAATTTTTATTTGATCTGTTATTGATATGATGTCATCTACCTAAATAGATTTCATTTACCTCTCTCTGTCTCTCTCTTTTTCTTCCCCTCTCTCTTTCTCTTTTTCTGCCTTAAGTAAAAATAGATGTGTTTAGTTTTTTTTAATCTTTCACCTGTGGATTCTGTTCTAAAGAGATTATTCTTGCAGTTTATATTTACCTTACCTTGGCATCCTATCCTACTTGCAGCTAATATTTCTTTTTCTTTTTTTTTTTTTTGCAGTTCTAGGTCTTGAACTCAGGATCTGAGCACTGTTGTTGGGCTTTCTCAAGGCTAGACCTCTACCACTTGAGCCACAGCACCGTTTCCGGCTTTTTCTATGTATATGTGGTACCAAGGACTCAATCTTGGGTCTTCATTCATGCTAGACCAGCACTCTAACACTAGGTCAAACTCCCGGCCCAAGCTAATATTTCTTCAAGCATCTGGGTAAGCCAAACATCTAGTATGTGATAGAGACATTTAAGTAAGGAATCTTACTTTAGAATCTGTTCTCTCAACTTTTTTTGTGTGTAATGTTAGGGAAAATTCTCAGGCCTTATGCATATTTCACAAGTGCTCAGCCACAGAGCTACATTCCCAGCTGTCTTAAACACTTTGGTGTATTAATTATTTCTTTCATATTTTCTACAGACTTTTTGAAATCTGTAAAACCCCTTTAATAACGATATCAATGAGCTTTTTTTTTACTTGCTCAAAGGCATTAAGTATAAAATAACTTGGAATGCTTTTCATCTTTTTTCCCATTGAAAGAGGGAAAGTACCTCAGAGATATTACAAATGCTTCATAAAATAGAAAATCCTAAAGAAGAATGGCAAAATATAGCCAAACGAATCTAGGAAATTGAGCAAGAAGGAAAAGTATAGGCAAAAGATGTCAAGAAAAAAGAATAAGTACATTTGCTGTGATGCTAATAGACATTTTACACAACACACACGTACATACTCACATATATATGACCAGACACACACACACACACACACACACACACACACACACACACACACACACACACACACAACTTACTCAAGAAAAAAGGAAATTCAGTAACTCTCCAGCTCAATGGAATACAACAACAATTAAAAAAACTAACCAGAAGATCTAAATATTTCAATCATATTACCTGAGTTTCCTGATATGCTTTCTTCTTCTTATCCACTGATTCTGAATTCTCCATATCTGTATAAGCAAATCAGCTGGCATGAGGTATGTAAGTCTTTGTTCTGTCTAGATTTCTTTCATAGGCACACCTGTAATTAACTGAACTATTTCAATAGAAATGAAACAATGGTTCTTCAGGCTCCATTCTTTTGGATGTTTGTAGTTTAGCTCGGTTGGCACAGAGCACTGGACCTGCAGCTTTCCGATGACAAAACTCCATGGAGGAAGGAATAAGTCAGCAACAGCACTGGCATTCTGATTAGCTGAAGAGTTTATCCACTGGTGTTAAAGTCAATGTTACAAACAGTGAAAGGCCAGGATCACCTGAAAATATGAGTTGAGAAGCATGTGTTATGTGGACACTCAGGAAGAAGACAAAACTCTCTAAAATACATGGTGGAGAGGGTTGGGGGTGGGAAGGGAGAAAAAGGGCAGCTCAGTGGCTCTATATTTCAACCAAAATATTGAACATTCTAAAATATAGTTCTCATGAATAGAAATGATATTTTGAGAGATGTTTCCAATACTTCCTAGAGCAAACGTCTTTTCCAGTACATAGTCTCTGGATAATTGCTCTGGGAATACTTAACTACTATGATTATCATTTTCTAAATGGCCAGAAGTCTTTACTCAAAGGCTTCCTTACCACACTATTACTGGGTCATGTGCTTCTCTCGTGCTTCTGAGCTACTCCAGCATGAGTCAACTTTTGTTTGGAGAAAAATAGATGTTTGTGTCAGCAACAAAAAAAGTCACTGTATTTTTTACGGCAATCAAACAGAAAAAAATCTCAAAGACGCATTCTTCTTGTGAAATCAAGCTCGTGAAACATTTATATTAGGCACAATGTATTTCTCCTGTGGTACCTGAATGTTTATTGATTATGTGCCAAGTGGAACATGTTCATGGGGTTCACCTTGTGGAATTTTAATGTGGGCCTCCATCCTTCCAGGTGAAAACTAAAGTTTAATCCATTTTGAGCAGATAATCAGTCTCATGACAAGTCTGGCTCGAAGCCAAGTAACATAGTATGTTGTGATGCCACAGTAGTTCTTGGGAGAGCTCATAAAAGTTCTAAGGGTGGCTGTGAGCCTGGAAAGAAAACAGCTGATTTTGAGAGAGGTAGATGTGTAAGAGGAAGCCCACAAGAGGCATTTGCTTGGTCCAGGAATTACCTAAAAGTCTCCCAATTTCATATCTGTGCCCTCTGAGCTGAACTATTCTCTGCTGCAGTCAGCTTTACCAACACCTTGAACTCTAAGAAAATGGAAACTCACTGAGGAATGTCTTGTAAGGAAGAAGGTGAATTATCCTTCAAACAGGCAATGCCTTCTTCTTATCATCCTACAGGAAACAGCCCTAAACTCATAACTCACCAGATCATTTCTTCCTGTTTCTCTCTCAATGGTAAGGTGATAACTTCTCTAAAACTCCTCCGGAGACATGCAGGCAATGGTCAACCAGGCAATACCTATGAGTTGGAACTATTTTAAACTATGCATGTGTTTCCCACTCCTCATCCTGCCCCTCCCCCCAATTCTCCCTATTGAACCTGAAGCCAGGCTCTGTACCTCTGAGGATGGTTGCAGGTGTGGTGTGCAGGTGTGCTGGTGTGCTGTCTTTCTGTGGCTGCCATGTACTGGCTCTCCTTTCCTTGCTTTTTCACCATTTACCTTTATTTGGCATATGGAGACAAGGAGCTAGACGTCACATGGGACTTCTTGACTTGGGGCCTTGGGTCTAAAGGCCAGTTTCAGCAGTTACTGGAAGGACAGCTGGGATTCTTCCATAGATGATGTACCTGGGAAGACCCTGAAAATGAAAGAAGCTATTTCTAAACAACCACGAAGTCAGTTTCTGTGTATCTAGTTAATGCTATACCTAAAGTCTTTTAGATATGGCTTTGAATATCTCACTGTTGCTCCAAGGCATAGCAGTAAGTTTACAGCTGGTATCTGCAGAAATCTCTCTAAATCTCCAGCAAGACTCAGGCCCCTGCATTCATAAGGCTCCTGTTTTCATCTCTTCCACTAAGGAACTGAAGGTGAGAAGTGAGCATTTAACTACCAATGGTATAGATTGGGCATGATCAAACTGGAGATCAGACACTTCTACACTGTACGGTGTTAACAGTATATCCATTTCAAAGTTAAAACTTTATTCCCCATATTTTTGTTCATTGTTAATTTTATTTCAATAAAAAAGGATCCAAAATGCCCCAAAGGTACAGTCTGCTTCTGTGTTCTTCCTCTAGTTTCTGGATTCTCTATTCTGTTTCCCCATTTTTTTTTAAAGAAATCAAACCAAAGATCTAAAGTTGTTTAGTTACTGTGATTTGGTTTTTGTCTTAATTCCCAAGCTTTGTAAGAACTAGATCCTAATAAATTACAATTTTGTTTTGTGTTTCTCAAGCTGGAAATCATAATGGATAACTTGACTTTTGTTCTCTGTCACTGTGGTCAGACTCTAGTCTTTGCACTATTGTTTATCTTCACTGGTCACTAAACTTTCCATATCTAGTTACAAAGGCTCCAGGCTGTGTGTATACAAACCAAACAGTAGGCAGAGAAGGATAAAAGCTCATTCATGAGAGAGTGTTAGAGTTCAAACAGAATATAGAAACTACATTTTTCTTTTAAATAAAAATAAGACACATTGAGGGGGAGGGAAACGAGGACCAAGACATGTGAAAGGGTATCAATGTATGTAAATTAATGCACCATCTATCTGGCAAATATCATGTAACCCTTCTATTAATTACAATAAAAATATATGAAAAAAATAAGACACATAGAATAGTGTCCATGATGATACAAGAATCATGCTGTTTGCAAATTATAATTATTTCCTTCATTCCTATTGATAAATGTCTAATCAAATCATTCCATAAAGAAGATTTTACTTTGATTAAAAAAATCTCACAGAAAAAGACTCAACAGATTCCGACTTGATTTTGGAACTAATCCCATTTAAATTATATTCTTGCTGAATAGCCTTTTGATATGTAGCATTAATACTAAAATAATTAAAATAATAAATGAGTAAGATAAACAAAACCAGTATATCAATTAGCGTTGTAATTACCTCTAATAATGGTAATATTTTTACAATTGCTGGTATGATTTTTAAAATTCTTCTGATACCAGGGTTTGAACTCAGGGCCTCATACCTACTAGGAAGGTACCCTATCACTCAGGACACTCATCCAGTCCTTTTGGTTTGCATTATTTTTCAAATAGTGTCTGACTTTCACACATTCCAACTTGGATCAATCATCTTTTGTGTTAAGATTACAGGTGTGCTACATAGGAGGCTAAGATCTGAATTCAAACAATGTGGGGGGAAAGGACTCTACTGCACTGCTGGTGGGAATGTGAACTAGTACAACTACTCTGGAAGGCAGTCTGGAGGTTCCTCAAAAAACTCAACATAGACCTTCCCTGCAACCCAGCCATACCACTCCTGGGCATCTGCCCTGAGCATCGTAACTCAGGATATGATAAGGACACTTGCTCAGCTATGTTTACCACTGTATTACTCACAGTAGCCAAGCTATGGAAACAGCCCAGATGCCCCACATAGCCAAAGTGGATCCCCCCAAAATGTGGTACTTAGACACAATGGAATTTACACAGCCATTAGAAAGAATAAAATGTAGCCGGGCACGGTAGCTCACACCTATAATCCTAGCTACTCAGGAGGATCACGGTTCAAAGCCAGCCTGGGCACTAAAAAGTCCATGAGACTCTTCTCTCCAATTAACTACTAGAAAATGGGAAGTGGCACTGTGGCTCAATGGGTAGGGTGGTAGCCTTGAGCTGAAGAGCTCAGGGACAATGCCCAGGCCCAGAGTTCAAGTCCCACAACCAAGAAAAAAAAGAAGAATGTCATTTGCCAGGAAATGGACGGAACTAGAAGAAATCATGTTAAGTGAGGTAAGCCAAAATCAGAGAGAGAAACAGCACATGCTCTCCCTGATATGCAGAAGTTATATCTAAAACACATTGGGATATGACAAATGATATAGGATTCTAGATACCCACATACAGTGAGACCTAAAGAGGAGAGTCTTAGGAGAGAATCACAAACATGCAATGACTACTTGCCTTTTCATGTGTATATAAAATAATATACATATGGAAACAAACCCCTAAGATATGGAAACAAAAGACTTTTTCTGCAGATCCTGGGGCTTGAACTCAGGGCCTGGGCTCTGTCTCTAAGCCTTTCTGTGCTCAAAGTTAATACTCTATCACTTGAGACACAGCACCACTTCCAGCTTTTTCTGCTTATATAGTACTGAGGCAAACTCTCTACCACTAAGCCCATTCCTGCCCCCTTTCTCTTTTTTAGTTTTTTGATGATTGTGTCTTCTTTACCTTTTGTATGTGTATTCACATGTGTATCTTTGGAGGGGGGAGGCTCAAAACTCAAGGAAAAAGGGTGAAAAAAGTGGAGCAGTGGAGTGATAAAAGTGAACTATACAAGTCATGGGTGGAGATGGAAAGGAGGGAATGGGAGACGGGAAAAAGAGAAATGTAGTCATTACCTGACTCATGTAAATGTAACCTCTGCATATATCACCTCTCTAATAAATAATATTTTTTAAACCGGGAAAAAAAGATTACAGGTATGAGCCACTGTTCCAGGTTTCATGTAATATTTTTTAATAATATCAAAAGAAGTTTTCCACAGGATTTCAGGATGAGAGGTGAAAAGATCTGTCAGGATCACTTTGATATAAAAGATGAATAGTTTAACTTCTCTACTGTAGATTTGACAGTTAGATTGTGGTAACAACCATGGGGTTAATTAAATGAAAGCAAATATCTCACAGAGATCTTTCACCTTTCTAGAACACAGCTGATTCTATCCATCTCGAAGTATATTTGGCCTATTTCATTACTGCTAGTATTCAACTATGTCATAAATCACTTCTGAAAATTGAATGACAAATACCACAACCTTGTTTGTATCCATACATTCATTCAATTATGAACTACTTTCCAACAACTACTATATTCTACCACATAGTAGACAAATCTAGAAAAAGCAGAGATGAATAAGCCTCAAGAAAATCACACACGTATTTTTAGGACATCAGTGGTAGGTATCATTAGTAGGAGCTAATATAACAGGAATTGAGTGCTTAGTGTATACTGTATATTAATTCTTTTCTTATAGAACAGCATCCTTTCAGTGATAGTTACACTACTATTTCTATTTTACAAGCACAGAACCCAGTAGAGAGGGATTAAATAACTTTCTCAAAGTCATACAGGACAGATTTGGGTGATCTGGCTTAGAGCCTGTGTTCTCATGCATTACAGCACTTTATGGCAGGGTAGTGAGAGCCATAATGGTTCTCCTGGCTGATGATGGAGTCAGAGCTGTGCAGACTTTCAGCGTGAGCCTTGAAGAATGAGTAGGAGGTAGGTATTAAATGAAGAAGAGTAAGTGTGGACAAAAGCCCTGGCTACTCTTCCTCCCAGTCTATTTGTGATCCTTCTGCCTGGAAACTTGGTTGCAGAATTTACACCTTTAATGTCCTCCTCACCATGACCAACTTTCCCTTCTCTCTAATATCTTTGACATACTTAGAAAATTACTCAGTTTCACCATATGATTCCCGAAAACTATGTTGAAATAAACAATTCTCAACCATTTTCACTTTTATGATTTAGAAGAAGGATTACTTTAGGTGAAATTACACTTTAGGTGAAACAATAGCTGTTTCTTTTGGAATTCAAGGAAATGTTCAGTTTTAATTAAAAATGAACAGCATGTTACTGATAAATTTGCTCATAGTTATTTCTAGTTTTTCAAAACTGTCAAGCATAGTTGAAAAAGAAGCCATTCCATTGTTCAAGCAAGCAAGCAAGCAAGCAATCAGAATAGAGTTTCCCAGTACCATTTATTTTGTTATTAATTGTTCAAAGGAGCTACAGCACTTGAATCCTCCCATGTACCATACTTTAGTCAGTTTGATTGTGTATATATGCATTTGGCTCTGTATCTATTTTCATGTTTAATATGTATATATATATATAAGTTCCAAAAATGAGAGAAAATATGTGTCTTTGTCTCTGTGAGGTTGACATACTTCACTGAGCAATTTTTTTTTCTAGTCCATCACTTTTTCTGCAAATGACATAATATTATTCTTCCTGATTGATGAAAAAAAGTTTATTATATCTCTATTTAAATCAATATCTAGATCTAGATATCACATTTTTTGATGCAGTTATCCATCATAGGGCATCTGGACTGTTTCCATAACTTGGCTATGGTGACTAGAATAGCAATGAATGAGTGTGCACATGTCTTTATCATAAACTGATTTATATTTTTGGATAAATGCCTAATAGTGGTATTGCATTAGAAGTGGGACTAAAGCAGGAGAGTAATCAAAGAGATAAATGGTGGAAAAAATACAAGTCACATATATGTAAAAATTCCATTTCACATATATGTAAAATATGTATATGTATAATATGTATATGTATAATTTGAGGGGACAAGTAGGGTTAAAATGGATGGAAGAGGATAAGAATGATGAAAAGGTGACACTGATCAAGATGCATTGTACTTATAAATTGACATGTTTGTCGGGAGCAAGAGTGGAATCAAACTGTACTTTGATTTGCATCAGATAATTGCTTGATTGGCCTTCTCCTGTTCAATTGATCTGAGATTTACCATATGAATGTAACCCCCAACAGTTCCCGGATTAACCATCTGGATGTAACACCTGGCAGTGCCCTGGTCTCGAGAAGGGAGATAAACTTTGAGTGGAGAATAAACGGGGCGCTGCAGTTTTTGCCTGGGCTTCAGACCTCCCGGACCCGATGTGTTTGTCTCTCTTCTAATTTTTCCAGTCCCTGCCCCCTATTTCAGGAACCCCAATTTGCTGCCGGTAGGCCCCGGCACATGTTGACTTTTTTATCTTTAAATAAAGATAAAAAATTAAATTAGAAAAACTGAGGGGGCAGGGAGCATGGCCTAGTGGTAGAGTGCTTGCCTAGCATACACAAAGCCCTGGGTTTGATTCCTTGGTACCACATATACAGAAAAAGCCAGAAGTGGTCATGTGTTCAAGTGGTACAGCACCAGCCTTGAGAATGCCCAAGGATAGTGCCCAGTCCCTGAGTTCAAGCCCCAAGAGTGGTAAAACAAAAACAAAAACAAAAAACCGAGGGACTCAATGTGGCCTGGTGGTAAAGTAATTGCCAAGCATGCACAAAGCCCTGGGTTCCATACCTAAGTACCACATATACAGAAAAAGCCAGAAGGGGTGCTGTGGCTCAAGTGGTAGAGTGCTATCCTTGAGAAAGCCCCAAGGCAGTGCTTAAGCCTTGAGTTCAAGCTCCAGAACTGGAAAAAGAAAACTGAACCCAGCCATTTTTATTATCATATGACTACTGATAAAACAATTGTGATTAAACTGAAAAAAAAACAATTATTTCTATGGTATGCATCTAAAACTTTCAATGAGCTTTGCTAAGTAGAAATGAACATCTCACTTAAATTCTTTAAGTTTCTTTTTTCATCGTAAAGACCAGAGATATATTTAAAGAAACAACCATTCATATATTCTAGTTCTACTATTAAATGTACAAACTCTCACTAAAACTACGTTTTTCCCTAAGCAAACACCAGGAACAAGCACCAATGAACAAATGAGCTGTCTAGATCCTAGAATTTATCCTTTGTAGTATCTAGGTCTTTTCTCATTTCAATCCTATTCTCTTTAGTTATATGAACATGCTGTTTGGGAATCACTGTTTGTCTAAGGTATAATGCCGATCCTAGACCATCTTCATTTTTAGAACACATACAATTAACTTCTCTTGCTGAGAAAATTATTAGGTACAGTTCCTTTACTACATTAGATTCTGCTAGATTAGAAGGCATTTCTCACATTGGGCAGTTTTAAAGGGTGATACATTACAAGTTGATACTTCTAGTTAACAGATACTACTATTGAAAATTATAGACAAGACAAATGGAAAGATCCTGTTTCTTCATTTTCATAGAGGCGGAGATGGATAATTAGTAATGAAAAAGGATTTTCCTGTGATCACATACAAGTTACTGGAAAAAGAATAAACTTGGTTGCTCTTATACAAAGGGTACTTTGTATATCTCTATAGAGATTTTTACAGAAAAAATGTTTATTTTCTGTTGATCAACAGTATTTTAAGAGTACGAAGACCTAGAATTTATAAATAGCATTAATTAAGCACTTACTGTATTTGTAAATAATAAGAAGAGTACCACTCTGAGCTAGAATCTGGCATTTAAGGGCAGCTCATACAAAGAGGGGCTACTTAGTTGTCTGAGAAAGTATACAGAATGTGTTTTTATCACATGGTGATCCCTTGGACTCCATTTTCTTCTCTAAAGGCCAGACACCATTCACATGCTCGTGCTATTAAAATGTGGATCTGTAGCCCAGGACCTGTTCTAAAGTCTAGCATCAAGAATCCAGTTGCCCAGGGTTCACCCACCATCCTCCACTCCTCAGACACCATAAACTTAATTTGACATAGTCTTGAGCCATTATCCTGGCCCTGCCCTGAGTTCCTACCACAGAAATGCCCCGAGGCATCCTACTGCAATCAGTAGGCAGCCAAATCCACTGTTCCATAAGCCTAGCCTCTGAGACAAGCATGTGAGGTTACAAAAGAGTACTTATGCTTCCATCGATAGATAGGCTTTCTACATTTTTTCTTCTTTCCTTCCTATTTTGTTTCTTCCTTTTCTGTCTTTCTTTTATAGCACTGAAAATTGAACTCTGGTTATTATGCTTGCTAAGCCAGTGCTCTGCCAGTTAAGCCATGCCCCGATTCCTTTTCATATATCAATTCAGGGCATTCTGAATAATTTATGTGACTATGATTCAGCACCGAAATTATTTTTAAATTTTCTATTTAGATACTTAGTTCTTTCTTAGTCTAAGATCTTTTTGTTTGTTTCCATCCCTTTCTCCGTTGCTCGAGTGAGTCTAATACCTGAGAATATCCATAGAACTCACCCAAGAGGAGTGCACAGAAGCCAGATAGATAGATCCACGGTATGGCTTTCAGAATGAGATGAGAATACACATACTTGTTCTTTATTTTATAGATAAAGACACTTATTTTTTTTGTCTCCAGCATTTATTTTATTTACTCACTCTCTTTCCTTCATTAAATCTCAATAACAATTTCCCTTCCAGAGAACTCTACAAAGCACTCAATTCCATGCAAAAGACACTTATTTTATCTTTGAGAAGCAATTAAAACTTACGTATTGTGGTTAGTAAATAGATCAATTGATATTAATATTCAAAGTGGTTAATCTTTTATCAAGCAGACACCTGGGAGTGATATTGGTAAAGCTACATTGCAATTACAAACTGATTTGCTGAATAGTAACTCTTTGTAAAGCTTCTTAAAGATAATAAAAATATGATTTAAAGAAGACACTGGGGGCAGGAAGGTGATTAGTGCTGCTGCATTAAGGCCTCATGTTCTGATGCAGTTTTTAAGTAATGTCTTCCTCAAGCCCATACTATCAATTACTTCTAACTTTCAGCACATTGGGTCTGAGAAGAATGATTCCATGCAGGTCTGTACCGTGTGAAAACATGACAAGTGGAAATTATTTGAAGGAAAGTAAGAAGAGTGTTTTCTCAAATTAGTTAATGTTATTGTTTCCCATTTTTCCTGAAGTATTATGCTCTCTGGAAGAATTAGCACAACAGTCTTCTTGTGGCTTTGTACATTTATATCAAAAGACTAGAGGAATCACTACTGTATCTTTGCCTCATTCCTTGCTCACTGTTTCCCTCTTATCCTCTTCCTTTTTGCATTTCTTATTTTCTTTGCCTTGTGTCACTGAAACTTACCAAGTGCTACTGTGTGGCAGGCAGTATTCTAGTATTTCAGATAGAAAGGCTAACAACACACAGCAATTGTCCATCAGGAGTTCAAAGTCCAGTGGAGAAGTCTGATATATAATCATGTGTTTCACGATTGCAATGTAGCAAGTGTGAAGGTAGAGCTCTGCACACAGTCATGGAAACACAGAAAGGGGAAAAGATAACACTTATAAGGACATTAAATATTTTACTATGTCATAAACACTTTTTTCTTCTCTATAGACATTATGGCATTGAGTTTTCAATAAAATCCTATAAGGTAGGTGCTAATATGATCTCTACAGATAGAGAAACTAGGGATACAAATATTGATTTAATCCAGATATTTGGAGCCCTCAGGAAATGCCTTTTTTAAATATTGCAGGGGAAGGGTTATAGGAATAAAATATAATGGTCTAAAAGCAATAGGGGGACGGAAGGAGAGCCAGACTCTTGATTCTTTTCCTTGAGTTATATCAGCCTAAAAGAATAAATGGTTCCACTTAAGAGGACTGTGAGAAGTCCATCTGAACTTCAGGTAAAACTGGGAAGTAAAGGACATAAGAACGAGAGATGCCATGTCATCTCATGAAGCACAGCCAAAGTGTGTTCAAGGCCAGCAAGGATTGGGCATTTAGGTTCAAAGAGTTTGAAGAAACCAATCTAGATTAACAGAGAAGCTTTTTCTTTAGTTATATCCAAAGAAAGTGGAAATAGGTGAAAGGAAGATGAAATTCCCATTATGTAGGTTAAGCATTTGGGCTAAGTTGCAGTAGTTGTGTAGAACTAGTGTCACTTTCTAGGGGTTCTCCCTGCTAGATACCAGGGACAGCACAGGAATGGCTGCGAACAGGGCAGAGGAGTCACAAGTTTTGTGCTTACAGATCATGACAGGGCTCTGTCTGGGATTTCTCTGGCCTTCTCATGACTTGTGCTAAGTGGGCATCTAGATAAAAGGTCTATTTTAAAAAAAGGAAATTATCGTCATGTTTGTGTTTATAGATTATAATGTCTTGCCCATATTTTTGTAAATGTTGTCATTTCTATATGCTAGCACAAAAGTCCTTTTGAAAAGTATGATTTCTGCCAGGTGCTGGTGGCTCAAGCCTGTAATCCCAGCTACTCAGGAAGGTGAGATCTGAGGATCATGGTTCAAAGTCAACAAGGGCAGAAAAGTCTAAAAGACTCTTATCTCCAATTAAAACCAGAAAACCAGAAGTAGCACTGTTATTCAAAATGGTAGAGTACTAGCTTTGAGCAAAAGAATTCAGAGACAGAGCCCAGGAGTTCAAGTTCCACGACCAGCCAAAAAAAAAAAAAAGATTTCTGATTAATTCAATCATTCACTCTACTCATTAATAATTCATTCTAATTATTTCTGATTCTTATGGAGCTATTCTGGGCCCTTCAATATTTATGGCTTCCAGCTGATTTACGGCCATCCTTTTGCGCATTTATTTTTTAGGAAGAGGAGACATGATATTATTATGTGGTCCTGGCTTTGAATTTATTCATAACCCACTTGACTCAGCCTCTCAAAGCAGTTCTCTTAGTTACGTGTACTCTGGTTTTCAGCTTTTTTGGGGGGCGGGGGTAGATCATAGGGCTTGAACTCTGAGCCTGGGTGCTGTCCCTGAGATCTTCAGCTCAAGGCTATGGCTCTACCACTTGAACCACAGCATCACTTCCGGTTTTCTGGTGGTTGATTGGAGGTAAGAGTCTCATGGACTTTCATACCTGTGCTGGCTTTGAATTGTGATTCTTAGATCTCAGCCTCCTCAGTAGCTAGGATTACAGGTGAAAGCCACCAACACCTGGCTTCAGTTATCTATCTTTAACCTAACACTTGGAACTGCTTTGTTCCAATGATTGCGGCTTTACAAATGGTGTTTGCATATAGTAATCATTATCACATATTTGGTTTTGTTTTATCTGCCCATTTCCTTCACTATCAGCCCTGATTTATAAATGTTTGTTCCTTAGCTGAATTTCGTAGGCCAAGGGTGACTCACCTGACCTTGACCAACTCTCTGTGTAACCTCTTAGAAGCACATTGCCATATGGGGGTGTTTGCTATGGAGCTAGCTATTACTGTCTAGGCCCTAGAAAAAATAAGAAGTGAACATTAACATGCCAATAACCAGAGATTACTTTTGATATCTCCATAAGCTACTTCCTTCAACCCACAAAATAGCCAGGTCACAAACTGCACTTATTATTTGGTGACCAGGGGACAGAGAATCTTGACATTATGTCAGATTTTAGCTATCAACATAAAAGATGAATTAAAAATAACAAGTTATGAACTTGAAATTTCCTATACTTTGTTGGATGTGTGCTCCAGATATCTTGTTTACCCCTGAGGTAAAATGGTCAGCCAGCATTACCAGGGAATCAGAATAGAATCACTCTGGGCTTTGATTTATGAGACAGTCTATCCTATCTGGGAACCATAATTGAAACTTTTTACCTAGGGAAGCCAGACATCAATTTATTTAGAATTATCCAGGGTTGGTCTAAGTTGTTTTATCACCTGCATATGATTAGATCCTATTAAAGGGACAAGCTGGGACAGAGATTCCCAGATCAATAATTGATCCTTGTTCAGGATCCACTTTTGGCTTCCTTGTGTTTGTTTAAGTTTTCAGAATTTTATCTTGTAATCATTAAATCTCAGACCCTGGGCTCTGGTGTCTGTCTTTAAGGTGAACAACAAATATAAATAGTACTGTGTATTCCCAGGGAAGGAAGGCTGCAGATTTAATGCTGGGGGACCAAGATCCTCATCCACCCAGTACCACATTTCTCCAAACAGTTCCTCGTGCTTATTTTAGAAGAACAGACAGTACTCTTCAAACTTTAAAACTAGTTGCCCAGAATTGTCTCACAATCAGTTCCTAAGAAAAAGTTCCACATTAATTGAACGTTACTGTGCTAATTTTATTTTTAAAACCACCACCAACAAATAGCCTTTGTGATTTCCCAGTTTGATCCCCTGCAACACTTTATTTATAATTAAGTCAATAAATTTTGAGACCATTTACCATACCAATCCTCCTCCAGGATAATGATTTGTTACTGTTGAAGATATTGATTCATTAAAGAGGATAAATTCCTGAAAACAGAGGATAGAAGTTAAGAGTCCTTACCTTTCTATGTGGACCTTGTGAAACTCCTCAATTTCTTCTAGTCTCCATTTCTTTATGTCTGGATAATAGACATCTTCTCACAAATACATTGAGTAGTGTGCTCCAGTTACCTAACTGTGATGACCTTCTGGCTCCTGGAGGACTGGATTGGACAATGTGTGTGCACTGGCCTCAAGAAGGAGAGGTGTCATGCAAACACACTTCAGACCTGGAAAACAAATGAAAACCTAGCATTTCTGGGAGGTATTTGATTAGTAGCATTTCACTAGAGTAAATGTCTGGCCTACCAACAGTGCCTGCAGCTCTGTGAATATTTATCAAATGGATACATTTCTTGAGTTTTATGACTGCAGGGGGAAAAATCAATAGCTCTACTCATGATCGGATGAATAAATGAACTAATGGATGATATTTAATGCCCAAATACACATTCTTACATGTCAAATGGAATAGTTGATGTTACTTCACACCTACACTTAATTCCCTAAGAAAAATTATGTGTGAGGTTTGGTTTCCTAGAGACAAAAGTTTCAATGAACAATCTCATAGAGAAATCAGAAAAAGAAATCCTTTTAAGATTTTGTACCCTGGTAATCATTATCTCTTGGTTTTACTAGATGATAAAGCCATTCTTTCCTTTGTTACTTCAATAATTACTTTATTAAGACCCATGATGTGATGGATGCTGGAGTTATGAATGAGACAATCTTGTAGCCTTTGTAAAATTCACTTTTATTATACTTCGCAACTTCCTAAAATATCAAATTTTCTGATAGACAGAAAAGCATAGTCAACTGCATCCTAGTTCTCACATACCCCAACTATTTATGCAATAGGAAGATAGCAGTTAAATTACCAGGAAAAGAATCCCTAGATAAAATAGTAAATTGTTCAGTTAGATAACTGAATCCAGGTCAGAACAACTTCTTAGACAGGATTTATGACCACAGTGTCTATGACAACTACTCACTACCCATTCTCAATTTTACAAAATGTAACAATAACAATGCATTACTATAGTGTTTTGAACATATGGAAGTTGTGGCTAAGAGAGTCTAGAAAAGTTCAAGGGAAACACAGCTAAGGTAGTACTTCTGTTCTCCTAATTCTTAGCTCACACATACTCAGATACATCAGGATATTAGTCTTCTAACAACTCCTTTTACTTTAGGATATGGACAGGAAGAAAAGAACGTTCATCACATTCAGTAAGATCTTGCAGGGAAATACAAAAAGAAAAAACCAAGATTGCCAACTGTATAACATTTAATACGTGCTCATGGATAGGGCCATCATCAAAAACTTGTCATTATTATTAACTGGCATTATTATTAACTGAGTCATAGCAGCATCCAGAAATACCTTATTAGAACTGTTGGTAACAACAAGTAACATTTTTTGTGTATATATACAAGATGCCTAAGTGAATTGGTGTGATGTATTTGTCCCAATAAATGAATCTGTGTGATTAAGGATGCATTCACAAAGTGATGAGTTTATTTAATTAGCCATAAGTTACTGAAGTCACACATACACCAGCATCAATATGTTAGGATGGCTTTTAGCTTGATGATAGGTAGATATGTGGCAGCATAAGAGACTGACATAGAAGTCACCTTGGCACTGATTTTGTGATGAGCATTGAGCCATTCTAGTGGAACGTGGTGAAACTGTGCTCAAGATGAGTCCAGATTTCTAAAGATGCTCTGAAGATAAATCAGTGGCAGGCTTCTAATATTCACTAAAAACTTTGAAGTTGGGGAAGACCAGAGTGAATCTAACTTACCTTTTGTCCCCTGCATGCGTTGGACACATTGCTCCTTCAAAATTCCATACCTCAGTTTCCTCATTTATGGTTCAGAAATGGCACTTTCTGGCACGCTATCATAAGGGGATTAAATGAGAAAATATTTACAACATAGTATATCCTACATATAATTGGCAGTCAAGAAGTAAAAGTAATTTAGAGCTAAAGAAAAAAACTACTCACCAGCAAATTTCCGTACACTATCAGAAAATTTACTGACTTGTGAAAGAACGACCTCGTCCCATTTGTTAGGAAATGGAAAGACTTAGAAAAAATCATATTAAGTGAAGTAAGCCATATTCAAAGGAACTTAGGCTCAATGGTTTCCCTCATTCGTCATAATCAGTAGAAACATTGGGCTCTACTAGCAGAGATCTGCAATAGAGCAAAATCTTGATACATGAGGCCATATAGTATGAAGCTAATTGAAAGGAACTCCAGGATACTGAAACAAAAGTCATATAACGAATGATTGTTGTCCTTAATGTACTATGTTATCTCTCATCTCCTTTGCTGTCCCTTGGGTATCTCATATTGTTACAGTATCTCACTTTGTTATCTGATATATTGAATTTATTTGTATTTGGTTGTTTGAAATTTGATAGGGAAGGGGAGAAAACCAAGACGGGTGGGGGGGGGTGGGAGGGAAGGTAATGGGTACCAAGACATGTGAAAGGGTATCAATGTATGTGAATTAATGCACCTTCTATCTGGCAAATATCATGTAACCCTTTTATTAATTACAATAAAAAATAGATACAAAAGAAAAAGTCATATTATGTGAGGTAAGCCAGACTCAAAGAAATATAGGCTCAATGGCTTCCCTCCTTTGTTGTGATCAGTAGAAACCTTGGGATCTCCTAGCAGAAATTTACAATAGAGCAAAACCTAGGTACATAAGACCATATAGTATGATGCTAAATGAAAGGACCTCCAGGATATAGAAACAAAAGCCATGTAATGAGTGATTGTTTTCCTTAATGTACTGTGTTATCTCTCATCTCTTTTGTTGTCTCTTGGTTATCTCATATTGTTACAATATTTTACCTTGTTATCTCATATACTGTATATATGCTTATTTGGTTATTTGAAAGAGGATAGGGAAGGGGGGAAACTAAGATGAGGGGCGGGGGGTGGAGGGGAGGGAAATGGGACCAAGACATGAGAAAGGGCATCAAAGTTTGTGAAGTAATGAACCTTCTATCTGGTGAATATAATGTAACACTTCTATTAATCACGGTAAAAAAAAAAAAAAGAAAATTTACGGGCTTGTGAATTCTCAGTATTTTTTTTCTAGTGGGAAAGCAAGAAAGTCACTTGAAGTAGGAGATAGTCTACATAGATGAATCCCATGTCTGAATAAAGCAATGCATGAGTTCTGTCCAAAATTATTCCTATGTTAGGAGTTAAACACTCCTGACAAAGAGAACTACATATCTGCACACGGTATATCACATCCAGCCTTACCCAAAGTAGTCAGTTCTGAGGAACATGACACAATCTTACCCCAACTTTTGTCTTAAGGATGAATTAGCCTACTGGGAAATGTCAAAAGTAAGGAGAGATGGGGCCGGGAGTTTAGCCTAGTGATAAAGTGCTTGCCTAGCACGCATGAAGACCTGGGTACCACATACATAGAAAAAAGCCAGAAGTGGTGCTGAGGCACAAATGGTAGAGCTCTGGCCTTAAGAAAGTCCAAGGATAGTGCTCAGGCCCTGAGTGCAAGCCCAGGACTGGAAAAAAAAAAGTAAGGAGAGAGCTGGGTCAGTGTAGTTAGTCTAATTACAGAGTTTCATTCAGGAATTGAAGTGTTTGGTATCATGTTGATCAGTGAGTGTAGCTGGAGACCCTTAGGGGTGGGAATTTTGAGTACAGTAATATCCTTTTTACCCTTTTATTTTCCACAGTTCCACTCATCTGACATGGACCATGATCCGCCCTCCCCCCCAAATCAAATAGAAAATTCCAGAAATGAACAATTCAGACGCATTAAGTTGTCTTAAGTGACATGAAATTTTGTGCTAAATTTCTCTGTTCTGCCGGGGTCATGAAATAAAAATCTATACACTAGTCCTGGGAATCAAACTCAGGGTCTAGCATTACCCCTGAGCTTTGTCAGGCTAGTGCTCTACCACTTGAGTCACTACAGCTCTATTTTTGGCTTTTAGGAGGGTGGTTAATTGGAAATAAGAGTCTCAGGAACTTTTCTACCCAAGCGGACTTTGAAATACAACCCTCAGCTCCTGTCTCCGAGCAGATGGGATTGCAGGCATGAGGCACTGGTGCCTAGCTTTGCATCACCACTTGATTTACCACCGTGCTATGGTGCTTTGTGGGCAAACTGACCTTATTTCATTTGCCGTGCCTTAAATTGGGAGATTAGTGATGATGACAATTCAGATATGCCAAAGGGAAAGCAATAAAGTTCTTCCTTTAAGTAAAAATGTCAGTTCTCAGTATAGACAAACAAACTATGTGTGAGGTTACTAGGAGTTATGGTAGGAACAATCTCCTATCCAGGAAAATGACATTTGTACTACTTTTGCAGATGCACTGTCAAGCTGCAAAAGTTTTGGCCATGTTGCATGGTAAGTTCTCAGTTAAGATGGAAAAGGTACTCAATCTGAGTGTATGTTACTTTTAAAAAAAAACTATGGCCAAACAGACAAGATAAATTAATGGCATTTGCAAGGAAGTGGATGAATCTAGAGCGAATCATGTTGAGTAACACAAGTCAAGACCAAAGGAACAAAAGGCGCAAGGTATCCTTAATATGTGGCTATTAGACCCAAACAGTGCAAGAGCAAGGACTCAAAATTTTCATACTCAATGCTATGGACATGGTATTAGAAATATAAACACAACCACATAGACATAAAAACTTATGACTCTATAGACATAATGTTTTATTACATAGATTAATATGTATCTATGACATACAAACCCTCAACCTAATTTTAATTATGTTCTAAAATCTAAGTGCCAGTGATTATATGCAGAGATTTCCTTTTTGAATGCTTGTTTTTTAAACATGTCATTTGAAATATGATGTAAAAATCAATGTTAATACATTCTTTAATAAAAAAAAATCTATGGCCAGAAGTAGTGTGGTGGCTCAAAGTGGTAGAGCACTATTCTGGAGCAAGAGAGTTCAGAGACAGCAACCAGGCCCTGATTTTTAAGCACCATGACTGACCAAAAAATAAAAATAACATAAACAAATACACAGACAGTGGTAGATTCAGCACTGTCTATGATTTCGGGCATCCACTGGGAGTCTTATAACCCATTACCCATAGTGCATGGAAAACAGCTAGGATAGTGAGTACAGGCAGTTGCATGAATGTGGCATGTGTTAGGGATTTGATATGCCAGGCACACAGGGAGGTGACAAATGGAGGTGAATCAAGAAGGGAGAAGAGAAGAAAGGGGCGGAGGGAGAAGGGAAGGGAGAGAAGAGAAGGGCAGGGAAAGCAGAGAGACCAGTGGTAACTGATCAGATCTATTTCTGAACAGATCAGCACACTTTCCATGAACTCCCAAAAAGGGGAACTTTTCAAGCTCTGCCTTAGCTGTGTGTTAAGAATCTCCTGGGAGCTTTTCAAAAACACTCAGTCTGAGTTTTATTGCAGACCAGTTGAATTAAAATTTTAGGCCTGTGTCTAAATAGATCTTTAAAAGCTACTAAACTTGTTTGGATGTACTAGGAAGATTTAAAAAACTATAGAGATAAAAAAAAGACAACAACAAAGTTACTCCTGAATTTTAAACTAAAGAACTGCCTTTTAAAAATTAAATTGATTAATCTTTCTTACTTTATTTTATTTCATTTTTTATTGTTGGGGTGATGTACAGAGGGGTTACAGTTACATTCATCAGGTAGTGGATACCTTACTTCTTGAACACTGCTACCCCTTACCATGTTTTTATAGACTTTCCCTCCCTGGTCCTCTCCTACTCATCTTGTTTTTCCTGTACCTCTCCTTTTCAATTAAAAAAATAAATGTATATACAATATACCAGATAGCACTTTCAGATACAGTGACAACATGAGATAAACCATAAGGGGGAAAGAAGAGAGAAGAAATAACTTCACACAGTGCATTAAGAACAACAATCACAAAGATAAACCTCTTGTTTTCATATCCTGGAGTTCATTTTGCTTAGCCTCATCCTGTACAGCCATATGTAATAGCTTTTGGGTGATACTGATCCTCTGATATGAGACTCCTAGACGTATACTAATTATTACAAATGAAGGAAACCATGGAGCCTATGCTTCTTTGTGGTTTTTTTTTTACCATATTTTTATTGTAATTAATAGAAGGGTTACATTAAAAATATGGAACGCTTCACGAATTTGCGTGTCATCCTTGTGCAGGGGCCATGCTAACCTTCTCTGTATCTTTCCAATTTTAGTATATGTGCTGCTGAAGTGAGCACTCTTTGTGTGTTTTTTAAAATTATTTTTAAGATCATACTCTCTGGAGCTTGATCAGAACGTTTGTCTTGCTGCCTTCTTCGTGTCTCCTGTCCCTTTCATTCTTCCCTCTAGGTTCTTGGCCCTAGTTGACGTCCCGCTGGAAGGGACAAATGGCGCCCAACGTGCAGCTCGAGTGCCCCCGAGGCTGAGGAACACTGTCTTCCAGGAAAACTTGGATCCAAGTGATTGTGTGACCAGCTTAGAGTGGCCCGCCCGAGACATCTCGGTCAACGCTGAGTGGAGACGGCGAAAGGTAAGTGACTGACCATGGGACAGGCATCATCGTCACAGGAGTTGTTCATCTCAGATTTAAGACATGAAGAACTTGGGTTAAAAAGCAAGATTCAAAGGCATTTTTCGATTACCTAGGAGAATTATGTCCTTAGTTCCCCAAGGAAGGAACAATTAACGAGATTAAATGGCAAAGAGTTGGGAACTGTTTAAATGATTAAGAAGATTCATGTTTTTATAAGAATTTTTCACGTAATTATTGCAATTGTGGTCAAATAAGGAACATTTTTTCTGCTTGAAACTGTAAATAGTGCATGCTTGGCCATGTATGCTGTAAATAGCCTTTACCAAATGTGTTTGACAAGGAATTGTTTTTATGTAGATAAAATGATCATTGATCTTAAAGATTGCATTTTTACAATTACCCTACAACCTGATGATATTTTGTTGGCGGCTCAGGACAGGTCAGATCTACAAAATTACCCGGTGCTCACAGCGTCTAGATTTAAAAGCAGAGGTATGGAGATTTCAGATCCCTGGGCCGAGAAGGTTTGAGAGGCCTTAACATGCGCCGTGTTAATGGTGGCCATTCTTTTCAATTGGGCCACATGGGACTGCATATATCTCCTGGTGAGAAGGAGGAAGATTAACTTGGGAGAGGACCCTCCCCTTGGGGTCTATCTAGGGCCAAGGAAACTTTAAATAAGGAGTGCTCAGAGTTGTGGAGAGTTGGCCCTTCCGCCGCTCAGGTTTTAGAGCCTCGCCCTGAGGAGGGATTTTTGGGCCCCTTTGATCCTGGGATCGGGCCCCAGAGCCCTACACCAAGTGTTCCTGCCCAGGAATTGCGGCAAACAATTGAGGTGCAGAGGAACCTCAGCCATTGTACTATCCTCTTCCCGCGCTTCACCTCGTGTTAAACCGGAAGAGGAGGTTAGGCCGCTATGCAGCGGCGGCTCCTCCCCCAAACCAAAAGGACGGGTCAAGCCGCCATTTTACTCCTCCCCACCATGCTTGATAAATGCTAACTCTGGGGGCAATAGACCCACCCTAAAAGAGCTTAAGAAAGCAGTCTCCAAAAATGGGCCTAAACCATCCTCCAAAGCCTGGTTCATCAGCAATCCTCTCAGGCCTTAAGTTTCCAGCTCCTAGAAACTGCCACAGGCCCCAGCTCCTGGGTGTAGCTGGCCTAGCAGCATCTTAGCAATTGGCATGCCCCCTGTCCTGGCTAGAGCCATTCAGCAGCTCTTATGGAGAGACCAGATATGGATGTTGTGGCATTTTATGATGACTACATTAGTTATGAAAAATTAGCATAGAACTGCTCCCCCAATTCTAGAGGCTGCAGTCTAATCACATGGGGAGCAGTGGCTTATTGGTGGGAAAAACAAGTGGAGCTACTAAAATTAATAAGGATCAGGCAAATACAAGTTTCAAATACAGGTTTCTCCCTGCAGTAAATATGCTCATGGGAACCACCTGACCAGGGCTCCCAAGTCTTTCATCAATTCCTAATAATTTGTATATTTATACTATTGAGATAAAAGATTGCTTTTTTTCTAGAAACAGTGGTTTTCCTTTAACAACCTTTTTCGTAAAAGATGCCCAGGTTTAAAGCAAAGGCTTCCGGAGGTAAGTATCGGCCGACCCCCTGTCTGTTTTATTTTGCTTTATTTTTATAATAAATAAATAAAAAGTGCACTGTGGG
This sequence comes from Megascapheus bottae, assembly GCF_031878675.1. Classification (NCBI taxonomy): domain Eukaryota; kingdom Metazoa; phylum Chordata; class Mammalia; order Rodentia; family Geomyidae; genus Megascapheus; species Megascapheus bottae. The sequence continues at coordinate 30,238,354 of NC_143517.1, read as the reverse complement.
CCTAAAACAGAGGCCTGGGTGGTCAAGGGACGCCTTGACCCCCCCCCCTTCTGAGTTTCTTGTCGGTAACAGGGCATACCTGAGAGTCCCACCAGCAAGACATGTCTAAATCTAAAATAGCTGTTTGGTGAAAACATCCATCTGAGCTCATGTTTTTTGTGTTAAGTGTATCTGATTGAGTCCAATTTTCTTGTTATATGTCAATGTCTGATTCTGTTTAAAAGTCTCCGCTTCTCTGTCTTGTTCGTGTTACATAGTTTTCCTTGGGTATTTTTTTTTGTCAGTTTTGTCCTTAAAATTGGTACCAGTTCTAAATATGGGTCCTTATGGTTTTTCTGCGTGTACTCAAGCACATCCTTGTTATCTATTTGAATATTTCTGGGAAGTAAAAAGTTTTGGCTCCACTTGGGCCTCCCAATCGGCTGCAGCTGAGGTGAGCAGAGGCCAGACAAAGCAGCTGCAGGCTTTGTCTAGTTTCCTTTTTCCTACCACTTGCTGAAGTGACAGTCTGGAGACAGTTGGTGGCAGGACACAAACTTCAGTTTTAGTTCTCCTAAGTTTAAGACTCCCATCCAACTTTTATCTGTAAAAGGTATTATGGTAATATGTCTAATATCAGGAACTAGCTCTGAAAAAATAAATTTCAACTAGTCGCTTTGTTAAAAAGCTTTGTTTTAAAACTTGGTTGTCACCCACAAGAATAAGATTAGCAAAAAACACTCATGATACTAAAATTTCCGGAAAATGAACGGCCGATATTAATTTTGTGCGCTTTAAGATCTTTGAGTATGAATGTGTGTGTGAATGGGAATGAGTGAATATGTTCAAGGTTAAATTGTCAGCATGCTGTATAAAACAATGGTTGAGCTCATATTTGAAACACAAAGACAATTGGGTAAATCTAAGTCTAAACTTCAAGAAAATTAGTAGGTTTGAATGTTTCCTATGTCTCAAAGGATTATTGCATTGTTTTAAAGAAAAACTGGTAAAAAGTATTTTTCTAAAATCTGGTACTGCAATGCAAACAGTTTTTACATTGTAAACACTGTATCCTGTTTAGCACAGAGGTATTAGGGAATTTGGGATTTATTACCTTAAGTTAGTTTGGAGACATGTATTAGAAATTTAAATGTAAATTTGTTTATTAATGTCAGAAACTTTGCCTGTCTGTCTTTTCTTGCAAACTGACACTAGAAATCTGATGGTAAAATGTGGATAATGTGATTAGTATTTTAAAGGGATGTTTAAAGGTTTATCTCCATGCAATTGGGTATATTTTTTAAAAAAAGAAAAAAAAAAGATCACACTCTCTGGGGTTTAATATGCCATAGTCCAGCTGGAAGTCAAATACCATTTTTCTTTTAGGCAGAAGGCCCCATGGCTGTCAGAGGACAAGTGGAAATGAAGCATTCTTTCTTGGCTTTTTCTACACCATGGGAGTGGTAGTAGCTCCAGCAGGGTGCATGGGAGCTTCTTTGAGCTGAGACAGGCTGCCTGTGGGAGCAGCCAGAACACAGAGGCATTCTAAGGATAGTCACTCAGCCCTATGGGGCCTAAGCACTGTGCTAGGAAGTGTATCTGGAATCTTTTTTTTAAATAATATTTTATTGTAATTAATAAAACGGTTACATGATATTTGCCAGATAGAAGGTGCATTAATTCACATACATTGATGCCCTTTCACATGTCTTGGTGCCCATCACCCTCCCCCCCACCCACCACCCACCCCCCCATCTTGGTTTTCCCCCCTTCCCTATCAAATTTCAAATAACCAAATACAAATAAATTCAATATATCAGATAACAAAGTGAGATACTGTAACAATATGAGTGTATCTGGAATCTTGACCCAAGTAGCTTATTTGGTGAGAGTGGAGCTGATATTCTGTATGTTGTTACTGAAGCCCGTCTTTTTTTCGATCTCTTCTGATTTTCCTCTGGACTAGATGATCAAGGATAATTCACTGGAGCTGTTTGTTGAATTTATTTTTTAATCTTCAGACTTGTCTTGGCTAGTGTTAAGGCCAGATTATGGCCCTTGGGCACATACCAGCTGGATGAAGTAGAAAAAGGCAGCTGGAAGTGTATTGAAGACAGGGTGAGAATGAGGAAGTCAGCTCAGGATTTCAACCTGGCTGTTGCTGATTCATAGGAAAGACAAACCACATAATGAGTGTTCACAATGCATGGAAACATGCAACATTTAAAAATGTTTTTCTTTTGGAGTTGTTTTCATGGCTTGTATGTGAACTGTTTGGTACTACTTTGAATGGAATAAAAAGCATGAATTAACACCACATTTTCTTCTCTCAAACATTTTAAGTAGATTACAGTTCCATTTAAATTCTTAGGTCCATTAAAAATATTAAGTTGTGACAATTTGTACTTTAAAGCATCTAAAATGCCTTTTGTACTTATATAGTTTCCTAGTAAAATAACTTTGAAGTTTGTCTTTGAAATACTGCCATTAAAATTTTATAAAGTGCTCCAAATCCTTTCAGAGCACTTTTCTGAAAAGTACATTTCCTGCCATGTTATATTGCTCTCCTTGACTTCAGTTCTCTTCATTGGCCAAGATATTGGTAAAAAAAAAAAAAAAAAAAAGTGGCATGAGTGTAGTTTCCTGGGTACTTCTAGCTTTCTTCACAGTGAAGTAAAAATGTAAGGCCATAATTTAATGCTGTTCTCACATTTGAATTGGTTTTCTTATTGTGCCAGTTTCACAGGCCATGCTGTCTTAGGGATCAATGCTGATGTGAATTAGTAAAGATAAAGCTAGTAGGCTGATCAAGTGGAAAAATAAATTATTGCCTCTGGATTCCTATCAATCAAAATCAAAAGTGAGAAGTTTTGGGCCAGAGGGCAAAAAACCTAAGGTGCCTAAAATATGAAGCAGAACCCATTACTTCTACCTTTTGGTTATAAAACAGAAAATAGAAAAAGATAAGCCCTCTCTACATAAGGACTTAACAAAACAGTCCCTAAATAAAGCAGATGAAAATGCAGTAATAAAATAGATCATTCCAGGGGCCGGGAGTTTGGCCTAGTGGTTAAAGTGCTTGCCTAGCATGCACGAAGACCCAGGGTTCGATTCCTCGGTACCACATACATAGAAAAAAGCCGGAAGCGGTGCTGAGGCTCAAGTGGTAGAGCTCTAGCCTTGAGAAAGTCCAAGGACAGTGCTCAGGCCCTGAGCTCCAGCCCAGGACAGGCAAAAAAAAAAAAAAATAGATCATTCCAACAGATACATTCTCCATTTTAAATTGACTATGAAGTTAAAGTATGCATGCTTTTAAAATCATTGGAAAATAATTGACCATAAAAATTCCTTGTATTAATTTATTGTTATCTGTTTTATAGAATGAATTTAGGGCTGAGTTAAATTTATTTCTTAAGTTTTAGTGAAGCTTAACCTAAAAACATTTTTAAGTGTTTTCAAATGATCAAAATAGGATAGGGATGTCATCTGCTCTGAGGTCAAGCAGTGAGTACTCTGAGATGCCTCTTAGCTATTTGCCCACAGTGAAGATCCAAAGATGGATAGAAACTCCACTGTGATTCAATGCCATCCAGCTTTCTATCAGCATTCCTGGCTTCAAAATATGACCTATGGCTTTACACAAAACAAATGGATGAGTTACACAGCTAGGTCTATAATCTAGTGAAGCTATATCAGTTTATTTACTTGTTTTCTTGTTTTATTCATCCTCAGCAAATTTGTCTGAGAATGTTGAAGTCCCAGCAAGAGAAGGTCAGTGCTATTTTAGGCTTGTCTCTGAAGAATATTCTAGAAAAGGGAGGGAAGAAAATGGAGGTGGGCCCATCTATTTTCAGGCTCTTAGATTCCAGAAAGACTCTGAAAACCTGAAAAGGGACCAGAAGTATGATAGGAAATGATTTATGAGTGAAACCTGGACAGAAGGTCTCTAAGAATGATTGTACAGGGTATAGCAGAGAACCTGAAAAACACAGACAACAGAACAGGCAGAAAAGAAAGTCTTGTCTTGAGCGCCTCATGTGTGAGTTTAAACAACTTGTAATAACCAGAGCTTTATTACGCAAATCAGACACAGGTCATATTTAGTTGAATGCTCCAGGCCCTAAGGTACAGAAATCCTAGAGGCAGAGATAAACTCAGTGCAGCTGCCTATCAGCTTCCTGTAAAGTCCTTACTCAAAAAGTCACTGTGCAAGAAGACCTCAATATATGGAAATAGTGTTGTTATCGTTCTAGAGTACAATAATTTTGTTTTTGTCAGTCATGGGATTTGTACTCAGAGCCTGGAGGCTGTCCCTGAGGTTTTTGCTCAATTGTAGTACCCTACCACTCTGATCCAAAGTGCCAGTCCAAAGCGCCACTTCTGGATTTCTGGTGGTTAATTGAAGAGTTTCATGGGCTCTCCTGCCCAAGCTGGCTTTGAACCTAAATCCTCAGATCTAAGCTTCCTGAGCGTCAGGGATTAGATGCTCAGCTTTAGAGTACAATGAAAGTATTTTTAAAGTAGTCAGGTCACAAATACTTACAAATGATGGCATACCATGAGAGAAATGTTAACTTATTACATATGAAAACTTCCTTTTAATTTCAATTAATAATGATCATGTAAAAAACTATGGAGACCATTGTATCTTCTATGACTACACTCTGTTCTAATGTGCAGCATAATCACCTTGTGAAAATTGCTAAAGTGATTCAAATCTCATCCTGTAGGTCTATGTGAAGCCTGAGATTATACTTTATTTTAAAATGCACTCTCCCTTTTATTATCATATATGAATTCCACAAAAGAGGTGAATTGTGATATGAATTTACATGTGTCTAGTGTACTTTTATCCAATTCACTTCCTGTATTATTTACTATATCCCTCATTCTTTTTGTGAACATGTTTAAATGAGGTTCATTGTTCTACTTTCTTACAAGTGTATGAAGTACATTGGCTAGATTTATACTGTTCTTTTACCCTCTCCCTTCCTGTCGAATGTCAAGGGAATCTGTTTTCTTAATCAACTTCCATTGAAGCTAACAGTGCTGTTACAGGCATCCATGGACAGGAGGGAGGCTGGAGCTTCTTCCCATGCTCTCAGACTTGGGAGACTTCCAGAAATGATAACTCCAGAAGATATGGTACATTCACAGGAAAGTAGAGTTAAAAAGAAAAGGCCTTTTCTAATGCATTATTAATGACTCCAAATTTATATTAAAAATGCATATAGATCAAGAGAACAGTGCTTCTTAATTAGAGAAATTGCATCCTTGCCATTTCCAAAACAAGTCAATTCATGTGCTTTAAATTTGCTAGAAGCAAAATTTTAAATGTCATAAATAAACTATGAGCACACAAAAAAGCAGCAAACTCTTGTATGCTAGGAAAATAACCTGAGCGTGATCATTTAGGCTGCTTTTACTCATCCTAGTCTTCCTCCTCCTCTTCCTCCTCCACCTCCTCCTCCTCCTCCTCCTTCTTTTTCTTCTTTGCAAATGAGATATCTGATCTGTAGCCAGTAATGACAAAAAGTACCATATTTGTGGCCCACAAGGGAAATACATTATCACTCAGAGCATGAGGAAATCAGGGAAGCAAATATACTTGAAGCTAACATCTTTGAAAAAATATTTTTCATCATGCTGTATCCCTCAGAATATTGCTCATCTTGGGGGAAAAACACAGATACCTACCATTTGGGTATGAAATATACTCCATGCCCAACATTTCATTTCATTTTTTCTGGCTGAAAGCAAGCACTGCTTTAAGATTGCAAGTCCTTGCCAATGTCTAGATTAGGCGCACGTGTGCGTGCGTGCGTGCGTGCGTGTGTGTGTGTGTGTGTGTGTGTGTGTGTGTGTGTGTGCTTCCTCTCAAAGTGGGCTGTTTTTAGCCTTTAAAGTATTTAAAAAATAACTGCATATAAAGCTCCCAAATCCTCATCAATTTTTGTTCCCAAGCATAGACTAGTATAAAACTCTACTTCAAACACATAGTTATTGTGTTTGTAAATACCATTAAGATGCTCTTAGAACTCAGTGGGAATAGAATAACAGGATGTGGGACAGAGTAGAAGCAGAGTGATAAGCTGTAGACATTAAAGAAGAAGTGGCGGGAAGTGGCGGCGTGCTCTTCTCCATGAGTATTTAGAGCTGATTGTGTTCCCAAAGAATCAATTTTTATTTATGCATTTATTTATTTTGTTGGTCAGGGGGCTTGAACTCTGGGCCTGGGCATTGTTCCTGAGCTCTTCAGCTCAAGGTTACTGCTCTAAAAGTTGAGCCACAGTGCCACTTCTGGTTTTCTGGTAGTTAATTAGAGATAAGAGTCTCAGAGACTTTCATGCCCTGGCTGGCTTTGAACCTTGATCCTCAGATCTCATCCTCCTAATTAGCTAGGATTACAGACATGAGCCACCAGTACCTGGCTCACATTTCAGAGACTACCAGAAAGTGATTCAAAGGATGGTAGAAATCGTTCTAGACTCAGATTTGTGCTCTTTTCAAAGTTATTTAACCAAAGTTCTTTGATCAAATATAAGGCTGTATAAAATTATTAAATGAACTCTTCCTTTTGTTTATCCCTTTTTAAACAGTAGCTACTTTAGGCAACACAAATGGATGACACTGACCTTTTTAGAGCATACATCTGGATTGCTCATTTTGTGTTCAAATAATATTCAGTTCTAAGATTCAGTAAATATTAGTTATGTCCCTAAGCTAAACACTTTACCCACATTTACTTATTTTAATGAATTCTGCTTGACAAAGGAGGATATCAAAAGTGCAAAAAACTTCTTGGATTTACATCTTAGTTGAACCCAAAGTGTGTGTGTGTGTGTGTGTGTGTGTGTGTGTGTGTGTGTGTGTCTGCATGTGGAGAGAGAGAGAGAGAGAGAGAGAGAGAGAGAGAGAGAGAGAGAGAGAGAGCGCGCAGATAGATGTCCATTCTAAATCACAAAGCAAGCCCACCTCACTAAGAAAGGTAATCAAAATAAAAATCTTACATGAGGAATTAAACGCCTTTCATAGCCAAACTATAAATCAAATAATCTTGGGAAATCCTATCCTATCCATTTAATTCCAATTGTTCCTTATATGAATCACAGGGTGGACCTTTTACAACAGGCCCTCTCCAAACACCTGCTGAATGATATGTACCTGTAATAAATGTTGTTGTAGAGTCTGGTCATTCCTCTCTGGTGGAGATGGTCAATTCACAGGCTAGCTATCCCATGGAACTGTTTTTCCTCCTCTCTGCAAATACACAAATCTATATTTTTCAAATCCCTATCTCAGCTAAGCTGCTTAGGAAAATAAGCAACCCCATGACTCCACTTCCTTCTCCAACCCAGCTTTCTCCCATCTCCTGCCACCGCCTCCTCTGTGCTACAGCTGCTTGTGTCCTGTTTCACACTGACTCAATACAAATAAGATGGACAGCATATAGTCGGTTTCTTTTCTCACCCTTTAGCTTCTTTTCATAAAATTGTCCACTGCCTCGATTAAATAAGCATTTCTTGGCTTTCTTGATTCTTTCATCTCTTGGTTTATCTGCATGTCTGGGAGGCTTTTTCTAAGTCTTCAAAGAAGGTTCTGTGGTTAGAGGCACGCTGGCTGCCTCCCTTCATAATAACACTACCCTATCAAAAATGTTCCCCTAACCTTTAGGATATAGACACCTTGAAAAAGTCTTAACTCTTAGCCGTGCACTGTGGCTCAAGAGTGTAACCTTGTGTAAGCTCAGGAGGCTGAGATCTGAGGAGCGCAGTTCAGTCGTCCCGAGCACTAAAGACCATGAGACTCTTATCTCCAATTAACCTCTAGAAAACGAACAGGATATGGGGCTGTGACTCAAGGGTAGGGTGGTAGCCTTGAGCTGAAGAGCTCAGGGACAGTGCACAGGGCCAGAATTCAAGTCCCATGACCCACCAAAAAAAAAGAAAGAAAGAAAAGAAAAAAGAAAGAAAGAAAAAGACGAAAAAACCCCAACTCTTCCTATGTGTTTGGTATTGTTCTCCTGGGATCCATTATATTCCCTAAACAACACAAACCAGTCAGTCAACAATAGCAGCATTGAAGAGGTGTAATTGCAATCACAGATTTTTTTTTTTTGCCAGTTCTGGGGCTTGAACTCAGAGCCTGAGCACTGTCCTTGGGCTTTCTGAAGGCTGGTGCTCTACCATTTGAGCCATAGCACCACTTCCATTTTTTTATGTGTATGTGGTACTAAAGAATTGAACCTGGGGCTTCATGCATGCTAGGGAAGCACTCTACCACTAGGCCAAACTCGCAGCCCCAGAGTTTTGTTTTGTTTTTTAAACTACCATCTCATTTTACTAACAGTGCTAGGAATTGAACTCAGAGCTATGTGAATGATAGACACATGCTGTACCACTGAGTTATTTCTCCATCCTCCTGTCCTATATATTTCTACTAATATTACTTGGTTTAATTCTTCGCCTATTTAGACTTTCTCTATTTCATATCCCATTGTAGCCTGTGCATCAGAAGAATCTATGGTGTAGAACTGTGGATTAGTAATGATTTTGATTGCAGTTCGATATCACCGAAAGAAAGAGGCAAGCAAGTTTATTACATAATTGGAGGCCCACTGAAGACCTCCATGGCTTCATGAAGAAAGCAGCTTAGGAGGTATCACAATCTAGTTATCCTCTGGGTCCTCTTCATCCTAAAGAAGGCATCGTTCTGGATGCAACATGGCTGCCAGTGGAAAGCCAGGAGGTAAGTCTCTTGTTCAGAGAGCAGCTCTTCTCTATCTCGGTACCTCTAGTTAACAATGGTTTAGCAGCAGTGATAACTGACAGGTAGGGAAGACCCATTTGGAGTGCTCTCCAAAGAGTTTAGAATTCCTGTGTTAGATTATATAAAGCTAATTAGATTTACTATGACATAATGTATAATATAATGATATATCTCATGTATCATATATTATATAAGATCATATTTTGTGATAAGTAAAATCATATATATGGTTTATTATATATTATATGCTATATGTATTATATCATAATATATCATGATATGTTTCATTATGTATATTATCATCTTTGTGTAGTTGTACAGAGGATTTCAATTTAATATGTGTACAATTCATCCTGTTATATATTAACATATATGTTATAATTATAGGAACTATACTTAGGTAATTTAAGACAGAGCATCTTTGAGATTGTCTCAAATAGGAATCACTTTCCATTTGTTTACGTTCAACCCTTTTGGGAGTAAGTTTTCAATCTTCTCCAAGGAAACTGCTTGTATTACAACTTGCCTTCTTTCCCATTTACCAATTCCTGGGAAAGCCTTCTCTGAACCACTTAGCAATCAAGGATTTGTGGATTTATCTATTCGTTTTTTCTTTTTTTGTGTGGTTCTCCTAAGTCTTGCTCTCAATCTCAAAAACAGTGCATAACATATTATAATTATATGAATACATAATCAGTTATATGATTATAATATATAAGGATATAAATTATTAAAAGTTGTAATACATAGTAAGTGCTATATTACATATTATAAACTATATATCCTCAAAATTATCTCATGACTATTTTTTTAATGTTTATTTCTTTTTTTTTTTCTGGTCCTGGGCCTTGAACTCAGGGTCTGGGCTCTATCCCTGAGCTCTTTTGCTCAAAGCTAGCACTCTACAACTTTGAGCCACAGCTCCATTTCCAGCTTTTTTTTTTTGGCCAGTCCTGGGCTTAAGCTCAGGGCCTGAGCACTGTCCTTGGATTTTTCTCAAGGCTAGAACTCTACCACTTGAGCCTCAGCACCACGTCTGGCTTTTCCTAAGTATGTGGTACCAAGGAATCGAACCCGGGTCTTCGTGCATGCTAGGCAAGCACTCTACCACTAGGCCAAACTCCCAGCCCCATGACTATTTTTTTTAATAGATGGCCTTCCCCAAAGGAGAGAACCTTTAGTTTCTACTGACCAATTCACATTGCCTGAACTTTAATGAGAGCTATTGAAAGCAAGCTAGTTCCCTTCCTTTGTGGTAGAACTGTATAGATGTTTCTAGATTTTTCTGTTACCCTTCCTCTTGCTCTTTTTCTAATCTGTTTTTCCTTGCCCTTGGCTTTTCTACTATTTTTAGCACAATATCTGTCCTTTGGATTTGTCAGTCACACTTATCCCAGATTAAACCCTCAGCATTTTCTCAAAGCTTTGCTTGAACTCTGCCCTAGCTGGTTCTGCCCTTTAGTACTTTCCAGTTACAGAATGTTAAATCTCTTCATAGCGTCCTCATCCTCATAATATCCTCTTTTCCTTACACCCACTGCCTTCTTTTTATGTTTAAATCCTTCTCTGTACTAGGTGTTTAAACACTAATTTTCCCTGTCTATCACCTGTTGAAGAGCCTATACAGGGAGACATTGTAAATACACGGATACCCTTGTCCTTGACCATATCCACAGCGACAAGCTCAGGTTAGATTGGTAAGGCTAGTTCCCTTTAATAGTCCAAGTCCTTGTTTTGATTAAACTTGTGTTGTATACTGAGGTTTAATTGAAGATTTGGCATACTCCATAGACAATAATATCTAGTTTATGCTTACCTGGTGTATAGTATCCAGAAAGATACATATGACTTGGGAACGTAATAATATGCATCATTATTAGATCATGTTGTAATGTTTTCCTGTTGTGTGACTAAAAAGATTATTAAAATGGAAGCAACTTAATTTGCAAAATGCAAGCCAAAGTTGCAAGACATAGCATGGTTCAAGCTGGTGCCTGGGGAATGAAATTTGCGTTACTGCCTTTTGACTGCAGGCATTTAGGATAGATAATTGTACTGTACTCAGAGACTAAGGATGTGGGTCAAAAAATTATTATGCTCCTTTTGGGAACATTTTTTTACACACACATATATGTGTGTGTATGTATATATAGATGTGTGTATGTACATATCTGTATATATATATATATATACAGAGAGAGAGAGAGAGAGAGAGAGAGAGAGAGAGAGAGAGAGAGAGAGAGAGAGAGAGAGATTTTTTCTTTATCTTCTGTTGGTCACATAGCCCTGTTACTGAGATCCTGTTCTCAACTTCAATAGGAGTTTCCCCACAAAAGAACTTTTACTGCTTTGTAATAAATAACACTGCTTGTATATGGTCCACTTGCCTTGTTTTGTTTAGTACACTGATTCAAAGCTATCTGAAACTCCCTTTCCCAAAGTGAAATTCCTAAGGTCCCACATAAAGTCCTTTCTGCCATCACAGTTCCTGAGCTTGAATTGAACATCTCTGCAAAGAGTGAGATAGTGAACACCAGAGGCTCAGCAGTTTATCAACCCTACCTCTGCAGTGTAAGAGCAACCACAGACAATACCAAATAAGTGGGTGTGGCTGCGTTCCAGGACAACTTTATTCATGAAATGACGTGTAGGGCCAGGTGTGGCCCTTGGGCAATGGTTACTCTTAATTTCAATGGGCGATATGTAGGTGACCAAAGTTCCCACTGGAGTGACCCTCCAGGTGGCCCAGGAAGCATGCCAAGAGGATGAAAGAAAGATGTTGTTGCCTGCTGAAAGTTTGTTTTATCTAGTTTGTTTTATTAGGACAAACTCACACATTTTATTGGTTAGCATATATGGTAATGTTTATGTGACTTCTAAAAGTACAAATTTGCAACCTCAAAGGACTGTGGGTTTTGATAAGCAAACTCTGAAAATGCTTGTTTGCCTTGCTTCTGTCACTAGGGCTATTTTGTTACAGAAGTTTGAGGACCACTGACAAAGAGACACTTAGGTAACTAATTGCTCCATGAAACAGTACTGTTCTCCTTTAATTGCACTGCCTTTTGATTTCCAAAGATGTCTGAAATATGGCTGGTGTTGGTCTCTTTGCAATGCTTCTACATTAGAATGTTTTGGGCTCTTTTTTAATTTCACTGGGGTCCCTGCCTGGGAGTTGCTGAGACTCCAAACTTTCTGTGCATATGCTCAGGAAACCTGATTACTTTATTAGAGTACTGGAGATTTCTGCAGAAGCTGTAATTGCACATTTTGTCCATTATTTCATTTGAACATCAACACAATATATGTCAAGAATGTTGCTTACTGTCCTTCACTTTCAGGGTTGCTCATCTTTCTGGCCATCTGAATTTCTCAAACAGCTTAGAGCCCGTTAAAAATGCAGAACCTTGGTCTCCATCTGATGGGAATGAGTTTAACAAGAAACCCAGTAGGTTCATGCACACATAGACAAATTTGTGCAGAGCTAGGTCCATTGTTTTGTCTATGGTTTCGATGGAAGGACTATTCAGTCTTCATGAGCTGTTGGTTTTGTGTCAACTTGGCTTGGCTATTGTGTACAACACTCTGATCAAGTATTCATCTAGATATTACAATAAAAGTATTTTACAGAAGTGACTAGCATTGGCAGCCAGTTAATTGTAGGCCTAAACAGCAAAAAACAGGTATAACAAAGAAAATGGAATTTTTCCCTGAGACTACAGAATAAAATTACCACTTGGTTCCTAACCAAGCTGTCTTTTCCACACATTTTTGATTTAAGACAGAAACATTAACATCTGCTTCTGTTTTGGTTTACCAGCCTGATTTATGAATTTTTGACTTTTTCAGGCCACATGATTATGGGAACCAATTCAGTAAAAACTTATCTCTTGTAGTATGCATATGCACGTGTGTGCATATGTGACTATAAGCACATACATGTATACACAGAGAATACAAACAGGTATTTATATACTGATATTATTCAAGATTAATTTGTTAATTAGACTGGCACCATTAATTCATTAATTAGAATGGTTCCATCATTCATCCACTCTCTAGCTTGTTAATTCAATTAATGGCTAGTTCTAGGGTATCTAAGATTACACAAGAAAAGGAGTCTCAAGGAACTTGTATGGCTGGTAAGAGAGATATCCTACAAATCATAAGACCATAATGAATCTACAAAATAAATATAAACTAGCTGAGAGAGAAAAAGTTCCTGGAGATCACTAGTGACTACTTGCAGGAAGAAGGGTCTTGAACATAAAACACTTATCATGTATATCAAAAATAATTCAGCAAAGGAGAAAGTGTTTTCCATCAATCATGAATCTTTTTCATTTCAATATATAGCATCCTCTATGTTCTCACATCACAACTTCGTTACAATTGCTTTCCTATGTGCTCTTTGGGAACAAAACATAAGATATTTACATATGTAAGAAATAACAAGACAATATATTCAAAGAGGTATGATGTTTTGTCACGTTTACTTTCCAAGTGTCTCCTCATGGCAATAGACTAATTCACCCTTTCTCTTTTCCTTATATGTAGATTCTGACGCTTTGGCACAATGTTAAAGTTCTAATCATTTTCTCTGATCTCCTTTTACCTAGAGCTGATCCTCTACAGGTAATAACTCAACATAAGAAACAAACCTCTTTTTTTTATCTGTCTTTTAAAGAGTCAAAAGCTTCCTTACCTGAGAAGATTTTTTTTCATATATTTTTATTGTAATTAATTGAAGGGTTACATTATATTCACCAGATAGAAGGTGCATTAATTTGCATACATTGATACCCTTTCTCATGTTTTGGTCTCCATTTCCCCCCCCCCTCCCCCACCCCTCATCTTGTTTTCCCCCCTTCCCTATCCAATTTCAAATAACCAAATACAAACATATTCAATATATCAGATAACAAAGTGAGATACTGTTACAATATGAGATAACCAAGGGACAGCAAAAGAGATGAGAGATAACATAGTACATTAAGGACAACAATCACTCATTATATGGCTTTTGTTTCTATATCCTGGAGGTCCTTTCAATTAGCTTCATACTATATGGCCTTATGTATCTAGGTTTTGCTCTATTGCAAATCTCTGCTAGGAGAGCCCAAGGTTTCTACTGATTATGACAAATGAGGGAAACCATTGAGCCTATGTTCCTTTGAGTCTGGCTTACTTCACTTAATATGATTTTTTCTAAGTCTTTCCATTTCCTAACAAATGGGGCAATGTCATTCTTTCTGACAGCAGCATAGAATTCCATTGTGTACAACTATCCCATCTTGTTGATCCACTCATCAACTGAGGGACATCTGGGTTGGTTCCATATCTTTGCTATGGTAAATAGTGCTGCAATGAACATTGTTGTGCTAGTGGCTTTAGTATGTCCTTGTTTCTGGACAATTTGGTAAATGCCTAGTAATGGAATTGCTGGGTCATAGGGGAGCTCTATGTTTAGTCTTTTGAGGAACTGCCATACTGCTTTCCATAGTGGTTGAACAAGGTTGCACTCCCACCAGCAGTGTAGTAGTGATCCCTCCTGGCCACATCCCCTCCAGCATCTGTTCCTGAGAAGATTTTTAAACAAAATAGAGTGAATGAACCCAATGGACTATTAGTTGTTGTACTGAGCTTTTAGATCTTAAGAATTGCCTTGCCCTTACAGTACAAGAAAGCTACAATTTAGTTTGCTCTCATCTTTTACTGCTTATCACAAAAACACCTCAAAGTTAGTCCCTTATTAGCCATTAGAGTTTACAAATAAGAAGCTCAAGGTTCTACAATTTTGTAGTTTTATTCTGTGAGTCAGCAGAGCTCTGTAGGACCAGAAAGAAATATAAAGTGGAAGTAATTTGGGATAAGATGGTTATGTTAAAGAGCAATCTATGAGAAAGTAAATTTGAAATTAAAAGCTATAATTAACTCTCTAAGCTAATGTTTTATAACATCTTATTCATTATGAATAATGAAAACATTCTCTTATAATTTTAAGAAATAAATAAAGAGAGCTGATTAGGAATGAGCATCTCTGGGTTGTGCATGTATAAGGAAGAGCACATATGCTAATGACATATGGTATTGTCATGTGCAGTTGTGGCAGGTGTCTTAATACAGTAGGTGTGAATTGTTCTAGTATATGTTATGGCAACAAATGCATATATTAATGTGCCTTAGGTAAAGGGACTTGAGTCACCCAGAAAAATATAAAAATAAGAATTAAGCAGACTCTTACAATTCACTTCCATAGTTAGGAGAAAGCTGGCACATTAGTATTTAAGCAGTGGAGTTTGAAGTGTGGAGTGGGAGATATTGCCTAACTGAGCAGGCTAGGTAGATATAGCAGCATAAGAAAGTGAAAGAAGCAGGGAATTTGGAATGCAAAGCTGTAAACTCAGTGCTGCACTAGACTTGCTTTGTCTTGCTGGCAAGCCCTCTCCTGTCTTATCTGCCACGAAGGGAGTGAGCTGGATGGAGTTCACTCCAAGGTTCCCCGAAGTTCCCTCATTCTCTGAGCACATACTTACAAGATCTGTTCCCACTGGGGTCCTTAGAGCCCTCCTCTTAAGCCATCACCCTTACTACAAACAGGTACGAGTAAAGAGCAACCTTAGCGCCCATGTTCCTTTCTATCTCCTTGGGACGTAATTGCTCTTTCTCACAGGTGCTGGGAAGATCTGTGAAGATTCCTCTCACCATATGATGGAATGAACCAGTCATTTGATGCCTGACAGATTAGAATTCAAACACTATTTTCCCTAATAGTGATGGTAGTCGTTCTTGCTTCCTAGCTTTATGACCTGATGGTCATTCTAGGACTCAGTGTCTTTACTCAAATTGCTATACGAAGAGGAAGTCCTAATAAGAACAGCAAACAAGACACTTAACTTGTATGGCTTATCCATTAAAGTAATGCCAAGTAAATGTGACTCAAGGACTACAGGAAACAAAAAGATTTCAAAATTTCAGTCCCCATTCTATACACCATACTTTATCAGTGTTTCAAGATGAAAAGTCAACTTTTAGTTCGGTTTAGGAAAGTTAGATTTCTGCTTCTCACCTCTGAAGCTCCATTATGTATACAGTTACACATTCTGCTTAAACAGCAGGTCCAGACATTAAGCATACCACCAACTCCATTTTTAATGGGCAAGAAAGTTGGGACCCATGCCAGAAACCCACTAACGATCAGGTGAGAGTAAATAGCAGCATGTAGGTACTTTGCAGAGACCTGACATTCCATATTTATGCCATACCTGTGGGGCTGAGGAGCTAAAATAGAACATACAGAGCCTTCCATTGTGGGCAGTGGGGAAACATAATGGATGTTAATGTAATACTTGGGTGAGCCACAAAAAGCTGGAGCAGCCAAATTGCCCCAGAGAAATGTGAGGAACTAGGCAGGATCATAGCCCAGGAGAGGGGATTAAGGTGTGGTAGAGCAAACACTAGATTCTGTTTGTGTATTTAAGACAACAGCAAGAAAAAAGATAAAAAAATTACCATCTCCTCACAGTTTCCTATATTTTATTAGCAATTTTCTACACAAATAAAATTTATTTTCTCTTTATTTTTTTTCTTGGTGCATTAGCCCCTGCTTACTGGCTAGCAAAACTAAACATTGGGTGATGTGAAAATCCTTAATCTTTTGTTAACTATGAAGGACAAGAAGAAGGTTTAAGAAGAACACTTAAGACAGAAAGTGTGTCTGGGCCATGTGTCTCTGGATCCCCATGGGACATAGTCGATAGGGCAGATGGAACTCCTGCTCTTCCAGGCTGACTCCTATGACCTGTTCTTGTCTCCCTATTCTCCCAGTTTCCAATTCTTCTGGTTTTAGCTTCAATTCTAAAATAAACATCATTGTAAGTAAAATTAAATGTGCTTCATTTAACATTCATAATGCCTGAGTCCTTGTTGGCAAAGAGATCGAAGCCTGGGAACAGAGTGAAGGGACACATTGGTGACTGCTATAAAAAGCCACCCAGTCACTCACTGAAGAATGAAGAATGATTCTAAATAGATTGCCTGTTTATTTTTTGGTGCCAGGCACAAACAAGTTAGGTTAAGAAAGTGCAAAAAAATGGAGCAGGTTTGATTTCTGAAGGTGCTAGAAAGTGAGTAGGGACCACAAGTGATTGTTCCTTGACTATTGTTAGCAATGTAGGAATGCGGCATCATAAGTTTCCATTTCCAAAGGCAGATATTCAAACCACAAGTGACCAGAGACTGAGAGTGTAAACTGGAGGATGTGTAGATGCTAACCTTATCAACCTATCTGCTGCATTCTTCTACTTTCCCTCAGTCTTTTCAGAATATGAGTTTATGCAGTCAAAGATAAAAAAAATTGATAAGGTTTGTCCTATAATGCATTCTTCTGCCATCATTCACCTACCCATGTGCTCTTTCTTTAAAAAAAAAGGAAATCAGAACATTCTACTTAATATTCTCATACCTTGAGAAATAAATTTTAAAAAATACACAACACTAAATTCCATTGTTCTTAGGCAGACAGGTTTACAGCAGCTATGATGATTATCAACTCGTTCCAGCTTCCAATTGAAATAAAATGGCTTGGAGTTTCTTGGCATGAATTAATATGGGCTTTAAATTTCCAGAGTTTTTAAAATTTAATTTTATGTAATAAATGAGAAGATAATCATCTGAGGGTACAATGTATAAGAAATGCAGGCAAGTCAAAGACTATATAGGTAAGTGATTCCATCTGAATAATTCATTGATATTATTGGTATATCATAAATTGTGTGCATTTTCTCACATACATACCTTCACTGATATGTTAGTGCCATGGTCGATGGTGCTATCATCTAAGTTAGTCAGAATTCCAGTTCTTATTCTGAACCAGTGTGACAAATGGCTCTGAAAGAGTCCAATGAGCTCAATCAACAATGGGAGTTTTGACAAAGTGTTGCAGAAATGGCAGGATCTTTAAAAAAAGAAAAGAAATGGTAGGATCTTTTGTAGGAAAGTAGAGGGGGAGGGCTGACTCAAATATGAAGTCACTATTTCATTTCCATACAAATGAGTATTCAAGTGTTAGGTTTTCCTGAGGAATAAAAAAGGCTTTGAAAGTATCACCTAGCTCCACAATAGATCTCCTTTTAGTCAAACAAGACAGTTTAATATAGGGAAACACCAAGTGCAGTAATGTGTGTGAACATTTTCTTGAAGGTAAACAAAAAAGGCAAATGCGCAAGATATGCAGGCTAGATTCATTGATGCAGAATGGCCTTGCTAAATCTTTTCAGATTGGCCCTATTTGTATAAAATTAAGGAAGATTTTCCATCTTGTACACAAAATTTTAACTCATCTTTTACTCACCCATTTATGAATGAGTACATGGGATCTTTGTATAAAGGAAAGAAGCCTCAAATTAGTTTGGAGGGGCCAGAGATATTATTAGAGGCAGTGTCTACACAGTTCCAAGCCTCAGCCAGGCCCAATCCAGAGGCACTGTTCAGACGATGAGAGGTAGGGAAAAATATCTTTGTATTAATAATCTGTTTTTAAAACAAATAAGTTGAAAAAATAAACAAGATAGCCAATAAGTTCTGAGAGGAAATGAAAACAATAATTGAACATGATCTTGACCCATGATGAAAGCTATTTGATGTGTGCAAAGCCAAAGCTGTATTTTCTGCCAGAAGCATGGTGGTACTATGCATTGTAGAATTAAAAACAAGAGTTAAAAGATACATCAAGAAGCTTAGACTAAGACTTAAACTCCAGCCTTCTATTTCTTTTGTTTGATGGTAGTAGCGGGTTTTGAACCTAAAGCAGACACTCTACCACTTGAGCTACACTCTTATCCTCTTGGCTTTTATTTTCAGATCCCATTTTTTTTTTATTTTGCCAAGGGCTAGCCTCAGACACTTTTACCTATGGCTCCCGCATAGCCATTTAACTCACCCATGTGTTTGCAGTAACTGTCTGGAATCTTATGAAGAGGCAAGACATTGATGAGTCTTCTGTGCCCCCAGTGTAACAGATCCTGCCAAGCTTATTGTTAAGTAAAACACAAAAGGGACATGAAAGTCCAGAGCCACAGTTCAAGAATAGCCATTTTAAATTCCTGCCTGTAGTGGTACCTACATGCATTGGTACCTCTCATTATTTCCTATTTCATTTAGTCACAACAAGGCTTGATTTATACCAAACCTCCTGCATAGAAATCCTGCTGAGATGTAGTGAAATTGCTGATCCTGCAGTGCACAAGACTATGGTCCCTGGGAGGGTGATTCCAGGGCTGTGAAGATTTTCTTTTCCTGCCAGCAGCTAAGAGAAAGAAGAATGACATGCAGACTCACTCCACAGCCAGACACACAGCCTGAAGATGCAGGGAGGGAAGAGATGGACCAACATGAGAGATGAGACACTCAATAGACATAGCGGACTGGATGAAGCCAGCATTCCACAAAGAAGAGGAGCCTTTCCACTACAGACATACAACACAGAATTGTACTCTGATGCCAAGGGAAATATAATCAGAAAGAATGATAATAGCAATGAAAAATGACTAGGAGAACAAAAAGATGCTTGTATCCCCCACAAAAGAGCATTAGCATTCCTAGCTCCCTTCCTGCTCCCCAAGGAAAGCAAGAAGCAGAGCAGCACACCATTGCCAGGGCGTTGTTTGCGAGGTGCACCCAACTTTCTGCTAGGATATGCTGTTTAGAAGGTGGAAAATATGTGTACTTTCCCACTTCCCCAGGAATTTAAAAGCAGAGCTAAACAAAAGCAAGTAGGATTCCCTCTACTCTAGGAATCCCTTCCTGGAGACTTAGCGCTCTCACGTTAAAATAGGAACCTTTTCCAGGTAGCTCACCCTGATAATTCATGTTATCCCAATTATTTAGGGGGCTCAGATCTGAGGATTGTGGTTCAAAGCCAGTCCAGGCAGGAAAGTATGTAAGACTCTTACCTTCAATTAGTCAGCAGAAAACCTGAGGTAGAGTTGTGGCTCAAGTAGTAGAGAGTCATCCTGAGTTAAAATCTAAGGGACAGTGACCAGACCCTGAGTTCAAGTCCTAATAACAGTGTTCACATACACAAGGTTTTAAGCTTCATCTAGTCATCTGTCAGTGATTTGTTTGCTGATCCTATTTCTTGAGCTATTGAGCTTGTACCCAGATACATTAACAGTTATCCCCAGGCAAGACCAACATGCCTGAGTGAATCCACAGGATTCCAACCTCACCTACACATTCTACCAGAATTAGCTCTTCATGAGATTACAGATAGAAGCTAAAATGCAGGCTCTACCTTTATCCATTGTAAGTCCTCCCTTTTTGTCAGGGGATATCTGTCAATGCTATTCCTACACAGCAAGGACAAGTTTTCAAATGTTGAAACTCAAAAAGAAGAGGAAAGTGTCTTTATCTCTTTCAGTAAATTTTTCAGTTTTTTTGGTGGATGAGTAAATCTATCCATGCCTAGTTCTTATCTCAAGTGTATAAGAAAGGTTACTTTTCTAAGAACACACAGATAATAGGTACACCTTGGCTTTAATCAGAAAAAAACATCTCATGAAATTTCTCAGGATTGCTCTGCCTCTAGTCGTAATCTAGCACGTTTCTTAGTTTCATCTCACCCGACACTCCTTGACTTCCTGTGAGAATCTATCAGTGGACAAATGTTAATCCTAACAGTGCTAACTATTTCCTCTAAATATATCCAGCAAAACAGTTTATATTGAGATCTAAGCAACCCCCTTCCCTAAACTACTGGCATAAAAGAAAAAAAAATTGGTAGAATTCTAGAACATCTTAATAACTAACCCCTCTCTGGAGAAAGTCTCAGCCCATAAATATCTTGATTCCATCAACACACGGTTATGTGATGTTAGACTTTGTCGGGCAGATGGCATGTTTCCTTCTGACACACCGCAATCAAGATAAAAATGTGCAAATACCTCCAGAATAACAACAAAAAAGAAACTAAATCCAAATCACAGAATCCTGTTCATCTTATCTTGTGGAAACCATGAGCCATTTTGTATAAGTAAGGCAAAGTAACTTCCATTACTTTCAGTGGCAGACATTGATTTTTTTTTTTTTTGCCAGTCCTAGGCTTGAGCTTAGGGCCTGAGCACTGTCCTTGGACTTTCTCAAGGCTAGAGCTCTGCCACTTGAGCCTCAGCACCACTTTTTCCTATGTATGTGGTACCAAGGAATCGAAACTGGGTCTTTGTGCACTCAACCACTGGGCCAAACTCCCAGCCCATGGACATTGAATGTTTAAAGAAATGTTACTTCTTCACTGGATGAATACATATAATATTTTACATGATCATTTTTCAACTCTTCATGAAAATGAGTGGCTTTTGTTTTATTTTGTTTTATTTTTTTTGGATTTTGTTTTAAAAGTACATTTTTGAAGGGCAAAGAAATGGGAAAGGGTACAACATGATTCAAATTATGGATACTGGAACTATAGAAAAGTCATCAGACTTCGCAAAGGGAATCCTAAAGTGATTATATGGCTGAAAACGTATCTTCTTCGATGCCTAAAACTCAACTATTCTGAAGTTGACTGCTCCAGATACATTTTGAAAGGGGCTAAAGAAGGAGGAACTGGCTAAAATAGGGAGAATGAGTTCAACTACGACTAAGAAGCAAACTGTCTCCAGACTGTTTCCTCTTACGTCATTAGCAGAGGTCCCGAGACTCCTTACTCTGTCAGAAGACCTAAAACTTACTTTTTTTTTTGCCAGTCCTAGGGCTTAAACTCAGGGCCTGAGCACTGTTCTTGGCTTTCTCAAGGCTAGAACTCTACCAGTTGAGCCATAGAATCACTTCTGGGTTTTTTTTTCTATGTATATGGTACTGAGGAATCAAATCCAGGTTTTCATGAATGCTAGGCAAGTACTCTACTACTAGGCTGAACTCCCGGCCCCTAAAATTTATTCTTGATGGGACTTATGTGTCTCCAAATGAGGAGAGGCTCTTAGGCAGTAATTTCTTAAGTGGAACTCATGCAGACTCTACAGCATCTAGTTTCCTCTCCTAGAAGCAAACACAATAGGCAGGTGTAAACAGCCCACAAAAATGATTTCAAGAATATCACAGAAAACAACTCAAAGAATCTTCAATAGAATATCCACATTGGTTGTGCCATGTTCTTCCAAAAGATCAACATACCAACTCAAATGAAGGAAATCTGACACTGATGTCACTTGATTTCTTAATTGATTTTTATCTTTAAGTGTTGTGCAAGGGGTTTTAATTCCGCATGCCTATTTATGAATACAATGTGTCTTGATCAATATCACCTCTTCGATCATTCTCTCCCACCCAATTTATTCCAACCATGATACCCAGTTCCATTTTCCCATGCATGCATTTTATATTTACAGGTTCCAATCACAAAGAAGTGTGTTTCTTGTTTAAGAGGCAAACCTAACTCTTTGGCATAAAAAGTCAGGGAAATGGTCAGTTTGGATGACACAGGAAGACATACAACATTCAATGCGACCCTGAGGAGTTTTGAGGATACTGGCAATCCTATTTTGCTCAAGAGGAATATGTTACATGTGCGTATTTGCGATAGTTTGCTGAATTATGCACTTATAGTATGATCAGTTTCTCTATCAATATCATACAGCAACAATAAGGTTTAAGTTTTTCAAATGGAACAAAATTCCAGGCAAAATTCAGGTCCTAGCTCAGTTGGTCTTGAAGAGAGAAACTCATCTCTGGTGGCTCATACCTATAATCCCAACTACTCAGGAGCTGAGACCTGAGAAGAGAGGTTTGGAGTGAGTCTACGGAGAGACTGTCCTCTCCCACTAAACAACAAAAAGGCAGAAATGCAGCCATGAGTGAGAATAACCAAATGAAAGTCAAGGCATGACTTCAACCTCTAGATCTGCCTGCACATTAAATTCAGAAGTCTTGTTAGGAGTCTCTTCATAAAATTTGCCATCACCAGAAAGTAAGTGTGGCCAGGAGGAAAGGGATATTGTCTTGCTCAAGGACAACTGCTGAGGTGCCAGTTATACATAAGCAGGGACTTGATCCCTTGTGGATGATGTTTATCACAAACAGTCTATTCTTTTCTTAGTTCCTATTGGTGTCAGGCTTCCCAAATATCCCTAAGATTCAGAGTCCTTAGTTTAGTCACACGTTCTCCCAATTTCTCAAGCACCAATCTACATAGATGAGTTGAAATGATTTTCCAGACAAAATTCAGGTCCTAGCTCAGTTGGTCTTGAAGAGAGAAACCCATCTCTGGTGGCTCATACCTGTAATCCCAGCTACTCAGGAGCTGAGACATGAGAAGAGAGGTTTGGAGCCAGTCTATGGAGAGACTGTCCTCTCCAACTAAACAACAAAAAAGCAGAAATGCAGCCATGAGTGAGAATAACCAAACGAAAGCCAAAGCATGACTTCAACCTCTAGTACCAGTTTGCACACATATACACACACACACTGGGCAGACTATCTTCCTCCTAATGAGAGGAACACTGAGAAACAGGGTTTTATTTGTTGTTGTTGTTTGGCTGTTTTGAGCAGAAGAGATGGAAGATACATGTCCTTTCTGGTCTGTAGAGTGAGTATGCCACGTGAACTCTCTGGGAGGACCGTAAACAAGGGAATGGGCACTTCTAGGAGAGGGAAATGGTCTTTCAGTAAAAACTGGCTGGAAAATGGGGACTAGAGTTATATAGCAACTGATGAACTGGGACAAGGATCCCGAATGCTGTAGGAAAACTATAGCCCTGGTGACAATCTTAACTTCATCCTGGTAAAAGCTTGAGTAGAAAGTCCAGACCCACTGCACCTCAACAATTGAAATTATTGAAGCCATTTTCTCTTAGTGTTCCCACCAGACATAGCATTTTTTCTATCATATACACAATTTGCTCATTGCTAATAACAGTTTTCCTTTTCAAACCTTCCAGAATTCTCAGAGATGAGTTTCCTTGCATTTATATTAGTAACAGATCAATGAAGTTATGTTAATGACTTCCAAAGTGTAGCATTTAGACTATAATTTCAGATAGAGAGGCCTCAAAGGAGATATGTAGAAGATGAAATTATGAATAAAGTCAGCACAAATTTATTGGTACGAATAAGAAATCTTTAAGATGAAAGGAGCAAATATAACATTATAAGCAAGTTCACGGAGTCAAGGGTAGATGAATGAAGAGGAGAAGATGGAGAGAATGCAATTGACAGGGAGAGGGGAAGGAGGACAAAAATAGGAGAAGGTGTATCAATGTGTGAGACGTAATGCACCCACTACCTGACGAATGTAACTGTAACACCTATATACATTACCCTGAAAATAAAATACAATTAAAAATTCAATGTATATCCTATAAAATTGAAAATGAAGGAAAGGATGAGTTGGGAGGGATAAGTGAGAATGGTGAAGGGGTGGCACTGATCAAGATGCATTGCCCTCAGAAACTGCTTTGCTACATGGCAACTTTTTTGTACAACTCCTTAAAAATAATAATAAAAAAAAGCACTCTAGTGGTAGAGTGCTTGCCTCGGTACCACATACATAGAAAAAAAGCTGGAAGTGGTGCTGAGACTCAAGTGGTAGAGCTCCACTCAAGTGGTAGAAAGTCCAAGGAGCTCAAGCCCAGGACTGACAAAAAAATAATTTAAAAAATCTGCAGGTTCATTGTCACATAGAGTTTATTTTCCTGTAGAAATAAGCCACAGAATTTGCTTCATTCAAGGAACAGGTGTGCCCCTGAAACAATGTGAATAGTGAAGCCAATGAGATAGAATCTACTCGGGGTCTACGGCTAACTTTCTGGAAGGCAACCACCTCCTCCCACAGCTAGTTGGAAGTTTTCTTCGCTTAAGACCAGTGCCCTGACTGCATTATGTGTAGACACATACAACATGTCTTCCTTTTGTGTCTGCTGTGTTGACTGTCTACAGTGTGCACGTGATTCTTCTGATCTGTTTTGGAAGGACGATACCACCATCCAATAAAGCAGCTTTGTTCTTCCATCTTGTGATCATGCCATCTTTGAAGAACTTATATACAGTAAATTAAAAGCAAGCTATCTGATGGTAATAAAAACAATATCGAGGGCTTTAAGCAAATACACTATTGATACTAAAATGAAGTTTGGGTCAGAGAAACAAAAACCATAGTTAGTGAAGGGTTGACTATGTGGCTATTGGCTGAGTGCTTGCAGATTTGTAGGAGTAGAAAATTCCACAGACCTTCGAGGGCTCTGCTAACAGGGTGTCAGGTTCTAAGACATGGCCTAATTAAGTCAGAACATAACAGAAGAACTATGTCCCACATGTCTAAGGACACAATGTACTTTTTTGACCATGAAGACTTTGATTTCATCTAAAAAAGTGACTGAACTTTAAAGAAAGAAGGATCAGCAGGAAGGACAGAAACTGACAGGACCCTCCTAGCAAATGCAGCAACAGTTTAGTGAGAGAATGCTTTTAGGGATGAGTCATCTTCTCATTAAACAGGTGGAATTTCATGGGTGACAGAGTTATTTATTTCATCATGCTTCCCTCGACATTGCAGGAGCTAGTCCCCAAATGAAAAACCCTTTCTGATTTTATATTCACAGCAAAATTGTGAAGCTTTTTTAAAAAATAGCTTTTAATGTGTTATTTTGTGAAGAAGGAGGTATTATGGATAAATAACTGGAGTTTTATGGTTTATACATTCAATCAATTATCATTAGTGCTTTAAAAATCTTACTTTTGCAAAAACTGTTCTTATTAGAACTTGATACTGTCATTTAAAACTTTATCACCAGATCTTCCTGTGTTTTCTAACCTGTTTTTAACAGTTCTTTTAGTTGTTATTATAAAGGTGATGTACAGAGGGATTACAGTCACGTAAGTCAGGTAAACAGTACACTTTGGGGGGAAATAATATCACCCCTCCCTCATTCTCCCAGTTTTTTCTCCTCCTATCATCACTTTAGCCTATATTTTGAGAGGCCTGGTCAAACATTTTATCTTTCCTTTTTATTTTGGGGGGTTCTTAGCTCTTTTATGGTAGGATTGTTTTATTCTTTTGCTAATTTTTAATTGTCTGTAATTTTTCTTGCTTTTCGGTAAAATTAATTTAGATTAGACTTTAGTTTGTATGTTTTGTAAAGTCTGTTCTAGTTTCCTGTCTGTTCATTCTCTCAATATTATCTGATCCACAGAAATTTCTAATTTTAATGTAGGGCAATGCATTCATCCTTTAGAGGACGGATTACATAAGCTACAGAGTTGAGTGCCAAACGAAATGCAGAATTTTTTTGTTCCAAATTAGTAAGACTTTCAAATTGAGGTCATCGAACATTAAACAAAACACAAAGTCCTTCTGCACTCAGAATTCCGTGCAGCTGCATGAGGCACATATCAATGAAGGTGGCCCTGCTTCCACCTCGGTGTAGTGTTTCTAGAAGCCTCACTCATACAATTTTTGCCTAGTCTAAAGTGATTGAGATAATTTCTTAGATTGTTTCCTTGAACACAAATGGAGAGACGGAGAGAGAAAGATGGGAAGGGAGAAGCAAAGGGAGAAAAATTCATGGAGGTAAGACAGGAATCAAGACCATTATGTTTCTGACACAAATAGCCAACTGATCCGGAGAGTTACGCCCAACTTTGTCTTGACAAACCTGCAGTTCTAAAATACATAAATTATAAATACATAATAGATAAATAAATTCTGCCATATTTTTTTTGCCAGTCCTGGGCTTGAGCTCAGGGCCTGAGCACTGTCCTTGGACTTTCTCAAGGCTAGAGCTCTACCACTTGAGCCTCAGCACCACTTCTGGCTTTTTTCTATGTATGTGGTACCGAGGAATCGAACCCGGGTCTTCATGCATGCTAGGCAAGCACTTTAACCACTAGGCCAAACTCCCGGCCCAAATTCTGCCATATTTTTATGAATCTGCTTCTGTATTATCTGTTTGTCATGCCAGTCTGTGCTCTTTGGTTTCAATTGCTTCAACTTGGTTATATCAACATCTTATAGCACAGTTCTTCCAACTTTGTTCTCCTTTCTGAAATGATTTCACTTATCGTTCATCCTTTGAGTTTCTACAGACTTTAGAAATTGACTGTCAATTACACCAAAACTATTGTGACTTTTTAAAAAAAATGAGATATGATGGAGCTTATCTATTAATTTGGGAAGCATCAAACTTACCTAGTTTTGAGCTATCTGATCCACGGAATCTATCCTCTACTTATTTCACCTTCTTATTTTCTACATCATGTTTTATAGTTTTCTTTACAAGGATTTAATGAGTATTTATTAGATTTCATTTTTGCATTCATGTTTTTAATGTTGAGTTAAATGTTACTGTTACATAAAAATGTAACTGCTATACTCAGAAAGTCTACTATCATCCCTGTTAATTTTAATTCATTTAGTTTTCTACATGTATAAGCATCTTATTTGTGAATAACAAAATTAAATTCTTGGTCAAAAAACAAAATGCACAAATAACTCCCTGAAAGTTTGAATTCTTCTTAAGGCTCTATATCTTTTATTTCTTTCTCCTGCTTTGTTTCACTGGCTAGAGACACAGATGAAATGTCAACTGGATGGCGGGGGGGGGGGGTCTCACCCCATTCTTGGTCTCATCATAGAATCTGCTGCAGAAGTTTGAGACATACTTTCATTTAATAGTAAGAATTCATACTTTACTTAGCCAGCTTTTCTTTTTGTAAATGTGTTGTATTTTGAAAAAAGTGGTAGTGTACATATTATTTTTTCTCTTTTCTTCTGATACTATGGTGAATTTCCTTGATTTATTTCAAAGGTGAACTTGATACCTAGGGTTCTTAATATCAACTTGGGTAATATGCATTTTTCTTTTATATGTTACTAGATTTGGTTTGCTTGTATTTTGCATTTATAACAAGGGAAATTTCAAGTCATTTTCTGTTCCTATAATGTCCTCACTGGGTTTAGTATCAAGCAGAAAAGAATTGACTTTAAAAAAATATTGATAGATTCGTAAGAGATTGATGTTGCTCCATCCTTGTTTCAGAGAATTGACATAT
This sequence comes from Megascapheus bottae, assembly GCF_031878675.1. Classification (NCBI taxonomy): domain Eukaryota; kingdom Metazoa; phylum Chordata; class Mammalia; order Rodentia; family Geomyidae; genus Megascapheus; species Megascapheus bottae. The sequence goes on along the minus strand of NC_143517.1, from coordinate 30,210,565 downwards.
AAAACATACATAGCCTGGGATATTTCTTGTAGCAGATGTAGATTTATTATGACCATTAGTATCATGCTGTGTTACTAATTATCCTGACAAGAAGGTACAGCAGCAGATGTCACTTGATTCTGCAGTCTTACTTACCCTTCCGCACTCAGAATTAAAGAGTAGTTAAATGTGGAACTTGAGGTTGACAGCTGATAAATATGGTTGTCATTAGATGTATGGATTGCATGTACAGTTCCTCTCCATATATAATCAGAATAAAAATCCTCTCCTGCCAAGTCTATACCTGATAATACCCTGAAATTTTATAATTCATATATTAAAGACAGAACTTTACTGTTTTCTCCTAAATTAAACCATAATCCTAAGAGATTTTATATTATAACCATGAGTCATTAATCTAAAAAAATTCTATCCTACTTTTAGTAGTAGAGCTCTTGAATTATCTGTTTCACCATAGAAATTCAGAATTATTTTGGGTAAAATTGTGGCTCAGTTGGTAGAATGCAAGCTGATCAAGAACAAAACTTTGAGTTCCAAATCTCATAGAGAGAGAGAGAGAGAGAGAGAGAGAGAGAGAGAGAGAGAGAGAGAGAGAGAGAGAGAGAGAGAGAGAGAGAGAGAGAGAGAGAGAGAGAGAGAAATATAAGAGCTGGAAGAGGGAGAAGAAGAAGGAGGAGGAGGAGAAGGAGGAGGAGGAAAAAGAAGGAGGAGGAGGAGGAGGAGGAGGAAAAAGAAGGAGGAGGAGGAGGAGGAGGAGGAGGAAAAAGAAGGAGGAGGAGGAGGAAGAAGGAGGAGGAGGAGGAAGAAGGAGGAGGAGGAGAAGAGGAGGAAGAAGAAGAAGAATGATTGTTGTCCTTAATGTACTATGTTGTCTCTCATCTCCTTTGCTGTCCCTTGGTTATCTCATATTGTTATAGTATCTCACTTTGTTATCTGATATATTGAATTTATTCATATTTGGTTATTTGAAATTTGATAGGGAAGGGGGGAAAACCAAGACGGGTGGGGGTGTGGGGGGGAGGGTAATGGGTACCAAGACATGTGAAAGGGTATCAATGTATGCGAATTAATGCACCTTCTATCTGGCAAATATCATGTAACCCTTTTACTAATTACAATAAAAAAAGGAAAGAAGAAAATAAATAAAATTTTCTATTTTGAAAAGAAGAAGAAGAAGAAGAAGAAGAAGATTCCAAACAGAATTATATGTAATTATTTATGATGTGAGGTGGTGATGTGTAAAAAAATAAGAAAATGATAATATTATAATATATATGTATATATATATATATACCACTGAGATAGTTGCAGTTTTGCACGTGTATCATAACATGAAAAGTACTGAGTGTTGATTCTGTAGAAATTACTTTGCAATTATCTTTAATGTATAAGAGAAAAATAGATGGTAGCTGGCTGGGTAGATAGATCTGTTGTATCACTAGAGGACTGTAATATATTTTCTTTCCTTAGTTCTTCTCTAATTTCCAGGGGATCTCTTACAAAAGTAACTTTTCTGCCTATTTTATCACTAATCTGTATTCCCAACATGGTGTTAATTTTGATCTGTTCACTTAATAAATACGTATAAACTACCTACCATACACTTGCCATAGCTAAAATCAAAGATGCTTCATTTAGCTAGAAGGTACTGGCCTGCTTCCTTCACAAAAGGTGATGTAAACACACATTAAATGAGCAACACAATTATCTCATCTTGCCTATGAAAGCTATTTTTCTGGCTTGTTTCCTTGGTAATCTGAGTCCTATAGGTCACAAGTATTAACTCAGACTCCTTCAAGATCATTTCTTCAATATTCTTGGGGGTTTCTGTTTGTTATTTTTTTGAGTATATTTTCATGGTAGTAGACATATTCTGAATTAGCTACGTGTAAGTTATTAACTGGCTTCATTAGTAGGATATGGAAGACTACATACAGTATCTGTATTATTCCATTGTATATTGAAATATCACAGAGCAAATTTTTTCCTAGAGTAAAAATTAGACACTCATGGCTATCTATGGCTTTGTCATAACATCCAAAAGGCATTTAATTCAGTTCTGGCTACTTTCTAATAAGTTGTATATTGTTTAACAACAATGTGTTCTAAGAACTGTGTATCACACATTCAGACATCTGTAATGTCACTGGGCATTGTAATCATACAGGCCTACTACTGTACATTCACACCATTTCTAATGAAACATTCTTTCATGACACATGACTGCAATACCTACATTTACAGTTTATTCAGTATGTGCCAGCCATTGTTCTATGTGTTTTAATTCAGAAACTTATTTGATCTTCAAAATGATGCTATGAGATATAGTTTATTTTTCACACCATTTAATGAAGAATGAAACTGAGGCCTAGAGAAATTCAGTAACTTATGCAGTGTCAGAGATTGCTAGACAAGTGACAACTAATTTAACTCTGGATTCTACCTTGCTTGCCTTAGGCTGATAGTTCTGACCAGATAATGGTCAATAAGCAGCCATCACTGTTAGAATATGAAAGCTATACAATTTAATGATTTTCTATTATATCAGGTAGTCACTGGTTTCCATAAGGTTGTTGTCAGTCCTCCATATTTTTGGTATGCTTGATTAAAGATGAAAAAAAGAAAAATTAGAATGTAAATGATTTGAGTGTTTATATTTAGCCTGTCACTTTAGAACAATTTTTTAAAACCTTTGGTTGATAGAGACAGTCTAAGAAAATCATGGGAAGCAGTAACAATGTTTAAAAAATAATGTACCCACTACCTGATGAATATAACTGTAGCCCCTCTGTACATCACCCCAACAATAAAATAAAAAGAATATTAAATGTAAAATTAAAATCTATAAATTATATAAAATAAAATATAATTATATAAAATGAAAAAAGCCTTGGTTGAATGTGAACTAATTTTCAGAAGAAAAAGCTAAGAAAGAGTATCTTACCATGCCTATTTTATTTTTGCTATATATCCTACCTTTGTTCTTTCAACTTTCCTTGCAAAAAGATATGTTTGAAAGTCTTTCCCTGCAGGAGTACAGGTATGAACAGCTGATTTCATAAGTTAAAATGCTCTGTTCTTTCTGCAAAATCAATAGAATTATCTCTCATGCTAAGATTAATTGCTAGTCTATAATTAAAGGACCATAATGAAAAAGTTTGAAGCAAGAAAAGGTACGATCAAATTAATAATAAAGCATAAACTGAAAACAAAAGTCCTTAAAATTAATTTGAGAGATGATTTATAACAATAAGTCTAAGCTTTCTAGGCACACTCAGAAAGAATAAGGGCATTGAATATCTTCAATTGAAAGCCTCGGGGCTTCTGGTGTTTAGATGTTATTTCACAAATCAAGTGGCAAAGTACCGTATGTTTCCTATAGACAACTTTGAAAATACAAAACGACAAAGAAGAAAAAAATATTCTCTATTTCATTACACATTCATTTCTACCCTCGGTGCAAAGGCACCAAGCTCCCAGCAGAAGCAGAAAGCATTTATGATTTCTTCAGGGAGCAAAGAAATAGTTCGTGTGTTTTAGCAATTTGTGAGATATCCTCATCTATTCCATCACTTTCATCACTTTCTTTTTCCCCAGAACAACAGTAGCTAGAACACACAGTTCTTATATACTTAGAGATTTACTTTATTCTATTTTCTCATTTATATGAGAGAACAATAAAATGATAAGAGGTCATTATCATAACCTATAGTTAATAGATCCCAGGCAGTGACACACATTTTACGTGTTGTTCCACTTAATACCCACAGCTCCTAGTGATACCTTGTGGATATACATTGGATACAATGGTATGGTAAGGGAGGTACTTGTTTTACCTATGTACAAACAAAGGTACTAGTAGCTTGGTAATCAAATAACATTGTGTTGCTATCACAAAATCAAACAATTACCTTTAACATTTAAAAATGTTCAATGAATGATACAATATCATTCTTTCTGATGGATAAATAGAATTCTGTTTTGTACATATACGACATTTTTTGATCCATCTGGGTTGATTCCATGTCTTGGGTATGGATAAACAATTCTGCAATGAACACAGCTGTGCTGGTAGCTTTAGTGTGGCCTTGTTTGCAGTTTATAAGCTACGTACTCAGAAATACATTAAGTTAGATCCAAAGAAATGTAGGTTGCATGGATTTCCTCATTGGTGGTAACTAGAATGTGCCTATAAATCTACAAGTAAACACACTGGGTGTTAAGAGAAAAACATTACACTGGTTCATGATAAATTATACAGGTCTCTAATCATTCACACAGAATAAGACCAAAGGTGGATATTCTTAGGAGGACGACATGAGCACAAGAGCTATGTATCCTGACCATATAAAATAATATTTATAGAAATGATCTCCAGGAAATGGAAACAAGAAGCTTTCCTCCAATCCTTGTTTCTATTTTGTTTCCTCTTTTTGTCTGATGTATTTGTTTATCTGTCTGGGGGAGGCTAATGGAAGGGGGCAGAGAAACAGACTTTTTTCATTTAAACTTAGCAGTGGACATATATATTTTAAATGAGAATACTTTGAGCTGTGTTTTAACAGGTTAGACGGGAAACAGCACACACAGATGTTTAATATCAATTAGACTCATAATATGCAGCACAGAGCAGAGAAAAATAGAAGTCTGTTATTTAGAGAGATTATGACTTTAATTATACCACTTGGTAAGAGAAGGAAGGGATTATTATAGGATTTCTAGGCTGGTCACAGTAACACTTTCTAAGAATAAAGCCTCTCTGTTTTGACTGAATCATATCACTGGTTCTTTTGGGGGGGCTTCTTTTTTACTTTTGTCTTTTTATTGTAGGGGTAATGTTACAGTTACATTCATCAGGTAGCAGGTGCATTACTTCTCACACATTGATACCCCTTCTCATGGTTTTTGTCTCCGTTTCCCTCCCCCCAAACCCTCTCAATCATCTTCACTGGTTCTTAAATGTTAGCTCTCATCCAGATTTCAGAGAACAGCTTTGGACTTAAGAAAGACAGATGAAAATTAATCTTCATGCCTTATTTAATCAAATATAACCCACATGTACCTGAAGTTAATATAAAAATATTAGAAGATATTTTGATTTCTTTCTGTTCTTTCAAAATCTTTAAAATCCAATATGTATTTTACACTTGTACGCATGGCAGGTTGGATTACACATTTCAAGGTCTCAGTAGGCATATGTGCCTGGTGGCTATTGTATTCCATAGTGCCATCTAAAGAGTCAACAGATTCTAAGTCACATCCCCATGTAATGCTCGCCACTTGCTCTAAGAATGCTCCCTCCTCGGTCAGTTCAAGCTATCAGCACGATGGAAGAATTCAGAATAGCACATTGTATAGTGTGCTATACATAATTATAAGTAACCTAAAGAACTTAGATAATAGAAAAATGAGATTTCCATATCTATAATTAAGGTCTCCACATGGATTATTTTTATTTTAATATATTTTGTTCAGTTACAGGATTGTGTAGTCTAATTTTGAATAGCTACATTTCACCACTTCTGGCTCAGGAAAGTTCTAGAAATAGAAAGAAAAAATGGCTTCCAGGACAAAAATATGACACCACTCTAAAACTAAACTGACTGACTTTCACAAGTATGTAGGTAAAGTGAAAAATCAGGCTAATGGAATTCAAAAGCTTACCTTCTTCCAAATCTACATCGTATGCTCAAAGCTGATCAATTTATGAGAATTCGGAATGCTAAATATCAGAAAGGTAATGATGCTTTGAAGTAAGTTTTCTGTGACATCAGAAATGTCAAATTTATAATAAAGAAATGATGAAGAGCATGGATCTTGGCATCAGCCAACCCTGTGCTGAATTCCTAATCTTATTTCTAATTGAATAACTGAACAAGTTATTAATAATTCTGCAATTACTTGTGTATTTATAAATGAAGGTTAAAAATAGCTACCTGTTCGATTTTTCTGAAAAGAGCGATTGATAAGCTGTTGCCATTTCCAAAGTATATTCTACAAAACGCTGGTTTTGCAAAATGTAAATAAATATTCATCTTTGGGTCATTCTGATTAACAGGGTTGAAATCAGGCTAGGAGAAAATCCACTGTCTGAGAAAGTTTCTAACCCAAGGGAGCCTCAGGAGACAGGAAAGCAGCAGCAGAAAGGACTCAGAGAAAAGAAAATAGGATGTCAAAAAGGAAAAAAGTTGCCTGTAGGAAAATAGATGGATAGGAAGAACTGGTTTGTCCACAGTGAATTAAAAAAGAAACAAGTGCATGGAATTACAATTACAAGAAGGAAGACCTTCTGTGAAACTGATCAAAATTTTAAAACAAACTTTACTGGTTGTTGCAAGAGGCAACAGAGGTCACAGTTTCAGCCTGCTGTCTGTTCTTCCATAGAGAGAGCAGTTATCAGAAAGCACGGGACTTTATCAGAATCAGACCCAAGAAATCCACCATTGTTTAGTATTTATGCAGCCTGAGCTTGAAAACTTGAAATGTATGTGTAAATGCCTAAGCCACTCTGAGGCCTTTTCTTAACTGTGTATCAGATATGATTTGTCTTGGATAATTTTTACTAAAAAGGAGAAACCAAAAGGAAAACAAACCCAAACCTGAATATGACTGATGTGTTGAGGGCCAGTTCTGGAAAGAACCAGGTAAAAAGAAAAAGGAAAAACATGGGACAGAAATTTAATTTAGCTTCTACCATTTGTAGATGCAAGTTAGCAGGTGCTAGCTAGTTTCTGTGAGAAACCTTGTGTCTAGTGATATCACATTACACATCTGTCACCTTTCATCTGGCCTCAAGAAATTGCATAATTAATTATTCATGTTCTTGCAAAGAGTTAAGAGAAAATAAAAGCAATGTATCAGTATTTTTTAAAAGTAATTTCCTGTCATCATTTCAATCATTCACTATTCAAGATTAATCTCTCCTGAGAAATGCCTTTGATTCAGAGGTCAGAATTTCCTTCTGACCTTGCCACACACATTGAACTGTAAAATGCTGTGATGCTTACATATCCTTTTTCAGATCAAGATCCAGTGATCATTGTCCTTTCTGGAGCATGCATCACCAGCATTGTTCAGCTGACATGATGCATTGAAAGAAGAGAGGAGGTAGCCAGTTCTGTTTGTTTTGGTTTGGAAAGGACTTACGGAGTAAATTCTCAGTTTAAAGTCATTTAACATTGAAAAAGTCACACAACACACTCTCTTCAAAACGGACAAGTGCTTTCTTTATACATAGGAGTTCTTGAGGCACAGTTTCTTTTATGTTCCAAACTATAGTGTCTCTCTTCTGCCAAGGACACCATCTTGCCCCTGGCATTTCAACTGATCCAGCCTGACAGAAGCAGGACACACTAAAAATAGCAGCAACCCAGGCAGCCCCGGAGTCCCCTGCAGCTCCACATTCTTTATTTGCACTGGTTTTCTTTTTAAAAAAATGATGTGAGGAAATTTTACTACAGGTCTAAAGAATGAATGTTGAATATGTCTAAGAAGATAAGGTTACATAGGAAAATAGAATAGCAAAATGGGTAAGATTAATCTAAAGCAACATAAATAGAAAAAAGTAATATGCTAATGTTGAGTTTCATTTTATACTAGAAAGTATTTTACAGCTTTACACTCATGATAGAAAGCTGTCTACTTCTCACCTTTAACAACATTTAAAATGTTTTTGTTAGGGCCTGGAGTGCAGCTTAGTGGGAGGGTGCTTGCCTAGCATGCACAAAGCCCTAGGTTTGATTCTGCAGTACCACATACACAGAAAAAGCCTAATGAGGTGTTGTGGCTCAGGTGATAGAGCACTAGCCTTGAGAAGTTCAAGGACAGTGCCCACATCCTGAGTTCAAGCCCCAGGACTGGCAAAAGAAAGTTTCTGTTAATCTGGCAGATAGAGACAAAGTATCTTATAATATTAATTTCCCTTTGCATTTCTTTCATTATCAATGAGAGTGAGTATGTTTATGTCCCAAATCACATAACCAGTCAATGTTAAAGCCCGTCTTCCTTAGACTTTCCAGTATGCTTACGGGCATCAATCTCTGCATCCCAGTGAGTCAGTTTCTTCTCATGTGAATTCCTAATAGAATAAACCTCATAGTATTTAATTTCTGCATCCCTGCTCCTGCATATATATTAAAATCAACATGACCTAATTTCTTCATGCAACCAATAAATATATGTAACATTACTGAGTCTTGATGCATTAAAAAACTGGACTCTAACCCAGTTAGAGTTCTTAAAGCATTCTTCCCTAATGATAACCACAGGAATCCAAGAGACTATTTAGTCAATTTGTTAAAAAATATGAAATTATACCAGTTAGATAAAATTTCCTACTTTCATTTTTACATGAATAGGCTTCATGAAGATATTGCTTTCTTAGTTTAATCCAATTGGAGAGTAGCTTAGCTCATTCACCCTTCTCTTTGTACTTCTTAAACCAATGAGAGGGGAGTAACTAAAAGTAGGGAGTTTGGGAATCTAAAATGGATTGAAGGAACTTCCTTGTGATTAATTATATTCTGTTGACAGAAAATCTATATTCTTATTTAAGAGCTTCTTCAAGTATCCCCTTGATATTATCAGTGAATACCTGAAAATTTCCTGGATCTTGTTTATGCAAATAAACATTAGCCATAGACTGACTCTCTCTCTCTCTCTCTCTCTCTCTCTCTCTCTCTCTCTCTCTCTCTCTCTCTCCCTTTAATTTTATTTTTGGCAAAACTTCCATAAACATAATTATCCCTGAATGGATTTAAAAGGAATTGAAATGAAGTTGAATTTCTTAATAGCATTAGACTCATCCTGCTAAAACCAATTACAAACAACTACATTTCCACTAAGTTCAAGAAAGGAAAGAAATGAGGATATTGTAGACTGATACCAAAACTTCAAAATTACTGAAGCTCAAAATATTGACAATTTGCAATAAAAGAAGGAGTTCCAAGGAGAAGGAGCAAATTACAGAGCAGAAGAAACGTATATGGGGTGCATTTATGAGATAAGAGAGATACAATAATACAAGCACAGAGAAAGACAGTACAACCAAAATACGGAAACCATGTCAGTATTTCTTCCTTGCTGAAGAGAATGTAGATGTGATGATTTTCTTCCCAGATTTATTTTTTGAAGTTTACTATTCTATTGTGGGGAACAGCTGTTTTTCTTTCTAAAAGGGCCATTTGCTGAGGCCTGTAACTGTCTTCCTTGTTAGGTTGAAGTTTGATGCAAGAGATTGTTCAAGGCATCAGAAGCCCTTCTGAGTCTGTTCCTGGTGTTAGAAGACTTAAACTATGTATTTCCAGACATTCCAGATCTGCACTATAAAGTATTGGAACTCTCCGAGCCCTCCAGCTACCTGCAACCCTGCCCCCCAACCATCACCCTACATAAGCCCCTCCACTTTGCCTCCATTATATCATGTACTCTCCTCAGGTCACCATGGTAAGTTGCTCCAACTTTTAGTTAAAGTTGTTCTGGTCTGCTGAGGTCATTTTCTGGTTCTCTCTTTATTCTAATTCCCTCATGACACGGTTTCCTAACAACATGTACTGGAAGAACAACATATATCACACAGTTGAGACACTGTCAATATCTATAATTTCTGTTTTCCCAGTATCCATTTCATTTGTGTTGCTAATAAAAATCTCTTGGGAAAACTGGTGTGAGTGGGATTTTACTAAAGAACATTTTGTTTGCAGCATGATTTGTGTGAAGAGCAATTGAGTAATGATACAAATCAGATATGAACTATGCCTCACAGAGATAAAAAGCATACAAGAAGAAACTACTAAAATGTGGCAGAAGCATTTTGGTCATTTTCATATACTCTGATTCTACTTTTCCTTTGCAAGGTTAACCTCAAGTACCAGTATTTGCTCATCTTACACAGGTGCTTACTCTACATGTCTCAGTTGGAGGTAGCCCATAGGCTCCCTGGCATCAGAAATAGCCACAAGACTCAGATTTAGCCACATAGTACTCCATAACCAAAGGACATTCGGAGATTGATGTAATTCAAGGCATATGATTCGACTACCACAGTTACTTCTCTGCAAAAGCATTCAATAGCTTGCAGAGATGATATGTTTCTAAGTACCTCTGGTACATCTAAAACCATTTTACCTGCTACATGGAGAAAGTCTGCTACCAAGGGAGGAAGAGGCAGGTAAAATCACAGTCCTATTTGAAATGTGTCAAACATTTCATTTCTATTCATGTATTCAATGTTTTATTTTCTTTCTATTTCTCTCTTTCTGCTAGAGTTGCTCTGGGACCTATTAAGTTACTTGCAACCATGAGAACTTTAAATGAGTAACAATTCCTTATAAAAGAATTTAGAAAGCTTATGTTATGGTAACGTGTACGAAAACTCGACAGATTGTTGATGCGTTAACTGACATCATGAAAGGATTTTGTTTTGTTTTGTTTTGTTTTGTTCTGTTTTGTTGTTTTAATGTTAGAACTTCCCATTACAAAGATTTGAAAGCCTTGGTTGAAATTAGAAAGACAAACAGATATCTATAACCACACACAGTAAATCCTTGAAGTCTGGCTGCTTCTTTACATGAGAATCTTTGGAGTGATCATTACAGTAGACATGAGTGTTGAATAACTATAATGTGTTAATAAGCACTGCATTGTTTCTGCTCTGTGCTAATAAGTTTATAAACAGCGGGCCTTCGGTGTGAACTGAAGGGAGCAGTGGTTTAGAATTTTGATAGTATGCTCTGCCTTGTAAGTGCTCGTAGGGAGAGAATATGCCCATCCATGTTCAGTTACCAGAGAATTGTCACTAACCAGTTTAAGCAGAACATAATGTGGACAATGAATCCTAGAGCTACCAGATTCGCATATAGAAAGACTCCATTAGTCAATGTTTCTTTTCCTCAGAAAATGACTTTTGCAAGGTGCTGAATGGTTTTCTGATTCACCAAGAGGGCTGAAGATATCTGCTTCAAATTTCAGATACAAGATTATGCTGAGCTGGGAGCAGTGACCCCTGGAACCACACCTCCACAAGGAACCTGCCTCGGTGAAGAGCAGCTCTCATCCGCAGCATTGCAGCCAAGGAGCTGCAGCTTCTGGAGCTCTTTCCCACCATGCTGGGACTGCTGCCTTCCTTAACAGAGAAATGGATGTCTCCTATCCTGCCACTGAAACTTCATGAGTCACACAGAGTCCTCCATGACTGACACCACTGACTCTACAACAGCAGAAGTGAAGTGGAAAAGTACAGTCTTTGAATGAAGGATATCAAACTTTATGTTACTGAATTACATCCAAACCATTGAGTCAGAGGTTCCTTAATAATGTTATTTTAGTGTTGGGTTGCAAAACCCACATCTGAAGCTTAGATTATCATCATGGGACTGTAACTTGGGAAAACTAAATTCAACTAATATTCAAAAAAATGTTTTTTTTAAAAGAAGTTTTGTGGTTTTGTGGGTTTTTTTTAAATTGTTTTGTGCATTTCAAAGATATTTTCATGTCTGTATTAGAATAGTAATGCTTTTCAAAACCAGAGTGGTTCTTTTCTGCTTCCTGATAGGTTCTGAAAAAAATTTTTAAATAGAAGAACGATGTAGCTCCTAGTTATTTATTGTGTAATTCACTGTAGCTACTCCAGTCACTTCAAGACTTCACTGACCAACTGTGGTAGCTAATTTGGCAATCAATTTTTACCTCAAGCAATTAATTAAAATAGATAAGATTCTAAGGAATAATAGAATCAAAAGCACTTCTAAATAACTTAGCAGCATCATTATCAACATAAAATTATTAAATAGTGAGATGACATAAGAAGGGATATCAGTGTGTGAGAATTAATGCAACTTCTATCTGGTAAATATAACTGTAACCCCTCTATACATTGAAATTAAAAAAATTATTTTAAAAATAAATAGTGAGATGAAAAATAAAATGTATTCACAAATTTTCTTTTTTTTAATCAAATACTGTGATATGAATTTAACTTTCCAGAAGTATGTTTCCTCTTTTATGCTAATATATCCCTATATCAATGGCATATTCTCTCCATATTAATGTAAATTAATGAATATTACTGTCTTATAGGATAGAACTACCCTTCATACAAACTTTAGCAATTGACTAATTGATGAAATTAATACTAAACCATAGAAAAGAATATTTCAAACTTTGTGATTTTCTGGATTTGTTTTATTTTTTTTTCCCTCCAGTCCTGGGGCTTGAAGTCAGGACTTGGGCACTGTCCTTGGACAACTTTTGCTCATGGTTGGCATTCTGCTTCTTGAGCCACAGCAGTACTTCCAGCTTTTTCTGTGTTTGTGGTACTAAGGAATTGAACCCAGAGTTTTGTGCATGCTAGGCTAGCACTCTACCATTAGGCTCTGCTCCGGGCCCTGTATTATTTCTTTTTATGTGAAAGAACTACTATGTAAAGGTTGAGGATAGCCTTAATTCCGAAAAACATAGAAAATACATCACTTTTCTATAGACTCTACAGATTTTCTTTAGATTTTACTTTAGTGTTACTTAACAAATGATTCTTTTTAAAAATTTTTATTGTAATATATAGAGGGATTATAATTACATTTGCCAGATAGTAGGTGCATTACCTCTCACACATTGATACCCCTTCTTATGACAAACGATTCTTTTAATTAAAGAAAAATAAAGGCAAATACCCTATGGATCAAAAGATAATAAAACACTCTTTTGGCCTCATAAGAATCTAGGAATTCTGTGGGGCCAGGAGTTTAGCCTAGTGGTAGAGTGCTTGCCTAGCATGCACAAACACCCGGGTTCGAGTCCTCGGTACCACATACATAGAAAAAAGCCAGAAGTGATGCTGAGGCTCAAGTGGTAGAGATCTAGTCTTGAGAAAGTCCTATAACAGAGGATTATAATAGCTCAAAATCTAGGTACATAAGGTCATGTAGGATGAGACTAAATGAAAGGATCTCCAGGATATAGGAACAAGAGCTTTATCTTGTGTGATTATTGTTCTTAATGTACTATGTTATTTCTCTTCTCTTCTCTTTCGTTGCCCCTTGGCTAATCTCATATTGTTACTGTACCTTACTTTGTTACCTGGCATATTGTATATATGTTTATTTGTTTATTTGAAATAGGGAAAGGAAAGGGGGGAAAATAAGATTACTGGGGGGGGTGAATGGGGACAAAAGCATGAGAAGGGGTATCAATGTGTGAGAAGCAATGCACCTACTATCTGGCGAATATAACTGTAACCCCTTTATCTCTATATAGTACAATAAAAAACAACTTATGATATAAATATTGGTAATGAGTGAACTTAAATATATTCTACAAGCATTTATTTGAAAAGATGGCTTTATGTGGGGACCAATAAGCTCATTCAAAAATGTAAATGATGAAATGCTCCTAGAAGGGTCAGAATGGTTTGAGTAAACTTGATGAACTAACGTGTTCATGTATTCAAAGTTAGAAGCTATTTTAAGAACAAAAGGTGTTGAATGGTCAGAAAGCAGGACTGAAAGAACTGTGTGGCTTCCCTCAACTCCATTTTTTTCAACTAAAATGAAGATTGAAATTCCAGAGCTGAGTCCTGAAAGCAATCATACCTGTGAATTTTAGTCCACTTAGGCCAGGGAGATATTCAAGTCAAGAGAAGATCTTTGTGTCTTCTCAGGCAGTATTTCAGATCAGATCTGCCTAGTGGACTAGTCATACTTCCTGTTTCTTTGATTTTGAAACTATAAAATTAGATTTTAGGTGTATGTAAGTAATTTAGAAAAAGATATTCAATTGTATCACTCATAGAGATCGCTGAGTCATAACTTAGATTACTTAAATCCAGTTTTCAGGATGTGTGGATTAAAACTCATTATTTTTTTTTTTTTGAAGTGCAGCCAAAGATTAAAAAAAAAAAAACTACTACGTTAGATCATCTAAGGCCATACAATTGCTTCAAATCCTTCTCTGCTCTTAGGCCTAAAATCCTTCTCAGGCCTAAATGAACTGTTTGGGCCTTGTCAGTGATTTGTTGTTGGTGGTGGTGGTTGTTACCAATAGCTTTACTAGTTTACATTTATCTACTCTGTTGCTCAGAATGCGATAAACATGAACTCTTATCTGAGGTGCTTAAAACAAAGTGTCCAGTGGAATAGTCTCTTGCCTTCAGGGGCCAGGTAGGTGCACTCATCTACCTCCAGCTATAGATAAAACTACAAGTTCAATCCTCTCTCTCTCAACTGATCTCACTGAGCTATTTAAAGGAGAAAAATTAATTGACAAAAGGTTGTTTCTAAGTACTATTTCTTCAATAAATACAATAATTTCTCATGTGATTTCCAGCGTTTCCTATTTCCACATAGCTTAGAATAACTTGAACTTAGATGATTTTGGTCTTGCATCCCAGTGCATTCTCATTTTGTCTGTCATAGTTCAAAACAATTAGAAAGAAAAGTGGGGAGATGGGCCAGGAGTTTGGCCTAGTGGTTAAAGTGCTTGCCTAGCATGCGCGAAAACCCGGGTTCGATTCCTTGGTACCACATACATACAAAAAAGGTGGAAGTGCTGCTGAGGCTCAAGTGATAGAGCTCTAGCCTTGAGAAAATCCAAGGACAGTGCTCAGGCCCTGAGCTCAAGCCCAGGACTGGCAAAAAAAAAAAAAAAAAAAAAAAAAAGAAAAGTGGGGAGAAAAGCATGCTTATGTGCCAATTTCCTATCTAAAGAAATATGCAGAGTAAATGTCTTTTTTTCTTCAACAACTCACTGTTCTTTGTTAGAGAAGTAGATGATAGATGATGTTATATGTAGGAGTTTAAAAGATAGAAAAACGATTTCTAGAGCTTCTGATTTGGAGGCCATTGTTTGCAGGTGATTTAAAAGTGTATTTTTAAAAGCTGCATTATGTTTCAGTAAAGGCCGGTTCCTTGGTTTCCATAGTGATATTCAAAATGAGTGTAGGTGCAATCAAAGAGAATGATTGCATTAATAGGTGGTTTAGCATTTCTGTTGAGTATGAAGGTTGCCCAATATTTTAAAATAATTAAACTATTTTAAGCCTTCTTTTCTTAGTGGATGAATTTAACATCTGATGTCTTTGGTTTGAAATAAGAAGCAAACCCTTCTTTGAAATTTAAAAGTCTCAAAGATACTGATCACACATTTCTATTTTTTGGTAAAGATCATATTATTATTACTTCAGGTACTTGAAAGGATTTATTAAATAGGATTTCTCAAAGCCTAAGGAAGATGAATGGGTATAAAATGTATGAGATAGATAGAATTTTATTCTTAAAGAGCTTGAATCATCTTTGATCTGCTGATGGAACCGTCCTTGACCCTAGGTTTTGTTTAGTTATTTTCCATTATAGTAACTACCAAAGTCAACATGCATATGCCCTGTGAAATAGTAAAAATAGTTGAAGAAGCTCCTGTTAAGCCCTGGGGATTCTTCTTTTGCTCCATCTATGTATTATTCAGAATTGACTCAGAATTCAGGCACTCAATGGATCTAAATTATTATTGAACCATTTAGGACTGCATTAATAAATAACTATTTTCCTTAGTTTCTCTTTTGTGACTCTTAAGAATTACATGAACAATGGTTTTTAGGAAAAACTTGGAAAAATAGGTCAAAATAAAACAAACATCAAACGACCCAACTGTCTAGACCAACCAACTAATTTTAAAAATTAGCAAAATGAGACAGTCTAGACTTCGGCCCCAGTCCTTGTTAAATGTTCCTATTTTCCTGTGGTGATGGGCTTGAATCTCTGTAGACTTAACAGTCTATATATTGATTCTATATAGTCCTTGTACACTGGCTAGTTACCAAATAAGTGCACGGCTGAATTTGGAAGTAGGAACCTTCAAAGTGTATTATTGCAGGTTGATGATACCTTTTAGGTGTTTAGATGCTGAAAATCTTTGAGTGTTCTGGATGGAGCATTTACTCAAAAAGTATGCTCATGAGAGAGTAAGACAAGGAGCATGAACATTATTGGCTGGAATTTGTGGAGCAGAGCGCTGGGAAGGAGAGAGCTGTTTAAGGAAGGAAACGGAAACATCTACAGAGAAATCTCCTTAATTCCTGGACCAAATACTATGTCTGCAGCCTATGACTTTACAACATTTGGTAGAGAACAGTTATTAGGCAGCTATATGCTGCTTATAACTATGTTTTCTGCTAAAGTATACTTTATAATAGGAGTCACTAAACTCTGTTCCTAGAAAGAAGCAGATAGCTGTGGCTGTCAACGGTTAGAGTATCCTAATTATTCAGATGGGGTAAAAAAACATATTCAACATTCTGCTCCTGGGTACATAAAGCAGGATGTACTTCAAGTATAAAACTAATCAGAAAGAGAACAGTGCGGTGTCTGAAGTTATACTTTGAGATGTGTGCATTCTACTGTAGACAGCTGTTCGGGAGTGACATAGATTGAAATCATTTGGCATCTTGAGCTGGAGAGCCAGGAATTCCTGGCTCACTGCACAGGCCCAAACCATGAAGTTCTTATGCTACAGTGTGAATGTTTGTTTAAAAAGTTACTTGGAATACAATCAGAGTAGACTGATCACAGAACATGATCAAAACATCTATAAAGGAAACCAAGAGGTCGACTGGCATTTATAGACACTCCTGTGGTAGGATCCAGTAGATTCCAGGCCCAAGATTGTAAACATATTCTTTCTGAAAGGAAATTTTGCCCTTTAAACTGAGAGAAATGCTTGATGTGCTATGTACAAATACATTTAATTAAATATGTATATTCAGTAACTATTACCTTTGCTTTCTTTCCTAGCCATTCCACATATGGTTCTAATTTCTTGGCATAAAGTTTACATCTATTTTACTTACTCCATTTAGAAATATTAATATAAATGAGTCATCTATCTGGGCAAGAATTTAGTAAAACATACTTGAGGAGAGATTGTGAATCCACCTAGCCCCATAGCTACTCACTAGAGCATTTGCGTCTTCTGTTCATTGAACAACTTTGTGTATGCCTCCTATGTCCAAGGAACTGTTCTAGCTATGTAGGACGCATCACTAACGAACAGATTTCTTTTTGTGGAGTTCAAAATAGATATTTTCAAAACAGAGTTCCAATCACTTTATAATCTTTGTTCAAAAACGCTAGTTCCTTAGCTCCTGCTAAATTAAAAATAAATCCATTCTTTCACTCAGACAATCTACCATGAATCAAGTTACTGTCCATGTTAGGTTTCTGTGTTTTATTGACCTTGAAATATTGCACTATGGTCAAAGCATTTTTTTTTACTTGCCCAGAATGCCCAGGCACCTTCCTTTCTATCCTCCTTCTTCCTTTCCATCTATCTCTTTATTCCTTCTGATAATCTCCAACTCCCTCCCTACCTATTCTGCTTCCTCATTAAGCATTGATGAAGTATTTGCTATGTGTTGTGCCCTATGTAAGGAAGGTAAAGACAGTTTTCTCCTCTCCACTTGAAACATAATTAAGCAAGCCTACAACCGGACTTTAAAAATACAAGTGAAACTCTCGAGTAAAGAAGGACACTGTCACTCAAATGCCCCTCAGCCTTGTGCACCTTTGTCAAGCTGTGAGCACCAAGAAAGCATTGGCCAGGTTTCTGGTTTGTACTTTATTACCAGTGCTTGGAATATTTCTTGGTTTATGTCTGGCGCCTAATGAACAATTGCTGAATGAATGAATTAGAACTAACCACATGACCACAAAATGAATTCTAGAAGAACAGTAGCAGAAGATAGCCTACCGGTTGAACTACCCAAGGCTCATTAAAAGAAGTAACTGAAACCTCGCAGTTAGAATAGTAAAGCCACTTGAGAATTGAGCTTTAAATGCTTTTGGATTGTTACCCCAAAACAACCCCCGGGAAGGGATTGAATTCAGAGCTGAGGGGGGAAATATATCTTGTTAGATATATTTTCTTTTATCAGGTGATGAAAATTTCATCCATTGCTAGTTTTTACTTAGTTACCAGGAAAATTAGCGAGATAGTATTCAGCTCTCAGCTTCGGTTTAGTTGCAACTAGAAATGCAGATTGTAAGATTTTTCACATTGGATTGCAGGGTTAGCAGATACGATTGATGAGAAGGAAAAATAGCACAGTAGTCTGGGTAGATGTAACCTATTTAGACACAGTCTGAAACAATTGCAACAATTTCCTTTGGAAAACAAAAATATATAAAGAACTATCAGGTGGTGGTAGAAGTAGAAAGCAAGCTGTGAAAATAGCATGGTCATAGGGGGTCTGCTTCAATTTGCATTCTTTTTGAAGAATGTCTTTTATGAAGTAAGAGCCAAATTCATGTTATTAGCACTGTTGAACAATCTTTTAGAAGAATTGAAATAAATGAAGTGCATTTAAGTCACTTATAATAAAAACAAAGACAACCCATTAAGAGAATGCGTGTTTACTCTCGTGGGGGTTCCTCTTCAACAATATTTGTTTTCCAACCAGGTAATTAAGTGATTTTAGGACACTACAGTAAATGCATTTGGCTAACCTAATTAGGTGACAATTGTCCTAAACATGCACACAAATGAGTACCTCATTCTCCTGTTAAGCAAAGCCAAAGTCATCAGAGTCATGTCCTTCAGCATTTAGTATGTGTTGCAATTTCTGTTTTCTCTCTCCTCCTCCTCCTCCTCCTCCTCCTCCTTCTTCTTCTTCTCTCTCTCTCTCTCTCTCTCTCTCTCTCTCTCTCTCTCTCTCTCTCTCACATACACACACAAGTACACACACACACACACACACACACACACACACACATATATATATATATATATATATATATATATACATACACACATGTGACTGTGACCACTTTGAAGAAATGTACTTTTCCATTGATTGTCAGTGCTTGTTGAATGCTAATTATATGGTAGGTTCTAAGTGTCAGACCACATCCTAAATTTCAAATTCTCAAAATCTAGTTACTACGAACATGATATCCAATCATCAGTATTCATATTTTAGAGAGGAAAAATTTAAGCTCACAGACAACAATTTGTTTGAATTTATAGAATAATTTAGGAAGTAGTAAATTACAATGTATTTCTAAGCAACTTATTATTATTATTATTATTATCTTTCAGTAGTTGTATAAAATGGTTTCAATCCAACATGTCAGTTTATAAATACAATGTATCTTGATCAATGTTATCCTTCCCTCATCCCCTCTCATCCCACCATCAAACCAAACTACAAATGGTCTTAATTACTATGGTGTGTCAGCTTTGAAGACTTTGTGTTGATTACAATCACGAATATTATATGACTTAATGTTCATTATATATCACCTTCATACTGTAAATGGACACTACCCTTTCACATTGATTAACTCATTTTTAGAAAATGTACAAAGAATACTAGAATTTGAGTGACTTTATTAACTATATAGGGTAAGGGACTGAGACACAATTAGGACCATTCCATTTTAGATCCAGAGTTCTCACCTTCCACCCATTTATAAAAAGCTGCTACTACACTGGTAAACATGAGTATGTAAAGGTTTATTTCAGGGAGTTGCATGCATTGAGTTTTTCCTGTGAAACTAGACCCATCCAGTGCTTTCATGGGCATAGCCAGGTGCAGTGGCTCAGGCCTGTAATCCTAGCTACTCAGGAGACTGAGATCTAAGGATCGCAGTTCAAAGCCAGCCTGGACACTAAAGTCTGTGACATTCTTATCTCCAATTAATGACTAGAAAACCGGAGGCAGCCCTGTGGCTCAAGGGGTAGAGTGGTAGCCTTAAGCTGAAGAGCTCAGGGACAATGCTTAGGCCAGTAGGGCAGTAGCCTTGAGCTGAAGAGCTCAGGGACAGCGCCTAGTCCCAGAATTCAAGTCCCACGACGGATAAAAAAATGCATACCCTTTATATTTCCCCCCATATTTTCCTGACACAATTATTTTTCATAAAATGGGGGAGAGATGAAGGGTATATGCATGTCCCTCACAAAATGTCATACAGCATGAATAATACTTTATTCTTTGACATCTATTAATATTGGGGCCTTTTTTCTCTCCTTCCTTCTTTCCTTCCTTCCTTCTTCCTTCCTTCCTTCTTCCTTTCTTCCTTCTTTCCTTCCTTCTTTCTTTCCATCCTTTTTCCTTCCTTCTTTTCTTCCCTCACTCCATCTTTCCTTCCTTTCTTCTAGTATGTTTGTCTTCCTTTTCCTTCCTCCCTCTTTCCCTTCTTCCTTTTCTCTCCAACTTCTTTCTGAGAAACACATTATTCAATATACCTAATTGGAAAAAAATGATATATTTTCTTCCTTTTCTTTCTCAAATATTCAAGATCAATTATAGCCCACCGATGATGTGAAATTATCCCTCTGGAAAGAAAAGAAATCTCCATCCTTTCCATTTTTATATATTTAAATATACATGCTGGGAGCTAATTTGATCTGAATTTAACATTTCACAGTGGAAGTCCTTTTATTGCTTTAAGCTGGTGAAACAGTGGGTTTTTTCTTCATTCTAGTAGAAGTCAAGTTTGAGATTTCACTGTACTGTCAGAAACTCCTATAAATTCTACGGGTATTTCACGATTGTAGCTAGAAGAATGCCATAGGAAATCTCAAGGCTGCTTAATCTTTTGCCCAGAACAAGCACTTCCACGGCAGATAATAATTTAATAATGTTTTGTTTTGCAACAGTGATCTTGAAGACTTAATATGCTTGCAGCTACAAAATCTTTTTTCAGTAAACTTTATACCAAAACTTTTATTTAGTTGTAATATTTTCATTGTACAGATAATGTACAGAGGGGTTGCAGTTAAATAAGTAAGGTAATGAGTACTTTTCTTGTCTAACAGTGTCCCTCTCTCTCGTTTTCTTCCACTTTTCCTACTCCTCATCCCCTCTCCCATCACCTCCAGTAAAGTTGTAAAGATCATTTCCAAGGTAAGTGGACTGTGAGTATTCCTGCTACATTAAATGATCACACACAAGGTTTCACGATTACCAGCACACCTATGTTCACTGTAGCATTGTATACCACAGCTAAGATATGGGACCAACTCACATGTTCCTCATATATGAATTAAATTCCATACTTCCATCAGAAAGAATGATACCACCACATTCATAAGGAAATGGAAAGGCTTGGAAAAAATCATATTAGGTGAAGTAAGCCAGACCTAAAGAAACATAGGCTCCATGGTTTCCCTCATTTGTAATAATTAATATATGTTTAGGATGGTCCTTAGAGGAGGATTGCAATAACTCAATAGCTATGTACATATGATCATATAAAATGATACTAATAAAATATTTCCAAGACATGGAAACAAGACATTTTATGTACTATATGAAGTTATTTCTTTTTTCTCTTTTCCCCTCTATAGTGTGTCCCCTGTTGTCACTGTTTTTGATTTTGGTACCCTGTGTCTTGTATGTGTTTATATGATTTGGGGAGGGGAAGAGGAATCACAAAATGATGAGACAAATGACAAAGAGTGAACTAACATGAAGTCTTCTTAATGTTTTTACTTTTTCCCTCATGTTTCCTTTAGGTTAGAATGTAGAAGTGCTTTATAGAAAATTTTTTCAGTATGTTGGTTCCATCACCTAAGCTTTATGTGGACTGTCTCAGAGTCAAAAGTAATGATGAAGTCTGCAGTTTAACACTGAAATCAGGATTTGTGGTCATACATGCTGGGTTACCTGTTTCACTAACCCCTGTGTAATCTTGGGCAGGTTGACTGATTCTTCTAAAACCCTAACGATAAATCAGACAACAAATAAATTTTGCATGTTGTACTGTACAAGTTAAATAATGCTAGGCTTGTTACCATTTAGTACAATTTTCAGCACCTAATCAACACTACATGTATGTGTTATTTTAACTATTTCATGGGATATGGAGCCAAGGGAAAAGAAGGATAGGAAAAGGCTGATGAAAGAAAGAAAAATAAAACGGAGTGTGCAGAGATAAAAGGTTTTTTTTCCCCCTCAAAATTATTGTGCCATACAATGCATGTTAAAGATAGATGTATGTACAGTAAGGGCATTTAACTGTGGCAAACTAGGGAAAAAATTAATGAAATAGACTATCAGTTACCAAAATGTACACTGGGTTCAACTCAAGTCAGATTTTCTTTTGTCAAAACTGTGATTCTTAGAAGAGTACACACAAAATGATTTAGATCTAAAATTTTAACTGCCTAGAAGCATCTTTTTTTGTTTTTTCATAAATGCTAATTTTTATTAAAGAATTTATTAACATTGATTTTTATATCATATTTCAAATGGCATGTTTAACAAATGAGCATTCTTATTTTTTAAATTTTTTATTGTAATGTATAGAAGAGTTACAATTATATTTGCCGGATAGAGGGTGCAGTAATTCTCACACATTGATACCCCTTCTCATATTCCTAACCCCATTTCTCTCCCTCCACCCCCTCCCAATAATCTTGTTTCCTCCCTTCCCTTTCTTATTTCAAATAAACAAATATAGAGATACGTACAATATTCCAGGTAACAAAGTCAGATACTGTAACAACGTGAGATTAACCAAAGGGCAACAAAAGCGAAATAACATAGTACATTAAGAACAACAATCACATAATATAAACCTCTTGCTTCCATAACCTAGACTTCCTTTCATTTAGCCTCATGGCCTTATATATCTAGGTTTTGAGCTATTGTAATCATCTGCTAGGAGAGTCCTAGGTTTGTACTAATTCTTACAAATGAAGGATTCCATTGAGCCTATGTTCCTTTGAGTCTGGCTTACTTCACTTAATGTGATTTTTTCTAAGTCTTTCCATTTCCTTCAAATGGGGCAATGTCATTCTTTCTGATAGCAGCATAGAATTCCATTGTGTATAAATACCACATCTTGTTGATCCACTCATCAACTGAGGGGCATCTAGGTTGGTTCCATATCTTTGCTATGGTAAATAGTGCTGCAATGAACATCGTTGTGCTAGTGGATTTAGTATGTCCTTATTTCTGGACTACTGAGTAAATGCCAAGTAGTGGAATTGCTGGTTTATAGGGGAGCTCTATGTTTAGCTTTTGAGGAACTGCCATACTGCTTTCCATAGTTGTTGAACAAGTTTACCCTCCCACCAACAGTGTAGTAGCAATCCCTCCTGAATGCCAATATTTATGAAATATATTTTGAAGATAAACCCATCGAGCATAGCCATTAGACATAAAATGTAACACATCTACACATGGGCTATCTCCTGCAATGTATCAGATCAATGCCTTATTTCTATCTTTTCTTCCTTCTTTCTTCTCTCTGTATTCCACCTTTCCCATCTAGCACTAATAGAAGCATGTATTTTTTGTGGGGTGAGGGGGTGGGAAAGATTTGGGAGTCCCCAGAGACTGGGAAGCAGAGAATTCTTAGAATCTCTTGGAAATTTGCCTAGCTTTATGGAACTGTCCTAAAAACATACTTTCAGATTCACTGAAGCTCTATCATGATGTGGTAATGAAGAGGCTGGCACATGATCTTTCCCTCACCTGGGGAAGAGTATCACCTCTGAGAGTTTCAGTGAACAGTCAATCTGAAATTATTCTCTTCCAATCAGCTCCTCAAACTTTCAAGTTAAGGATTTCTTTCTGTCTTAATATGTACAGGGGCATTGGATTCTTTGAAGGAAAAGTTCACATATATATTTTTTTTATTTCCATCTCAGATGAATTGGGAGAAAGAATGCAAACAGAAAGCCTAAATTCTGTTTAGATTAAACACCTGAAGCTTTCTCCTCCCTTCCTCCTCCTCCTTCTTCTTCTAGCTTTAAACTTTCTTCAAGTAAAATAAATCAGCCAGCCTGACAAACAAAAATAATTTCAAACCAATAAACAAAACCAGATCTGTCTAAGTACTTAACTTTGGAATACTGGAAAAGTGGAAAGACTTGCTTTTACTTGTCTGAGTTCATATTAGAATTCTAGTTTAGCCTAATAAACTTAGCTTTTGTGAAATGATTCTCACAATATTGCTCCTTGTTGGTATAACAGCGTATGAGCAGTGAAACTTTTTCATACTTAAATCTCTCATAATGGTGACTTTGACTGTATTTTCCTCCTCCCCTTTTAAATAATGTATCCTATTGAGAGCTTTACTGGCAAGCTGTGTACATCTATGGGTTGAACTACAGTTGGACAGAACTGCTGTATAAAGTCAGAAACAATTGTTTGTCCCAGTCATCTTGGTGCTTCAAAGATATAACAATTACGCTTTTAGTTGAGCTTAGAAAACTCTCCAGAAAAACCTGCTTCTGCTTGCAAAAAGACAGTAAAAAGCAATGAAAATATCTGCTGTGAGAATCTGAAGCAAACCAGCAGACATTTTCCATTGATATGTAAATTAGGATCTCCTCATGTCTTCTCAGACATGTTAAATGAAATAAGCCACCCCACGATCATTTAGATCACTTATAGAACTTAGGGAGTCAGAGAACAAAAAAAAATTAGCAGAACAAAAAAAACCTAGAATATAAAAGATTATTTTTTAACTAGGGAAGCAAAAGAGAAGGGAAAAAAAGAAAAGAGGAACAAGAAAGTAAGACAAGGAAGAAAGATCATCAAAATATATTATATACATGTATGGATATATCACAAAAAATTTCTTTGTATAATTAATACATGCTAGCACAAATATTAAAGACATCCATAAACAACATGGACTCCTTCTTTAAACACTAAAAAGTAATTTCACACCAATAAGATGCTGCTAATCACTAAGGAATCATCAGTAATGTGTAAATACTGACAGTATAATGTGTCCTTACTCCTGGAGCACATCACAATGCACTGAGGATTTACATGGCCCTGTGCTTTTTGAGCTAATGAGCTTTTAAAAATCCCTTTATACATGATTATATAGCATCAACTCATTCATTCAAAAATGTTTATAGAGTGCTTGATGTTATTCTAGACATTAAAAGCTCACTCCTTTACTACAAACTGATGAGAAAGTTAGGCTGAGTTTACTAGTAAGGGGATGTCACATGTCCACCAGGCTGCCATACTGGAATTATCGACTATTGGAAGTTTTGTTTAAGGAGTATCTTTCAGGGTAGAGAAATGAGGAAGACTTGATGAGGATCTGGTAATGACCATTATATCACCACCTAGAGCTGGTGGAAAGAGCAAGGAGAGGATTTCTGAGGAAAGGTATTGGCAAATCTTTCTGAGATAACTGTGTTTTCCATTGAATAATTGTGTGGTGTTCTGGAATCGAATAGAATCAATTATCAACTTATGGGCCTAGGCAAGAGTCTCTTGTAATGTAAAAATTATGTCAATAAAGACCATGGATTAGTCAGATGCTGGCAGCTCATACCTGTAATCTTAGCTACTCAGGAGGCTGAGATCTGAGGTTCAAGGCTGGAAGCCAGCCAGCCAGGGCAGGGGAGCCGTTGAGATTCTTTTCTCCAATAAACTCTCTTGGGGAGGGGAAAGGGAAGCACAGAAATGGTGGGACTAAGTGTGAACTAATTCAGCAGCGAACCTCACTAGACCCTATGTTGAAAATGAACTGTACAGCTTGAGGGGATGAAGGGGTTGAGAGGGGGGAAAACTGGGAGAAAATGAGGGAGATGACACTGTTCAAAAAGAAAGGTACTCATTACCTGACTTACGTAACTATCACCCCTCTATATAGCACCTTTACAATAAAATGTAAATAAAATAAAAAGCCAGATATTGGGCTGTAGCTCAAGCAGTAGAATGCTAGCCAGGCCCTGACTTCAAGCCCCAGGACCAGCACAAAAATAAATAAATAAAAAGACCATGGGCAAGTAAAGTCATGCAACTATATATAGTAAGTCATGTAGTAGAGTGAGATAGGAACAGTAGTCCTGATTGTCAAGCATCAGGTGATTGAGATTCACCAGGTGAAAAAAAATAGACCAAAGTTTGCATTTTTGGAATTTACAGACTAGTAATTTTAATCCTCATCAGATGAAACAAAAATGAGTAGCTTAAATTCTAAGCCAATCATTAGGTAGGTTTCTCTTTTTATAGTTCAAACTCAGAAATTTCCAGACACTATCCCAAAGCCTGCCCCCAGCAAATTATGCTGGTAGATTCTGAGAGCAAAATCTATCAACCTGGTAGTTACATTGACTTAGATAAATAAGAAATAAGTGATTCCTAAGAAAGTGTTAGTTATTTGTTTTTTAAAAATCCAATATTTGTTTTAGAGTAGTGTTCTACTTGGAAAAGACTACATTTAGAACCACAATGCGTTAAAAAAGGGGAAAATGACTGGGTGGAAAACTGGATCTACTTTATAACCTGATTTCAGATTGTTAAATCTGTCTCAATGCAATTACGTGTTTGAATAAGACCTAAGGTCATTGTGTTTACTTGTTCCCATGACTAAGCACGAAGAAACTGTCTCCTCCCCCATTTCTCCACCCTGCTCTGTATTCCACAGGTGGTTTCCACAAACTTTACAAGACTTCTACATCCTGGTGGAGTGGGGAATGTGTGAAGTGGCAAGCTTCAGGGCAACTACAAGATTAAAGCTGAGTTAACTGGAGAGAGCATGCCCAGCCCAAGGGCATTCACCAGGGAGGGGAGATAGGCCCAAGAGAAGGCTGTTGGCCTGATTCAGCTTGCCTGTGACCAGCTAAGGACTCTCATTAAAAGGACGGAATTCCATAAACCAGGGCTTTATACCCAATGAACTGGATCTCCTGGTAGATTGGAAAACCTGCGTTAGTAGACAGAAAGACAATGTCAGCATCCCCACTCCATCAAGGACTTGACCTTTAGCAACTTCTCTTTTTATTGAAATATTACCCTTTGCTCACACACAGAGTTCTCAGAATATAAGGCAAATGAAAGTATTATGGCTTTGTCTTTACATAAAAATTAATCACTAACACAGTTTAAACTCCAGGCAGTACAGAGACTACATAAAGTTAGAATGTATCCTCCCACCAGAACCCATTAAATAAATCCTTCTCCTTAGTCAGATTTTTCAGTGTCCTGATTAGACTCAACATATTTCATGTTTTAGGCAAGCATCTAACTGCATATTTCTAGACTTACAGGGAGGAGAATAAGTCTCCATCTTTTCAAGAAAGAACTCATCAGAAAATATGTCAAGGAATTTGTCTAAATACATTAAAAACATCCCACAAACTTTATCTAATCTTTTTGCTGGAACAACTTTCATACCAAAATGGCACCATTCTCTATTTTTTTAAATTTAGTTTTATTGTCAGGGTGATATACAGAGGGGTTACAGTTACATATGTAAGGAAGTGAGTATGTTTCTTCTCAGACATTGTTATTCCCTCTCACATTTTCCTCTTACTTTCACCATTCTCTTTAATTTGTTCTATTTATCTGAATGTTTTCAAGATTGCTCCAAAGAAAGAATAAAATGTTTCTTGCTTGCATTGTTTTAGTTGCATAGTATTCCCCTATGAGGAAAATGTTGAGACTTTTTTTAACCAACATCCTACCAATAGACCATTGAATTGCTTTTGATATTTTGCTATTAAAGTATTATCATTTTATGCATGTGAGCTTCATGGGTAAACAAATTACTTGAAGTGCACTGTTGAATCAAAGGGTCTGGGCATTTGTGATTTTGATATACATTCCAAAACTTCCCTTTAGGGAGACTATTCTGATTTACATCTCCACCAGCAACACAGAGTAGAAGCAGCTTCATTCAGAAGAAAGAACATTTCTCTTGCATCTAACTTCAAGAAATTCTAGCTATTATCTTCATCCACAATAAAAATGGAATAAAATTGTGAGATGATAAATCACTTTCACATATCTTTTCCTTTTTTTGTGGGTCATGGGGCTTGAACTCTTTCTGGGCACTGTCCCTGAGCTCTTCAGCTCAAGGCTATTGCCCTACCATTGAGCTAAGCCCCATTTCCCTTTTCTCTAGAGGTTAATTGGAGATAAAAGAGTCTCAGGTTCTTTTGTGCCTGGGCTGGCTTTGAACCTTGATCCTCAGATCTCGGCCTCCTGAGTAGCAAGGATTACTGGCATGAGCCACCACATCTGGCTCATATATCTTTCTGAAATGCGCAGAGCTGGATTGGAACCATGAGAGACAATCATTTTAAGGGCACATTTGTGAGTAATTCCTCTGTACTGGAGGCCAGCCCGGCCTTAACATTTTCAGATCAAATTGTCACCCACTCTCATTGTCTCTCCATCCAATCAGCTGTAAAGGAAGCACACTAACGGTTCCTTCAGTGCCAGAGATTGAATATGGAAGCTCACATTGAACCACGTATTTAGGAGATGTCTATTTTGTTCCTTCAAGTGTCTTACAACACCTAGAGATCAAAGCAAAGGGCCATAGAAACAGCCCCACTAATGATGGGAGGATAGCTCTTGGCTGGAGTGAGCAGATGTTACTCTTCATTGAAATGCACTGATTCAGGCTGGTAGAAGCTTTATTGACCTTGAAATATTATAACCCAGTTCTTCTGAATACAGGCTTGGCATTTAAATCTTACTTTTATGTATTTCAATGCTCTAGTTCTTCATCTATAAAATGTGAATAATACCAGACTATCTCTTATGGGTTATGGTCAAGATCAAACAAGGAAAATGCATGCAACATTAGGATAGCGACTGGCACATCAAGCAATTGGTAGAAATGTTAGCGTTTAAATACACTGAAACAGTAATAAAATAGAATTGTACTTAATATTCTATTGTGACTTGGTTTAAAAGGTTAAAGGAGACTGAAAGCATGGCTCAAGTGATAGAGTGCCAGGCAAACAGGCAAGCTAAGCAATCCCAAAGCTAAACATTCAAACTCTACTAAATAAATATATCACTTTTACAAAAAGAGAAAGAGAAAAAGGTAGGAGCTATTTATGTGATTTGAGATAAAGACTTTACTAGGTATGAACTAAAATGAAGACAGATGTCTCATTGTCTAATCTTTCCATTGCAAAGTGAAGTTCTTTATAACAATAAAGATGGAAATATGCCTTATGGCGACATGTCTGAAGAATATGTGTAGGTGTCAGCTCAGCTGTAAATAACAACTGCAAAAACACCATCATTATTTAAACTGCATCAGTCACTTCCTTCTTTGGAACACTATGGTTTGGTTAATTTCTGGTGAAATGGAGGTGGACTATTCCTAGGAGAGAAGAGAATTCTTTATAAAAAGATAAAAATGCTTTCAGCCTAGGTACCTCAGGAGCAACACGACTGAATCACCTTCAGTTTCACTTGTTCTAATTTGCCTTTGGGGAGTCTGGCAAGAAAACAACATCTACTGATCACTCAGGAAAGAGAGATTAATCAATCAGCAGCCTTTCCAAAGGAAAGAACTTTGAAGAACATATGATTGAATATATACTAAATGGTCCTAATATTTAAATTCAACCATATAACCAATTCACTAAATTACAAAGGAAAATATTTCCTTAGCCTTTAAAGTTGAATGCATTTCTGGGTATCCAATTTCAGAAGGTATCGTATAAATGTATCATAGGACTTCATACGTAAGTTTTTAAAACTTTGCTGATAACTGGTGGCTCATGCCTCTAATTGTAGTTACTCAAGAGGCTGAGATCTGACAATCCTGGTTTGTAACCAGCCCTGGCAAGAAAATCTGTGAGAGTCTTATCTCTAATTAAACACCCAAAAAGCTGAAAGTGGGGCTGTGGCTCAAATGTTAAAGAGCCAATCTTGGAAAAAAAAAAAAAAACCCTAAAAAACAGCACCTAAGCCCTGAGTTCAAGCTCTAGGATCAACATACACATTAAATAAATAAATACAAACTAAAGCATTATAAAATACATGATGTTAAATAATAATATACTATAAACTATTTTCAGCATATATTATTGTTGAGTTGGTAATTTCCTGAATGTCAAATTACTTCTACAAATCACATAAAAATATCAAATACCAAAAATGAAAATGGCCAAGTCACACTTAAAATACGTTATTAGAGGGAAGGGACACTGTTAGAAAAAGATATGTACTTACTACCTGATTCATGTAACTGTAACTTCTCTGTATATCACCTTTACAATAAAAGATATGTATGTATATAAGAAAATATAAATGAATGCCTTTAAAACATATGAAAGAATTCTCCATCTCGGGCCGGGAGTTTGGCCTAGTGGTTAAAGTGCTTGCCTAGCATGCATGAAGACCCGGGTTCGATTCCTCAGTACCACATACATAGAAAAAAGCCGGAAGTGGTGCTGAGGCTCAAGTGGTAGAGCTCTAGCCTTGTGAAAATCCAAGGACAGTGCTCAGGCCCTGAGCTCAAGCTCAGGACTGGCAAAAAAAAAAAAAAATTCTCCATCTCATTTATAAAAGAAATGTATACTAAATGGATGAAAATATGCTGTTTTTTATCTGTAGGATTGTAAAATCATTACTCCTAAAATGCTGTTAAGATAATGATATGTTAAAAGCACTATTTACCACTATATATCCCAATGTTAAATGCACAGTAATTGCCTTCCACTCTTTTTCTAACAACTTATGCCACTCCAAAGTACATAAAGGAGCATATTCAGATACTCCTAACAACATTACTTAAAATATAAAAATTTTGGAAAGAATCTCAGATCATTATCATTGAGATTCATGAAAACAATATGCGTCATCCCAACATGTCATTGCAATATTATTTGGAGATAAATATAGGTAAGTCTGAACAAATACATGAAGAATTTTAATTGTGTTCTAAAATCTAAGTGCCAGTGATTGTATATAGAAATTCCCTTCTTGAATACTTGTTGTTAAACACATCATTTGAAAGATGATGTAAAAAATCAGTTAATAAATTGTTTAATAAAAAGGAATAATCTATATAAAATACTGTCAACTTTTAAAACATTAAGGTGTATATGTGCACATTATCCCTTCATTTGCACTTATAAAGTAGAGACAGACACAGAGGTACACATGCATATATCTCTGAGATTAAACACAGGAAATGAATAACATTGTTTCTTGAAAAAGGGCTAGGGTTTAGAAGATAAGATAAGATAAAAGGTATGTTTGTATTCCATTGTCTAATGTTTTATTTCATTTATT
Source organism: Megascapheus bottae (assembly GCF_031878675.1). NCBI lineage: Eukaryota > Metazoa > Chordata > Mammalia > Rodentia > Geomyidae > Megascapheus > Megascapheus bottae. The sequence continues at coordinate 30,179,553 of NC_143517.1, read as the reverse complement.
TGTATATATTTCCACTGAACATAAATATGAAGATAATTTCAAAAATCAAAAATGTGATGCCAACCAGCTTAATAAATAACACAACAATGCTAATCAACTATTCCAATGTCTTAAATTTGTTTTAGGTATCTTCTAAAGAACAAGCATCCTCACTTTTTGCTTTGTGAGAAATTGGTGGCAAATTTTATTTCTAGCTAATGTCTTCTGAACCAAATTAAACTAACAAAAGTAAAAAATAAATTAAGTAAATAATTTGATCAATTCTATAGAATCTAATTTTGTTACATTATTTTCTAATTGATTAATTTATTTCACACAATGCAGTGTCTGGCTCTATTGTAGGGGTTAAAAGAGAATAAGGAACAGTTTTTGTCAGAAAGAATTTTTGGGGTCAAATAGGAAAAAGGCCTTTAAGCTCTTGTCTTAGTGCTTATTGCATTGTATACTCGCTCTTTTTACATGGCAATTTGTCTACAACTCTCATTCTCTAATAAAGTAAAGGATTCTAATAATTTGTTACTCAAATACTAAGACAATCATCTGCAATAATAGGAGCAATTGAAGAAAATAATTGGCCAAATAAATAAATGAAGTATTAGTCCTTTATAACAAGTGTATTCTAATTATGAAATGTAAAAGGAGGCAAAGATATGGCTCAAGTGATACAAAGTACTAAGTTACCTGAAAAAAATCAAATTAATTAGAAAGTACCTTTTAGAGAAATGCTACTACAGCTGCAGACAAAAAATATGGATGTAAAGTTTCATGGTCTCAAATATCTCTTACTAAATACAAAAGGAAATTTGGTATACAAATTATTACACAGTATCAACAATAAGAAAACTTGTCATTACATACCTTATAAAGGGCAAATCACTTATGTCTAATGCTGCTCCAAATGTGTCAGTTTATCTTTTGGAAAAGTAATTTTGTATACTAAGAACGTCATCATCATGGCAGACAGAAAGGTTGTAGGTTGCTAAAGATGAAAAGCTCAACAGTCTGTGCTAGACATGCTGAATGTCATGTAGAAATACGAGACATTAGTGTAAACATAGAATTATTTCTAATAACTACTTTAAATAGTCTCACACTGTTTTTTCATAGATGTATAACATTTGACAAAACTGAATGAAAGACATTTAAAGAATTCTGAGCTAGTTTGAAATCTTTGTTAATCCTAAAATTATTTCAAACAAGCTAAAAGTATGAGTAAATGCCTCCTTATCCCTGAGTCCTAGCATTTGATGTATGCCTAATTTAATAAATCTTCATGATTATTTTAATGAAAAAAAAATCTTGAAACTTGGAGGAAAAGAGTTTACTGTCTTCAAACTTCTCTTTGTCATTGGTTTAAGTTGGCTGAAATTCCAGACCAGTTTGCAATGACATGAAAGAGCTAGCCCATGAAAAGAGAGGTGAGATTCTCAAATAATGTCAATTGATGGCCTTGCACTAATTACCACCTTGGACTGAATACAATTAAAAGTTGACTCATCCTTCTAGTAATATACTGTGTAAAGGAATAAGATCAAAACTAAAGAATTTTTGTGACTTTGGATTGTTTATTATGTAACACAGGAGATAAAAGTTTAATAATTTAAGAGTTAAATACAAAATACTATATTATGGTTCCACCTCAATCACATACTATTCAGCTAAGTAGAACCCTTAATTAACCTTTTTATTTCTTTGCTTTAGTTTCTCTATCGGTCTTATCACCATTTATTCTGCCTGGCATTTAAGTGCATTTGTTTACTGTCTCTTTTCCACTTCTCTAGAGAGCAAATGCTATGAAAACAGAAACCCCATCTGCGATTGTTTGTTTCCCTGTGTATCCCAAGACTGAAGATATCATGGCTTATTTTAAGTGTTCAGTGACTGACATACGTTTCTCTCTGTTTTTTTTTATTGTAATTAATAGAAGGGTTACATGATATTTGCCAGATAGAAGGTGCATTAATTCACATACATTGATACCCTTTCACATATCGTGGTACCCATTACCCTCTCTCTCTATCTTCATTCTAATATCCTCTACACTTCCCAGTACCTATGAGGATAATCTGTTTCTCTATTTAGAAGTAACCAGTGTACTCAGTTCCTCTTTGATGTTTTCTGTATGAGTATCGTATTCCTCTGTTGGACTCTAAGGTTCCTATGGCAGAGGCTATTCATTACTAAGGGCTCACTCAGTACATGGTAAATATGGTAAGAATGAATACATTTTCCCATGATGATGCAGTGCCTTCAAGCCCCAATTCCTGAATAAGGATCAATCCTTTTTATTGTAGTTTGTTTAATAAGGCAAGAAAATGTACCTTAGACATGCTCCCACAAGGGATGCTGGGTAGGAAGAATGGGAGTTCAAGACTAGCCTGGGCCATATACTGAGATCTTGTCTCAAAAAACATTTTAATAGAGTATTTTGTTGACTTATTTTTATAAAATCCAATTTGCTGGTACAATGCCTTGTTTGAACATTTTATCTTCAATGAAATAAGGGCGCCCTTGGGAAGGACAGGGAGGAATAAATCCTACTTCATTAAGTTAGGGAAATAAAGCAAGACATGTAAATGAGTTCACAAGATATTAAAATTTTTCAATTAAAAGTATGCACAGAGAAAAATTACCTGAAAAAGTGAAGTATTAGTTCTACTTCCTGTGAAATTTGATACTACTTTTTCCTAAATTTCTTATACTTTTTCCTACATTTCTACCTATCCTTACATCTTCAGAAAATATATGATAGACATTGTTTTCTTTCTCTCTCTCTTTCTTTCTTTCTTTCTTTTCTTTTTTTTTTTTCTTTCTTGCCGTGGGACTTAAACTCTGGGCCTGGGTGCTATCCCTGAGCTATTCAGATCAGGGCTAATTCTCAACCACTTCAACCCCAGCACCATTTCCAGTTTTCTGGTGTTTAATTGGAAATAAGAGTCTCATGGACTTTAGTGCTCAGGCTGGCTTTGAACTGTGATCCTCAGATCTCAGCCTCCTGAGGGGCTAGGAATGCAGATTGTGAGCCACCGGCATTCAGCTAGTTCAGGTTTTTGAGGGACCCAATATGGATGGAGCAAATTAAGTCAGATCAAGGCTTAGAGAGACCCAGAAGCAAAAAAATAAAGTCTAACTAAGTAAAGGGTGCTTGTTGGAATGTAACAGAAGTATCTAAGTACAGGCTGGAGGAGTGTAGCACTAGAAGTAAAACAGTTTTGGGTGCCTCACCCTCACACCTGTTGTTGAGAAAGACAGAGCCCCAACAGTGAAGAGGACAGATTTCACCTTCAAAAACAGCACTCTTAGCCCTGGGGAGATTGTTTCAAACATTTAACTTTAAGACAGGACAAATTCCATAGTCAAAGAACATTAATCTGCACAGTCTACCCAGTACTCTGGGCATGGAGGGCCAGGGCACCTCTGCTCATAAAGAACGGCAAAGCAAGAGTCCCTTTCCTAGCTATTGCATCTCAGGACAGATTTGACTTAATGACTCATGGTCTGTAATTGAGAATACTCGGTCTCAATGGAAAGAAGAACATTAATCCTGAAGCTGAGGGCTGCAAGACTCACTGGGAGGAGGAGAGGTAAAGAGGAAGGAATCTGTCCTTTAAGGAGACTCCGTTTTACCCAGAGCAGTCGGGAGGGCTTCCCACCTGTTCTCGCGAAGTTCTCACTGCAGGCCTAGCAGCATTTTTTATTTGCCTTGATGATTTCTGAAAGGAATAACATAGAATAATAGCTTGAACACTGGAATTCTCTTTCCTCGAATTTATTTCTTCATTTGAATGGGCAGAGGGTTGGAGCCAATATGGAAATCCCACTAAAGCAGGAAATGAGACTTGGAGCAAAATATGCTCAACAGACTCAACTTACATAATTGCACAGGCTATGCTTGCTTAGGCATTGTCCACACAGATTTTGCAATGTCAACTGCTAAGAAGAAAGTTCCTTTCTCCCACAGCAGAGTGACTACAGGATTCTGGAAATAAACTTTGTATCAATAGAAGAGTTATGAATTCCAAAAAAATTTATAATATCTTAAATAGGAAATTTGTGTCATTATTATTTCAAATACAGAAACGATTCCAAGGGAATGTAAACATCTCTGGTTATAAACACAGTTACAGACTTCTGCCCCTGGTTTAGGAACAATGAAAAACCATGGTTCCTAGAACTTGTTGAGGAGAAAAGTTGAAGAACAGAGGACCAAAGAAGGGGGCAAAGATAAGTGAGGGTGGGAAGAACCTTTAAAAAATAACAATAAGCAAAGGAAGCCGGGAAAGAAAATAAGGGAGACAGTGAGAGATGGGATTGATAGACCGTGGCTCACTGTCACCCATGGGAGGCCATATGTAAGTAGGGGGATTGTAAATCAAGGAGCAGACAGAGAGAGTCACTTAGTAGCCTGTACCTAGCTCACTCAGAACGTGACAGGATGAGCCAAAGCCTGTAGTAGAGACATGCTGATGTCCCCATAGTACATAATCCCTAATGTGCAAATCCCCACTTGGTGCAAAATTGTACTAGATCAATGGTGAATGTAGCTAGCATACTTGGTAGGCAGGAGGGGGAAAAAACTTACTGGCACATATTTTCTGCTTAAAATTTTATACAATATAACTTTGAGGAAACTGCTTCCATTAATTTCCTTATATCCTTTGTGCTGCCCATGTTCTTTTCTGGCATTAAAAGTGGCTTAGAGAAAACAAGACAGGGAAATTTCCGGAGAAAATTCTGCTGTACTTGCAAACTGTTTGAGACAGAATCTGCACGTTTTACTTGCTTGGGTTTTTTTGTTTTTTGTTTTTTTTTTCAGTTCAGACATTATGTCCCATAATATCTAGTACGAGGCACAACAGGAGGCCAAAGAATTTCTCAACGGAACATCATGTTGCATAAAAAATGAGGTGGTACTGACAGCAGACAGAGGGATCTTTTATCATGGAAAGAAGAAATAAGGCCAAAGTACATAACAAGAAAACAAAGCTTACATATTCATTTATTTATTTTGCTGAATATCAAATATATGTTAAGCAATCATTCGATCACTGAGCTACTTACCCAGACCAAGGCTCCTTTCCTCTTTTATTATTAGCTTATATTAACTGTACAAAGGAGGTCAGTTGTGACAATCCTGTGCACATATACAATATACTTTCATTAAGTCACTCCTCTGTTGCTCTTACTGATCCCCACCCCCTTTTTAAATAATTTTAATCAGTTTCATTATCTTATTTGGACACGTATATATGAAATTCTTGCTTCATATTCACACCATCATCTCATCTTCCACTTCTCTCCTCTTCTTACTGGGTCCCCCCAAAATGGTAGCACTCCCTTCCTTTTCCCCTCCCCTCTTTTTTTTACTTGTGTCACTCAATTTTATAGTCTAGATTCTGCATATAAAAGGGAACACATGGTTGTCTTTCTCAGACTTAAATTACCACTGTGCAGAGCTAAGGTGAATAGGAGGCTTACATGAAAAAAAAAGGGAAGCAAAAGGCTTTTATTGATTTTCTGGGAGGTGATAAAGTTTGGTAGTCATTCATTATTCAGGAGCACAGTTTCAAAAGATGTTCTTGTGGGCAAACATCTTGGTATTGCCCTGGGTGGGCTAGCAGTCAGTTCTGCTGGGGAACTTCTAAGTTAAGAGTCAGCATTATCATCACACATAAATATTTTCACCTTATAGTATGTCTGAATTCCTTGAAGTGGTTGAGCTTGGTTGGTTGTTTGGAGTTTTTTTTAAGCACAAGGGTAGAGTAGAAAAAACATATTAGATCCAATATGCTATGGTCGAAGTTAAACCTGTGTCATTGTCCTGGAGAAAACAATTCTCAAATGATCACCATCTTTATAGGCAGGACTGAGGAGAAGAATCTGACTCAAAGGCTAAGGTTGAAATGGAAGAGACATATATGAAGACAGAGATGCCATCACACCTACCCTGTTTCAGTTACTTATTGGGTATCTATAGAGTCTAACAAAGAGTGTTTAACTAGAAGGAACAGCCTTGACACTTCTTCAAAGTAAGCCAAGCAACTGTTAGCCTAACCCCACACATCAGAGGTGTTGGCTTCAGCTAACTAGAGACACTACTCATGAACTGCTCAGTTGCCCTCCACAATGAGGGTTTTTACATCAACTAAGAGCAAACGCTGTGTGATTCTGTGCTGACAAATCATTTGACACCAGTTGATTTGAGAGTGGAATTTATGGGATGAGGTTTTCCTCAGCAGCAAGTTCCCCTGTCGTTTGAATTATCTGAAGGACTCGCATAGATTTTTTTTAGTTTGGTTTAGTTTCCAAAGGATCCTGTTCTGTAAACATCTGGTCTTGAGGTCTAAACTGATTTGCTAAATAAAGCTGTTGAGGGATGGAGGCCGGGAGTTTGGCCTAGTGATAGAGTGCTTGCCAAGCAGGCATGAAGACCTGGGTTTGATTCCTCGGTACCACATACATAGAAAAAAGCCGGAAGTGGTGCTGAGGCTCAAGTGGTAGAGTGCTAGACTTGAGAAAGTCCAAGGACAGTGCTCAGGCCCTGAGCTTAAGCGCAGGACTGGCAAAAAAAAAAAAAAAAAAAGAAGCTGTTGAGGGAGTGAAAACATGAAGTCAGAAGAAGACATACATCATGATTTTAATGGATCTCACATTAAGGGCCCAGAGTTGGCATGATTTTTTATGGTTATTCTTACCCATCTTACTCTCTATCGAAGAGTTACTTAGGATTACTTATGAGCCACAGTTTGTACTTCTCAAATAAACTCAAAGCATCAAGTTCACACTGTGCTGGAATGCATGCATCATTACAGCTCCAAGTTAAAATATTTTCTTTTATGGATTTACGTGAATACATAAATTCCAGGAATTTTTAAATAATTAAAATGTTTTGAGCTTCTTATGTTAGTATTAAGAAAAATAATTAAATGCTAGTGCTTAAGTGATTTTAAAAGTACACTTCTTTTAAAGAAATCTCATTTTGTTGTCCCATTATGAATAAAATATTTCCATTATTTTGTGAGTTCTGTCCTCTAAACCATCAACTCACAACTCTTACTTTTATTCATTCAAATATTTTTCCTTAAGCCTTTCTGTTACATAAAAATATTTACTAATAATCTTATAGTGATTTTTTTCTCTTTTTTTAATCATTCTTTTCCTCTTCAACAATAGTGTTTGGATCATTGTTATTATAGTATTACTTGTTACTGTACAAAAGAAGTATGATAAACTAAATGTATAACCACTAATTTTGTGATTCATGGGGTCATGATTAGTGCTCTGTTTATAATGATGAGTATATTTTGAACTTGTACTTTGATTGAACCTCCCTTTGTAAGACATTTATGAGCTATATGAAGTTTTTTTCCCTTTGGTATCTGACTCACTAGCTTCTTCTAAAAATCCTTCTATTAATTAGCATCATCTTAAATTCAAAACCCAGATGTACTTCCATTATTTAGGAGAATTCCATTTTAGTTAAAAATCAAGGGGCCTAGTGGTAGAGTGCTTGCCTAGCATGCAAAGACCCAGGTTTGATTCCTCAGTACTACATACATAGAAAAGCCGGAAATGGTGCTGTGGCTCAACTGGTAGAGCCCTAGCCTTGAGGAAAGCCCAAGGATAGTGCTCTTGTCCTGAGTTCAAGCCCCAGGACTGGCAAAAAAATCAAATAGACACTATTTCTACATTTATTTATGTTAATTAAGCACAAAAGTATGAGAAAACAAGATAATAAAATTATGTAATATTTTTCTCACTAAAATTACTTACCTGAACCACACAGGACTGGCAAAAAAAAAAATGTTAAAAAAAAGTTAATCCGGGACTGGGAGTTTGGCCTAGTGGTTAAAGTGCTTGCCTAGCATGCATGAAGACCCGGGTTCGATTCCTTGGTACCACATGTAGAAAAAATCCGGAAGTGGTGCTGAGGCTCAAGTGGTAGAGTTTTAGCCTTGAGAAAGTCCAAGGACAGTGCTCAGGCCCTGAGCTCAAGCCCAGGACTGGCAAAAAAAAAAAAAAGTTAATCCATAATTTATGTCTGAAACTTCTGACTGAAATATAACATATGTAAATTGAATGACAGAAATAAATTGTAAGAACTGGAAATAAACAAATATTTAGTTTCATACAAAGCAGTACACTTGATATGATTAAGAATTTCCATAAAGCTATTTTTTCACTTAAATAGTAATAAATCAGTAGTTATCACCCTCATCAAATGTATTTTATGAATTCATTATCTTTTGGGATTTTGAGATGTTCTGATACTGACTCGATAAAACTCAATTTGTTATGGAAAGGCAAGTTTTAATAATATAGTGAAAGGAGTTTTTCTAACTTTATTTGTACTTTTCTCAGGATGGTATGCTCTAGTGGACATGTCTAAATCCTTCTTCCAGCATTTTGTTCCATTAAATGCATTGCCTAATTCCTTTATGATTCAGCCTTTTTTTAAATCAGTAAGACAAGTGCTACCTTCTGTGGACCCTGAGAAGACCATACAGATTGTTAATTATCCTTCATGCATGATGTGTGATGAGGCTCGGTAAATATTTGATGAATTAGAACAATCTCTTCATTACATGAAGAATTTCGTGTTAGGTATCCTAACAAAAACTGAGCCACCAAAATGGTTTTACATTTCACTTTTTGAAAAACTATCAGGATCTGATTTTTAAAAAATATTTCAATGTTATATTCTTCTTTGTTCTTTTAAACAAATGCATTCTAAATGTATAGCATTTGTTTTCATTTTATTTTTATTTTTAAATTTATCTTTAATTATCTTTAAGTAGTTGTACAGAGAAGTTTCAACCCATACATATAATGCACTCTATTAATGTCAACCCTTCCATCATAAAAAAGTGTATTTATATCAGCATTTGAGATATTGAGGAAGAAAGATTGCTAATTCAAAGTTAACCTTGGGTACATAGCAAAACAATTCCTATCTCAAAAAAATATGTTAACATCCCTTATGAAAATTATTTTCTTGTTAGAAAAAGTCCTCCATCTCCTGTAGATCATAAAATATTCCAAAAAAGGCAATTCTGCCTATTAATATGTATGTAGACAGATATTAGAGGGTACATTTTGACTGCAAACCTAGCTATCCATTTTTTTTTGCCAGTCCTGGTTTAAGCTCAGAGCCTGAGCACTGTCCTTGGACTTTCTCAAGGCTAGAGCTCTACCACTTGAACCACAGCACCACTTCTGGTCTTTTCTATGTATGTGGTGCAAAGGAATTGAACCCGGGTCTTCAGGCATGCTCAGCAAGCACTCAACCACTAAGTCAAATTCTTGGCCCTTGCTATTCATAACTGAGATCTGGAAGGTTACAGTTCAAGGCCATCCCAGGCAGAAAAGTTCACTATACTGCACATCCAACAGAAGCAGCAAAAAGCAAGCCTTGAGGTGTGACTCAGTGAAATTCCAAACTAGCAAATTTGTGGCCCTGAGATCAAATGCTAGAATTGAAAAGAGCTCATAGTACTGAAATAGGAAGGAGCAGCAGTAGTCTATAATTTTGGACCAATGAACATCCCTTTCATTCCCCTGAAATACTGGTCCCATAAATGGCATTGTTTGGGTTTTAAAACTTTAGTTACAAATCAAATAATAATTTTAACAAGCAAAATCCTTACTGTACAGCATTTTGAGAAGTAAAGACTTTTAATTCAAAAGAGCTTCTCTGTATATTTTATATCTTTTTTTTTAAACCAGGTATTTATTCTTTTATTTTTTTAACCAGGTATATATTCTTTACCTCTATGGTTAAGTACAAGAAGAAATAGGTTTATTTACCCTGTATTTGAATTTCCACTTTCCTCAAGGTTAAATAGGTTCTGTTAGGAACCAAACGATTCAATTTCACATTTGAGAAGTAAAGTATGCAGGAGAGTCTGCAGCCTGGAAGGCACTCTCCTTACATAAACAGAAAGCCTAGGCTCAAGACCCAGGTCTTCTTTTTGCATTAGTCACTATTGAGTAGCAAAGATAAGACAAGGCCTAAAGTGTTCAATAGCTAAACTTTTAATATGCAACCTATCTTCAATGGCATCTGAAATGTAACTCTTTCAAATAGGCATTCTTACTGTAATGGTATGCTTTAAAATAAAAGAAGAAGAAACAAATCACTATTCATCTCATCACAGATTATTTTTTCATTAGTCAAAATCTCCACCAATGACAGTCATGAGAAAAAGTAAGTAAAGATAAGGCATTAATATATGAAATATTCATATATTCCTATTTTTGTGCCAGAATTTGGAGTAAATAAAATTTATATTTAGAAAAATGGATATATTATAATTTTATCCTCAGAACACACACACACACACACATACACACACACAGACACACTCACACATACACACTGCTCTTTTTTAGCTTAGAAACAGAACAATGTCTATAGACACTTGCTTAATCTGTTTTTCAGGTCACATAGGCTAATTTAACAAAAGTCATGGAAATATCTGTGGAGCTCATTAGTAGGTGGATTCAAATAAATATGATTTACATTCATTTTAAAATGTAATGACATTGACCTTGAACATTAATTCAAGGTCCATTTTCCTTCTCTTCCTTTTTAGGACTCCCGGAGATTATCTCTGACTATCCAGACAGCAGTCTAGTCCTGCTTTCTTCATGGAGTCCCTAGACTAGAGTTCCTGAAGTTCTGTGGAAGATCAGAGGCCCTCCTGCAATGTCTTCAGGAACCTTTCTCTTGCAGGATCCTGTCACTTCAAGCCCTCACTGACGCTTTGCTTACAAGCTCCAATATCTGGCCAAGGGGAAACTCTGTATTAGCCATCTCAAAATTATTGATCAGCAAGTTTGTACAAGGGATCACTCAGACTGAATATGAGTGTTCCTCCCTGTAGCCACAGAAGATCTCCTGGTGGTATGGGATAAAAGTGAGCTCCAGCAACACCCCCCACTCTGGATCTAGACATACCTGTTTGGGTCCCACTCTGGACACACTCTTTCAAGGGGTCCTGAAATTCCTCCATATATTTTACTATCTGGTGTTTTCCTCTACCTATTTAGATTGAATACAGCTATAGATAATATTCTGGTTCCTCTCACCGGTGATTATTTGGCTGTAATAAAATCAGCAAAGAAAACCCAAGCACGATGGTGTATGGTTACAGGTCCCACTATTCAGAACACTAACATAGGGGGATTATCTGAACCTAGGAGTTCAAAATCATCATTAGAAATATAGCAAGACCTTATCTTAAATATATTATTGGCCAATGAAATTAAATATAATATAGAGATGGGGATGTCACCTAACTCCATACCCTCTGTCTGTCTGTGTGTCTGTCTGTCTGTCTGTCTGTCTGTCTGTCTGCCTACCTATCTATGTCTCTCTATATATCATCAACTTTCTGGCTTTGCTTTCAGAATGAATGGGTGCTAGATAGGCAAACTGGCACTTAATAGAATAATAACCTAGTGATCCATTCATTTTATTCATCTCTAAAGTTCAGACAATGATACTTAGCAACCATTATACCTTTGCTAGATGAATGAAGAGAAAGCTTTTCGTCAAAAGTCTTCATTGTAAGATATTTCACACAAAGCAGTAGTCATTGCTTGATCCATGGCCAGATTCCATATGGATGTGTGTGGGGCATTGCACTCTGGGCCAACACAACTCTGTTTGCAAGAAGGCATCTTCTTTAAGGGATTCAGACACACAGCCCATGACCAGCTAGGGAAACCTTAAGTCTTCAGTCAGAAATGTAGTTTGCAGGTCAAGGTAATGATTTATCTCATTTGAAATTCATCTTTGAGCCAGGCTCCTATCTTTCTAAATGTCTATTAAGGAAGCTGCACATTTCCTTGATTGTTTTAAAAGGTTAGTAATATATGAAAGGTTTCTTTTAAGGTAATTTGACTTATACCATAGATGGTCAGTTGTATCTACTTATCTATCTATCTAAATCTATATAGAGAGATACATTAAATTTTTGTTCATTTTTTTTCTACTCTAACATATAATATAGGTAAATACCTGCTAAGCAATTGACCTGCATGCTTCATCACATAATTTTTGCTGAAACTGCTGAAAATTATAGTTTGTGGATCTTTTTCTTTGATCTACAAAGATATAGAAAAATACTAGGTTTAGGTGGTCACCATAAAATGGTAGAGACAGTTACAATTAACAATGAATTGCATATATAATGGAAATGTCCTTTTCAGAAACTGGTTATTAAGTAAGATGGATCACTAGTAATGTTTACTTTTTGGTGAGTTGGCAGGAACACAGCAAGCAAATCTCAAGGGAGATTGACAAATGCGTTACCAAGAACAATGAATGCTTTCGCCTCCAACTTTAACCAACTCAAGATTCTGAAAATACATAATACAGATTTGTGTTCCTTTAAAATGTGAGAGGACACATGCAGAAGAAGTCAGAATGAAGCTGATTCTTTACAAAACAACATAACAGAAGTCCAGGAAATTAGTACTAAAACAAAATTTTAGAAGAAAAACAGTCAATCAAAAGAAAAAGATTGCAACCCCTATTATAAATTGTATTGTGTTTCTGAAAGTTCACATAAGATCTAACTTTCAGTACCTTAGACTCTGGATATGTAGGAGATAGAGCCATCACAAGAGATTTAAGGTAAAATGAGGACCAATGGGTAGGTGTTATGCCAACACAGCTGATCCCAATATAAGAAAAGGAGGAACAGATAGAGGCAAGATCATGCAAAAATAAATAGAAGACTACCATTTATAAGTTGATAAGAGTCCTCGAAATTAAACCAACCTTGCCAACACTGTATTCTTGGACTTATAGCTGCCATAGTGTAAAACCAAATTTTTATTACATAAGCCACTCTGTCATAGTATTTATGGAAGACTTGGCATATGATTTCAACCATGCGTACCAAAAATCTTCCTCATAATAGAGAGACACATTGTTTGTTTTGTTTCAAGGTTATAACCATCTCTTCTATTTAGATTTTCTCATAATTTTCAAAGCAGCTCCTACATAAATCCTGGGTGAAAGCCAGGTCTTCAGACTCTAGGTCCCCTAAGGTTTCTGTGCTCCATATAGAAAGATATGTACTTCTTTTGCAGGCCCATACCAACTCATGGCTTCCTTCCTTTCCTTCCTGCCTCTGTCCTTGCCAAGGATTTGCCAGACTTCAGGCCTACAGGGAAAATAACTGTTTGGGTAATACTTTAGAACTTTTGACAAAAACTTGTGCAGATAGAAAAATTTGCATTTCTCTGACTTTAGCTTTGTTTCTAGTAAGAAAGGAAAATTCAAGTCTCTGTATGACAAAAACAAATACTAAATAACAAGTAATTAGCCCCCTACTGCACAAATATACACAAGAATGTATCATCTATATAAAGAATGGCCACCTAAAGAGACTGGAAATGGGGTTGAAGGAATGAAGAGACTTACATAATCACAATTTGTGGGGAAAGAAGGATGACAAATAAGAGTTTTTAGGAAGTTTACTTTATAACTTACTGTTAATGCCTCCATGCCAGTTCCCCTGGGATATCTTCAAACGTTGTTACTTTTCTATAATTTTCCAAAGAGTACTGAAATTGTCTTTTTTTGAACGTTGTACCAAACTGGGGCAGGACTTGAAGTGAATTTCAATTATTTTCCTTTGGTTTCACTGAGGAAAGGAGAGCAGCTATGGAGAGAATACATGTTCAAGGAAATCAACTACTAGTGACTGACCAGAAGGACCTGGAAGTTGCCAAAATGTGACTCCTCATTGAGGTGTTGTACATTAGCCAATACTTCTTAACTGAAAGCATCTGGAGAGGATATCCTTTCCTTTTTCCTTTATTTATTTTCCTTCCATTCTCTTTCTCTCTTCTTTCCTTCTTCTTTTGTTTTTTTTTCTTTTTTTAAAGAATTTATTAACATTGATTTTTACATCATATTTCAAATATTATGTTTAAGAAACAAGTATTCAAGAAGGGAATCTCTATATACAATCTCTGGCACTTAGGTTTTAGAACATAATTAAAATTAACACGAGGGTTTGTATGTCATATATACATGTTAATCTATGTAATAAAACATAATTGATCTGCTTATATTTATGCCTATATAGTCTACCGAATAGTTCTTACCTGTTAATCTTTGGTTCAAACTTTTCCCCCTAAACTCTAAAACGAAAGATCTATCTACAATTAAAATAAGTGTGAAGCTCAGAGCTCTTGTTTATAATGTAATGTTTTTTCCTCACTTGCAGACAAATGATTCACTGTCTCTCACCTTCACAAAATGAAGGTGAAGAAGCTAAAATGACTTAATCTTTAACCAGAGCATGGGGAGGAGGTGGCTTTAAAAAGTGGTTCCTAATTACTTGAGCCTTTATGCTCAGAAGCTTATCATAGTCTTTTAAAGTTATTGGTCTCTATTTATAGGATATCATCCAAATAGCAGTGAAAGTCAACTAAATATTATCAGAAGAAAGAGGAGACTCTCAATCTGGGGAGATATTTCTGAACGTATCACTAATATATGCAGCAGAGTCTGTGAGAATCTGTTATAGAATGGACAGGTGTTTGCATGAGATTCCTTAAGATTCCAAATGACTTCTTTTAGTGAAAAACTAGCAGAAGCTTATAGGCTAGACTTAAAATGTACTGCGCATGATAATTCTTACACTGTAATGGAATTGGGCCTAAGATATCAGACACTAAATAGCAACTCTTAAAAAGTGGAAAGAAACAGATGCTGAGTGAATAGCCCCAAAGAAAATACAGAACTTGCCAGCCAACTACCATCTGTGATGTAATAGGTGAGTGAAATCACTCTTTGCCATGGAGAAGGAGATATGTTTCTCTTCAACTAGCTTAAGAGCCATGGGCCTCTGTTCAGTCTTCAGTCTACTTCATAATCTACCATTTTCAATTATTTCTTCTGTTTTTTTTTTCCAGAAGATAAATACTCCTTGTTTATGTGTTCCCTATATTATGACTTTCTCTTCTATGCTATACTGTCTATAAGATATATACAGATGGCCAGGAGTTTGGCCTAGTGGTTAAAGTGCTTGCCTAGCATGCATGAAGACCTGGGTTCGATTCCTTGGTACCACATATATAGAAAAAAAGCCAGAAGTGGTGCTGAGGCTCAAGTGGTAGAGTTCTAGCCTTGAGAAAGTCCAAGGACAGTGCTCAGGCCCTGAGCTCAAGCCCAGGACTGGCAAAAAAAAAAAAAAAAAGATATGTACAGATATTTTGGTAGAAAGGCTGTCTATGGTTAATTCTTCAGTGGCCTAGGGCACAAGGCTCCCTTAAATTCTTCCTGAATTGTACTAAATCATAATAAGCAAGACTTTCTAGAACAGTTTCTCAACATGTAGAAGGGACAATTAGACATTTAGTTGATTGTACTGAACAATTTCACTCTATGCATAGGGAAAAATAAATGGGATCCTGACTTTCTATGACAAGAACACCACATTAATGATTTGAAGTGAATATAGTAGATACGAGACAGCTTTTTAACCTTGTGGTAGAAGAAATATTTAGCTGGTTTTCATTACATTCTGAATGATATCCTATAAATAGAGACCAACAACTTTAAAAGACTATGATAAGCTTCTGAGCATAAAGGCTCAAGTAATTAGGGAACCACTTTTTAAACCCATGCTCTGGTTAAAGATGAAGTCATCTTTAGCTTCTTCGCCTCTTGGCTCTACATTTTGTGGATGTGACAAAACAAGAAACACAAGGTAGGTTTATTAAGCTGATGGATGTCACTATAGTAGAATTAGAAGCCTTTATGTTGTAAGTAATACTAGAGAGAAAGTTAACAGATGAGAGTGATAGAATATAAAATATCATCTGAATCTATCAAGGAATTCATACCTTGAGCAAAAAAAACCTTTCAAAATAAAAAAGAAGAAAATGAACAAGTACTAGAAGAGAAATCACACAAAAAAATGGAAAAAAGATTCTCAAACTCATCAATAATCAAAGAAGTTCTGAGCAAGCAATAAGATATCATTTTATATTCATCAAATTAGCCAACATAAAAATCCTGGATACTGTCCATTACTGATGATTAAGGAAGTATACTGGAAGCCTCAGGCATTGTTGATAAAATAATAAAAAAAAATGGAATCACTCTGAAAAGCAATCTGACAGAAGAGCTTCTAGTGAAATCATTATGCAAAACCATTGGCCTGATATACCCACTTGTGGCTGTAAATCTGAGAAATACCCTCAAACTCCATTATGAAACATTGGTAGGAATATTTGTTGCTATGCTATTTAGGTTTCTAGGGAGCTGGAGGATACTCACACACAAAAATACCATATATACATTTAAAATTAAGGTACATATTATGTCTTAGAAAACATATGTGTATTTCCCTCCCTAAATGTGTATTTTGGGAGATTGGGAAAAAGGGAAAAAGAAATGGACCTTGCTTGCACTGAGCTGGGTAGGATGTCATAAACTATTCACATAATCAATTCTATTTGTTAAGTTCAAAGGAAAAATGTATTTGCATATCACAGCAAAAAATTATTTAAATTGTAACTAAGAGAATATAGACACACAAGAAGGGGATTTACAAATGAAAAAGAAATAGTGGTGTAACTGAATCTAAACCCATCTTTCTTTCTCAGATGCCACACAATGCTTACTGAGCTACCTCTACCTGAGAACTTTCACCTTATTCTCCATGCCATGTGTTTCATTTCTTTTCTCTTTTCTCATAAATAGCTTCAACTCCTTTAACATGTAGACCTCTGCTGGCTACCCTATGGGACAAGCTCACCTTTTGAAATGATCTTTCGCCTAGCAGCAAACGAGTACTGTCTTGTGGTTCATTCTAAGTGTCCAGCCCTGATTACAAGTGTATTCATGTTACACAGGGTACAAGTATCAGACAGATGTTTATAAAGCTCTGGAGTCTACTCTCAGGACCTATTGGTTATGACCTATTTGTCTTTAAGTTTGAACATGTCTTCAGTATACCGACCTTTCCTTGACTTTCAAATTATGAATATACATTACTTTCTTTTCCTTAAGGGGAAGGAAATGAGCCCTTCCCCATCCCCCACCCCAGGCCCACTATCATCCCTAACCTAATGTTTTCAAAATCATTAAAACTAGATGACCACATGCTATTGTGGTCCTCTTAGATAATTTTATTTAAACTTTCTGCCACCCCCACACACACTCCCGAATTTCCCCATAGGTAACTGAACAAAGTAACATTAGTTTGGTAAACAGAGAAAATAATATTAGAAAATCTCATTAGCTTGATATGAAGATCTACTGAGAGACCTAGTAAATACTCATTGATATTTTGGCAATTATTGTTGTATACCTCAAGTTTCTGGGTTATACCAGGTTTGCCACACTAAATAAGACATTATCTCTGTCGTCAGGCTGTATGAGTTTACAAAGAATCATCAGTCTGTTATTTAACATTGGGTTTCCATAGACTGAGAGGAAGAGAGCCGAGAGCCATGCATGAGCACTAGGATTCTTTGTCCCCAACCACTATTCACCATGTCAGTTGGGCCAGGCCTTTCAGTGATTCCTATGCACTAAATTGTCATTCCTTTCTTAACTCACAGGCTTCCAGAGGTCCCTTAACTCACAGCCCTCTATACACACAACCTACCCTCTACAATGTCAAACCCAGGAATACAAGAAAGAGAATGGGGAATTTGAGGCCATGTTAAATAAATACGTGCCCCATCTGTACATGCATACAACATCCTTATAGTCTCTGAGATCATGGGTCAACAACTGAAGTTATAATCTGCTCTTTACTGGATTTATGTTAATGTGTCCATGAGGAAAGAGTTGAAATATGGTATGGTGAATTAAGAATTATGAGAAGTTATAAAACTAAATTTGACCCAAGAAAAAGCTGAAGGCAGGCAATCCTGTCAGTTTGTTCTAAATATAATATCATCCATGCAGGGTTCTACCAGTTTAAGATATCCAGGTGGAAATCTGGCACTAAATGTATCAACAACCAAGCTTGTTATTTGCAAAACAAGTTAGTAACTGATACAAAGCAAAGATCATCACAGACAAGAGAGGCAGAAGAGAAGGTAGATTATTGGAGAAAAGATACTGAGTCCAGTACAGACTTGATTGTACAAAGAATGATTCCATTCCTTCTGGACTATTAAACTCTAAAGCATACTATTAACACTGAATCCAATGGACTCTGAATATATTCTGTTCTCTAACCATTAGAGAATAGAATAAGATGGAATAAATAATAATGTGCACAAGAGAGTTATGTTTATGTGGTATCTGTGTTTTGTAGGGATAGTGTATTTGTAAATCTAAGTAATGGAACAAATAAGATCACAGCTTCAAAAGTTGGCCTTTGGATTTTGGTGAATGACATGAGTCTTTGCAGCTAAAATGTTTTTGGTTATTTTTTTTCTAGTTCTGGGGCTTGAACTCAGGGCCTAGGCACAGTCCCTGTGACTTGCAGCTTGAGGCTAACACTCTATAACTTAAGCCATAGCTCTGCTTTGGATTTTTGGTGAGTAATCGGAGGTAAGAATTTCACAGACTTTTCTGTGAATTTCACAGGTTGTCTTTGAACCTCTATCCTCAGATCGCAGCCTTCTGAGTAGTTAGGATTTCAGACATGAGCCACTGATGCCAGATTTGCCTTGTGTATTTAAAGGTATTATAAATATATGTATTTATAAAGCATCTACTTGCCAGCTTTGTAGTGCAAATGCTAGCCTTTGGGAGTATTATTAGCTACTAGATGTCACAGAATGAAATATGCAATCTCTATTATGCAGAAAAGTGGCATTCTTATAGACCAACAGGATGGTCTATCCTTATAGGAAATGCATTCCAGTCCTGGGATTAAAAATGCATTATGAGTTAAGAATTCAGAATTAAGAATAGAATATTTCTAGATCTGAAACAAATTCCATGTCTACTAAAAATTATTTGAGGGCTGGGAGTGTGTTCTAGTGGTAAGTGCTTGATTAGCACGTATGAAGCCCTGGGTTCAATTCCTCTGTATAGACAGGAAAAGCCAGAAATGGTGCTGAGGCTCAACTGGTAGAGTGTTAGCCTTAAGAAAGCCAAGGACTGTGCTCAGGCCCTGAGTTCAAGCCCAGGACTGGCAAAAAATTTATTTAGCATGACTTTGGTCTAGAATCTACTAGGGAGACAGATTTGGTAAGATGGGAGACACCCCCAAATCTACAATTTGTTTCTCTTCTTAATGGGAAACAAATGGCTGAATGTTGCCCTAGAATTCTGGTCTCCCAGTTATGTCTGAGATCCAGATTTTTCTGAAGCTAATATATGTAGTTACTCACTTCTGCCTGAATGTGTTATCCAACCAACTACTAACTCGTCTTACTCCATTGAAATGTCAGTATTAACCTTTGCAGATATTCAAAGGAAAACAACTGACACCTAAATATAAATTACAAATTGCAAAATCTGAAGGGCCTCTGTTTACTTAGAAACATTTCGTGATAAGGCCACTGAACCTCTTACAACTGCATGGGATTCTTTATATCCTTACACAATTTAACTATGTATAATAAGTTCCATAACTGTGATCTTTTTTCTAGGACAATTTTCCTCTTGTTGATTTAGAGCAGATGAAAAGCATACAAAATATAATGACGAACATTCAAGTAAAGGGATAGTTCATGTAAAGGGATTAAGAGTCATAGTCTTGCCTAAATAAATATCATTCATCCAGCCCAACCATACCCAGAGGGAAGGGATTTGCATCAATTCCATCTTTCTGATATCTAAGAAAATTCGTGTGACTAGAGATATTAAATATCTATTCTTTCAGATAAATGGACTCAAATTTTAAAATGCTCTATTTTAAACTATAAAAAGTACACCTCATTTTCTTATTTATTTTATTTCAATTTTCTCTTTTTCTTGATTCATTCCTCCAGTCTCCATCTGTCCTGAGACCCATGTAAACAAGACCCATGTAACTGAGCTTCTGAAGCCTTCTGTTACTGAAAATATATGACAAAAAAAATCTTAAAGAAGTCTCTCTTTTAAAACAGGGTTTTGGGGCCGGCCGGGAGTTTAGGCAAGTGGTAGAGTGCTTGCCTAGTATGCATGAAGACCCGGGTTCCATTCCTCGGTACCATGTGCATAGAAAAAAGCTGAAAGTGGTGCTGAGGCTCAAGTGGTAGAGCTCTAGCCTTAAGAAAGTCCAAGGACAGGGCTCAGCCCCTGAGCTCAAGCCCAGGACTGGCAAAAAAACAAACAAACAAACAGGGTCTTAATGTCTAACCCAGTATCAAAATCCTCCTATAGTCTATTGAATGCTGGGATTATAGGCATTAGCCACCATGGCTGGTTTAGACACTGAGAAATCTTACAGGATCAGAATTAATTCTTCATAAATCATAAGCAAGTGTGAACAATCTATGAGACATTCATTTACCACCAAGGAAGATAGGAGAAATGTAGGTTCAGGAAAGTTTATGATCATCAAAAACAAAACAAATAAAGAAATTCAGCCATAATAGCCAAAACCCATGGTCTTGTGAGTGATGATACCGCATGACAACCATATAATTTTGATTACCCAGAATATATTGAAACTCAATGAAATATGTAGAAATGTGGCTACTTGCAGTTTTTTTCTATGTATGTGGTGCAGAGGATTTGAACCCGGGTCGTCTTGCATGCTAGGCAAGCACTCTACCACTAGGCCAAACTCCTGGCCTACTTGAAACTCTTTATTAGGTGGAACTACAGTTCCCAACAGGGAGTTCAAGAATTAATGAAACCTCCAGTGTGTTGTGATGACCTTTTCAGACTATGCCAGTGTTGACAGAATTAAGGAACTCTTTGGAAACAACAGTAGGACAAGTAAATAGGAAACTGCAAGAGACCAGACTATGCAAAGAGTGAACAAATGCAGTGGTGAAACTCACTAGACACTCTGCTGAAAATGAATGATACAACTTATTGAGTATGAGTGTGAGGGGGAAAACTGGGGGAGAATGAGTGTGATGGGGTCCAAAAAGAAATGAACTCATTACTTACATAACTGTAACTCTGCTATACATCACCTTTATATAACAAAGGAAAAAAATAGAAAGAAATCAGACCATGTATTTAAATCAATTACACTGAGTTTGTTTATATCTTGCCTGATATGATACCTTTACAAAAACTGTCTTGGAAAATGCACATTTTCCTGATCTCTTAAAATTATTTTACACTATTTTTTAAGAGTTACCATAGGGTAGCAATTCATTCAGCTATCTCTTTTGTAAACATTATTCAAGCTTCTTGGTATTAAATAGTTCTGCAAGCATACAAGTATATAAATACACACTTATATCATTTAAATAAATATAAATATATAAAATATTCCAAGAGAGGGCCAAGAGTTTGGCCTAGTGGTAGAGCGTTTGCCTAGCATGCACAAAGACCAGGGTTTGACTCTTCAGTACCACATACATAGAACAAAGCCGGAAGTGGTGCTGTGGTTCAAGTGGTAGAACACTAGCCTTGAAGAAAGCCAAAGGACAGTGCTCAGGCCCTGAGTTCAAACCCCAGGACTGGCAAAAAATTATTTCAAGGGAAAGGCAATATCTTTAAATAAAAATAAGCCAAATACAATGCATGTGTAGAACAAAATTATCCAGATTCTCATATCTTAATGTTTTAATGCTGCAACAGCTCAAAGGAGCCTGTGCAGACAACCACAGTACTTTTGGCTGAATATGGATAACAGAAAATAAGAAATCATGTGACTGCTGGATTTCTTTCCTTATCAGCAAATCTTCTGCAGGTAACTAATCCTCTGTTCATTATTTAGACATGCCATCTAAGAGATTTTTCTTCCCCTTTCTCTGAGTATCTGATTGCATTTATTCTGGCAATTTGACTGCCTTGTCATGATTGGCTGAGTAGGCAAGAATCAATGTCTACAATACATTTCAATCATGTTCTCAGCATAATAACAATCTAAATAAATGAATGCTATAAATGTTTTACATTTGTAAAGAAAATGTTAGAAGTCTGGAGGATTGCTCTGGGTCTTTTTGAAAGTATGAAATTCCTAAATGAAAGCCACTTTTTAAATCAACCTCTGATTTTAGTTTTGAAAAAGCATGCCTCTCCATGTTCCATGCCTAGACTCCTTTTGGTAAATAAAACTTCTAGGTGGATGAGCATTGCTGGTTTTGTCTCTAGAAAGTTCCTTGAATACATTTGAGCCTTGATACCTTGTATTTGATAGCACATACTGCTAGAAAGAAGAAAGCATTGAAGAGGACTTAATGCCAATGCTTGGGGAGCAAAGAATATTTTAAAAGATATTACTGGAGAAAAGAATGGCGGGAGTAACTGGCTCAGAACAGTGTAGAAAATACAGAGAGCATAACTAAGCTGAGTCTCCTGCTTTCATATTATAGATGAAGGGTATTTCTTAAAATTATAGAGGTTAGCCAACTTTTAGCTCCTTTGCATTCTAGTGAGCTACTTCCTTATCCACTGCACGTCCATCCTCATTGCCATTACCAGATCTTTATTACTCTTTTTTATTGTAGTTAGCAACAGTTAACCTGAGATTTGCCCTTTAAGTACATTTCAGAATGTACAGTATGGTACTGCTGATTGCAGGTGTGATATCATGATATTGCGACTGATTTCTAAAACATATTCATCTCGTGTGACTGAAATTGTATACTCATTGAATAATAAAGCTTCGCTTGCACTTCCTCCAGCCTCAAAACCAATGTCATCCACTCTGTTCCTGTCAGTGTCATTATCTTACAGACTTTCATCTAAGTGGCAAGAACCAGTATTTGTCCTATACTGACTTATTTCATTTAGAAATTTTCTCAGGTTTTATGCATGCCGACCCATACAGAAAACCTTTCTTCTTTTGTAAAAGTGGAATACTTTTGCAAATGTTGCATATATGTCACGTTTTCTTTATCCACGTGTCTACTGATGGACAGTCAGGCTGTGCTCGTTGCTTGGCCTTGGTGAACAGTGCAGCAATGAGCATAGGAGTGCAGACATTCCGTCCAGATCCTAACTTCAATGTTTTTAGATAAACACCTAGAAAGCTGCTATATCATGTGGTAGAGTATTCTCCACCACTCTCTTCTTTATCTAGGTAACTATTTATATCCTTCAGTACTTATCCTACTTACCAACTATCACTTGTCACAGAACGTGGATCTGTATGCTACTGAGTCAATTTCTTCACTATGAATGGTCACAGATAGTTCAAACTCAAAATGAGCAGAACCAGGGTCATCAAATATCACACAGGGGGCCCCTTCTGTGTCTGCACCTCAGTCAATGGCTCCACAATGCTGCAGTGTAACCATATATCCATCCTTGCAGTGGCCCAAACCAGAAATGTGAATGTTACTTATCCTCATTATGATGTGGTCATCAGGTTTCTCAGTTAGACCTGTCTGCTTCTCCCCATCCTTCCCCCTCTCCTCTGATTTGGGCCAATGTCATCTCTTACTCTGTTTATTATAGCGTCCCATCTGGTTTCTGATTCTTTCTCTGATATACATCCTCCATTCTGTTGCAAATCATTTCCCTAAGGTGAATTATCAGTTATTTTTGAGCTTTAACTCCTCAATCAGTCTCTACTACCTTAGAATGTAATCCAACCTTATCATGACATTTTTGCCACTCTTGGGGCTTGAACTCAGGGCCTTGACATTGTCCTTCAGTTTTCTCAGGACTAGCATTCTACCATTTGAGACACATCACCACTTCCAGCTTTTTTTGTGTATGTGATACTGAGGAATTGAACCCAGGGCTTGGGGCATGCTAGGCAAGCACTCTACCACTAGGCCATGTTCCTGGCCTCCTTTATCATGACTTGAGATCCTCTATGATCTCTTAACTTTTACAAGTAGTCTCTTTATAATATTACTCTCTGAGATAGATATTGTATTACATAAGATAAAGATAATAAAATTATGAGATAAAATTATAAAGATAATAAAATTTTTATGATGTTGGAAACTCTGTTAGGGTCACACATTAAAACTGAATTCATACTAGAAGTTTGAAAAAAGTAGTCAGAGGTTTGATTTATACTTAGAAGTTTCATTTATGTTTGACCAAGAGGGTATAGATCCTAGAGTTCTACTAAATATTTTTCTCATCTCATACATAGAACAACAAAGTTCAATTTCACTAAAATATTACTTTATGTAAATTATTAGACCACCCTTACTTGTAATTTCAGTTGAGTTCTCCTAAAAGCTTTGCCTGATGAGACATGTGGTGGCCTCTAATGAGGAGGATAATTTCAGGAAGGATGTGAGACAGGAAAGGAAGAAAGAAAAATCAACAGAAGTACTAGTTAGTAAAAATCAGTGGAGGCTCAATTATCCAGGATCTCCTAGAATTGCTTCTTGAAGCATGGGAGACAGAGAACTTTTCAATCATATCCTGGTTTTATTAATTGGGAGTTATCCTTGAGGATACTAATTTCTACAAAATAACAAGCTGTCCATGTGAACCTTAAAGTAGCTGAAGCTTTGTCACCTGAAGTCTGCAGAAAAGCAAAGCTAAAAGCTGGGCATCCAGGACAATTCCCTTCTAGCTTTTTATAAGGTGGAGCTTCTATAGACCTATTTGTTATGGCTAGAGCTGAAATCAGAGATGATAGCCTCAAGACAAATTTGGGTGGCAGAGCCATGTAAGACATCCCTTCTCAGGAAATGAGGATACTATCCAACAATATTTTTAGACTACTGACAAACTCTAAGTATAAGAAATGAACTATAGATTAGCACAAATAAAATTTTCACTGATTTTTCTGTGCAGAAAACAATGGTAATTGAATTACATGTAGATGGTCTTTTTTTTAAAGGAATATAAAACTATTTATTGACCACTGTTCACCATTATTTACAATAAACAATATACAGTTGGGTAACATTCTGATTATTACAAAGTTGTTTTTCTGGCTTTTGTGGAATCAGTAACCCAATACTGAAAATAATTGAGCCTACATGTTAGGAATGAGTTATGGTAAAGAAAAAACATGCAGGTCAACAATTATAAAATTTTGTCTACTCATTTAGGCCAGCAGGTCCTAAATAGTCGAAATCTCTAACCAGTTGATTTTATATTTCCATGAGCAGTCTTAGATAGCTCATGATCTATGAGCTTTTAGTATACAGATTCTAATACTCTGTAAAGGAATGCTCATTACACAAACTTTTAATGAAAGGAAATAAAAATTTATCTTAGTCATCTCATCTGGGTGAGGGAAGCTGTTGATAAGACACATTTCCTTTCAAGACATTTTGCAAATGTATTGCATTTGCTATCTAGGCTGGAGGACCTAAAGTTGAGGCTAGCCTGGCTACCTACTAAGTTCAAGGCCAGCCTGAGCTGCCTAGTGACCCTGTCTTAAACAACAACAAAATAAAACAAGGTCCAGGGATGTAACACAGTGATACATCATTTGCCTACATATGCAAGGCTCTGGGTCTGATGCCCAACACCTCTAAACAAGCAAAATCTCCGAAAGGAAAAACTACCCATGTAAGTATTTTGTTTACACACACACAAACACACAAAAAAATTCAGGATGGTCCTTCAACATAGCAGTTAAAGACAAGTTGTTCTGATTAAGTAATTGCCAGAAAAAGTTGCCTTATTAAAAAAATATATCTGTTCCTGAATACAGAAGAAATATACCATGGTATTAAAGGAAGCAACTACAGAAAGCCTTAATTATATTTGCTCAAAGTAACCAGTGCTATTGAGGGAAAAAAAAACCAAACTCAACAACTCCCAATACTACTTTCAAAACCAACATATAAAACTTGATTTTCATTAGAATGTAGTTGTTTCACACCATTAATTCAAAAACCAAGACTCAGATTTTATATATATGTATAAATATATATAAAAAACAATGCAAACAATTATTGTGCTTCATCTTCTGGACAAGAATGCCACGTTAGTCTCTCGTCCTAAAAAGCAATTACAATCTGAGGACACTTCATATTTGCCTCTTTTGCCAGCACCAAGTCAGCTTCATCTGAATCTTTCCATTTCATGAGAAACATCAGTTCTCCACTGCTGTCTATGGCACCAATGATTCGTTCAGGATCTAGACCTCTAGCAAAGCCCCTTGGTTTGTCAGCAGTATCTCTTTTTTTCTTTGATTTGCTGTCATCAGATTCACTGTCTGATAAAGATTTTCTTTTTGTACCATCCTTTACCAGCTTTTTGAGAATTAAGAAATGCTTCAATTAATTCTGGACAATCTAAATTTTCTTCAGGTTCCCAAATATTATCAGCACTTCCCATTCGCTACACGCCAGTCCAGTACTTTTTCCACAACAAATTCTTCAGGCTCTGCTTCTTCAACTTTTTACTCTTTCCGTTTTGTTTCTTTCCCATTTTTTGCAATGTAGTTTTGTTAGAGGCCATTTTTAATTGTAGACTTGATGAGCTATTACTCAGATGCTCCCGGTCGCGATCGTGCAGCAGCAGCCCTAGATGGTCTTATTAAATGATTCATTCATTACAAATAGTTCTAAGCATTCAGTTGCAAAGCTGAGGCTAATCAATAAATTAGTCTCTGTTGAAAAGGGACAAAATTTTTTATGTCTATGACAATCCATTTATAGAAATGTTAAATATTTAAAACTCTGGGCTCCAAAGTTAATACCATAGAAAAAAGGTTCAAACGGACATTTTCACTTCTGTCTATAGTATACTATACTATACTATACTAATACCCAGAATTGTTCTTAATGATGTTATAGGCCATTAAGAAATACATTGAGATAATCTGTAACTTTCAAAGTGGAAATCTACCATGTGTTTTTGAGACATGAACTCTTAAAATGTGTCTTATACTGAGTACTTGAAATTCATGTTTGTATCTTGGTACTCAAGAAACTGAGATATGGAGGATCACTGTTTGAAGCCAGCTTAGGCAGAAAAGTCTGCCGAACTCCACCTCCAGTTAATCTGGAGGTAGGGCTCAACTGGTATAGAACCAACCATGAGCAATAGCTCCCCGCCCCCAAGTTAGTGTAGTGGCCAGAGTTACGCTTTAACATTGGGATTAAATGAATTTTTTTATTTTCTTTCTTGGGTCAGTTAGAATTTTCTGTATGGTCAATTAGTTCTTATCTATGATTTTTTATGAAGACAGTCATTCACTACACATTTCTAGTCAAGTTAACCATAAAATATTTGTGTTAGCACTTTTAACACAAATGTAGCCCAAGGTAGCTTTTCATTAAAAAACAAAAGTCATATGTAGCTCATTTATGTAGAAAATACTTCATGAAACTATTTTGCTATAACTGAGTTACTTTTTTTTCCATTTGCTAGAGCTGTTAAATACAACTTCGAGGCCAAAGAGCAAAGGTTTGGAGGAAACATGTGGCCAAGAAGCGCTACACAAACTATTTCTAGGAAGAAAGATCTCATTTTCCTTTCCTCAGCGATGTGGACTGAAGAAGGGCCAATCAGGCAGAAATGTGAGAAGAATCACAATCTCTTGATCTTAATTTTGACCTTATAGTGAGAAATATAGCATTTGACATTTCATTTCACCGCATTCTGATAAGGACTAAAGAACTTATAGTTTCTGGATAGACTTATATCATATTCTCCTATTCAGAAGATTTTTCAGGCTGTAGTTGTTCTCTGTATTGTTCATTCTGCACAGATGGAGAATTCCAGAAAGGTACCAGGGAGTTTTCACTTAAGGGAGTTGATGAATCCATTAATCGTTAACTGCTGAAATCTCACCAATCCAATATGAAAAGGAGAAGGTTGCATATAGGCAGAGCTGATATTATCATCAGGCCAATGATACACAATGATAGTATCACTGTGGCCAGCAAAACCCACATCAATCTTTATTTTAATTTTGAGACACTTTCCAGAAATTGCTGAGATTGGCCAACAGCCATTTGAATTGTTAGAACTACAGCTCCTTGTCTTACTCCTCCCCAGAGCTGGCTAAGAAGTGACAGTCTCAGAGTTTCCCCATTTCTGCTGTTCCAAAAGACAAAAAATAACAACAGTCTCTTCCTCTGTGAAGATTTAATTTGCTTTGCCTTAAAATAAAACTGGACATAATAGAAAAGTAAAGAAATAAGAAAGTTGAGTTTCTAGTAATCATAGCCCTTACTCCACAATGCCCATTAATCCACAGAGGTGGTATCTAGTTTCATTTTGCCTTCCTTAAACTGACGATTACCACACATCCCTCATTTCCTGAATTCTACATCAGAGACAGGAATGCACCGTTTTCCTCATTTGACATAGCATGTGTTGGCAAACAAAGCCATAAGACAAGGCTTATCTTTGGGATATAATTTAGCTCCTGTGAACTTCCATATTAGATAATAGAGAAAAGTGGTTTTATTCCCATGATTATATGATCAATAAATACTATGGACTGGAGTGTTTTAGAGTAGACTGTCTTACTCATGGCATTATTGATATTGTTGAGTGAGGAACATGGTAAAATATGTATTATGGGCTGCTTAGCATCATTCCTGGTCTGCTATAAGTTCTCTGGAAAGCTAATTCACCCCTATTGCAGAATGATATCACTGTTCTGAAAAATCTAATGAATGCATAATTACATGCTTATGTATATGATGGTACTGAAAATTTCAATATCAAGAGGGCCATCTCTATGCTAAAAAATATTCCTAACTTCTCTGCCTTACATATATAAATTGACCTGGTTAATGACTAACTATATATACCTTGTTTCAGTAACTGCTGAAATTATTTTAGAAGTTAATATATATATAACATTTCATGAATAGAGCAAAAATGGTATTTAGACATTCAAACAATATCTAAAGGACATGACATTTTTGGAGATATAAGATGACATTTTTTTTACAAACTTCTTATCTGTAAAACCTACATACATAACATTCTACTATTTCTTTGAACTTTATGTCATTTTTCTCCACACATTCCTTTACATATTTTTGAACCCTATTTCTCTTGAGTTTAGAGCATTTATTGGTAAGGAAGATGGATTTTCCTCCAATAAAACAGATAATCTGTTTCTTCATTTTTAAGTTTCTAAGTAACCTTTAAACAATCAAGGCAAAGCTATACCCATGCAAGCCATTTTTAAAAATATATAAGGAAAAAGTATTTTTGTTTCTCGTTTGGAGAATCAAAAGTAAAACTTTGGCAGTGGCTGAGCAAAATGGGGAAAACCCTTATAAATAACAGCCTAGAAAGAGAATAGCAAAGAGGCAGAAAACCTCTTCCGTCGTCATTTCCACATACACCAGTCTACTAGATAAGATGGCCAGCACTGAGACTGAAGATCTCTAGAAAGAACATTGACTGGATGCTACCTAATTAATGGGGAGACTTTTAGTGATCTACTACAGAGGAAAATCCACAAAATGGCATGGCTTAAAACAGAATCAGCTCTTTTATTATTTATATAGTTCCTGGAAATCTATGGAGGACTGAGTTCAGTTGTCCCAGCTCTATCAAGCCAAGCTATCCAATGTCCATACACAAAAATGACATCATCCTTTTAAGCAGATACCATTATGGACAGACACCAAGATACAGTACCTATGTCTACCTGAAGCCTGTGACTCTATGAGCACAGGAGAATGTATATGATAGCCAAGAAAGAAGAAAAGAGGAGGAAAAGTCCTGAATTGCTTTCTGAAGTGATCAGTTTGTGTTCTACCAGTAGATTAAATAGGAAACTAGCATGCAATCTTCATATAGAACCATAGAGAAATTATATAATTTTGTTTGCATATCCAGGTTTCTGATCTGCAAAATCATAGCTAAGCTAGACACCAGTGGCTCACGCCTGTAATCCTAGCTACTCAGGAGACTGAGATCTGAAGATCCTGGCTCAAAGCCAGCCTGGGAAGGAAAAATCCCAGAGACTCTTATCTCCAATAAATCACAAAAAACAACCCAGAAATGGCACTGTGGCTTAAGTGGTAAAGTGCTGGCCTCAGGAGCACCATCAGGCCCAGGGCTCAAGCCTTAAATCTGACAAAAAATAAACAAAAATTAACATATTGCCCTTTTATCACTGTATATTTAGATTGCCCCCATTTTTTTAAGATAGAAATTATGCTGCAGTCACAATTTGTACATGCTAACTAGTATGCATGTCTATTTTCCTAGAAAAAGAGCTGTAAACAATAATTCAACAGTTTTGTCACACAAAAATACTACCCAACAACCAGCCATTCATTGTTTTATTAAAATGAACTACTTTTGTTTGTCCTGTGTGTTTCACTTACACGATGGCTCTTTCGTGAAAAAAAAAAACCCACATTTTTTATGTATCAAATACATCCATTTTATCTGTGTATTTATGCTTGAGACAATCCCAGGAGCCACTTTTTCCTTGATAACTCTGCATTTCTTGAGTACAGTTAATACTGGTAGTCTTATAAATTAGCTAGTGAAAGTCTAAGAGGAATTAGAACAGACTGAACAGCAATCCACAGAGAAGAATATCAACTCTATCATCTTGAAGCTGTGATCTGTACTGTATAGTTATTTTGGATCTTGAGGAAGTTCAATCCTCTACTAACCTCAGGAGTTCTCTGAAAATAATGAAACTGTCTCCCTTATAACCCATTACTTCTATCAATGAATTTTGTAGTAGTTATGAATTGATCTTTTAAATAGGGATTCACAAGGAAAAGTACGATTTATGTTAAGAAAGAGTAAGAAGAGAAGAAAAGGAAACAAAACAAATTAAAATCCCCCTTTTTGCTTCATTTTTGCCAGGCCCATTTATACCTGGGCTGAGAGATGACAGATTACATACTCAGAGGAACTTCACTTACTTGACAGTTACAGTATGATTTGTGACTATCTGTCATGCTTTAGTTCTCAGTTTTTCTGATGCCAAACTATCATTTCAGGTGCCCTAAATATGCTGGATGTCTCTATTTATACTCCATTTTGATGTATAAAGATTGGTACATTGTTATCTTCAGTGTGAATCAAATAAAGTCGGACTGCCCAGGTGAGTATTAATGTTTGTTTGAAGCTCTCAGTCATAGTAGTTTGTGAGGATTTCAGCTACTAATTTCTTCATAATAGAAATTAGATTTTTTTTTGCCAGTCCTGGGCCTTGAGCTCAGGGCCTGAGCACTGTCCTTGGATTTTCTCAAGGCTAGAGCTCTACCACTTAAGCCACAGCACCACTTTTGGCTTTTTTCTATGCATGTGGTACCAAGGAATTGAACCCGGGTCTTCGTGCATACTAGGCAAGCACTCTACCACTAGGCCAAACTCCCAGCCCCCCAAATTTAGCAAAACTAAGGAAAATGTACATCAAAATGTTTTTTTCCTATCCTACCCCCAAGAACATAAAGAATCCAGATGATTTTTATTGCTGAGTCACTGTTTAAGCTTAAAACTTAATGTAAAAAGGTGATAAGAGGTAGGGAAGGATGGTGGGAGGAAAATGAGATCATCAACTCCCTTAAGGACAGGCTTGAGACTGTAGGATTATATGAAATTACATTCTCTTATTCTAAATCAAGACATAGCAAAGACTCAGAAAAATGTTATTCATAGAAAAGAAAAGCAGGACTAGTGAAATAAAGAGAGACCTACATGTGGCAAATTAGTTTTCATCTTATCTTGACTTTGTCAGTTGGCTAATCAAAAGTCAACAGACAAGTGTATGATGGCATCTGTGATAGAAAAACAATAATTTAATGTTTTATTTTTGAAGCTTGGGCTGTACATGAATTTCTAGGAGGCTTCTAGCATTTCACAGTGGTTTAAATAGCATAAGCTTTCAATTGGATTGAACAGACCCAGGAGAACTTTTCTGTTCATATGACTGACTCATTCATAGACCATCTTCAGATCACTGAATAGATGACATTCAGTAGCTATTGTATGTTGAAATATGGAGCATCCACTATGTCCTTAAAATTTACATGGCTGTCACATTAATTCTCATAACAATTTATGACTGATACCAATATCACCTCATTAGAGGTACAGTACATTTTACTAAAGTCATAGGACCTTTAGCTCTGACATTATATATGTGTATTAAAATGCAGTTTGCCTAACTCCCAGTTGTGGTACAATCACTCCTGGTCTGTTTATGTGAAATCAGGTCTTGGGGCCTGGCCCCATCCTTATACTTTTGATTTTCTAGTTCTGTATCCACTTGAGGGCATGTATATGTTTTTTAGTCATAGTTGTACTTACAGTGCATAATATATTGCCAGTATATAATACATGAGCAAGAAACATTTTGATTGAGTAATTTTGCTTCTAATGATAATAAAAGTGAAGAACTTAAAGAATCAGACCACCAAGGTTCAAATGTCGATGCTGATACCCGCTTGCTCTGTGATAACAAAGCAAATATTTTGTCTCTTATCTGTTTGTTGAGAGACAAGAAAGGTTCCTTCATAGTATTGTTGTACAGATTAAATGAGCATTACAATACTCAGGTGCAGGTGAGAGGTCCTACTAATTTGGCCCCAGGTTTTGCTATAGTATTTTTCTCTCTTGGGGGAAAGGAGAGTTCCCTGGGGACTGTGATTAGCACCTTCTACTGGCAGTTACTAAATATTAAGTCTTAACTTCTTCATTAGACTATATTAATAATACAATATTTCATTTTGACAGTAATTAAGACTATGGCACACATTATCAACTCAAAATGCACATCTTTGGGTAAGTACTTCGAAATAGTTAAAGCAAATCATTTACTTATCTGTTAAATAGTGAAGACACTAACATCCCCACAGTCTTGCATGCATAAATTTATCCCCCATAGGAATTCATTTTCTTTTCATAATCCACCTAGGAAGCAGGCTTTATTATACCATTTTGTTGATTAGGAAACAGACCAGGAGGGCAGTTGATTAAACTGCTCAAGAACGCAGAGTCAATAAAGAATTGAGCTCAAGTTTGCATCTGGATTTCTGATTGTGTGTCCTGAGCCCTTTCGACCTTTCCAGGTTGGTAAGGGCCATTCTTTGCCCTGATGTGAAAGCTCTGTGTCACCTAGTGTTTCTCACCTGCTTTACTATATTGTCAATTTCTCATAACACTTTCAATAACCCTGCTTTTTCATAAGCAGTCTTCTCAATGAGACGCACTCCGCAGTCCCCACGCTGAGTAGGGTGGAAAATTTGGCAGCACAGACCAAAGTCGGATTTAGTCAAACATCAATCCACTTGTACAAGTCCTCAGAAAGCAAAACAAATGAACTTCCTTGCCACATCAGAACATTTTACTTCACAGCTTCAATCCTCATTACATTTTACTCTTCTTGTGTAAACATTTAAATATTCTTAGGAATGTGTTTTCTTTTTCTCTGTAAAACACACGAAACAACTGGCTAACCCTCTGGATAGCCTATAGTGGCATGTGAACCATCATTTTGGGTTAAGCACTCTTCTGACCTGGCTTTGGTTGCTGCCAAAAGGAAAGAGAACGAACATTTGTGTCCCTTGACCAGAAAGCTTCTCTTCTCAAATTCAGACAAACCTGCTGTGATGAAATATGTAAAAACAAGGATTTCTATCTTCCAGCCTGGAGAAATGAGAGAAAATGCATCTCCCTTGCTTTACACCACTTCATTTGTATTATTCTGCTCCAGAAACCTCAAGAAACTCACACTGCAAAAACACATTGGTCTTTTACATAGTGGCTCTTAAAGAATCGCTCAAACGCCAGCACTTCATTATTTGCCCAAAATATTTTTTAAACATAAGGGGAAAGTGTGGAAAAGAGGAGTCAAAATACATCTATTCATTTATCATAAGCAAGACCCAAACAAATGCAATAGCTAGTAACATTTTTGCTTGCTCTTAGTTTCCAATAGCTACCATAGGAAGTGCTGATGTAAATTTGGCTAAGTAGCTGTTTCCTACTGGGATGTGATCAAAGCAAAACAAAGCTAGATCACACCAAAGATTTCAGGCACTGCTTCCAATTTTCCCCTAGGAGAATGTTGGTAAGTACTCTGATGGTGAAAGGATTCCCGCAGTGGGTCACAATCACGTAGAAAGTTTCAACGTTCAGAAATCAGAGGTCCCTGGGAATGAAATATTTTAAAATACTTCAAATGTTTCAGAATATGTTAATAAAATAATATATTTTATAAATATTTTATTTGTAGTGATTCAAGTTGAAATCTAGCATCCCTTATTTAAATTTAGTGGCTTTCTTGTTAAGGTATCCATCTATACCATACTCCAACAATGCTTGAGCAGTTGGCTGAAAATTAAAGAAAAACAACAACAACAACAAAAAACAATGTGTCTCTTACCTTCCCACCAGTTAAGAGCCAAATCCAGAAAAATAGGGCTCTGATTGTGCTGTTCCATCTGAGAAAAGCTGTGGCAGGCCAGGAAGGGACAGTCAGAGGACATTTGCTGGATCCATATGTCTGCAGGAAAAATTTGGCACAGAGAGAAGAGTGATGAGAGCCAGTGAGTGATCAGACAACCCAGTGCCCAGGGAAGCTTCTAGGCCTTCAGTAAAGTTACAAGCAATTTTTCACTTTTGTGGAAATGAAAATAGGACTGATCTGAGACGGCATGCTTAAGCACAGGAATACAAACAAATAGAAATAAGAGAAAAGGACAGCCAGGCCCTTGTGGCTCACACCTGTAATCCTAGCTACTCAGGAGGCTGAGATCTAAGGAATGAAGTTCCAGTCCAGCCTGGACAGAAAAGTGTGTAAGACTCTTATCTCCAAATAAACCACCAGAAAACTGGAAGTGGTGCATTGTGGCTCAAGGGATAGAGTAACCTTGAGCTGAAGAGCCCAGAGACAACATCCAGACCCAGAATTCAAGTCCCATGACTGAAAATACAAGAGAGAGAGAGAGAGAGAGAGAGAGAGAGAGAGAGAGAGAGAGAGAGAGAGAGAGAGAGAGAGAGAGAGAAACAGACAGACAGACAGACAGAGACAGAGAGAGAGACAGAGAGAGACAGACAGACTGACACAGACAAAGAGAGAGACAGAGAGAGACAGACAGAGAGACAGAGAGAGAGAGACAGACAGACAGACAGAGAGACAGACGGGGGGGGGGAGGGAAAGAGGAAGAGACAGAGAGACACAGAGAAAGGCAGAGAGAAAAGGATATCCGAAATTCACACAAACCTTGAAGCAGGCTTTTATAAAGATATATTTCTGACTCTTCCAAAACTCCAAGGGACAGGAAGCCTGACTTAAATCCAGCAAGACTTAACTACATTATCCAGAAATAGAAAAATAATCATTTTACATGAAATTATTTCCAATACTATGTGATAACCTTATTATGATTTCCACAAATGTTATCCTCCCATGATGCTTTAATTAAACCAAGTTTACATACAATGCCTCTAACTTTCTTTTGTTTAGTTACTAGCATTATAATAATGTTACTTTGTAATCCTTTCATTATGAATGATATGAAAGATTAACTAAGGTTTTTTGTAACTTTGGTTAACCACTCACTACTTTTGGAGCTTCTGTTATGAACATTTTGATTTTAAATGAAAGTCATTCAGAGAAACTTCTGCAATGTTCTCATACATGAATTGAGAACTGTTGACCTTAATGACTGAATCCCATCCAAGAAACTACCAGATGAATCTCATTAAAGAACACTACCAGAAAAGAGAATCAGTAGAGAAAGGTCTGAGGGAATACAGAAAAAGATTCATTTTTTTAATAGAAAATTGGAGATACATAGCAATGTGGGAACGGCGCGCAGTGCTGAAAAGGGAAAGTATTATTTGAAGGAAGATACCATACGAGGCCACATATGTGTTGTCAGTGAATTCTGAAAAACATATCTTTTACCAAGGCTTTGAGACAAACTAGACAAATTTAAGGAGATTATAATGTGTTTATGTTTTTGTGACCAACCAAAGTTAGGCTGGCCAGGTTCACAGATGGAGTTGCTCCAACTGAAGAGAAGTTCCAGGGAAAATCAAGGTACTGGCATTTCTCCAGGTTACTCTGGTTACTGAGTCCTTATGAACCTTAATGATTTTTATAATAATAAGACTACATGAAAATGCAATACATTTTGGTTATAGGGAAGGAGTAAGGAGGAGGCGGTGCACGGCGAAGGCTGAGATGATAAGATAAGAAGCTTAGGTGATCTACCCAGAGCACTGTTTACTGTGAGGGTATGACAAGTGCTGTAGCCTTACTTCCTTCAGTTTGTACACATCCTACATGGAGATCTGACAGCTTGTTCAGGAGAAGTGAGGGACAGTCATAAATTCTGTGTTTCTAGGACAGTTCATAGATGACATGCTCCAGACTTCTTGTTTCTCCATATGACATTAAGGGTTAGTGGAGTGCATATTCACAAACGCATCTCAGCTGTTCTAGAAAACCCTGGAAATGGGAAACAGTGGGAATCTTTCTCTCAGTGACTTTTGAGTTGGCTTGACAATTAGGTGACTCACTAGTTCCTTCATCTTTATCACCATCAAACTTATCCAAATGGATTAGTTAGAAAAGATAGATCCAGGGACTAAATGGAAATACAATCTACTGGATAAAACAATAACAAAAAGAACAATAATAATAATTTTAGGGGCCAGGAGTTTGGCCTATGGTAGAGTGCTTACCTAGCATGCACGAAGACCTGGGTTTGATTTCTTGGTACCACATACTTAGAAAAAGTAGGAAGTGGTGCTGAGGATCAAGCGATAGAGCTCTAGCCTTGACAAAAATCCAAGGACAGTGCTCAGGCCCTGCACATAAGCCCAGGACTGGCAAAAAAATAATAATAATAATTTTACCTACACTACAAAGAAGACACAGTTTGATGTCTTAAGAGTAAAGTGGCTTATTAAAGCTTTTCTACCCATAAGAACCCTATGGCTTAGGACAGAGATTCTTATACTCAGAGAAACTATATAATAAAGTTTAATGTTGCCTTCTGTGATAAAAAAAAGTGGACATCATAGAGTGACATCTATAATTTCCTTATTAGTGAAAATCACAGATATTTTCATGTTATACTACTATTAAAATACCTCTCTACAGATCACAGAGGTTAATTACTAGTTTGAAATTCGCATTCACTATTTTGTGTCACTATGTCTCACATGATTTCAGCCTCTCTACCCAGAAATGCTCTTGTATGTGAATAATGATAGGGCTGTTATAAATCTTGTATTGATTAGATAATTTATTGTTAGAGTGTGTATAAAATGCTGTGATTTCAGCTTCCACATTTCTCTCTAATGTTGTTCTCTTTCTATAATTTCTTATTAGTCTATATGTAAAAGAGTCAGAGCCAATCCTTAGTACTCTTGTTTAACTCAGTTACAACAACCTTCATACTCACATTTTGAAAACTAAAACTAGAATGTTTGCCTAAGATATAAAAGTTTCTGATCTAATCCCTACTTTTGCAAATTTTTTTAAATGGGATAACTGAGATTAACTTGATTATACATTACCTTTTCTTTTTTACCTTGAATGAATTTACAAAATATAAATGTGGTTTTGGTTTTGGCATGCTGATATCAGTATATCACAATTTTTAATAATTTTCCTTGTAATACTAAGCATTTCATTTTATGCTTTAGAATGTTATTTTAAGTTTATTCACCACTCAAAAAATTCTATGAATTAGAAAATGTTATAAATACATATTTGAGAAGTATCATCAAAAATCACTTTTTACAGAGACATAAATTCATTAATTGGGGGTCTCAAAAGCTCTTCTTTCAAAATTCACAGAAAACAGACTCTAAGGCATTCATTTCTTATCCATGGTGTTTAGAGTTATCAAATGTTGAAGGAGTCATTCCAATGGGCCTGTTTATTTATTCATTCAACAATGGTTTATTTGTACCTATAACATTGTAGGAACAGTTCTAGCTGCTGGAGATTTAACCATAGCGAAGTAAAAAAAAAAACACTGCAAGAATGTAGCCCTCCTGAACTTGACTGAGTCATTTTTTTGTCCCCAGCAGAAAGGACTATTAGGAACTTAAAAAAGAATAAGAAAGCTGGAAATGGACTGAAACAGACTTCTGACTTCATTCAGTAAATAAGATAATCAGATAATTACCCAACAACAAAATATCAAAGCAACTGTAATTAATGGCTTTCTTCATTCCACATATGATACTGAAAAGAAGATGATTGTATCATTTTAGTCCTTCTCAATGAATTTATAATTATTTGAAGTGAGTAGAACACCGGAATCAGAACATTACTATAGTAAGGCCCTCTATTTGCAGTAAATTTATGACAGATTTGTGATTTAGTATTACTATTTAATCCATATTCTCTGAGTTTCTTTTCAGTGACCATGTAAACATCTGTCCACTGACCAGATGATGATATAGAAAAAATTGGAAAAATGTCCAAGGAAAATAGTTTGAAGTTATGGTATACGGCCCAGAACTTCAAAACCTTAGACACTATTGATTTGCCTTGGAGCCTCCAGAGAAGTGTTTTGTAAGTATTTTGCCACTGTTTCAAGGGACTTATATAGCCCACCTCTCTGCTATTATGGGATGGCCATTTCCTCCAGGTATGTGACCAAGACAACTTTACTGATATCCTCTGCCACGAGCTTGATGATACATTACCTATCTGCACTTCAGGTCCTTGACAAAAAGAGACAACTCTGTCTGTTGTGTAACTACTTGTTAAAAGCCTCATCATAAGGGTTAACAAGAGTTTGTGCACCAAAATAAATACCTGAAGGACATACAACTAAATCTCCAGTTATTATCAGTACTTTCTTTGGACTCAAACAAAGGTAAGAGCAACCATGCTTGGAGCAAAGCACTTCTTCCATATCATTATACTATGCTGGTTAATTGTGTGTTTAAAATAATGTCTGGTTGAGCTAGAAACTAATTTCATCTTGACGATGAAGGACCAAGAAGTAAAATGATTAGACTGAGGTCTCAAGGTCAGTGAGGTGACTAGAATTCACTGCAGTCTATCTGATCCTAAAGGAAGTAACCTGTATCATCATAATTAAATATTCCATAGGGGAAAACTACTCACTGAAGATATATTACTTATATAGGTTAAGAATTATTTTTACTTAAATATATTTTCATATTACTTTATTAGATGTCATTATAGTATGCTGTAAGAAACTTCTACACAAACGGGCAGTGTTCATCAGAGTTATGACGAAAAAGAAATATCCAGTTCCTTGCCAAAAATGCATGAGATCCTTGTGAATAACTTATTAGTTTTTTAAATGTCTAGGTCACTGATTCTGTTTTCTTCTTGCTTTCCTCATTTAGAACCTCACAGACAATTGACAAGCAGCCTTAACACCTATACGTGTATATTTATGCATATCATTTTATATTCTAGATTTATTGTTTTCCTAACCATACTTTCTCTTTGCCCCATTTCTCTTATTTACTTTTTTAGTTACTCTTGTTGCATATATTTTAGAAATACTCATATCCTTGCTGAAGATAAGCAAGATATGCCAAGAAAGTAATTGTAATACATTCGATATGATGTATTTATCAATTTATCAATATTTTTAATATATTTTTATTGTAATTAATAGAAGGGTTACATAATATTAGCCAGATAGAAGGTGCATTAATTCACATACATAGATACCCTTTCTCATGTCTTGGTCCCCATTTCCCTCCCCTCGATCCCCACCCCTCATCTTGTTTTCCCCCTTCCCTATCCAATTTCAAATAACCAAATACAAATATATCCAATATATCAGATAACAAAGTGAGATACTGTAACAATATGAGATAACCAAGGGACAGCAAAAGAGATGAGAGATAACATAGTACATTTAGGACAAAAATCAGTCATTATATGGCTTTTGTTTCTATATCCTAGAAGTCCTTTCATTTAGCATCATACTATATGGCCTTATGTATCTAGGTTTTGCTCTATTGCAAATCTCTGCTATGAGAGCCCAAGGTTTCTACTGATTATGACAAATGAGGGAAACCATTGAGCCTATGTTCCTTTGAGTCTGGCTTACTTCACTTAATATGATTTTTTCTAAGTCTTTCCATTTCCTAACAAATGGGGCGATGTCATTCTTTCTGATAGCTGCACAGAATTCCATTGTGTATAAATACCACATTTTGTTGATCCACTCATCAGCTGAGGGACATCCGGGTTGGTTCCATATCTTTGCTATGGTAAATAGTGCTGCAATGAACATCATTGTGCTGGTGGATTTAGTATGTCCTTGTTTCTGGAAAATTGGGTAGATGCCTAGTAATGGAATTGCTGGGTCATAGGGGAGCTCTATGTTTAGCCTTTTGAGGAACTGCCATACTGCTTTCCATAGTGGTTGAATGAGTTTGCACTCCCACCAAGGGTGTAGTAGTGATCCCTCCTGGCCACATCCCCTTCAGTATCTGTTGTTATTAGTTTTCTTGATCCTGGCCATTCTAACTGCAGTGAGGTGGAATCTTAGAGTTGTTTTGATTTGCATTTCTTTTATGACCAGAGATGTTGAGCATTTCTTCATGTGTCTATAAGCCATTTTTGTTTCTTCTTCAGAGAAGACTCTCCTTAAGTCTTTGGCCCATCTTTTAATAGGATGGTTGTTACTTTGGAGATTAGTGTTGCATTTCCTCATGTGTCTATAGGCCATTTTTGTTTCTTCTTCAGAGAAGACTCTTTTTAAGTCTTTGGCCCGTCTTTTAATGGGATGGTTGTTTCTTTGGAGATTAGTTTTGGAGTGATTCAATTTTTTGAGTTGTTGACATATTTTAGATATGAGGCTTTTGTCCGTTATATGGTTGATGAAGATCTTCTCTCATTTGGTAGGCTTCCTAATTAATTTACTAGCTATGTCCATTGCCATACAAAAGCTCTGCAGTTTAATGCAGTCCCACTTATCCAGCCTTTCTCTTATTTGCTGTGATTCTTGGTCCTTATTAAGAAAGTTTTGACCTGTGCCAAGGAGGCCTAGTGTACCTCCTATTCCTTCTTGTAAAGTTTTCAGTGTGTCAGCTTTTACCTCCAGGTCTTTGATCCATTTCAAATTAATTCTAGTGCAGGGTGACAAAGAAGGATCCAGCTTTAGTTTTCTGCAGGTGCTTAACCAGTTCTGCCAGCACCACTTGTTGAAGAGGCTATCTTTCTTCCATTCTATTTTTTTGGCTCCCTTGTCAAAGATTAGGTGGCCATACGTCTGTGGTTTAATATCTGGGTTCTCAGTTCTATTCCATTGGTCTTCAGTCCTGTTCTTGTACCAGTACCAAGCTGTTTTGATAATTATAGCTCTGTAATAGAGTCTAAAGTTTGGGATTGAAATTCTTCCAGCGCTGTTCTTTTGGCTAAGAAGTGTTTTCGCTATATGGGGTCTTTCATTATTCCATATAAAATTTTGGATTGCTTCTTCTATTTCTTTAAAGAATGATATTGGGATATTGATGGGTATTGCGTTGAATTTGTAGATAGCCCTTGGCAAGACTGTCATTTTCACGATGTTGATTCTTCCAATCCAGGAGCATGGGAGGTTTTTCCATTTCCTCAGTTCTGCTTTAATTTCCTTTTTCAGGATTTTAAAGTTTTCATCAAAAAGGTCCTTTACATTCTTAGTTAAGATAATTCGTACATACTTTATTTTCTTTGAGGCTATTGTGAAAGGAGTTTCTTTCCTGATTGGTGCCTCATTCCTCTCACTGTTGGCGTAGAGGAAGGCAGTTGATTTTTGAGGGTTAATTTTATAGCCTGCTACCCTTCCAAAGTTTTGAATCAGCAAAAGGAGCTTGGGAGTAGAGTCTATAGGATTCTTTAAATACAGAATCATGTCATCTGCAAAGAGGGAGAGTTTTACTTCCTCTTTCCCTATTTGGATCCCCTTTATGCTTGCTTCTTGCCTTATTGCTCTGGCTAGGATTTCTCATACTATGTTAAAGAGGAGTGGAGAGAGTGGGCATCCTTGTCTCTTTGTGATTTTAGAAGAAATGGCCTTAGCTTTTCTCCATTAAGTACAGTACTAGTTGTGGGTTTGTCATACACAGCTTTTATTATACTGAGTAATGTTCCATGGATTCCTAGTTTCTCCAGAGCTTTTAACATAAAGGGGTGTTGGATGTTGTCAAATGCCTTTTCTGCATCTATTGAGAGAATCATGTGATTTTTGACCCTGCTCCTGTTGATGTGTTGAATTATATTAATTGATTTGCGTATGTTGAACCAGCTTTGCCTCCCTGTGATGAATCCTGTTTGATCATAGTGTATGATTGTTTTGATGAGTTGTTGTAGATGGTTGGCCAGTATTTTGTTGAGAAGTTTTGCATCGATGTTCATCAAAGAAATGGGTGTATAATTCTCTGTCTTTGATGAATCTCTATCTGGTTTGGGGATGAGGGTTATACTGGCTTCATAGAATGAGTTTGGTAAAGAACCTTCATTTTCATTTTCGTTGAAGAGCTTGAGGAGTATTGGTGTGAGCTCTGCTTTGAAGACTTTATAGAATTCAGCTGTGAATCCATCTGGCCCTGGGCTTTTCTTAGGTGGAAGGTCTCTTATTGCCATTTCTATTTCAGTGCTTGAAATAGGCCTGTTTAGTTGGGTTAGTTCTTCTTGTTTCAGTGTGGGTATGTTAATATTGGCTAGGAAGTCATCCATTTCTTCCAGAATCTCAAATTTGTTGGCATAAGGTTTGAAAAGTATTCCCTCATGATGCTCTGGATCTTGCTAATTTCTGTCGTGATATTACCATTTTTATCTGTGATTTTGTTTATTTCAGTATGCTCTCTTATTTTTTTGGTAAGATTTGCTAATTTTGTTAATTCTTTCAAAGAACCAACTCCTTGTTTTGTTGATTCTTTCTATAGTTTTTTTGGACTCCAATTCATTTAATTCTGCTTTGATTTTAATAATTTGCTTCCTTCTACTGGGGTTAGGGT
The DNA here is from genome assembly GCF_031878675.1 of Megascapheus bottae. Classification (NCBI taxonomy): domain Eukaryota; kingdom Metazoa; phylum Chordata; class Mammalia; order Rodentia; family Geomyidae; genus Megascapheus; species Megascapheus bottae. Next base: position 30,136,661 of record NC_143517.1, on the reverse strand, counting down.
TGGTTTGTTGCTCTTTTTCCAGGAGCTTAAGGTGACACATTAAATTGTTGGTTTGAGATTTTTCTAATTTGTTATTGTAGGCACTCAGAGCTATAAATTTTCCTCTGAGTACTGCCTTTGCCGTGTCCCAAAGGAGCTGGTATTTTGTGTACTTCTTTTTGTTAAATTTCATAAACTGTTGGATTTCTGTTCTGATCTCTTCAATGACCCATTGGTGATTCAACAATGTGTTATTCAATCTCCATGAGTTACAGGGTTTTCATTGGTAGAGATGGGTGTTCAGTTCCAGTTTGATGCCCTTGTGGTCTGAGAGAGTGTAGGTAATAATTTCAGTGTTTTTGAATCTGCCCAGGTTTGTTTTATGCCCTAAAATGTGGTTTATTTTGGAAAATGTTCAATGTGCTGCTGAAAAAAAATGTATATTGTGTTGTTGTTGGGTAGAATATTCTGCAGATGTCTGTTAGATCTAGTTGGTCTATACAGTTGTTCAATTCTAAGGTTTCTCTGTTGAGTTTTTGCCTGGTTGATCTGTCCATAGGTGAGAGTGGTGTGTTAAAGTCACCAACAATCACTGTGTTTTGGTCTATTTATGGTTTCAGTGAAAGCAATGTTTGCTTGATGAAGTTCGGAGCTCCAGGATTCGGTGTGTAGATATTTAGGATGGTTATGTCCTCCTGGAGGAAAGATCCCTTTAGTAGTATGTAGTAACCTTCTTTGTCTTTTCTCACTAATTTTAGTTTGAAATCTATTTTATCTGATATGAGGATGGCACTCCAGCCTGTTTATGGGGGCCGTTAGCTTGATAAACTTTCTTCTAACCTCTCACTTTCAAAAAATGTTTTTTTGGGTAACATGTGTCTCTTGAAGACAGCAGAACGATGGATCTTGCTTTTTGATTCAACTAGACAGTCTATGTCATTTAATTGGAGAGTTAAATCCATTGATATTGAGAGTCACGATTGAGAAATATTTATTAGTTCCTGCCATTTTTAAAAGCTTTCATTAGTCTTGACAGTTCTTGTGGTACTTAGATGGTATGAGTTTTAGGTGCCATTTCTTTCTCTGTATTACATTTGTGTTGGTTTTCAATGTGTAGAACATCTTTGAGAATTTTCTGTAATGTTGGTTTGGTTGCTACATAATGTTGCAGCTTTTCCCTGGAATGGAATGTTTTTATTTTTCCCTCAGTTATGAAGGAGAGCTTAGCTGGGTACAGTATTCTTGGCTGGTAGTTATTTGACTCCAGGGCATGGTATATATCATTCCAATCTCTTCTTGCTTGCATGGTCTCTGCTGAGAAATCTGGGGTTATTCTGATTGGTTTGCCTTTATAGGTGATTGTTCTCTTCTCCCTGGCTGCTTTTAGGATCCTTTCTTTGGTCTCTGTTCGTGTAGTTCAGATTATAATGTGGCGGTGGGAGGTCCTTTTCTGGTTAGGTCTGTTTGGGGTTCTAAAAGCTTCTTGTATCTGGATGGGCCTGCCCTTTTGGATATTTGGGAAGTTCTCTGAGATGGTTCCCTAAAGTATATTTCCAATACCATTGACCTCTTTCTCCAGACCCTCCTCAATATCAATTAGCTTTAAATTAGGCTTCCTAATTGTATCTTGGACCTCCTGTAGCGTTTTTTTCATATTTCCTAGATTTGAATTGACTCATTTTCTGTTCTTTCTCTATAACAACTAAATTATCTTCAACCCTGGAAATTCTCTCTTCTGCATTGTCTAACCTGCTATCAAAGCTTTCTACTTTATTCTTCATCTCCCTTGCTTCTAAATGCTCATTTTTGATGCCTTGCATCTCTCCTTTTTGATCATGTATGGATTCCTTTAGCTCCTTGATTTCCATTTGAGTGGTTAGCTCAGTAGCTTTATTCTCTTTGTACATTTGTTGGAGTTCGGTCACCATTTTGTTTGTGGATTCTATGAATTCGTCCATTTTTCTTTGTAAAACCTTTATTATGGCCTCCTTTATGGCTTCTCCTTTTTCACATATCACCTTGTTTATGGTTTCCTCTTGTTTAGTTATGGCGTCCTCTCTTATCTCTTTCTTTATGTTTTCACACTTTTCATTAATGATGTTTATCAGTTGCATTTGTATAGCACTTGGAAGACTCTCCTCCAGATTTGCCACTGACTGCTCCATTGCCTGTTTATGTTGGGTGGGAGATTCTATTTCTTGATTTGACATTTTTCTTGAGTTTCTTGTTCTGCCCATTTGAAGATGGGAGCAAGATTAATAGTGAACAAGATTATAATTTTTCAGATATAACCAACCCAGACCTTTGTAGTTGGCTGACAATAGATGTTCGCTCTTTTAGATTGGTAATACCACTCTCTTTCTTTTTGTGTATTTACATAGAAATCTAATACAACCACAGATTACCGATTTATGACCAAAACAATAAGCCCCTCAATCCAATCTCTGTTGTATTTAAATCCCTCTGGACCTAGAGTATAATTGAACACCTAGATACACAGTATTTCTCAACAACCATCAAATGTAAATCCATGCGTTATAAGAGTTGAAGGATGAACAGAGGACCAGAGATAGAAAAATAATATAAAAGACGACAAGGGAAGTAGGAAAAGAATACTGCAGGAGTGTAAGATTATTATAGTAATCAATAAAAGGTATCGCGGAAGGATAACTGACCTAAGGTGATAGACAGGTAGAGTATTTGAGTAGAAAGTTTAGATAAACTTAGATAAAACTTAAGAAAATAAGAAGACTATATAGAGAAAAGAGGGAGGTAGATATAGGAAATTTCAATGATACAAATTTTTAAAAGAAAAAAGAAACAAAACAACAACAAAAGAAAACAGAACACACACACACACACACACACACATACACACACAAAGAAAAAAAAAGAAAAAGTGAGGGGAGATTCCTCACTATTTTGAGTTCTTACCCAAGAGATACTAGGATTGAGAACCAGGAGTTTAAAAAGCAGGTGACTGTATTAATAGAGATATCATTTTTATTTAGACTGTACCCAGAGCTGTCACTATGTTTCTATGAACGACCACAGTGACAGAAGGAATGCGGGAAAAGAGAGGTGAAAAAAATTTTTAAAAAGGAATGAATCATAATATTAGAAAAAAAAAGGTGTAGGTAAAATGACAAAGAGAAAATAAGAACACCTACAAATGCAAATGAAAAGGGGTAGAAGAACAAAAAAAAAGGGTATTTTTCAGTTTTGTTTTGCTTTTTTTGCAGGATAGGAAACTTGTGTCTCCACTAAATTCGGGATCCAAACACTTCACAAAGTCTTTTTCTCTTGTGATTTGGCTTTGTGGTTTTTCAGATCAGATTGCTTGATTGGTAAAACAAAGTTGAAAGATCTGTGGGTGGCTTTGTTTACCAGGTCTGTGGCCAGCCCAGGGGACGGACTTCAGCAGCGCTGGGGGCAGATTTTGGGCTAAGAGATCTCTGGGAAATCCTTTGCCAGTTAGAAAGATGGCGCTGCCAGCACCACCTCTCAGGCTCCAATTGCTTCGGCCGGGTCTTTGCCAGCAGTCAATATGGCGCTGCTCTCAGCTTGTGGAGGAGGGGCTCCCTCCCAATGCCCTTCCACGAGCAGAAGTGGAAACTTCTCGGAGGTAGTCACAAATTGCTGGATTCTCCGGTTCCTTGAAGCTGGCAGGTCCGTGCCCGGCCGGGTATCGGCTCTGGGCTCATGCAGGCTCTGTGTGGCTCTGTCTGCAGCCGGCGGGTCTGTGGCTCTGAGAAGCGCCGTCTGCTCCACAGCTGGTGGGGCTCCATGCTGTCTTCTTGCGTGGGTATTCTGCCTTTTTCCTCTCTGACTGAGATCTCTGTGGCACTAAAGCTTACATAGGATCAATTTTTGGTAAAAACAAAAACAAAAACAAAACTGTCCCCTGCGCTGCCAGAATTTGAATCTTGGCGGGAGCTCAGTAGTCTCACGCTGAACCACCGCCATCTTCCACCAATCGCTCAATTTATCAATATTAGTTTATTAGTTCTTATTATATTACCAGACCTATTCTTAGCACTTCATATTGAAATCTCAAAAACACCTTAACCAAGGTTTCACTATCCAAACAATGTCTGGCCTAAAAAATAAATTTCAGATTCATAGGAGTATCTTGGCTCTGACACTCTGCTTCTTCTACATGACATACAATAACCTTTTCACATACATTTTAAGTAGATTAAATATTCATCACCAGTTTGAATAGTTTAGTGTTGTATAAGACATGCATAAGAGTTACAACCAAATCACACTTATGAATAAATTTCCAGCAAAGCAAAACTTGAATGGGTTCTTCAATACCTTATAGACATTCATCAGTGCTCAAAAACACTTTTCTCATGAAAATGGTACTCTAGCATTCCTAGGCCTGGAAACTGGAATAGAATATATTTGATATAGTTGTTTCCATAGTGTAGTGGTTATCACGTTCGCCTCGAAATATATTTGATATAAAATTTTCCATTAAATGAAAATGAAGTGCATTAGTAGAATCTAAATACAGCACAGTGCTGCCTATTATAACTGCTAATCCTATTCCACAGAGAAATGAAGAGATGTCTAGGAGATTTAGTCAAGAGTACACAAAACAGACATGTATAATCCAATTTCACTATCTAGAGTCAGAATACATCTCACTCACAGAGTGTTCTGGCCACCTTTAAGAAGGTGAATTAATTATTAAACAATTTCTGCAAAACTACTTAAGTTAGCATTTCTCCTCTACCCCTAACAGGAATGATGCAAGCAAATGCATCAGAGTGCAATTAGAGCATCAATCGATTTTAATTATTGACTGTACCTCAACAAAGTTATGGGCTTAGGCTTTGTTTTCCCAGCTAACTTTTATTCTATTTACAAAGTCAAATTAATTACAGATTTTAATTTTTTCTAGTTTCCATCACATATGGAACTATGTTCTTTTTTCATATATTTTTTTATTTTAATTAATAGAATGCTTATATTATATTCGCCAGATAGAAGGTGCATTACTTCACAAACACTGATAACCTTTCTCTTTAAATTTTTGACAACTAGTTGTGAAATTTGTTTTAATTTTCTTTTCAGCACAGTAGCTATTAGTCACTGTTTCATGAATAGACACTCTTTTAATTATAAGCATTGCTAGTTCATAGTTATCTTCAACCAAGATTGTTCTTTAAATCTATGAGGAGAAAACAAAGTGTCTAAAGTGGGAAAGGACAAAGGAAAAAATAAGCTAATATCAGAAGTATTGATTATCCATGCATATTTTTCATAGTTTTTAAATATGTTGACTTTGCAGTTGCTTGCTACCATAACTTTAAAATCATATACATGATGTCTTATTAATATTAATAAGAAACCTAAGATATGTTTGTGGAGTAACCTAATTAAAGTTGTTTTCTTTTTATTTTGATGGGCAAAGTCCTATATCAGGTTACAAGCCCTAACCTTCCACTTGGAAGATTTTACTAAAGACGTGAACTTGCATTTGCTTATCTCTTTGAAAGAAGAATTTTTCTCACCAGAATGTGTTTCAACAGTATTCCTTGCTGCTTTTTCTTTGGGGAAAAACTGGCAGGTGAGAGTATTCTCACTTCCTAACCAACTAACTCCCTGAGGCTGCTATGTCTCAATAACGTCACTGAAACCACTGAGAAACTACAGACAAAGAATTTGCTAGGCAAGCTGAAGCTTTCTCTCTGGCCCAGAGTTAGGAAATGCATCCTGTTTGCAGCTATTGGGAACTGCTGAGACAGCAGTAACTCTTCTTGCACAGATGGAAACTTGAAAGATGTATTAGACAACATGTCCAAACCAACCCACAAGCCCAGGCTCATGAGTCCACGTGGGCATGACAGAAACAGCCAACGTGCTACCAGACTTTGTCACTGTCTTTTGTCTTTTAGAGGAAGACAATAGAAAAGAAAATCACAACCAAATCTAAGCAAAAGGTACATCTCCTAACTGGAAAAAGATAGCTTACTCTAAACCAAGTAGTCAGTATAAAATATGTCCATTGGAATAAGCAATGTCTAGCTCATGTAGGAAGATATTCTTAAAAAAAACTTCCCAGTGTTTTCTCCATGGATCTTTATATCGTAAATCACTAATAAAAACAAGTAGCTTCACATTAGAGCACAGGATATAACTAATCCAATTCCTGTCAGTAGCTAACTGTGTACTCATGCCCAGAGGAAGTAAAAAAAAAAAAAGAGTTCACCTTCATTTACATGAAGCTTTAGACTCTATCCTATTTAGCATACATTGCAATATGCCAGGGAAATAAGTTGCCTAGAATCCACTGACTGAAGAATGAGATCTGTTCATTCCTTCACTCTTTCTGTCAGTCATGCAGTCATTCAACAAGCATGCTTTGGGCAGAGTATTTGGTGTAATCCTCATTTGCAATGTCACCAGCCAGACCCAGCAAGGATTTGTAAAGGTGTGAGGGATGGAGGAAATTCAAGGTGGGAAAGTGAGAAGACAAAAAAAAAAAACAATAAAGAAGGAAAAACTGAGGAGAAAATAGGAGCGGGAGGGGGGGATATGTATCCAATGGATGCAGCTTGCTATCTAGGCTTGCTTCCTGCGTATGGTTTTGTTGACTAAGATGGAAGGGATAGAATGGTTAAGAGATAGGTAAATAAATGGTAAGGGAAGGGCAGGAAAGGCATACCCTAGAGCTCTCTACTCACACTCAGTCTTGGGATCATTCTTATTTCCCATCCTATCTAGATAGAGAGCCACAGGTTCCCTTATACCAGTGCTGACAGACAACCCTTGTGTTGTATAACCATTCAGGATGAAGTAGGAGAAGATGGGACTGGAGCAGAGACAGAAATGTACAATAGTGTGCCATAAAGTCTGAGCGGAGGCAGAAGGTTTAGCATCCATGATGTCATAGGGAGGGCATGAGTTTAAGTTTTCTTGTCAGAGTAAGAAGGAGGCATAGTGTTAAATGGTTTCCTGTACCCTAGCATTGCATTGTTCTAGCGTTATCTCTGCACACTACAAACAGTCAACATGGCGGAGAGGTTTATGAGTATCTGTGGAGTTCAGACTACCAGATGAGTGATTATTTCTATGGGAAAATGCTTTCTGGATTCCACACAAAACCTACACAATTTACTACAATTTATTTAAACCTGGATACTGGCTTCTGGGCTAGGATCCCCCTCCTCCAGGGAAGTAGGAATTAGACAAGATTTGGGAAGGTGGATGGTGGAAAACAAAGGCTTAGGTGTCTCCACATCCTCATCTGGCCATGTTAATGGAATGACTGGTGATATAACAGGAAATCTGACGCAAAGCCCCTGAAGTTCATAGAAAATGACAGCCCAAGTCTGACCCATCCAAGGTAAAGCACTCACCTAGTGGGAAATTTGCTGATATCGAACTCCATTTCTCTGAGTTAATGACACAAAACCAGATTTTCCAGGACTGAGCACTCATGTCAATAAAAAGGCTTCTATGTCAGGACCCTCAGCACAATCCTTTTAAAGTCTTCTGGCTCTCGCATCTGAAGTGGGTACTTTCCTCCTACTTTCTCTTTCCTCTGCATACATAAACCTGAAACTGTTCTTGCTTTAGTCCCTTCTGTGTCTGTCCTTGAATTTTTTACTACTTCCAATCTGGATCTAGTAACATGGTAGAGCTTGGACATTGTCTCAGTTCTGTTTTACTTTTGTTTCTGGTGATAAATTTAGAAAATGGAGAAGTGAAGGCTGTCTAGATCTTCTAGGCCTCAGGAAGGATGTGGCTCACCAATGTCCCTCAAAAGTTATCCCTCTAGCAGACTGTTTAAAAATGATCATTTAAGGCAATTTCCTAAATATGGAAGTCTAATTTTTTTTTCTTAAAAGCTTTCTGACAAAAAGGAAAAAAGTTACTTTAGACTTTCTCTTTAATTAAGCCAATTTTATTCTGAATTTTTCTAAGAACATTTTTGACCTAGACAACAGTAATAATTCATCACCATTTTAAGATACTCCAGTAAACATGTCATGCTAAAATCTAGATACATAAGGCCATATAGTATGACACTAAATGAAAGGACCTCCAAGATATAGAAAACAAAGCCATATAATGAGTGATTGTTGTCCTTAATGTACTGTGTTATCTCTCATCTCTTTTGCTGTCCCTTGGTTATCTCATATTGTTACAGTATTTTACCTTGTTATCTGATATATTGTACATATGCTTATTTGATTATTTGAAAATGGATAGGGAAGGGGGGAAAGCAAGATGAGGGGCAGAGGTGGGGGGAGGGAAATGGGGACCAAGACATGAGAAAGGGTATCAATGTATGTGAGTAATGTACCTTCTATTCAGCGAATATAATGCAACCTTTCTGTTAATTACAATAAAATATATGAAAAATATAGAAAAAAATAAAAAAACATGTCATGCTATTATATTTAATGTCATGTATAGAATCATTCTGTATTTTATTTTATTATAGAAATACACTCTGTCATATAAGTTAAGATCTGATTCAAGAATATTTAGGTCTAATTGCCAGATGTGTCATGGACTACATCAAATAGTATAAAACAAGTTAGAACTTAAACATACATATGAATGCAAGATGGATCTTTCAGTAAGCTAATGACTATGCAATATAGGAAAGATTTCGGTTCCCCCTCAGGCTAGTTACTAGAATGGAAAATAATCTTTTATGTGATTATTATGTCTTTCCTGGAATTTCTTTGTATAGGAAGAGAATCTTAGCATGGAAGCTTGTTATTATATGCATTCCAGAGACCTAGAAATCCAAAAGCTAAAGAAGTTGATAAAGTAACTTAATACATTCAAAATAAATGTGGTTTCCCAATTAGTGGACACTCCCACCACACAATATTGTCATAAGACTTCCAAAATATTTACACTATAGAGTGCTTCAAATATACTCCAAGTAGAATAAATGGTATAGTAAACTTCCATACCTATAACAACTACCTTTGACTGGAATTGTGTCATTTTGGTATTCTCTTCTGAGAACTGCTTTCAAGAACTGCATATATATATATATATATATACATGCATATGTATATGTAAAATATATGTATATAATATATATAATATATAAACTGTAGTTTGAACTTTACTAGAAAGTCATTCATTTCTCTTGTGCTATTCTATATCTCTTTATATTTGCTTAGTCTGTAATCAGTTTTAATTTCTTAGGTAAAATACATATGTACTAATCTATATTTATTTGTAGCATAGCAGTAGATTTCTTCGTAGCTTGTAAGAATTAATTGAGTACTAAAGGTTTTAATGTCTCCAGACTTTCTTTTCCTCGGAACCATTGTGACAAGGTTAGCAAGAGAGTAAAGGCATGAAGTGGCTGCAGAAAAGGGTAAGCCAAGCACTCTTCACTGGTTATTGATACTTGAGGATGTCAGTGAGAGTATCAACTCAGGAGATGGCTATTTTAGGAAAAGAACGTAATTTTCTTTGTACCTATGATAATGAGTTGTCATAGACCATTTTCCCCGGTGGTAGATCCATTCTTGTAAGTCTTCATTTATATATTTATTCTCCTGCATAACTCTGTGGTGATTTGTTTTAGTCTCCCCACTCCAGCTCTTTTTTCACACTATCTACCTTAGCTGTGGAAGTATTATTACAACTCAGTAAGACACTTATTGAAATCCTCCAATGTTTCCACACTGACTTTAGGATAAAGCAAATCTCTTTAGTATGACTTAGGTGAGCATCTCAAACCTGACTCCATCTTACCTCTCTACCATTATAACACCTCCAATTCCTTGTATAAGCTAGAATGACTATGCAAGTTTCCCACTTCGGGAGAAAACTAACTTCACACTTACATTAACACCTTCTTTGGCCCTTGAGGCCTCATGTGTAAGAATTATCCTTCTGTTCATGGGACTCTAATTTGTTACATTGCAAACATAGCCCCAAACCAAGTGCTAAGCTCCCTGAGTCCAGGGACTGTGTTCTCTTTAGCTCTTTGATGTGTTTTTCATTGCTCATATTACTAAATAGTCAAATGTTTGTTGACTAAAATGCTAAAGTAATTAATAAAGAAGACATATTTTTTACTTTTTTAAAGAAAGGAAGACTCATTTGGAATGTCAAAGATAATAGTAACAATTTACTTCTAGACAAGTGTAGGAGTCTAAACTCCTTAAATAGATATTTTAGAATCACAATCTTAAAATATTATGATTCATTGATATAATCTCACATGAATATGCTTCAGTGGTATTTTCATAGCACATGTGAACTCAATATAAACCCTGTCTTCTTGTCTCACATGAGCTACTGTACTTAACTATAAGTCAGTATTGCTAGGTTACTAACAGACCTACAAGGAAACAAGAATGAGTGAGAGGAACAAAGGCCTATTTCCCTTGAGAAAAGATTTTTCAGGAGAGAAAAGCTATAAGCAGAAGTTGCTTGGTTCTTAATAGAATTATGAATTTATTTTGTGCTTAATATGTCTTTATACACTCACTCAAGTTGCTTGAGAAACAGATGGAGTATGTGTTTAAAATAAATAAAGGTACTGTTTATTCTGTCTAACAACTCCTGAGTTATTTTTTATCACATGCCATATAATACGTTGTTATATTTGTTTCATATTTATGAGATTAAATTGATTGATTGTGCTACTTGTAATATTAATATTCTACTCTGCTTTACTATATGACTAAAGCTTATTACTTAAAGGTTACGCTAATGGAAATATGCTTTCAGATCAGCCTTTGCTTTGAGTGAATCACCCTACTCCAGCACCCAGAAGAAAGCCTAGTATATCATAGATATTTAAAAAAATGATATGTAACTAAAAGGATGGCTGAAAAGTTTCTATACTAAAACATATACACATGTAAAACAGGTAATTTCCTGAAAGATTTCCTTATGTTGAATCGAGTCTAACAAGGGACAGTTGTCAAACTTTATTTTATTTTGCCAGTCTTGGGCTTCAGCTCAGGGTCTGAGCACTGTCCTTAGACTTTCTCAAGGCTAGAGCTCTACCACTTGAGCCTCAGCACCGCTTCCGGCTTTTTTCTATGTATGTGGTACCGAGGAATCGAACCCGGGTCTTCATGCATGCAAGGCAAGCACTCTACCACTAGGCCAACTCCCAGCCTTGTCAAACTTTATTACTATCTTTCTGTAAGAACTTTTCCAGATCATATAATGACACTTGCCTCCATTTTGTCCTTTCAAAAAATGTGAATAAACTCTATTCACAGAGAAGACTGAAGGTAAACTTGATGCCAAGTGATTCTATTTTTCAAGTTTGTGCCTGTTAGGGGTTAAAGTTTACCCTTTCTCTTACATACACACACACACACACACACACACACACACACACACACACACACACACATTTTATGTTGAAACCCATCTTTACAGAGTCCAAGTGACTAAAATAAGGTTATTCTAATGCATTAGAATCTACTCTTCCTGATGTTCTTATATAAAATAGTAATAAGCAATTAAAAATAGTAATAAACAGGAACACATACAACACACACACACTGCTATGTTAAGAGACAGGCAGAATTCAGTGCAACGCTTCTGCACACCAAGAATTGAGCTTGTCAGAAAAACCAACAGAAGCCTGAGGAGAGGCATAGAACTGATTCATCCCTGCAGCCTTAGAGGATGTCAACTCAAACAACTCTGCAGCACCTTCATCTTGGACTTATGTACAGACAATTGAGAAAATACATTTTTGTTGTGAACCATTTGGTTTTTGGTATTTTGTTTTGGAAGCCCTAGGAAACTAATAAAAATCCTAACCATGGTTATTTCCTCAGGTTGAAAAAGAAAGACAAAAAAAAAACCCCAGAAAGCTTTGGCTCATGTAAAATGAAAGCACTGGCATAGAGTCAAAAAGCTCCAGAAGAGTCTCTGGGTGCTGCTGATTCATACTCGAAATCCTCAACGACTCATGAGGCTGAGATCTGAGGATAGTGGTTTGGATCCAGCCCCTTGACAGAAAAGTCCCTTGTGAGACTCTTATCTCCAAGTAACCATCCAAAAACCACAGATGGAGCTGTGGTTCAGGGACAGTGCCCAAGTCCTGGTTTAAGCCCCATAACAGACCAAAAGAAAACAACCTTGAGAAGAGAGATAAATGATGAATGTCTTCTTTAGTTCTGGTTGTTTATTGAGGGTGTCTCTCATGTGTCCACTGCTGTGATCATCACCAGACAGAGACATAGCCGTGGCTTACAATGGTGGCAGCTATCTATGTGCATGGAGCTGATGACCAGCAAAAGTGGACAATGCTGTGATGGGGAAGGCAACTTGGGATGTACTAAATGAGCCTCATACAGCAGAGAGCGCTAACTATCGACAAACGACTCCTTTGTATTCTTTGCTTACTTATTTTTTATTATTTCAATTGTTATACAAAGAGTTTTCAATATCAATTTATGAGCATAATACAAATGCATCATGATTGATGCTAATTACCTTCTGTGTCACAAGACCTTTCATGACTTCAATTTCAGCCTTCAAGTCTTTCTGTCTTCCTCTTCTCTTTCACTGGAGACATCTGGTGCACACACACACACACACACACACACACACACACACACACACTCATGCACACACACATGCACTTGCATTGCCTCAAATCCTGGCAGTCTTTGTTTCATGCCTTAGCACATTGTGTCTGGAAGTCTCCTATTCTGTGTATTTACCTGACAGGCTCCCAAGTTCTCCTGCTTTCTAAATCCAAGCAGTAGTGTCATGTTTTGAAAACATTTTTGAAACCACATTCTGAGTTAGAAGAGAGTCCTTTGCTTTCACAGTCCTGGACACTCATTACTTCATTGAACTGTGAGTGTTGACTTTCTAAAGAGCACAGATTGCTTATAAGTAAAGCTTGCTTTTAAAGGCTTCTCTCTCCTTTTTTATTGCTCTACCTAAGCACAGTAGCGGAAACAAAGTATACATATAATATGTTTCCTAAATGAAATGAATATAATTTATGTAATGGAATTATTTATGTAAAGGTATTCAGTAACCTATACAGGCATAGTAAAAACCCCAGGATTGAATTTGGGTACCACATACACCTTTACTACATCATGCCTCTCTACTACTTTCCATGTTTCTCTCCTTACTTTCCATGTCTCTCTTGGAAGTTTCACTCACTACTAGCCTAGAATGACACCAAGTGCTAAGTATGTGTCCCCACCCTTCACCGTTCAATAGGAAAGTCTTTGGAATGTTGACACTTGTCTCTTAAAAGGTGCCAAGTGCAGTCCTAAAGTTGTACAGTATTTTTTTTTTGCCAGTTCTGGGCTTGAGCTCAGGGCCTGAGCACTGTCCTTGGACTTTCTCAAGGCTAGAGCTCTACCACTTGAGCCTCAGCACCACTTCCGGCTTTTTTCTATGTATGTGGTACAGAGGAATTGAACCCGGGTCTTCATGCATGCTAGGCAAGCACTTTAACCACTAGGCCAAACTCCCGGCCCGTTGTACTGTATTTTTAGTTGTGAAACTATGCAACTTTAATCATCCCTAGAAATATATAATGACATAAGGACCTCACAAAAAGCCTTGAGTCTGTGTACAGTGACACACCCATGTCTTTGGAAATATACATGTAAGAATAAATAGAAAATGTAGTCCATTGAAAGGCTTATTTTTTTCATTTTTAGAAGAATTTATTTTATATTTCAATGCAAAATAGTAGCTGGGCACAGTGGCTTATGCCTATCCTTCTAGCTACTTGAAAGCCAGAAATCAGGTGATCATCACTTGACTTCAGTCTGGGCATGAGAGTCCTTTAGTCTCCAACTTAACCAGTGGCTAGACATGATGGCACAAAGTCGTTATCTCAGCCACAGGTGAAACACAATGGCCTTGCACTATGGTATATGTCTGTCATTCTTAGTGACAAGTAAAAAGGATCACCACCCAGGCTGGCCTGGCCATAATTCAAGATCCCACCTCAAAAATAATTAACATAGTTACAGGGTCCAGAAACAAGGGCATACTAAATCCACTAGCACAATGATGTTCATTGCAGCACTATTTACCATAGCAAAGATATGGAACCAACCCAGATGTCCCTCACTTGATGAGTGGATCAACAAGATGTGGTATTTATACACAATGGAATTCTATGCTTCTGTCAGAAAGAACGACGTCGCACCATTTGTAAGGAAATGGAAAGACTTAGAAAAAATATTAAGTGAAGTAAGCCAAATTCAAAGGAACATAGGCCCAATAGTCTCCCTCATTTGTCATAATCAGTAGAAACCTTTGGCTCTCCTAGCAGAGATTTACAATAGAACAAAATCTAGAGACATTAGGCCAAATAGTATGACACTAATTGTTAGGACCTCCAGGATAAGGAAACAAAAGCCATATAATGAGTGACTGTTGTCCTTAATGTACTATGTTATCTCTCATCTCTTTTGCTGTCCCTTGGTTATCTCATATTGTTACAATTTTTCACCTTGTTCTCTGATATATTTTATATGTGCTTAATTGGTTATTTGAAATTGGATAGGGAAGGGGAGAAATCAAGATAAGCAGGTGGGGGAGGAAGAGAGGGGCCATGTCATGAGAAAGGGTATCAATGTTCGTGAAGTTATGCACCTTCTATCTGGTGAATATAATGTAACCCTTCTATTAATCACAATAAAAATTATTTAATAAAAAATAATTAACAGCTAGTACTGGTGGTTCATGCCTATAATCCTAGCTACTAAGGAGGCTGAAATCTGAGGACTGTGGCTCAATCCAGGTTGGGCAGGAAAGTCATTAAGAATAATCTCCAATTGAAATAGACACCAACAAGTCAGAAGTAGTGTGATAGTCCAAGTGGTGAAGAGCTAGCCTTGAGCACAAAAGTTCAGGGACAGCACCAGACTCTGAGTTCTAAGCCCCAAGAAAAGCACACATGCAAAAATAATAACCAACATAAAAAGCGGCTACCTAAGACATGGCTGGAAAGGAAGAGTGCTTAGCATGAGGTAATGAATTCAATCCAAAATATGCCAACAATAAGTAAATAAGAATAATCCTGGGTTGGAAGTGGTGGTAGCGTGCATGCCTAATGTGTACAAAACCCTTGGTTTGATTCCTTGGTACCATGTACACAGAAAAAGCTGGAAGTGGTGCTTTGGCTCAAGTGGTAGAGCCCCAGCCAAGAGAAAGCCCAACCACAGTACTCAGGCCCTAAGTTCAAGACCCAGGACTGCCAAAAAAAAAAAAAAAGAGTAATTCTATATTCATATAGAACAAAGTGATGTTTTGAGTTTTATATATATATATGCATTTTATATGCATTTATAAATGTGGATACATGCATATGTATGTATGTATGATGTATGTATGTATGTATATAATATGTAACCAGAGATCTTCAATGGTAGGAATTCATAAAGATACTTCTTAAAATATGTGAGAATTAAGATTTTTTTAAATGTGAAATGTATTTTATTTACTCTATTGTTTTTTAAATTTATTTTTATTGTAATGTATAGAAGAGTTACAGTTCCATTCGCCAGATAGTAGGTGCATTACTTCTCACACATTGATACCCCTTCTCATGTTTTGTCCTCATTTTCCTCCCCCCGCCCCCTCCCAATCATCTTGTTGAAAATTAAGATTTTTGAATCCCAAGTTTTCTAATACCTTTGCCCTGGGTTGTGATTTCGCTTTCATCTTTTCCATATTTAGATTTTGTTTTATGAAATGGAAATGATTCAGGTGTTTCTACTACAATAAAACATTCACTTTCCACAAATTGCACACTAAAATAATAAAGTTTATGGAGAGAGTGTAGTAAGGAAGAATGCACTAAAACCATGGACCTTTTCAGCTATGGCGTTAAGAAAGAATAATTTAAAATTTTAAAAGAAATTGCAACACATGGGCCAGGAGTTTGGCCTAGTGGTAGAGTGCTTGCCTAGCTTTCATGAAGACCCGGGTTCAATTCCTTGGTACCACATACATAGAGAAAGCAGAAAGTGGTCCTGTGGCTCAAGTGGTAGAGTGCTAGCCTTGAGAAAAGCCCAAGGACAGTGTTCAGGCCCTGAGTTCAAGCCCCAGTCCTGGTCGGTGGGGGGGGAGAAATTCCAACATAAATAAAACTCCACTAGTGTTATATTCTATCTGTCATATAGACAACTAAAAGATAACTTCTAATAGACAACTTGGTGAAAATTAAAAATATAATTAATAATGAAAGCATTTCCCTTAGCTACTGTTTTGAAACAGAAGTACCTTCAAAGCTTCTTCATCTACAAAAATGATTTCTCCAGTGAATTTAATATAGAAACTATAGAAGTATCTAATCTACTTGACTAGTCTCTACCAGTCTTGACTATTTTAGAGTTCTTCACAGATTTCTGTCTTTCTCTTCAATTGAAGAAGAGCCAAGAGCCTACATCTGCTCACTTCAGGAAAATCATGTAGGAGCTAAAACACAATTGTCACATAATATAAACATTATTCTATTATTTTCCAAGAGTGTGTAAGGTAGTTAAAATCAAAGGCATGTACTTTAAAATCAATCAGTTGCTTGTTTTAAATCTTTATTTTGTTGATGAATAACATAATCCACTGAAGCATAGCAAGATCATGTCAGAAAAGTTGAAATTCTGCGAGACAAGTCTACCATGTAACGATACTCACTATCTCTCTGGAGTCTCACAAAGAACAACGCCTGAAACCAATTCCGCTTTTACATTTAAAGGAAATGTGTTACTTGTAGTAACTCCTACTCTGGCTATCTTCCAAAATGATGTGTGCTAAATATATCAAGGCAAAAACAATAGACTTGTTTGCTCATTTGCTCTACTTCTAATAAATGCCTCGCTGACCAAATGATTGGTAAATCACAGTTCTAAACATTGTAGCTGCAAATTGCTTCTAGGGAGTTCTATCATTTCATTTCTCTATGGGATGAGGATGCTACAGTACCATTCGAAATGAATTTTGATGAATCTTGTGAAATATAAATTACCCATTAACTTGAATCAAAAGCTATGGGAAAAAAGGAAGCATGACACTGGAAAGCGCTGGTTATAAAAAAAATAAAAATACAAACAAATATTCTACTACAGCAGACATGCTTTTAATGTTTCTTTTATCTGCAATGACATGACACTTCTGGAAATGGGATGGTAATTAATACAGTACTTTTATGTGAAGCTGATATTTCAGAACAAGTGTTCAGAATTTTTATCATTTTGCATTGGTCTTACTTAAATGTATGTTGTACTAATTGTTTGTGCTCATAATACATCTTTCTCAGAGAGCAACAAGAAGGCTAGTTACTTGCTAGACTAGAATGCAAGGCTACTTTGAATATTATAATCAACTAGATCATCTGTAATTTTTTCAGAGATCAGAAATGTAGCAGTCACATATAAGAAAAGGTGGCCTTGCTTGTTGTTACTACACATGCATTACCTATTGCTATCATTTGCCTTTTTATATAAATATAAATATAAGTAATGTGTGTATAGATATACATATAATTTTAATTTTTGGAAACTTTAGCTGTACTGTCAACTTCAAATATAAAATCAATCACTTCAAGGACAATGGCAATTAGAAGAACACACATTGTCATGTCGTGGTTATGGCAACTGCTTTAAGTTTCCCAGAAAATTTACCTGAATGACAAGCAAATGAAAACTAAGCAAAGACAAGTGCTTTTCATTGACTGGTATAGTAGATGGGGGTCAGTGCCCCTAATAAAAAGTGCCTCTTGAATAGGAGATGGGGCTGAAAAAAACTAAACAGGAGCCTGATGCTCCTGACAGCTCTGTCTCTGCCCAAAGGATGGGATCCAATCCTCATCTTTCCCCAGACTCATTTCACAGACTGTCATTCCACAGTTAATGGCCCATTTGTCTGTTATCAATTTTTGAAAATCTCATAGTGGGTGTTCCTTGAGTTATATCCATAATCAAAGCTTGTTGAGAAATCAAGGCAGCCATAAAATGACTTACTTGATTCTGCGTTTCCAGAAGTCTGGTGTGGAATGGGGGTGGGGGTGAAGATCCAATATCTACATCACGAAATACATTTCAACATGGTTTGAGTCAGTGATTTTTTAATAATATCACCTAACATTTACTGAGCGCTTGCAGAGGCAGAGTATTAAGACTTTTACCCAGGTTATTCTTTTAAATGCTTAAAGCAGATTTAGCAAGTGTCCATATCAATCATTTTTGCCAAATGGAAGAGGAAACTGGAGCATGTGGAGGCCAACAGTATGTTTTCCGAGCATCACAGAGTGAGCAAACAGAGCTGGGGTTCCAGCAGCCTGATTCACCTTCTATGGGCTGGTACCTTACAGCAAGAGTCAACCGCAGGGAAGCTGATCGGATCTTCAAGGAGGGACAAGCCCTTAATTTTGTAAAATAGGTTTGGAGAATATTGTGTTTATAAGAGCAACCACTTATGGAGCATTTACTTTAGGCTAGTCTACAGGATGCTCTTTTCACACAATCCTATCTTCCTCTCACATAGCCCCTCTGAAATGTGTCACTGAAATGTATCATCCGAAGGAAAGGATGTGAATCATTAAACAATCCTCTCAAAGGCATGTAGTTGCAATGTAGGTCCCTCTGTTAAACTCTAAAGGCTGTACTTCCTGCTCTCTTAACATCCTTGTTTTGTTAAGAATACCTTTTCTTAATTTGTTTCTCATCCCCTACTTATTAATCTCTGATAGCAATGATGTATGTGAAGTAGTGCCTTCTGCAAAGCTGATGTTTATGTCTTTTGTGTCACACTAGATCAATGTCTCTATTAATTTCACCAGATTGTATAGTGAGTAAAATAATCTAAAATTCCATCTAAAATACAATAACCATTTCTCTTTCAAAAACAATTAAGGTGGGCCAGGAGTTTGGCCTAGTGGTAGAGTGCCTACCTAGCATGCACGAAGACCCGGGTTCGATTCCTTGCTACCACATACATAGAAAAAAGCCGGAAGTGGTGCTGAGGCTCAAGTGGTAGAGCTCTAGCCTTGAGAAAGTCCAAGGACAGTGCTCAGGCCCTGAGCTCAAGTCCAGGACTGGCAACAACCATCCCATTAAAAGATGGGCCAAAGACTTAAAGAGAGTCTTCTCTGAAGAAGAAACAAAAATGGCCTATAGACACATGAGGAAATGCAACACTTCAGTCTGGCCCAAGTTGTGCTATCTCAATTGTAAGTAGTTCTGGTTTGCTGAGTCAGACACTGCGGTGGGCAAAGCCTCGAGCACTATACTTTCTCCAATTCCCAGCCCAGCTTGCTAAGTTAAGATTCATGTGATGTGGGTTTTGCGCAAAACTAGCAAGCAGTTCAGAGAAAGGGCAGGAATGAGGGAAAGGTGTGATTCCTTGAGAATAGGGCCTAGACCATCCAGTGTCTTCCTGCAGAAGGTATAGAGGTAGGCACATAGACACTACACCTTGGCTGTGCACACTCTTCCCACACTCCCACCCTTCCAGTCATGTGGACTGCAGCACCCTGGCATGTTTTCTTTTCCTCCGTTGGGCACCAAAACCTTCCTTTAGAAAGTGCAAATCACGCCTGTGATCCTAGCTAATCAGGAGGCTGAGATCTGAGGATCATAGTTCAAAGCCAATCCAGGCACCAAAGTCAGTTAGACTCTTATCTCCAATTAACCACCAGAAAACTGGAAGTGGCACTGTGGCTCAAGAGGTAGGGCAGTAGCCTTGAGCTGAAGAGCTCAGGGATAATGACCAGGCCCATAGTTCAAGTCTCACAACCAACAAGTGCAAAATCATTTTCAAACTTTATTCTTTTTTCCTATACAAGAGATAATACGTTGCCAAAGTTTAAATCATCATTAATAAAAAAGATATGTATTTATTTATAATTCTCTGGTCACCTGTATGGAGGGTAGATATTGAAATAAATCACTAGCCTTTTGCATGCTTATGTGTAATACTCTACCAAGAGAGGACTTGGGAGAGGACTTGTGGGCACATATGCTCCTGCATGCATGAATCTCTGCGTGTACCTTGAGTATGCAGTGCATATTGAGGAGGGAGAGGTGGAGAAGCAGATTTAAGTGCTTTGTTACTAATAGAGGAAAAAAGACTCAAGGGAGACTCCCAGGACAGATGACCAAAGCTAGAAGACGCTTAGACTTATTGAGAGGAAAAGAGACCAGTGGTCCATGAAATGCTGTATCTGTGCAGTGTAACAACATGTTTCTCTTTGGTAACAACTTTAGCCCATTCTATAACAACTTCTGAAGATATTCAGAAATATTTGAATGTTCTCTTTGAAGACATACAACTTGGCAGAGACATGAATGTGACACTAAACTGAACTTCAGTATTGGATCCTGAAGCAGCCAGGTAACTCACTAGAAAGCCAGCGACTGTATAAAACATACATCACAAATGCACACATCAAAAGCCACCATGTATGTCTTTATGAAAATTATTTTGCAGTTCTCCTTGTGTCTCATGCAAAAGAGTTAGACTGAAAGGTGTCAGGCCACAAAGCAGGGAGATATTACAGTTTTCAGAAAGTAGAAACTCAGGTGAATGAAGGGAGAGAAAATGGCAGCCGTAACAATGTGTTAGGCAGACCTCTTCTGGGATAGAGGCTGGCTATTACCAAACCAGCCAGAATCATTCTTCTATACAAGGTCCCAGATCAAAACCTTCCCCAACAGCATCCGAACAAGCTTCCTTCTCTAGGTACGAGGGGGAAATCCTTAGACATCTGGGGGCCCAATTTAGTGTCCAAGGTGCCATGGGCAATTCAAGAACCTGTCAGCAGAGAGCCTTTATGGTTCCTATCCAGGCTTCTCTAACTTATAAGGAAAATTCTTTGCAGTGGGGGCCCTGGGGCTCTGTAGAATGTAATTCCATCACTTAAGCTAAGTACAGCCTCAAGCCAATGAGGTGGGATTCTCTGTCCTTAGTATTTCAAACATAGGAGGAAAATTGTGTAATTTTTCTACTGTGAAATGTGAACCTTTCGACATCAGAGTCTTGAAAAATAATGCTGCTTGTGCAGATCAGATTTGTTTCCATGAAATATATATGTATATATATACATATATATGTATATATATATACATATATATAATGCCTGAGGTAATCAACTGGAAAAGAGAAAAAAATTATTTTGGCTCATAGATTTGGAAATTTCAATCCAGGGTTGTTTGGTCCCCATTTTTTTGACCTGTGACAAGGCAGTATATAATGGCGGGAGCATTTGACAGAGGAAGGGGCTTGTTTTGTGGGGCCTGGGAAGCAAGAGAAAGATGGGGAAGACTGAAGCCCAACAATCCCCTTTGTAGGCAGGCCTCCAGTGCCATAAGAGCTCTCAGCAGGCCTCAACTCTTAGTTTCCATCACCTTCCTTCAGCACTATTGTGGAGTATAAGCTTTTAATATTGGGACCTTAGATTTGGGCCATTCCAGATCTCAACTACAGTTCTCTCTTTTCTAAAGCATTTTGAAGCACAAGCTATCATTTACAGAGAAGGTAGACATCAGAAGAGGACATAGAGAAGCACAAATTTCTTCTAGAGTTTACCAAGTGGGCTAAAATAATCTCACAAAGCCTTTGGTAGCACCCTGTGATCACATGGATACTAATTGAAATAATTTTGGGTGGACTATTGTATCCTATTGTGAAATTACTTTTCTTTCTGAGCTTTTCATCTATCATAGTGCTGGGAAAGGATCAACATCACTGAATCCTCAGAAAGCAACAAGGTATGAGAGAAGCAGCCCTCCCACAGAGCAACCATTTCTCTTCCAGTAGAGAGAGGAGAAGATGTCAATTGCCAATGTTCTTGTTTCCTTCCTTTTTTCATCAAATATGTGTGTCGAGCAAAGACACGAACAGTACAACAGATCTTCAGCCCCTGCCCTAGCCTAACCAGCTATCTCATGACAGAGGTGACAAGGACTTGGAGGCACCTTGCAAAAATCAAACATCTGTGGGGGCTGTGATGAATGGACAATAGGAAATCTTAAGAAAATGCTTCAAATGAAATGGAGATGCCCTTTAGTGGTCCTGTAGTTTTGAACAACCTTGCCACCCCTAAGTGGAGGACGAGAGATGAGTGTGATCCTGGGCATCATTCTTTTACTCAAAGTTCTAGGACAGCTGGGATTCAAAGCCAATCACAAAACAATGTTTGAAGTGACACTGATCAAGATGTGTTGTTTTCATTAACGGACATGTCCAATTAAGAAAAAGCTTTGTACCAGTACTTAAAGATAATATAAAAAAGAAGAAACTGGTTATCTGATATATTGAATTTATTTGTATTTGGATATTTGAAATTTGATAGGGAAGGGGGGAAAACCAAGACGGATGGGCGGTGTGGGGGGGGAGGGAAATGGGTACCAAGACATGTGAAATGGAATCAATGTATGTGAATTAATGCACCTTCTATCTGGCAAATATCATGTAACCCTTTTACTAATTACAATAAAAAAAAGAAGAAACTGATGGAAAATCAATATTGTCTTCTTTACCTCATGTATCTTGAAACACTTTTTTGCACTTATATGGGAGCTAAAAGAATGGCTAATGTTCTCATACTAAACTATATGATTTGATGCCGGTAAATTAATGTTCATACCACATTATACTAATGAAAAGGAAATATTAAAGATGCCTAAGAAATAAAAAAAAACAGTGCTTTAAGGAAGAAGATGCATGGCTTTAAGTTGTTTGCAATATCTGACAACTTTTCACCCCCAAAGTGTAGGAACTAAGCTATGTGTTAAATATGGTGTCCCAAATAACTTACTAGCAGCTCAATATGGGTGAAGCACAGAACTAAATTCAGAAAAAGAGCCTAGTGTGGCAGCTTTCTATTTTTATATTTTATCAGTCCTGGTGCTTGAACTCAGGGCTAGAGCTCTACCACTTGAGCCACAGCACCAGTTCTGGCTTTTTCTATGTATATGGTACAGAGGAATCAAACCCAGGTCTTCATGCATGCTAGGCAGACACTCTCCACTAGGCCAAACTCCTGGCCCTGTGCTTTCTTATTTTTATCACACTTATTCACTCTTTTTATCTGTATTCTGAGGTACTGGTTATCCTTTTAATTCCCAGTATCTCTTGAATTCCCCCTTTTAAAACTAAAATCAATGTTTTTCCTAGGAATTATGTTGACTCAGAATGGACACCATTCCCCCCCTTCTCTAGTTTACTACATGTGGTTAGCTCACTTCCTCTTGCAGGACTAAGGCCTGCAGTACTGCCAAGAGGACTGCATGAGTAAGTGTCCACAAAGCCCTGGAAGCAGTGATTGACCCATGGTAAATGACTGCTTGGGTTTTTCCCTTAAAGAATCTTCATCCGTTATGAACAAGCCACTCACGCTGTCTGACTATGGATTACAAGAGTAGAGACACTGGTTTCTCCATCGCTGCCCACTGTACACATACAATAACATAACCAAGAACTGAATTCTGAATTTTATTAGAGAATATATCTAAAATACAATATTTATTAAGTTATGATATTTGAATGGAAATATACTCTGTTATCACAACTATAACAATTTTTACAGCTCATATTTCATTCACTTCATTCTAGAATTCCAAAGTCACTAAAGTATAACATAATTCACATTTAAGATATCTTTGCTACAAATATATAAGAATTTTAAAAATATTTTTCATTAATAATATAACATCATGGAATCATGAGTGCTTAATTTATCCTATTCACAGTACATGAAATCATGACTATCTGGCCTGGTTTATTTAATTCAGTTTGTTTTCTAATATGGGTTTGCACTCAGCCATTCTACATTCCTGTGTTTTGAAGAGAATATTTTAGCAAACAGTTCTGACTGCTCCTCACTCTGCTTGCTGTGGACAGTTACCTTTCTGCCCTCTGCCTTTGGTTCCTATTTCAAAAAGGCTACAGCATAAGCCAAGCACCAACTCTCATGGCACTTCCCTCAGGCATGACTCTCGCTCTTCACATTTATTAGTAAGCATGACAGGGTGGGAGATGAAGAATCGATAAGACCAGACACAAAGCAGCCGGGGTCCACATCACCAAGGTAAACTTGTGCTGAGCTACTGAGAAACACCTGAAGAAGAGTCACGGCTTGGATGCCAGCTCTCTGGCCTCCTCATTGGAAGGAAGCTTTGACTTGTCTGCTCTTCAGTGGCTGAGCTGGGCGCCAATTGTCCACCATCGCTTCCCCAGGTTCACCCTCTGCATTGAAGTGCAGTTTGCGAAACTGCAACATCTAAAAGACACAATAGAAAACAATTAAAAATTGTACGCTCACAGTATTAGACTTAGGTGCTTGTGCTTAAAAATAGTCTCCAGGGCCAGGAGTTTGGCCTAGTGGTTAAAGTGCTTGCCTAGCATGCACGAAGACCCGGGTTCGATTCCTTGGTATCACATACATAGAAAAAAGCCGGAAATGGTGCTGAGGCTCAAGAAGTACAGCTCTAGCCTTGAGAAAGTCCAAGCCCAGTGCTCAAGCCCTGAGCTCAAGCCCAGGACTGGCAAAAAAAAAAAAAAAAAAGTCTCCAATATTCACAGTACCAATATTCACCTTGGCTCAATTTGATTTCTAGCAGACAATATATAATCATACATATGTATCTATTCCTCATGTATGATTTCATATAGGAAATCAATTTACATACAAAATACATGCAACCACTGCAGTCCTTTGAAAGGAAAATTTCAATGAGCTTGTTTTTCTTACATTTCGAATCAAACATCAAAAGTCTATAAATGCATAGCTCTAATATGTAAAGCAACCATAACCATGCTAAATTCGAATTAATTCATTTTTGTTTTTGTTTTCTGAGCTGGAGACTATAGCATCTGATAAAGAGCTGAAGATCTACAAGCTCCGAAGCCCAAGTTATATGCTAGCATTTCTATATATATATATATTATCTCCTAGCATATATATATATATATTATCTGCTAGCATTTCTCTCTATATATATTATCTGCTAGCATTTCTATATATATTATCTCCAAGCAATTAGATATACATATATGTATATATTTATATTTTTATATTTTTTCAGGAATGTATTTGCCCATGCTAGGACTTTAAACTCTTGTGAATGGTGTGCTTTTATACCCCTTAAATCTGTGTTTATTTCCTTGTCTTGCACTATGACACAACCATTCTCGAATACTAACTCTACGCTATTGATTTATTTTTTGTTTTGTTTTTGACATTGTGATAGACTAGTTTTTCTTTTTTTCTTTTCCTTAGTAAGACTGGATCTTACTAAGAAGAATGGTTTGAAATTTTATATACAAGTCTATGGGCCAGTAGTTTTTAACTTGATCTCTCTGTGTAGTAATATTCCTTCCATTATTCCTGAGAAGTCAACTTGAATGTTCTTCAACTTGTGAAGCATATACAGTTAGCTCTGCAAGGACATCTGGGGTTGATTTATTACAACAGAATCCAGGGAATGTGAAAGTGAGTCTACTTAAGAAGTGTACTTGGAAAGTAAAAGAAAGATGGGGAGGGGGTAATACTGCTTGAAAAGAAATGCACTCATTACCTTACATATATAACTGTAACCCCTCTGTACATCACTTTGATGATAAAATAAAATAAAATTATAATTAAAAAAGTGTACTCAGACCAAAATTTTTGGTCAAACCAGTGTAAATGGCTTATGGTCACTTTCCATCGCTTACATTCTCACACAGGTTAATTTAACTCTTTTTTTTTTTCTTTTGATGATACTGGGGTTTGAATTCAGGGCTTTGAACTTGCTATGCAGGTGCTCTATAACTTGAGCTATGCCCCTCAGACTTTTCTGCTTTTATTACTTTTTTTTTGGCAGTCATGGGGCTTGAACTCTGGGCCTGAGAGCTGTCCATGAGCTCTTCAGCTCAAGACTACTGCCCTTCCTCTTGAGCCACAGCGCCACTTTTGGTTTTCTAGTGGTTAATTGGAGATAAGAGTCTCACATTTTTTAGTGCCTGGTCTGGCTTTGAACTTCGATCCTCACGTGTCAGCCTCCTGAGTAGCTAGGATTACAGGTGTGAGCCACCTCACCCAGCCTGCTTTTATTACTTTTTGAATAAGGTTTCACTTCTGGACTGGCCTAGACTTTGAATTTCCTATTTATGCTCTCTGAATTTCTGTGATGTTCTGTGATGTTAGATACACACTACCACACTGTGCTTTTAATTGGCTGAGGAAAGGTCTTACAAATGCTTTTCCGGGCTTGAAATATGATCCTCTCTATTTCTACTTTCCAAATAGCTAGGATTACAGGTATAAGTCACCTTCACTCATTTCTTTCTTTTTTTTTTTTTTTTGCCAGTTCTGGGGCTTGAATTCAGGGCCTGGGCACTGTCTTTGGGCATTCTCAAAGCTAGTGCTCTACCACTTGATCCACAGAAAAGCTTTTTCCGTGTACATGGTACCAAGGAATCGAACCCAGAGCTCTGTGCATGCCAGACAAGCACTCTACCAACTAGGGTCACACTCCCAGCCCTCATTTTTTTTTTTTTTTTTTGCATCAAAGACAGTTTGAGCATGGACTGTAAGAGAATCTAGCAGATCCATTTATGTTGTTAATCTAGGAGCCACTACCTCTATGATTTCTCACTAATGCTCATCTGTCGTCCCCTCTAAGGTATAGGGTATAAATTTGTGGGCAGTAACTACACATGGGATCACTGCCCCTTGCTCGAGACTGGATTAGAGGTGAAGATGAAGCAGGGCTAGCTAGTGTGATGTGAAAGGTTTGCTAAGGGCTTTCAGGGAAAAGAATTTTTTTGTTCCTAGGGAACCAAGAGCTAGCTTCTTTTTTATCTGGAGTTATATTCAGGCTTTACATGGATGTGATGCTCTCAGTACTTTCGCAAGCATCTGAATGATAAATTCACCATCACACAAAGCGACTCTGGCACTCTGCTTTCAGATTCTGTTTTTACATGACTCGAAAAATATTCCTACTATCGCTGATACTTTTCAATATATATTACTAATACTTCCAGTTTAATATCTGCTTCAGTATTCAAGTCTAGAGGACAAGGTCTAGTAAAGTAGGTACAATTGCCTTTGTGTGTATATGGAATTATGTATACAGTAAACCTATTTTTTCACAATAGTTATCAATGGAAGACTTTGGAGCTCAAGTTTTTGTTGCTCTTGATGAAAGGAGAAAAAAATCCATGTTTTAAAAATCATAACTCAAAATGCTACAATCTACTAATAAGAAGTGACACTGTAACTGTTCCTTATACTGTCATTGCAGGATGGCTGATCAAGTGTTATAAGTTAAATGCCATCCTACAAGTCAAATACAAATTATGCATATTCATTTTTTGGGTTTATTCTGATATGTGAGTTTTCAGTTAGAAATATGTTCCCTTTAGAAAAATACCTGAATTATCTCTAGCATTAACAAGTTAATGTTCTACAGGAAAACACAAGAACAGATTCTTTCTACCATGAGGTAACTGGGTGGGAAGTGTTTCCATTTTCCTATACCTCTCACTATCCGTCAACACAATTGTAGGCAGTGATATGAAAAAGTGAGACAACATAATCTCCTCACATCTATAGACCTAAAATGTCTATGGTTCCAAAATGTGTAGGTTTAAGTCACACTAGAGTTGTTATTTTCTAAACAGCTGGCTTCTGACTCTTAAATGATCAAAATTCAACCTTTTGGGAATGATTTTTGAAAAGTCCATTTCAGGGCTGGGAGTTTGGCCTAGTGGTAGAGTGCCTGCCTAGCATGCACGAAGACCCAGGTTCGATTCCTCGGTACCACACACATACAAAAGGCCAGAAGTGGAGCTGAGGCTCAAGTAGTAGAGCACTAGCCTTGAGGAAAGCTTAAGGACAGTGCTCAGACCCTGAGCTCATGCCCAGGACTAGAAAACAAAAAGTCCATTTTTCACAATTCAACCATGTACTGACAGAGTGTACAAGAAAAAAAATAATTTGAATCTCCATCCATGGATATTTACCAAAGGTTTAGAAGCTATATTAGTCACTTCAATATAACAAACTAAAATATATGAGAAATGTAGGAATATCTGGTCTAAGCCTCTAAAGCAAACTAGAGTAAATTTCCTTTTAGAGGTACTGGGTTTGAACTCAAGACCTTATACTTACTAGGCAGGTGAGGTGCTTTACCTCTTGGGCCATACCTCAGTCCCCAAAGTGCATTCTTATATATCTAAAACTATAATAACATCTCAAATCATAAGTAGTAGGGCCAAGAATTATCACTGATATTTATGAAATCACAAATATGAATCTCATTCTTGTGGGCCTCTATCTTTTCATAGCTGACAAAAACAATCGTTCAATATTTCATTCTCCTAATGACCATGCAGTTGCACAGATTATACAAACTGCCTAAGGTTATAGTTACTAATATTTACAAATCCTCTTTATTTACTAAGTACTGCTGCTGGCCAGCGAGCATCAAAAGGAAGATTAAATCACAGGTCTGTCTGACTCCAAAGACTAAGCTCTTCAGCCTCTACTAAATATTCCACATCTCTAACCAGAATTCTCCTTAAAAACCTCACCTGCTCACTGCTGACAGTGATGGGTTCCTTGAGCACAATCCAGGTCACACATTCCAGAAGAGGAGGGGTAGTCAGAGAGCCTGGGTAGGTCCAGTAGTCCAAGCATCCAGGAAGGAGCCCACGGGGATCAAAGTTAGTGAAGTCCATGCTCTTGCCCTGTCAGGCAAACACATGACAAAATCATCACGTGATCAGCATAGAAAAGTGGGAGGGAACCAAACATAAACAGGCCTATTACTATCAGATTGCCCGAAACCTTTTTATACATGCAGAGGTTCCAGAATTACTAGTGAAAATAAAATGAAAAGTATTGAACAGGGGATCTTTGACTTGGAAATGTAGATTGGCACATAGGGAGCAAAACCAACTGATTATTTGGTTTCACATGTCCAGTTTACATCTTATTGCCTACAAAATATCTCTTGTGCATTCAGTTATATCATTAACTGATTGTATACAGTATTGGAGATGAGATGGCAGTACTAGAATAATAATACAACTGGGAGATGGAATAGCAAAAACATAGCACATTTAATGAGAAAGGATATGCTATGGTATAGGACAGTTTGGTTAGAATTACTAAATAAACTACACTTAGCTCTGGACACTACTCTTTTAAACCAATAGATACAAACAGGAATGCTTTGCTGAAAGATTAGGTTGTGGCAAAGAGAGCTACATTGCAAAAAGATTACTGGTGAATTAGGGTTGGCTTTTACAGACAGATGTGTTCATTGTGCATACAAGCAAATCGTACCTTTACTAACCCTTCATCCAAATACAATTGTTTTTCTTTTCTTGGGGGGACGGAGGGAATAGGATGAGGGGGGAGACGGTACTAGGGTTTGAACTCAGGGTGACCATGCACTTGGTAGGAAGGCCCTCTACTACATAGGCCAAAACTCTAGCTTTTAGTTAATTTTTCCCCAGGGGTAGCCTCAGATTATCGTATGACCCTCCTATATATACAGCCCTTACCCTACCTCACCCCCTAGCTGAGAACACTGGCACATGCTGCCATTCTTAGTTTCTTCATTGAGATTGTTTCTCACTAAGTTTTTGCCTCATTCTCCTGATCTCTGCTTCCCCAGAAGCTGGGATTACCCTTGTGTCTAATTCTTACCCAAAGAAAAGGAAACTTCTAAAAGAGAGGAAGTATTTCTGAAAATAGGTATTCTTAGAAAACAGCCACAATTTTTTTTACCTTGGTTTTAATAGAATCCAGTGCATCAAGGATTTTCTGAAGCCCCTGTGTAGCACTGCCGATCTAAAAACCCAAGAAATAAGATATTATATCCCAGTTAAGATTATGCCATTCCTTATTTGGATAACCCTGTCTTATTTTCTTCAAAAAGTAAAGTAAACTGACCACTGCCTACATGCTACACATTAGTCTTAGGTTGAAGACAGTGACACTGAAGCTTCCCCTGCTGTTACTGAAGTGTCAACCTGCCTCTGCTATTGCCTCTACTGTTCCACTGAAGCCATCTTCTCAAATGTCCCCTGTGACATGTGGCTGCTAAAGCAAAGAATACATAAGTGCTTACCTTATCTGACCTCCTCAAGGTATTTCACATACTGTCTCCCTTTAATAGACTCCTCCCTTGGCATCCTTCATGCCCCCTGGCCTTCCTGATACCCCTGGATTCCTGTGTTCTTCTTTCATTTCATCAGCAACTTCCCACTGCATTCAAAGCTTTACATGTCGCGGTTTCTCAGGACTTTGTCCTGAGCAGCTTAACCATCTCCTTCTCTGTACTGTCCTTCAAGGATGACTTTGTAGACACCTGCAGCTTCCCCCTCAGCTGGCGATGGCAGGGCTCACGAATGGCCTGCCCTCACTGTTCACAACTAACTTCAGGAGAGTTTGTTCTGCACAGCCTCACTGTCGGGCCACAAACTTCCCATCCTGGGTCCATGTTCTTGACACGCCCACCTCTCCACCACCATCCCAGACCTGATCTTCTTTCATCATTGCCTACCATAAAACGACACCTCAGTGGCTTAGGGTTAAACGTAAACAACACCAGCTACTCATCTGCAGTTCACCTCTCTCTGTTCTTCACATTTACATGGAAACTGTCTAATCAATGCTGCTTCTAAATATCTTTCTGGCTTGAGAAAGAAGAGCATGAAGAAGTGGTGAGAGAAACAAGCCTGCAAACTCTCCCAAGTCTCAAGTATTTCTGGGCTCTTGTAGAATGTCCTTCCTCTTAGGAATGTTCTGTCTGTTCAGTCAGTCTCTCTTGAAAATAGGAGAAGGAAAAAAAAAAAAAAGAATGAGAGAAAAGGATTGGAACTCAACTAACCTTCAAAAAAATACCCAGCACTGCCAGGCCGTCGGGGTGTTGCGCAGCTTTCCCAAAGTCCCCGTATTTGGTGTTCCAGTGAACCAGGTGAAGCTAGGGGCATGGGAGACAAAACCACAGTGAAGGATTTAGGAAGTAGACGCCAACAGACCTCGCCCAATGAGCTTCCTCATGGCTAAGGTTACTAAAAAAGTGAAGACTTCAGGGACTTTGAAACCGAAATTCTTCATTGTCATTTTAATTCCTATTTGGTATAATTGCAAAGAGAAAGTTTTGTAACCTTAACCACAGGTGAAGCTTCTAAGAAGTTAAGTGTGAAGGTCCCTGGCAAAGGAAGTGGTTTGCTTGGTGGAAATTTAAATATACAAAAGGAAGCTTTTGAAACGAATGGGAACTAGAACAAACAGCATGCCTTACCTCTGCAGCATATTTCACTTTATCCACAGTGTGCTCAGATCCTTGCCCGTCAGAGGAGCCCCAGTGAAAGTGAAACTGAGCCAGCCGGTAAGGGCCATCCAGAGGGCCTCCTTTCAACACTAAAATGGTAACACATGTGTGTAACATATCTCTACACACACACACATACACACACACACACACACACACACACACAAACACATTCACCTATGTGAATATATACACATAGGCATACATACCTATACACATGCCATATGCCCCTGCTTAATATGATCCCCTTTAACTGTTTTATAGTACAAAACTAGGTCATCCATATTTTTACTCCATGAAAATCCAATCCAGACTCAGATTTAATCCATAGCACTCCTTGCATCTGCTGTCTGAAGGATGGGTGCTTTGCCTACCTTTTTTTTTTTTTTTTGCCATGCACAATGGGCTCATCTTTGGAGTCTGGAGTTCAGGTTCCAAGGGTGGAAATGTTAAATAGAATTAATACTCCCTCTGGGAATAACTTGGGAAAATCTCAGGCAACTACTTGCCAATACACTGACCTGCTGCACATCGTATGAACGTGGACCTCTCCCCCACCAGAGCCTGATGACTGTCCTTTAACCTGGTTACCTGACCACTCTGACATACCAGGATTTGTAAGCATTCCATTGACCATAACATTTCAAATGTAGGTATCCTTAACACTGTTACTGACTGGCTTTACCCTCTTAAAAATTTGTATCAAATCTATCTGACCCTAATTTCTTCATTTGTGAAATATTCAACTGTTTCTTCACCCATAATTTGTTTTCTATATGAAATGTAATGTGCTTTATTATCTCTAAACACTGTTCTTTTTTTACTATTACTATCCCAGGTTCTACCATCCTGGTATTAACTTTATTCAATAAACTTGGTACTAAAAATAGCTTCTAAACTGCATCTTTATTGGTAATTGACGAGTTGTGTTTTGAAAGGAGATTACAAAGTGGGAAATCACTATAAAAAATCTTTTTCACCTAAATTACATGTATTAGTAGACTTTAATTCCTATACTTAAACTCTTTAAAAGTAGTTTCGTTGTACCATATTATTTCTCTAGTTCTGAATTAAAACATCTGCTGTTTTTAGTGTGTTTTGTTACACTTGTTTTTTTTTTCTTTTTAATTCCATAAAATAATAAGCTGAAACCTATTTTGGCCTTACAAAACAAAGGGACAAAGCAAGTATAATCATTAGTTTGCTCCGCTTAACTTCACTTATATTTGCTCAGATGATAGCAAGGTCCATTTATCTAGTCAAAGCCAAGATGGAACAGGCTATAGTGTTTGGGCAGCTTGGCATTTCTATACTTCCTCACAACCTCTGGCTGCCAGCTCAGTCAGGAAAACACAGGGAGGCAGAAAGAGGGAATCAGAAATAGTATGGTATTACATAGCTACCAAGAATCATGAATTTAGATGTATACTGATAAAATCTCACCTTCTGAAACACAAAACCAACTAAGGGCAAATGTTTAGTTTTGTCTGATCATGTGTAAGAAAAAAAAATATCAGTCCTCAAAACTAAGCATTTTCAAAAATGAATTGCCGTTTTTCATTTAAGAAATGTCCTTAAAAAGTGAAATACATGTATACTAACTATCATAGTGGTATAATAACTCTTCAAACCTAAAAATGCCATTCGTAACATCATGAGTTCTTCCAAGTAGCAAAACTAATTAAATAGAACTATACTCAGCAACTGAAATAAGCAATGGATACAAATGTAAATGATTATAAAGATTCCCTCCAAAGAGAATCATGTTGGATCTTATAAAGAAAAGTTTGCTGTTATTGCTTATTCTCCTTCTTGCAAACCTTAAACTGGTATTCTAGTGCACTTGTTTCAGAGAACATATGGAACTAGGCAAGAGTGGATTTACATAAACTTTTAAAAGGCTTTAGGGACACTAACAGAAAAAAAAAAAAGGAGATGTTTGAAGGATTATGTTTTGTTTGCCTCTATTATCACTTAAATACCTGTTTAAGCCTCCAACCCCCAAATCTCACATTAATATGAAACTTGTTGCTATGTAGATTAAAACCCCATTGTAATTAGGTAAGTTTATGAATGCCTTAAAGAGAAATTATTGCAGTAGGCAAAATCTGGTTTCTTGAACTAGCAGGTTATTTCTCAGAAAATTCTTAGCATGGAAGGTAGTCAGTAAAAATCCCTCAAAAATATTGATTCAGGCCAGCTTTCAGGGTGGATCTCTATAATCCAGAACTTGGGAGTCTGAGACAGACAGGATTATAAAGTAGGACCAGGCCAGCATACATAGTGAAACGATGTCACAAAACAAACAAACAAAACAAGACAAACAAAAACATGTTTCGATAGTAAATTATCATAAATTATAATAAAAGAAATATCTTTGTGAGAAACAGGAAATTATGGCTTACTAATTCATTCATAAGCTTACTTATTCATTTTGATTGTTGAATACCATTCTCTAAACTGTCCCGGTTCAAAACAAAATCTATTCTCTAATGAAAAATTATATCTTATACATAGCAAAATTTGTTTGCCACATTTTTTTTCATTGTGAAATATATAGTCACAGATTTTGGGAGGACATATAAATTCCTAACATGCTCCATGAGAGATGGAGACCCAGCAAGGAGGTTTCCTTCTCTAGCCTTTCCAATTTAAAGTCTGTCTTAACACAAAAGCTCCAGCCAATTTTAATTCTATGATCTGTCATTCCGTTCTTTCTCCACAAAACACAAGCACCAAATACAATATTATAGTTTGTCTTCCTATATGTATTACTTTGGAAAACTAATAAGCTTTATTTTTCTGTTAAAAGTAGGCAATTCAGTAACAATGCATCACTCTACACATCTAAAATAAAACCAAGAGTTTAGCATTTTACAGTTTTATTCTTGTCAATAGCTATTACTAAAGATATATTTGCTAATATACTAAACTTTTGATGCTTGTCAGTAATTTTTTGAAAATACGGGATATACGTAAGTCATTGGTTTTCTTTAGTTTAAAACCTAATATTTAACAAACTTCTTATCAATAGTTCAAATGAATAATTACAAAGAAAACATGGCATTTCTGGGAACTGAGTTTTCTCCATGAGTATCCAGAATTTTTTTTTTTTTTTGTGGGTCCTGGGGCTTGAACTCGGTGTGGGCGCTGTCTCTGAACTCTTCAGCTCAAGGCTACCGCCTTACCTTTGCACCAAGCTCCGCTTCCCATTTTCTAGAGGTTAATTGGTGATAAAAAGTCTCTAGTCCTTTTGTGCTTGGGCTGGCTCTGAACCTTGATCCTCAGATCTCAGCCTCCTCAGTAGGTAGGATTGCAGGCGTGAGCCACAGCGCCTGGCTCCAGAAAATTTTTTAAATCATGCTTTGCTATTTTCTTTTAACTGATGATTAAATCATGCAAGTTTTGCTTGTTGGCAATAGAGAATCATCATTCCAGGGCTACAAGTCAATGTAAACTGATGTAGGGGAGGAGACATAACCCCATTCTATTTCTTCTAAATAATTAGAA
Source organism: Megascapheus bottae (assembly GCF_031878675.1). Taxonomy (NCBI): domain Eukaryota; kingdom Metazoa; phylum Chordata; class Mammalia; order Rodentia; family Geomyidae; genus Megascapheus; species Megascapheus bottae. The sequence continues at coordinate 30,101,880 of NC_143517.1, read as the reverse complement.
ATTTAGCTATCATATTTACTAGGTGAAATTCAAGAGTACACAAATTTTAGCTTAAGCCACACAGCAGTTATGGGAGAGAACCTGGTACTCATCAGGACTCTGCTACTGAAAGCATAGGGCAGTGTCCAGGCACTGAGGATGTGTTGACTGGTGCAGAAGGAGATTCTGCGCTTGTTGTTCATTCTTTTTCATTTATGATTGCTTGTGGATGGAAATTTTACAATTTCAAAATGAAAGTCCCTGCAAATCAAGCTGGACCCATGTACAAAGACCCATTCATTCTATCACAGCAACAATCGCTGGCTTGAAAGCACAGGTGAATTCCTCTCACTTTGTTTCCTTCTCCTCACATAAGCACATAAAAATTATTTCTATTTTCAAACACATAGAGAGTTGTGCAATTCCAGCTTTGCCTTACGATATTTACGCCTAACTTTACAACAATACAGAGGAGTTTTAAACTTATTAACACAAGTTAATAAGTGAGCAGGAGTTAATAATTTGACTTTTCTTCCGGATGAAGTTCATAATAAAACATCTTAAGAAGGGAGAGTTGTTTAAAACATTTCTAAGCTTAAAAGGATTACCCTTTTTTCCATTTATTTAAGGTGATTACTCTAGAAGAATTTTAAAAACTGATAAGAACATTAACCCAAGCTTGTAAGAAAACCTTATTAACTCCACATTTAAAATGTGGACTTCAACATAGTAATAAACAGCCAGCTCAGTTCCTGACACCCAAGTACTCATGTGACAATATTTAAGACATATTTGAAAAGGTAAATTCTTAAGAAGTTCTAGAAAGCTAAAATTTCATGGGGGAGGGGTTACAGTAAATGAACATAAGCATTTATGCAGAAAGAAAGAAGAGACATCTAAAAATGTTAACATAATAAAAATAGCTCCAAATAAAAGAGTAGTTAAATTTCAAAAAAATCAAGTAGCTAAAACTGAATGAATTATCTTTAGACTTACAGAAAACACAGCATCTTTGAAAACGTGGTATGCACAAACTGAATATTAAAAATACGGTAATCATTCAATAATGCTCATACAAGTTCTATTTTTAAGGGCCCACCACTTAGTAAACTTGAAAGGGAAACCAAGTTACTTAAACTCTTGAACTTTTTCTCTTCATGTATATTTTAACTGGACTGACTACAGTTTCTCTACCATTTGTCCTAATTTTCAGAACCTAGGATTCCTGTTTAAAATTTTTAAAAGGTGTTTTTCTGATTAAGTTTGTAGAAGACTTTTCCTTTGAAATAAGCATTTAAGTATATTCTGAATTATTGTTGCACTAAAAGAACTGAAAGAAACCGGGAGTTTGGCCTAATGATAGAGTGCTTGCCTAGCATGCACGAAGACCGGGGTTCAATTCCTCAGTACCACATATATAGAAAAAAAGCCAGAAGCGTAGCTGTGGCTCAAGTGGTAGAGCTTTAGCCTTAAGAAAGCCCAAGAACAGTGCTCAGGCCCTGAGCCCAAGCCCAGAACTGGCAAAAAAAAAAAAAAAAAAAAAAAAAAAAAACTGAAAGAAATAGGGAAAAAAATGGAAGCAGGGAATAACAAGCCTTTCAAATACTCATTGTGGAACCTCGTTTTCACTATATTTGCTTGCCTTTCTGGAGTACATACAGATGATCTCAAGTATTTTCTATTTCACTTTGCATGGGGTCTCCTTAACAAAAATAAATCCTGCAAACTCTACATAAGCTCTATTTACTCTGGAAACTTTTTTCTGCCATACCCAGTCAGATACCTAAGTTCCCTTCATATTTCTGCAGTTCCTCGGAATATTTCCTTTTTATGACTGTCAGTGACTATGGCTTCTATGTCCTATTTTAGACTTGTCAATAGATGTTCGGCCCTCAGGACACACGCAAGGGAACAGGCCTTCATCCTGCTGTCAGGCATGTAACTATGGTTATTAATGTTTCATACATAAACATATATATATACATATATGTATATGTATTATATAATATATATATGAACTAGGTGAATAATACCTGTGTCTCTAAGCAATATGGGTTAGAACCTCTGTCTAAACCAATTGTTTTTATACTCTGTGTCCCAGCCTAAACATGGTGATAGTCACTGTGAGAAATAGAAAAACATGGATAGCTCTCATCAGTTAGTACTCACATAAAAATGAATCCATTAAAGGTTAATATAGTCATAATCACACATATAATAATTTCATGAATAAAATCAGTACATATTTAATATGGGAAAGAGAATATCTTGGAATATGAAAAAACAAAAGCTTTAAATGCTATTGTGAACTAATCTTTTTTTTTTTTCCATATCCTAGAGTTCATTTCAATTAGCATCATTGTATAGGGTCCTGTGTACATGACTATTGAGCTATTGTGATATGAACTAATCCCAAAGCTGATGAAATCAAAGTTTCTTCAGAGATCTTATCTTGGGTACAAAAACTATAGCAATTGCCCAATAATAGTAGCCAAGTGATATGTAATCATAGAAACAGCATCATTTACTGAGGAATTGCTGTGTTCATGCATAAAAATGGAGTCCTTTATATACACAGCCTCCCCCCATCCCATCCTTCTTTTGCAGCAGATACTACTGATATTCCAATCTAGTTGAAAAACAAACCCTAAAACCTAGAGAAGTTACTACCATCCTTGAGTTCATGAAGCTAGTTAGTTGCTGGAGTTGGAACTCAAATCCACATGATGTTCACTGCCTCCAGATTGCTGGCTGAAAGCCACTTTCCAGTACTACACATTATGAGAATAATCTCTTTCACAATCACTTTTGTAAAGAATTTAGGGATTTGCCTCATCTGGTTCCTTTTGCTTCCTTATTGTTTAAAAACACACACACACATTCTGGGCATCCCATTTCCATGCAGCATTCATGAGGTGTGTAATTTGCTGGGCACAGTACTCATTGACAATGGTCATTTCACGGTGGCAGCTACTTACTAAGATAGTTCTGGCTTTGGAATGACTAATGCTGACATTTTATAGGATCATTTCTGTAAGTAGGATATCTTGAGACCTTTGGCCATATAAAAGCAATAGAGGAGTCTTACATTTAAAAAGAAATTGACTTAGGTTTAAATATTTAAGCATTGTTTCTTTGGAGTGGGAGAAATTCTTGGGAAAGCAATAAATTGTAATCTTCAACATACATCCAATCATGATAATGCTAAAAAGTGTGAATGCAAGTGTATGTGTGTGCATGTATCTGTATGTATGTTTTTCTGTGCTTACTAAGAAAAACCGAGGAACCGTTGAGTTGAAGATATTTCTTAAATTATGTCCAGCTTATCTCTGTCAAATTGTTTTCCAGAGTCACTGTTTTAGAAAGCTAGATATCTAATTTATCTTAAAGAGAAGACATTTTCTTTCAAAACTGAACTGAACATATTACATAGCTAATGAATATTTTAATGGTTTCAATTATATTTTAGTATTATGGATCATTTTTTAAAACTTTGACAGCATTAGTGAATGTTTCCTCTTTCCTCTTCTTTCTATTCCAAACAAGCACTAAACGTGTAGTATCCTTCCTTCAATGACATTCAGGAGACAGGATTCAGGAAAATTGGGTACTGGCAGTTAAATCAACCAGTGAGCGACAGTCAGCTCCCATTTCCACAAGGGATTGTTCTCTGGTTTCCAAATAAAATAGAAGCATTCTGGGGGCATCCTGTAATCAAACTGTATCACAACTTATGACAATTCGATTTGTCGCTGATGGGCTGGCTGACTAATATTAAAAACGTCTGTCTTTGCTTGTGGAATGAGTTTCTGGGTGGGTATCAAGATATCCCTATACCTTTATCACACCAGTCTGATACTGAGAAATAATTCATAAGCACAGTGTTTTAGAAGCACTTTCACATTTCATTTATCAAATTAAACCACCACTTATTTTCACTGCTCCCTGAAAAATCACACACACTAAGATAGACTTGTATAGAGGACAGGTTTTGACTCTGGAAGACAAGTATTTTAGAAAGAATTTGGAAAAGTTCAAATTTGGGCAGATGTCATAAAGGGGAACCTGTATGGCCTGCCTTTGTGATTGTTTTCAGGTATATCATAGTTCTTCATTGCCCTACTTAGAGGCCAGAAATATAGGAGTAAAGGGGGAGGAGGACGCCCTAGGAGACTTTGAAGTAATTAGCCTACTTTTCTGAGTGTGAGACCTGAGGAAGAGATCAGAGCACAGAGCAAGATCTTCCGAGTCCTGAGTAAACTGTAGCATCAAGGAATTTCCTACCACACTGCCCATTCCATCCACACAACTGGGGGGGGAGGGAGAGGGAAACAATCAACAAAACAAAACCCCAGCTCCTGGCTCAAGGGCACACTCACCGGCTTTGTCCTGAGAGTCGTCAAACTCCACGTTGAAAGAATGGCCATTGTTGAGGATCTTTCTGGAGACAGCCTGCTCATAGGAGACGCTGAGGGGCTTCAGGCCTGGGTCATACTTGGCTGCTTTGGTGTCGATGTCCACCGGGGACTGGCGCTCTCCTTTGGCAATGGGGAAGTCCTGGTGCCAGTGGTCGGGCCCTGAAGGCAAAAGGAGACTGGTGAATCCCTCAATACGGAGAAAGGGGACACCCAAACCCGTAAAACGTGGGGAGAAGGCGAGGGGTGCAATGATCTAGTCAGTTTGGGGCTCCACTACTTCCTGGCAGTAGCTTTGGGTGAACCATGTGCGTTTCCATTCTCTCATTAGTCATCTCACAGATCTACCTTCTGCGTGTGACTACTGAAATTCGAATGGATTACATACAACAGGAGCAAGCCATGACATGCGAATATTCACGACCTTCTGGCCACATGTGGTTTGCTTTGCTTGTTAAATTCAGCAACTGAAATCGGACAGGCGCCATGGTCAGTCAGGGTCTAGGGTCCGCGTCTAGGATGGGCAGATTCTCTAAGGAATCCAAAAGGGCAGACGTTTCTCCCTCCGCCTCCCACACTGGATGGGATACAGAACCACTGTGGGGCGCAGGCGCAGGGTCCCCTCCTTTAATGGTCTGGATCCCAGGGACACAGGACCCCCCCATCATAAAAAAAAAAACAAAACAGATGTGTAAAACAGACCGGATGCATCCTTCCTTCCCTCCGCTGCCTCCAGAAACCTAGACGTGGGGCCGAGCTGAGGCTCGCTTCCTAGGGGCCGACCCTCGCGTGGGAAGCGTCCACAGGAGAAGGGGGGAGATTCGGGGATCCGCGCAACAGATCCCAGCCCGCTCCAGGAACCGGCCGGGCAGTTTGGGAAGGGAAGTCCTGGCCACAGGTGTTGCAGGAGCTGGGGGTGCGGGATGTTGGGGGGAGGAGGAGGACGGGATCTCATCATTCCTCCGCCACCAACTCACAATTCCCGTTATAAATCGTTCCCACCTCGGGTCAGGACAAGCGGGGTTCTGGATTGGAAGGAACTGGGGGTGGGGAGGTGAGATCCTGAGCAAGCCGGCTGCGTGCCTGTCCCCACTTCCCCCGGGGCCCCGCGCGCCACCACCGGGGATTCCTCGACAGTGCTGGGGGAGCCGGAGCGGTGGGGGCGCCCCGGCTGGCACGGGAGAGCCGGGCGCCCAGGGCGCACTTGAGCTCTCCCCGCTCCCCCGCCGCCCCCGGAGCCGCTGGAAACAGCAGGTGCCACGGGGCCGGGACCCGCACTGGAGAAGGGGGGATCCCTTCCCGCGCCTGCCCTCCCTCGCCCCGCACTCACCGTTGTGCTGGCCGTATCCCCAGTGATGGGACATGGTGGCGCGGGCGGTCGGGGCCAGGCAGGAGTTGGTTCTCGTCTAGCGGCCGCTGTTGGGGCGCCGGCACCGCGAGTGTCCGCGGGTCGCGCCGGCCCCGGCTTTTTATAGGCTCCCGCCAACTTCTCGGTGGGGATCGGGGGCGGCCCCGGGGAGGGGACCCCTGCTGGACCCGGGCGGGAGGAGGGTGGAGGGGAGGGCGGGCCGGCTCGGCGAGGCGCGGGGGGCGGGGAAAACGCCCGCCCGGAGGGCGCAGGGCCGGCCGGGCTGGGAGGCTCCCCTCGGCTGGCGGCCCGACCCCCGGGCCCTCCCTCCGCACGGCGGTGGCGGCGGCTCCCGGGCTCCCCGGTGGAACTGGGGCTACGGAGCGCGGCGCGCGCCCGTCCCCCTCCCGGGAGCCGAGTGGTGGCGGCGCCCGGAGAGGACTGCCTGGGACCCGGGCCCCCGGTGCCTGGGATCCCCGCCCGCATTGTGAGCTCATCCCCGGGCCCGGGAGACCTCCCGGCCGGCCCCGTCGGCCTCGTCGGCGGTCCAGTCCCCAACTCGGAGGCCTCCCTCGCTTGGGGGTCCCGGGCCTGGAGCTGGGGCGCGCGGTCGGGAGCTTTGACCTTGGGGCAAGTAGGGATACGGTCCTTGGGGCGCCGCGGAGCGCGCGGCCGGGCGCTGGGAGCCGGCGCCCCCTGCTGGGCGCGCTGGGGTAACGCGAGGAAGGCGCCGCCGTCGGTCGCCCGCGCCAGCCTGCCGGGTTGCTGTTCACGGTGGTTGACTGGGCCTCGTTGAAGTCCTCCTCCCTTCTTAATTTCCTTTAGCCTGAGCAGGTTTCTTAAAAATAACCGAAATATCATTTTTTTAAATGACGTGTGTGTGTTTCAGAAAAATCAGCTGCAAGACTAGCTTCCAAAGAAGGGACACAAGATCAGAGGCTGGGAACCTCTGGGAAAGATCACAAAACCTCTCCATGAAAAATTGAAATTAAAAGGGCTAGGAGCATTGAGTCCCAGAGTACAGAAGCCTCTGGGTTCATTCCCCAGTACTATTTGTAATATTTTAAAGATGTTTTGGGGTCCCCAGCGTTCTGACTTACTGGATTCTAAGACATTTTACTTTAGTGGGTTGCTGCTTTATAAAGCGATGCATTTCTGACTATGACTATGAAAGTTAATATGTTCAAGCATTTTCTTGCTCTAACGTTTTGTTTCTCCCATCCTAATTTTAAGAGAACATTTTCACAAAAACCTAAAACCTTTGTGGACCCGAGGCTCTGTGCCTACTAAACCAATGCAGATCAAGCTGCTCTGAAATGGAGAATTTATTTTCCACAAAAAAAAAAAAAATCAAGGGAATTTTACATAAGAGAAAAGTGTGTGTGTGTAGTCTTTTTGAGAGCATAAAATTCAGACAAGACTGAACAGATTGTAGTTTTCCTGCTTGAATAGGCCTTGATATCACATTATTCAAAACTATACAGGTTAACAAAGAGGTATATTGCAGTCAAACTAAATCTTAACTGTTTTTTGTTTGTTTTTTACATCAGAATTAAATGTTTGTTTCAGCTAGCTCTACACAGGCAAATATGATTCATTCATGTTTAGATCCCTTTGTTCTTTTAAGACTAGAAAGTTATGTGGCTCTGTTTATGTGAATAGTCAGGTGGAAGTAAGGGAATTCTGAGACAAAAGACTGCAGAACGTTTCAGATGTCTAGAGTCCTTACAAGATAAGAAGCTTTCATTTTCCGGTCTCTGTTCTGGTACAGTGTATGTGTGGGCAGGAATTATTTATATAATTATCAACTATTTACTTAAATCAAAGGAGAGGGACTCCCAGCTGAGACTCCACAGTTCCTGCGGAAATGACCACTGATCAAGGCAAAGTCTGTGGATGTGGAGTGGGCAGACAGTAAGGAGGAACCGGGCTCTTAAAGCAGCAGGACCCCCTGCTCTCATTTCCAATCCAGCTAATTGTGGCTTTATTACGGGGATGGAGGAGAAGCAGTTTTTTCTTACTAAATACCCTTCACAAGCCTAAGCACCATCCAGCTGGAGTTTTGTGTTGGGGATTTCCCCTTGTCTCTGCCTCCTAGGGAGTTGACTCTCCTCGCCCAGCTGTAGTTAGTTTGGGGGAAGGGTGGGGAAGGGGGCTGTCATATGCTAACCACCCACAGGAAGTGGCTAACCTTCTGTTTCTCTGGAGAGATCCAAAGGTGTTTTTATTCACTTAGACTGATGGCAGTGGTTGTCTTGCTTTTGAGGGTTTTGTTTTTTTGTTTTGTTTTGTTTTCTGGCCATTTCCTTATAATGGGGAGGATTTTGAGGCCTTCTTGTAGATCAGACACTTTCATTTTACTGAGGGTATTCTTTGCTGGCTATTCTAATACTTTTCTGGCTGCGCTTTGAGAGACTATGGAATCTGAGAAATAAAAATAATATACCTTGTGTACTTGTGTTTCTATTAGGTGTTTTGGTTTGGGCTTGGTGATGCATACCTGTAATCTCAGAACTTAGGAGAGTGAAACAGGGAAATGAGAAGTTCAAGACTGTCTTGGGCTACACAAAAGGAAAAATAAATAAATAAATAAAACCCTCAAAATCTAGGTGTGAAGCCCAGCTTGGCATTTACCCACCTAATGCTATGTGACTACACACACCAAAAATCCTAGTATTCCAGAGGTCTGAAAACAAGAGAATTAGAGTTTAAGGCCAGTCTAGGCTACATTAAAAAATGGTCCCACCCTAAAAAAGAGGAAGAGGGAGAGAGGGAAAATATGTGTATGTATGGGGGGGGTGTGTGTATGTGTGTGTGTGTATGCACACGTGTACAATAGCATATAATGTAGCATCTTTCTAGCATAAAGATATATAATATGTTACATATATGGTATAATCATTTTTAACACTGTTTTACTTTGAAAGGAGGAAGAACACATGCATCCATTGTAAGCATTCCGTGGTGAGTATGTAAAAATCACCTGCAGCTGGAAGGGAGGACTCTTCAGGTCCTGTTGCCCAGCCCTAAATAACATGCGATGCTGTGAACGCACAAATGACCAGCCAGGTGGGTTGAAGGTAAAAGGTGAAGAGGTGGAAGCCTCTAGCAGTCTCAAGTGGTTGCTTTGATTTTGCTAGGGAGAAGAAAGGAAGTATTCAGAGCATCCATGCTATTTTTATTTTTTGCCAGTCCTGGGGCTTGAACTCAGGGCCTGGCTTCTGTCCTTGGACACTTTTGCTCAAGGTAGTGCTCTGCCACTTGAACCACAGTGCCACCTCCAGCTTTTTCTATGAATGTGATACTGAGGAATTGAACCCAGGGCTTCATGCATGCTAAGCGAGTACTCTACTACTAGGCTATGCTCCCAGCCCCTCACGTATCCTTTTTTTATTAAGACAAGTTCCTGTGGGTAGGACTTGTACCTACATTTTAAATACCTCCAGTATCCTTTCCTGAGAATAAACCCCAGAACAACATGTAGTAGCTACTCACATAAAGCTGTTAGTTTATGAAGCTTTATTAATGTGAATTAGAAGCAATGCAATTTCACTTGATAGAATCCAATTGGTTACAAATAACATTATGCTAAAATTAAACTCTAAAATGAAACTGGTTTCGAGTCTGAGCCAACTTACTAGCTGTCTGACCTTGGCAAAGTTGTATGTTCTTGCCAAGATTCAACTTCCTTTTTGTAAACCTAGAATAACAATTCCTACCCCATAGAACTCTGGTTAAGGACTACATGACATGTGTATAAAGAGTGTTTTTTTTTTTTTTTAGCACTGTGCCAATAATGTCAGCTTAATAGATGTTAGCTATTATGTGTAGTGGTACATGTTTTTCGAGCTCCTATTGAGTGTTTGGTGTTTACCATGAGCAGATTCATTCATGTGACAATTCTTGTCCAGTGCTGTTAGACACCAGGGCTAGAGCTGGGAAGCAGGACCAAGATGTCCCTGCCTGCCGTGAGTTTGCAGAAGGATGGGAGGAGGCAGATGGATGAATGAAGAAGACAATAGTCCAGTGAATTCCCAGTTGTCCCAATGATTACTAAGGAAACCTAGGGATGAGGGGGAGTAAGAAAGGAGCCTAGGCCAGATGCAGAGGGCACAGAAGTCCTGTGGTAGGAAGTAACATTTGAGGAAACAATGAGGCACGATTGGGGAAAGGATATTTCAGCAGAAGTCCAAAGCAAAGAAATTTCTACAACAGAAAACTTGCGAGCACAGCATTGCTGTTGTCAAACAAGAGAAAAGTAGTGAAACCAGAGGTTGATAAGGTGTGTGGCCCACAGAGCCTGGCAGGGAAAGATTACTTCTTGCATGGAAAAGCCATTGGGAGGAGGAATATATGGAAGAAAACTATGCAAACTCCTTTAGGAAGGAATCAAGACCTGGGAGTGGTGACTCATGCCTGTAATCCTAGCTACTCAGGATCAGAGGATCAAGATCTGAAGCCAGCCCAGCCAAGAAAGCCTGAAAGACTCTTCTGTCAAATTAAACCAACAGAAAACGGGAAGTGGCTCTGCAAATCAAAATGGTAGAGTGCTAGCCTAGAGCACAAAAGTGTAAGGGAGAGTGCCTGGGCCTTGATTTCAAGCCCCATAAGTGACAAAAAAAAAAGGGGGGCGGAGGGGAAGACAGGGATATTTAGAGTTAATCGGTCCAGCTTGTTATTGGGCTCTGCTGCCCTCTTGGCTCTGAGCCTCTTTATTTTGCAGTAGAGTAGGAGACATCTTCAATTGTGGCCAACAGTTCAGATTCAATTCTTTATATTCATTTCACATTCTCAAGCCTCAGTGCGCAAATGTGTCCAACATGTTGAATAAATTTATTTATATGAATTTTATGCTGTTAGCTACTTCATGAGGATTATTGTAATTGTGCTTGAGGAGCATAGAATGACAAAGTGAGAATCCATTTTTTTGTTGTTGTTTCGTTTTGTAGTCGGTCGTGGGACTTGAACTCTGGGCCTGGGGACTTGAACTCTGAGCCTGGGCATTGTCACTAAGCTCTTCAGCTCAAGGTTACCACCCTACCCCTTGAGCCACAGCGCCACTTCTGAGCATCCATTTTTGTGATATAATCTCAGTTTTTATTCTGGCTCTAATATGTATTTGTAGCATCATCTTGAATGAGTTAAGTGATCTCTCCAAACTTCACCAATTTGTAAATTGGAGGAGAATTCCAGCTCTAAAAGATTATGATGAGAAAGGAGATCTTACCAAAGTACAGTTCTGGCATGCTGATTTGGTTGACTAAATGATATAATGGTCATTACACTTTCCATTGGCAAAAAAAAAGATTTTTTTGTGTTCCTGTACCTTGGGTGAAAAAAATTAACATAAAATAATATGTACTGAGAACTATTTACTCACCAATGAAGCTCTAAATGTTGTGCATCAGCCTACTTTGTAGCCAGGACACGGAGACATGGAGGTAAATCAGCTTACCTTAGGTGCACAGCTAGGAAGTGATAGAGCTCAAGGTGAGACGCCACACAGCCTACTTCAGAGTCATCTGCTACAATCTTATAGCAACGTGCTGGGCATCGCTAGAGTTTCCTTTTGAATGCCCTTTAACCACTAGAGTGTAGAAAGATACCATCATTATCTCAGCTAAATAAACGGTCCATTTCAAATGCCTCAACAAACTGTGCCGGGGCCAGCCGGCAGCAAACCAGGGTTCGCAGATTGGGATTCCTGAAATAGGGGCAAGGACTAGGAAAAATTCAAAGAGAGACAAACAGATGGAGTTCGGGAGGACTACAGCTCAAGTCAGCAGTCCAAGAAGGCTGTGAGCTCCAGACTGCGGCCTAAGACTGTCCTGTTTATTTTAAGTTCCAACCTTAAATACTCTTCTTAAAACTAGGGAACTGCCAGAGGCTACATTCATACAAAATAGTAAACAAGTCACATATAGGATAAAAGAGAAAGGATTAACATTGCTTAAAGTCATCCTGATAAGAACTGATTGACATTGCTTAAAGTTATCCTGATAAGAGTTACTTCCTTGTGTATACAATTGTGTAGGTCCAAGGTCAGGTCCAAGGTCATTGACCCCACAGTCGGTCCCCAACAAAACTGCTTTTTTGACTTTCAGAAATGTAATTCTGCTATGGTTTTTTTTTTTCTAACTAGAAAGATTTAACTTTTCTATAGGTAGTTGCACCTCTAGGGTTTTTAACAGGTGTCAGTGAATTCAAACAGGATGTCACAAGTTTAGGCTTCAAACAGAGTGGGAAGAAATATTAAGTGAGATGCTAAAATGTGAAGGTCATGCATTTTAAGCATTTTATGTTCCAGGGTAATTTCCACATGTGGCACCGTGCTATAATCTAATGAGTCTCCCCTCTCCTTACAGTGTCACTGCTCAACTGGAGATAATGTTTCCCTCCATATGACATTAACAATGTCTGGAGATATTTTGGGGTTTCTTCTTTCCTAGCTTGAGGAGACAGTATAAAACAGGCATCTAGTGGACTAAGATGCCATCAAACATTGCATAATTCACCAGAGCCCATTCCCCACGAAGACTGCTTTGGCCCAAAATATTACTTGTGTAGTAGGTCCTCTTTATTTGTGGTTTCAGATTCTGTGGATTGAAGTACCCATGGCCAACCATTGGGTTGAAAATACTCAATGAGAATGTCCAGAAATAAATAATTTTTGAGATCTCTATTGTACAGCAGTCAGATGAAACATTGGTTGTGTTCTGCTCTATTGCACGTAGAACATGAACTATCCTTCGGTTCACACTGTATGTATGCATTGCCTACCAGTTAGTGGCTCAGTGCTCTTGCTGGTTATCAACTGCTCAACTACAGTCTTACTCAGACAAACCTTTTTTTTTTTTATTTTTATTTAACAGTGACCCAGATAGTGTGAAACCAAAGAGATATTAGGGCATAAAATGAGTGGAAGGTTAACTGTGGTTATATGTGGCAATGCTGTAGGTAGATAGGAAAAGTAGTATGCTGGTACTTGATACTCTTTCACTGGGTATCTTGGTTTTACATCCTCAGACATCATGAGTGGGGGAGGGGAGACTGTAGTCAGGTTGTAAAACCCCATCATGAGAACACCTATAAGATAAAGGTCTAGAGATGCATCTCTGTACAGAACACTTGCCTTGCATGTGAGAGCTTCGGTTCCCAGCAATGAAAAAGAAAAATAATCTATCAGCTAATTCATTTTGCCCAAGGTCTGAGGGGAAAATTTATGTGTGCATCTAACACAATGTGAACCTTTGGATAGTGCTTTGCCAATCATATCCCCTTGTGTGAACAAGGGACTTGATTTAATGCGTTCGGTAGACAAGCAAACCAAAAAATGCTTCTCGGCAGTTTGAGATTATCTGGTTCTGTTGTTATTTGGTTGGGATTTTGTTTTTTGACTCAACCCATTTTCAATAATAATATTGCTGCTCCAATCATAATTGCTTGAATACATAGATGCTAGATTCACCACTTGGCTGAACTTGTCTTTTGATTATAAATCATCACCCGTATGGGGAATTTCTGACTTCCTTTTAGTAACAAGAACAAGCTAATGGTTTTTTTCCATGCAGGAAGAACTTCATCACTGCCAATTCAGTGTTAGGGACTGGAGTCTATAATCCTGTCAAAATATGGATGGGCTATGGGAAATAAGGAGGATTGCATTCCACGGCTTTGTTGTCTTCTCATCTTGTTCTTAATTGTAAAGCAGAAAAAGAGGTATGTGGTAGGCATGAAAAGATGTCTTCAACTTTTGAGCTGTTCAAAATTAGAATTTGGAGAAATAGAAGCACAGCATAGACACAAGGAAAATTGCTTTTGACTTTGAGTCCTCATGTTGTTTTCTTTATGTTTCTTTTACTCATATTATGTATTTGTGTTTTTACCACATTGCCCCAAATTTCCAAAATTATTCTCTGTAATTATCTTTCTCTCTCTCTTCTACCTGAGTATAGTATTTGAAACATAAATATACTGTTGAATAAGTAGATGAATGTTAATTTTTTGTGGACAAAAGGAACACAATAATGACTGTCACTTGATGTACAATACAGTGTTGTTTTCCTTCCTTCCTCCCTTCTTTCCTTCCCTTCTTCCTCCCTTCCCTTCTCTTCTTCTTCCTCCTCCTCCTCTGCTTCCTCCTCCTTCTCCATCTTTAGTTAAATAGTTATAACCAATCTAAAACCCACCAAGCTCAAGGTCAGATCCAGACCGTGAACACTATGTGTTATAGTGCACCTCTCCTAACTCATGACAGTCTTATTTGCTCTGTTTTGGTTAAGATTTGTATGGAACTATTGTATTGTACTCTGAATTAGTGCTTATTGGTGAGGCCATGAATGAAATAACAGAAAAGCAAAGTGGGAAACCACAGGACAGACTCAAGTAGACCAAGTGGAAGGAGACTCCACAGCCTGGCTTATCAGCAGACAACTCTGGCTCAGCGCTCTCCTCCAGGTCCTCCACACTTTTCAAGGTTTATCATGGGCCACTCCATGGCAGAAAGCAAATAAGAGTACCTGCATTCACAGTTAAAGATTTTTGCATGCTAAAATGATCTGTTTTATAATATAAAAGCAAAATGTTGTTGTGTGTATATATGTATATATATTTAATTCTACATTGGAAGATCATGTTCAAGAACTACCTCCAACTCTATTCAAAATAAGAATAGACATCACTGTTGGCCCAGATACCCAGCTGCCTCAGAGCTGTGTTTTTCAGGTTGACAGTCCCCAAGGTCCTAGTATCTGGTTTTCCTTCCCAGTGGCACTGATATCTCTGTGTAACACGCACAGCGTGCTGAGTCCTTTGCTCAGGCGTGATACTGATATGCCCTTCCCCTTCGGTGGCCAAAGCTGTGCTCACTACAATTTCTCTTGAGCAATGTGTGAGGGTTGCCAGGTGGTTTTCTGACCAACTTTGAGTCTCACATACTTGTCACTATTGCCTTTCAAAGGCATGAAATCCTTTCAAAGAGAGGGATTTTTGAAAAAGATTTCCACATATTTTAAAGGATATATAAAATATGAAATTACTATTATTGGTTTTTCTGTTTGGTTTTGGTTTTTGCCTAGCTGAACACATTATCTTCCAGTTGTGAACTTTCTTGTGTAAGCCTGTGGCTATTTCATAACTCCTCTGAAACTCTCCACTTCCCTTGGGGCCTAATCAATGTTTTATATCAATTAAGCTCCTAAGGACAAGAGGCTTAGTGTACCTCACAATCTTGACAACAGGCTCTTTGTTAAGGAAAACAAATTAAAAGTTAGAAATTAGACCTTCTCTTATGGAAGGTCATTAAATGAGGATGTTTACCTTGAGCAGCCACACATTTACAATCCGGGTCATGAGTTGAACCACAAAATGCCATCCCCAGCGCCCCCTCTCTCTCTATATGTATGTATATATGTGTGTATACGTATATATATATACAGATGCATGTATATAAGTATACATATATATGGAAAATATATGTTATGCTTGCACATATGTGTACATAATATATATGCATAATTTATATAAATGTAAGCATGTATGAATTATATATAAACATATATATGAATTTCTTGAGTTCTGGTAATTCATTATCTGAGGTAAAATTGTTTTTGTTTGTTTTGTTTTATACAAGCACTACAGCTATCACACACACACACATATATAATATATATATACATAATATATATATTATATATATATATATATATATATATATATTGCCAGTCCCGGGGCTTTTCCAAGACTAGAGCTCTACCACTTGAGCCATAGCACCATTTTCAGCTTTTTCTGTGCATGTGGTACTGAGGAATTGAACCCAGGTCTTTGTGCATGCTAAGCAAGCACTCTACTACTAGGCCAAACTCCTGGCCCCAGCTATTAGATATTTATTTTATTCCAGATATTATACTAAACAATTCAGATAAACAAATAAATAATGAACCTATAGGAACTTAAGTCTTATAAGAATAGAACTTCTCTTAGTTCTTTTTCTAAAAATATTTATTAGCAAAAATTAACTGTATAAATGCCCCCTTCCTCCCCTCCCCCCATCCCTCCACCAATCTTCAAGTACATTAAAAACTAAGCTATAGGTAAGAACTAATTGAAGGAACCTGCAGTTGGAGAAGGGTAAAAAATTTAAAATGCTTAGCTGTGATGAACTGACATGCATCTCTTAGAAATGTTTGTGTTTTGAAATCAGAAGTATGATACTTTATTGATCTCATGAGATGATTTTTGAATGAGAAAGGGTTCTAGAAATGGAGGAACAGGAATGAAAAGGCAGCAGTGGTACTCACTAGACACTGTTAAAAATGAGCTATACCACTTGGAGCTGGTAGGGAAAAACTGGGAGAGAAGGAAGAAAGGAGTGACATTGTCCAAAAAAGAAATGTACCCATTTTCTGACTTAGGTAACTGCAACATTACCTTTATAATAACAGTAATACATAAATAGGATTCTTTGTTACTGATATGGAGTTGCTATAAACATCTTTACACAGAAGTGAATTAAATGGAAAAGTGAAGTCATTTTTTTGTGAAACTGAAGGTTCACTTTTAGAAAAGTCAAAGCATGCGAATGAACTATGTCACTTAGTGTCATCAGCGTCTCATGTCATATCACATCATTGCCAGCCTCCTTCTTCAGTGTGCCTGTAGAAGCACGGGTGCTAACAGAGATAAACACCTGGGTAGAGAACCCTTTTCTCTATCTTCTGAAACATGCCTACTTAAGTTGTTTTTTAATTGAATTTTGGACATAAAAAGTGTTGAATATAAGCAAAATTTGTCCCTTTCCATGCACACTCTTTTCTAAACTTTACACAGAAACTTGGTTTGATCAAATAGATATTCATCCACACATAGTATATTCTAATGCTCCCAACAGTTCCTAAGCGAGGTGGGCAGTCAATATCTTAGAAATGTCAGCCATCCATTTTTCCATTCAGCAAATACCTTTATGTTCTCACAGGTTCCAGATTCTGACTTGACCCTAGTATCCCTGGAATACAAGATAAAGTTCTTACCTTCACAAAAACCTCACTTTCCCCTCTCATGCACACATCAGAAACAAATACAAGGCTGCAACTAGTTTTGAGGTATTTTCCTCAAGGTTTGTAGTGTTTGAGGTTTTTTTGTTTGTTTGTTTTTTTAGTTTTCAAATTATCTTTAAATGGTTGCACAAAAAATAGTTTCTATTTAAAACTAGTTTGTTTATTTATTTATTTATTGCCAGTCCTGGGGCTTAATGAACTCAGGGGCTGAGCACTGTCCTTGGGCTTTTTCAAGGCTAGCACTCTCCCACTTGAGCCACAGCACCGCTTGAAGCTTTTTCTGGTATGTGATACTGAGGAATTGAACCCAGGGCTTTGTGCACACTAGGCAAGCTCTTTACCACTAGGCCATGCTCCTGGAACCTAAAACTAGGTTTTAATAAGGCTTATGATATTTTAAGCATCATGCGTTACACATTTAAGTTTGCATCCTGCAAATTAAAAAAAATAAGCCTGAGAGACTTTAAAATTATTCTTCTATTGCTGGTAAGTGATGAGTGACAGAAATGAAATTGAAAACTAAGTTTTATTTGCTGTAAGTTTATCCTCATTACTCCTCTTCCCGACACACACACACACACACACACACACACACACACACACCAACAACAACAACAACAACAACAACTCTCATTACACATAGCATTTAAATATGGTCTTGTTACACCTAAATTAGAACCTAAAGCAAGTGCTCAAGCCCCTATATATAAGCAGTGAACTATGGCCTGCAGCACCAATGGGTCCTGTTCTTAAATTTCTGCGTGGCTACACAATCTTCTTTCCCTTTGCCAGCCCCCTTTTGGAGTCTGCTCCAAGATTGGGTACCCATCAAGTCCGTCCTTCCTTAAGCTACTCATCATACACAGAGGAAAAATTATGAATTCTGTGAGTCTCCTAACTTCAAAGGCTTCTGTTGATGTAATACTTTCCTGGGAATCTGGGCCCTGAGGGAATTACTTCTCTTAAACAAATGTGTTCCAAAGCATCCACATTTCAAATGAGTCTGCGAATATGATTAAAATGTATGTGTGAGCGAGTTGGAACAGAGAACATGTGCACTTCATGGGCAAAATATTTTCCCTGTAGTTCCATCCTTCTCTACCTGGGAATGATTTCGACACCAGAGAGAATTGGGTTCCCTGTTTACTGCTGAGGAGCTTCTCACCTGGCTAAAATTAGCTTTTAAATCACTGGGCTCTGGGCCGCTGCAGTGCGTCAGGTCCCCTGTGGCTGCGCACTGAACCCCGCCCTTGCCTCTCAAGATTGCCTGTGATTATCTACCTGGTCCAGTCGTCAGGTGGCTGCTCCCACTCAACATCTCGCCTCCGCCCTTCCTTCATTGTCCCTCCAGAGAGTCCTTTAATCGTGGATTTCATGCCTAGACTGTCCTTGTGTTCAATTAGAGTTGAATCATGCTGAAAGTTGAATCCTCTTTCCCAGATGGGACTTGTGCCTCTTCCTGAGCCATTCTGGTTTTATGACATGCCCAGACGAGCTCAAAATTAATTTCATGGCAGGAGACTTTCTGTATTTACTATCATGACAGATCATTTTCCACTTCACACAGCACTCAGAGGGACTCTGTTTCATCAACATTTGAAAGTCAATTTCAAAGGGATGGCTACATTTTCCAATTTCAGCTCTTTTTCTGACTACATGATATGTGGATTCATGATGCTATAACTAAATTAAAAAGTCTAAAATAAACCATTATTTTTTTCTGTAAAAGATATTATTGAGTAGTTTCAGTTTAACATATCAGTTTATAAGTACAAAGAATCTTCAGTGAGGTAGAACTAACCTCTAAGAGTTCACTCCACTTGACAGTGGTGGCAGACACCTATACTGTCAGTACCCAGATGGCTGAGACAGAAGGACTATATATTCTTGGTAAGACTAGAGCACATAGCCAGGCCCTGTCCTTTTCCCCTGCACCCCTCCCACAAAAGAGTTAACCCCTAATGAGAACTATGTCTGAATGACTATTCTAAGTGGCCTTCATGTAGAGCTCACTTGATTCTTACAACCACCCTCTAAGCAAGAAGTTATGCCTATTTGCAAAAGAAGAAATGAGCATGTAGAAATTAAGGTGACCAATGTGCATATCCAGTCAAGGTTGGCACCTTAATAGAACTGAGTTCCAAATATAACTTTCAAATGCTTATTTCTCATTTATTTAAGTTTTAGCTCAATAACTAGTATTCTTTTATCCTCCAGGCTTCATGTTGAGCAACGATAATTTTCAAAAGACACTGCTATCTTTTCTTTTGTTAATATTAATGACTAAGAGAAACTTTTTACAATTTTATTGTCAGGATAATAATGTATAGAGAGGTTACAATTACATTCATCAAAGAGAAACATTTTTAAAAAGGAAATAATGTAATTTTCATTTCTGTCCTAATTTGTAACTACTTTGGAAATAACAGTAAAAACACACACAGCATGGCTTTTGTACCCATCATTTTTTCATATATTGTAATTTATAGAAGGGTTACATTATATTCATCATATAGAAGGTACATTACTTCACAAATATTGATATCCTTTCTCATGTCATGGTCCTTTTTGTACCCATCATTTTTGTAGTTATTTTGCTGCCATCTAGTGTCCTAAAGGAAAATAACATGATTAACATGATAACATGAGAATGCCTTCTCATTGGCATTTTAAGAAATTACCCTAATTTTTTTCTTCTAAATCACTAAACTTGAAATTTTTAAAGGCTGATTTTTATCTTGTTTTTCCCCCTCTGGCAAATAATATGCTCTTGTCAAGAGCTCAGCTTTTAGTATCGAACAAGAAGGCATTTGGAGAGAAACTAGAATGAATTAAATTTCTATCAATATGGTATTTAATGCATTTTGGACCCCATGTACTTTTTTTTTTGCCAGTCCTGGGCTTGAGCTCAGGGCCTGAGCACTGTCCTTGGACTTTCTCAAGGCTAGAGCTCTACCACTTGAGCCTAGCACCACTTCTAGCTTTTTTTTTTCTATGTATGTGGTACCGAGGAATCGAACCCAGGTCTTCATGCATGCTAGGCAAGCACTTTAACCACTAGGCCAAACTCCCGCCCCCCCATATACTTTTATACTAATTTTATTTGTGTAAATTCTTATTCAGGCAAATGATGTATTAATGTCAACAATTAAGTTTGTTCATAGTTGGGCAATGGGTGTGTGTAAAAATGATTATTGTTAGACACCAAAGTCTTATTTTACATGGTCTATTTAGAATTCTTCGAATCTGTTGCAAAAAGCCACTAATTATACATTTGAAATGTTCTTTTAGATCAAGAGAACTAACTTATTCACTTTTTCATAATATAAGCCATTTCCAATTTAAAAGGGAAATAGTCATATTTACCCTCCTATTAGTATACCATATTCTGTAAATTCAGTCTGCTATTGCCCCATGTATAAGCTTATAAACATGCACTCACCTGAATAATAGGAAACATTAATTCCAGATTCTGTCTTATTTTGAAATGTGAAGACATGGGAAAGACAATGTTCTGACAAATAGCAACTGGAAGATGTCAGAGCCTTTCTGTTTCAGCAGCCATGCCTCAGTAGCCTGTGATTGTCTGAAGAATGATTGTTTCTGCACTGGGAAGATCAAAGGCAAGTATATCTCCACCATCCCAGGCCACATTTGTGAAATCAGGGGAAGTTTGGGAAGCAGGTTAAGTTGGCTGAAAATTATCAGCACCAGTGACTACTCAGAATAAGTTCTGCTAGGAACTTCCCCACATCAAACTCAAGAAGCTAATTTTCTAAGAAGGTTTGAAATAATCAAGATGCATAATAACCAGTATTCACAATAACCGTTCTGAGTAATGTGTGGTTCAAGAAGAAGAGTAAATTTCCCAGCTGCCCCTCTGTGCATGATATTATGAATTCACCCAGAATTCACTGAGTGTTTATCACGTTCAAGACATAGCATGAGGGGATATGATGAATGTCAGTGAGTGAGAATCACACCAGCGCCCTGGTTAAGCTTATGGTCTAGGGACAACTCCTAGGATCCAGTGTTTTCCCAGCCTGTGTACTAGAATCAGAGCCACTTCCACTTCTAAGTGGCATCCGGCCATATTCCTGCCCCACACAGAGTGAATCCTGGATATGCAATGCACTAACACGATTATGTAAGTACCCTGAGAGAATCAGCATGGGTATTAACACTAATGATCAAAGCTCCAAACCATTTAAATTTCAAGGGATTTAATTAACACAGCCACTTCCACTGACCAACCTGGTTTTGCTTCACCCAAGTGGTAATCTATTAAATAACAGAAGCCTCGCAGGACTCTGTCATGTGACTTGGCTTTTAGCATCTCAGGACTCTCCTGACCCAATGCTATTTTCCATTCCTTATCGTAATGAACTTATTATTGCAGTTTTCTGAAGTAGTTAATGTATTATTCAATGAGGAAATAAAAGATGATAAAGGCCACTAACTGCAACATTAGACTTTAAGTGCAGTGATTATAAATGTTTGAAAGGTTTAAACATATGGACTTTTGTATTGTTGGCTAGTGTTATCCCACAGCATTTTTTCTTTCAAAAAAAATGACTTAAAAAATGACATAAAAGCTACTGTCAGGCTGGACTCCATGTTCATAAATAGAAGTAATCCTAACCAACTTTGCAGCCTCTGGTAATTATTTTATGCTCACAGATTTTTGGTGTCTATTCCTCTGATACAGTGTTGTTGTCACTTAACTACTTTGCTTTCTAGGGACTGTAATATCTCAACACAGACTTTGAGTCCTTTATCAAATTTATAAAGTTTATTGTTCTCTATTTTACTTCAATTTTGCTACATGTGATGCTTTCCCCATTTAAAACGCACACATTGAAAACACCTGAGCATATGGCTTTCATCTGTGTCTTTATTGGTATTGATGATCAGCACAACTACTTCTGCGGCATGTAATCTTGTCCATTCCTTCTAGTCTAGATATTGTTCATTCCACCCTCAAATTCCAAAAGTATCACACACAGCTTTTATTTTAATAGGCATGCAGAGATTAAAGTAGTGAAATAAAAAAAAATAAGTGGCCCTGCTTCAGGTAAAGAAAACCATCTCTATGAAGAAGAAACTCAATCACTGGATCAACTTATTCTAAACCAATTGGTCCTACTGTGTTTTCCCGATAATCGAAGCCAGAGTGGTAGAAGCTGTGGCTTGAGTAAGTAATGAATTTCTTGCTGGTATTAGGGAAGAGGTAAAACACACGATCAGTTCAGTTCCTTGTGTTTACGACCATTTTAATCTGTAGCTGATGCTACGTGGTCACCATACATCTCTATCCCCACATGCAGACTTACTACTTCTGAAAACTGGACAAATCACAGTAGGACAACAGGAAACATGAGGTTCTGGGAAATGTAAGATCCAGAACCCCCCAAAAGGCACTAGCTATTCTCTCCTTTATCCTCCCGTCTGTTTCTTCTCCATCAATATCTTACTAGAAATACTGTCTTATAGAAAAGATGATTATTACAAAGGCAATGTGTGAATATCATGCTTCTGTATTAGGTTGTGTCAGCATAACTGTGATACTTGGTGACATCATCCACATGCCTCTTTTGCTGTGGAAAGAAAATGAAATATATTCAGAGGGAGGAGCACCAGAAAGAGGCGATGAACCACGCTCTCCAGGGACCAGGTTTCCTTCCATGAAGAGGGCAAGATTCCATGGCCTCATTTGAAGGAGGCTCTCACCACCCTGCCCTTGATGGGCTGTGGGGGGCGCCAGTTCCCCACGAGGGGCACCGGGGGCTCATTTTCAGCACTGGAGAAAATACTGCGCAGCTTCGCCATCTACAAAGGGAAAGGGCAGATCATTAGCAAGGCTTTTTACCCAGTGGGCACACAATGCCACCAAGTGAGAAGTCACTGGCTTTCTAAAAAGTACAAGCAAGAAATGAATCCTGTGCCAGTACCCAGTCAGAGCAGCTGGCTCTAGTCCAGAACATATTTTTTTTATTTTTATTTTATTTTTTTTTTTTTGCCAGTCCTGGGCTTGAGCTTAGGGCTTGAGCACTGTCCTTGGACTTTCTCAAGGCTAGAATTCTACCACTTGAGCCTCAGCACCACTTCTAGCTTTTATCTATGTATGTGGTACCGAGGAATCGAACCCGGGTCTTCATGCATGCTAGGCAAGCACTTTAACCACTAGGCCAAACTCCTGGCCCCAGAACATATTTTTTTTAATTTGTAAAACCTCCCCTCCTTTATTTACTCCAAGATCATCAGTGCACTGTGATCAAATTCTTTCTCTCCTGAATTCCTTCTGAATTTTAATTTGATGAAGCCATGAGGAAAATTTACCACATTACTGCAAATATGAATAACTTAGTTTTCCACTGTGTAACTGCACGGAGTCAATTATTTTGAAAGAGCAGAAAGAAAGTAGAGTCTATATTTTAAATCTTAAACTTTTTCCTTAAAGCATAAGAAAGTGGAAAATCCCATTAATAATATTGTGTTTTGATAGCAAAATGTTTTTAGCTTTGTCCTTGAGAAAGTTTCATTTCTTTTTCAAAACAGTCGTATCCACAATGTAGGCTATTAGATACGATTTGTGGTGTGTGTGTGTGTGTGTGTGTGTGTGTGTGTGTGTGTGTGTATGTGTGTTAGTCCTAGGAATTGAACTCAGGACGTGAACACTGCCCTGGAGCTTCTTTGGCTCAACACTAGCACTTGAGCCAAAGCACCACTTCCTGCTTTTCTGAGTAGTTTATTGGAGCTAGGAGTCTCATGGACTTTTCTGCCCTCGCTGACTTCAAATTGCAATACTTAGCTCTCTGGAGCCACCAGCACCCAGCTTAGCTGTGATCTTTTGATTAAAAGAATGTTAATGTTTATATTTGGGTCTTATGTCTTAGGCAAGAGACAGGATGATGAACAGATTTTGCTATTAGAATGAACCTGCTGCAGGTTCTAAGATGCTTCCCCATGTTATTTTCCAGGTCTCCACCCACTTGGTTCCTCACAAATGATTTTTCCTTGAATGCCTCTCAGTCACCATTGCTGGCACATTCTTTGGATGAACAGAAATAGCAGAGGTCTGAGAAGAGGGGCTGAGAACCATTGCAAGACAGAGCAGCACTGGAATGAAGATCTTACACTTGGTTGCATTCGTGGTAAACCCCTTGATCTTTCTGAGTCTTCATGTATTTATGGGTTAAGCTGGAGAATTACAATACTCTTCATGAAGATATTAAATCTTTTCCAATTCCTTTTACCTTCCCAGGCTTGAATTTGCTGTCCTATCTCCTAACCAATGCTTAGAATCTGGGGGCATTTCTAGTGAACAAAGACTCATTCACGTGCAGCTAAACCCATGAATAGTCAGTCATTGTTTATGATTATAAATCGCTTTGAAGCCATTGCATTTATCTAGGTGCCTTTGGGGAGCCCAGTTTGAGAAAGATGGAGAAGTTGAGTAGAGGTCATCAGGGTAGCTGATGTCTGCAGTGGAACATTTCGGTGAGCACCTGCTTATCAGCTACGTGTTTTCAATGCAGCATCTGGAAATGCTACAGCCAGTTAGCAATGCGTGTCCAGATGTTCACAGGGCTCTGGCTGCTGCTTACCTGGTCAGAGCTTACAGTCATGGGCTCCTTCAGCAGCAGCCACACGATGCATTCCTCACAGGGTGGGGTGGTGAAGGAGCCATGATAGGTCCAGTAGTCCCGGCAGGCAGGGAAGAGGCAGGATGGATCAAAGTGGGTGAAGGGTGCCTCCTTACCCTAGAAGAGTATAGGCCACACACCATGAGCGGGGCATAAACTCCACCCTTCTCCAAAGTCTCACTGTTTAGCCAAATAAGAGTCCAAATGCGATAAGAAAAAAACCAACTTTGTTTCTCTATTTCTGGTGGTGCTGGAATTTGAACTCAGGCTCTCCTACTTGCTCCAGGCAATCTACCACTTGAGCCACTCCACCAGCCTTTTATTGTGTTGGTTTTTTGTTGAGATAAAGTCTGGCTTTATACCCATGCTGGCCTGGAATTTTACTCTCTTCTTCCCTGGGTTAACAGATTTGCACTAGTGCAGCCAGGCATTGGGTGAGATAGTCATGTAAACTTTTCCCCCACCAAAATTGGCCTTGAATCATTATTTTCTAAGATCTCTACTTTCCAAGTAGCTAGAATTATTATACACTTGATCCATTCTCAGAATGTTGTAATATAAAACAGAACATTGTGATAAGTTTCAGGCCTTTCAGAAACAAAGGGCCAAGGGATGGGAGCCTCGTTTTTAATGTTGTAACTTAATTTAGTACAATCATTGTAATATCGCATGCTTTATTGTTTTGTTTTGTTTTATGGGTTATGGGACTTGAACTCAGCCTGGGAGCTGTCCCTGAGCTCTTCAGCTCAAGGCTACCTACCCTTGAGCCAAGCCCCACTTCCTGTTTTCTAGAGGTTAGTTGGAGATAAAAGTCACAGGTCCTTCTGTGCCTGAGCTGGCTTTGAACCTTGATCCTTAGATCTCAGCCTCCTGAGTAGCTAGGATTACAGGCGTGAGCCACAGTGCCTGGCCATGCTTTGTTTTTATTCTTAGTAGAATTATAACTCTGCCACTTCTTATAAGTGCAAACTCATGCTGGATCTGAAATATCCCCATATTATTTCATATAAGTTCAAGTTTTGGTTCTTGATGATCATTGCTTGTATTTTTATTAAATGTTAACTTCAGAATACTTCTGATGGTAAAATTTAACAGTGGCTGACTAGAATAGTTACAAAGACAACTAAGATTTGTTAGCTAGAAGAGTCACTGTAGAGATTTAAAACACAAGGGTCCGCCTGCAGAAAGGCAAAACTAGTGCTAACAAGACCAACTTTAAGCTGCAATCCCAGCACTGAGGAGGCTGAGTCAGGAGGACCGAGAATTAGAGGCCAACCTAGGAGACTATCTCAACAAACAACAAACAAAACAAAATGGAAAAGACCAGCCTTGTTTGTGACACTGTGCCCCTGTGTGGGTAGAGGGAGGCCAACCTCTTCCTTTCTCCTTCACCTACTACTTTAACAGAGGCATTGTCTGATAGGCTGAGACAATCAGATAAAGTAATGTTTGAAATCACCTTGAAAGTTCTTTACATAAACAAACATAATGGCATTTAGTTGTATATCACCAACTTAATGGCAGACTACATGAAAATGCAAAAGAAAGTTGGTGAATTCTGCTTTCTGTTTGAAAAGGGAGAAATGATTTCTTTTACCTTTGTTTTAATTTTATCCAGTGCATCAAGAAGAAGCTGGAACTCGCCTTTCTCACGTCCTATCTATAAAGAAAACAGAAATCCAACATCGTTTTTTTCCTTCTCCATAATTTACAGTGATCTTACAAACTGATTTTGATCTATGCACATGTAACTAGTGTTTATAAATCTGCAGAATATCTTGCTCCAGGCAAAACATAAGTTTGTTTCTCCTCCCAGATTTTAGAGTACACATTTTCTGATCTAAACTTGGACTCCAGTCCTTTGAAGTACAAAACCACAAAATTACATGTTGATCTAATTCTGTGTCCTTGACCTTCTCTTTACCATCTATCCACTTTTTCCCCCATAGAGTTAACACTAAAATAGACTCATCTATCCCAAAGTAAATGCATTCTCTTTTGTCTTAGGCCTCATCCTGCTGCATTCTAGCCAGCACCAAAAGTGACCCAATGGATTTAGAACATGAAGCACATTAGGTCACTCAAAAAGAAAGAAGCCAGATTGTCACTTGTGCCTTAAAATCTAGATTACGTTACTAGTAAATTTATGTGTTAATGACACTAAGTCCTCTTTAAACCAAGGCTGGCTGAACAACACACACATTCCTGGTGCTATCTTAGCCTGGGACCACGTGGGTCCAGGCTACCTTAAGCCGAGGGGATGTGCAGCCAGCCACTTGGCCTCACAGAAGTTCTCAATGTGGCTTTTCTGGTTTCCAGTGTAGCCAAAATGGAGTAGTGGGAAAAGATAAAGCACCCCCACTCCTGCCATTGCCTCCATTACCACAATCCCTGACAGCCTGTGTTACACACACACACACACACACACACACACACACACACACACACACACACACACAGAAGAGAGAGAGAGAGAAAGAGAGAGAGAGAGAGAGAGAGAGAGAGAGAGAGAGAGAGAGAGAGAGAGAGAGAACACTCATGTCTTTCTAAGCATTGATAAGGAACTAAATTTTTAAAGAAACAACACACATGCAGTTACTTTTTACCTTACCTTCAGAAAAATGCCAATCACAGCAACTCCATCAGGTTGCTTCAAGGCTTCCCCAAAAGTGTTATACTTTGGATTCCAGTGAACCAAATGGAGCTAAAATAACAAAAAGCAGCTTATAAGGTAAATCCCAGAAATAAGGAATTGGGTTCCAAATTATCTACAATAGACTTCAAAAAATATGTCATCTAGGGCCGGGAGTTTGGCCTAGTGGTAGAGTGCTTGCCTAGCATGCACGAAGACCCGGGTTTGATTCCTCGGTACCATGTGCATTAAAAAAAAAAAAAGCCAGAAGTGGTGCTGAGGCTCAAGTGGTAGAGCTCTAGCCTTGAGAAAGTCCAAGGACAGGACTCAGGCCCTGAGCTCAAGCCCAGGACTGGCAAAAAAAAAAAATGTCATCTAAAGATTGTCACCTGATCCTATCATAGAAGTAACACATTTGTACATATTAACATGCAATAGTTGTGTGAAAATGTTCATGTATCTCCCTTTACCCAGAGCTCTAGATCCTGGTGGCAACCTTATCTTAATTTAGAACATGAGCACCAGTTAAAGTTAATCGAGTTTCCCATATTGAGTTACTCAGATGGCAAGAGAAGAGTTTTTCAGTAGTTACAAAATATCCCATTCTGGATCAACAGGGTGAAATAATTCCATGCACAGAGGTCAAATTCAAAGCCTTTGCCACATCTGGAAAAAGTCTTCTCATCTTTTCCCCTTTGTGGGGGAAGCTCTTCTCAATGATTATCTTGCCATCAGCTCGCTAGCTGGGCTGCAGGGATGATTACAGGCAAGTACTCTGGGTTGCTTTGAGTCTAACCAACAATTCAGCATCCAAATGATTCCACTAAAGAGAGTGTTCACAAAGTACTTAGAGGTTCTTGTCCCTGAATCCATGCTGACCAGAACCTGACCTTGCAAAGACTGAGTTAGGGAAAGAAAATCAATTCTTACTTCTAGGGCAGAGATTCCCACTCACAGGGGTCGCTTTGTAAAGAGAATGTGTAGAGAATGGGTCTCATGCTCTTTGTGATTTGCTGCCTTGACTCCAGCTATCCTCCCTGAGAGATTAGAATGTGAGCAATAGCAGATGCTATTGATTTATTCTTGTGAAGGAACTGCATGGATATGTAAAAAAAATGATGATGAACTCTGAAGCAAAGCTGCATAAAAGAAAATAAAAATACACCAGTTCTAAACTCATTGGCTATATGCCTCTGATATACAACTTACCTGTGCCTCAGTTGCCTCATCCTTCAGCCCTTGCATGGGGTTGCTGAGGGAATCAAGTGAATGAACACATGTAGATATTAATGTGTTAACTATTCTGATAATTCTGTTTTGTTTTTGTTTTTGTTTGTGTTTTTGGTCAGGGCCCCAGACTTTAAAATCCACCAACAGCTATGTAGTTTCTTAAGATAACAATGACACTAGCTAGCATCATCTCACACTTTGAATCTACCCTACCATGCTTGACAGATAGTTTACCAATGTCAGTGGTAGATGCCGTTTTCTTGCTATGGTTATTGTATCTAATTTGTCCATTTCCACTCTGCAGGACCTAGAGTAGGTTAGGGAAATTTCTCCTACCTCTGCTGCATACTTGACTCCATCCACTGTGTGCTCAGAGCCATGATCATCTGAGGAGCCCCAGTGAAGATGAAACTGGCGAAGGCGGTATGGTCCAGAGAGAGGACCACCTCTCAGCACTACAAGTCAGATAAGAAGGTCAACAGTAAGTCCACATGACCTTTACAGAACTCTATACTACCACAGTGCTTTTATAGAAAAACCTTGAGTGGGAAAAGTGGTTGGCTTGCCGGGCACATGGATTCATTCCCAAGCTCTCTTCGCACACTAGAGAGTCTTGTAAAATAAAGTAAAAGTAAGAGATAATGAAGGTGCACACCCCCAAAGAACAGGTCAATAGTGATGGGTGCTGAGCAGATCTGGGCAGTTGAAAGCCAGATTAAATTGATTGAGACTCCATTCCTGGCTCCACCTTTAATAGTTGTGTGATCTCAAGCAAGTTGCTAAACTTCTCTGAACCTGTTTTTACATCTCTAAGAAGGCGATAATAATTTCACGCTTTCAGAGCTGCTGTGAAGATTAACTGAGATTACTACATTCCTTAACATGCTTACGCAGCTAGTGATGACTGTGTAGAAGGGAACGCCTTTGCCTGTCTTGCTGTGACTACACTTTTCTTAAGACGACAGAAAAGAACTCTCAACCACATCTAACTTACATGATGTCTCTCAAATCATCAGAAATGGAAATTTCATAAAACTTCTCTGAAAATTAATCAATGTGGACTGCTGGCAAGCTTGATAATTCTTGGTAATATCAACCTGGGCTTCATGCACAGACATTTCAATCTGTCACTTAATTTGGTCTCAATTCATTTGGCCAGGGAGTCATTTGAAGCTTCAGATAACTTCTAAGGGATATTGAGGACTATGTAGAAGCCCCGATATCAAGAGTTAGCAATACAAACTAGACCAAGATGATAATCAAAGGGTAACAGGGGGACCATGATGCAGTTGTAAAATAATAATTCCTGGCCTGCATGAGCTGGGTCATACAGGGAGGAAGTAATTTGTTTTATAGTTTCCTAATCTAGTCACTTGAATAGTTCTCATCTGAATATGAGCCCAATTTATTGGAATAAACCATGAAATATTGCTAATATTCAACTATTTTTTTCTTACAAAATGGTGCTTTCATGTGATACACCCTAATAAATGCTTCTTAATGTTGTTTCCTCCTCAAAATGGATCTTGATTAAAATGGTAAGGGTGGGAAAAAACAGCAACACGGAATTAGTATCTAAGAAGACATAAACATCTACCTTATACTTTGTTTGGAGCCTTTTCATAGGAAGGAATTATGACTATCATTCTTTGTTAGTGCACCGCCAACATTTTCCTTAGATAGTATGTCAACAGGAGTAATTTCAACTTGGTTAGAAATGTGGTTTTTTAGAAACACTTGTTGCACAACAACATTGGATAATTAAAGGGAGATCATTAGCTCACTTACGATGAAATAAAGTGTTGCTAATCAGCATTGTTGATTTCCCTGATTTCTTAACCAGCCCGAGTTAAACTTTTTAAATCATGTGACGTTTCCAGTTTCATATTCACAAGTAAGACCAAGAAGAAATGTGCAGAGGCTGCAGGGACGCTCATCAGAAGAGATTATTCAAATGAAGCCCATGAAAACACTGAAATCAAGTCATCCTTGCTGAAACAATGGCCTATTCTCTCCCCTGGATTGGCTTCTTCCCAGGTTCTAGGAGGTGGTAGGGAGGTGTTGCCCATTTGATTTCTTGCTTTCTACAATGGAATCTGGGGAACTTTCCAGTGGGAGCCTTACTCTCCAGACCAGGGTTTAAAAAAAAAAAAAGCACAAGAGCTCTCAGCTACAGTCCAGGAGTCTCCAAAGAATGCTAATATGAGTTGATTTTGGCCATCACTGCCCAATTCAGGGGTGCCTTGCCAGCGTTTAGCTTGGGCCTTGGACTATTTGCAGCAATTAAGTGATGAAAGGTAAGAGTGCAAGACATTCCTCTTCACGCACATCGTTCCTTACAACTAAAAGCCAACTTGAGTGTCATCTCCATTTTCAAGGATGAAGCACTCCCTCTGCCCACCAATTTTGTGCCTTTGTCATGAACTGCATTTTGCCAATGCAAACCCCAGAAGTGTCCACCTACCCCTACCTAAGTACTGTACTTACTCGACCTATCGTAAGTATCATCAAACACCACTCTGCAGGTCTTCCCGTTGTTCAGGATGGTCTTGGCAGAGCCAGGATCATAAGATGCTGACCACTGCTGCAGAGAGGGGTCATGCTTGATGTCTTTAGTATGCAGCTCAATGGGCGACTGTTTGTCCCCCTTGGCAATTGGATAAAGTTCATGCCAGTGGTCAGGACCTAGGAGAGAAAGTGAAGGGGAGATACTTAGCAGTACAACCCAATATCCTTTGCTAATTGATTAAACCAGCAAAATACACAGAGGTCAGACAGTGATTATGAAAGAGTTTAGGGTTCAGATTGGGCAATACCAGATAGCCATTTGAGACCGATGCACCCTTTTTTTTTTTTTTTTTTTGCTCAGAACACACCCAGAAATGATATTCTTTCTGCTGGCTCAGGAATGTGCCTAAAAGGCTCATTTGGGAAATGTTTGTTTGTTTTTTTTTAATTTCCTTGTGACTATAATTTCCAGGACAACCTATAGTCCTTTTACCATGAGTTTGGTAAAGGCTAGAGGCAAGGCAGAAATCTCACTCCAGCATCTGGCTCAGAGAAGGTACCCGGTTGCCTACCTCACAGATGAGGGTGCAATCAGACACCTAACTTAACTTGTTTTCCATCTCAGGTGAGGCAGGGTAATCTAAAGCCAGTTCCTGAGCTTCTCTGAACTTCTGTTTCCTGCAAGAATAATACTAAAAATCTAGGAGCGGGGAAGTGAGTGAGATGGACTTAATAGACCATCAGCACCAATACTTGAAAAGCTGTTAATTCACAGAAACGGGGGGGGGGTGCGGGGGGCTTTCCAGGTAGTCCCTGGAGTTCCCCCCTTTCTGAACAATCTCAGGGGCCACTCCAGCCGCATCCCGGACCAGGGTTCTAGGCTGCCCTCAGCACTCACCATTGTGGCTGGCGTAGCCCCACTCTTTGGCCATGCTTTCTTTTTCTGTGGGTGCTGGACGGCTCCTGTCTCCTCTCTCCTGCGTCCTGCACAGTCCCTGCGAAGACTTGTCTTTTTATAAGAGTCTCCAGTGCACTGCATGGCCTTATTAGGTCAGGGAGGGTGGGGCGGGGGGAGCTAAACTTCATGGTGGTGGGGGGAGAGGAAGGCAGAGTGGGGAAAGCCAATGAATTACAAGAGCTGGACAGCTGTCGAGGTGAGGGGGTGACAGTGGCAGAGCCGCACCCCCCCTCCCCGCCAGCCCCGCCTCTCCCGGGAATCAGGGATCTGGCCCTGTATCTCTTCCCCTGCCCCCCTCCTGCTAAAGCCAGAAGGCTTTCCACCAGTGCACAAGGGCGGGTGGTGGCTGGAGCCAGCAGCTCCCTCCCTCCCTTCATCTCTCCCTCCTTCCTCCTTCCCTCTCTCCCTCTGTCCTTTCCCTCCATCCACATTTGGGGGGCCTCCGGAGTGACAGAGTAAGGATGCAATGCTGTAAGCTGTGGGTAGCCACCAGGTAAAATGCTGCAGCTCGCAGTGCTGGCCGCTTCATTTCAGACATTGCTGGCTATGTCCCGACGCCTGGATGAGTTTATTTCTTGCCAGCCATCCGGTTGCCGAGGCTGGAAAGAACTCATGGGTTTCATCTTGCTTGGTCCTCTTGGCATTAAAAAAATAAAAATCTCAGAATATCCTAAGGGCAAAAGATGGGAAGGAGAAGCCAGTTATCCGCCCCATGCGGTGACCGTGACACAGGCGCCCGCTCAGGCGTGGCCAGCAGGCGGGACCCGGCTGTGCAGGATGCCTGCAGCTTGCTGGAAATCTTGGGGACACGGGACAGCAGTTGGGGCTAGCTTAGCCTTAGCTCCCGGGAGTACTGCCGGGGCATCTGAAGGCCACAAGATAAGTTACAGTCCTTCAAACATAAGGTTTCCCTCCCCAAAAAGGAATGAGAGATGGGGGGATACAGTTGACATAATCATTTTAGAAAATGGTTCCCCTTCTCAAATTGTTTCATAACACAAGGAACCACACACAAGGAGATGGTGCGGGCACAGCAAAAACAGAGTTGACACTGACTGGTGATAGTTACTTTTGAAGACAAGGTAGTAGGTAGATACTTGCAACTCTGAGAGCAGGTTTGCAATCTTGTGTTTAGTCCAGAATACATTTTTTTTTCCTTTTACACACAAGAAAGATAAAACGAATCTCGGTGTTTGTGTTGAATAAGCTTCTATAGAATACGTGCTCTTATGTACATCTACTTTCATCTGTAACCATGACATTTTACTTTGCGTCCTGCTATTATAAAACTTATCATGGCACAGATAGCTCATCCCTCAGGCATGTGAAAGGACTGACCGCACTCAGAACCTGGACGCCGGGGGACTCACTCCGTCATTCCCCAGGGTATTTTTGGGACCAGGGATTATTTGGCGCACACAATAGCCCTGTGGAATCAGGAACCTGGGCCGTCGGGTCGGGGGCGGGGAAGCAAGCAAACGCAGCAAAGCTATTGCCCTTAAGACTCTGAGTTCAAACTCCTCCACAGTGTGATCACAAAGTCTGCAGAGCTGAGGAGTTCCTGCTCCATTCATTGAATGGGGCCAGGATGCAGTGTGCGCTGCATTGTCTTCTGTTTCTATTACCTGTGACATTAATGGTATGAGTAAACTATCTCTGGTTCCAATACATTCTGTTGTTACTCTGGTGATTGTGGTTAGAAGATTGGTAACTAGATTTCAAGTTATTTGATATTGTAGCACATACAGGCAATGTTTTCAATAGTGGGTCTATACCAAAAAACAGTTTTGGAATTTGTCACGCAATTTACTGTTTAATGCATCAAATGAGAGTATCTTTTATGGTCATTTATTTTAGTTTTATGTTTATTTATTGTTTTATTTTTTAAATGTATGTATGTTTTTATTTTGTCAGTCCTGGGGCTTGAACTCTGGGCATGGGTGTTTTCCATGAGCTTTGTTTCTGCTCAAGGCTAGTGCTCTACCATTTGAACCATAGCACCATTCCCGTCTTTTTCTGAGTAGTTTATAGGAGAGATATAAGAGTCTCAGACTTTCCTGCCCAGGCTGGCTTTAAACTGCAATCCTCAGATCTCAATCTTCTGAATAGCTGGGATTAGATTGCAGGCACCCAGCTATGGGTATCTTTTAAAATGGACTGATTTGTAGTATGCACACTGAGAGAGTGCAAGAGAAGGGATTACAATTGTCCAAAAAGAAATGTACTCTTTACCTGACTTACGTAACTATAATACTTCAGTAAGTCACCTTTATAAAAACAACAATTTTTTCCATATATTTTTATTGTAATTAATAAAAGGGTTACATTATATTTGCCAGATAGAAGGTGCATTAATTCACACACATTAAAAACAATTTTTTAAGCAGTGTGCACAGTGGCACACAATTTAAATAACAAGTAAATAGAATTCACAAAGTGAAAATTTTAATATTTTAGATGGCTTGTTTAAAATGATGATTAGTATTTTGCTGTACTTTTATAACAAGTGAATTCTTAAAAACTACAACTTTAAGACAGTTTGTATCCATTTTATGTCAATTTCTATTGTGTAACATTACATTGCAATTATTCAGCAACCTCCTCTGAATACATCTGCAAATACATGTTTTTCCAAACCTTCATCTACAAAATTTAATCTCACTTAAGTGATTTATTCTAGCATATTGTTTTAAAATCCCTTATCAAAAGAGCAAAAACATAATTCTAAGTTGTTTTCAAGAATTCTGGAGCCAACTTGAAAGAAAATGGTTAAGTACACATTGAAATAAGGCCAAAAAAGAGTGATTAATGATTAATTGCAAATTTTCTACTAGGACAGTTCTGGTTGTGCCATTATTGGAAAATTGACATATTGAGTAATTTTCAGTTTTCCCTGAATGCAAAGCAGAGAACGCAAGAGAGAAGGAGAGAGGAGCCCTCAAGACAGAAAATTTCAGTAAAGAGAAATTTGTTGCAGGAAGTGGGTGTATGAAAACACAAGTTTCAAGTAGGTTGATGTTAAAATGTTCAATTTAATAAACATCAAGGAATAACACAGATATATTTTATTCATAAATTAGCATTTTATTCTACAATGATACCTTGTAGTATTACTAACTCAAGTCTTCTCTAAATTTATCACATTTTGCGTTTCTATTGTAATCATAAAAATCTAGTAACTTTCTTCTCATCCACTTATGAGATCAACACATAAATTCAGCTTTGAAGTTATTGCATAACTATGTACTACAGTTGTATTGCTTTCTATTTTTAGTAAGTTCAGTGACAGATACATGAAAATGACTTGTAAAAGTTAAAACTTTCCAAGTACCTAGTTAACTGCTGTATGTGTCAATAGTGTTGTCTTCCTTCTCTGCAGTCTTCCTTAAAGCTCAACTAACCATACTTTAAAGGAAAATGATAGGTCCAGTCCTGAGTTAGTCACCAGTGACAAGCTGGATCATTTGAATCAGATCTTAAATTTTGGCCCTATTAATAGTAAAGTTGCAGGAAATCAGCCAGAGTTTTTGTCCCGACTAGAATGTGTGGGACTGAGCTAATAATCACTCATCATCTGTGCATTCAGACTCAATCTTCAGAGTCCATAATACAAGCTATTTTCTTTCTTGACTTAGCATATAATCAGCTGCACAAATGATCACAACTGTGCCAAATGTGCCCCCAATCAGATTTACCTCCCCCACCATTTACCTGAATTCCCCTCCTGCTTCTTAAACTAACATCAACATGTTTGATTGTTCTATTTTTATACAAATCTATAAGGTGCTTCAACCATATTCACCTTCCTTCCTGGGCGGGTTCTATGTTTTGATTACTGTGAACATGGGTGGATAGGCATCTTGACTGTATGCTGATTTACAGTCCTTAGAAATGTGCCCAGGAATGGCACAGAAGGATCACATTATAGTTCTACCTAGGGTTTTTTTTTTTTTTGCCAGTCCTGGGCCTTGAACTCAGGGCTTGGGCACTGTCCTTGGACTTTCTCAAGACTAGAGCTCTATCACTTGACCCATAGCACCATTTCTGGCTTTTTTCTACATATGAGGTACCGAGGAATT
The DNA here is from genome assembly GCF_031878675.1 of Megascapheus bottae. Classification (NCBI taxonomy): domain Eukaryota; kingdom Metazoa; phylum Chordata; class Mammalia; order Rodentia; family Geomyidae; genus Megascapheus; species Megascapheus bottae. The sequence goes on along the minus strand of NC_143517.1, from coordinate 30,066,031 downwards.
GAACCCGGGTCTTCGTGTATGCTAGGCAAGTACTCTACCACTAGGCCAAATTTCCGGCCTCCTTTTTAATATATATATATATATATATAACTTTATTATTAAGGTATTGTACAGATGGGTAATGAATGCATTTCTTTTTTGGACAATTTCACTATCAAAATTTTTTTTTGCCAGTACTAGGACTTGAATTCAGAGTCTGAACATTATCCTTTGGCTTTCCTGAAGGCTAGAGCCCTAACACTTGGGCCACAGCACCATTTCTGGCTTTTTCTATGTATGTGGTACCAAAGAATTGAATCCAGGTTTTTGTGCATGCTAGGTAAGCACTCTACCACTATGCCAAACTGCTGGCCCTCATTATCTAATTTGTAAGGAACCTCTATACTGATTTCCATCATGGATGAACTAACTTACAGCCTTACCTTTAGTGTATAAAGTCCCCTTTGCTGCATCTTTTCCAGTATTTTTAAATATTGTCTCAGTGCTAGTCATTCTGCTTGGAGTGAGATGAAATCTGAATGTTTTGATTTTCACTTTTCTTATAGCTAGGGATGTTGAATATTTTCCCTATATTTATTAGCCATTTGTATTACTTCTCCTAGTAGTTTCCTGCTTAATATATTTTCTTAGGTTTCAATTGGGCAAATTAGTCATTCTGGGCTTGATTTTTTGGAGGGTTTAATATATTCTGGATGTTAATCTTTTATCTGGTATTAATCCTTTATCTGGTAAAGTTTTCTCCATTGGTTTTTATTTTATTCTGTAAGTCTTTCCTTTACAAGACAAGGGTGTATGCTCTCCCCATTTCTAAACAGTAAAGTACTAGAATTCTTAGCAAGAGCAATAAGACAAGGGAAAGAAATTAATGGGATATGAATAGGAAAAGAAGGAGTAAAATTTTCCCTGTTTGTAGAAGATATGACCTTATAATTAAAAGAACCTCCAAAAAACCTTTAAAACTCTTAGATCTGATAAACACTTTTGTCAAAGTTCCAAAATTAATATTAAAAATCAGTAAATTTTCTTTGCACCAATTATGAACAGGTTACTAAAGAATCAAGGAAAACAAGCCTAATTACAATAGTCTCAAAAAGAAAAAAAAAACAGAATGCCCAGGGGAAATATCCTAAAAGAAAAGAAAATAAAGAAGATATTAGATGATGGAAAGATCACCCATGTTCTTGGTCATTATTGTAAAAATGACTATCATACCAAAAGCAATCTCCAGATTCAAAGCAATCCTCATTGAAATTCTAATATTTCTCACAGAAGTAGAAAAATGAAGCCTAAAGTTCATTTGGCAGCACAAAAGACTTTTAATAGCCAAAGCAATCATGAGGAAATATAGCGATGTCTCCAACATCGCAATAACATCAGAGCAACAAAAGCAGCGTGGTCATAGTACTGGCATGAAGCCAGGGATGTAACTCGATGGGATTAGAATAGAAGTTCCAGAAATAAACACACATAGCTAGAAGACTAAAACTAGGCCCCTAGTTCTCCCCTGGTATAAAAAAATCCCAAATTGGTCATACATATGTTTTTAAGATCATAAACTTTGAAACTGCTAGAGGAGGAAAAATATCTGGAGACAGAGGTATAGGTAATGCATTTCTGAGCAGAACCCCAAGTATTCAGAGGAAAAGGACAGGAATTGTAAAATGTGATTACTTCAAATTCAAAAGATTCTTTGCAAGCAAAGGAAAAATTACCAAACTATTTTATTATGACTATACATTTCTTTTTTAAAAAATATAGCTATTGCAGGAAAAATCCACTCCATTAAACTTTATGATAGCAACATGAATAACCAAGCCTAGTGTACAATCACATAATGATGGTATTGTTTATAGAATGAACAATTGGGGTTTTGTTTTCATTTCAGAAGTATTTGTGAGATTTTTGCCTAAATTTTCTTTGGCCTCCTGAGAGAAATGGAGTGAAGTATGTCTGAGTTCTTGTGCGGGTTAATGAGATAATACACGTCACTTAACACTGCTTAGGCCAGTATACTAGCACTCAGCAAAGTCGGTGCTTTGTCTGGCCTTGCTCATTGCATTTAATTTCTCTTTGGGCAATCACTTACCCGAAGTAATCCTTGTTGGCTAAAAACAGTGCCTTCCATGCTGTTGCAAAGTATAGGTGCTAACCTGTAGACACCACTTAGATAGAGCACACATCCTGCTTGCAGGAAGTAAAAATGGATATCCACAGCCTTAACTTTTCTTTCAACTGTTCTTAGCTGCTTCACCTAATCAGCTACTTGCCCTTCTCACTGTCACACCAAAGGAAACCTTTCAAATTGTACATGACCAGTTATGCACAAAGTTAACTGACACAGAACTTTGGTAAGACCTAAAATTCATCTAATTCCTACAAAGACTTAAAACTTCCTAGGCATGTTATTTGAGCAACAGGTTTTTTCAGGTGAAATTGAAATCTCTGCTAATGGTCTTCAGGGGTTGCAGAGCCCGGCCTACTTACTTCTAAGTGTCATCCTGGGTTCATTCACCCTTTGTTATAGCTCAGAACATCCTTCCCATGTGACACGCCCCATTTCATCCTGTTTTCCTTTTGTTTCAGATGTCTTTCCTTCTTCTGTATCAGGAAAACTTGATAGACGTAAGCCAGTAATATAATCAATGATGGGGTAGTGTGATGTAGTGGGGTGAGTGGTGATGTAATATCTCACACTGAAAAGTTGCCATCTTTAATATCAGTTCCCTATGAAATGTGCTTTCTTTTCATCCTTGCTACCACTCTAATTAAAGGCCAAGGTGTTTTGTCTCCTAGTCTGGGAAAGGAAAGTTTCCACTAGGATAAAAATTATTTTGCTCACTAGGGAAAAAATCATGCACTAACCTCACTTCATTTAGGAGTTAACGAAAAAATAGCTCTACCTCTGACTGTGCTGGAAAGCATTGTAGCATGTCATCTAGCTTCTTAGAGTAACTGTAACTGCCCTGGACATGTTACATAATTTCTCACATTTTCACATGTACAGCCCCTTGAAAACTAACATTTGGCAATGATCATATTCTCATTTTATGAGTTTAATTGGATAAACATTGAAGAAAATACAGGAAATTATCTATTATTTATTTTAAAATTATTATTGGAAATGTGATGTACAGAGGGCTTACAGTTGTGTAAGTCAGTAAAGAGCACATTTCTTTTATTTTTTTTTTTTGCCAGTCCTGGGCTTGAGCTCAGGGCCTGAGCACTGTCCTTGGACTTTCTCAAGGCTAGAGCTCTACCACTTGAGCCTCAGCACCACTTCCGGCTTTTTTCTATGTATGTGGTACCGAGGAATCGAACCCGGGTCTTCATGCATGCTAGGCAAGCACTTTAACCACTAGGCAAAACTCCTGGCCCAAGAGCACATTTCTTTTTGGACAGTGTTACCCCTTCCTTGCTCTCTTCTTCTTTTCCCTCCCATCCTCATCCACGAGTTGTATAGTTCATTTTTAATGAAGTGTCTAGTGAGAACCACTGCCATATTTGTTTGCCCTTTGTCTCTCCATTTCCCTTTCCTGCCTTACCCTCCCCAAGGCAGATAAACGAACAAACAAGACGAAAGAACAGAAAACAGCAACAAACTACGGGTTTCCATTTCCCAGAGCTCATTTTGATAAATATTACTTTATATGACCAGAGGTGCAGAGGCATTGTGCTTTTGTTTCTCCCCTAAGACAATCCATTAGTCTCACTGTGTGTGGATGCCTAAGAATCCTGCATAATTTATCATGTTCTAGTTGAAGGATTATTATTTTTATTTGTAAATACCATTCTGCAGTTTACAGCTTGTAACCCTAAAATGATGGCATCTATCTTGGCTCATTCTGTGCTGCTATAACAGAAAGCCTAAAGAAGGTTATGTCATAGCTCTTGCCATTCAAGAGCAGGGTACTGTCCTGAGCTGCTATCTAGTGAAGGCTTCATGGAAGAGGACATCACAGTGATGGGAGATACTAGAGAGTGGTGCACTGGATATGCAGAAGAGGAACAGAGAAGAGGAGCTGAGCTAACCTCTAAGAAACCCAGCTCCCAAGACTTAACCCATTCCCACCAGACAACATTTATATCTATCCAGGAAGAAAGACCCCCTAGTGCTTCTGGGAGGCCACATCTCTTAAAGATTCCACTCAGACTTAAAATCACCACACTGAGCATCAACTTCCAGCACAGGAAAATTTAGGATACAGATCATGGTCAAAGCACAGCAGTATTTTAAAGACACTGGGGGGACATTAAAAGACTGTCTTTTACTACATTTCTAAAAATCAGACCACAAAAATATCAATGTTGTTTGAATTTTTAGTTTCCAAATGGTATTCTTTATTTTCCCAAAGTGACCAGAATTAATAGGAATTTTTCAATTAAAATAACTTACCACACAGCTATTTTTAATCATTTTTATTCCAAGTAAATAGTGGAATTTGAACTATATATTCTTAAAACGTTAAATATAGTCGTAGAATGATATAAATAATGCAAATATTCCCCCCATCTTGGGGCTGGGAGCTGTCCCTGAGCTTCTTTTGCCCAAGGTTAATGCTCTACCCCTTGAGCCACAGTGCCACTTCCAACTTTTTCTGAGTTTGTTGGAGATAAGAGTTTCATGAACTTTTCTGCTAGGGCTCATTGCAAACTACTATCCTCAGATTTTTAGCTTCCTGAATAACTAGGCTTACAGGCAATGACCCACCAATGCCCAGTTGAATAATTCAGTATTTTAAGAGTAAAATCTATTCTACAGAAAATGCAATATAGTATCTCTAATTTTACCTTTGATCCTAACATAAACTTCTGATTTTTGTGGCACTAGGAAAGAAATAATACCAATAGCATAATGCTTTTGAAAACTCCTACCGATAGGGTCATAGAATACATAGTACTCAAGACTAAGTTTACAAAAAAAAGTTATTTAGGGATTTCTAATTTTGCCTGTATATGAGCAATATTTTGTCATTATAAAACAAAAATAACTTGTATTTTTCCTCAGATATGAACTAGATTTCTAGATTTGTTTTTATTTTAGTCAATTTCCCTCTTCCAACTGTGTAATATTCCAGAAGATTAACTACTCTGGTATATTCTTATGTTTTAGTTAACTGTATTATTAAATTTTGTCATATAGTTTGATTTGATTTTTGTTTGTTTTTTTTAATTTTAATTTTTTATATTTTTATTGTAATTAATAAAAGGGTTACATATTTGCCAGATAGAAGGTGCATTAATTCACATACATTGATACCCTTTCACGTGTCTTGGTCCCCATTACTCTCCCCCCACCCCCCCATCTTGGTTTTCCCCCCTTCCCTATCCAATTTCAAATAATCAAATACAAATATATTCAATATATCAGATAACAAAGTGAGATACTGTAACAATATAACACAAGAATATTTTAAGCGAAAAAATTAATCTATCTTTTCTGACATATCAATTTGACATACTCTCCCTAGAAAACTGATGTAGTTTTTTTCCCTATTATATCTGAACAACACTATACAAAATAAATAGGTAAAGTTATGAAATCCTGCAGAAATAAACTTGCTGAAAGAAATAATAAATATTGATGTCTAAAACCAGTGAGTTTAGTTCTATGTTCAAATAAACATTTTTTTTTTTCGGAACAAATTCAATGAGTAACTAGAACTTGATATCCTTAAACTTACAATTTCATAACTGACATAGTTGTATTGGAAAGTATGTTAAATTGGCATCAGGTAAAGTGAAAACTTTGAGGAACTTAGATTTGACACTAAATACATTATTTTGGTATATCCAATATATTTTACCTTTGAAACACAGAGCTAGTGTTTGTACTTTTAACTTTTGAGAATATCATATTGAAACAGGAGCAGAATTGAAGGAAAAGTCCTTCATGACAAGGGAAAATGAATTGCAATTCTTGAAAAAGCCAGAGGTCATCATCAGAGCAGTTAAGCAATTAAGCCACTACATGTGGAGACTTTTTTGTTTTCCTGTGCCTGTACTGGGGCTGGAATTCTCAAGGACCTTGCATTTTTGTTTGGCTTTTGCTCAAAGATGGACCCTTACTATTTAGTCCATACTTCTACTTCTGACTTTTTGCTGGTTTATTGGAGATAAGCATCTCAGATTTTCTTGCCTGGACTGGTTTCAAATGATGATCATCAGATCTCAGCCACCTAAATAGCTAGGATCCTCAGTGTGAAAGAATGCCCTGATTGTCTCAGTCTATGTCAGAGTACCTGGTCATTGTTAGTTAATACTTAAAAATACGAGTACCAGTTAATATTCAGAAATATAAACAAGTGAAAAATGTCAGAAACTATATCCACATGTCAGAGCCAATAAAGTTTGACTAGAGTTGATTCTTCCAACCAGAAAAGAACAAGAGGAAAAACAATGGGGCTGACAGGGAATAAAGAGATGCAGAGGCCAGGACAGCCCAGTGCCAGCCTGAAGAAGATCTGTCCTGCCGCCATCCCCACTAATCCCTCATTAAACTCCTAGGTTCTGCTGACAAGTGCCCTAAGGACAGTTTATCCCTCTGACTGTCAGAGCTTGAATCCTCTCTCCTCTCGAGTGGCTATTTGGCTCAAACATTGGTTGTTCACTTTTGCATTTGTGACTTTTACACATCAAACACACATAGAATCATTTGCTAAGAACATTGTAGACATTATTCTTTTGAGGGCACCAGGTAGAAATTACATGTACACAAAATTCCCATTTGAATTTCCATTCAAATGACAATGACTTTGGTCTCCTGGTGTAACAGAAGCACATAAAGGAATACCACTCTCAGAGCCAGACTGATGTATAGGACAATTCCAAAATAAACAGGACTAGATTCCTTACTGGGCAATTGTTGGGTTCAGACTTGCAATTACTTTTCTAAGGTCTTTTCCCCCCGATACAGGGATCACAAGTGAGCTTGAGAAGAACAGCTGCAGAAATCTTTTCATCTTTGGCCTGAGTCACAAACTTCCCACCTTGAACTGTGACAGAGAGAAGAGCTACTAGCATTGTCGAGCACAATTCAGAACTGGGACTGCAACCAACACTACTGCTTCCTCCAGGATGGGTGATGAGAGAAAGAAATGGCAGCCACTGAGCCAGTGTCTAAGGTCGCACGTGTTTTCCCCTTGGCAAAGATAAGACATGCATAACCGGGAATCTGAAGCTAAAGAATAAGTGCATTCACTCTGGTTCAGGAACAATCATTTTTTCACATTTGTACTTTCTCAGGATGTGGGGACAAAAAGTATGTATCTTTTATTTAAAAAAAATAACATTATTGAAGAAAACTAAGGAAGACCTCTCTTTGGCAGAAACAAATTTGAATATATTATTACCCTCAATCTTATGAAGTATTTCATTAATTTCACATGGATAGAGAAAACAGAAACATGGATACAGAAACAGAAACATAAGCATTTAATTGAATAGGAAATATAAGAATTCATTTGATAAATTTAATATGTTTTAACTGAAGATTTTTTTTTAATACTGGAGTTTGAACTCAGGACCTTACTAGGCAGAAAGTCTACCTTTTTAACCATATACCCAACTATTTGTTGCATTTAGTTGGGTTGTAGATAGCGTCTTATGTTTTTGTTCCCATCTGGCCTTAGAACATAATCCTCCTTGAACGTTTTCACTCCAGGTAGTGCTCTACCACTTTGAGCGACAGCATCACTTCTGGTTTTTTAGTGGTTAATTGGCAAAAAGAGTCTCACAGACTTTCCTATGCAGACTGGCTAGGATTGCAGGCATGAGCCACCAACACCCAACTCCAAGTATATTTTTCACAGTAGGATGACCAGTCCTAGAATCTACACTGAAATAAATGGATCACAAGAATTTTACCCACTGCATAGTAATAATATCCATTATATAATAATAATAATACCTATTATACCATAATAATATAATAACACAACTGAAGGTATCATCCTTTCTGATTTCAAATTAATCAAAGCAATGTAGTACTATTATACAACAGACATATAAGTAATGAACAGAATAGAGAACGCAGAAACAGACCCAAACCTTTATGGTCATTAGATATTTGGAACATATCTAAAGACAAAAATGCAGAAATCACTATTTCTTCAATAAATACAGTTGGGAAAATTGAATATCCACATGCAAAAAGATGAAATTGGACCATTTTCTTTTTTTATTTTAATTTTTATTGTAATTAATAAAAGGGTTACATGATATTTGCCAGATAGAAGGTGCATTAATTCACATACATTGATACCTTTTCACATGTCTTGGTACCCATTACCCTCCCCTCCACCCCTCTACCCCCCTACCCGTCTTGGTTTTCCCCCCTTCCCTATCAAATTTCAAATAACCAAATACAAATAAATTCAATATATCAGATAACAAAGTGAGATACTGTAACAATATGAGATACCCAAGGGACAGCAAAGGAGATGAGAGACAACATAGTACATTAAGGACAACAATCATTCGTTATATGGCTTTTGTTTCAATATCCTGGAGGGAAATTGGACCATTTTCTTATCATCCACATAAAACTTGAAATTGTAATAGTACTAGAAGAAAATACATGTTTTTTTAAATCTCTTGACATTGGCCTTGGCAATAATTTCGGGGGCATAAAATGAAAATCACAGCCAATAAAAGGAAAAATAGACAAGTGGGATTGGATTAAACAAAAGAATATGAGCAGCAAAGAAAACAGTACTATGAAGAAACAACCAACAGAATGGGAAAAAATATTTGTAAACCACACATCACCTAAGGAGCCCTGAAATTACTGCTTTTGTCTTTTGTATTTTTGCTGGTAGTGGGGCTTGAACTCTGGGTCTGGGTGCTGTTCCTGAGCTTTTAAGCTCAAGGCTAGTGCTCTACCACTTCAGCCACAGTGCAACTTCCGGCTTTTTTCGTGTATGTGATACCAAGGAATCAAACCCAGGGCTTCATGCATGCTTCGTAAACACTCTACCACTAGGCCAGACACCTGGCCAACCATTTATTTTTTGGATACTAACTGTCCTAAAAGGTATGAGGCAATTTCATTGTGGTTTTAATTTACATTCTTCATGGTTTTTTTTTGCTGTTTGATAAATGGCAATGTCTATTCAAGTTTTATGTGCTTTGAAATGAGGTTATTTTGTTGTTGCTGTTATTGAATACTTTGAGTTTCTTTTTTTTTTTTGCCAGTCCTGGAGCTTGAACTCAAGCCCTGGGCACTGTCCTTGAACACTTTTTGCTTAAGGCTAGTGCTCTGTCACTTGAGCCACAGTGCCACTTCTGGCTTTTTCTGAGTGTGTGGTACTGGGGAATCAAACCTAGGGTTTCGTGCATTCTAGTGTTGGTAAAGATATGTGAAAAAAATACTCTCTGTGTAATGTTGATGGAGATATACATAATGATAGTCATTATTGACAAGATGAAGGTTTCCTGAAGAATAAAAGATAGAATTAATATATGATCCAGTATTTCTGGATAAAGATCCAAAAACACATTAAAAATAAACCTTATGAAGAGATACTTGAAAAGCAGATCAAAGAGGATTGGAAGATTGAAGTCAACTAGGCTAAATTAGAGAGACTTTATCACACACACACTCACACACACACACACACACACACACACACACACACAAAGGGTTGGGATGATGCCTCAAGTGATAGGTGCTTGCTCAGCAACTGCTGGTTTCAGGGTTCAGTCCCCAAGGAAAGAGAACTCTATCATCTTTGGCCACATGGATAGAACTAGAGGAAATTATGCCAAGAGAAACAAGCAAGACACAGAAATAGAAATGTGGCCTGATTTCACTCATACATAGGAATCTAAAAGATTCACAACAATAAAAACAGGTGTTGAGGAGGATGGGACAACGCCGGTCAAATTATATCAAAATAGTGACATGGTAATAGGCTAGAATGTGGTAGTGTTTTTCCAAAAAGGGTGTGTGTGTGTGGGGGGTGTGTGTGTAGCAAAACGTCAAGTTGTATACCTTCAATATATGCTATAATATGTGTGGAAAAAGTTAACATTGCAAAGTAAAGAGACTTACCACAGAAAGAAGGTAAAACAAAAAAAGAATCCTCTAAGAAAGAAAAAAATTGAAAATTAGGAAGATTATGTTGCAATTCCTCTCCTCAAGGTAGATTTGTTAGGTAGAGTCACACATTGCTTCAAGTCTAAAGACAATACTTGCCTTTTGAGTTCTGGGCATGGTGCATTCATTTTGTTTTCTGGATGTCTTTGAACCTTAAGGCTACGATAACTGAATTTGCACGTGCTTTTATAAGCATATGTGAATTTCTTAAATGTTCACAAACAGGAAATGGTTAAGAATAATAGCAGAGAAATTGAACATTTAATAAATGTGCTACATATGAATAATTTATGTTTCAAAATGAAAAATATTCCTGCAAAATAAAAATGAAAGACATCAAATGATAATATAGGAACTGGAGATGTGGCTCAAGTGATAGCCACTGAAAAAGCCAAATGAAAATGAAAAGCCTTGAGTTAAAATTCCAGTACCAGCACATAAACAAAAACATAATGCATCTAACGTGCTTAGTATTCAGTAATACATATAAAATAACTGGCAGTTAGAACCAGGAGTTTGGCCTGGTGGTAAAGTGCTTACCTAGTATGCATGAAAACCTGGGGTTTGATTCCTTGGTACCACATACATAGAAAAGCCTGGAAGTGGTGCTGTGGCTCAAGAGGTAGAGCTCTGCCTTGAGAAAGCTCAAGGGCAGTACTCAGGCCCTGAGTTCAAGCCCCAGGACTGGCAAAGCAAAACAAAATAACTTGCAATTGGTAAGTGTTCAGTTCATATGGCTACTAAAAATACAATCAGGAAGTAAATAAAACTTTCTAGTTGATCAGGTATAAGTGAAAGCAGAACTCTTGTTAACTTTATGCTTAAAACTCCACTTAGGGCAGTCAGAAAGTAACAAATACTCCTGGAAGATGGTAAGCAAGAAGAAAAAAATGCACGAAGGAAAGGAAGGGAAAGGGTGAGGATCCTTAAAATCAGAAAGTTAATTACCTGAAGAATTACTTTGTCTCTTGTTAAGGAAAAGAACAAGAATAGAGTGTGTGGAGCTATTTGCATACCTGTGGAATGCACCTAGGCTGTCACAATTATAGTCTATTCCAGTGCCTGAGGGCTACCCCCCCCCCAAATATGCTTCACCCTAGAACAACCTTAGTCAGCTCAGAAGAAGCAATTCAGAATTTACTATAGCTGACCATCCATCTAAGTAGATTTCACATCTAATTTTTAACTTTTTCTGTGTTTTACTTAAAATTGTTTCAATTGCACAGATTTATAGAATGATGACAATTCAGTGCATGCCTACAGTGTGTGGTGAACAGAATGAGGTAGTTAACATTTTCATCTTCATAATATTTTAAAATATTTTGACCAACATGTAACACTTATATAGATTATGGGGTACAGTGTGATATTTCAACTCATGTATATATTAGGGACTGTTCAAATCAAGAAAATCAGCTTTTCCTTGTCCTTGTTACTATGCTGTGATTATAGTCTTTGGGCTTCTTTCTTCTAAACAATCATAAGCTATACAATAGGCTGTTGTGAACTGTACTCAGCTGACTATTCTAACACTATAGATGTTATATCTTATTTTCCCATCTAACTATATTGGGGTACTGGTCAGCCAACCTCCCACCATTTTCTCCTACTCCTCTTGTTTCCAAACTCTAGTAGTCATTATCTTATACTTCAATTTACCTTTGTAAATATAATGCGAGTGTGATCATATAGTTTGTCTTTTCGCCATCCATTTGAGGGAAGATGATAGGATGTCATTCTATGGTGAGATGCTATTTTACTGATACATACTATTCCTTCCTTATTAATCAACAGTGGTCATTTAGGTCGATTCTAAATCTTAGGGATCGTGAATACTCTGTAAATAAACATGATTGATGTGCAGGTGTCTCTGATTCCTTGATAATGGTGTTATTTCCTTTGACATATATCCTGAAGTGGTATGGTTGAACTGAATGGTAGAGTACTTTTAGTTGTTCTTTTTTTAATTATTCTTGTTTTCTGCCAGTTCTGGGACTTGAACTCAGGGCCTGAGCTTCTTTTGCTCAAGGCAAATGCTCTACCACAGCACCACTTCTGGCTTTTTCTGAATATGTGGTACTGAGAAATTGAACTCAGGTCTTCGTGCATTCTAGGCAAGCGCTCTACCACAAGGCCACACTCCTGGCCCCTGCTTTTAGTTTTTAAGAATGTTTCATATGTATGTTCTTTCATTTATTAAAAATCTATTCCTATTTCACTTATTCACTTATCTGCTTCCTTGAATGGACTGATAAATGAATGAATTGATTTCATGATCTCAAAGTTGTTCTGTGTAACACAAGAATTTATTGAAGTAGTATACTATGGCTCTTCCCTCCTTCGAATTTTCATGCTCAGAAGTGAGGTTAAGCAAATACCTTCCAAAAATGTTAACAGACAACATTAGCTGTTACTTGATCACTATATATAGGAACATAAAATTGCCATGTCCATTTCAGAAAAATATGCATGCCTAACACAAGAGTAAATACGGTATTTTCCATCCCTTGCTCATTCCATTGTTTGGTAGGCATCTGCTAGCATGGCATGCATATTAAAATCCCAATCCAGGAATGAAAATATGAAACCAAGCTATCTGCTTTTGTGTACTCTGGCACTGTCTCATAAAAAAATAATCCAAGAATGAAAATATGAGCTAGGCCATCTGCTTTTTTAAACACTGAGCATATTAATCTTGAAATTCCACTGGGCAGACATTCATTCTCTATGAAGATAGGAGTTCTTGTTGACCTTGAATTATGTAAATTTCTAGCAGCATCATACCTTTCCCATATATTCCCAGTCTATCTAATGATATTAGTTCACTAAAGTCAACCTATTCTAACACAGTAGACATAATAGAAACCAAGAGTTTTAGTAGAGAATTTAATCTCTAAACCCTGCTATCAGATCACACTGAGTTTAAGCCATGGAAGTTCCTCAGCTTAAGGACTCCAGTTTCTCATTCATAAAATGGAAGTTGAAAATACCTTCTAATTTCTCTCAACAGGCTAAATTTAATGATGATATATTTACTTTTTTGGCTTTTCACTTCATGTTAGTTGGTGCCAATAATAACAACTATTATCTTAATTATTATTTGATTTTAGAGTTCAAATGGATCTTGCAAGTTATTGAATCAAGCGTCAGTGGCTCTCCAGGAATCTCTTTTAAATTATCTTTAAGTGGCCATGCCAGTTCTGGATTATTCCCTAACAATTATTTCATTTTCCACCACTTCAAATATTTGGAAATTATCTACTGAGCAGACATCTGTCTCAGTTTCTCATAGGTCTTAGGTCTATTAAAACATATAGAAAACAATTGACCTCTAGTCCTATGCAATATCTTCAAATCTCTGGAGATGATTTTCCTACTTCCTGTCTCTCACCTCCATTTTAAGCCCATGTCTTTCTGTTCCAAACTAAGCAGCTCCTAGTTTTTATGTGGCATGGTGCCAATCTGAGGGTCTATCTCGTTTTGTTGGCAGTCTTAAAATGGTTTCTCTAAAGTAGACAAAATACTGTAGAATTTTCTGACATGAGTAGTAACAAAACTATATATTTCTTTTCTTGGAAACTATATTTCTTTTAATTCAGGCAGGAGAAGAGTGTCTTAGCTTTTCTGGCTCACACCTTTGAATCACAGTGAGCTTGCTCTCAATTAAAATATCCAAGTCTTTTTCATATGAATTCCTGTTAATCCAGTTGTCCCTAAATCCTGTGTTAATTTCAGCCCACAGTTCCAGTCTGATGAGATCTTTTGGAATACCAGTTCTTTCCTTTAAGCATATTAACCGTCATTTCCAGATTTGTGTCAACACAAATGTGTCTACAATGTCTTTGTTTGTATTGTTAGTAAGACTATGGAATAGGATCCAGCCAGGAGCAGAGACGTGTGACAGTTCTGGGGATGTCTTCAGAGTTGAGATCCATCAGCCAGGGAGTGTTCTCATTCTCTCTGTTCTCTGTGAATCCCTCTAAATCTCATGGTCCCTCACTTCCTATTTCTGCTGAGTCAGACTCTGAAGTTTTCTTCATAGAAAATTTAATAATGAATCATCAAATCTACTTATTTGTAATAGGTCTTTTCAGATTTTCTGTTTCATTTTGTGTTAGTTTTGTTAGTGTGAGTCCTTTGGGGGGAAAATGTTCATTTTAAGTATGTTATTTAATTCATTGGCATAAAATTATTCATTGTATTATCTCACACTCCCTATCTTTTGTTTACCTTTTGTAATATAAAAATTACTCTCCTTAATACAAAATAGAAGCTGATTGCTTTATGTGATCCCCTTAAAGAAGTCAAAGCGTTTTAGATTAGTAAAAATCATAATGATGATGCATAGCCCACAACAACTGCATTAAATGTAAATTAGAGGAAGTAACTAGAATTGTGTCTTGCATGTTTTCTAAGGTGTAGTTCAATCTAAATGTCTCTATTCCCATGCTAATCTCATTCTATTTGTATTTGCTCTATTTAGTTTTGCCTTTAGCCAAGCATCTTAGCTTTCTCTTTTGTTTGGCTAGAAGTACTTTGTGAAGTAAGTCAAGTGTTTTGTAATATTTATGAAATAATAGCATTTATAAAGGTTTTACTGTGCCCATGAGCAGAGGCTGCTTTTACTGTTTTGTTCTTTTACAGAGGGAAGGGGTAGAGATGAAGATCTGAAATGTCTTTCGTGATTACATGAGCACTTTCCACTCTTTTCATGTCCCTTTCCTTTCCATCATTCCTGCTGTTTCTAGCATTTGTGATTTTCTCTCTAGAACGTTAAAATCATATAACTATATGATTTGGTGCCTTAATGTCTGGATCATGCTATAATCCCAGAACTCAAGAAGCAGAGGCAGGAGGATTTCAATTCAAAGCCTGCCTGAGCTACAGAGTAAGACTTTGTCTCAGAAAGCAAAGCAAAACAAAAAGAAGATCCAGGGCATACTTGCTGTCATTTTTGTATGTGTCAAGTGGAGACAGCTATAAATGTACCAGTCATATTTACACTGGAGGAAAAGGAAAAAAAAACAACAAAACAACAGAATGTCCCTTAAACAACTTAAAAGAATTACAGTAAGGTAGCTTTTGAAAAAATATATGTTAGATTAGATTTCTTAGTTTTTAGAGACTTCCTCTTTCTTCATATTCTCCCAATGTGTATGCATCTGAGTAACCAGCTCATTTTTAATGATTTATATATACAAAAAACTTTTTTTGCCAGTCCTGGGGCTTGAACTCAGGGCCTGAGCACTGCCTTTGGGCTTTCCTCAAGGCCAGTGCTCTACCACTTAAGCCCACTTCAGGCTTTTATTTTTCGGTGTATGTGATGCCGAGGAATTGAACCCAGATTATCCTGCATGTTAAGCAAGCATTCTACCATTAGGACAAGCTCCCGGCCCCACAAATAACAAATGAACACACTCATTCCATTATTCCTAGAAAAAACAAATACCTCTTTCATCCTTAGATAACTGATTCATGCATGAATTCATTAATTCTAGAAAGTGTTATTACATTATCCCAGGAATACGATGTGAATGCTCAAAAATGTGAGCAAATAACCATGCACTCATGGAGTTTACAGAATAGTAGAGAGTGTTAGTAAATAAACCAGACACATAAGGTATATCATATAGTAACATACGCTAGTGCTTTGGAGAATAAAGAAAAAAGTGATCAAGAATGCAGACATGGTAAAGCACAACTTCTCAATGAGTTGTCATTTGCTTTCTTGAAAGCATTATGCTCTCACAAATAAGTAGAAGATAGTTTCATGACATACTTCCAGTGTTTGAATGGCATCATCCCACATTGTCCCCTCAAAGTCTCCTTTGACACAGCACCTTCCCTTCTGCCCTGTTTCTGGTGTGCCATTCTTCCACCTCCAACACCTCCATGCATTCTTGTCTCCTATCCAAGCCTCATCAAATATCTTTCCATGGGCTCACTGTGAATGATGTGTTGGCCTGGTAGGAGAGATATGTGTTCCTCTAAAGGACATTTATAAAAGCATTTGACTTATATTCTAAGCATCTTATAATAGATATATGTCCTCCGAAGAATTTTCCCTTTTGGATATAGTCTCCAAGTTCACCTTTCTAAACCCCCTCACATGCTGCAACATATTCCAGAGCAAGGGGCCAGGTTCTATTATTACAATGTGGGGAATGACGCACTATTACTAGAGTAACCAATCTTTTCACATGGCTTTGAAAACTTAGCTCTAGCTAGTTTTTAAACTTATATTAAATTCAACTAACAAATTCAAATGTGGTACTTGCTATGTACAAATAGAGAACCATCTATTAAGATAGATATCTGTCTGAATTAATAAGAAAAGGCTAGAGACTCACTGATGTCATTCTCTAAGGATATTTGTGCAACCAGGTTATTTGTAAAGAATTTTTTGGGTGTGTGGGTCATGGGGTTTCAACTCTGGGCCTGGGTGTTGTCCCTAAGCTCTTCAGCTATCACTCTACCCATTGAGCCACAGCTCCACTTCCCCTTTTCTAGAGGTTAATTAGAGATAAGAGTCTCAGGTCCTTTTGTGCCTAGGCTGGCTTTGAACCATGATCCTTAGATCTCAGCCTCCTGAGTAGCTAGGATTACAGGCATAAGCAACGACGCTCAGTGCAAAGATTTTTTTTTAATTTTTATCATAGAGAATTTCATGGTGACGAGGTAGCATTCTTACAATTAGAAGCAGAAAATATCTTGTTCTGTAACTTCATCATCTGCAGTACACTTTAGGAAGCGTATGTATTGTCAACATATTTTAGGAAACATGATAAATACATCAAATATTGAAATTAACACAGTAGTGGAAAATACAAGATCACTATGTGGATTTCAACTCTAGTGCAAAATGTACTGAGGCATGTCTCCTCCCCTGTGCCAAAATTGCAATTATCAAGCTGTTACCAGAGCCAGCTTTCCTCTTGCTAGTGCCCGGGACTGATGGCTCCCCAGGGTGCTGCTCTCTACACAGAGCAGTCAGCTCTTCTCTGGAGGATCTCTTGCACAATCATAAGATGCACCCTTAACTTAGGACAGACATGGATGTTCACATCCCTGATCAAAAGAGACCAGAGCTTACATAAGAGTGGCTGGGGGAAAAATGACTGGAAAAAAATCAATTTCTGGCTCATATGTTTCTGCATAGCTCCCATTAGCAGCAGTACAATGTATAATTTATTTATTTTTTTATTGTAATTAGTAAAAGGGTTACATGATATTTGCCAGATAAAAGATGCATTATACAATGTATAATTTATCATTCAAACGAGAACATTTTTTGAGGGAATGTTACTAATGAATACTTAGGATAACAGAGATATTCATTGGCTGTACCAAATTACATTGCACTTGTTCTATTAGTATCACCTCAACAATACATCTCTACCCTAACTGTTATAAATTCTGGGATCATTCCTTAAGTAGTCTACTTTGGATTCCCTAAGACTACATTCCTTTGTTTTTTGTTTAAATAAACTATAAATTTATTGTAAAGTTTTTTTAAAAATTTTAAAAATTTCTGGGATCGATTTTGATGAAAGCAGTCCATGTGTTAATATTGCCTGAATCATAGTCATATGGCTTGGATAACATGATGCAAAACCAAATACACTTGAAGTTCATAATTAAAATGAACCTCAGTGAACATTTATGCACAATAAAGATCATTGCATCTTTGTGTTAAGAATATAAACTCTGAGGCAATGGTACAGTAATACAGAGAAACTAAGGCTTTCACTGTTACAGAAAAAGGCCTCTATATATCTAAAATACATCAACAACTCAACAAATTGAATCACTCCAAAACTAACCTCCAAAGTAACAACCATCCCATTAAAAGATGGGCCAACAATTTAAAGAGAATCTTCTCTGAAGAGGAAATAAGAATGGCCTTTAGAAACATGAAGAAATGCTCGACATCTCTGGCCATAAAAGAAATGCAAACCAAGCAACTCTGGGATTCCACCTCACTCCAGTTAGAATGGCCAGGATCAATAAAACTAATAACAACAGATGCTGGCAGGGATGTGGCCAAGAGGGATCCCTACTACACTGTTGGTGGGAGTGCAAACTCATTCAACCACTCTGGAAAGCAGTATGGCAGTTCCTCAAAAGCCTAAACATAGAGCTCCCCTATGACCCAGCAATTCTACTACTTGGCATTTACCCAATCACCCAGAAACAAGGACATACTAAATCCACCAGCACAACAATGTTCATTGCAGCACTATTTACCATAGCAAAGATATGGAACCAACCCAGATGTCCCTCAGCTGATGAGTGGATCAACAAAATGTGGTATTTATACACAATGGAATTCTGTGCAGCTATCAGAAAGAATGACATCACCCCATTTGTAAGGAAATGGAAAGACTTAGAAAAAATCATATTAAGTGAAGAAAGCCAGAGTGAAAGGAACATAGGCTCAATGGTTTCCCTCATTTGTCATAAAATTAGTATAAACTTTGGACTCTCCTAGCAGAGGTTTACAATAGGGTAAAACCTAGATACATAAGGCCATATAGGAAGAGGCTAAATGAAAGGACCTCCAGGATATGGAAACAAGAGCCATATAATGTGTGATTGTTGTTCTTAATGTATTATGTTATTTTTCTCACCTCTTTTGTTGTCCCTTGGTTATTTCATATTGTTACTATTTTACCTTGATATCTGATATACTGTTATATGTTTATGGTTATTTGAAATAGGATAAGGAAGAGGGGAAAACAAGATGAAGGGCAGAGATGGGGGAGGGAAATGGGGACCAAAGCATGAGAAAGGGTATCAATGTTTTTGAAGTAATGCACCTTCTATGTGGTGAATATAATGTAACCCTTCTATTAATTACAATAAAAATATATGAAAAAAGAAATAGGATAGGGAAACAAGATGAGGAGAGGGGGTGGGGGGAGGAAAATGGGGACAAAAACATGAGAAGGAGTATCAATGTTTGTGAAGTAATGCACCTTCTATTTGGTGAATATAATGTAACCTTTATATTAATTACAATAAAATGAATATATAAATATTTTATTGTAAGGTGATGAACAGGGGAATTACAGTTACATAAGTAAGGTAGTGAGTAATTTTTTTGGGTGGTCATGGGGCTTGGTCTCTGAGCCTGGGTACTGTCCCTGAGCTCTTCTGCTCAAGGCTATCACCTTACCCCTTGAGCCACAGTACCACTTCAGGTTTTCCAGTGGTTAATTGGAGAGAAGAGTCTCTTGGTCTTTAGTTCCCCTGCTGGCTTTGAACCAGGATCCTCAGATCTCAGCCTTCTGAGTAGCTAGTATTACAGGTGTGAGCCACTGTACCTGGCCTACATTTCTTTATAAACACTGTTATACCCTCCCTCCTCTTCTCCCACTTATACTCCCCTCTCCCTTCTCCTCCAAGTTGTAAATTCATTTCCTATATAATGTCTTGTAAGTATCATAGTTGCATTAGTTCATTCTTTGTCCTGATGTTTCTGATTCTCTTTTCCTTCCACAGATCAGATAAGCTTACATACAAGACAGAGGATACAGAAAGCTAAATCAGAAAGAAAAAATAGAAATAAATGTATACGAGACATAATATAAACCTCCTGTTTCCAATTCTTGGAGTTCATTTTGATATGCTTCATTATATATGATCCTATATACTTAGTGACTGGGTATTGAAATCCCCTGCTAAGAATATCATAGATATGTTCTAGTTATTACAAATGAGAGAAACCATAAAAGCTATATTTCTTTCAGCCTGGCCTGATTTGCTTAATATAATTTGTCCAGATCTTTCCATTTCCTTACAAATGGGATAATGTCTTTCTTTGTGATGGAAACATAGAACTCCATTGTATGTCTAGACCACATCTTCTTGATGCATTCATCTACTTAGGGGCATCTGAGTTGGTTCCATATCTTAGCTATGGTAAAAAAAAAATGTTACAATGAACATAGCTATGCTGGTACCTTCATCGTGACCTTGCATGTGATCATTTGGGTAAATGCCCATGAGTATGATTGCTGGATCATATGGGAGCTGTACTTGTAAACTTGTATTGTTACCTATGGTTTTGCACATTTTTCCAGAGTGAGATACTAGCCTATTCTGTGTCTCTGTCTGTGTACAACTCACCAAGATCTCATCCATTCATGTCTGCAGCTCAACTATACAATGCAACTTTAGTAAATGTAAGGGGAACACTGAACTATAGACTTACTAGACTATTATTTACTTAATGTCTCTCATGATTTTTAAAAAGACACATCTGTGTGAGACATGTCTGATTAAAGAAGTACATTCTGCTCTGAAATGTAAGAGTAAATGCAAAGGATACCTGTTCAAGTGTGTTCTGACTTTAACAACAGGCAGAACAGCAGCCATAACTCTGCTGATGCCTTGTTCACTTTTTTTCAGGGTCTCTCTGGGGATCTCTACTTTGCTCTACAGGCAGCAATGAGCTTTGTCAGCCTGCTTTGCATCTGCTAAGCAGAAATAATCACAGCATTTTCTAAGATGACTGGAATGGCAAATATTCTCTTTGAACTCCCCCTGACTCCCTACCATCCCTTTCTCCCCAGCCACCATGGAATCAGCTTTCTAAATAAAGACCTTACATGTGTTCTTAAATAGCCAAATTCACCTCTGTCCATTTCACTTGTAGGAAGATGTTTGGGCTAGACGCCTGGAGCTTCATCTACAGATAGCTCAGTTAAGTCAGACAACGACATACTTCCAAGATGGCCTTTGGGCCAAATTCAAAGCAAGCTGCTTCAAATTCTTTTTAGTAGCCAGCAGGACATAGATACATACATGTATTTGGTAGCAACTGCGGAAGACAGGCAGCATCATATCTTTTTTGGAATGAGGTTGGTTATAAATAAATAGATAACTATGCAGATCTCCATCTCAAGTATTTGTTTACGAAGGAAGGCTGTGGATCCTTCCAGTCCACCCACGTTTTTGCCACCAGAGTTACTTTCCAAAGGTGAGAAACTGATCCCTTCACTGCCCCTGCATTGAAGCTCTTTGCTTTTGTTTGCAAAGCCTGGGTTCTGTACCCCTTTACAGACTTTCCTCACCACATGGTCACATTCCATTCCAAAGTAGCATCAGGAATCTGGAGCAAAAACAAAACAAAAAAACCCCACAAAACAGACTTCTATCCTCCACCCCTCTGAACTGTGAAATGTAACTATAGTGCTAATTATTTTCTAGGCTGACCTAGTGACTCTCTTTTTGCCTTACAGAATGTGACCTGTTGGTTCCAGAGCTGCTCCTTAGATTCTTCTACATGCTGTGCCTGCCTCACTCTCAGAACTTTCCAGAAGAAGGAGAAGGAGAAGGAGAAGGAGAAGGAGAAGGAGAAGGAGAAGAAGAAGAAGAAGAAGAAGAAGAAGAAGAAGAAGAAGAAGAAGAAGAAGAAGAAGAAGAGGAAGAGGAAGAAGAAGAAGGGGAAGGGGAAGGGGAAGGGGAGGGGGAGGGGGAAGGGGAGGGAGAGGGGCAGCTCAATCTAACTTGGTAAAGAATGAAAGCTCACATAGAGCTGTTTAGTCCAGGTCTGTTTAGTCCAGGTCATCTTAGCCTAGCCAGCTGGCCTGATGATCACAAATGTATCAGTGAACTCAGCTTAGATCAGCTACCACACTAGAACCATCCAGGCAGGATGTTCAAAAAAGTATTTACCATTCCAGATGTCTTAGGAAACATGGCAGTCATTTCTGCTGAGCAGATGCAAAAATAGGCTGGTAGCAGATATACAAAACAGACCAACCTATAGAGTAATGCTAAAATCACATGAAAGTCCCTTTAGAAATTAGACAAGCAATGATTTCAAATTCTGGGAATAAAACCATGCAGATTTTTGTGTGGACCTAAGTTTTCAAGGTCATGCACCATATTAAGGAACAGTATCTAGATCATAAGGTAAGAGAATTTTTAGTTCTATAAGAAATTGCAAGAAATTACAATTGATTAGCCTCAAAGTTTTCAGCTCCCAAATATTAAATGCTTTTTCTCTGAAAGGTGGCATTGGTTGTCACATAAAATGACTTGGTTGTCCTCTTGTCTGTCAGTAAGAATTGCTTTCTATTGTCTTTCTTCCTCTTTCTCTTGATCTTCACAATTTTCTAATCTCCATACCTTTTCCACAGCCCTTCTATGGCCCAGTATTGTGATTTCAAGTAAAGTTAGGCTATGGGTTTTAAGCACTCAATTATCTAGCCCCTCGCTGAAAGTTGCCTGATTCTTTTCACATTGTTTTTCTTTTCACATTTTGTGGGTGTGCACGTATGCATGTATGAGTGTGTGTGTGTGTGTGTGTGTGTGTGTGTGTGTGTGTGTGTGTGTGTGTGCAGAGGGAGAGAGAGATTGGGGAGGGAAGGGCAAAGGAAGGGAGGAAGGGAGGGTGAGAGAGATCCCCCACTTCTAACCAAATATCCTTTAATCTGAGTTCTACACCTTAATTCTATGTACATATTTTCCACAGTTTTCCTTTTATGTCCTCACATCTGCTAACTTCTCCTCCAGAAGTGGTGGGTCTGTCAAGCAAACTTAGCTTGTTCCCTTCATATTCTATCATCTACTCAATGACACTCACCCCTCCTAAATCTCTTTTCCCTAACACCAGCAATAATCTACTACTTTTATAATCTCATGAGTACTTTTCGTCTTGCTCTGGCTTCATTTCAGTTGCTTCTAGTGCCCAGTTTTGACTTATTTTCTGGTTTCCGCCCCCACCCCCGCCCACCTCTACTAACTGACTTAGCAGTCCTAGCTCTCTTGGCTTACACATGTTTCTGTGATAAGCCCTTCTCATCTTGTAGTTTCTTCTCAAGACATCAAGAAGCTGCCTGGTCTAGCTCTGAACATGCAGTTTAAGCCTGTATGGTTGATGAATCCTATCTGTATTGACAGGAAAAACAATAGCTCACATTCTTACTCATCTCATTTCAATTCCCATTTACTTATTACAGGCATATACATGTATATTTGGGGTCTCTGTCTCTCTCTGTCTCTCTCTGTCTCTGTCTCTCTCTGTCTGTCTCTCTGTCTCTCTCTCTGTCTCTCTCTCTCTCTGTCTCTCTGTCTCTGTCTCTCTCTGTCTCTCTCTCTCTGTCTCTCTCTCTCTGTCTCTCTGTCTCTCTCTCTCTCTCTCTCTCTCTCTCTCTCTCTCTCTCTCTCTCTTCTCTCTCTCTCTCCCTCTCTCTCTCTGTCTGTCTGAACTATCCATAAGATCATCCTACTAACACCTCAAACAATTTTTCCAAAATTTGTCTTGTACCCTAGCTTGTCTGTCCGCATCTATGTCCTTCAATAACCTTTTCCTTGAAGGACAGAATTCTGGTTACTAGAACTACTTCTTGATTGCTACAATAATGTTAGCACCATTGAAATAGCCTCCTACTATTCTCTTTAAACTTAGCTCCCCCCCCCAATTTTTTCCATAAAGCACTGCAAGGGATATACGCTGACAAAGTCAGTTGTCATCTTTCTATTCAAAAACCTTTGGAGCACTTACCTAGCATGCACGAAGACCCAGGTTTGATTCCTCGGTACCACATACATAGAAAAAAAAGTCAGAAGTGGTGCTGAGGCTCAAGTGGTAGAGCGCTAGCCTTGAGAAAATCCAAGGACAGTGCTTAGGCCCTGACCTTAAGCCCAGGACTGGCAAAAAAAAAAAAAAATCTAGGAACAACACTCCCAGTACATCCTTTTTGTATACTTACATGAACCAGCATTAGCTTTTATTGCTTGCAAAAAAAATATCTGCCTACTATATGCAACATGCTCACTCATACCACATATCTTCACAATTGTTATTTCTCCCTATGAGAGCCCTCTTTGTTTTCTTCATTTACTCAGCTTTCGGGGGGAGCCTCCTCTTCCTAGACACATGTGGCTACTCCCACTGGAAAGAGTCATAGCTTCTCATCATACAGGTCAAAATGACTATGTGAAGTTTTTTTCTTTCCTTTGGGAATAAGTTTCTTAAAGCCAAACCAAGGTATCTAGAACAGAGCCTAAAGTGTTATAAGAGCCCAAAAATAAATTAAGCAAATAAATTATTTTAAATTCACTGGCATTCATATGAGTGATTGTTGTCCTTAATATACTGTTATCTCTCATCTCTTTTGCTGTCCCTTGCCTTGGTTATCTCATATTGTTACAGTATTTCACCTTGTTATCTGATAAATTATATATATGCTTATTTGGTTATTTGAAATAGGATAGGGAAAGGGGGAAAACAAGTTGAGGGGTAGGGGTGGGGAGAGGGAATTGGGGGAAAAAATTCATTGGCATTGCTGATGTTTGCTTGACAATGTCTAGGTTTTTATTATGTAAATTGTAATTATCATTAGAAAAAAATCTCACCTTTCTTCAGGGTAATATTTCCCAGTGATTTTAATATATAATAACTAGAAAGATTATGAGCATTTCTTTCAGATTGTATTTTTGTTGTACTCCCTTCTAGTATATACCAGGTTGACACAGCACACATTTCTATCATTTTACTATTTAAAACATAAAATTCAGGGCCGGGAGTTTGGCCTAGTGGTAGCGTGCTTGCCTAGCATGCAGGAAGACCAGTGTTCGATTCCTCGGTACCACATACATAGAAAAAAGCCGGAAATGGTGCTGAGGCTCAAGTGGTAGAGCTCTAGCCTTGAGAAAGTCCAAGGACAGTTAAGCCCAGGACTGGCCAAAAAAACCCCCAAAACATAAAATTCATAACAATTATATCACCATTAGAAAGATATTCATATTCCGTATCTTATAATTTATTCATAATAATGATAGTCATACAGTGCACCTATTTCTGTAGCTTCTTTAACGGCAAATACTAGAGGGAACTGAAGGACTCTTTTTTAACCCTAAACCCTATGTAGCAGAAAAAAGAGCGAATTCTATGCCATTTATAGGCACTTGTGTATGGTGAGGTGATCTCAAGCTCTCCTGATCCTTACATTGCTACTCTTCAATGCCATAGGCAGATATTGGCAGCCAACTGTGGGTAGCTCTGAAACCTTCCCAAGGTTGGCAGATTCCTTTTCTTCTTTACAAATCTTTCTCCAAACCATGACATGGTGCAGGAGACTTCTTAGAACAAAGCTATTCCCTGTACCAATAAGTTGGAGCATGTTCTGCAAGCTATGTGAGACATTACATATACCATGGAGCACTGATAGTCCCAAATGAGCCAACTAAGAAGATTGCCTTTTAAACATCAAAAGGATAGAATACTGAAGGCAGTGTGTCTGGAGGGCATTCACTGACCAAACATTTAGCAAATATTTACTATAGCCCAGAACTTTGTCCTTTTTCCCTAACTGATCCTGAGTACACCTGAATGGATTCACTACCCGCTTCTTAACTATACTAAAGCAAAGGGTAAAGGTTCTTTTGGCTTCTAGTTTTTGTAAGAAAAGCAGACAGATCTATACAGTTTGCATAGAGTGAGCTGGACTTCATCCCTCACCTCTACAAGCTTATTGACCTTTGAGAAACCTCTCAGAAGTTTGGCAGTCACAGAGAAACTCAAGAGTACTAACAATTAAGATAATGTCTTTGAGTATACATTTATAATTTTGTGAATAATATTTGAAATTTTTCCCGATATCTTACTTCGATGACTTGGTATTGAACCACACTGATAGCTTCATATGTTTATAAATCAGTCTTTCACAAGTAACTTATTTTATTTACTGTACCTAGTAAATGCAGAATGAGTCCATAAGGAGGAGAAACGAAGGAGAAAGTGGAGGGGTGGTAGAGTGCCAGCCTTGAACCATGTCAAATGAGAGCATTAAAACCCTGAATTTAATCCCCAGTACAAAGCAAGGAGAAGAGAGGGCAGGGGAGGGGAGAGAAAAAGGGAGGGAAAGGGGAGAAAAAGGAAGAGAAGGGAACGGAAGGAAAGAGAGGAGAAGGAAAAGAAAAAGATAGGAGAAGGGAGGTTAAGGCAATGTATGAAAACCTGCACAACTGCAATTCCACGAATAGAAGGTGTAATCTGATGTACTAGTTTATGAGCTAAGCATGTTTCAAACAACCACTTTTCATATATTCGAAGTTCTAGAATCTACAGAGGGTGAGGGTATAAGGACAGACTAAACCCATTGTTTCAGTGACATTCCATTCAAAAACAAAATGGTTGAAAAGAAACTATTCTACAAAATATTTCCAGAATATGCTATTTTTCTCCAAATATAACAGTTTTTATTGAATTTCACTCTGAATAAAAAATTACACAACTTAAATTCCTGAAACTTTCCTAGTTCTTTCTTAATTTCCTAGCCAGTCAACTAATAGAAGGCATAAGGTTTATTACTTACAAATCAAGAATATTACATGTTACCTTACTGCTGTCCTATCTTTATGACTTAAGTGAATTAGATAAGGACATATGGTTTCTTCTAGTGATAATTAGAAATTGTTTGGAGTTTCTTTTTATTTTGCTTCTGTTGGTTGGAAATCAAACCCAGAGTCCATACATGCTAGGCAAGCGCTCTACCCTTGAGCAACATCTCAACCCAGAGAATGATATTTTTATTATATAAGAAAAAAAAGCCTTAAGCTGAAGAGCTCAGGAATAACACCCTGGCCCACAGTTCAAGTACCACGACTGGCAAAAAAAAAAAAAGAAATTGAATTTAAATTCAACCCAGAATGAGGTACACTTGACTATATATTGAATATATGATCATTTTCACTTTAATAAGAATTTGTATTCATATTTCATTTTTGCCAATTGGGGGGCTTGAACTCAGAGCCTGAGCACTGTCATTGGGCTTTTCTCAAATCTACCTTTGAGCCTCAGCACCACTTCCAGCTTTTTTCTATGTATGTGGTGATGAGGAATTGAACCCCAGTCTTAGTGCATGCTAGGCCAAACTCCCAGGCCCTCATATTTCATTTTTATGATCAAAAGAAATACAAAGCTATTTCATCATCTCATAACCCAATAATGCATACCTTAGTATGTTTATTCCTTAATTGTGTCTTTTTTTAAATTGAAGACCTTATGAAAACAATAAAATGAAAGAAGAAATGGTGACATTTTAAAAGAAACACAGTAAAGAAGGAAAAAATATGGCAAGCCAGTGCCCACAGTTTTCTGCTGGAGCAGGGCCCTACCATTTCTGAGATGGCTTTAAGAGAAGAACTTCCAACAGAAAATTTATATGGCCTATGGGGCCAGGAGTGCGGCTTAGTGGTAGAGTGTTTGCCTAGCATGCACGAAGCCCTGGGTTCAATTCTTTGTACCACATACACAAAAGCAAGCAAGCAAGAAGGAAAGGAAGGAAGGAAGGAAGGAAGGAAGGAAGGGAGGGAGGGAGGGAGGAAGGAAGGAAGGAAGGGAGAAAGGGAGGGAGGGAAGGAGGAAGGGAGGGAAAGAAAGGAAGAAAGAAAGAAAGAAAGAAGAAAGAAAGAAAGAAAGAAAGAAAGAAAGAAAGAAAGAAAGAAAGAAGAAATTCATATGGTCTAATCTAGACCTGATGAACAATTGTTGCAAACATGTCTAAGTAATGGTTTCCAGACTGGCTATGCTTGAGAGTAAATTTCTGAAATGGTCGCATGCACAGAAAGTCAAATTAGAACTTTCCCTCAAGATTTCCTACTGAGTTATTATGCTGTCATTGATATCCATGTTTCTTTCAGTTGCCTCCACTTAAATTGTTTCAGTCTTGAGAAAATGTATGTAGCCAAATTTGGCAAACTTTTCTTGCTTTTATCACAGATTTAAGATTTTGTTTTAAAAGTCCTTTCAAAATTTAGGCCATAAAACATTCCATGCATCTTTGAGGACTTGCATGGGTTCTTTCTTTCCTTCCCTTTCTTTCCCTTCTTTTCTTTCTTCCTACCTCCAATTCCTTCCTTCTTTCCCTCCCTTTCTTTCTCAATCCTAACTGCAGTGGATAATTTATTTGCTGTAAGGGGTAAGATGTTGATATGCTTTTACCTTTTTTCAAATAGCTTTCTACTTCTCTGAATTTAAGTTAAAAGATCATAAAGATTCTAGTAATTTGTATTATGTTATTTCTCTTCTCTTTTTTGATCTTTGGTTAATCTCATATTGTTACAGTATCTGACTTTATTACCTGTATAGTATATATACATTTATTTATTCATTTGAAATAAGAAAGGGAAGGGGGGAAAGCAAGATGACTAGTAGGGGTGGAGGAAGGGAAATGAAGACAAAAACATGAGAAGGGGTATCAATATGTGAGAAGTAATGCACCTACTATCTGGCGAATGTAACTGTAACCCCTCTATACATTACCTGGATAATAAAAAAATAAATTGGGAAGAAAAAGAAAACAGGGGTGGGGGAAGAAAGAGGGGAAGATATCAACTCATGTCTTTTAGAGAAATGAGGGGCTGGGTGGAGTTAAGGTAGATAGGGGGAGTATGTTTGGAAGAGAGATATTAATGGAGATGCATTACACTCATAAATGGGCGTGTTGAGTTGAAACCCCTTTGTGCAACCACTTAAAGATAATTTAAAATAGAAGGGTGAGGATCCTAAATAGTGGGTTAACATCTGAGATCAGGGCTTCGTTGGAAACCTAGTCATGGCATTGAGTCTCAAGAGCAAGACTAATTTGTACATTTTTGGAACTGGCAGCCTTGCAATGATGGTGTGGGGTGATCTGGAGTGATTGATGTTCTTCTTTGCCTTTCCTTGGAGATTTATGGAGGTAATTTTTTGAAATTGGGTTGATGCTTTGCTTTCATGACACCCATATTTCAGGGTGAGTTCAGAAAAATCAAGTCAAAATTCAGGATATTTTCTATAATAATTTGTACTTTAAGCACTGCAAGTTCAAAAAATATAGGATAATAATCTTTTAAAAGTTGTTAACTATTACAGTATTTCTTCATCTTGTTATCTGATATATTGTATATATGCATATTTGGTTATTTGAAATAGGATAGGGACGGGGGAAAAAAAGATGAGAGGCAAGGGTGGGGGAAGAAAAATGGGGACCAAGACATGAGAAAGGGTATCGATGTTTGTGAAGTAATGCACCTTCTACCTGGTGAATATAATGTAACCCTTCTATTAATTACAATAAAAATATATGAAAATGCAATAAATAAATTAAATTAAATTAAATAAAGAATGGTACTTTCAAAAAATTGTTAACCAATTACAAATAAAACTGTTACGAATGTTTCTATGTAGCATTTGGCCAGTCATTGAAAATATCAGAGAAAAAAAATATCAGAGAAAAAGAGGAAGTTGTTTTACAGACAGGATTTTTAAAACAGAGTATTTTATATTAACATGATTACATTCCTTTTATTTATAAATTGAGTTAAATATTTATTCCTTGTTTCTATAAGCCTAAGGAGGGAATTAGAGGTTTCTCTTATCTATTTTGTATCTAAATTTATGTTCTAGAATGTAAATAAACTTACACAAGGATGATTTTAGTGGACTTAGATTTTCCCTTTCCAATAAAAATCAACATGTCAATGACTAAAAATATGAAGGAATGAATGAGCAAGACCTTGAGACCTCGAGGTCTATATTTGCAGATGAACTGATCAGTAATGTAGTGATTCACACAGAAGATTCCAACAGTGTAGTATCTCCTGGGTAAATTGGGAGCTTTCTTTTCACTGACTGGCTAACTCTACAATCTCAGCTGTAGGCCTGATGCTTTCCTTCAAGAGCAATTGCTATTACCCTTAATAAATGTAGGTGTCTCTATCAAATATTGTCCAGATCATATCCTCTCGGCCTATCTCCTGTCTTTCCTGGTGCTCTTCAGTCAGCCAGCACTTGGCATTTACCTAAGAACAGGATATTCAAACATTCCCTCTACGTGTTTGAAGTTGATCTTCACTGCTCAGTTATTCCAGAAATGTTTTACAACTGTTCCATCTTTAAAGTCATCGGTAGACAGTTGTCATGGGTGAACCAACCGTCCAAGAGTTCTGAACTCTCAGAAATCATCAAAGCATTGTATGCAAAGTCCAAGCACTCTATCGTTGCTATTCATGGAACACAATCTCAAAGCTTGCAGGTCCTCTGTGCCAGGCAGTCTAACGCAAGGTCTCCACCAGCATTTATGGAAGGGAGGAAGCAGGAGAATGAACAATGTTTGCGAGCCCAGAAGTCCTAGTCTTATACCCTGCCTCCTCATTAAAATCCTGTGATACCCAGCTAAATGTAAATCTCCGAACCTCAGTTTGCAGATAGCTTTGTATACAGAGTAGTGCTTCACCAGTAATTAAATGACCAAATATCTCAACAATATCAGTTTCTCGGAGTGTTCGTTGTGGTGGTGGTGATTGTGTTGGCATGTTTTATGCACTTACTTGGCTTTCTTTACTCACAGTCGGTGCCTCACTACTTGAAACACACTTCCAGGTTAGCTTTTTGTTGATTCATTGGAGACAGAGTCTCATAGAATTTTGTGCCCTAGCTGGCTTTTAACTATGATTCTCCAGATCTCAGCCTCCTGTGTAGCTAGGATTATAGGGGTGAACCACTGGCACCCAACTTCTCAGCTGATTTTCCAGTTTTTCACATCATTATCCTCCTCTGAAATGCACTTGCTTGCGTTCTGTATTCTCTGCCCTGGGATTTCCCCTCCTCTGTTTCATCATTGCATTTGGTGGACTAGTATCGCAAGGGAATCTCCCAATAACAGCTTTCTACCGAACCATCTGTGTAAGATGTGCCTTTTGTACAAACTCTGTTTGCAGCCATCCCCAAACCCACAATAAGGTATACTCATCTGTGTCCACCTAATTCCTCCACCACAACTCTGGAAACCCCTAGAACTGAGTCTCATTAGCACTGGCTTGAGACCTTTACCTGATCGGCACTGGTGTCAGCACCCAAACCCCGCTATGGAATTTACGTGGCGTATAAATTTATCAGTACCTGACATATTAGCTTAGTGATCTTTTGAAATCAGCACACTTCCCATCATTTTCTACCTTTCCAAGAGGCAGGAACCTAAATAGCAGTACTGCCCATAGACTCCTGAACACAGGAATCTTCTATCAGCTTTAGAACTGCTCACTGGTTCCCAAGTCCATTCAATCTGATATCACATTTGGAGGAACTCCACCGGGAAACTTTGTGTTATTACTCAAGTTATCTCATATTGTTACAGTGTCTCACTTTGTTACCTGATATATCGGATATATTTGTATTTGGTCATTTGAAATTGGATAGGGAAGGGGGGGGGGAGACAAGATCAGGGGAGGGGGAGGGGGGAGGGAAATGGGGACCAAGACATGTGAAAGGGTATCAGTGTATGGGAATTAATGCACCATCTATCTGGCAAATATCATGTAACCCTTCTATTAATTACAATAAAAAATATATGAAAAAAAAGAAAAGAAAAAAACCAGAACTGGAAAAAAAATTGTCATTGCTAGGCCGATGATGTAGATAAGAAGTGGAGTGCTTAACAAATGTGCACTGGGCTGCCCTGAGCTCAAACTCAAGTAAAAAGAGGGGGGGAAATGTGAAAAATAACCCCTTATAGATTACCTCAGAGAGTAAATCCAAATGTAATTGTAATGGATACCACCACGAGGCCATGCATTGATTAGGATAAATAAAAACGTGTAGGATTATTTGTGGTCCATTTCTGGTTGACCTCCACTCACGTATGCTAATTAAAATACTTGAAATCCAGCCAGGAAAAGGAGATATGTCTCTAATCTTTGCTACTCAGAAAGAAGACCTGTAGGATTGAAGTGGACATAGGCAGTGTTCCCCATGAAATACTTTTCTATCCCAAACCTACCTGCCTGATATCTAATTGACATTCCTGGGGTTTTCCAGTCTCAATTTGCCTTCTTCAAGGTCAACCCCAAGGAAATCCTCATAATTCTATTTGCTCTTTCATTTTTCACTCTCATAACAAAGTGTTGTCTGTGTTCACTTATGCAACCATTAGAGGAGTTGCTGTCATCCACCAGTTAGACATATCCTTAGTCTCTAAGAAGTCCCAGTTATTCAAGCCATTCAAATATCCCAAATAACTGACTTCAAAACTGATGTCAAGATATTAAGGACTTAATTATTATGTGTTTTTATATGTGGATTTCCCCCCTCTTTTTCATTTACTGTTCTGTCTTGATCTAGTTTTGAAGGAATAGTTAGTGTTTAGCCAATTTCCTTTTCTTGAGCAGTTAAGTCTCCACCCCAACTACTTCTCTTATCAAGGTCTCCTGCTCCAAGAGAACTGTGTAGCTTTTATAATCTCACTGAGGCCAGACTACTGCCTCAAGAGCCCACCAAGATAATTCAAATTAGCCAGCCCTGCCCTTCTTGCTTGATATATACAAACTGCCCTACTACTCCCGTTTGCTAGTGTACTATCCTCAGCTAAAGCCTCTATTTGGTCCTGTCCAACCACCTCCTGGGATTGGAGCTGTAAGTGACACAGAGTTCTCTCAGTGTGTGTGTGTGTGTGTGTGTGTGTGTGTGTGTGTGTGTGTGTGTGTGTGTGTGTATGATGTTTGGTCTGGCCAAACACACACAAGTTTATGTGTGCATCTTAAACAATCTTTAAATTGTACAAAATATATTTCCACCTACTTCTCAATTAATTAAAATTACAAGCTTAAAATCTAGTTTTTCTGCCAGGAGTTTAGCCTAGTGGTAGAGTGCTTACCTAACATTCACGAAGACCAGGGTTCAATTCCTCAATACCACATACATAGAAAAAAGCCAGAAATGGTGCTGTGGCTCAACTGGTAGAACTCTAGCCTTGAGAAAGCTCAAGGACAGTGCTCCGATACTGAGTGCAAGGCCCAGGAATGGGGGAAAAAAAAAAACAACTAGTTTTTCTGAAACATTTATGTCTAACAAGTCTGTACAAATCTTGATATTTGGGAGGGAAATATAAGTTTAATGTATACGTAGTCGTGTGTGTGTGTGTGTGTGTGTGTGTGTGTGTGTGTGTGTGTGTGTGTATACCTGTCATAGTACTTGAACACAGGGCCTGGGCACTGTCTAACCATTTTTGCTCAAAGCTAATGCTCTACCACTTGAGCTACAGCTCCACTTCTGGTTTTTTGGTGGTAACTGGAGATAGAAATTTCATGAACTTTCCTGCTTGGACTGGCTTCAAACTGCAATCCTCAGATTTCAGTCTCTTGAACAGATAGGTGGCATGAGCCACTGGCTCCCAGCCTTATTCTTTGTCTACTATTTAATCCAATGTACTTTCTCTTGAACAAAGTAATCTGATTGATAGACTTAATTGATAAGTTCTTTTAAAATTGTGAATTCTATTGATAACCAATTTATTCTGGCTAAACTTATAAAATATCCCAAATATCTGATGAATGACTCTTCTGCAGGTTTGTTAAGTATGTTTTAAAGGGGAAAAGGGATTCTCATTATTAAAACAATTTCAGTAGGAGAAATAGATTAAATGTGTGCATTAATAAATAGCCCAAAACACTCAGTGAAAGGATTTTTAGTTCATAGCTCATTTTTAATTAAAAATAATATAGTTTGTTTAATTTTCTAATATGTCAGCCTCTATTACATGTCTCAAGTGTCTTAAGAAATGGTCTTTCACAGATTCTTCCAATGGTTACCAAATTAAATTGAGAATATTCCTATAGTAACTTCTCTCCCATTTATTTCAAAGTCACTTAAGGAGGGGAGAGAGAAATGATCTCACTGGGAAAGAATAAGAGTCAAAGTTGAAATGCCAATAAAAAAGATTTGAGAGAGGAAAAGAGACTTAGTTAGGTACTGCTTATAACTAAGCTCACCTACCTGAGCCGTAAATCAGCATGTAATAGAACTTTCTAAGCTCATACAAGTCCATGTAAGCTGAGAGCACAATGAACTTTTACACAGGTTTCAAAGTTACCTCTTTAACAACATTTAATTGCCCGAATTGATAAATAAAAATACTCTGTAACTCATCTACCATTCCAAACCACTGTCTTACAGTTCAGAGATGCTAAACGGATATGACTATACATACACTCCCAGCTCAGAAAGAATAAAGGCAGCTGGTAATGACTGCCATCTTGATTCTTTAACTCCTATTTTTGGTATGGGCAATAGGAAATTTATCTTTTCTATTCCTCTCTACTTTAATCCTGTTATGCTAAATAAATATCGCTAAAATGTAAAAAATGAGCTCTCACTATATCTGATATCTTATAAACAACACAAACCACATTACCTTTAAAAAAATTCTGTGGAAAGAACATAAAGTCAAAGAGTCCTGTGTTGGAATCTGTAGCAAAACTTCCAATATGGGCACAAAATGTTTTGCATTCAAACCAATCACAAAGAAAATTAAACCATGCTACAACTGAACCATTTTCTCCATGGAAATTATATGATTCCCCAGTTATGAGGAATTATGGAATTTAATATAGATAAGTCATTGAATGGTATTGAGTAGAGAGTTAATATTAAATATGGGTTTTACTTCTGTTTTGGTGGGTCATGGGGCTTGAACTCTGCCTGGCCTGTCCCTGAGCTCTTCAGTTCAAGGCTACCACCCTACCCCTGGGCCTGGGTGTTGTCATTGAGCTCTTCAGCTCCAG
The DNA here is from genome assembly GCF_031878675.1 of Megascapheus bottae. Lineage (NCBI taxonomy): Eukaryota > Metazoa > Chordata > Mammalia > Rodentia > Geomyidae > Megascapheus > Megascapheus bottae. The sequence continues at coordinate 30,031,380 of NC_143517.1, read as the reverse complement.
GCTACGACCCTTACCCTTGAGCCAAGACCACTGACCTACCCTTGAGCCAAGCCCCAGTTCCCACTTTCTAGGGGTTAATTGGAGATAAGAGTCTCAGGTCCTTTTGTGCCCTGACTGGCTTTCAACCTTGATCCTCAGATCTCAGCCTCCTGAGTAGCTAGGATTACAGGTGTGAGCCACTGTGCCCAGCGGTGTTTAATATCTTAAATGCTTAAATTTTTGGTCTTTAAATCTTAATTTTCTTTGGTCTTTAACTTTTGCCCTAAAGTAGATAGTAACTTTGGGCACTAATTTTTTTTATTATTATTAGTTCTGCATTCTTTTTATGGTAGAATTTGACTTGATATTTTTATAAATAATTCTGAGGCAATAAATACATCCATTATTTTAAATAATCATTTTTATTCAACTATATCACCTTAAATGCAACTATATCCATTAAACATTATTTTTCATTAGCTCTGCCTTCCTAGCACCTATACTACCATCCACCTTTCTCTATGTCTCTGTAAATTTCACTATTCTAAGAATATATATAAGGTATCATATAATATTTGTATTTTTGTACTTGACTTATTTCACTTTTTATGTGTTTTTAACGATTTATCCATGCTAGGGCAGTTATTCCTTTTGAAGGACAAATAATATTCCAGGTTTTGTTTATTCATTTGCCTGTCAATAGATATTTGGTTTATCTTAAGCCTTTTAACTCTTGTGCATACCCCTACTGTGAACATGAGTACACAAATATCTGTGCCAGTCCTCACTTTCTCTTCTTTTAGGTATAAATCTACAATTAAGAATTCTGGAGCAGGGACTGGGAGTTTGGCCTAGTGGTTAAAGTGCTTGCCTAGCATGCATGAAGACCCGGGTTCGATTCCTTGGTACCACATACATAGAAAAAAGCTGGAAGTGGTGCTGAGGCTCAAGTGGTAGAGCTCTAGCCTTGAGAAAGAGTCCAAGGACAGTGCTCAGGCCCTGAGCTCAAGCCCAGGACTGGCAAAAAAAAAAAAAAAGAATTCTGGAGCAAGAGGTAATTTTATGTTTAATGTTTTGATGGTTGCCTTCCATGGTGGCTGTACCATGTTATATTCTAGCAGTAATGCACGAGGATGCCAATTTTACCACATCATGGGAACACATGCTACTTTCTAACGTTTTATGCTGTTGTTATTCTAGATAAGGTCTTGCTATGTAGCTCAACCTGGCTTAAAACTTACTGCCAATTGCAGCTTCCCATGTGATGGAATTAAAGTGGTATCACTATAACTGGCTTTTACAGAGGTTTGTTTTGTTTTGTTTGTGGGTTGTGGGGCTTGAATTCAAGCTCTAGGCATTGTCCCTGAGCTTTTTCCACTCAAAGATAGTGCTCTACCACTTTGAGCCACTTCCAGTTTTCTGGTGGTTACTTGGCCATAAGGACTTTTCTGCCCAGTCTGGCATGGAACTGCCATCCTCAGATCTCAGCCTACTGATTAGCTAGGATTAAAGGCATGAGCCACTGTCATCCAGCTTAAAGAGTTTTTATATGGTAATTTGTTTGTTTGTTTTATATAGCAGTCATCTAATTGTTGCATTGTACATTTCTTTTTAAAAGTGCCTCTCCAAATCTTAGTACTTCCTTGAATTCAGGGCTCAAATTCAATACGTCCGTTTATTCCACTTTGCTATGATTTTTGTTTCTTTGCTCATTAAACAATAAAATTAAATGTATATTGAGTATTAATCGAAAGATTTCGTGAAACAGTATAAGTACAACCTCTGGTACAAGGCCTGCATTTAGCCAGTAGCAGTATCTTTCTTTGTAACTTAGTTGCATATCTTTCTCTTGCATCACATTGTGAACCCTTGACACACAATGCAATATCCAGCCAAGGGCCTAACACACAGCCAGTGCTATATGCCCTCTTGATGGTGGAGATTAAAATAATCCATCAACCACAGGCCACATTCTTTTACCCACTATGGATACGAGTTCAAATATTCATCAGTGAAGAGGCACTAAAAGTAAACATCCGGACCTGGGTGCTCTGCAGTTCACTGACGGCAATGAAATCCTTATCAGTGTTGTAAAAGTTTCACTCCCTACTGTGGCTTCACTCATGCTCAGCAAATGATTTTATTTTTCTCATAAACTCATAAATCAGAGTCCCTCTCTAGGTATTGCTTTAGACAAATATTTGGTTTGGGTGGGACCTACCTGAGCTCTGCTACAAGATTCTGGTGCCTCAAAAGGCAAAGCAATCAGAAGGCCTTCCAAGATTCCCTTTCTAAGTGATGCTACATGCCCACACACAAGGACGACTGAAGAATTAGCTCCTAAAAGTATCTAGAATAGTATGAAAATTTAATACCCACAAGGCCCATGTAGACATACCATCATGGCTTCTTATTTATGGAAGTCAACTATTACTTTTATCCATTTTTGTAAATTGATCTGATAAGGAGAAATGTGGAATTACACATCTCTAACAGAGGACCAATGAAAGGCATTTCTGAGAAGTTAATAAAATGGAAGTATTAATTCCAAAAAGGAAGAAAAAGAAGAGGTAGGTGTGTGTATGCTTGGTTAGACATGCAAGATCAAGCTTACATTCTGTTTATTCTGAAAAACAAAACAAAAACAAAAACATTTCTACCTGTATAAGCCAAGCCCAACCAACAACCTAAGAGCTTGGTATTGAGTTGTATGTTTACAGAAATGATCTAGGATGTTTTTCTCCCTGATTTCAATAAAATCACCCAAGTTGACCCTAGCATACCCATCTCTCATTTAAAAATGATAAAAATAAAGCAGAACATATAAAAAATGTTTAAAGTATAGTTTTAAATAACTCAAGGCTTCAGTTCTGTTATGGGAAAGGTTAAGTGTGGAGTACTTTAACCCAGTTTCTCTTTTTTTTTTGCCTTCCTACTGACACTGACATCTTATCCCCAGAAGATCAAACCAGGCCTGAGCAAAGCTTCACTCCACTCATTTATCTTGCTGAGCCCAGATAGGCTTACATTTTCCAAGAGACGGGAAACTAGCATAAATAAACATGAAACACAAGAAGCATAAATCTTGGCAGGCTTATAAATTATAGATTTCGTGGACAGCATTTCCTGTGCTCTAGAAGAGCCCAGTCAATTCTATATAACATATAAGCCTTAAGTAAGAGCTTCAGCTCCCCCGGCAACTGAAGTATAAGACTTGAGCTTCTGGACATCTTACCTCCCATGCAGCCAAAGCTCTGGGACCATAACTTAGTCATGTAAATGCTGGTTTTTGGCTGACCTATAATCTGGAACTCTACATATAGGTCTACAATTGTGACAGTTCTTTCATTGCAAGTAAATGCTACTTCAAACCAATAAGAAATAGAGTAACATGATTTACAGCAAAAAGGGTTTGAATTACAGACCTAGTGCTTGCTAGGTTGGCTTTCTACCACTTCAGTCACACCTTCAGCCCTACATTTTGCTAGTCCTGGGGCTTGAACTCATGGCCTAAGCACTGTCCTTGAGCTTTGCCAAGGCTCTACCACTTGAGCCACAGCACCATGTCTGGCTTTTTCTGTGTATGTAGTACAGAGAAATCAAAACCAGGGTTTTGCACATGCTAGGCAAGCACTCTACCATTAGGCCACACTACAGGCCCTTTATGGTTATTTTGAAGATGAAGTCTAGTAAAGTTTCCTGACTAGCCTAACGTGATTTCTAACTATGATCCTCCAGATCTCAGACTCTAGTGACCAGTGTTATCTGGCTCTAGAATAAACAAGTGGATTATAGATACAATAGGTGTGTGGAGAGAGAGAGAGAGAGAGAGAGAGAGAGAGAGAGAGAGAGAGAGAGAGAGAGAGAGAGAGAGAGAGAGAGAGAGAGACAGAGAGAGAGACAGAGAGAGAGACAGAGAGAGAGACAGAGAGAGAGACAGAGAGAGAGAGACAGAGAGAGAGACAGAGAGAGAGACAGAGAGAGAGAGACAGAGAGAGAGAGACAGAGAGAGAGTGTGTCCTGGAGTTTGAGCACTGTCTCTGAGACCCTTTTTCTCAAGACTAGTGTTCTACCACTTGATTCATAATATCACTTCTTACTTTTTATGTCTAGTTTACTAGACGTAAGAGTCCCAAGCTGGCTGTCTGGGCCAGGTTGGCTTTGAACTGTGATCCTTAGATATTAGTCTCCTGAGTAGCAAAGATTATAGGCATGAGTCACCAGCATTCATCTAGAGTATATTTTTTAAACAAATGAATATTGCTCATGTGTTTCCTTGCTAAGTATAACTCTTTCAGTGTATCAGACAGGTGAATTATGGTATGAGGGACAGCGTTGGACTACTGTATTCCTCCATGGCATTCCACTTCTGGAAATGCATTTCTTACTTAAGGTCTCCTTTATTTAAAATCACCGTATGTAGTCACACAGATGTGACTAAAGATGTTAACCTATTCGAGCATGGCCTGCACATATTGGCCTTGCTATAAATTTGTTCCAAGATGGTCCATTGGCCAAGGCTAGGCAAATTTGGAAATGGGGCTGAAAGTTGGAAATAGCTGTCCTGGGTGATCTTGGGTGATCTCTAAAGTAGGGTAGACAAGAGATAGCATTAGGAAATTATGAACTTGAAAAAGAGAAGATAGCAAACAAGATGAAATCTAATAGGAACAAGGAGCTAGGAGAGGGAAAGTATTTCTCAGATCTGCCAACCAACTGCAATTGTGACCTCTGCTTTCCCTAAAGTAAGACTTTCTGCAAAGTCAACATGTTATTTTAAAGTAATAGCTGAGATGGCCATGCCATTATGATGTATAATTTACCTGGATTAGAGAAGACTTCCAAGGGAGGAACCCCAGAGATCAGAGTTCAAGACTGTAAGAGGGGAAATGGTTACTTAGAAATGTTTCTAAATGTCTTGCCATCAAAGTACTATCTGAGTACCAGCCATCAAATTCACATTGGTCCCAAACCTTCCCCTGAAACTCTGTCTACAGGTGTGATGTTGGTCTAAGACAAAAGTCCGATGTGACTTCTAGGAGAAAGAACCTCTGGTGATCTGAGATGACAAGTCTGGAATTTGGCTGTAACCATTAGCTTTTGTGCCACCTCAAAATAGAACACTTGCTCTGAACAATATACAAAGTTACAAGGCTCTAGAACTTGCACTTAGAAGAAAAAACAAGGTGGGGAGTTTGGCCTAGTTGTAGAATGCTTGCCTAGCATGCAGGAAGACCGGGGTTCAATTCCTGGGTACCACATACACACAAAAAAAGCCAGAAGTGGTATTGTGGCTCAAGTGGTAGAGCACTAGCCTTGAGGAAAGCCCAAGGATAATGCTCAGGCCCTGAGTTGAGTCCCCAGGACTGGCAAAAAGACAAGAAAGAAAATAAACACTTCTCTTTTCCACTGAAAGTTAAATCTAAGCAAGTCAAAGTGTCAAACTTAAAAATTTAATATGTAGTGCTGCAATGAACATCAGTGTGCTAGTGGATTTAGTATGTCCTTGTTTCTGGACAATTGGGTAAATGCCTAGTAGTGGAATTGCTGGGTCATAGGGGAGCTCTATGTTTAGTCTTTTGAGGAACTGCCATACTGTTTTCCATAGTGGTTGAACCAGTTTGCACTCCCACCAACAGTGTAGTAGTGATCCCTTGGTTATCTCATATTGTTGCAGTATCTCACTTTGCTATCTGATATATTGGATATATTTGTATTTGGTTATTTGAAATTGGATAGGGAAGGGGGGAAAACAAGATGAGGGTGGGGGTTCTGGGGGAGGGAAATGGGGACCAAGACATCAGGTCCATCATGTCTCACAAACAGAGACAGGCAGGGTTTTGCTTTATTGGCAAATGCTATCATTCACAGACATTTGGTTTTCTCTTTGCGTTCAGTGTTTTTCTGGTTTCATTTATTTTCTATTGTAGATAAGGTCATATTCTACAAGCAATGAAAATAAATGAGGGTGCGTAATATAAGTACATATATATATATATATGACGTAGTAATGCTTTCTATTTGTCAGAGGCTTTTGTTTTGCACAGCATACAAAATAGTATCACAGCATATGTCTCCTAACAGCCATATTAGGGGTGATCTCACCTTCTCTGAAATATGTATGGTTCGTATTTTTATCCCTGGGTCAGACAGCATTTATCTTCCAGCTTCCCTAGATGTCTTCTTTTACGCTTGTTTCTTTAAACCCCAGACATTGCTGACAAAGGAGGGAAGAAAAGAAATAACTTCACATTGTACATTAAGGACAACAGTCACAAAGATAACCCTATTGTTTCTATATCTAGTTTTATAAAGTAATAAAATAGTACTCAAAGATTTTCCAATGTCTATGCTGACATTATGTGTCAGTAGACTCATAGAAACTGAAGAAATAGTTCCTTTTCTCATGTAAGTTTTCAAATATAATTTTTAAAATTATATAATTATGACAAAATAATAAATATTCACTGAAGCCATCAATAACTCATATATGTGAATATACAGCATCTTCTTGATACATTTGTCCATTGAAGGGCATCTGGGCAGTTTCCATGCCTTGGTTACAATGAATACTGGAGCAATAAACATAGTTGCACAGGTGGCTTTACTATTTCCTGACTTACAATCTGCTGGCTAACCACCTAAGGGTGCTATCACTGATTCATAGGGTTGTTATATGCTTTCTCTAAACTGCTTTCTAAAGTGGTTGCAGCAGTTTACCTTCTCACTGACAATGTACTGAGATTCCTTCTCTAACACATCCATGCCAGTTTCTGTTGTTTCCATTCTTAATTGATGGCCATTTTAACTTGGGTTAAATGGGATCTCAGTGCTGCTGATTTGTATTTTCTGGCTATTTTTGCTTCTTCTGAGAAGCTTCTCTTTAGCTCCTTTCCCTACTTATTAAGTGAGGCATGTGCTAGAGGTGGTCAATGGAATTTTACTCATCTATCTGGAAGAAAGAAAAAACATCATTTGCAATGAAATGTTCAGACCTAGAAAAGACTATGTGAAATCAAGTAAGGCAGTCCCAGAAAATGCATGTGTTCTCTCATATATGAAAGTCAGATCTCATTCATAAATATCTATGTGAACATTTACATGGTCATATATACATGTTCACAAGGTAAGAACTGAAGCATGGTTTCATGTGGGGGGATGGTTAGTGGTATAACAACGCCATACAATCTAATAAAATGCAGACCAGGACGCTAAGACTGGCGGTGAAGGGATAGGTCTATAGGAAGTGAGCAGATGAATGCAGAGCAAAGGCTTGGGTAAAGCCATCATAATATTCAATGTATAACTGTGAAATGAAACTAAGAAAATTGAGAGGATGGGAGGAATAGGAAGAGATGAAGGTGAATGATGAAAAAAAAAATGTGACATTGATCAACATGCATTGTGCCCCTAACCTGGTGTGTTGAATGCTAACAGCTTTTTACAACTAAAAATTTTTTAAAAAGGATTAAAGAAATTACTCAGATGCAAATCAAGTAAAATTAGTAGTTTCTCCCATATCTCTTCCCATTTAGGGAAACTCATTGCCCACCTATTTATCTTTCTACTCTCATTCATTGAATGACCGGCCTTCATATGCAAAATAATAATAAGGATCATATTATGTTACTTCTCTGAAATTTGCCTTTTCCATTAAAAATATTATATAGTTCTGAGTATGAGTATTTCATATCGATATTTCATCTATTTTGCTTTGAATGTGTGCTTTACAAACATTGATACATCCTTCAACACATATTTTCAGTCACTCTTTTTCAGGTTTCTTTATAACATGGGCCTCCAAAAATGAGAGCTTGGCAAGCTATCATTTATAATTATCTCTGGGTGGGTGGGGGTGCCAATACTGAAGTTTGAACTCTAGACCTCCACTCTTGCTTGGCTCAATTCTCTTACTACTTGACCCCTCTACTTTCAGCTTTTTGCTGGTTAAATGAAGACAAGAGTTTCACAGAATTATCTGCCCAGGCTGGCTTTGAAAGTTGATCCTCCAAGTTCAGCCTCTTAAGTAGCTAGAATTATGAACACCCAGTTAATTTCTAATTTTAATAAGTTCTGCAAAGTAGTTGTTTGTACTAGTTTATACTTCATAAGCCATCAGTCTTTCAGTTTTGCTCCTCACATTGTTTCTTTGTTTCTTTGTTTCTTTTTTTTTTTTTTGCCAGTCCTGGGCTTGAGCTCAGGGCCTGAGCACTGTCCTTGGACTTTCTCAAGGCTAGAGCTCTACCACTTGAGCCTGAGCACCACTTCCGGCTTTTTTCTATGTATGTGGTACTGAGGAATCGAACCCGGGTCTTCATGCATGCTAGGCAAGCACTTTAACCACTAGGCCAAACTCCCGGCCAACTCCTCACATTGTTTTGCTTTGCATTTCCTGACACAGAAGTTGGAGGCAGCATTCTTTCTCATGCCATTATTGTTAGTGGTTTTGTAAGCTAAGAATCAAATTGGTTCCTTGGAAACAAAGGTGGTAATATGACCTCATGACATTTCTAGTGACAAAATAAGGGTGTGGTGGATTTTTCCCCTCCTTAAACTATATGGATTGACAGTAGTTCTGCATAAGAAGGAGCTTCTTATCTGGGGTTTTAGAGTTAACCTGTTAGAAGCAGGCTCCACCATTGAAAATGAAAAAGACAAATTTTCTCCACAGGCTAAGAAGGATCTACTGGGTTTAATTTGTTGTCCCCACTCAGGAAGCCAAGGTTCTGAGGTTTTCACTCCAGCTAAAATATCAAGAGTCAAGCCACCCAGCCAAGAGCCCTGTCTTCCATCTGAGCCTATAAACAAAAAGCCTACACCTGTCTGCTTCTAAAACTATATTTTGAAGGCTTGAAGACCTTGCTTATTCTACTGACTGAATCTTGCCAGAAGGGCATTGGCAAGGAAAGACGGTCATGGATGCTACAGAAGTGTCTTTCCCAATTCCTCTTGAGTTTTCTTCTTCTGTATATGCTTCTGATGCTCTTCATGCTTGTAGAGTCACTTCAGCTGGGCTCCATTACCGGCTCCCACCTGTCATCCTGGCCATTCAGGAGGCTGAGAACAGAGAATCATGGTTTGAAGCCAGGATGGATAGAGAAGTCTGTGTGACTGTTAGCTACAATTAACCAGCAAAAAGCCAGCTGAGGAGTCTTATGGCTCAAGTGGTATATGCCAGATTTGAATGAAAAAGGAGTTTAAGCACATTACTGGCACAAAAATAAATAAGCAAATGAAAAAAATCAGTTAATAGGAAAAAATCTTCCGGGTGCCAGTGGCTCGTACCTGTAATCCGAGCTACTCAGGAGGCTGAGATCTGAGGACTGAGGTTCAGTGCCATCTTGGGCATGACAGTCTGTGAGACTCTTACCTCCAATTAACCACCAGAAAACTGGAAGTGATACTGTGGCTCAAAGTGACAGAGCACTAGCCTTGAGCTGAAGAGCTCAGGAACAGTGCACAGGCCCAGAGTTCAAGCCCCACAGCCAATAAAAAAAAAGAGAGAGAGAGAGAGAGAGGAAAACAAAACAGCAACAACAAAATCTTTGGTAATGTTGACTTTTAAGTAATAGTAAAAGTGGAGCAACCATCTACAAACTAAATCTAGAACAAAGAAGTAAAATGTAGGGGCTGGGAGCATGGCCTCGAGTGCTTGCATAGCATGCACATAGTCCTGGGTTCGATTTTTTGGTACCAAATACACAGAAAAATTCAGAAGTGGTGCTGTGGCTCAAATGGCAGAGCACTAGCTTTGAGAAAGCCCAAGGACAGTGCCTAGGCCCTGATGTCAATCCCAAGGACTGGCGAAAAAAGTAAAATGTATAAAGCAATTTACCAATTCTTCCAAAGGCTTGTGTTAAAGTAAGGCCCTAAATTATGGGTACGTGCAGAACACTGCCACGGTAACATCAGATTCTGCTGCCCTGGGCTGCAATGTGAGAAATTCCTTTTACCATAATATTAGGGAGCCCATGTCCAGCCAAGCAGAGTTCACTTTCTTAAGTCACAGCAGTTTATCAGAGCAGGCAAAGTTTCAGAATCATTTAATCTCACCTTTCATCATCCATCATGGTAGAGCTAACGCTCTCTCCTTCCAGATTTATGGGCCTGTAATTTCTTCCTAATGTTTCTGGAACATAGAAAAATGATCTTTCTCATCATTGATGGCATATAGTCTACCAATATGATCTACCAATATGATCTTATAAGGTAATTCTAACTTTCCTGACCCTTTATAGCTGTGATGACCTCTCTGATCATCATCTGACCACCAGAGGCACTGTCTGCCCTATCCGACCACCGGCTCTCCTCTCCTCTGAGGTCTCTTGGTTTTTGGAGCTTCTCTCCTGCATCTCTTGGATGTTGGGGCAGGCAGAGTGCTGCCTCCAGGCTACACAGCAGCTGCTGCTGCCAATACTATGACCAGAAGCCAAGCACCTGCCCCTCACCCCAGCTCCTCTCTCTCCACATGCCCCTCAGTTGACATGGAGTATGTCTAATGCTTCGACTAATTTGATAGCCTCAGCTCTGTCACAGTTGGTCACCTATTAAAAATTGAAATATATTTATTCTCCAGTGAGAAGGTTTCAGTTTTCTGGTACTAAGATTAGACTAACTCTTAGGAAGGGATGGTATCTCTTGTTTGAAAATGATGTACTAAGATTCGGGCAAGTTTTCCAAAGATTACATTTCTCCATAGCTCTTACTTGAAAATACTATTATTCCACTTTGGGATCTTATCCTTGAGTGGGTTCTAAGGTTTTCTTCACATGACATGTCACTAATCTCCCATAGAAATAAATGAGCAAAACCAACTCATTTCATTATTAATTCTGATATTTAACAAATACTAATAGAGTATTTACTGAGAACAAAGATTCCTAAGACTGATAAGATTTACCCTCTGATTTGGACCCTGCCTGAGATATGAATCATTCCTTTGTGCAACGCGAACACATTGTATGTACGACCTGCCCATTAGCAGTAGCTCTTTCATTATCATCAGATCTGGTTACCACACTGGTTGTGTTCAAATGACCTTTATATAATAACCTAATAATACATCACAAGATATGTCATTCACCTCACTTTACCTCACCATAGCGTGTGTCATCTTACATCATCACACACAAAAATGGTTAAGTATAATATAAGATGATAAGTAAGATGCTTTGTGAGAGAGGAAAATTGCATTTTCACCATTCTTCTTATTATTATACATTATATTGTTTATGATTATTTGATTTCATCATTAATTATAATCTACCATGCCTCAGAAATTGACTTTATATACCTTAGCATACATAGTATGTGTGTATAGAAGAAGCATAGCATTCTGTAGCGTTTTGCCAAAACAGAAGTTTTGAGTTCTCCTTAATCATTTCTTCTCAGATCTCTTTTTTTTTTATTGTTGGGGTAATTTATAGAGGGATTAGTTACATTTGTCAGGTAGTAGGTGCATTACTTCTCACACATTGATACCGCTTCTCATGTTTTTGTCCCCATTTCCCTCCCTCCACCTCCTCCCAATCATCTTGTTTATCCCCTTCCCTTTCCTATTTCAAATAAACAAATAAACCTGTATAGTATATACTAGATAACAAAGTCAGATACAGTAACAACATGAGATTAACCATAAGGGCAATAAAAAGAGAGAAGAGAAATAACAGTACATTAAGAACAACAATCACACGGGATAAAGCTCTTATTTCCACATCCTGTATGACCAACCCAATGTCCATAGGTTTTGAGCTCTTGTAATCCTCTGCTAGGAGAGTGCTAGATGTGTACTAATTATTACAAATGAGGAAAACCATGGAGCCTATGTTCCTTTGAGTCTGGCTTCACGTAATATGATTTTTTTCCAAGCTTTCCATTTCCTTACGAATGGAGTGATGTCATTCTTTCTTATGACAGCATAGAATTCCGCTGTATGTAAGTACTACACCTTCTTGATCCAATCATATACTGAAGGGCATCTGAGTTGGTTCCATATCTTAACTATGGTAAATAATGCTGCAATGAACATCACTGAAGCAATGAACATCATTGCAGCATCTGTATTTTTTTCCATATATTTTTATTGTAATTAATAGAAGGGTTACATTACATTCGCCAGATGGAAGGTGCATTACTTCACATACATTGATACCCTTTCTCATGTCTTGGTCCCCATTTCCCTCCCCCACCCCCCTACCCTCATTTTGTTTTCCCCCCTTTCCTATCCAATTTCAAATAACCAAATACGCATATATCCAATATGTCAGATAAGAAAGTGAAATACTGTAACAATATGAGATAACCAAGGGACAGCAAAAGAGATGAGAGATAACAGTACATTAAGGAAAACAATCACTCATTATATGGCTTTTGTTTCTATATACTAGAGGTCCTTTCATTTAGCAGCATACTGTATGGCCTTATGTATCTAGGTTTTGCTCTATTACAAATCTCTGCTAGAAGAGTCCAAGGTTTCTACTTATTATGGCAAATGAGGGAAACCACTGAGTCTATGTTGCTTTGAGTCTGGCTTACTTCACTTAATATGATTTTTTTCTAAGTCTTTCCATTTCCTTACAAATGGGGAGATGTCGTTCTTTCTGACAGTAGCATAGAATTCCATTGTGTATAAATACCACATCTTGTTGGTCCACTCATCAACTGAAGGACATCTGGGTTGGTTCCATATCTTTGCTATGGTAAATAGTGCTGCAATGAACATCATTGTGCTAGTGGATTTAGTATGCCCTTGTTTCTGGATGATTGGGTAAATGCCAAGTAGTGGAATTGTTGGGTCATAGGGGAACTCTATGTAGTCTTTTGAGGAACTGCCATACTGCTTTCCATAGTGGTTGAATGAGTTTGCACTCCCACCAGCAGTGTAGCAGTGATCCCTCCTGGCCACATCCCCTCCAGCATCTGTTGTTATTAGTTTTCTTGATCCTGGCCATTCTAACTGGAGTGAGGTGGAATCTCAGAGTTGTTTTGATTTGCATTTCTTTTATGACCAGAGGTGTCGAGCATTTCTTCATGTGTCTATAGGCCATTCTTAATTCTTCTTCAGAGAAGACTTTCTTTAAGTCTTTGGCCCATCTTTTGGTGGGATGGTTGTTTCTTTGGAGATTAGTTTTGGAGTGATTCAATTTTTTGAGCTGTTGATATATTTTAGATATGAGGCCTTTGTCCGTTGTATGGTTGGTGAAGATCTTCTCCCATTCTGTAGGCTTCCTAATTAATTTACTAGCTATGTCCTTTGCCATACAGAAGCTCTGTATGGCACTCCCTTTTATTGACCAATTGTTTCTCTCAAAACAGCATTTGTTATCTGCCTAGAAATTAAAAAGAATCATGGATGACCAACCTAGCCACGTGGTTCTACAAAAGGCAAATAGTCAGAGAAGAAGATGATAGAAAACTAGATGGATTTAAACTATTAAACTTCCTGACAATAGTGATTTGATATGTGGAGTTTGTGAAAGGAAATATTTAGGACTTCCAGACTCCATATGTCCTCAGAAAATAAACAAGATTTCAGAACCATTTTTAAAATGTATACCATGAGAAGATGAAGGGGGAGGACAATTGTATATTATATTTAGGATGTACTAACATTGCTAGTTTGCTCATTAGTCCAATTTTTCTTTTTAAATTTTTGTATTGAGTACCTAGTAAATTTGGATTGTCTTGTACCTTGGGTAAAAAAACCCAATAGTGTCTTTAGCACATACATATGTGTACCTATTTTCAAGGGGATAACTGGTTTTTCTATTAAGATGACAAAGATCCAGTGATTGTGTCACATGGAAGAGTTGAGAAAAATAAAAGACTAAAAAAATCCTATTAAATTGTTTTTCATTCTGAAATATTTCTTAAGGAAGAGCTCTGGGTTTTATTCCCCAAAACTGGCTGACAAAGGATATAGGGGAACTTGAATGGTTCTTTCTGTATCTTTATCTCTTATTTTCCTTTTTAGTTCCTTCTTTTCAACAAATGCTACAATGAGGAACATAGTATGGGCAGCGCCCCAGCACACGTTCTCTATATTAGTCCAGTCCCAGGAATGCTATGCACAATACCAGGGAATGGATTCTGAGCTAGCTGCATTTATCCCAGAATTCAGTTCCCAAAGGACATATTTGTTCCATGGTAGCCAAACAATGCCACTAAGAGAGATATCCATGTTATCATGAGCAGTAGTTCAATTACTTTCTGTTAAAATCTCCAATAGCCTAGTAAGTTATCAACATGTGAAGTCCCATTGTGAGTGGCTTCTTTTGGATTTTTATACTGATGAAAACTAGTTTTTCTAGCTTCTGCTTCCTGTCTTTCTTCTAGCTCTAAACTAGAGCTAGTGGCTCAGTATCTTTCTTCTTTCAATATTTTCTGCCAATGAAAGTAAGGCAGCAATGGCATCACTTTCATTTAATTGAATCCTATTAATTTTATTTATATGTTAGCTAGCCAGGACTTTTCTATTTTTAAGTATCCCTGAGCCTCATCCACCAAATGAAGTCCCTGATTCATAGATCTGGCTGACAAAAGTAGATTCTCTTGGCATTGCAAACCACAGAACTTAATAGTTTGGGTAGTCCTTCAAGATGTTTCATGCACTCAGCAGCAAGTCCATTCATGTCCATTCATCTGACCTTCCTGTTATGGCCCTTCTTACCACAAAAGTCATTTCTGAAAGGCACTTTCCCCTCCATCCTGACTGCTTCTAACTGAAGTGGGGGGTGTGGTTTCCCTATCCTGAGTTATGAACTGTGTGGTCCCTTATCCAAGAGCAGAGCTTCAACATGACAAGTCTCTGTAGTTCCTTCAGTTCTCACTGCAGTCCAGGCATGTTACTGTACTTGGGGAAAGTGGTGTGTTCCTTCTGCGCTGTTGCAGGTGGTCACACTGGCCCCTCATGCAGCTTCACTATCACTGCTGAACTTACCAAATCCATCCCTAAAAACTATTTTTTTAAGTTTCTACCTGGCACAGATGTTCCTTTTAGAAAAAGAAAATCAGAACTTTTGGATCTAAGTAAAATCCTAACTTTCACTTCTCATTTTCTTTCCTTCTTCCTTTCCTCCCTCAAAGAGATCTTGAGTACTGAATTCAGTAGCTGCTTTTCCCCATGTAGATCATTCAGGTCCTCGCTGCACAGTATGGATCCGTTAGCTGTTCATCCATTGCTATGCATATTGTAAGCGTTACACAGTGGTGGTATACACTATGTATTATATTCCACTTTAACTATCTTGTTTAATTGTGTTCTCTATATTTATGTATGTCAGTTGATATCGTTCTGTTTATGCTCCATTATATGACATGGCCATCCCATTTTATTCCATTGGATGGTATTAAATTCTTTCCAGTTTCCAGATATTAACTGCTACAAATTGCTTTAAAATGTTCTTTTCCTTGTAAATTAATTGGGAGATGAGTAAGTAAGCACCCTAGAATCAAAAAATAGTGTTCATTTGAGATCACATTTAGTAAAAGTTGTTATGGAAGGTTGCTTCTTTGGTGATAGCATACAGAGGAGGTATGTTAACATGAAGATGAAATTACTGCCTGAAGGGCCAGGAGTGTGGCCTAATGGTAGAGTGCAGACTGGCTTCGATTCCTCAGTACCCCATACATAGAAAAAGTCAGAAGTGGTGCTGTGGCTCAAGTGGTAGAGCTCTAGCCTTGAGAGATCCCAGGGAGAGTGCTCAGGCCCTGAGTTCAAGCCCAGGACTGGCAAAAAAAAATACTTCCTGGAATATCCTTGGTTCCCATTCATTTTCTTCTGGATCTTACATCAGTTTTTCACTTCTTCTCTCAGATATATCATCAATACTCTAAATACAAACCCTTCTAATATTTTATCAGCAATATCCAGCTAGTAGAATTAGGCAGACCTTATTTAAAATACTGTTCTATTTCTGTGGAAGCTGGTCATCTGAACTCCATAGTCCTCATGCGTAAAGAATAAGATAATATGAACAGTTTTATCCTTTTACTGTTAGATTTAAAAGATAGCATCTGGGGCCTTACATAGCAAGCTAGACTCTTCCCATACTAAGCTGGGTTGTGACTCCTCTTGAATATGGGGAGAATCTGGGTTTCTCCTTCTGATATTTCTAGCATAATAATAACCAGCTGTTCAACTAGAACCTCTGGTGTCTAAAAATTGTTTTTGAAAAAAGGCAATGCAAATGAACACAGTCTGAGGATATAGCTGGTATTAGTCATGAGTATGGCTCATGGTCTTGACTACCTTTTTGCCTATTTAGTACAGATGTATTTCCCGAAGTGTTTGAGGACTGGAGAGGGCACAGTGCCCTTTGTTCCTGGCACAAGATAGCTTCCTTCTTCCCTCTATGGCTTGGATCCCTGGATAGTATTCTTCCCTTGCCTAAGTTCAAGGTCTGGTCCAAGCAGTCACCTAAGCCAGAACCCAACTAATCTCAGTATTAGATGGTTGAACAGTGGGGTAAGAGGGTCCTGAGTGGATGGTGTTCTAGACTAGCAGGACATGGGCAGAATAGGAGTCCTGAGTTCTGAGACACGCTGCACTCTGTGGCTATGAGGTGAGGCCAACACAAAGGCAAAGTCAGAGTCTAAACTGGAAGAGTACACCTGAGATGCAGAGAGCTAAGTTGTTCCACATGACACAAGATGGAACAGAGTTGAAGCATAGATGCATACGTTTGCTGTTTAAGGTAGCTGACTTCCAGAAAAGGCATGTTCACAAATGTCCACACAAATGTACATGGAGCATGCTCCTACATTTCCTGCTGAAGACAGGGAAGGATGTCTGTGAGTGCTGTTTATAATGTGTGTTCAGGAAAAAGTGTGCTTCCTTCCCTTCACATTTCCAGTGATGTTTAGTTCAAATTTTAGCCCCTCAAAAGCCACCAGGTCACTGAGGTCCAAACATTCTCCATCCATCTCCTAGAGCTATTCTGCATACTTAGGGTGATATCAATGGCACTAGGTGAGTAACTGTAAGTTATTAAAATCAGCCCACGGGGGCCAGGAGTTTAGCCCAATGGTAGAGTGCTTTCCTAGCATGCACGAAGACTCAGGTTCAATTCCTCTGTACCACATACATAGAAAAAAGCTGGAAGTGGTGCTGTGGTTCAAGTGGTAGAGCTCTAGTCTTGAGGAAAGCCCAAGGACAGTGCTCAAGCCCTAAGTTCAAGCCCCATGACTGACAGAAAAAAAATCAACCCACAGGTAATTTTAACAAATATAATTTGCCTGAAGCAGCACCCAACATTCATGGTATCACTTGTTCCTATGCAATTTATCATGAAGGAAAAGTTGTTCTTCGTTCACTGTAATATCTAAGATATTACAGTTCAAGTTCTTTACCAGTAGGCAGAGGCATTTTAATTCCACTGAATTTAATAGCAATTTTATAGAACTCCAAAGTCCATCCGTGTATCATGGATGGTCACATTCATTTAGCACAGCCTTATGAGTAATAGGGAATGCCCTGGTCCTTGTTACTAGGTTCTTTTCAGAGGTAGTGAAAAGAACCGGATTTTCCAGCTTGCTTTGGAAGAGGCAAGAAGGAAGGAGGTTGAAAGCTGATCATAAATCAGTGGCTTTAGTCAGGACACCTGCCCTGTCAGTCTTAGCTACATCCAAATGGAAAAATGGGTGATCTAGGATTACCGTAGTGCCATGCCAGTGGCCAAGGCACTAAAAGGTCACATCTATTATCGTTGGCATTTCTCTCTCTGCTGAGCTGTTTTTGAGTAGATGTCATACTTATCTCAGACAGAAGGCATGTCTACCATGCCAGCACATTGCTGTCAATATTGGATCTAATAAAAGATACTCTACCTTTCTTTTCTTCAAATTTCATTGTACCTAAGCTGGGGCCAAAAGATGATTCCTTTTTTCCTTACTACTCCAACATCACCTTTTAAGGATTGGATTTCTTAAGCAAAGCTTCAGCGGTCATTTCTTATTTCTAAGAGGGGGGACTCATTAAAAACAAAAACTATTAACCATTCAGCAGAGTAAGTGACACAGCTCCAATATCAAGAAGTGGTTTTATGAAAATAGTCAGTGCTTCCTTGGAAGAAACCATTGGCTTCCATGAGTAATAATCTTGATTACTAGCAATAAGAAATTGGGGAAAGGCTCAAAAAAAGTAAAAATAATTTTTAAAATAACGTAAGATAGAAAAGAGTGGCAACAGGCAGTGTTAGCTACAAGCAACCACACCGTAAAATTCTTTCGTGATGTCCAGCTTTACTGGAAGACTTAGGAGAACTCTTGGAGCCCTCCACAGTAGCAATCAAAGACCACATGGTAAAAATGTCAGAGGTGAACCTTGACTAGCTAGCACCCCTAGGAATTATCAACAGGACGCATCAAGAACTTTGCCAAAAATCCATCTTCAAGTCCAGATCAAGTCACTGCAGATAATGAGCCCTGTTTGTCATCAGAAGTTTGCTCTCCAAGTTTCATTCCAGCAGGAGAATTGTTCCTTATCAATCCATTGCATGCCATGGGGCTCCATTTTAAAAGCATTTTTGCCAGGAACTTGGTAGGTGTTTTTCCTGGAGTTCTTTCTCACTAGACTGGTTCCGGCTGCCTCTTGGGTGACAATGGAAAACAAAGGTGCCTGCCAATATGTCATTCCCTGGTTTCATAATCCTCAGGAAGTTGCACAAAGGTTATATGGACTGTTACCAACCGGTTAAAGGCACCGTCTTAAAGGAATTAGGATGATTACTGCAATATCCCAGCATTGCATTTTAAGGACCTTCCCACAGGCATGATAAACTCCATGTGAGAAGTCACAATAATTATCTGTTTTTTAAAATACTTTTTCACTTATAACCCTGGAGTTTTGAAACCCAATATCTTAAGCAACATTTGAGAACTATTACCTATGTGGCCTTATCAAAACTTTGATGTTCTAAGAAACCACACGAGAAAACCCTGTACACCTTTCTAGAGTAACTATTGGTAAAAGAAGAGTCACACTGTTTAAGAGCTCTTGAAAAGTAAATAAAATTCCTCACTTTCTTATACCTAAACATATCTTAGAATTCAACTGAAATATTTAGATAATTCATGCTTGAAACTGTTTGGAGAATAAAGAAGAAACAGAAACAAACTAAATTCCTCTTTTACTTTAAGAAATAAACTTTTACAAGTAATCTTTACATTATGAAGATAAGTTAAATGGGCATTTTCATTTAAACTTTCTATTTTGTCATTGGCTAAAAGACCAGAGAGAGACCTGAAATCTTACTATAGGAAAATACATAGTTGCTGGGGTTTTCCTTCCTCTCTGAGCAATAGAAGAGAGAAGATTCTATTCTAATTCTGTCGTGTGCATTGATCATTTATTCTAGGACTAGAAGAAATAAAGTAAATTTTGTGGAAATGTAAACATATGCATTCACCAGATAATTGGGATCAAAAAATTTAAATCATGCATTCTTTGGTTTACACACACACACACACACACACACACACACACACACACAGTATAGGAAAAGGGGTATGCTCCATAGTGATGCCTGACGTTGGATCCAGATCCAACATAAGTTTGCCATGGAGATGGGAAACCCTCCAGAATGGATTCGCTTCAGAGAGATGACCTTTATCTTGCTACTAGTACTGTGGCAAAAAAAATAAAAACAAGTTCTATGTACACATTTTTTACCCATTTTGGGTAACATATAATAACTCTATTATGTCTGCTCCAATAAATGAATTCTTCTATGATATTAAGTAGAAAGTAAGGGAATAAAAGCTGTGATTCGATAGCTTGATACATAGTTAAAAGATCTGATGTTCTAATTATGGTATTCACTTCCAACTTTGGACAAACATCCTTACTTTTGAATTATGAAAGCTTCCTTCTTCATTTTGAATTAATGATACTGGTATTTGTTCAACCCAACTCACAGACTTCTTAAAATTTACCAGTAATATCAAGAAAGTAAAAGCATCCATTCTAAAGGCCTGTATAGGAGAAAGTTTTTCTTTCTTGAGTAGCACTCATAATTATTCCATTTATTTTTACATACCGCTTAGAGAGAAAGCCCATAGTTTCACAGCTTATTAGTCAACATGCTTCGACAACCTATCATGGAGGCTCTTGCATAGCTCCGTTATTATATAACAACACATTGTTGTTAGCACTGCCATTCTACTCAGCCATTCTGCTGCAGTTTTGCGTGTGTGTTGTGGGGGGAAGTCATTGGGTGCTGTCCCTGAGCTCTTCAGCTCAAGGATACCACATTACCCCTGAGCCTGAGCATTGTCCCAGGTGGGAAAAAGGAATTATTTCTTATTGTGCATCAGCTATACACCTTTATCTCTTGTACTCACTTAAACTCGCACACACACACACACACACACACACACACACACACACACACACAATTTTAAGCTAATTACTAACTCAGGTTCACAAAAAACTAAACTGTAAAACTCAGAGACAGATAATTTTGTAGTCATTGCTAACACCTGAAAGCAGCTGTGAAGCAAAAGAATGTCACAGAGATCAAATGAAAATATTGTAGACATTACTTTACCTCATTGTGTGCCTCACTGACTCTTAAGATTAATAAAGAGAATCAGCATTATATACTTCTGTGTAGAAGCTCTTTCAATAATTAAGGATTCTGACTACCACTGGTTCAAATGATTTATCTGCCACTTGTTTTGCTCGACTTACTAGAAGGATCAGGAGAGAGTAAACTAAAATGACAATGTCCTGCATGCACAATGGGTATTTTACTACCTGGTTACACTTGGTCATTACACCTGTCTTAGTTTTGGGTCTGAGGTAAGCATTTCATTAAAAACAAAAACAAAACCTTGAGCTATCCTAGCAGAGATTTGCAATAAAGCAAAACCTAGATACATAAGGCCATACAGTATGACACTAAATGAAAGGACCTCCAGGATATAGAAACAAAAGGCATATAATGAGTGATTGTTGTCCTTAATGTACTATGTTATCGCTCATCTCTTTTGCTGTCCCTTGGTTATCTCATATTGTTACCGTATTTCACTTTCTTATCCGACATATTGGATATATGCATATTTGGTTATTTGAAATTGGATAGGAAAGGGGGGAAAACAAAATGAGGGTAGGGGGGTGGGGGAGGGAAATGGGGACCAAGGCATGAGAAAGGATATCAATGTATGTGAAGTAGTGCACCTTCTATCTGGCGAATATAATGTAACCCTTCTATTAATTACAATAAAAATATTTTAAAAAACCACTATAGAGCAAAATACCATTTGAACTTAGTGTGCTCATTCATTGGCTAAAAGGGCACTGAAAAATTAATGATGAACAATAATTTCACCTGGAGTAAGATACTAGTAAAGAAAATATTAAGGATTTAAGAAACTTGAGGAAGCCAAGTGCCCGCAGCTCACGCCTGAAATCCTAGCTATTCAGAAGCCTGAGATCTGAGGATCAAGGTTTAAAGCCAGCCCAGGTACTAAAGACCATAAGACTCTTATGTCCAATTAACCACTAGAGAACTGGAAATGGTGCTTTGGCTCAAGTAGTAGAGCACTAGCCTTGAGCTGAGGAGCTCAATGACAACATTCAGGCCCAGAGTTCAAGCCCCTATGACCGTCAAAAAAGATAAAAGGTAAGAAAAGAAAAGAAAGAAACTTTACCAATAGACTTTGCAAAACACTCAATATCATCTAAAGTGACATTCGACATGAATATTAAATCAATATATTTCCTAAAGGAGAAAGTATGCCAGGCAGATATTCAAAAAGGTTTTTTTAAGAATCCACTGTGAATATTTGCCAAAAAATTATACATTCCCAGAATTCACACAAAGAGATTTTAAGTTGGTGAATAAATAGTAGTTCAATATGATAATATATTGTTCATATAACTAATATTTCATAAGAGTGCTAACAAGACCCTTTAGAGATAGGTTTTGGTAATTGCAGCAATATCAACAAAAGGTTTGTTTTTCACCCCAGGAATTTTAGAAATAATTGTGCAGTCATAAAATTAGTGACATCTTGAGTTCCCTGTAGATACTGGATATTAAGCATTTGTCAGATGTATTGTTGGTGAATATCTTTTCCCAGTTGGTTGGCTGTCTCTCTACTTTTGCGACTTTGTTTTTATCTATACAGAAACTTTTTATTTTTAGGTAGTCCCATTTATTGAGTCTCTCTCCAATCTGTTGTGACTCTGGGATTCTGTTCAGGAATCTTTTGCCTGTGCCTATGAGTTCCAGTGTCTCTCCTACTTTATCATGTAGCAGTTTCACGGTTTCCGGTCTGATGTTGAGGTCTTTGATCCATTTTGAGTTAATGCTTGTGCATGGCGAAAGGCTAGGGTCAATTTTTAGTTTTCTGCATGTGGTGCATTGCCAGCACCAATAATTGAATAGGCTGTATTTGTTCCACTGTATATCTTTGGCTCCTTTGTCAAATACAAGTTGACTATGTGGTTCTATTTCTGTTCCACTGATCTTCTGGTCTGTTTTTGTGCCAATACCAAGCAGTTTTTGTTATTATGGCTCTATAGTAGAGTTTGAAGTCTGGTATTGTAATACCACCAGCATTGCTCTTTTTGCCTAAAATTGTTTTGGCTATTCTAGGTCTTTTCTTGTTCCATATGAATCTTTGGATTATATCTTCTATTTCCGTAAAGAATGTCTTCAGGATTTTGATGGGGATTGCATTGAATTTGTATATCAATTTTGGTAGTATAGCCATTTTCACTATGTTGGTTCTCCCTAGCCATGAGCATGGGATGTCTTTCCATTTCCTAGTGTCCTCTTTAATTTCTTTCGTTAGGCTTTTATAGTTTTCATTGAATAATTCCTTTACATCTTTGGTTAAGTATATTCTCTTGGGGCTATTGTGAATGGGATCATTTTCTTCATTTGGCCTTCTGTTTGTGTATTTTTGGTGTACAAGAAGGCTACTGACTTCTGAAGGTTATCCAGTATCTACAGGGAACTCAAGAAACTAATCCTCCCAAAACCCAATAAACCATTCACTAAATGGGCAAGGGAACTAAAGAGAGACTTATCAGAAGAAGAGATTAAAATGGCAGAAAAGCAGATGAGAAAATGTTCATCATCTATGGTCATAAAGGAAATGCAAATTAAAACAACCCTAAGATACCACCTTACCCCAACAAGAATGGCCAAGATTTTGAACTCAGACAATTACAGTTGCTGGCGGGGTTGTGGAGAAAAAGGAACCCTACACTGTTGGTGGGAATGTAGCCTAGTTCAGCCACTCTGGAGAGCAGTGTAGAGGTTTCTTAAAGAACTGAAAATAGACCTTCCCTATAATCCCGCCATACCACTTCTGGGCATCTATCCTGAACATCATGACCCAGGATATTATAAGGACACCTGCCCCGCTATGTTCATCTCTGCACTATTCACAATAGCCAGGTGATGGAAACAATCCAGATGCCCTACTGCAGATGAATGGATACAGAAAATGTGATATATATATATATATATATATATATATATATATATATACAATGGAATTCTACATAGCCAACAGACAAGATAAAATAATGGCATTCGTAGGGAAGTGGATGAATCTAGAGTGAATCATGTTGAGTGAGACAAGTCAAGACCTAAGGATCAAAACGCGCATGGTATCCTTAATATGTGGCTATTAAATCCAAAGAGTACAAGAGCGAGGACTCAATAACTGCATACCCAAAGCTATGGACATGGTAATGGAAATATAAACATAACTATATAGACATAAAAACCTATGACTCTATAGACATAATGTTTTACTTCATAAATTAATATGTTTCTATGACATACAAACCCTTAGCCTAATTGTGATTAAGTTCTAAATACTAAGTCCCAGTGATTGTAAATAGGGATTCCCTCCTTGAACATTTGTTTGTTACTCTTGTCATTTAAAATATAATGTAAAAACCAACATTAATAAATTCTTTAATAAAAAATTAGTGACATCAAGAACAGTAATTGAAAATGATTTTGTATCATTTGCAAAGAAATGGAAGGACCTGAAAAAAAATTCATGTTATGTAACGTAAGTCAGGCTCAGGGAAACAAAGAATAAATGTTTTCTCTCATATGTAGAAGTTAGAATTAATCTATAAATCTATATCTAGGGATGGTATCCAAGTGCCCGTAAGTCTATTAATCAAAATACAGGGGAGAGTGCAAATGATATAATTCCTTTAAAAGGCTAACAGTCCAATAAAATCAGTATCTGAAATGTGGTATTGGAAAACAGGGAATGAGGTCAAGAAGAGAGGTGTAGACCAATGAAGAGTGGAAGGAGGAGAAATACAGTAATAAAATTCAGTGTATATTTTACAAAACTTAAGAAAATTGAGGAGAAGGGTAGATGGGAGAGATGGGGGAGAATGATGAAAGGGTGATACTGATCAAGATGCATTGTATTCATAAGCTGTGGTATTAAATGGCAGTGCCTTTGTACAGCCACTTAAAGTTCATTTAAAATAATAAAAAATAGGGGCCAGGAGTTTGGCCTAGTGGTAGAGTGCTTGCCTAGCATGCACAAAGACCCGGGTTCAATTCCTCGGTACCACATACATAGAAAAAAGCCAGAAATGGTGCTGAGGCTCAAGTAGTAGAGCTCTAACCTTGAGAAAGTCCAAGGACAGTGCTCAGGCCCTGAGCTCAAGCCCATGACTGGCAAAAAATAATAATAATAATAAAGAATATTGGGTTGAGAAAGAATATACTCACTTACAAATTTAGTTTTAAAACCTGTGTTTAGTAAAAGTATTTAGGAGTTAACAAAGGCATTGAGGAGTCCTAACATAATTATAGACAGGCACTCAAACCAGGTAAGTGAAAAATGCTGTGACAAAATCACTGCTATGACAAAATCACTGCTATGACAAAATCACTGCTATAACTAACGTTCACCTCCCCTGATATTTACACTCTCATAGTTTCGTGAAGGATTTTATTTAACCTGTGACACACAGATGCTTGTTATGCAATTGTTTAAATTTCAGGCTGCATGCAATCACTGGAGTTACTTTGTTTTAGATAGTCATCTATTTGCCTAAAAGTTAAATGACAAACTCTTTTCTTAGAATTTAATTACTTAAACTTGTATACCATTTTATGGCTGATGTTTTCTTCTTAAGTGAAAAGCGTTGTTGACTAGTGTCAACATCAGTGCCCCAACCAAAGAAGTTACACAAGGCAAGATACAAATAAGACTTCTCAGTTTTAAAGCTAAAGATAGAACTACTACAGTAAACCACCAGGGAGACCACTCATGCAGTGCAAGAGATTCCTGTTACTTACAAGTTCATAAAATATGCTCCGTGTCCAGTATAATTTCCTAAATGGCAATTTCAATAAACACAGTAGTTTGATTTGTTTGTCTGGGTTTGTTTTTTCTTTTTTTTTTAATCAGTCTTGGAGCTTGAACTCAGGGCCTGGGCACTGTCCTTGAACTTTTTCCAGAGTAGCACTCTACCAGTTGAGCCACAGCACCACTTCCAGCTTTTTCTGTGTATGTAGTACAGAGGAATCAAACCCTGGGCTTCATGCATGCTAAGCAAACTCTCTACCACTAGGTAACACTTCTGGCCCCTCAACTAAATATTTTTAAAACATAAAGCTTTCAGGAGTGAGAGATGTTAAGACACCACAAGTGTCTCTATCCTGTGGATTAAAGTAGTTCTCCACTTTTATATTTATTTGCTTAGTTGTTTTCTGTATACAGATGATTTGATTAAAAATATTCATCTCCATATTTGAAAACTTCTTTTAAAAGTTAAATGTGCCAAGATAAAAAGAAAACAAAGTTTTATTAAAATACAGTGACAAGATTTTTAACTTACAGGCTTAAAAGTGTGCATGTCAAAACTTCAAATCATCTTTGAAGAGTTCCATTTAGACATTGATAAAGTTTCTTAAATTCTGACACTTAGAAGGAACAAGCTTCTCCCTCTCCCAGCTGTGAGTGACAGACACAGTTGGTCCTGCAGCCTCCCATGAATAGAACTGGGAGGGGAAAGTGTCTTTATCCTTAAGCCAAAGGAGATCATGAGTTTGCCTCCAGCAAAGCTCATTAGACTGTCTCACACCCCTGAGTTTAGCACAGTGACTTTGATTAGACACCTTTCCTGCTAAGTATTCTGCCCTTCTAGGTCTTTATAAAGATGAAATAGTTGAGGTTTAAAAAAAAGGATCATTTAGGGCCGGGAGTCTGGCCTAGTGGTTAAAGTGCTTGCCTACCATGCACGAAGACCCGGGTTCGATTCCTTGGTACCACATACTTAAAGAAAAAGCCAGAAGTGGTTCTGAGGCTCAAGTGGTAGAGCTCTAGCCTTGAGAAAAGTCCAAGGACAGTGCTCAGGCCCTGAGCTTAAGCCCAGGACTGGCAAAAAAAATAAAAACAAAAACAAAAAAAAACAAAAAAAAAGAAAAAAGGATCATTTAGTAGTTCTCACCATGATTTTATTGAGTACCACTGATTTCCAGGCTAGTCACAACTGAAGGAAGTACAGTAGTGAAAAAGTGATAAAGCCCATGTCACCACAGAGTGCCATCTTAGAGAAAGTTACAGACATTCAATAAGAAAACCAATAAAATATAGACTGTGTATACCTTCTTCAAAGAATATGAGAGTAGAAGCGTTTTGGACATTAGATTTCTTTTTAAATTTGTGATATTTATGTATTATCAGTTGAATATGGCTAATGTGAAAATATATAATCCAAAGTATTTGACAATCTGGAATCTTAAAGTAAATACTGTAACCTCAGACTGCACACAAAATAATTTAAGAATGCGACAAATGTCATGAGAGAAGTAAAACAGAATGAAAGAATAGAGTGATTGTGAAGGAGAGTGCGTTGGGTTTGGAAGTCAGGAAAGCCAGCTCTGAGGAAGCAATAGATGAGACTGTGCACAGATATGGGATAATCCAGATAGCAGGACATTCAGAACAAAAGTCCTAAAATGGAAACAAGCTTGGTATGGGTGAAACAGAGATACATATCCCCTGGAAAAAATAAAGTCAGTGGCTCATCTTGGTTGTGTGAAGAGAAAGATAAACATAGGAAGTAGTAAAGGTAAAAATCTAGATAAATCATCCTGCTATTTAAATTAATTACAATTTCTACTTACCTTGGAATAGAAATGATCAGGCCATTGCTACTACACTGTTGGTGAGAGTGTAAACTCATTCAACCACTATGGAAATGATTATGGTGCTTCCTCAAAAGACTAAACAGAGCTCCCCTATGACCCAGCAATTCCACTCCTGGGTATTTACCCAAATATCCAGAAACAAGGACATGCTAACACCACTAACACAACAATGTCCATATCAGCACTACTTACCATAGCAAAGATATGGAACAAACCCAGATGCCCCTCAGTTGATGACTGGATCAAGAACATGTGGTACTTATACACAATGGAATTCTATGCTGCCATCAGAAAGAATATCACGCTGTTTGCAAGGAAATGGAAAGACTTGGAAAAAAATCATATTTAGTGAAGTAAGCCAGACCCAAAGGCACATAGCTCAATGATTTCCCTCATATGTAATAACTAGTATACACCTTGGACTCTCCTAGCAGAGGATTACAATAGCTCAAAACTCACATACATAAGGTCATATAGGATGAGACCAAATGAAAGCATCTCTAGGATATGGAAACAAGAACTTTACCTTGTGTGGTTGTTGTTCTTAGTATGCTATGTTATTTCTCTTCTCCTTTGTTGCCCTTTGGTTAATTGTTACTGTATCTGACTTTGTTGCCTGGTGTATTTTATATACCTTTATTTGTTTATTGGAAATAAGAAAGGAAAGGGGGGAAAACAAGATGATTTGGAGGTGATGGGAGGAGGGAAATGAGAAGGGGTATCAATTTGTGAGAAGTAATGCACCTACTATCTGGCGAATAAAACTGAAAACCCTCTATACATTACCTCTACAATAAAAAATAAAATGAAAAAAAAAAGATGATCAGGCCAAAGTCATTGTTTTCTGTGACCCAAAATAAGGCTTATTTTGCCCCTACCAAATAACATGATTTCCAGAAGGGCATGAAACTTAAGGAACAATGTGAATGAATGCCAAATTTAACATAAAAATGATACATTGATTATGTGTGTTTCCTCATCATAGGAAAAATGTGTAATTATTTGAACGCCTGCTGGCCTCCCAGAGATTTGTGGACTAAAGTTTGGTCCTCAGAATAGCATTATTGTGGGATGCTGTGGATCTTAGGACTTCTGAAAAGTCCTTAGGTCACTGAGAGAGTTCTTGAAGGAGACTTTAAGATCCTGATGGCTCAGGCTTGTGTTCCTTCTGACCCTTCTGGTTCGCTCTGCAGCATACTCCCGTAAGGCTGTGCTGCCTCACCAGAGGCCTAAAGGAAGTGCCACTTGCTCTCAGACTAGAATCTTTAGAGGTATGAATCAAACCCTTTTCTTTATGAGTTAATTATGTCTGTTAGTTTCTAAGGCAGAGATTCAATCTGAATTCCAGGTAATTTGCTTATCCTTGCGATCTCTAAACATTGTAGAACAGCAAATAACAATTTGAATGAGGACCTGCTAAGGTCTGTATTGTATTTTCCAGTGACATTTAGCAGAACTCTACCATAAGCAGGCATGACAGCACTCTTCATATATTTTATTCCTCTCTCTATCAAACAATGACTTTAACTGAAATTTTAAATTTGAAATTCACTATAATTTATTTGCCTCTATTTGTGGTTTAATTATGTTAAATTAAACATACAAGTCAGAGGAAAACATTCACCTAAAGGACAAGAAAAAAATTAAATAGATGTATAAAAGCTCCTAAATATCTTTGGCCCTGTGTTTTACTAGCATTGATTAGTTATACAAGATTTTGATTTGATATGCCCATATATGCAATGTACCCCCTCCATCACTCTCCCTCCTCTTCACCCCTTGCCATCTCAGCAAGTTTCATTGTTCCATTTTCACTCATGTAATAAAATATTTGGACCTTCCTTCCCTCTACTCACAATGTCCCCTCTCACGGGTAACACATCTGGGACAGGGCCTGTTTTACATTTCCATCATTCTTTGTGTGTGTGTGTGTGTGTGTGTGTGTGTGTGTGTGTGTGTGTATACCAGCTGTTCAAAAG
This sequence comes from Megascapheus bottae, assembly GCF_031878675.1. Taxonomy (NCBI): domain Eukaryota; kingdom Metazoa; phylum Chordata; class Mammalia; order Rodentia; family Geomyidae; genus Megascapheus; species Megascapheus bottae. The sequence continues at coordinate 30,002,267 of NC_143517.1, read as the reverse complement.
AGATTCATCATTGCCCTTCAATATATTTTAGAAGTACACTTTTAAAATATGATAAGGCAGAAAAGAGATTGGGTTTTTCAATGTCCATTTTTGGACAACAAAAAATTCTTCAACTAAAACTAACTGATGTTACCCAAATAAAATGTAATATGATGTTAACTAATTAACTAATTTTAAACTAATGTAGGTAATGAAAATAGAGGGGATACTGTGATATAATAGAAAAGATGCAGACCTGAGTTTTAAAGATGACTGGAAATGAATTTAACTTCTTATTTTGCTTCTTGAATGTTCTAAGCTTCGATTACCATCTTTTTAAAAAGGAGATAAGGAGGTGCTGGTGGCTCAGGCCTGCAATCCTAGCTGTGCAGGAAGCTGAGATCTGAGGATCACAGCTCAAAGCCAGCCCAGGCAAGAAAGTCCATGAGACTCTCATTCCAGTTAACTACCAAAAACTGGAAGTATAAATGTGGATCAAGCGGTAGGGTGCTATCTTTGAACAAAAAATCTCAGGACAGCACTTGAGGCCCTTGTTCAAGCCCCAGCACTGGTACAAGAAATAAACAGGGGAGGTGACACTAACCTCACTCTTAGATATGCTGTGAATATGGAATCACAGCTTTACAAAAATCACTAGAAAATGGTGGGAGGCATAGTGTTTACTAGCTGTCATTGGAGCATTATATACTATAAAAATAATTCTATGTAAAATGGAAATTTTAGCATATTCAATACTTCTTACTCTTATCAATGTTTATCAAAATTGTTTGTACACTTTTGCCTCACTTTTTGAAAACTACAGATTCCTTCATCAGCCTAGTAGATTCTGATCAATCTTCAAGTGCATTTGGGTTGCCTTAGAACTGTCTAAGGGAAAACAAGATTTCCTCCAGATATGTATGTGTTAGGTGGCTTAAGATATAATCTGAGTAGAGGAACAGATGGAACATCCGGTTTCAGTGTGAAAGTAATTTAAACATTTCATCCTTAAAAGAGTACACTGTGAGAAGTGTGTAGGTGAAAGTGAAATGAATGCATATTTCTTGGTTTTGGCATTGATAGTAAGCTGAAAGAGGCAGTTTGTAAGCCAAAAAATGAAGAGTAAAGGTAAATGAAAATAGCATTGGGTTTAAATTATAGGGTACCTATTGTATTTTACATCCCCTCTCTAATGCTCTTCTTGTGGGATTACTCAATTATACCCATGGTACACAATAAAATAAGGGGTCATGATAGTTCAGAGTAAAAGGCATTTAGTACCTAAAACTTTAAATGAATAACCATCCCATATAACTATTAAAACATTCATGTGATGACTCATCCTGTAATAATGTAATGCAAAGAGGTTGTCTTTCCCCAAATATGTTGATTAATATAGGTGTTTAAAGTTGAAAGAGACTGATTGAAGGCATACATAATTACATTTAGATAGAAAGAATAAATTGAAGACTTCTATTATACACCAATGATGAGTTATTTTATTATCAAAAAATATAGAGTGTAAACCTTACCCTTATGTGTATAAAACATACTCCTTATGAATAATGTTATGAACAACTACTAATTTTATTACCTGATTCTAAATTAACATAATGCTAGCCCAGATCAGCCTGTAATTATGCATATTAACATTCTTATTAAGTTATTAGTAAGATGTACCATGTAACATGCTAGTAGCATGTAAGTACCTGATAAAGTAATGACTGGAAATCTTAATGCATAAAATATTTTTAATTTAGGAAGTCTAAAGAATTGTAGACAATAAATATTCAGCCATATTTCCTATTGACATAAAAGAAACAGGAATTGGTTCAATAAAAATCTATGGTTTTGATATTTATCTTTCATAATATAGTGAAATAAAATAATTCCAGCTGACATAATCCTGTAGACATTTTATAGCACCTTTTATTTAGATATGTATACTTCCTGATAAGCACATGATTAAACAGTGATCTACTAAGGAGAGAAGTTCCTATAAAAACCCCAAGTGATAGGTATCTCCTGCATACACCATTGCAGGGAGTTATTCCAGGTATTATCTTTGCTTTCAGGAAAAGAAAACTAACAAGAAGATCATGGCAGACTGGGGATATGATGCCGAAAATGGTAAGAGTACTTCACTTTTTCCTTTTTTATTTTTCTGCTCTTTTCTTTTTCTTTTTTTTTTTTTTTTTTTTTTTGCCAGTCCTGGGGCTTGAATTCAGGGCCTGTGCACTGTCGATGGGCTTTCTCTAGGTTAGAACTCTAACCACTTGGGCCACAGCATTACTTTCGGCTTTTTCTGCTTATGTGGTAGGAAGAAATTGAACCTTGGGACTCCATACATGGTAGGCAAACATTCTACCACTAGGATAAGCTCCTGGCCCCACTTTTTCTTTTTTTAATAAAAGAAGTATTAAGCATTTAACATAACTGAATAGTCAGAGGTACATGGTTTGATTTTCCAGTTCTCGATGATCTTTGGGGTAAAGGTATCTACAAAATGTGTTTGACATGGATATATTAGAAATCTCTTGCTCAAAAGTAAAATAGGCTGTGCATATACATTTATATTTCTAGTGTTGACAACATTGTTAGGTTGAAAAAGGTCTAGAGATATTTCATTATGGTAAACAGGATGCTATTTAACACATCTAAATAAATCTTTTCATAAAGTTTTTAGATTGTGTTTTATTGTAAAGGTGATGTAAGGTAATGAGTGCTAGCAGAGGATCACAATAGCTCAATGGCTATGAACATATAACCATAGAAAATGATGCTAATCAAAAGGAACCCCAAGATATGGAAACAAGAGGTTTTTGTGATTGTTGTTGTTGATGATGATGTTGTTGTTGTTAATGAACCATATGACATTCATTCTTTGATTTTTCCTTGGTTTATCCCCTGTAATCACTGTTTTTGATGCTGATTTGGAGAAGGGAAAGCGAATAACAAAATGGTAAAACAAGGACGAAGAGGGAGCTATTGCATTAGGAATACTCACAAGACACTAGGTTGGAAATGAACTTTACAAGTGTTGGGGTGGGGAGGAATGGAGGAGGGACAGTGGGAGAAAAATGAGGGAAAGGGTAACCATGTCAGACAAGAAATGTACTCTATAAAGTCTTAATGGGATGCATGTTTGTCCTGGTAGGTCCCGAACAATGGAGCAAGACATATCCCATTGCCAATGGAAATAAACAATCTCCTATTGATATCAAAACTAGTGAAGTCAAGCATGACACTTCTCTGAAACCTCTCAGTGTCTCCTACAATCCAGCCAATGCCAAATATATCATCAATGTGGGACATTCCTTCCATGTAATTTTTGAGGAGAATACCCAGTCAGGTAAGCCTAGAGACTATTCTGTTCTGCATTTTCTTAGACTCTACCAAGAAAATGAAAACAAAAGCACTTAAGAAATACCAGTACTCATGCTTTGTGTATGCAAAGACCATTGTTGGAATCTCGAAAGCATTTTAGGATTCTAAAAAATTGCCTACACTGTAGAGATGGTTTTGGAAACCCCCTAGCTGTGTCTTCCTTCATTTCTTCTCCTTCCTCATGTCCCATCTCATCTGGTCATTTCACCATCTTCACACTTAATTCTTTCTCTCATTCTTTTACACAAACTCTCTCTGTAGGGAGTATTTCTCCACAAAGCTCTGTGGAACACATTATTACAAATACTAAAAGAGAAAAAAGGAAATATATTCTAATCAGAATAAGGGTGAATGAGGATAGTGGGGAACAGAAAACAGGGCGGCTGAATTATTCTCAGATCTTACAATCTGGTCAACAGCCTGTTGGCTGGATATTTTGTTACATAACAATTCCAGCCAAAAGTTCAACTGATATAAAAGGCCAAACTTGCTTTTCAGATTTGTTTTAGCCAAATTTTAGGCATTGCAGAGTTTTCTCTTTTATTAACAATGGATAAAGTCTCATGTCAAGTGTGCGTAAATAAACATGTGATTGGACAGACTCTCTAAAATAACGGGTCCTTCTATGTAAACGGGGTGCAGTGGATGGGGGAGAGAGTGGTGTTACCATCCTGGGGCTTAACCATAAGGCCCCATGCTCTCAGTTGCTTTTTTTGCTCAAGGCTAGCTAGCAATCTACTACTTGAGGCACATCTCCATTTCTGTCATTCTACTAGTTAACTGCAGAAAAAAAAACAGGGGTGAGGGGGTAAGTTGGCACTAGGGTTTGAACTCAGAGCCTGGTACTTACTAGTCTGACATCCTCTCACTTGGGCCACTCCTCCAGCCCCAGGTCTGCCTAGTTATTTCAGGGACAACTTTTCTGCTCTGGTTGACCTCCAACTGCCATCCTCTCCAGCTTTCAGGCCCCTGAGTTGCTAGGATTATAGACATTAGCCACCACTACACAAGTACACATTTTTAAGTGACCTTTCCTCACAAGCAGTGGGTTTTTCCGTCCCTGGCTAGAATTGTCAACAAAATTGTTAAGATATACTGTTATGTCTTACACACAAAAATACCTGATAAGAAATATGTTATCCAAAATAAGCTACTCTTGATCTTGTTGTCAATAACCTACTCTCTTTGTTGAAAGACGGGACAAATGTGCATACCAAAGGGGATTCAAAGAAAGCCTTGTACTCATATAATTAATCCACTTGGCAATGCATTTTTGTGGTAGAAACAGGTAAAGATGTGGTCCACTCAGTAGACTCCTCTAGAATTTATCGTACATAAAAATATCATCTTTGGGCCAGGAGTTTGGCCTAGTGGTAGAGTGCTTGCCTAGCATGAACAGAGATCTGGGTTCGATTCCTCCGTACAACGTACATAGAAAAAAGCTGGAAGTGGTGCTGAGGCTCAAGTGGTAGAGCTCTAGCCTTGAGAAAGTCCAAGGACAGTGCTCAGACCCTGAACTCAAGCCCAGGACTGGCTAGATAGATAGATAGATAGATAGATAGATAGATAGATAGATAGATAGATAGATATAGATATAGATATAGATATAGATATAGATACATATATATATATATATCATCTTCATGAATGAAAGATGAGAAGGCCAAGATGAAAACTTCAGCACTGGTGTTTGTTTTCATGACTACTTGGCACAATAGTGCTGGTTTGTATTAAATGCAAAGATAGGCTGGGGTCTATGAGAGAAGACTAATGGCAGTTCCCTTTTCTTCCAGCTATGAAGGGAGGCCCACTGTCTGGAAGTTACAGGCTCATCCAGTTCCATTTCCACTGGGGCAGTACAAATGAGTATGGTTCTGAGCATACCGTGGATGGAGTCAAATATTCTGCAGAGGTAATGTGAATTATTAAGTGATTGATAAATCTACCAACAGTACTTCCAGAAGCAGCTCAGGTACTGGGAAGTTTACCATCATCATGACCCAAAAGGAATGAGCATTCTGGTTTCTGTAAGGACTACCAAGCTCAAGTGAACCCAAATACAGCCAAAAAATGTTAGCCAATAGAGGGAAATTTTTTGTATGGGAAGAGACAACTAAAGCTAGAGCTACATCTAGCTGAAAACAATGCCTCAAAAATTACTACCTTAACATGATGTTAACTTAAAGGGCTGGATCTGCTTTCTTTTAAATATCTGACCTCCAGTGAAAACACCACTATTCTCTTTTGATCTACACATAAAGCTCAGGTGTGGCAAGGTAGGAAAACTTGAGCAATGGTTACACCTGCATTTCCTCAGAAAAGCTGACCACATGTGCATCGAACTCCATAGGAAGTCTGGAAGATGGGAAAGATAGAGTAGTTGGTTTCTTTGTGCTTGAATATATATTACAAATGTAGTATGAGTTACCTTTTCAGTTTTACTTTGGTAAAATGAACTTTATAATACGTGTAGTTTTGAAATAATACATCTAGTTTTGCTTTTTGCTATTATTATTATAGTCACTTTTATTGAGTCAGAAGATTTAATTCCACTTCATTTTGAAAATACCTGTACAGAATTTCAACTGCTTAATTGCTCTCTATTGATCAGTAATTATAATGTCTTCTGCCTTCATTCGATAGGGGTTTTATTTCTCTAAAATGCTATAATCAATATATTATACTTGTATATTATGTGCCAATGTAAGTAATTATGTAGTCTAAGTTGTCCACAAGAGATATTGTTAGGTTATAAAATATATGTATTACATTTTGAGGTAGGATTCAGGGACTATATTTAAACATAAGTTGCTTAATGTTATATAGGAAACATTAAATAAAACCTTCCAATGTTATAGTAATACAGTCAATGTTTATTTCTAATGAACTAAAATCAAAAGAGCTAAAAGTCTATATTGTTTTTGTAATGATACTTAGTAGGACCTGAAAAAAATTAAATAAGCTAATCTCTGATATAAATTTAGAAAAATAAAAATAATCCATGTTAGTGATAAGCAATACTTAGGCATAGAGTTCAGTTTGCTCTTCAATTCAATAAACTTACATGAAATTCTATACCAACTAACATGAAGTTATATAGTCAACTCCTGGGACTTGAATCAAAAATTGTGCCTACTTATTAATGGTTCAACTTTGAGTAGATCACTATGGTTCTATCACCTAATCTGTATGTCATATAATAACAATAATGATCAGATGTATTTCATACAATTGTTGAGAGAATGGCATAAGTAAACCCATGAAAAGCCTACTTAGGCCAGCATCTTTCACATTCTAAGTGCTTAGTAATATTACTGTCAGTTCTTCAGATAAGACAAAAGCAAGGATTTCTTATTCAGAGCAATATATTCACAAATGATTCTGATTGAATAAACATAATAGTAAATAGCAACATAAATATGCACAAAGTATTATTGAAAAATAGTTGTAAAATAATAAGTTAATCTAGACTGATATGGGGACAAGAAAAATATAATGTGATATATTTAAGAACTATAATCTCTCTTTATATTTTTTTTTATTTTTTTATTTTTTTTTTGCCAGTGCTGGGCTTGAGCTCAGGGCCTGAGCACTGTCCTTGGACTTTCTCAAGGCTAGAACTCTACCACTTGAGCCTCAGCACCACTTCCAGTTTTTCTATATATATGGTACCAAGGAATCAAACCCGGGTCTTCGTGCATGCTAGGCAAGCACTTTAACCACTAGGCCAAGTTCCTGGCCTATAATCTCTCTTTAAAAGAATGTTATTGAACAGTTATAGCATGTTGTATTGAGGAAAAAATAAAAGAGAGAAAAGGCAAGCAAGGAAGGAAGGAAGAAAAGAAAGAAACAAGACAAGAAGAGAAACAAATAGTAAGATGTAGAGAGAGGGGAGGAAGAGGAGAAATTAGATTAGGAGCATGGAAAGACCTGATTTTATTTAAGGAAGTCTCTATATATTGAGTAATCAAAATCAAAACCAGGGTTATTTAAAGAGCATCACTGGGTTCTGTTCTAAGAAGACAAACTTCTCTTATTCAAGATTATGTGGAAGAAAATTCCGAACAAAAATCAGTGGATAAGTAAAACCTCAAGCTGTGAGCAAGTGATTAAGTATTAACTATGAGATATGGATATTGACGGGTGTAGGAAATTGATAATGGTGGCACATTTTATTGAACAGTTGAATGAATATTGTGCTTTTTCTAAGAGAAGAAAAATGAAGCCAGTTTGGCATGAGAAATTAAGAGTTATACTTGGACACTTACGTTTTAGACATCTGTGTGACATACCAAAAGACCTTCACCTTCTTGATAAATATTTGGCTAAATAGATCCCAAGTTCTGCCAAGAATTTAGGCTGTAGACATCATTTTGAGAGGGGTTTGACAAGGACAGTAATGTGTCCAAGAGATTCTTAGTCCAAGATTCCCAGGAAGTCCAAAACCCTTTCTTATAAAATGAGTATGAATTACTTTATGCGACAGGAAATGGCTTCTGTTTCTGTCCTAAAGCTAATTAGATTTCCTGATCTTTCCATATGAAAGACAGAGATTTTGTCAAAGGGAGTATTATTGAATAGTGATATTGTAAGAAAGTCAGTTTTACTTATTGGTTTTGTGTGTTACAATCGTATCCAACTGAGCACAACCCTTCCTATAATGGAATCCAGTCTTTCCTAACGACTGGATAAAAGTTCATGTCCATTTTGCCCCAACCAAATTGTACCAACAAATATTACCATACTACCTCTCTAACTAACTTTATAAAGTACTCTTTGTATCTTTTACCCACGCCTAACCAATGAATCAACCTTATTCTCATCTGCAGCTTCACTTAGTTCACTGGAATGCTGCCAAGTACTCCAGCTGTTTGGAAGCTTCCTCTCAGCCTGATGGGTTGGCGATTATTGGTGTTTTGATGAAGGTGAGTTATGAAGAGATACACAGCTCTGATAATGCTATTTCTTCTCAATTAAGTCTCAGAATACAGCCATATAAAGCAAAAGACACATTAGGTTTAATTTAGGGAAGGGGGACGGGTAAATTCCCATTTTACTTATGACACACATAAACTTCCTCACACCCTGCGGCCTTATATCTTCTCTTTTTCCTCAGAGAAATTAGGCGTAGGAAGGTGTCACAGGGAAAATAAAATTTCTATTTTTCAGGCTCTTCTAAATTTTCTTTTCTCTGAGTCCTCCCTCATAAACCCAGGACAACTTGATATCTCATCAGGGAAAAAAATACTCCTTCATAAATTTCAATTGATATTTATATTAAGTAGATGGAGTATAAGTCTATTAAAGTTACTGGTAAATCCTATGAGAAAGTTATGATTAAATTATATATGGTTGGGTAAATTTTATGTTTATAATTACTGCAGTCAACTTTTATTGACCATTCTGAATAGGCTAAGAAAAATGTAATCATTGTAACTTTTGGGTCTGTTACTGCAGACCAAAACAAAAAGGTTTATTTTTTGTATCATGGTTTGGTGAATTTCTTGATTTTGTTTTTGTCTTGTGTAGTTTGAAATGCGTTGTTTCTAATTATATGTATGCCAAGTTTTTTGTTTGGTACTTTTGTATTTTATAACTTGCAGAATAGAGGGATCCTCAAAGATATATATCTAAGGGGACTTCCTCTTCTAAAGCAGAGAGAAAACAACTCACCTCTCCTCCATTATTTCTGTTGCTTGAGAAAAATGGTCAGTACTCTGTTGATGAAAATCTTCATTCCACACTTTGTTTTTAATCTCTAGGTTGGTCAGGCCAATCCAAAGCTGCAAAAAGTACTTGATGCCCTAAGTGCAGTTAAAACCAAGGTAAATAAACTAACTCTATAATTCTGAAAACAGTAATCCATAGAAATATATGTCCTTTAGTTACATATTTGTAATGGGTAGCAAGAAGGCTGGTTTAAACGTCATCAATGTGACAGTAAGGTATTTCTAAGATATTGTTGGAGTCTGACCTAAGGACTTGTTACGTGTCATTTTCATATTGTTTACTGATTTCAGGCAGGGAGAAGAACAGGTTACTTAGTCATTCAGACTTGTTTGGAAGCATGTACCCAACTATAAATGTTTTTCACTTCATGCAGAAAGATACTTACTTATTTAGTTAGTTATTTATTCATTTATTTATTTATTTTGCTAGTCCTGGGCCTTGCCTTCAGGGCCTGGGCACTGTCCTTGGGTTTTCTCAAGGCTAGAGCTCTACCACTTGAGCCACAGCACCATTTCTGGCTTTTTTTTTTCCTATGTGTGTGATACTGAGGAATCAAACCCAGGTCTTCGTGCATGCTAGGCAAACACTCTACCACTAGGCCAAACTCCCAGCCCAATATTTATAGAAGTACAAATATCAAGGTGTAGGGAGTGTTATGACATACCATTAGTCTGTACTAATGGACAACAGTGATTCCTAACTAAATTTGAAAATGTATTTTCTGAAATAGAAAACAAACCTTAGCTTCACTATTCCAACAGCAAGTCACCTTTTGTCAGAAACTTAACATTTCCATTTATGGAGGACTGTTGCATTCTTCTGTAAAATAAATTTATTTTATGGCAATTCTAGAACAGGTTAGATTTTAATTGAGTGTATTATGAAACCGAATATTTAAAACTCTAAGAATGAGTCTTTTAAGAAATATAAAAATAGAAGGAAATAATTAGTGAAGATTAAGGCAGAAAATAGTAAAATAATAAAGCAATTGATAGATGGCTAGGAAGTAAAATTTTTCAATAAATGAAAAGGTGGTTGGATTCAATTTCTTTATCAAAAAGAGTATATATCCTGGCAATTTTGCTAAAGGAAAAGAGACCCATATATAAATTACTATTAGAAATTTAAAAATAGACTCTACCTAAAGAAATACAAAGCCAGGCACAGGTGGCTCATACATGCAATTCTAGCTATTTAGGAGGGTGAGATCTGAAGATCATGGTTCAAAGCCAACCCAGGGCAAAAAAGTCCCTGGGGAACTCCTTTTTTCATATATTTTTATTGTAATTAATAGAAGGGTTATAGTTACATTCACCAGGTAGTAGGCGCATTAATCCACACACATTGATACCCCTTCGCATGTTTTTGTCCCCATTTCCCTCCCCCCACCCACTCCCCTCATCTTGTTTTCCCCCTTAAAAAATAAACATATATACAACATGCCAGATAACAAGGTAAGATACTGTAACAATATAAGAATAACCAAGGGACAACAAAACAGATGAAAAATAACAAGGTACATTAAGAATAACAATCACTCCAGGATATTGAAACAAAAGCCATATAATGAATGATTGTTGTCCTTAATGTACTATGTTGTCTCTCATCTCCTTTGCTGTCCCTCGGTTATCTCATATTGTTACAGTATCTCACTTTGTTATCTGATATATTGAATTTATTTGTATTTTGGTATTTGAAATTTGATAGGGAATGGGAGAAAACCAAGACGGGTGGGAGGTTTGGGGGGGAGGGAAACGGGTACCAAGACATGTGAAAGGGTATCAATGTATGTGAATTAATGCACCTTCTATCTGGCAAATATCATGTAACCCTTTTACTAATTACAATAAAAAAAATTGAGAAAAAGAAAAAAAAAGAATAACAATCACACATTATATAGCTCTTGTTTCCTCCCTGAAGAACTCTTTTCTCCAATTAACCAATTTGCCATGGATCAAAGTGGTAGAGCTCTAGTCTTGAACAAAAGAGCTCAGCACCCAGGCCCTGAGTTCAATTTTTTTTCATATATTTTTATTGTAATTAATAGAAGGGTTACATGATATTTGCCAGATAGATGGTGCATTAATTCCCATACATTGATACCCTTTCACATTTCTTGGTCCCCATTTCCCTCCCCCCCACCCCCTCCCCTCATCTTGTTTTCCCCCGTTCCCTATCCAATTTCAAATAACCAAATACAAATATATCCGATATATCAGGTAACAAAGTGAGATACTGTAACAATATGAGATAACTGAGTTCAAATTTTTTAAAGAGAAAAATGTAACTTTATGCTATTAAATTTTAAAAGTCAAATGAAGTAGGTGATCTTCTACAAACAAATATGAAGTAAGGAAACTGACTCAGAAAACTTAAATTGACCCAAAACTTGGGAATAGAATGGGAAATGTTTCTAGTTATTGAAAATTTCAGGCCTAGATAACTTTATGGGAAAGCATTGCCCCACCTTTAGACACACTCATGTGTTATTGAATTCCCAGAAGGGAACAAAACAGAAAACTTGTCATCCATGTAATTAAATCTAATATCAAAGTCACATAAGAACATTGCAAAAGGAGAGCAACATGCCTATCTTTCTTAGGAATACAATAAATTAATTATAGCAAATCAGCTTTGACAGTATACAAAGAACATATTTGACCTAGTAGAGCTTACATCAGTAATATAAGGATGATTCAGTATTAAAGTACAGATACAACTACTCAGATTATCAATAAAAGATGAAAACCATGCCATCAAAATTTCACTTGCTTAAAAAGCATTTGATTAAAATCCAATATCCTAAAAAAGAAAGAGAGATGGAAAGATGGGACAGAGGAGAAAGGAAAAGAAATTAGGAATAAATAAAAAGAAAATGAAGAGAAGGCAAAGAAAGGAAGGGAAGGGAAGATCTTGAATTGATGAACAATATTACCTTGAAACTTGGCTCAAATATAAAACAGTAGAAAAATAATTGAAGCATTTCTATTTCAAAACCAGAGTATCAGCAGTAACCATCAAAATTAAATATTGTAATTGAAAAAAGTGAAAGAAGAGTATATAGTATATATTAGGATTTATATTGGCATAAAACCATCCATATGATCAGATAATATGATAATTGACCTCCTCCCAGAAAATTAAAAAGAATAGAGTAAGTAATAGAAACAATCTGAAAGTCTGATAATATTTGATACATGCAAGATTATAAACATTTTATACTAGCGTATTTTCTGCATATGAGTAATAAATGATGAAAGTAAACAACATTACGATGTGACCAATATGGATGTCACTTTGCCACTAGAATGGGATCCAGCATCATCCTAGAGAAACAAAATGGTTTATATTGGACATTAAATATATCTTGATGAGCACAGATTATAAAATATCAGGACCCTTGTATCATTGTCAACCAAATGAAGAAATTTCTTGGTGATAGAGTACATTATCTATTTTTTAATTATTTCATTTGTTTATATATCCACAAACATATAGCCATGAAATACTATCTTACTTTTATTAATTAAAATCTCTAGACATGGCCTGGACTTTGGCAGAGTGGTAGAATGCTTGCCTGGCATGCATGAAGACCCCGGTTGGATTCCTTGGTACCACATACATAGAAAAGCTGGAAGTGGTGCTGTGGCTTAAGTAGTAGAGCGCTAGGCCATGAGGAAAGCCCAAGGGCAGTGCTTAGGCCCTGAGTTCAAGCCCCAGTACTGACACACACAAAAATAGACATAAAATCCCTAGGCATAAAAATAATAGGATAAATATCACATATGTTAATATACTCATGATTTTTCCCACAGGGCAAACGAGCCCCATTCACCAATTTTGACCCATCCACTCTCCTTCCTTCATCCCTGGATTACTGGACCTATGAAGGCTCTCTGACTCATCCCCCGCTCCATGAAAGTGTCCTGTGGTTCATCTGTAAGGAGACCATCAGTATCAGCCCAGAGCAGGTAATAAATATCAGTTGGGGATATTGTTACATTAACTAGGTTTTGGAAGAATTAAAACATATGATAATACTGTTTTATCAAGAAAATAAAAGACAAGCAATTCCAAAATCTCACTATTCTTTTTTCTTCAAAGTCTAATCTTGTTAGATATCCTCTAAGAATTTCAGCAACAAGGGCGAGATGTGTGTCCCAAGCAGTAAAGCTTAGTATGAGGTCTTGAGTTCAGACTCCAGTATGGAAGGAAGGAACGAAGGAAGGAAGGAGGGAGGGAGGGAGAGAAGGAAGGAAGGAAGGAAGGAAGGAAGGAGGGAAGGAAGGAAGGAAGGAAGGAAGGAAGGAAGGAAGGAAGGAAGGAAATGAGGGAGGGAGGAAGGAAGAGAGATAGGGAGGGAGGGAGGGAGGGAAGGAGGGAGGAAGGAAGGGAGAGAACAATAATAGTATAGTTATTTTTGTCTGAATTTCAGAAACAAAAAAAACTGTCACTGCAAATTGAACTAAAACTCAGAAATCACAGCTCTCAGTTGGTATATTTTAATAATTGACAAAAAACTTAGGCTGTTTCTTCTTCCTCTTTTGAGCTTCAGTTTTTAAATATCCAACAAATTTTTATTCATTATCGTTTATAGTGATTGTTGATCAAAAGACGATTCTTACGCAGTGTCTTACACATTGTCAGCCATTTTTCCTGGCAATAGGGCCAACACAGGACCAACACTGGGGCCTGTTGCTAAGTGGCATTCATCGGGCACCTTGCCAGCCAGCACTGGAGGTACTTGCCATGCATGTGCTTATTTCATTTGGCCAGCAATCTGTGAATTAGGTGGAACTGAAAATGAGGCCCCAAGATCGTAACGTTCTTTCGCTAGGTACCCAAGTTCACAAGTGAGAAATTGGGCAGAAATGATGCCTTTACAGAGAAATGTGAAGCACTCGGGGTTTTCTTCTTACCCAAGGGTGAAGCCAGGACAGTCCTCAACTCAGTTCTCTATACATGAGTTGTTAATTCCGAAAGAAAGTCTTTCATGTGACTTGAATAGCTTGTGATTCTCTCCCCATTTCATCCTTGCAGCTGGCGCAATTACGCAGTATTCTTTCCAGTGGGGAAGGTGAGCCCGCTGTCCCCATCCTGCACAACAACAGGCCCCCCCAGCCTCTCAAGGGCAGGACCATAACAGCCTCGTTCTGATGAACAGCGGAGTGGCTTCCTCCCCCAGCAGCACAGACCTGCTCCTGACCCAATCCAGCAAAGTAACCATTGCCAAGAAACAAATGTAATTCAGAACTAGCCAGCGGCACACCTGCAGCTTCATCTATAGAACTTAAAATTATAGATACTGATTTTAGTGCTTAATGCTTAACTCAACGAATCTACACACTTGAACGCATTTATGCTTAAATTCAGCTTTGTTTTGCAGAACTGCTTACAATGGCAATGAAGTGATTTGTATGGCCTGTTCTTTCTCCTCTTAATGGAGCTAATAAAACTTTCATCTCTTTCTTCGTGTGTGTTATTTATTCTATAAAAACCGTTAGGTTTCTACTCCATGTATGTGTTTAAAACTCTTACATACCTTACATTCAAGAGTATTTCACATCAAATATGATGATAAGACAAGGAACATGATATGATCTGGATTTAATATTATTATATTGACAACACTGATAATGTTTATGTGCTCTATGATAAATGACACTTTTTATAGAGGACATTGATTCTTCTTGGTATTGCTTCCATTTTTTTTCTCTCCACATTAGGAAGGCCTATGATTTTCTGCTCACTACCGTAACTGGTTAGTTTGCAAAAAGCAGTGGGACTTTAAATTTTGCAGGAAAAGTGCAGTGACTGGCTCATAAAAATGCAAACAGGCCAAACCATCTTATACTCACAGAGAAATATACAGTCCTCAGTCAGCTGTGCAATTAACTTGAAGCCAGTTCTTTCTGAAGTTATTAAGTTTACATGCAGAGTTGAACAAATCCTTTGTACAGTATTTACTCTGTGATTTATCTTTGTCTCACCAAAACAAAAAAATCATATGAGAGACCAAATTCTACTCCAATATTCTTGTCTACTGTCACACAACTGTTCAAAACCTCTATCATTTGTATAATCAGACCCAGCATGCTCTCCCCTGATCTGTGAAAGCCTTTGATAAAGGCTCTGTTTGTGTGGGGCCTAGTAACCATACTAACAGATATCTAATTAAATATCAGATTTGGGGATCAAAATTTAAATAAATTCCCTTTATTAACATAAAATGAGCCTAGGTTAAAACTAATTAGTTTTACTCCCAGGTACTGTCTTGGCATAGGTAATCCAAGTATTTATATTTGCTAACCATTAAGCACGTTTAGAACATTTATGTCTTTCCTGCCATCCTTAGCCCACATGAGTCTAGTGATGAAATTTTAATTCTAGAATTCTCAAAGGTCATCCTTCAAGCTAAGGAAAGAAGAATCTAAATTTCATTTGAAAACTGTACCTACAAAAGATGACCAAGACTTAAATAGTATTTGAAAGCCTTTTCTGGAAAGAATGTAAGCAAATTTAGAAATAAACTTCATAGGAAGCTCCAGAAAATTGCTTACTGACTTGTATGGTTTTGTTTTTATTGCTATTATTGTTGTTGTTGTTTTGTGTGAATCATGGGGCTTGAACTCTGGGCCTTGGGCCCTGTCCCTGAGCTCTTCATCTCAAGGTTACCGCCCTACCCCTTGAGCCACAGGATCACTTTCAGTTTTCTTATGGTTAATTAGAGATAAGAGTCTCATGATTTTTAGCATATGGGCTGGCTTTGAACTGCTATTCTCAGATCTCAGCCTCCTGAGTAGCTAGGATTACAGGCATGAGCCACTGTGGCTGACTGACTTGCAAGTTTTTTTTAAGAAGGTTAAAATGGATTTCAAAGTTTATATATGTTTATGAGTTTTATGATAAGAAGAGTAAAAATATGACAGGGTGAAAGAATGGCCATCAAATTTTATTCTAAGTGGGGTGTCTCCCTCCCTCCTTATGCTAGAATACAGTATGTTGAGGTATCCAGGAGGTAGAATATGGGGGCTTTCATATTTCTCTGAAGTAGCTGATAGAAACAACTTCTGTGGCACAGCGTTGGCTCATCTGAGTATCCAGTGCATAGGTTTCATTGATTTAACTTGGCCCTGTGCCCTTCTCCTTTGCTGACTAATGTAGAAGACTGGAACATCCTGCAAGGATTCTGGGATTTATTTTTCCCCATGAATATTTGGAAGCTAATTTTCTTTGTGACAAATTACCAGACTTTTCAGCACCAAGACAATGCCTGGTAACAAGGCCTAGCACAGGCTCAAGGACACAGGTGCTGACTTCTTCCTCAGCCTCAGAACAGTCATGCTGAGTACATAGTGCTCTTCTGCTGACCCCTCTGCAAGTCTAGGTAGCTCAATATATTTCCATCAACTAGAATTTAATAATAAAGAGGAAATTAACCAGGAAAGCATCTTCGTTATAAATGAAATCCACAGGAACAACATTCTTACTGTATACGAAGCTTTTACACATTAGTAATATAAATCCCCAGAAAAAATAGAAGATGAGACATGATTCAGTAAATAAATACACAATGGACCATTTGATGCATGAAAATGATCAATATTTATGATTACAGAAATATAAAGGAAAGCAATATTGCCATTGTTTACATATTAAAAATAGCAAAGGGGGCTGTGAGTTTAGCCTAGTGGGAGAGTGTTTGCCTAGCTTGCACAAAGACCCAGGTTCGATTCCTCTGTACCATATACATAGAAAAAAAGTCAGAAATGGTGCTGGGGCGCAAGTGGTGGAGCTCAAGCCTTGAGAAAGCCCAAGGACAGTGCTCAGGCCCTGAGTTCAAGACCCAAGACTGGCAAAAAAAATAGCAAAAGTTTTAACCAACAGTATAAAAGGCTATCAATGATGTGAATAGGAAAACTGACTTACATTGCTGGGAAAGAGGAGTTAGTACAGTCTTTCTACCACTGATACAAAAATGGTGTTCTAGAAGAAATCTTATGATAGAAAATTTTACCATGAATAGTATAATCTAAACATGGGAGAGAAAATCTAAGTAATACAGTTTTGTTTTGTTTTGTTTTTTTCTAATAAAGTTAGTTTGTCTGTTACTCTGGCTTCAAAGGCTATGTAAACTTAATTGTGTATACTTATTGTTATGTCTGCCGGGAGAAGAGTCCCTCCCTTCTCCCTCTTCATCTGCCTGAAACCAGGAATCACCTGACTCTCACTCACCTGACTGGGAGTCAGCAAAGGACCCCAGACTCTGAGATCACTTCTCATCCACTGTGGTCACATGTCCTGCCTTTCCCTATATAATCAACGCGAGTCCCTCTCTTCCTCTCTTCTTCTCTCACTCCCCTTCTGGCTCTGCATGCCTCCAACTTGTGCAGGCCAGCAGTTTGCTCTTTTCTGCCTGGACCACGTGGCCATCTCCTATTGGAGAAACTTAAAATCACAATCTCGGAATTTATTTCTTTATTCAAAACCAAGTTTGCTATCCCTCTCCACTTTGATGTCACAGAGTATTTCAAACTATTGAAAACTCAAAGCCTAATGTCCTCCCAGAGTAGATTTCTCCAGCCCCCAGAGTGCCCAGAGATGGCCAGGTTGGAGGGGCTGTGTACCATTCAGGGGTTGCTGAGCAGGGTAAAAATCAGTAAGCGATAGTTCTAACTGGTATTACCCATGAACTTGAAGCTCTTCATTTTAACTTTTTGGGGGTTCTTTTTGGGGTGAACAGTTTTGGAACTTGAACTAAGGGCCTGGGTGTTGTTTCTCAGTTTTTGTGCTCAAGATTAGCATTGTGCCACTTGAGCCCCGCTCCACTTCTGGCTTTTTGTGATTAATTAGGGATAAAAGTCTCCTGAACTTTCCTGCCCAGGCTAACTTCAAACCGTGATCCTCAGATCTCAGCCTCCTGAGTATTACAGGCATGAATCACCTGGTTCCATTCTAACGTTTTAAAAAATACATAATCTTAGTATTAAGACACTGTACAGTGGGGTTACCATGTCCTCAGGTAATGAGTACATTCCTCTTTGGCACAATGCCATACTTTACTTTCTCCCAGTCTAACTTTTTTTTTCTGTCATGAGTCTTGAACACTGGGCCTGGATGCTGTTCTTGAACTCTTCAGTTCAAGGATAGTGCCCTATCACTTGAGCCACAGCATTGCTTCTGGATTTTTGGTGGTTAATTGAAGGTAAGAGTCTCACAGACTTTCATGTCCAGGCTGGCTTTGAACCGTGATCCTCTGATCTCAGCCTCCTGATTACAGGATTACAGGCACCCAGCTTCCCAGTCTAACTTTTTCAGCATAGACTCTCCTTTATCGTACTCCTCTTTCTCCTTTGATCAAGAGTAAAGAGCTCTCAGATGAACTAGGCACCATGCTAAGTTTTACATTTTCCTGTGGCATGTGAGATCTGCCTCATGAAGAAAAAAAAAATTTGCCAGTCTAGATTTGAGATTCAAAGAAAACATATTCTAGAATAGAAGAATAGTTTAACTTCAATATCTTGTTGCTATTTATCCAAAAAAGATGTCTTCTGCCAAGTTATAAACTACATATGTACCTGTTTTTCACAACACAAGTCAACTTGCTGAGTAATCTTGAACATAATGCAAGTGTTTGAAATCCACTACCAGTTTTTTCTACAAAAATGAGGCATATGATTTTTAAAAAATGATCCTACTTGGGGAGTTACAAAAAAGCCATCTGAGACATAAAAAAAAAAATCAAGTGAGGCAAGAGATGAACAATTCAAAATGCTCACGCTGAGAGCACAAACAGAATTCTGTGCCTCGAAGAGATCAGAAGCATAGCCATCTAACCAAGAGCCAATCCCAAGGCTGAGGTTACAAAACTAAGATTCAAGTGCTAGATTTAAAATGATAAAAGTGCAGTATCATCCATATCTTAGAGAACTTAGGACATCCATGCCCCTGTACTTGAGTCTTAGAAGCTGGACAAAAGCAGCTATTGGAACTAGACAAAGCCCAGGGTCAGCAGAAGTAGGACCCAAGTGGGTTTTGAGCCATTGAGGTGGATAGATTTCAAAGACCAGAAGAATTTAATTTACATCAAGTGGCCCAGTTGTCTCAACTACGAAGAGAAGATAACAAATATATAATAAGCATGAATAAGAAAGCCTTTCATAAGATATATAAAACCAAGAACAGAATGCACATTGCTTGTGGCTGCCAAACTTCCATGTCAAGACAAACAACATTAATTATAAATCAGCTCCAAATCAGTTTTGAAAGTGTACATGAAGGCAAGCAAAAACAAAGCAAAACAAAATAAAACTTGTTCCAGGTTAAACTTGATTTTAAAGTATGTGATTCCTCAGTTTTTTTAAAAAAAATAAAACAAAAGGGACATTCTGAAAAGTTAGAATCTATTAATAAAATCAAAACAGAATCCAATTGTTCCCTACTGGGCAAAAAGAATCCTCTCAAAGGTAATAGTACAGCAGTGTCATATGTCAAAAAAAAAAAACCTTACCAATAGGCAGTACACAGGTTAATCCTGTCATCAATAACTTGCTGAACCCGAGATAAACTTGAATTCAAAGAAAGAAAAGCAAAGAATCAGTTCATACTGGGAATGACACAGTGGTATAACTCACACTTCCTTCCCTGAGAACTTCTGGGGACAGGCACTCTGGGAAAAAAAATATATCCAAATTAATTTAGTTAAACAAAGACATGATCTTTGAACAGTAAGAATAACAACCTATTATTAAATAACTACAATGTGTCACACCTACTCACATTATCCTACATTCCTACCAACTTCTCTCATTCTTTCCATGTTTGTGTCTACAACTTTTCAAAAAATGTAATTGCTTGTGCCAAGGAAAAGTACCACCTTGCATCTGCACCTGTTGATCTTCTAACTAGACTTCAAATTCAAGTTCATACCTCCTCTGTACAAACCCTTGAGTTCCTTCTTGTTTCAGGATCAACTACAAAGCAACTCCTTACACTTGGCTCTTATGCTCTTTGTGATGTGACCCTACTTAACTCCCCAGCTCTCCTCCTACCACCTCTCTCATATGACCTGTGCTCCTGCAACAGAGACCAACCTGGAGCTTACTAAATCATGCTACAATACCACAGCTCTCCCTGTGTCTTCGCACACTCTCAGTTTCATGACTCCTACTCTTATTTCTTTCATCACCTAGGCTAATATCTGCATTATCTGATAAAAAACCTTCATCCTACTGATAAAGGTTGTACTGAGCTTTGGATCTAAGGGAGAAGCACTTTAGACCATGCCTAGTACTTTGGATTGCTTCCTGCATCCTAACCAAGCAAAAATGAGTTTATTGATGCCCCTGTCTCTTAGAATCTAGTGGTAAGGCCATCACATAACTTACCACATCTCTTGTCTTGTGTCACTGACTGTGGTCAAAGCAGATAGAAAGCAGTTGCTAGAATTGGGTTTCACTGTGGTATTTCACACATGCATTCACAGAACATTGATCAGATTTGGCCCCACTCCTCACTCTCACTATCCTTACCCTCCATGCACTTTATTATTCAACAGGTTTCCATGAGGTGTTTTTCTGGGAGGAAGGGGCCGGGGGTCAATTAATACACACTCTGTGTGTGTGTGTGTGTGTGAGAGAGAGAGAGAGCGAGAGAGAGAGAGAGAGAGCGAGAGAGAGCGAGAGAGAGAGAGAGAGAGAGAGAGAGAGAGAGAGAGAGAGAGAGAGAGAGAGAGAGAGAGAGAGAGAGAGAGCGCCCTGGGGCTTAAACTTAGGACCTAGGAGCTATTTCTGAACTCTTTCTTTCAAGGCTAGCACTCTACCACTTGAGCAATAGATCTACTTCTACCTTTTTTCATTAGAGATAAGACTTGTGGACTTTCCTTTCCTGGCTGGCTTTGAACCACAGTCCTCAGAGCTCAGCCTCTTGAGTAGCTAGAATTATAGCACCTGGCTTAATATACACTTTCTAAAAAGGCAGTAGAGTAAAACATCTTGGTCTTGGGTGTGGGTACCAAAGCCAGCTCTGATACAAGGACAAGAACTCGTCTCAAAACAAGAGGATTGGAGATGTAGCCTGTAGAGTGCACATTTAGCTAGCGTGAAGTCCTGAATTCGTAAATTAAGTCATTCTTTCTAAAACATGGATGAGCCATAATTATTGAACAAATCTCTTACTTTTTGACAGGGTACGTTTTTATTAAAGAATTTATTGACATTGAATTTTACATCATATTTCAAATGTCATGTTTGACAAACAAATATTCAAAAAGGGAATTTCTATATGACAGGTTATTTTTTGCCTAACTCTAGTTGTGATCATCTTTTATCACATGTCTTTATATATTTGGCTCTTTTGGCTCACATTACAAAAAGATAAAGGGGTAAGTATATTTTCAAGCTATGGTTATACAATTTTTCTTCAAAATTAAACCTAGGAACCACGTGAATCTCTTCTACAATGCAAGCACATTGTGTTCACAGGGACAAATCTCCTAATCATGGAGCCAATAGTTTAATAAGTATAATCCTCCCATGAAAAATTATAAAAATATATATATTCCTTCTTCTGTGCAAAACTTTAGCTCTCTAAGGTGTACTTACAGCTGATCCTCTGGGACTGAAGGTGGGCTGTGACATAGAGATGAGGACTTGGAGGCACTTTGAAACGTGTTGACACCATGTTTCCTCCATTACACCTTCCTATGAATATTCAAATTTCCTGTACTTTGTATAACCTTTAAAATCTTTTATAAACCAAATACCTCTTTTAACTTTTTAAACAATACAGCTCTTTTATTTATTTATTTATTTTTTCCATTTCTGGGGCTTGAACTCAAGCCTGAGCCTTGTCCTTGGACACTTTTTGTTCAAAGCTAGCTCTCTGCTACTTGAGCCACAGCAATACTTCTGGCTTTTTCTATGTGTGTGGTACTGAGGAATCGAACCCAGGTCTTCGTGCATGCTAGGCAACCACTAAGCCATGTTCCTGGCTCCAACAATACAACTCTTTTCTTTCAGTTGTTATTAATAGAAGGGTTACAATATATTCTCCAGATAGAAGGTGCATTACTTAATAATCATTGCTACCCCTTCTCATTTTTTGTCCCCATGTCCCTCCCCCCGCCCCTCCCCTCATCTTTCTTTTCCCCCTTCCCTATCCTATTTCAAATAAACATATATAGAATATATCAGAAAACAAGGTAAGATACTATAACAACATGAGATAACCAAGGAACAACAAAAGAGATGAGACATAACATAGTACATTAAAAACAACACTCACACCTTATATGGCTCAAGTTTGTATATCTTGGGGGTCCTTTCATTTAGCATCATCCTATACGGCCTATATATCTAGGTTTTGCCTATCAGCAATACAACTCTTTAAACTTCATTCTTGTCTTTTTTGCCAGTTCTAGGTCTTGAACTATGGGCCTTGGCACTGTCCCTAAGCAACTTTGCTTTAGGCTAGTACTCTACTGTTTGAGCCACAGCACCACTTTTGGCTTTTTTTGTGACTATCTGGAATAAGAGTCTCACAAACTTTCTTGTATGGGTTGGCTTCCAACCACATCCTCAGATCTTAGCCTCCTGAGCAGCTAGGATAACAGGCATGAGCCACTGGTGCCTGGCTACTTATCCTACATTATAGAACACACACTTTTCCCTACTGTTCAAGATTCCTCTGTCTATAGCTTCTTCTCCATTCCCGAGTCTCTGGCTCAGCTGCAATATGTGTTGAGATTGCTGTGTGAAGGCAGGATAAGAAAAAGTGACTGTGATGATGCCTCTGGCTCTTCGCAAGCAAGGAAAAACTCTAGACCTAGGGTAATGTGGCAAGCAGTAGTAAACATCACAGAGTGGTTGAATATGTAAGAACTGGGGGAAAATAAAGAAGAATCCAGCTTTAATATCATATGAGAGGCCTATGCATCCACCACTGAAACCTACACTTCCTCCCATGTCTGAAAATGAAAAGTGCAATACACCCTCTCCATGGTAGGCTGACATTTCTTTCTGTCACCACTCAAGGCCACCAGCCTTGAAGGGTCCATTACAAAATAACAGGCCCAACGCTGTAATATCTTTCAAGAAAAATTAAAATGTACTCATTACAGAGACATGTGCAAGAAACAATAAACTTATAATACAGGTGTGACATTTCTTTTAAATGTCTTAAGGGTACCATGTCATTACATAATAACGGATCAAAAATAGTACAGGTGTTAATGATATCATTGGTTAGAAAAAATAGTTGGCTTCTGAAATTGGGTCTGGTGTCCTGGGTTCATTCTATTTTCCCTGGGTCTTGTTGGGTGTTTCGTTTGGTGTTTGTTTTGGGTAATGGAGTGTTTGGCTTGGAAGCAAGGGCTGAACCACCTGATGTGTCCCTTGACAGGTCTTCTAGTCTTATGATCCTGTACATCTGGATTTTTCTTCTTTTAGTACTCTAATGCTTGTGTCTCCTCATGGGTCAGTAACCTCTGACTTTTATAAAATGCCAGCTGACTGTCTCAGGCTGTTCTTTTGCAGGTCATGGTTCATTAATAACCAGAACACCTTGTATCACTTGGAGAAACTAGAGGAAGGCTCTAGAAAATGACTACAAGTCCAAGAGACAGGTCAAGAGTCAGAGGCTATTCCAGCATTCTCTTGTGGTTTTTCTTGTTCACACTTACCAGAAAGGATATGTATGAAGATACCATTGCTTGAGCCTGAGGCCTCAGAGTCCTGGGACAGTGGAGCCTCTCAGCAAGCCTCCATGCCCTTAATCCATGTGGGGGTGGCTGCCTGGGTAGGAACCAGGGGATCAAAATCTCCAGCATGTCCAGCAAAACATCTAGGATTTGTGCCTTTGCTTATAGAGTCAGAAGAAATAACCCTTAATCGTATCTGTGAATAGCACAAATAAGGCACTCTACCTTATATATATACACAAATATATAAAGATATATGAGATACTTATAAGACATTATATATACTGTATATACACATTTACTGTTTATATTCTTTTTCAAAAAACATGTTATTGTAAAGTTGATCTATAGAGTGGTTACAGTTTCATAGCCTATTATCCACCCTAATTTTATACAGGAAAACAAATCCAAATTTTGAAACATTTTTTAATTTATAAAATAAATGCTGTGTGTCTAGGATTCTGAGTGTTTATGTTAGGAAAGGTGTCTTACTCATCTTTGGTACCCATGCCGGTCCTGACATAGCAGGGACTAAATAAAGGAGGGACAATTAAATAAGCAAATACAGTTGGAACAGGAATTTATTTTTGCTTTTTTTTATTAACTTACCTGTTCCTGCATACTTTTTGTACACTAAAGCCTCCATTTGAAAATATTAAAGGAGCATCCGCTATATGATTGGTGCGGTGTGGGTTTGGGGGCTCCAGGCATATGGCAGTCCCTGCACTTCGGAGGCTTACCATCCACCAGAAATGGTTGTTGCTTCCACCATTTGCACATCCATGTCCATGAGTTCTATGAATACATGCGAGAGATCAGAATACGTGTTGGCCGGATTAACCCAGTTTCTACTGGAGTCCGTGAAGCGGAAAGCAGAAGCCAACTTTTCTATACAAGAAAGGCAAGCATGTGATTTTTTTTTTTTTGGCCACTAAAATCACAGTGTCTTCTGGAACATATTTAATCTGTCCTTCTTACTCCAACCTTAAAGATTGTCATCTATGTGACACCACAGACTAAATGTCTCTGCTCCATGAGAAGGGAGATTAGCACCTTCAGAGTAGTGTGGGACATTCCTCCAACATTTGTCACCAGCCTGCCATGGGTGATGTCACCTGGAGGTGAGAAAATAGTACAATTCCCCCTTGTCCTCTGCTCAGCTTGCAGACAGAAGCAATTGGAGGGTGACGCTCTTGACAGAGAGAAGTAACCCAGTGCTCTGCTTTACTGCTAGAAATCAAATGGTAAATCACATGCATCTGCCATTATAAGCACAGTTATGCCCAAGGTATCAGGCTCCCTAAGCATTCCCCTACATTATCCAACTTACAGAGAGCAAAAGAAACAATTGAAACGTCTCAAGAACAAGATAGCCAGGGGAGGATGCCTCAGTCCTACAACCAGAGCTACTCAAGAGGCTGAGACTTGAAGATGCAGGTTGTAAGTCAGCCCAGGAAAGAAAAAACAATCCCTTCCCAGCTCCCCAGCTCTTCTATTCTCTACCATGCCTCTACATTTTAAGGCTGATTCCCTGCTTTTATACAAAGCAGTGGCTTCTTAACTGTGATTCCATTATTTACTTGTCTATCTACGTCAGTGAAATCACCAAGCTATTTTGCCTTAGCCGCTATCTGTGTTCATTAAAGCCTTACAATTTTTCGAAGGCTAACTCGCCTTTCATAGGCCCTATGGAGGATGCTGGATGCTTTCATACAGGGAAATGCTCTGTTCCTTTCATCTTAGATTTGCTTTGCTCTCTGACTTAAAGACACTAAACAGCAAAGAAGTCTAGTGCCTGCAACTTAAAAAACAAAAACAAAAACCTCCTTGGGGCAGGGGGAGGGTGGTGGGAGGGGGGCCTAGGAACATGATGCAAGTGGTATGAGGCTCAGGGTTCAATTCCTAGTACAAGGTTGGGTGGGAGAGAGAGGGAGGGAGGGAGAGAGGGAATAAAAAGAGGGGGAGAGGAGGGGAGGAGGAGAAAGCAAGAGAAAGAGGAAGAGGGAGGGAAGGAGGAAGAAAGGAAAGGAAGGAAGGAGGAAGTGAGGGAGGGAGGGAGGGAGGGAGGGAGGAGAACCTGGTGGTAGATGGTTTCCCCTTGCTAATAGAACATATTCGGACAGCAACCACTAATGAATATTACTTGTGAGTGGGATAATTCTTTTAAGTTCTTACCATCTATAGGCTCACTTTGTTGATATCATTAGCATTTTCCATTTCAGAATTAGGAAGTGAGGTCTGGAGACAGGAAGGAACTTGTCCAACCCTGTGCCATCACGCCCCCTCCATCCTGCTGAGGAAATCAGTGTGTCCTCTGTTACCTCTGCCTAAATTTTACAACAGTTAAGAGTTCATCTCCCCCTGATGAAACCATCGTGTCCTCTGAGTTACCTAGAATTCCAGCGTTAGAAAATTCGAGCCATGTTCCCAGATCTTGAACCAAGTGGGTGCATTCTGTTCCCTCCTTCTACAAGGGGCCTTTAAGGGTTGGTGTCATGTGTGACATGAAGAATGGAACAGCTGGACTGAGCAAGGCCCAGGACTGCTTCAGTGAAACCTCTGGACCCTGACCATGAGGATTTGGTCTTGACCCAGGAGTGAGCCTACAGCTGAGTAAGGCCTGCAGAAAGACTGCCAGCTGACTTCACACTGGGAATCTCAACAAGAATGAGGCACTCCCAAGAGCAGGATGGGGTGGTAAGAATAATACAGACATGCTTTGTAAGTAGAAAAGCTTTGTAAGTAAGCTTTAATAAGATAAGTTTTTCTTACATGGAGCAGTGAAGTTCGCTGACAGATCAATACTGCATGAAGACAGAGCCTGGTTATACTCTAGCATTCACAAATGAGTCTCTCCTCGGGTTGTAGAACACTTAAGATAGGATTCCACTTTTTAAAGAAGAATCCCATGACAGCAGAAATTTAAAGCCTAACTTGTTTTCACCTGCGGCCATTTGTCTCCTTGTAGAGGAAGACGGCAGAAGCTGACTCTCAAATGTTTACTGGCAATGAATACTCAGATTTCTCTCCCTGATAGCAGCAGAAACAGGGCCCTGTGGATTCAGCATGGCACCGAGAGGAGTGAGTGCTACTCAAAGCAGGTGGCAGGGATGTCCCCCCCAGGAGATATACCTGGAGTAGGAGGAGAGAGAGAGAGAAAAGGAAAGAAGAAATTACATGACACCACATGTGAGCAGACTCGAGATACTAATGAACACAAATGAGGCAATCCTGGGAATAGTTAGAAATAATGAGAGGGAATGGGGTGAAATCCTGTCCACAGTAATTGGAAGTCAAGTAATTCATGACTCCCGCTCCATTGGCCAGGCAGCCCCTCCTAGCTTTTGTAGTCCAGCAGTGCCACCTGGTGGATAATGTAAGAAACAAGTCACTGTGTCATGTCACTTCCTTTGTCTTCTATGCTAATTGAATTGTCCTCTAGGTGTTGTTGTTTTCTCCTAAATTTCCTTAATGCCAACTAAATTACTCTTTTTCCTTGACTTCCTATTGTACACACACTGCAAGAGAATCTTAGTCATTCTCTCACGCTGTTCTGTGTTCTCATTCGAAGTGTTGTTAGGTAACCATGATACAGTGAGCGAAGATCTTCATGAGAATAATATTCACAGTTTTAAACACTGCATAAGCACTTCAAACTAAGCACTATTGCACATAGAAAGCAAAGGTGCATATGTTGTTGTCATAACAGTGGAAAAATTAAAATATTTAAGATGTGTTTTGTTTTGCTTTTGTGGCAATGCTAATGTCTGAACTTGGGTTATTATGCTTGCCAGACAGGTGCTCTAACACTTGAGCCAGGTTTCCGGTCCTTTGTTCTTTCATTTTTAAAAAACAATGTTGTAGGGGCCAGAAGTTTGGCCTAGTAGTAGAGTGCTTGCCTAGCATGCATGAAGGCCCGGGTTCGATTCCTTGGTACCACGTATATAGAAAAAAAGCCAGAAATGGTGCTGAGTCTCAAGTGGTAGAGCTCTAGCCTTGAGAAAGCCCAAGGACAGTGCTCAGGCCCTGGGCTCAAGCCTAGGACTGGCGGAAAAAAAAAAAAAAAAAAAAAAAACAATGGTGTAGCTGGGCACTATAACTCATGCCTGTAATTCTAGCTACTCAGGAGGCTGAGATCTGAGGATTGCAGTTCAAA
Organism: Megascapheus bottae; assembly: GCF_031878675.1. Taxonomy (NCBI): domain Eukaryota; kingdom Metazoa; phylum Chordata; class Mammalia; order Rodentia; family Geomyidae; genus Megascapheus; species Megascapheus bottae. The sequence continues at coordinate 29,974,317 of NC_143517.1, read as the reverse complement.
GCCAGCCCAGGCACTAAAGACTGAGAGACTCTTATCTCCAATTAATCACCAGAAAAAGGAGGAGTGCGGCTGTGGCTCCAGGGGTAGAACCTGGAGCTGAAGAGCTCAGGGACAGCACCCAAACCCAGAGTTCAAGCTCCGTGACCTACAAAAAAAAAAAGAAAGAAAGAAAGAAAAAAAATATAGGGTCGCACTCTTTGTTCAGTCCCATTTAGGCTGTGATCTCCCATTTATGATTCCCATGCAGCTGGGATGGCAGGTACTCCTAACTGAGCCCAGCTTTATACTGATTGAGATGGGCTCTCATGATTTCAGCCTTCCAAGGAACTAGCATTACAGGTGTAAGCCACGAGGCCTAGCTAGTTTTGAGTTTGCTTAAGCTATATTGTACACTCAATATAGTATCAAAACTGATACTTTAATTTCACACCAAGTCTGAAAAATAGCCAAAATAATAAAAAAAACTGAATATTGTGAATCAATATATTACTTCAAATGAATATTTTTTAAAACATTTATTTGATGTTTATTGACATCTATCATGTGTCAAACCTTACTAGGGACTACAAGTTACATTTAGTAGGTGAGACAAACACATATTTAAAACTAAGAAAATTGATGTGTATGAATTATATTTTTATATGATACATGTACATACATACATGCATGTACATGGAATATTATTCAGCCATAAAGAAGAATTAAATATTAAATAAGTTCTTTTCTTTCTTTTTTTTTTTTTTTTGTGTGTGTGTGTGTGTCATGGGGCTTGAACTCAGCCTGGGTGCTGTCCCTGAGCTCTTCAGCTCAATGCTACCACCCTACCCTTGAGCCAAGTCCCACTTCTTATTTTCCACGGGTTAATTGGAGATAAAAGTCTCAGGTCCTTTTGTGCCCAGGCTGGCTTTGAACCTCAGCATCCTGAGTAGCTAGGATTATAGGCATGAGCCACCGTGCCCAGCCTAAATAACTTATATTCAAGGAGGCACAACAGAACTAGAAATCATTATGTTGATTGATATAATACCAAGTTTGAAAAGTCAACTATTGCCTGCTTTGATTCATATATATGTATATATAATTGTTATTGCAAATGTAATGTGGAAAAAGGTACAGTTACCTAAATGTCAGGTAATGAGTACATTTCTTCTTGAACAGTATCAGCTCTTCACTCTGGATCGCCCTCCTCCACAAGTTGTAGTTCATTTTCAATACAAGGTGTAGTAAGGAGAACTGCTGCATTGGTTCACCCCTCGCCCACCATCTCTGTCTCCCTGTGCCCCTCCCCAAAACTTGCATACAAGACAAAAGGTATAGAAACTTTTTTAAATGCAACAAAATGGAAAAAAGAAAGCAAAATAACAAAAAAATAGCTCTTGTTCCATTTCTTGGAGTTTATTTCAATGATCATTTTATATGATCATATGCACATAACTAATGAGCATTTGTGATCCTAAATAATCATGATGATGAAGAAGAAGAAACATGAATACAAAAAGGTGAGAGGATGAATGAGAAGGAGAAAGCAGAAGGTAATGGGAGGGAAGGATCAAACTATGTTGTATATATGTAGAAAGATACTATAATTAAACACATCAAGCATTATTTGAAAAGAAGAGGTAGAAAGGAATTAACAGAGTGATGAACTTGTTTAAGTGCAATGTATACATCTATGGAATTATCACAAGGAATCTACAGATAGAACTAGTAAAATACTGTTGTAAGTAACAGTGGCAAGAACGCAGCCTCTGAGAACACCAAGGAAAGCCATCTCCAGAAGACAGTGAACAGAGAGAAAAGTGATGCATGAAGGATAGTGGATGTGAAAGCTTTGAGGAGCCTGTTCAAAGAGCAGCAAGACACATGTGGAAGCCATGGTGCTAGATAATGGGGCCAGGAATTTCAGGTGCACAGATCCTGTGAGGCTCTGTCAGCCCCTGAAGAACCTTTGCTGGGAAGTGGAGCTGTGGTTCCAAGTGGTAGAGTGCTAGTCTTGAGTAAAAGAGCTTAGGGACTGCGCACAGTACCCAAGTTCAAGCCCCATAACCGATCAAAAAACAAAATAAAACAAAAAAAAAACCTTACTTTAGGCCAGGAGCATAACCTAGTATAAAGTGCTCACCTATCATGCACGAAGCCCTGGGTTCAATTCCTTGGTACCATATACATTGAAAAAGCCAGAAGTGTCACTGTGGCTCAAGTAGTAGAGCTCTATCTTTGAAGAAAGCCCCAGGACAGTGCTCAGGCCCTGCGTTTAAGCCCCAGGACTGGCAGGAAAAAAAAATCCTTTGCTGTTTTCTGTGGTAGGAATTTGTGACAGGGTAGAGCGAGGTGGAATGAAGGCCCTGCCCTACTTTGAAAACAGCACCCTGGCTGCAGGGAGGAGATTTTGTAGAACTAGAAAGTAAGGAGACCAGTTGTCCACCAGACTTTAAGAGCAGCAACTAAAAGGCTTGATAATAAATTCCATTTGGGTTTGGGAGTAAGAGAGGACTAATTTAATCAACTACTGGGGGCCATGACCAGAATGTCATTTCCTGAGAAACAGAAGAGGGCTTGGTGAGTACAAGTAGGAGAAGTTTGACACCACACAAGGATGCCTATAGTCAGGTAGCTAAATAAATTCTGAGTGATGTATTTCATTGTTGTTTGAAGTCACAGAGTTAGAAAAAGAATAACCCAGGAACAGAATTAAAAGGAATAACTACCAGAGGAAGAAGAAAAGAAACCAGGAAATTTGACTCAGAAGACAAATGAGGAGATAAGCAAATGCATCCATACCTAGCAAGCAATTACAATTCATGGATACTTGTATGCTTTATCTCTGTTTCTGTGGCAAGCACAAAAGGAATTGCCAGGAGGGCAAGGGCAAAGAGGTGTAAAGTGTGTTAGGGATTGTTACTGATGACTCAGCTGCAGAGGACTTAAAATGTAAGCTTGCTCAGTGCAATCACTACAGAACAAGAATATGTCATTGTTCAGTTTTACCAAGAGAAGTGAATGGCTTGGTAATTAATTGACACATTTAAACATTAGCCAGCTCTAGAGATTAATTCATGAGTGGATGTTATTGCACTTCAGCATATTAAAATGGATATCCCCAAGATCTTTTTGTAGCAACAAAAAAAATATTAAAATGGAATACGCTCTACTAACTTTTTTCAGTCGCACTAGTTTTTCTTTTGTTTTGTTTTGTTTTGTTGTTTTCTCAGTTGTAGGACATGAATTCAGGGCCTGAGCACTGTCCCTGAGTTCTTCTGCCCAAGGCTAGCACTCTCTCTACCTACCACTTTGAGTTACAGCACCACTTCTGGTTTTCAAGTGGTTAATTGGGGTAAGAGTTTGAAGGAGTTTTCTGCCCAGGCTGGATTTGAACCACAATCCTCAGATCTCAGTAGCTAGGGATTGCATGCATGAACCATCAGTGCCTGTCTCAGTCTCACTAGTTTTTTTGTTTGTTTTAAACAAAGATAATCCCATCATGTAGGGCAAGGATTTTGAGTCCAAATAGTACTGAAGGCTATTCCTTCAAATAAAGAAAACAAATAGAGCCTCCTGCTGTTTCTCTTCCTTACCATCAAGTAGAAAAGACTTCAAGTCACTGAGTAATAAGGGCTCAAATTTCCAGCTCTTATAATGAATGAGCAAACTTCCTTGAAAGCATGCTTGTGAATAGCTACAAAGCACAGAAGAACTCTCATTGTTTGAGGAAGAAAGCAGAGTAATCCTGTGTTTGCCCAAGCTCTGATTTCCAGTGGAAACTATATCCACTGTGTAGCAAATAAAGGAATGGTGACTAGAAATAGTTTCCAGGCTGGCTCTGAGGATGTCTGTGTGACACACGGAGGAACCCTAAACAAGAGGGTCTCTGTGTCAGGAGAAAAAGACACTTGTTAGGTACATGGAACTTGAGACCTCTGGGACCAGGGCAGCAGGAGTCTTATGGTTCTCCAAAGTTTTTATTATGTAACAGACTTGGAGCCTTTCTCCAAAGGTCTTTATACCTGCAAAGCTTTTATATAGAATGTGATTAGTTTAACTTCCGGGTGGGGGTGGTAAACCTCCCCTACTATCTGTATCAGAAGTCAAGTTTCCCTAAAGAAAATTGTCATGGAAATAAAATGTGAAATATGAAACTGAGACCTTTCATCAGTGCTCTCTCATTTTCAAGAATTACAACCCGTTTTCTTTTCTTTTCTTGCCCTCTCTCCTCCCTTTAGTTTGTTTGTTGTTTGGTTTGGGGGGTGTTTCCAGTAAGAGGATTTGACCTGATGTCCTCCTCCACTCTGCCATTTAGCTTTTTTACTCAAGGCTAGTTTCTACTACTTGAGCTAGTCTCTCATATTTGGCTGCACAGGTAGGACTGGACCACAATCCTCAGATCTCAGTAGATCCTCAGATCTGAGTGGCTAGGATTATAGGTGTGAGCCATGGTATCTGGCTGATTTTCTGTTTCACTCATTCAATAAGTAAATGAGTCCTTGGAAGCCATACTAAGATCTGGCACCACAGTTTGAGAATAAGGTAAAACAGTATGAACTCCAAATATCTTTCAACAGAGACATCTGCAAAACCATGTCTACTGAAGTATGGTTTACAATAGCTACACAATGGAATCAGCCCAGATGCCCACCCACACATGAATAGCTATAGAAAAAATGGTACATATCCACATGGGGCCTTAAGGAAGAATAAAAAGGGGTGAGCATCACGTTAAGCAAGATGAGGTAGTGGATGGGCTACCTTGTCCAAAGGAAGGAGATGCACACTAGGAAAAAAGGCTGATCCAACACAGACTAGAAAATGCAAAACACCCACGTACATGCTGATACAAGTTGTCCAAACATGACCCAGAGTTCAGAAATTATGAGCTAAAAAGCCAAGTAATTTACTTCTCTTGGAACCATTCCTATTTTGGAGCTTATGTTGGAAGGTATAGTCCCCAACATTTTTTTCTGGGGAGAAGTTTTAAGAAAACAAAATGGTTAGAACAAGAGAGGAAATTTGTGAGGTGCAAACAAATACAGGTGGTTATTGTTCTTGGCAGAACTGAGTGAATTGTGAGGGTGGGACTGCAAATAACTATAAATGCAATAAGTACTCTGGATATAAATTCAAGGAATTAACCTAAACATAGAAAATTGGAACCCAAAGGGTTGGGAGTTTGGCCTAGTGGTAGAGTGCTTACCCTAGCAGGCATGAAGACCTGGGTTCAATTGCTTGGTACCACATACATAGAAAAGCTAGAAGTGGTGCTGTGGCTCAAGTGGGAGAGTGCTAATCTTGAGACAGTGCCCAGGCCCCCTGAGTTAAAGTCCCAAGACTGGCAAAAGAGGCGTGGGGCAGCGGGAGGGCGGGGGAGGGGGAGGGGGGGACGGGAATTGGAACAAAAGACCATAAAGGAAGAGTGAATTAGCCAGGTACTGGTGATCTCTAATCCTCACTACCCAGGGTAGCTGATATCCAGAGGATAACAATCAGATACCAGTCTGAGCAGAAAAATCTGTGAGACTACGGCTCCAAAATAAGTAGAAAAACAAACAAGCAAAACAAACCAACACACAAAAAAAGCAGGATTTGAGGCATGCCTTCAAGTGGTAAATCTCCAGCTCAGCAAACACAAGGTTCTAAGTTCAAACCCCAGAACCACCAAAAAAAAAAAAAAAAAGTACCAGGAATTGAGTGGTTTATACATATTAATCATGTGAGACTATGTGAATACAATTTATCTTTTCACACCTAGATAACATATCCATCTGTTTTATTACAGCTTAATCTAGGTTGTTTGCTAGAACTGATTACAAACTTTAGAGGAGTAGAGTGCTAAGAACAAGGTAGAACACTGGTGGATTGAGAAGTCAAATGGAGTAGTCTGCAGTCCTTTGTTTCAAAGACTATATATACTCTTGAAAGTTACTAAGGGTCCCAGAGAACCCTTGTTTATGAGTTTTTCTCAACTACCACTTGTATTAGAATTAAAATAGAGAAATTTCAGGGCCGGGAGTTTTGCCTAGTGGTAGAGTGCTTGCCTAGCATGCACGAAGACCTGGGTTCGATTCCTCCGTACCACATACATAGAAAAAAGCCGGAAGTGGTGCTGAGGCTCAAGTGGTAGAGCTCTAGCCTTGAGAAAGTCCAAGGACAGTGCTCAAGCCCTGAGCCCAAGCCCAGGACTGGCAAAAAAAAATAAAATAAAATAGAGAAATTTCAAGATGCTCATTAATTCATTAATTCATTAATTAAGGTACTCATTAATTCATTAAAGATAATAATAAAGAATGAGATAAACTGGGCCGGGAGTTTGGCCTAGTGGTTAAAGTGCCTGCCTAGCATGCACGAAGACCTGGGTTCGAGTCCTCGGTACCACATACATAGAAAAAAGCCAGAAGTGGTGCTGAGGCTCAAGTGGTAGAGCGCTAGCCTTGAGAAAGTCCAAGGACAGTGCTCAGGCCCTGAGCTCAAGGCCAGGACTGGCAAAAAAAAAAAAGAATGTGATAAATTAACATAAAGAATACATTTTATGAGCATAACATTATTGTATAAATTCAAAATGTAAAAACAGAAAATTGACATTTGCAGTTTACATACATCCCTAAATGTCTGACTGTACAAATGCTACTCAAATTCTGGTAGCTGCTTTTACATTCACTTGAGGCAATGGGCTGCTTTGTTAGGAGGATTTGAAAGAAATCTAGCTTCACACTGATATGTTGTTAGAAACACAGAAGAGGAAATGAATGTCCTCAGATATTGTGGGTGTTCTATAGTACTGTGTTAAGATATAACAGGTAGATGTTATAGTTCAGACATGATGTATTTTCCCCCAACAAATTCATGAGTTGAAGTCAGTATTAAGAGGTCAATATTGGACCAAAAGGGCCATCAATGGGTAGATCAATTAACGAATCCATAGCTAGATGGGTCATTAGATGGCAGGGCCTCGTTGGAGGAAGTAGACCACTGGGGAATGTAATTTTGAAGGATTTAACTCATCCTCCCTTCCTGTCTCTCTGTGCTTCCTGACTGCTATGAGGTGAGCAGATTCTGCCATGCTTTTCTTCCATATTGTTTCTGCCTCTGTACTTCAAAAAAGCTGACCACATACCTCACCTCTGAAACCACGAGCCCAAATAAATCTTTCTTCCTTGTTTTCTCAGGAACTTCATCATACTGTTGAAAAAACTGATTAATGAGATATTTTCATAAAAGTGAGTTTCATATCAATGAATCATAAGAAAAAAATGTATAACCTGTTTCATTTAAATATATTACTCTATCTTGAACTTTGAACCATTAATTTGTGTATAATTCTACAGCTTCGGGCACTTGTCATTTAGAAAATATTGCTTGTTTTGTTTATTAACATGACACACTGTTAGTTGATTTTCTTGGAGTAACGATCTCATTTTGTTCAAGTATGCGAAAATATTTACCAATTACCCAAACTTAAATCCATCACTTATCAAGTTGCTCTGTTAAAAAATGGTGCTTCATCAAAAAGCTCAACAAAGGCTAATGAGCAAAGGAAAGTGAAATAGATTCTAAGGGTAAATGGGGACTAGCAGAAGATAGGTGACCAGGAAGGGGATAAAGATTAAATACTGCTGTAACACACTATTACAACTATGAAATTTGTTGAGGACATTATCTCTTAGAGGAAGGATGCAGTGAGTGTGAGTGATGGCGTGAAATCAAATGAAATGTATCTTTCATGTGTGTGGAAATACTTCTGTTAGTCACATCAGGAAAAAGAAATAAGCATCAGAGCCAATTCATCTATGTAGTGAAATAGTGAGAAGATTATGAGTAAGATTAGATAAATTTAGGAATCTCTAAATCCATGTTGGAAAATAAATGATTAAATTAGATTGCATAAGGAACATGATATTTGAATAGTCTTAAATGAACCCACCTACACATACACACTTGCTAATTTCTAATGATCAAAATCACTTTAAAATGAAGAAACTGGATGGTAAACACCTGTAATCTCAGCTCTCAGAGGATTGTCAGTTCAAGACAAGCCTGGACGATGTAGTGAGTTCAAGGTTAGTCAGAGCAACAGACAGGGACAACTTATGTATACAACCAATCTAACTTGGATCCCCAAAAAGATATATTGAAGGGTCCAGGACACTATTTGGCCACATCCCTATCAGCAAAGCATAACCTAAATTTAATCACAAGATTCATTCAGGGTAATTCTAGGATTCAAGCCTAGAATCTTGAATTCTAGCCTAAAATCTTGAAGCTATCAGAAAAACTAAGAAAAGGCTGAGAAACAATTCCTTCTGAAACACGGTAACTAAGTGGACAAACTACTCTTTAAAGAATAGGTGGATACTAGCAGTGTAATGTTCATCTCAAGGTCAGTTTAGCTTTATTAGGGTCTTAAATGACAAGGTATTTTTCTCCCTGTAGGAAACAGGCAGTTACTAAAATGGGTGGGATCTTAAAGAATCAAGAGTACAACCTGCTTTACAATAATCCAGAGGGCAAATGACTGTACTGTGTTTGCAATGTTTCTGTGAGTTTAAGATTATTGTTTTTGTTGTTACTGTTGATGGTGGTGATAGTTGTGGTCACTGGAGTTGAATTCTGTGCCTGGGCGCTGTCCCTGAGCTCTTCAGCTCCAGGCTAGGGCTCTACCACTTTGAGCCACAATGCTGCTTCCAGTGGTTAATTGGAAATAAGAGACTCATGGACTTTCCTGCCTGGGTTGGCTTTGAACCGAGATCCTCAGATCTCAGCCTCCTGAGTAGCTAGGATTACTGGCGTAATCTACCAGTGGCCAATAAGGGTATTATTATTGTTGTTACTTGTGTACCAATCCTGGGACTTGAACTCAGAGCCTGAGTTCAAAGCCTATTGTCCTTAGGCTTTTTGCTCAATGTTAACATTCTACCACAGCTCCATTTCAGTTATTTTTGGTGGTTAATTGTAGATAAGAATCTAACAAACTTTCCTGCCTAGGCTGGCTTTGAATCACAATCCTTAGATGTCAGCCTCTTGAGTATTTAGGATTACAGCTTTGAGCCACTAGTGCCCAACTATTAGAAAGAGAGAAAATGGTCAAGAAGCATTACATACAAAAATAAATTTGTTAAAATGAAATATCCTAGTACATCTAACTGATGTAAAATAAATAAACAGTGAAAAACTATGCACCAGGAGCTTACACCTATAATCCTAGCTACTCACAAGGCTGAAATCTAAAGGATTATGAATCAAGGCTACCCTAAGTAGAAAGTCTATGAGACTATGTCTCCACAATGACTACTGAAAAGCATGGCTGAAAGCATGGAACAAGTAGTAAAATCAACAGCAAACAAGCAAAGTAAACCTGAGGCCCTGAGTTCAAACTCTAGTAATACTCCCAAGCAAAAAAAAGTATGATGATACTAATTCCATGTGTTGCATATACATAAGCCCTGATACAGTTGAAAGCTTTCCTAGTTTGCTTATGGTGGTTGAATAGAGTTTAGATTATAATTTTTAAAAAGTGTTGCAAATAGCCTCAAAGAAAATAAAGTACCTAGGAATTACCTTAACTAAGAATGTAAAGGACCTTTTTGATGAAAACTTTAAAACCCTGAAAAAGGAAATTAAAGCAGAACTGAGGAAATGGAAAAACTTCCCATGTTCCTGGATTGGAAGAATCAATAGCGTGAAAATGACAATCTTGCCAAGGGCTATCTACAAATTCAACACAATACCCATCAATATCCCAATGTCATTCTTTAAAGAAATAGAAGAGGCAATCCAAAATTTCATATGGAATAATAAAAGACCCTGAATAGCAAAAACACTTCTTAGCAGAAAGAACAGCGCAGGAAGAATTTCAATACCAAACTTTAGACTCTATTACAGAGCTATAATTATCAAAACAGCTTGGTACTGGCACAAGAACAGGCCTGAAGACCAATGGGATAGAACTGAGGACCCAGATATTGAACCACAGACCTATGGCCACCTAATCTTTGACAAGGGAGCCAAAAAAATAGAATGGAAGAAAGATAGCCTCTTCAACAAGTTGTGCTGGCAGAACTGGTTAAGCATATGCAGAAAACTAAAGTTGGATCCTTCTTTGTCACCTTGCACTAGAATTAACTCCAAATGGATCAAAGACCTGGAGGTAAAAGCCGACACTCTGAAAACTTTACAAGAAGGAATAGGAGATACACTAGACCTCCTTGGCACAGGTCAAAACTTGCTTAATAAGGACCAAGAATCACAACAAATCAGAGAAAGGCTGCATAAGTGGGACTGCATTAAACTGCAGAGCTTTTGTATGGCAAAGGACATAGCTAGTAAACTAATTAGGAAGCCTACAGAGTGGGAGAAGATCTTCACCAACCATACAACAGACAAGGGCCTCATATCTAAAATATATCAACAGCTCCAAAAATGGAATCATTCCAAAACTAATCTCCAAAGTAACAACCATCCCATTAAAAGATGGGCCAAAGACTTAAAGAGAGTCTTCTCTGAAGAAGAAACAAAAATGGCCTATAGACACATGAAGAAATGCTCAACATCTCTGGTCATAAAAAAAAAATGCAAATCAAAATAACTAACATTCCACCTCACTCCAGTTAGAATGACCAGGATCAAGAAATCTAATAACAACAGATGCTGGAGGGGATGTGGCCAGGAGGGATCACTACTACACTGTTGGTGGGAGTGCAAACTCCTTCAACCACTATGGAAAGCAGTGTGGCAGTTCCTCAAAAGACTAAACATAGAGCTCCCCTATGACCCAGAAATTCCACTACTTGGCATTTACCCAATCATCCAGAAACAAAGTCATACTAAATCCAGCAGCACAACAATGTTCATTACATCACTATTTACCATAGCAAAGATATGGAACCAACCTAGATGTCCCTCAGCTGATGAGTGGATCAACAAGATGTGGTATTTATACACAATGGAATTCTATGCTGCTGTCAGAAAGAATGACATTGCCCCATTTGTTAGGAAATGGAAAGACTTAGAAAAAATCATATTAAGTGAAGTAAACTAGACTCAAAGGAACTTAGGCTCAATGGTTTCCCTCATTTGTCATAATCAGTAGAAACCTTGGGCTCTCATAGCAGAGATTTGCAATAGAGCAAACCCTTGATACATAAGGCCATATAGTATGACACTAAATGAAAGGATCTCTAGGATATAGAAACAAAAGCCATATAATGAGTAATTGTTGTCTTTAATGTACTATGTTATCTCTCATCTCTTTTGCTGTCCCTTGGTTATCTCATATTGTTACAGTATCTTACTTTGTTACCTGATATATCAGATATATTTGTATTTGGTTATTTGAAATTGGATAGGGAACAGGGGAAAACAAGAGGAGTGGGGGTGTGGGGGAGGGAAATGGGGACCAAGACATGTGAAAGGGTATCAATGTATGTGAATTAATGCACCTTCTATCTGGCAAATATCATGTAACCCTTCTATTAATTACAATAAAAAATATATGAAAAAATAGAACAGTAAACAATTTCCAAAGACCCTTTGCCTCTGAATACACAATAATTAGGGAACTCAGGTCTGGGTAGACTTTGGTAGTTCCTAAGGCACTGAGTGCACTCAACCACTTCAGCAGGAACCTGAAGTTTTCAATGGAGGGATTGTAACTCTTCCGTCCCACTCCACCTCCGTCTCCTGTAGTAATGGATATCTTTTCCTGATGACAATGTTTTACAACATCTTCCCATATTAAAGAAATATCTCTCCATTTACCAACATATTCAAACCATTAAAAATCTGGTTATAAAAATTAGGTTTCATACATAATCCTTTAAGAAAAAAATAACTTTAGTTGCTAGATTTCCACTAAACCATTAGATACAAATTATGTTTTCGACATATTCTTCTAAGAAAGAATATTTAAGAGATAATGTATTTGTATTTTGTTATTTGTTAGATTTCCACCAAACCATTAGAGTCAAATTAGGTTTCATACACATAGCTTTAAGAAAAAAGAAGTTTTAAAAATTGTCATTGTTAGATTATCTTAGAATACATTTGTCTCAAACAGAGTGATTATTACCAAAGATAGCAAAACATTATTAAAATACTCCATTCATTAAGTATAAATTCTGTTTTCAGTCAAGTATCAAACTGGAACCAAGAAGGGGCCACAGGTAGCTTCAGGAGCCATCTCTCATCTTATGGGACAGTAACACCACTGTCCCACAATTCATTGGCACCCAACTATTCTGGTAAGAAGATAATACAGAATAGTCTTAATTATCAAATGTACATTTGGAGAAAGACATTGGTCTGAAACAAATTATCCACAGAATTCAGGCAAAAGATGACAGAATTGTACAGCACATGTCCAACTCCTAAACATGCTTATTAAGCTAATGGTTCAGGTTACTCCATAATAGAAAGAGCAAAAGAAATAGTGCTCCCACCCTCACCAGAATACATACACACACATACACACACACACACACACACACACACACACACACACACACAACAAAAGAGAGAGAGAATAAGTTTAAATTAATATCATATTCCATTCTTCAAAATCTGTTAAGAGACCAAGGAACATGTATGAAAGAGACATGATATCGCCGTGGTGATGGGTTGGTATTTAGGTAGTAGTGGAGTTTTGAACGTACATCCTTTAGTTTGCTAAGCAAGGCACGTAGGTCATCATCCCAACTCTTTTTTTCCACTTTATTTGTCAGGTACAGTCTTTCTTACACATAGGGCCAGCCTCAGACTATAATTCTCCCACCTATAGCCTTTTGTGTGACTGGGTTTGTCTCAAACTGTGATCTCTGCCTCCTGAGTAGCTGAGAGGATAGGCCGCATAGGCTATCTAGTCAGTCAGGACAAAGAATTGATGTACCAAGCATGTATTTAAATGAGACCAGTAACTTTTTTAAAATTTTCACCACTGGATGAGAAGTTGACCCATACAGGATTGTTTCATGATTTGTTGTCAAAACACATGACGAAGGAAGGCAACCATTCATCACGTTTATGAGCAGCTCTCTTTAGTCCATATTATATAGTCTGTTAATGCCATAATTTGATATTATCTAGTACATTATTAGACAGTTCATCATCCACACTACCAAGTGAATATGATGTAGGGTACAAATTATTAATATACAAATTATTAATACACAAAGAGCAGCTTAGATCGTGAGAAATTCCTCCCCAAACTTGTATGGATTCTCTCAGCACTGTGGAACAGACACACAAAACAGCTTTCCTCCGCATCCCTGAAACTATCCTATCCTCAATCACACCCAAACTATCACACAATGACAATAAGCAATGTAATTGTAGCAGAAATCCACTTACAAACGAAGTACCTACAAGACTCAAACCATGAAGAATCAATCCACTCTTTTAGCAAAAGATATCCTAGTCTGGAAATTATATCAAATCATTCTGGCAATGAAGTTAAGCTTTTTCCAGACACTGTGGAGAGGTGTGGTGGAGTGAGTCTTCAAGGGAGAGATTTTTAGTATGCCCTGGATTTCCTGAAGTCAGCTACGTGTTGACAAAAGTTGTGGAAGATGAATTTCATGGGTTTTAGGAACACTTAAATAATGTTGACCACCTGAATGTCTCATGAGGGCAAATTTGGGACAGACGAACTAGCTTGGTTTAATTAAAAGACATCTGGTTTGCTTTGTGACGCAGAGAGTAAAGCGGCATCCATCAAATACAGTTCTAGGGAAGAACAGTTATTAGAGCTTTATGTGTTTTCTTTGCTGTCTTTCCACGGCCATTTCTGCAGCAGCTCTCAGACAACCACAGTTAGTGGAAAGAGGCTCTCACTTTGCGGCCCTTCAGGGGTTGGGGTGGACGGTGATTGCTCAACAGAAAGGCGGCTGCTTCACCCTCCCTGCTGCACTGAAGGCTGCGGAATTTGGCCAGCTGTCAAAGAAAAGAGCAGAGATTGTGTCAGTAAAGAAAGCTGTGCCAGGGCTAACGGATTACACAGAAACTCATAGAACCCTGTTCTTCTATCAGAAACAGGGCCATGTATGTTTCCCTCAGTTATGGCTCATGTGCCATAAAGGGTTAAGTGCCTGTTAAATTCTCTTCAGTATGCAAGTTCTGTGGTTTCCAATTCAGTATCAAAACATTCTTGACTTGAAGATCAAAGCTATAAACAGGGAACAGCGCTTAGAGTGCTGTCCAAAGAGCGGATGTCTACAAATCAGAGAATACGCACACACATACCAGTCAATTCTTCTGAAAGTTGGCCATGGCTTCCTGTTTCTGCACCAGTTTCACCTCATCTGTTTAGAACTGGATCTGACTTTGGGTCTTTCTCTGAACAGCCTGCTTGTTTGGGTAAGATTCCTTAAATCTGTTAGATCAAATCTTCCCCTCTCTCTGGCCTTCCCTGTCATTTGACTCAGCTAGGTACACCCTATCTATCTCAGCTCAGGAGTTTAACTAAGGCTCAGATTTCTTTCTTTTGGTTCCTTGTCCTTAACAGGCCCATCTCACCCTTCCTGTAGACACAGGCTCCTTCTGGCAGAAAACTGCCTCTCTGTCATCATGGCTGACTCAGCATCTTCAAGTTCCTGGCAGCCTTGAGGCTGAGGGAGGTGTGACCACCAGGGCTGGTTTCCTTGGCTGTAATGCTGAAATAGCTAACTTCCTTGTATGGCAAGTCCAGTAAAAATGAAAGATTCCCCAGGAGAAGAACAGAAAGGCACAAAGCCTATGTGTACCTGATCATACAAAATAAGATTTATGGAAATGAACTCCAGGAAACGAAAACAAGAGGTTTTTTTCACTGTGTTGTTGCTTTTGTTTTCTTTTCTTTTTGTTCTGTGTGTTCATTGATAGCTTTGGGAGTATAAGCAGAGGCATAGAAATGGAGGGGCAAAGGGTGAGACAAATGCAACAGTGGTGCTCACTAGACATTACTTGAAAATGAACTATTCAACTTATGGGAAGGATGAGAGGGAAAACGGAGAGAGTGAGGGAAGGGGTGACATTGTCCAGAAAAAAATGTACTCACTATGTGACTTATGGAACTGTTAACCCCTCTGTATCTCACCTTTATAATAACAATAAAAAATTAAAGCCAGGCACCAGTGGCTCATGCCTGAAATCCTTGCTACTAAGGAGGGTGAGATATGAATCATCTCCAAATAACCACCAGAACACTGGAAGTGTCACTTTGGATCAAAGTAGTAGAGTGCTAGCTTTGAGTGAAAGAGTTCAGTGACAGCACCTAGGCCCTCAGTTCAAGCCCCATGACTGACAAAAATATAATTTTTATAGGAGATATTCTTCTCAAAAGGTTCTGTAAGCAATTTTATGTCACACTTGTGCTCAGTCATCTTTAACAGCATTCTAGAGCCTACCCAAGTTGAAGAATGACAAATATAAATATAATCTCTCGTCCACAACAGGGGTTCAAGCATTGTTGTAAATGTTGTCTGTTATATTATTTAATTCTCCAAAAAAGCCTATCAGTCATATGCTTTTTTCCCACTTTACAGATGGGGGATAGCTGGGAAGTTTCAACGAATAAGTTGTCTGGCAAAAAAGCCATAAACTACTCTAAAATTACATTTAGACTTTTCTCTTGTCCCATGTTCCCCATCTTTTATTCACTTGTTATTACAGAAACATCCCAACACACACAAAATTTGAAAAAGAAGCATCATAAGTCACCAGCAAGGCACCACCCAGTTCTAGTCTCAACACACGCCCAGTTCTCCCATCCATACTCTGCCCACCCATTCTCTCCTCACCTTCTTGTCTGCCCAGACCAGATTATGCTGAAACACATCTGGAACACCATGTCATTGCAGTGTAAGCATTTCCAAATATCTCTTAATTGGCACCCTAACAAAACTTGTCATCATAGACACAACCCTGCTCCCACTCACCTTCCTACATCTACCTGCTGCTTTCACACAAAATCCCACAGTGAAGCAGTTTCATGAAAGGTAATTTCAGAACATCTGAAAGAAAAAACTGGGCTGACTGGATCACACCCCAGACATCTGAATGAGTATTTTTAATGAGGCACACTAAACTTTGAGATTCACTGCTAAAGTCAGTTCAGTTCTTCCATTATTTTTTCTTATTTATGCCATTTCTTCTTGAAAGCTCACCTTTACTTAGCTATAAGCAATCAATTGCTCCCTTTTAACCTCTCATCTTTTTTTTTTCTTCTTGCAGTACTGGGCATTGAACCCACAGCTTGCGTATGCTCTGCAAGCATTCTATCATAGATCTATACCCCCAATCCTTTTCATCTTTTAAACCCAATGCAAATTTTTCATAAAGTCTTTCCAGATTTGTTCATTGGACATTAGTCTTTAATCATCTGAAGTTCCACTACCCTACATGTTTCTCCTCATGGCATCAAACAGACTACTGTGTTACTTTTCATGCATTTATCTCCTTTATTCCAAGCTCTCCGGGATGGGGCTACATTTTTATAGAATATTTCTTGCACTTGTAAATTATTAGAAAACACATGGTAAACAATGCTACTATAGACTCATATGCAATAGTATACATAGACTACAATTTAGAATGTTAATTTCAAAGTAATGTATACTTTTATAAAGTCAGAATTAATATTGAAGTGAGTAAATTCTAACTACGGAAGCAAAGAAAAATATCCTCAGATCATTTAATGTGAATTACAATATACAAGTTTTACTATTATAAAGGACATTCAAGAGCTGGGAGTTTGGCCTAGTGGTAGAGTGCTTGCCTAGCATGCACGAAGACCTGGGTTCGATTCCTTGGTACCACATACATAGAAAAGGCTGCAAGTGGTACTATAGCTCAAGTGGTAGAGCTCTAGCCTTGAGAAATCCCAAGGACAGTGTTCAGGACCTGAGTTCAAGCCCCAGAACTGGCAAAAAATAGACAAAGAAAACAACTGTAACCTCAGACATTACACAAAAAAAGCAACTCATTCAGGTACTGGGGAGTAAGCAGAATCAGAAGACTCTGGCAGGAAGTTCAGGCTTGCTTTAAAGAAGAAAAATGAGAACTTTAGAAGTGAAGTCTTATAATCTCTCTGTATATCACCTTTGTAATAACGAAAATAAAAATAAAAGTACAGTCCTGTTTCTCCAACTTTTAGCCTGGCAGTGAGTACAATGGTATGCAGATTACTCAGCTGGCTGTACAGGGTACCTGTTGCAGGGAAAGAGCCAAATAGAGGCTCCTCAAACTCTACCCACATCTCTGACTGACCCAGTGACTACATATGCAGAGAACAGACTCCAAAAAACCAGCTGAAGTGAGACCAGAGCTATGACACAAGACAGAATTTTTCACCTTTAGCCCACTCAGAAAATTACCTGCTAACACCAAAGAACTATACTGATTAGAGAAAAATAACAAAATCCAGAGTCTCTAAATCCCAAAGGCTCATATATTAAAGGCCTGGCCATCAGTGCTGCCATATTCACAGGTGGGGTTTGGGGAAGTGATCAGATCAATAGAGCTCTGACTTTATCAATGGATTGATCTACTAATGGGTTTATAATTTGATTAACTATAGGGAAGTGATAAAACTTGGGCAGTGAGAGCTAGTGGAAGACCTAGAAGGCCTTGGAGGAATGCACTTGGGTCTCTATTTTGCCCCCATCTCCTTCTTCCACTCTTTCTACATCCCAGCTTTTGGAAGGCAACTAGTTCTGTTCCACAACACCCTTTCTATCATGATGAGTTTGTGAGACAAACCAGAATTTTGTCACAGAGACAGAAATCTGACCAACACAATGTATGCAAGATTAAGGGAATAGCTCATATGGTTGAACACTACTCGCCTGACATCTACTGGCCCTGAGTTTAATCCTACCAATGGGTTAATTTTAAAAATCAAAGACTTTTGTTCTTCAAAAGACACAGTAACAAAAATAAAAACAAACCATACACTGGAAGACAACTTTTACTAAACAAATTTTTTTTCTGGTTTTTCTTTTTTTCTTTCTTTTTCTTTTTTGCCAGTCGTGGGCTTGAGCTCAGGGCCTGAGCACTGTCCTTGGACTTTCTCAAGGTTAGAGCTCTACCACTTGAGCCTCAGCACCACTTCCAGCTTTTTTCTATGCATGTGGTACCAAGGAATCGAACCCGGGTCTTTGTGCATGCTAGGCAAGTACTCTACCACTAGGCCAAACTCCCAGCCCTGCTAAACAAATTTTTTAAAAAATTCTTACCTGGACACAATTTTAAGATGAACAAACATATGAAAAGATGTTTTGAAAAAATTATATATATATATATATTCGTTGTTATTGTTGGTTGTGGGACTTGAACTCTGGGCCTGGGCACTGTCCCTGAGCTCTTCAGCTCAAGGCTACTGCTGTATCCCTTGAGCCATGGCGCCACTTCCAGTTTTCTGGTGGTTAATTGTAGATAAGAGTCTTAGGGACTTTAGTACCTGGGCTAGCTTTGAACTGCGATCCTCAGATCTCAGCCTCCTGAGTAGCTAGGATTACAGGTGTGAGCCACTGCACCCAGCAAAATTATATATATTTATATACAAGGTCAATATGCATTATAAAGAAATGTTCAGCAATCTATCAGACAAATGCACACTGTCATACTACAATAGCTAAACTAGAAAAAGTGACATTGACAAGGGCTAAAAGGGATATGGAGGCACTGGAAATCTTACTAATGAAATGTAAGCCACTTCAGAAAACAATATACAATTGCTTGTGAAATTAAACATGCATGACCTGGTAATTCCAGTCCTAGGTATTAGTCTAAGACACAAGTATGTCCACACTGCTGTCTATGCAAAATATTCCTAATATCCATGTATGAATCACTACTACTCATAACAGCCCCAAACTCTAAACCTCCCAAAGAACCATCATTGCTGAGTAGATTTCCAAATGTGTTTATCCACAGCCTAGAATCTAAGTCAGTAAGGAAAATGAATGAAATGAGTGGTTTAGAAACATTATGCTATGTGAAAGAAGTCAAAAGCAAAAACCTATTAACTGTATGATTCATTTAATTGAAACTCTACAAAAGGCAAAATTGTAATGATAGTGTGTTGGTGATTGCCTAGGGCTATGAGAGAAAAGAGTGAAATTAAAAAATGCATGGAAAACACTGTGGTCTGGAAAGCTATTCTATACTTTGGCTAGAGGGCAGGGAGTTTGGTCTAGTGGTAGAGTGCTCGCCTAGTATGCATTCTGAAGCCCTGGGTTCAATTCTTCAGTACCACATACACAGAAAAAAACAGAAGTGGTGCTGTGGCTCAAGTGGTAGAGTACTAGCCTTGAGGAAAAGGCCAAGGACAATGTCCAGGTCCTGAGTTCAAGCGCTAGGACAAAATAAATAAATAAATAACCTTTGGCTAGAATAGTTTTGCATGGTGGTCACCAAAATGAGATATCACACACCTAAAACTGAATAGTATGCAAATATTACTATAACAAATACATAAAGGGAATATTTTAAAATAGAGTATTTTGCTCACTAAATAAATTCATTTAGATGATTTACAGTAATCCAAAGAGATCTAGCAATTTCAAATAAATTGACAGATCTATTATTGGATCTACTATTAAATGCATCAGAAAAATAGTTTTATGTGCTGTATAAAGAAAGAATTTTGAGCCCTCATTGAGTGACTCAGAGGGAGAAAAATGAATGTGACTCAAGGAAAAGAAAATGAAACCACAAAAATATGTTCCCTTTAGGTCAAACAGTAAGTTGGCAAGGACTAGCAACAGAAAAACCTAGATGAAATTCCAACATCAACTTGAGGAGACTTGCCATTTTTTTAATTACCTTAATCCTGAGGAGTTCTGCTTAGCTATTTTATTAAATGTTCCTCATAGAATGTATTTCTTAAAATGCTTTTGCTTCATTATTTAACTCTTAAAGCCACTGCATTATAGTCATAGTTTAATAATTTGATTTATTAACCTTCTCAATTAGACTTCAACTCCAAATAAAGCTATTCTCTTACATACTCTGTTGCACTAAAAATAAATAGAGTAATAATACTAATTCAATGAACTTCAAGTAAGATACAATAATGAATGAACAACTCAATAGTAATAATTCCCAAGTTTCAGAGAGTTATTTTAATAAGAGTAACTTTATTCTCTTTTTGTGCATGTGTGGGCCACTTATGAGGCTTGAACTTAGGACTTAAGTTCTAGTGTTCCTGAGCTTTTGTCCTCAAGGCTGGAGCTTTACCACTTTAGTCACAGCTCCACTTCTGGCTTTTTTTTTTCTTTTTTGCGGGGCAGGGGTCGGGGGGGATGTTAATTGCTGAGAGCCTCACAAATTTCCTGCTTGAACTAGCTTCAAACTACCATCCTCAGCCTCCTGAGTAGCTAGGATTATAGGCATGCGCCACGGTGCCCAGTCAGCTATATTCTTTTAAATTAATTAAATCATACATTCTGATATATTTTCTTCCAGATCACTGGTGGATTGAAAACAAGCATCACTAACAACTCAAAAGTTATTCTCTAAGTGAATTTAATGAATAAAGACATTCTTGACATTTGAAGGAAACATGCTCTCCTCACCATTACAATGTTGATGTTATAATTAATACATTATTAAAATGTGAAATCTTGATGAAAGTATAAAAGTAAACCCCCACATAGGGCAGTAGACTTGAGCTGAAAAGCTCAGGGACAGCACCCAGGCAGAGTTCAAGCCCCATGACCCACACACAAAAAAAGTAAACCCCCAGGGCTCAGGAATTTGGCCTAGTAGTAGAGTGCCTTCCTAGCATGCAGGAAGACACAGGTTCGATTCCTAAGTACCACATACATAGAAAAAGCCAGAAATGGTGCTGTGGCTCCAGTGGGAGAGCTCTAGCCTTGAAAAAGCCCATGGACAGTGCTCAGGCCTTCCTTGAGTTCAAGCCCCAGAACTCACAAAAATAAAATAAAATAAGATAAAAATTAGTAAATAAATAAGTAAAAAAGTAAACCCTTTAGCAGAAATATACTCCATTAACAAGGCCACTGGATAAGTAGCAGGTCCTGGTCTTCCTATTGGCCAAACTCTGTGGATTCTATTCAGACTTTCATTAAATGTTTAGATGATTATGCAGCAAGGTATTGTTTTCCTGTTATCCTAAAGACAAGGTTAGTGAGAAGAAACGCTCAACAGAAAATTGGATGTGTTCACCCCAAGGGCAAATGTTGCCTGAAAAGACCTTGGAAATGGGGATCCCATCCTATAGTGACAGGAGTGAGTGGACAATAAGCAGCTAGGTAACTAGAAAGAGTATCTTATTAACCACAAAAATAACTAGTCAACACACCTGCCGATTCATTGCAATAGCTAATACTTATTATCTATTTATTTACTTTAGTAAAGGAGACAGAATTTTATTTACTTCTATTTTTTGTTATTTTTTCCACAGGGCAGTTGTGACTTTGGTTGCAGAAATGTTGTCCTCTAGGCAGCTGGAAATACCCAACTAGAACTCACCTAAGAGGTCAGCTCTAGAGGACAGGATGAGTATGGAGGTGGTAAGTACTTGAGAGGGTAAGAATAGTCCAAGGTGAACATTTTAAGGCACAACAGAAAAGAAAAATGGCAGAAAGGTAAAACAGGGTATGGGGATTAGGTGTAGCAAGAATGGGGAGGGTGAATGGAAAGAATGAAGAAGAGTCACTATGGTCAGAATAAGTTATTCATAGATAGCATATATGAAAATAGAATAAAGAGCTGGGCACTGGTGTCTCACATCTGTAATCCTAACTAGTAAAGTAGCTGAGATGTAGTATAAGACTAGCCAGGGCAAAAAGGTTTGCTAGATTTCATTTCCAAAATAACTAGTAGAAAGTAGAGGTGGAAGTGCCTGGGAGAAGTGGACATACCTGTTGAGAGCTGATGTTTATTGGTTGTTTTAGCACAATCCAGGTGACACTTTCAAGAAGAGGTGGAACAGTCAGAGAACCAGGGTATGTCCAGTAGTCCCAGGAGGATGGGAGTAAAGACAATGGGTCAAAATTTGTGAATCGAGTTTGCTTCCCCTGGATAAACGAAGAGAATTCCACAGATTACAATGATGACTTACACTGACAAAAATTCATCTACTAAGTACTTTGAAATTATTTAATATTTTTCTTTTAGTATTTTAAAAACAATTAGCTAAGTTGGGTCCCAGGGCCCAGGCTTGTAATCTTAACTACTTGGAAGGGTAAGCACAAGAGGACCGCTGTTCAAGGCTAGTTTAGGGTACAGTGTCTGTCATCTCAAACCAGGAGAGAACCTGAAAACAAAAGGATAGGAGTTCCAGGACAGCCCAGAAGCAGGGTCTGCAAGACTCCATTGACGCACTTGTGGTCTCAGAAATGACACGCCACCTAAAGTAGATAGATTGCAGCTCCCTAGTGTACTAAGGCAGGAACAAGACCCTACTCCCAAAACTAATCCCTGAAAAACCCAGCCAGAGGCATGGATTTGATTGGTAGGAAGCCCAACTCAATCTCCATAATGAATCTCCAAGGAAGAAAGAAAACGCATCTTCTAGCCAGGTGCCAATAGCTCAAACCTTTCACCCTAGTTAGAAAGCTGAGATGTGAGGATCGTGGTTCAAAGCCATCCTGAGAAGGATACTGGAAGACTCTTGTCTCCACTAGGAAAAAAAAAAGTGTAACTGTGGCTTGAGGAGAAGAGTGCTAGCCCTGCAAAAGAAGCTTAGGAACAGCACTCAGAACCTGAGTTCAAGATCTAAGACTGCCCCCCACCCCAAAAGGAAGAAGAATTACATGACCTTTGCCTTCATCTAAAAAAAAAGTTAAATAAAGGAGATGGGAGTTTGGCCTAGTGGTAGAGTGCTTGCCTACCATGCACCAAGACCTGGGTTCAATTCCTTGGTACCACATACATAGAAAAAAGTCAGAAGTGGTGCTGTGGCTCAAGTGGCAGAGCTCTGGTCTTGAGAAACCAAGGACAGTGCTCAGGTCCTGAGCCCAAGCCCAGGACTGGCAAAAAAAAAAAGTTAAATAAAGTAGCACAGATTTAGCACATAGATTTATTTAAAAAGTTCAAGAGAGCAAAGTTTAGTTGCAGTCCCCTGTAATCTCAGCCCTTAGTAGATAGAGGCAGAACCATCTTGAGTTTAAGGTCAATCTAGGTTAGAACCCAACCGAATTTTTTTCAAGAAAAAAAGATAAGATTTATTTTTAATATGAATAAGTTGTCTTTAAGTCTTTAAATATATTGCAGTTAAAGGCTTATTCTGTTTTTTGGGGTTTTTTAAACAAACAAAATTTTAAAAGCCTTTTTATTTCCTCACCATTATCATTTTACAATAAAAATATCACCTTGTGAACACACAAAAAACCCTACAGAAGATAATTCTGCTGCACATAAAATACAGAATTGTTATTATATATCTACATGCATATATATAGACATGATTCTTCATTCTTAAAAACTATTTCTGTAAAACTATATAACAGAAAACAATTTTACATGAATACATTTATTAGTAACTATCAAGATGTTACCAGATCCTTCATAATTTTCAAAAGGTAAGTTACTTCTCTTTTTTTGTTGAAATATGCTGCCAACATTCTTCAAAGCAAGAAGTACTTGTTATACCAATAGTCTTTACTAGAGATGTTAGGAGAAAAGCAAGGTACTAGAATCAGCAAATAGAAGTTCATATTACCTTTTCTTTAATGGAATCCAAAATGTCAGTAATCTTTTGTAGCTGGGGATTATGTTCACCGATCTAAAAACATAAAATTTCCCAAGAAATGGTTATGGCAGCAAAGTCAGTCCATATCACTCCATTTCACTCACTATTTTGACATTGTTGTGTTCAAAACCTAAGCCAGCACAAAACACGTGTTGATCTAGAACAAAGCTTCTTTTATAGCTGAGAGGCTTGATCATTCCAGAGAAATAGGGACAAGTTGACAGGATAGGATTTCTGGTTGCAAAATGTGCAGTGACAGTTTCTTATTTATGTCTTCTGAATGTTTTACTTAAGACAAACCTTCCTTAGGAAATTCTAACAAAATTCCTTTACTATGAAACTACATGCAACATGCAAAAGTATCACACATGGCAAGTCCATATATTCCAGGGTGTATCCAGCCTCATGAGTATTTCTTTTTTAATTTATTTTAATTTTTTGCCAGTTCTAAGGCTTGAATTCAGGGCCTGAGCACTGTTCTTAGGCTGTCTCCAGACTAGAGCTCTACCACTTGAGCCACAACACTATTTCCGGTTTTTTCTGTGTATGTGGTACTGAGAATCAAACCTGGCTATTCGTGCATGCTAGGCAAGCCTTCTACCACTAGGCTAACCTGTTAGCCCTCAGGAGTGTTTTGACATCTATTATTGGTTTTAAACTCCTATGAACTAATTTGTAGTCCCCTGATCAAGTTGCTATTACATAGATGTAGTAGTCAACTTATCCATGGTCTACCCTGCCTCGGCCCTAACTCCCTCCCCCAGCCTCAGATCTATAAGTTACAACATCACACAGAAAGAATGGAACATGGCAAGAAAAAGGCACACCCTACAAGAATGTGGTAGCAGTAGGAGTTGAGAGAACCAACCTGTTCCCAGGAGTGACAACAGAACTTCTCTGTGCACTCATGAACATCAGAGGAAAAAAACACTTTATTTCCCAATTCCCTCCATGCCTCCATGAATGGCATCACCTGGAATAACAGGGATTTCTTTTCCTTCATACTTCAATAGACTTCACTGAGAATTCTCAGCCCCACCTCTTGTTCTGATGTTTATCTGAACATCCTGGGGATCAAGAGCTTGCTTGACCCACAAATGTGCAGTTCCCAGTATAGGGGGGATTTAACACCAGAGGGGATACCCTAAACCAATGTGGTTTTTAAAAAAAAATTGGTCAGGGGCGGGGAGTTTGGCCTAGTGGCAGAGTGCTTGCCTAGCATGCATGAAGACCCAGGTTCAATTCCTCAGTACCCCATATACATAGAAAAAAGCCAGAAGTGGTGCTGAGGCTCAAGTGGTAGAGCTCTAGCCTTGAGAAAGTCCAAGGACAGTGCTCAGGCCCTGAGCTCAAGCCCAGGACTAGTAAAATTAAAAAAAAAAAAAATTGGTCAGTATGATAGAGAAGACATGCCATTGTGTTCAAACAAATGCTTCAGGTTTCATGAGCCAGGTGCTAGTGACACGTGCCTATATGGCTAGATACTTAGAAGGCTGAAATCTGAGGATCACTGTTCAAAACTAACCTGGGCTATAAAGTCCATGAGACTCTTATCTCCAATTAAGTACCAAAAAGAAAAAAGACAAAAGTAGAGCTATGGCTTAAGTGGTAGAACGGCCAGCCTTGAGCAAAAAAACTAAGGGACACTGCTAAGACCCTGAGATCAAGCCCCAGCACTGGCACAAAAAAAATATCAAAGAATAAAAGAAGAATCATAACTTTGAGCTCTTTGCTGAACTGTATATCTGAATATATATATCAGGAATCAAAGGGGGCTAGAATTAGTGTTTCCTTCTCAGGATTTCAGTTTTATTTTTTTTTCTGCTGCTAATCTAGTAATGGATGCTGCTGCTGCTGAAATTTGCATAAAAATTGCCAGTGGACAACTAGAAGAACCATAAGACTATCGTCTAAGTTCATGTATAACATCTTTAACATTTCAAAGGTAAGTGTCAAAACCTAGAACTAGTTTATTATTTCAAAAACTCAAAGAATATGTTCTTGATTACTGAAACACTTTGTTTAATATAGCTGATCATTTAACAATAACTCAGTGGATTCGTACCTTTAAAAACACTCCCAGGACAGCTAGTCCATCTGGTTCATGAGCAGCCTCTACAAAGCTGGGGTATTTGTCTGAATTCCAATGGACAACATGAAGCTTAAAACAAAGAGGGACATAATACAGTTCAAATATTTGTTTCAGACTCCTGTAAAACATAAATGCAAATATAACATGGCTATCGATGTTTGATGCTGTACATTTATATGCATAATATACTCTTCATGAAGAGCACAGCCCTACTTTATTCAGAACTAAAGGTCTAACAGGAAAGGTCATGGTCAATTATTTAGCTTATAGTATTCCATTTAAAAGACTATTTACAACAGCATTCTACTCAGCTTCAGCCCCACCCAACACCTACCACTGGTCTCCAGTGACTGATGTGGGGGTACCTATGGACCTTCCACTAAGGAAATGGAATGGAACAGTCTTAGATCCTTTCCCAGCTGCTCACTGAGTGCTTAGAGGAAGCTGAGCTGCACAGGTTGGAGAAGTCCATTTCCTACACAGGCGGTCTCAAGGACCATTCTATTACTAAGAACAGCAAGATGATCTTGAAATTGTCCAGTCTGATGTTTTTGACATGTTTGTGTGTTTGTCTGTTGAGATGAGATTTCATTATCTGGTTCAGGCTGGTCTGAGACTCACTATGTAACCCATATTGTTCTCAGACTCATGCAGCCTCTTAAGTATGGGGATTCTGCGTGTGTGCCACAATGCTTGGCTCATTTTCATACTTAATGGCTTGAAGAAGCAAAAGTTCCCTTATGAGAAGCTATTTAAGAAGTATGCATGCTTTGTATTATTAAATCACTTTCATAGACAAATAATGTCATGTTCTGATGTAAGTATAGAATGTTAAATAATTATACCACGCTAACTGACATATTCATCAACTCATTTGCTTGTGTGCATGTGTGCGTGAGTGCATGCATGTGTGTGTGGGGGGGCATAGTCCTGGAGCTTAAACTCAGGGCCTGAACACTGTTGCTGAGATTTTGTGCTCAGGACTAGTCCTCTACCACTTGGAGCCACAGTGCCACTTCTGGCTTTTTGATAGTTAATCTGAGGCAAAAGTCTCTTGGACTTTCCTGCCCAGGCTGGCTCCACACAACAATTCTCAGATCTCAGCCTGCTGAGTAGTTGGGATCACAGGCGTGAGCCACCACACCCTAGTCACTTCCTTTTTATGAATGTAATACCTTACATAAATACACTCATTTCTTTTTCTGGGAAAACAGAGCTGTGGGTCTAGGAACCAGGGATGAAAAGAAGAAGCAGCAGATGCTACCAGGTGAGCAGGCAGGTGAGAAGTGAATTTCAAGTGACATGGAACTCTAGACAACAGATTTCTCTTACTTCACAACTCTGCACTCAGGCAAGTGACCCCAAGAAAACCATGATTTCCTATCCTGTAATGCCATGCAGTATCTGAAGCACACACACAAGTGGGAGAAATTTGGAAAGTTGTCAGTCCTGATTAAGAGAGACACAAACTGAGAAGTCAAAGGGCAATATGCCACACCCAAAAAGATTTATCTATGGTCATAAACTCTAAAGAGCAGGCCGCTCTCTCCAAATGCCTGATAGGAGTGACAGCCTACAGAAAGAGGACATTCCTGACCCTGTATGTGACCTTCAGGTCCCAATTTCTTTCCTAATGGTTTACAAAGAAATGAGTGTCTTCACTTGCCTATTTTTATTCCCTCCTTCATATAAAACTTCAAATCTAATAAGCATTGACATGAAGGATTTCTGAAGAGATAGCAACTGTCATTATAAAGAGTCAACTATATAGGTGTGATAGTACATTCACCACACAACTGCAGGAGATGGTTAGATAATCAGACAGAAGATATAAAGGCAGATTGCTGTCCTGCCATCTTGTTCCTCTGTGGTTGTGGGATAGCTGGGGGAGGAAGGAAGCCGTAAACACTGGATGATGAAGCAAGATTCATGTGGTTTGGAGCAGATAAAGGATGTTCCACTACCAAGGAGGGGCTAATAAGAGGGCTCAAGTCAAGTCCAAGGGTACTAGGTCTATCAAAACAACTCACTCAGGAAGAAACCACATCAAAGGGCCACAACAGCCATTAATTAGAAAATGAATGTGAAATGAACTATATTTCTTCTATACATAACCACCCTTCTGCTGGCTGAAAACAACTTGAAATAAGATGGGTAACAACAACAAGGAATTATTGGTTTTGTTGTGGTTGTTGTTATTGTTGTTTTTAAATAATAAATCAGTTCTACTTCTACACAGCTTGCTTGACTGGCAGCCCTGTCTTCCCCAAAGAACTTGATGTTCTTGATACTACTTTTATTAACACCTGTATTTGAATTAGAACACAGAGTAAAAGCACAAGTTTCTTAGACAATAATAACAGCAGCAGTGATTTGAGCTGAATGACAAGATGTTGTAGTCACTGCCAAAAAAATGGAAATATGATTTTCCATATAGGAAAACAATTTCAAATTTATATTGTGCAATGCCAATGTGTTTAAATTCTTTAGTAGTGGCATATACATTGACAAATACTAAGCTTAAACAACCTGCCATAAATGTGGAAATTATTTCCCAATTACTCACATATTTAATGTATTTATATGTGGTATGTTAACTGACATGAAGTAACCAAGTTATAAAGGGAAAAGATTATCTTGGTATAATTTTGAAGGTCCAAGTCCATGATCATTGCTCACTTATTTTTGGCCTTTAGTGAGGCAATGTCATAGCTATATTATTGGGGACAGCAAAATTGTTCACTGTATATCCAGGAAACAATAATGAATAAATGGAAGGACCATTGCCCCACTTTCCCTGTAAGGTCACACCATCAATGACCTAAAGACCTCCCACAAGGAGTCATTTAATAAGGTTCCATCAACTCCTAACACCATCACCTGGAGTACATCCAAAATCCAATGTCCTCAAGATGGATGAATGAGATATATTTCATGAGATCTTTTTAATTGCTTCCTTCCTAATCTTCAAAGTCATTATATTAAGTCCTAAATAAAATTCTTTGGGTGCAGCTTTAAATAGCTTTTCTTTTTTTGTCTATTTTATCAAAAGACAATGAGACCTATGACTCTATAGACATAGTGTTTTATTTCATAAATTGATATGTTTCTATGACATACAAACCCTTAGCCTAATTGTGATTAAGTTCTAAATACTAAGTCCCAGTGATTGTAAATAGAGATTCCCTCCTTGAACACTTTTATGTTAAACTTGTCATTTAAAATATGATGTAAAAAATCAACGTTAATAGATTCTTTAAAAATTAAAATTAAAAAAAGTCATAAACTTAGGTAAAATCTAAACATCTTGGAATCACTTCTAGATACATCTTTTTTCTTTCTTATAAACCTTAAACCCAAATACTTCAAGTGATCTTTGCTTACCACCATCTCTAGACCTGGGTCTCTTCATTAAATTCCAGGTTTGTATCTAATAATGTACTCGGGCCTGAGTCTAGAATGAGTAACAGGTATCTCAAACTTCACATTGTCCAAAACAAGAGTTAATTGTTCTTTGCAGTCCATTCCTCTCTGGACTCACATGTTCTGGATTTCTATGGAAACTTAGAAACTGGTGACCCAAAGCAGTTAACTTTAATCTCAGAAATTACTCTGAAATTCTTTGGAGATTTAAAATAATGTTTAAATAAAGGAGGCAAAGCTTTAGAAAGCAAATATGTAAACTGCTCAGTAGAGGATCTAAACCAAGATACCACATAGATACAGGAATTCCATTTTTTAGGTGTCTTCTTCCAATATAGAACAAACATTTCACATGTACACAGTCTTCCTCTATCTGAAGACAGAGAAGGCCTTATAACCTGAAGCATTTGGCTTCACACAAAACCAATCTAAGTTGACAAAAGGAACATTTTGGATAAAGCCTCCAAGGACAGATTATGTGCTAAAGGAATGAAAATAGAAAAAAGCTCTGTTTTCTGAGATTTTCTGAACATTTAGGCTGCCCAGGAGTGTCTAAAATACCACAGCCCAGTAGCCATGAGAACATGAAGAAGATTCTTGTAATGTACCTGCCTGAGAACTCTCCTGTGTTTGGGCCCATACAACACAGAAACCAAGTTAGTTTTCCCTTGAGTAGTTTCAGTTGAGTCATATAAAAATTCACTTTCATTGCATGCTAAATCTGGGTGTTAACTGTTTTAATCATATGAAAAGTTGAAGCATATTATGCTTTCTCTTTTCACCAGAGGATTTAAAAAGCATATTATGCTTTCTCTTTTCCACCAGAGGATTTAAAAAGTACAATACTATTAATGAATGTAAGTAGAATAAAAAAGAAGCAACTTTTCATTGGCCTTTCAAAGAGACACCACAGATATTAGTAATTTGCCATCCAGAAGACCTGGTTTAAAACACATCACAATACTTCCTAGCTACATAAAAAATACCTTAACCTCTCCAAGTCTCCACTTTGTTCATTTCTAAAAGAAGAACACACATCTTTAGCTCCCAAATTTGGCTTAAGTCTTAGAAGAGCCTCTTTTGAAGTTGAATAAATGCAGCAACCTTACACACACACACACACACACACACACACACACACACACACACACACACACCTCACTGGTGCAGAGTCTAGAAGGGTCCAAACAGTCATCAATGTGTTCCTTAAATCCCACCACTTAGGGACTCTCAACCTGAAGACTTACCTCTGCCGCAAACCTCATTCCGTCCACCACATGCTCTGAGCCATGGTCATCATTGGACCCCCAGTGAAGGTGGAACTGTCGCAGCCTATAGTTTCCGCTGAGGGGACCCCCATGCAGAACTAAACATCAATACAGTTGAAATAGTTAGTGAGAAAAAAAAAAAAAACGCTATCTGTATATGCTACCACAATGCACCTATCCTAGAATGACCCAACATGTCCAAGGAGATTTTCGTCACTAGGTTTACTGACAGGGACATAAGCTTAGGTATATGGGGAGAAGGAAGGATAGATAGGATACAATACAGATTTGGAGTGGAACACCTGAGAAATCACAACAGACACAGCAAGTGGAGGGTATTAGAATTTCTGAGATCAAAAACAGATGTATTCTAGGCTAAATGGAGTGGCGCATGCTATAGGGGAGATTTAGAAAAGGATGATCACTATCTGAGACCAGTGATCTAATCTCTCTGGAAGGGGGAGGGGAGGAGAATGTGTGACCTGATATAAACGAAGTCAAAATGGCTAAGAACATGGCCTAACTGATAAAAAGTTTGCCTAACAAGCACAGGCTCTAATTTCAAATGAAATAATAATTGTCCTACCTTGACAATAAAAGAAAAAGCAATAGTGGGTAAACAGCAAGTTTATTTTAAAAAAAGAAAGAAAGAAAAATTGTCCTTTTTAAATGAAAGCAAGCTAAGTCTCAGAATAATCTGTTACACAAAGAAGTCCAGCCTAAGCTTGGTAGAGTAACACAGATCTCTGGTTTGGCATAATCTGTAATGGAAGACAGAAACTCATCTGCTTTTACTGCCAGTGTAGTCCCAGACAGGCTTTAACTTCCAAGGTTTAGCCTCTACTCTGGAAAAAGGAGAGCATAATAGGACTTCCCAGATGTTGTCAAGAGAAGAGAATTAAAACTGAATGCAAAGCACACAACACATTCCCCATGTCATGTGCTGCTCGCATCTTATTATTGTTACATCCAAAAACTGACTTATCTTGTATGTTGAAATTCTGTATTCCTGGGAAATGTAAATTTTAGGACAAAAGGAACTCTTTGTTAAGAATCTGTCATATCTTAGTGGCTCTCGCCTGTAATCCTAGCTACTCTGGAGGCTGAGATCTGATGATCAAGGGTCAAAGCCAGACCAGGCACAAAAGAACCTCTAGAAAATGGAAATGGGGCTTGGCTGAAGAACTCAAGGACAGTGCCAAGGCCGAGTTCAAGCCCCATGAACCACACACAAAAAAGAATCTGTCATGTTTTGTCACTTTAGCAAGATACATTTCAAGATTGTTCCCTCAATAAATATCCTTCCTAAAAAATGCAAATAGAATCATATTGTAAGCTGACAGAAAAGGTTTTGTTGTTGTTGTTTTTTTAATAGGAACTATGGTTCTAAATAGAGTGTTGTAACTCAAGCCTGTAATCTCAGTCCTCAGGAAGCTAAAGCAGGAGGATTTTGAGACCATGACCAACCTGGAATACATAGTGAAAATTGTCTCCACAGGCAACTAAGCCAGGTGTAAGTGGCCCAAGTTTATATCCTAGCAACTTGGAAAGCTGAGATCTGAATGAACGTGGTTCAAAGCTATCTGAGACCGAAATGTCTATGAGATTCCATCTTCAAAATAACCAACAAAAAAATGGACTGTAAACTTAGCTCAGGTGGAAGACCAATTGAGCAAACAAACCAGCTAAAGTAAGACTAAATTCAAACTTCATACTGGCAAAGAAAAAAACAAAGAAGGAAAGAAGAAAGGGAGAGAGGAAGGGCTTAATTCTGAAACCATCTTCTAATAAATCATTACCAGGCTTGCTTACAGCATGGAAGAGGAAAGAAAGCACTGAGTGGCGAACACACCATAAGCATCACTAAACTTCCCAGAGTCTCTAATATAAATGAATTGCTCTTCTTTTCAGAAATACAATATTTACATTTCTTGATATCATTCAGAAATGATCCACCCTGTATAAGAACATTTTGATGCAGACTTCTTTACAGTAAAGTGATATTTTTCCCAAACACCCTGAAAAAATAAAACAGAACCACTCATAGAAGACTTAGGACTTGCTCTTTTGTTACCATGTTTTGTCTTGTTTTAAAAATAAAAAGAGGGGGGCTGGGAGTTTGGCCGAGTGGTAGAGTGCTTGCCTAGCATGCATGAAGACCTGGGTTCAATTCCTCGGTACCACATACATAGAAAAAAGCCGGAAGTGGTGCTGAGGCTCAAGTGGTAGAGCTCTAGCCTTGAGAAAGTCCAAGGACAGTGCTCAGGCCCTGAGCTCAAGCCCAAGATTGGAAAATAAATAAATAAATAAATAAATAAATGAATGAATGAATAAATAAATAAATAGAGGTTTTTACCAGCAGGATTTATGAGACTTTACGTTTCTGTTCTCTTTATCACCTGGCACAACTGTCAGACGAGATGAACAATGAATATTTGTTGAATACATAAATAAAATATTTTATTTATCTTGGAACAGTTTCGATTATTTGAAATAAATTATCTTAAAGAGAAACATTTTCTAAGTGACACTCCTAGCCTGTACAAATTGCATAACCTATATAGATGAAGGTCTGAATGTCATTCCAAAGGAAAAGACATCAATGGTTCAATTGTCCTTTCTCCTTGGCTATTGAATAATGGAACCTGAGCTACAAGATAGTCATTCCTTTAGCGATAAAAAGCAGATTACAGAGCTTGAGTAATCACTGTGGAATTGACTTTGGGAGAGGATGCAAGCAAGCTGGCTCTGGAGAAAGAAAGTGTTGCCAAAAAAAAAAAAAAAAACCACACTTGTTAGAGAAATATCCAAGGATGGTGATTAATCTTTGGAATGAACCTGCACTTTAAATTCAGATTCACACAGCTCTGCTTAGGTAGATAGCAAAAATTTCTTTACCTATTACATATGTTGACTTCACAAATATAATCTCCAGCCTAGGATGATGGTTAGTAAATGCCTCGTAGAGAAGAAAGTTCTCTCTGTGCTGGGCTTTTGCAAAGAACCACAGGAAGCAAGGGTGAGTCCAAAACCTGATTTTTTTAAACACTGATCTTGAAACTATCTATAGGATGTAGCTCCACTGGGATATAAAATCAAATCAATAAAGGCAACCTATATCTTTTGAGACGGGTTTTGCTATGATGCCCAGCTAGAAGTGAACTAACCACACTCCTACCTCAGCTTCTTAAGTACTGAGAATACAGGTGTATGCCACTCCTCAAGGCAATCATAATTACTGTTAATGAAAATTCTGTGTGTGTGTGTGTGTGTGTGTGTGTGTGTTTCATTTTTCCAGTACTGGAGATAGAACTCTGAGCATGTCTGTGCCAGGCAATTGGCTTATCACATAAGTTATACATTAGTGCCTTCAGATAGAAAACTAAATGTCCTACTCTATGTTCTGGATAAGCAATAAACTATTATACTTATTGTATGCTTAAAAACAAGTAATTGTTTCTCCAAAGTCACAATTTGCCCTTGTAGTCCATTTCTCTAGAAGTTCCATATGTCTTAATCTACTCCAAATAACACACTCATAAAAAGGAGGTCAATGGTTTCCCTCATTTGTCATAATCAGTAGAAACCTTGGGTTCTCCTAGCAGAGATTTACAATAGAACAAAACCTAGATGCATAAGGCCATATAGTGTGACTGCTAAATGAAAGGACCATATAATGAGTGATTGTTGTCCTTAATGTACTATGTTATCTCTCATCTCTTTTGCTGTCCCTTGGTTATCTCATATTGTTACAGTATTTTACCTTGTTATCTGATATATTGTATATATGTGTATTTGGTTATTTGAAATAGGATAGGGAAGGGGGAAACAAGATGAGGGGAGAGGGTGGGGGGATGGAATGGGGATCAAGACATGAGAAAGGGTATTAATGTTTGTGAAGTAATGCACCTTCTATCTGGTGAATAAAATGTAACCCTTCTATTAATTACAATAAAAATATATGGAAAAAAGAGGTCTATGGAAATTAAGAAACCAAAGAAGGACCATAAAAAATCCATACGTAGTAATTGTTCATGGGAGTTGCTCAGTGGAAAGACAGAGAGGCCAACTAACCAGTTGCTACGGCACATGCAGTCTCTGGGAAGGGACAAGCCTAGAATGCAGAAGAGCCAAAGCAGGGGTGGCAGGACCTGTCAAGTGAGGTTCGAAGAAAAGGGAGACCTTGAGTCGAGAAAGACAAGTAGCTGAGAACAGCCTTGTCTTTCCTTATCTCATTATCAGTCCCTTCATCGGATGCCTACTTGCTATATCCAATAGGAATGGTCCTAAAGAATTTCATATCCACCTTTGCCCCATTTATAGGATCATTAGAATTCAGAGGAGTGGCTAGCAAAGTTCTAGCAAAGTCCTAACAAGTGTGTGTGTGTGTGTGTGTGTGTGTGTGTGTGTGTGTGTGTGTGTGTGTGTAATTCTAGCTATCCCAAAGGCTGAGATCTGAGAATTATGGTTCAAAGCCAGTCTGGGCACAAAAAAATCTGTGAGGCAGAAAATTGGAAGTTGACCTGTGACTCAAAGTGGTAGAAAACTAGCCTTGGGCAAAAAGAGCTCACAGACAACACCCAGGCCCTGAGTTCAAGTCTCATGATCACCCCAAAAAAAAAAAAGTAATAATCCTCCCTCCCCTTTAAATGCCATTGTTAGAATGGTATATAAATCATGACATAAGAATAGCTGTTAAAAAATTCATCTTTTTAAGCAAAAGTGTTAAACCTATTTTTGGGAGCTTGAACTCTGGGTCTGAGTGCCATCCCTTAGCTCTTCAGCTCAAGGCTACTGCCTTACCCCTGGAGTCACAACCACACTTCCAGTTTTCTAGTGATTAACTGGAAATTAGATTCTCTCAGTCTTTTGTGTCCAGGCTAGCTTTGAACCTTGATCCTCAGATCTCAGCCTCCTGAATAGCTAGGAATACAGGCATGAGCCAACTCACCCGGGTTGGAGCTATGCATTTTAACCTAGAAAGATGTCCATTAAATATTGCCAAATCAGGAAAAATCAGAGTAATATAGTATTAGGTTATATTTTCTTATGAGGGCTGGGAGTTTAGCCTAGTGGTAGAGTGCTTGCATAGCTTGCATGAAGACCCTGGTTCGATTCCTCAGTACAACATACATAGGAAAAAACAGGCAGAAATGATGCTGTGGCTCAAGTAGTAGAGCTCTAGCCTTGAGAAAACCCAAAGACAGTGCCCAGGCCCTGAGTTCAAGGCCCAGGACTGGCAAAGAAAATTCTTATAAAATATAAAGTAATATAACATGTGTTTACACATGGTTATATATTTAAATATTTTAGAAAAATATAGCTTTGAGTATATGGGGAATTAAGAGTCAAGATGGGTAGAGACTTAACTTTTGTATACATTTCTGCATTTTTTGGTTATTATGTATATATTATTTTACAATTAAGACTATGATATTTAAATTTTTTCCAGTAGAACATATCCTAACCAGAATTATAGATTTGCAAATAAATAAAAAAAATATGATGACAAAATTCCTCAAAATGGTTAAAAATTATTCACTAATCAAGATGCATTATATTCACAAATTGATACATTAAACTAAAACATGTTGCTGCAGATACTAAAATTAGTTTATTAATAATAAATAGTAATAAAGATAAAGTAATAAAATAACTACATTCAAGATACTATGTAACTTCATAGTGATAAATGCTAAATAAAGTTATAATTAGGAGACATTTAAGATACCACTCAATACAGACTTTTCTAAACACTCCTTTGTATCCTGCAAAGTAATGTTATCTTAATGTATATGATAGTTTGATATATGACAAGACATTTTGACTCACAAGAAGAAAAAATTATTGCTCTGCTACATCAAATTTCAGGTTTAACATAGGTTAAATATGAAAGGTAGGATAAGAGAGTAAAGCATAAACATCCAAAAGCTCACTCCTAACCTTAACAAATCAATCATCCCAACCTGATTTGTCCTCTGTGTCATCAAAGTCCACGTTGAAGGAATGCCCAGTGTTGCTGATGATTTTAGCTGAGGTGGGGTCATATTTGATAGTCAGAGGTCGAAGCGAGGAATCGTACTTCACTTCTTTGGTTTGAATCTCAATTGGAGATTGCTGATCACCATCAGCAATGGGGAAAAATTTATTCCAATGTGTAGGACCTTAAGGGGATAAGGACCCAAAGAAAAAGTTCCTTTATTCAACACATAGTTGTTAAGTGTAGTTCACTATGTGAAAATACAAACTAACATAATAACATCTGCAAAACTAACAAAATAGCATCTTCAAAATTACTTATTCTTTTTTCAAAACTCCTTAAGCTTATTTATTTATAGTTTGTCTTAAATCACTTTCAGAATTCAAATAATCCTCATAGAAGAGCATATCAATAGAGTATTTTCCAAAGGTACCTGTCCACCAAACTAAACACAACAGTGTAATTCATACTTGAAAACAAAGAGATTCCGTTTCCAATCCAAGAAGGTGATTTGGCTGCTCTAAGCGTCAACAAGTTTACAAGACTGAGAGACTCAGAAAGGCTGAGAAAGTCATTCCCCCTTCTGCCCTCCTTCCCTCCCTCCCTCCTTTACTTTAGGCTCACTTGTGTCACACATCTGGGTCACACAGGCCTCATCTCTATTCCCCACAATGTGCAATTGTCAGACCAAGGGCATAAGTACATTGTTCGCACCAATTAATCCAAATAAAATAGCTGTTCCATATCAGAAAAACTTAATATTGTTCAGCAGTGGGATCAGGTTGCAGTTTATTTCTCTCCTTGTACTTTCCAGGGGTCTTTTAGAAGTTTATTCACAAGTAAGTATGTATGTAAGCTAGTATGTTAATGACTATCATTTTAATTTCCCTGAACTATTCTATTCAAGTTCTGGCTCAAAATAGATAGGAAAGCTGCAGCTCCACATAAGTCTCAGTTCATTCTACAAACATGAGTCACTTTGTATGTTGGAAGCTATTATTTTCTCCTCTCTCCTATGTTGCAATTTACATAGCTATCACCAGGTGAGTGAGGCACATAGTTAGTTCATTAACCAGTTTTACTCTAAACATGAAGTTCTAATTAAAACAGCATTGCATGGAGATATTATCCTGCATCACTAAACAACAGCATACATTTCATAAATGACAAAACTTGGAATGGGATTTAGGGAAGTACAATATTTTACATTCATCAGCAACTTCAATCCATAAAAGGAGAAAAAAATGAAGAGGAATGAGCAGGGGAGAATATATGTTATTCTTTACACATCTATACAAAAAGTTACACCATGAATACATAACTGCACACTCAATTTAAAGGTGTTTAGATTTCAAAGAAAGTCTTTAGAAAATATGGAAAAGGCATTGCACTTCCTCATTCATTAAATGCCTTCATTTACCCTTTCTGAGTACTTTTCAATGCCTTCCTTTTTTCCTTCCTTCCTTTCTTTCCCTTCCCTTTCCTTCCTTCCTTCCTCTCTTCCTTCCTTCCTTCCTTGATTCCTTCCTTCTTTCTTTCTATTCTTTCTTTCTTTTCTTCCCCTCATCTCTTTCACCAGCCCTTGAACTCAGGGCCTGGGTGCTGTAACTAAGTGTGTTTGCTCAAAGTTAGTGCTCTCCACTGGAACCACAGTTCCACTACTGGCTTTTTGATAGTTAATTAATCTCATGGATTTTCATGCCCCGGCTGGCTTCAAACCAAGATCCTCAGATCTCAGCCTCCTGAATATGTAGAGTTATGTGTGTGAGCCACCATACCCTGGCAATCTTGTCCTGTTTTAATGTGAGAAACCTTTCTGTTTCACAGCTATCAAGTATGAGTTAACTTAATGAGAATCAGATTTCAAATATGCAATACATGTGTCACAACACGCTCTTGGTTTTGTCACAATCAGCAATTCCTATCCTTAACTCCTAATTCCTACCCTTAATGCTTCTGAATCCTTTATAACCATGACTGTTTTTAGAAGAACCAATCAAAAATAAAATAAAAATAAAGCTGCTTTGTTATCAGATATTCAATGCTTTTAACTGGCTCATTCACTATACTTCGTTTACTATACATAAATTGGTTCACTATAATTGG
Organism: Megascapheus bottae; assembly: GCF_031878675.1. Classification (NCBI taxonomy): domain Eukaryota; kingdom Metazoa; phylum Chordata; class Mammalia; order Rodentia; family Geomyidae; genus Megascapheus; species Megascapheus bottae. The sequence goes on along the minus strand of NC_143517.1, from coordinate 29,935,768 downwards.
TTCATTTTCCGGCCTCTTATAGTTGACCTTTCTTTCATAAAGTTTACAGAATACTCAGCTTCAGCCTGATACAAAACAATAAAGTACTCAAAGGTTAATGAAAGAAATTGAAAATTGCTTGCCTGGGACCTCTTCCAGGGTTTACTTTGTTGATATTCCATTTGATGCAGATTCAGGAAAAATTCCCAAATTTCCCTAATCTGCTCAGTGGCTAGTTTTTCCAATGCCTAAATTTAAAAAAAAAAAAAAAGCTATGGTGCATGTCTAGTCAGGACACATTTCTAACAGAAATGTGCCAAATTTACCTGAAGGAGTGGTCCTCAGAAACTCATCAAGTCTACAAGATAGAAATGATCCAATAATTCCTAGCTAAAATACAAAATGTCTCCTTGATAATGCCTTTTCTAAGATGTGTGTGTGTGTGTTTGCACACTGGGGCTTGAACTCAGGGGCTAGGTGCTGTCCCTGAGCTTTTGTGCTCAAGACTAGGGCTACACCACTTGATCCACACCTTCACTTTCAGCTTTTTGATGCTTAATTGGAGAGAAGAGTCTCATGGACTTATGGTCGAGGATGACTTTGAACCATAATTCGCACATCTCACCTCCTGAGTAGCTAGGCTTACAGGTGTGAGCAACTAGCACCAGGCTTCTCAGATGATTTTTTTTGGGGGGGGGAGGGAGAGGTTGGTCATGAGGATTGAACTGTAGGCCTGGGCCCTGATCCTGAGCTCTTTAGCTCAAGGCTATCCCTTTACCACCTGAGCCACAGTGCCACTTCTTCCGGTGACTTTTATTTTAAAGAATTTCTGAAGATGAGCTTCATTGATGCCAATATTTTCTAATCTATGAAAGTATAATTCTTTCACTGATTGAAATACCCTTCATCCTAATTACAGTTCACTCAGTCTTGGCACCTAATAATTATTAAACCCCAGCAATGAAAATGATTCCATCAGGCAGGGGACATGAAATGAAATCTGTCTCGTGAGGTTTGTTTTTCCAAAATATAAACTATACATTAACCAAGCAATATGACAATACTATGGCTCAGTTAAAAAGAAATGTGCCTAAATTATATCTTTCATGATTAAACTTGTAAATTTCACCTGTTGCCATCTTTGACCTAATGTAGTAATACTACAAAGAAAACATTTCTGTTTCTGTAAGTTAGCCTTCTATAAAATTTTACTCTCCTGATCTCTTCAGTAAATGTACTTGGCCCCATTTTGTCAGTCATCCATTGGTGTTGCTTTGTGATAAATTTGGCTTTCAGAAAGTATTTCAATTCAATACATCTCGATCGCTGTTACTCTTTTCATGATTCACCTCCCATCTCTCCCACCCCCCCCATGCCTTCAAATTTCATGGTTCTCTTTTCACATATGTACATTACATTGTTCCATTACACTGATCCCGTCCCTTAAATGTCACCCACTGTCAAAGGGCACCTGTTTCCGCTGGTATTCATTTTGTTAAACTGTTACTTGCTCAAGTGGGGTTACACCACTGGCATTCACCCCTCTCCGTACCATACCGTAAGTTAGTTTTACTGTGTATACGCCTGGTGCACACAGCTTTGCACCTTGACTGAATAATCTTTAAACAATCAGATCAACCAAATACACACATAAGAAAAATGTTTTCTTGTCACACCTTAAGATACACAAAAAAAGAAGCGCAGGCCTTTTTTTTTTTTTTACTGCTACTCATCAACAGGGTGATAACACTGTTATACTTTCAACAATATTTTGCTAATAATCCTCAAATCTCTGCAAGGATGAGGGGGCAAAAACACCCCTTCCCATAATGCGCGTTCCTTGCTCAGAAAGAACAGAAAATTTTTTACCACATACACACACCCCAAAAGTAGTCATTCGCAGACAAAAAGGGGAGTGGGGCTGTCTTCCAGTAACAACCCACTAAGAAGTTTCCAGTATTCCGCCGGCCAAGGAGACCGTTGAATCATCGGTGTCAGTATGCCCGATGTTCAGATTTCTTAATTATCCTTTATTATTATTTTTTTCCACCCCGACACGGTGCGTCTCCTGGGTGAACGGCGAGCTGGAAGGACGCAAAGTGAACTTGACCTGCTTTAGTGAAGGTAGGTCATCTGACTTCTCATCTCCTAGCCTTGGAGAAGTAGAAGTCCTCAGCCTTCCAAGGAAAGGTGAAGGGGAGAAAGGGGACCCTCTCCCCCCACGCCCACTCCTCCACCCACGCATCCCCCCTGCACCTGGCGGAGCAGCCGGGACCCAGCCTCCCGCGGTCCCGCGCTGGGAATGGTGCTGTTTAAATAGGAACCGAAAAGTTTTCCAGTCGAGGTGGAGACGCTGGGCGCGGGGCGCGGGGCACGATGCCAGTCCCCCCCCCCCATCCTCCCCCTCTCCCCACTCAGAGATTTCCCCCCTCCTCCTCTAACCCGTGGAGGACCCTCACCGTTGTGCTCGCCGTACCCCCAGCTGAGCCTCGCCATGGTCCCGCGCCGTGGAAGGTGGTGGAAGAGGTGTCTGAAGCAGCGGAGGAGTGAGGGAGCGGCCGCCGAGCCTGGGAGGGCGGGAGCCAGCAGAGGGCCTGCCCTCCGCGAGCCCCGGGCTCCTGGGGCGCAGCCCCGGAACCCTCGGGCCCGGCGCTCCCGACCGCGTCCTCCAGGGGGCAGTGGCGTGTGTGAGGCCGGCACCCAAACGCGCCCCGAAAGGGGATGGGGAGATGGTCTGAGTGCTGGGGCGCCAGTCCTTGATGTTGCCGGGTTGCACTCGAGGAGGGGGGGGAATGGGAGATCGGGACAGACAGACAGACAGACAGACAGACAGACAGACAGACAGACAGACAGACAGACATGCACACGCACACTCACATGCACCCAAAGCTTTCAGATTTCTTGCTTTCTGGAAAGTAGTGACACTGGAGAAGGAAGCAGTCTGGAAGGAGATTTTGGAAATGAACTCCCCATCCTGCAGCTGCTGGAGATGAGAGGCAGAGGTTCAAGACGGCAGCGGCGGTGGTAATCACCACCCAAACGCATTCTAAACAATAATGACAATAGTAATCACCACCACTTAGAAATAGCAACCACTACTTACCAGAGCTTACCGTGGGCTCGGGTCTTAGCTAAGATGAATTCCCACATTTTTTCCCCCCTCTGAGATCCTTCCAGCATTCCAATCAGAAAAGAATACTGAGCTCCCCACCCCCACCCCTCTCTAATTAGAAGGTCAGGAAATGAAACTTAAGTGATGCTAAATGGCATCCTTGGCGGGTCACACAGCTATTAGAGACCCAAAAAAGGAACTCAGCCCCGACCCTGGGAGTGAGGGACAGGGTTGGGGAAACCTGTCCTGACTTCCTGGCCTGTACTCACTCAGGCACACAGCAGGGCAGCAGGCGAGATCCGCCTTGCTTGTGGATGCTTGGCCCCCAATTCCCCTGCCCTTTGATCTGCGAAAAGGAACGTTTCCAGGCCATTTTCCTGTCCAAGGCTGATACAATTGCTCCCACTGAATACCATTAAATGACTGTTTAAGTGACATGTCTTTTTTTTTTCTTTCTTTCTTGACATGCCCCATAGAGTAGTAATCCAAGTCCCTGGGGAGACTCTCGTTAGTTCCGTCTTTTTTTTTTTTTAGGCAGTTCTAAGTAAGGATCCATGTGATCTATTCCTCTTTAGACCTGATATGATCCCAATACTTCAGCCTGTCTGCCCCTCCTGCTTGTGTTGTCCTTAGTGAGTCTAGAAAGCAGTATGAACAATGTCAAAGTCACCAGCACAGTGGAGGCTTGAATCTAAGGGAAAGCGCTTACATATGGTTTCCCTCCCGCTCATATTTGCTGATAGAATTGCGTTTGATTATGCCACTTGGGGGGTGCATGGGCACACATACAGTGCACCAGTACTGGAACTTGAGCTCCTGCTTAGTGCTCTACCATTTGAGCCACACATTGTTTTATTGTTGATGTTGTTGGTTAAATGGAAATAGGACTCTCTCAGATTTGTCTGCTCAAACTGCTTTCGAATTAGGATGTCCAGATTCAACCTCTTGAGTAGCTAGAGTGACAGATGTGTATCATTAGCACCTAGCATTTTCAGATGAATGAATGTCTTAGCCAACACTTGGTGAGTTTAGCAGCAGGATATTGGGGAATTGATATTATTCTTATAAGTTTTTAATCAGCATGAATCCCCCCCCCCAAAAAAAAACACTCTGGAGACAAGAAGAGTGACCTAGTGGTAGAGGGCTTGCGTAGCCTGCATGAAGCCCTGGATTTGATTCCTTGGTACCACATAACACAGAAAAAACTGGAAGTGCAGCTGTGGATCAAGTGGTAGAGCACTAGCCTTGAGCACAGAGAGGCACAGGAACAGTGACCAGGCCTGAGTTCAGGCCTGAGGACTGGCAAAAAATAAACCTTTGGGAAATGAGAACTTTGTACTTCCTTAAATCTGTAAACCCATTAACTTACAGAGTAACCCTTCATAATCATGCTTAGAGTAACCCTTCATAATCATGCACATTTTCTCCTTAACAAAGCCTCTGTCACTGGCTCACAATGACTTGTGCAAACAAGTAAAGGACAATGAATGTTGGCCAGAGGGCCTTGGCCAGGAAGCCTGACCAAGAAAATGGTTCTCTGCATTTTACCTTGTACCACTTAGATCCAGTTAAAGCTTCCTCAGACACAGTAAGTGAAGTGACTGTTTCATGAAATCAGACAACTGTGTGTTGCAAGGAGCCGCACTTGCCAGTTCCAATCTAGCCATTGCAATGTTTGACTAACACAGTGACACATTAAGGAAGTATCAGATATGAAAATGTAAGCTACTATTGTTTTATTTGGAATGTACACAATATGCATCTTTATCCAAGATGCATATGTTCCCAGGTGTTCTTTTTAGAAACTCTAAAGGTGAAATAAAGTGGCTAGTATCACCTGACTTTTACCCGGAAAATGAAGTGAGCAAAGTTCCCCAGCTACCTAGAGGGGATTGTCAGAACAGAGCTCGAGTCTGTGGAGTCCCAAGTCCAAGTTGCTCTTAGTCTGTGCCCAATTGTCTCCATTTACTGAGTCTTGTGTAGCTGGGGCTTATTAACGACAGAAATCTCTTATCATTCATTACCTTGGGGAATATGTTGATTTTATGGCATTGATCTTAGATACAGTTTCAATTTATTTAACTTCCCTTATCTAAAGTTATCCTTTAAGATTAGGATTGCATAATTCAGTCCTCCAAGGAAAAAAATACAGTTCCCCAAAATTTGAAGCCTGGCTTTGGTGACCCAGATTTCAGGCCAAATTGAGGCTTCTCTGACCAAAACTGAAAGGGTGATTTCAGTGAATTCCTCTGAATTCATCCATTCAGATTAGTGTCACAGTATAATTAACTTAGGCCAAGTCCAGATACAGTAGAAGGCAGAAAGCTCTCTCTTCCTATGACATATTGGTAAAGTCTTGGAATCACAGTTCCAAAAACTATGTTGTTGAAGAAAACCCACGCATTCTCAGAATGCAGATTTTAACCCTGTACTGTGGATGTTTGATTCATTTTTCCCATAATACCATTCAACTTCCATTAAAGATATGTAGCCTTTTAACAAATCTAAAATGTTCATTTTCTTGCCTAAATCTTGGGGGCACCTTTTGCCTTTGGGGATTCATGAATTCATAAAATTAAGGACAGAGTTCAAGCCCCAGAACTGGCAAAAAAAATCTCTGATAATATTATCTTTGAGTATATTTTTAAATACTTTAAAAAACCTTTAAGCAATGTATTTTTCTTTCTATATACACAGTTCATTTAATTTATAGGACAATATGGCCCTTAGAAAGTTAATATATTCTATTTTTTATCTTATCAGTACCTTGTGATAAGGTACTGTGATTTCTGTGAAATAAAGTAGGAATAGGGCCAAACTCTTGGTATGAGATTGAAAAACAAACAAAACAAAAACCAGAAATTCAAGATCTTTCTTCCATCTGTGGCTGAATTTAAGGACTGAATGATATCATTGAAGTTTTATGGGAATTTATTTTTTGTGTGAGATGTCTTCATTTTCTTCCATCATAGAAAAACTTCCAGGTTCGGAGAAGAGGTGGTTGGCATTACCAGATGCTTGCAGGTGACAGCAACACCACAAGCTCTATCAGGAAGATCCTCAACCCAACTAGGACCACATGAGGAAAGAACAATCCCAGAAGGGGATGCTAAGTACATAATGTTCTCCAAAGTGGACATAACAATATCTATATATGAAAAAGTAGTCCCATAGTAGTGGAGACTTTTTCAAGGTCATACTATGGATTGGTGAGAGAGAGAAGCCCATGCCCCATATTATAAAATGCCTTTGTTCTTGCATGCATAAAATCATGCTATTTCTTTCATGTCTGTCAGTATCACAAAATAAAAGCCAGACCCCACAGGTGTTAAAACCCCTCCTGACATTCCTTTGCATCTATTTCTTTATCTACCTTCACCTATATCAATAATGTCACACTTACATAATTCATATCTAATTGTATTTGTCTTATTTGTTACTCTGGTCTTATAAGATATTCTAATGGTTTTGTGTAGGTTTGATTTCATTTTGGTTTTGCTCCAACATATTATAAGCATATGTATGCATATGTGTTTGTATGTATGTGCATCATTCATATATGATAGGAGCCTTAGGAACATTCTGTACCAGCATTTAAAAATGCTGCTTTAGCTAGGTGTGGTGGCTCAAGCCTGTAATCCTAGCTACTTAGGGGGCTGAGATCTTTTTCTTTTCTTTTTTTTTTTTTTTTTTTTTGCCAGTCCTTTGGCTTTCCTTAAGGCTAGTGCTCTACTACTTGAACCATAGCACCACTTCTGGCTTTTCTATGTATGTGGTACCAAGGAATCAAATGCTTCTCTTTGTGCATGCTAGGCATGCACTCTATCACTAGGCCACACTCCTGGCTGGAGGCTGAGATATGAGGATTGCCATTCAAAGCCAGCTGGGGCACTAAAGACCCTGAAATTCTCATCTCCAGTGAACCACTAGAAAATGGGAAGTGGCTCTGTGGCTCAAGGGTAGGGCAGTAGCCTTGAAGCTGAAGAGCTCAGGGACACTGCTCAGGCCCAAAGTTCAAGCCCCCTCTCCCCGGAAAAATAAATAACATGCTGCTCTTTAGAACTAACACCAAATAGGAATAAACACACAGTCACAAGTAATTATGCTTCTTACTTTAACATATTCATTATTCTTTGTGATGGAAATATTCTTTTGTAACAGCTTATCTTTCTATAAACAGATCCATGAGTTGGCAGAAAGGACTTCAGCAAACGCCAGCTGAGATCGTGCCCTGTCAACTAGTCTTGAAACTTAAAACTCTGTGATTCCCTTTGCAAAATGGTTTTCATACCCTATTTGAATAGTTCTAACAAAGTACTCTTTCGTAAGTCTTTAAATGGAACATCAATATCAATCTGTCTACATTTGTTTGAAATCTCGTTTTCCTCTGATCTCAACAAAGAGAAACATGTGAAAACTGTTAGTTTAAATGGTGATATCCTCTCGGAAGAATTGAGTCATTTTCTTAAAAAGAAGGCAAAAAGGTTTCTTCTCAATTTTCCTACGTTCCCTGTAGTTTTTGTTTTTACATTTCGTACTGTGACTGGTTTAGGTGCCCCCGCCGCGCGGTCAGGAACTCTACTTTTGCCTGGATGAGTTTCCCCCTTGGAGCTGAGTACAAATGGTCTTGGAGTCCCTGTCGGGTCGCAGCGTCAGCCGAGCGCGCAGCGCCCCCTCCTGGAGGGAAGGCCGAGCCGGCGGGCAGCCAGACCGAGAGTCCACGTGTGAACCGCGGGAAGCTCTTCACCAATCAGACCACTCAGAAACACCCCAGCTGGCCCCTGATTCGTACTTTCATCGGAACTTTGAGAGTTGGCCGCCCGTGCCAACACTCCAGGTCTCAGCAAACACCCACCCACCCACCACCGACGCGTAGGTAGGAGCTTGTGGGCGTGTGGCTAGGACGAGTTGAGCGTATACAGTGTGGGCGTGGCTCTATTTGGAAGGTGGGCGTGGCCCCCTGGGTACTGACCGCAGGATTGGTGAGGTCCGCCTGTAGGCGGGACTTCCTCCCAGTAGGCAGGTCTTCACTCTGCCTTCCCGGTGCCGGGTGGGCGGGTCTGAGTCTGAGAGCGGAACTACGGCGAGCTCACGGCCCCGCACCGCGGCCACTTCCGCCAGCAATCAGATGAAGTCGTCCGCACGGAGGGTACTGCACGCGGGTACCGAGGATCCGGAGCGGTGAGTGGGATGTCTTAGTGAGCTGGCATGTAGATTTGGGGGGGATCATGACAGGGCTAGATAGGCCTGTGTGGGCCGGCGGGCCTGCTCTCCTTCGCGCTCGGCTTCAGGCCGCCCTGCCTGGCCACGAGTTACCCTACACCAGGCCCGGATCCTCGGGGCATTCCCGGGCCAGGCTCCCACCGATCCCACGAAGTGGCCACCCACTGCTGCCCTAACCCTCGGCCCAAGCAGGCTGTTGCTTTGTCACGAGGCTTTCTGTGTCCCCGCCTCCGGCCGATGGGTCTCTCTGGCGTCGTGGATTTTGTAGTGTGGTATTATTATTCATTTTCTGCTTAGGTAATAATGTGTGTTCCCTGCTGCCTTCTGTTTCCTAAAAACACAAGTACTGTCCTAAAGTTCATGCTCCAGGAAATCCTTATAGAGACCCGTAAAACAGCCAGGTGTAGTTTGTGGGCATATATTGCAACCTAAGGGACCTTCCCCTCCTCCCCCCCCCCCCCCCCCCCCCCGCCCTCCGAGCTCTGATCTTGTCTACATGGGCCTTTAATCTTGGCATGTGTTGGTTACTTAAAGTGTGACTGTGACAAGCTAACTTCTCTTAGCTTCACGATTTAATTCTGTAAAATGGTTGTAATGGCACATATCAACACACCACTGGTACATACACCAAAAAGTTACCTAAATGTTAACTATTAGCATTTTAGAGATTGTTCCTCCTCACTGAGGAGAGATAGTTCTAAGATAAAAACCATCGGTGTAATGTGTGTTTAGCTACATAAAGCAAAGAAAGCCAGATTTCAGGGCCACAAATGTTGCAAATAGTGACACAATATGATTTGGGAAAGTAACTGGAAGGAAATAGGCATGTAAAAGAAGTAATTTTGATTGTTCAAGAGAGAATGGAGTAAAAAATGAAAAGTAGAGCAGTTTTTAAAGTATGATAGTGTATAGACTGGCTGAGATATGGCTGGTGATGTTTATCAGGTGCTATTAAAAAAAAGTTGTGTTTGTGACACACATGAAATGTGCTAGGTGCTGGGGATGTAGGAAAAGTTTTTACTTTAAAAACATACAGTTCATAAACACAGGCACTAACTGAACTTTTTTTCTTTTCTAAGACAATGGCCAAGAACAAATTAAGAGGGCAGAAGTCCAGGAATGTGTTTCACATAGCCAGTCAAAAGAACTTCAAGGCTAAAAGCAAAGCAAAACCAGTTACTACAAATCTTAAGAAGGTGAGCAAATTTTTGGAAACATAATTGTAAAGCTGTGGAACAACAATTCTGCATTTTGAACCCAAAGTTCTCAGACTTTCCTACATAAAGAAGGCATACATTTATTTAAAGAAAAAGTTGAAAACCTCCTCCCTTTAAATCTAAATGTAAGAGTGGGGGGAAAAAAGAATTTTAGGTGCATTTGCATAAAGTATCATGTGACAGTTTAATAGCTTTATTAGAATAGAGCAATTGTTTTTAAATGGCATGGAAAACTTAATTTTTGAATGTACTCTCAGAACCAAGATATAGCCTGTAACCCATACCTATTTTTTCCTTACCATATCTCAGCTGATTAAATGAAGATAAAGTAATTTGTTTCTTAAAATGCAAATTTTGAAAAGAAATCTTATTTATATTTTAAAAATTTGGGGGCTTTAAGGTTCAGTAGCTCCATTAACAAACAGTTTGCAAGTTTAAGTAGTAGTAGAATCAACTTTCCAGGACTCAACTGGCAGTATGGTTTGAAGTCGGTGGCGATGATTTGAAGTGAAGGCAGTCAGCCATTTCTGACCTTCTCCGGCTTGAGTTCTGAGCTGAGAAAAGGTGCCTTGGAGACCAGGCAGGATGGTGCACGCCTGTATACCCAGGATTGGGGGCGGCTGTTGCAGGAGGATGTTGTGTTCAAGGCCAGCCTGTGTAACCAAAAAAAAACCAGGGCCAGGAGTGTGGCCTAGTGGTAGAGCCTAGCATGCACCAAGCCCTGGGTTCAATTCCTAGGTATCACATACACAGAAAAAGCTGGAAATGGTGCTGTGGCTCAATTCGTAGAGTGCTTGCTTTGAGAAAGCTCAAGGACAGTGCCCAGGCCCTGAATCAAACCCCAGGACTAGGGAAAAAAAAGGGGGTGGCAGATGAGGACACTGCTGGGATTAACTCAGTTGCCAAGCAAGTTTGAACAAGGGATACTTAAAAGTTATAAAAACATAAAGAAGAGCTGGGAGTTTGGCCTAGTGGTGCAGTGTTTGCATAGCATGCAAGCAAGACTTGGGTTCAGTTCCCTGGTACCACATAGCATAGAAAAAAGCTGCAAGTGATGCTGTGGCTCAAATGATAGAGCTCTAGCCTTGCGAAAGCCCAAAGACTGTGTTCAGGCCCTGAGTTCAAGCCCCAGAACAGGCAAAAATAAACAAAAACCAGAAGTGATTAGCCGAAAGCATCTGGAAAATAATGCATATGGAATTAGTTTCAGTGAGGCTGAAGAGCTGTTAGTAAACAATAGTCTTCCAGATAAGGAAGTGGTGGAGTAGCTGGTCATGACCAAGTCTTAAGTCATTCTGTAGGAGCTGAGGTGGGGAAAAGGAAATATCCCTGAAGAAACCCTTCAGAGATTAATAAAAAGCCATAGATATACCTCCTTGTGCAAGACACTAAACAGCAATAGATCTGAGAGGTCCCTTGAGTCAAGGCCTGAAAGATTCCATGAAATAATTGTTAACTTAAGTGACAGCAACAGAGACTCCAGAATATTCTCATGCATATAATGTATAGGAACACCACTCCCACCTTTCAGACACTGAAGAGAAGGACTGTGGGGAGCTTCACTGAGGCAACTGATGAAGGATTCGCTGGAAGGTACAAAATTTACTACCTAGGTTTTGTTTTCCAAATACTGGAAGCACTTTAGTCTAGAAAGATTATGGCAACGTTTTTAACTACTTGTACCAGGAAAGCCAGTAACACTTTTTGGTATGAATTATCTTCACAGTTTGATATAGTTAGCTTAACATTTTATCTTCAGTAGTGTGAGATGGTTGATTTATGCCTTTTTGTTAACAGATAAACATTGTGAATGAAGAAAAAATTAACAGAATGAATAAAGCTTTTGTCAACATTCAGAAAGAACTTGCACACTTCTCAAAGGGCCTTTCTCTTGAACCTCTGAAAAAAGACCTGGTAAGTAGAAATGATTTCCTCTTGTTAAGGCTAATATACTTAAGGATAATAAATCAGAGATTTACCAGGGTGTCTAGGCCTCTAATACTCCTGGCTTTGTGATTTGTATTCACTTTTAAAACAGAGCCTGAATGTAAGAATTGACTCTTCTCTTGGCTAAAGTGTGATAGGAGAACTAAGTTGGACAATAGATTATGTACAAGTTACTTTTGTTTATGGTTGAAATATTAAATGTAACTTTCCTCCCTTTAGATTCCTCAGCATCCTGAGAATAAGCCAGTAAATGTTGATGAAGCTACACAACTAATGGCGCAGTTGTAATAATCCCCCCAAAAGATCAATAAAATGTTTTATACAACTTTATTTTTTAAAAATCTTGTTAATGTACAGGCATTGGCACATTTTTAAACTACATAAACAGAACTTTCCTAGGCTCTAGGAAAGTGGAATGTCAGAAGTCAACAAAATGTGATCAACTTAAAGTGCTAAAATAGAAGGCACTTCACAAACTCTGTTCACTGAAACAGTTACATCCCTCACCTTATAAATGGCAGTGAGTATCTGGAGGGAAGGACATATCAAAATAGTTTTGTGGCAGTAAAAATTCAAGACAAGTTGATTAGCCCTTGGCCAATGTTTTTGCTTTTGATGACCTGAAGTCTACTTTAACTTTCCTCTCTGAAGAAGAATCAATACAAGGATTCACAACTGGAACAAAAGTTGAAGTCCCAATTATATGGGGAAGGTGAATAAAAAATGTATTTTTCTCCTGAAGCATTAGAGCCCTTATAAAGTTTTGTGAAGTTTAAAAAAAAAAGAAAAAAAAGAAAAAGTATTAAAAAGAACACTTGAGAATCAGTGAACTAAAAGGTGTTACATTCATTATTTTAAATACTTAGGTTATTAAGAAGTCTAAAATGTTATAGTTAGAGGTAGATAACAGTCCCAAGTGGCCAGGGAATCTAATAATTTAGTATCTGGACATCAAACAGATCACAGACTCCTTCATTATCATCTAAGTTAAAGTTGTAGTCATCAGCCGGAGTAGGAGAAAGCCTTAAGAGTGGAAACACTGCAAATAAAAACATTGAGTGTTAATGACTCTGTCTACATTTGGATAGTTACATTTCATCATAAAATGATACAACCCTGAGTTTAAGTGGTTTCCTATATTATACATGGACTTAAAAAATTCAGGAAAGTGATCAGGATTTACATTCAGTGTTGATGAGATGTTCTCCTCTAAAAACAGGCAATATCATAATTGGGGTTAATCTGGAAAACATAGTTGAGTGTGTTTGTGAGAGCACACATGCTGTGCCAGTCTTGAGACTTGAATTCTGCTGGGTGTTGTTTCATTTTTGCTCAAGACTGATGCTCTTCCCCACTGAGCAACAACTCCACTTTGACTTTTAGGTAGTTAATTGTAGGTAAGGGTCTCATGTACTTTTCTGCCATGACTGGCTTCAAACTGGGATCCTCAGATGTTTTTAACCTCCGGAGTAAGTAGAGAGTAAGGAGGATTATAGGTATGAGCCTGGTTTTATATGACCATTTTTACTTAATTGTAAAATACATGACTTAAGACATTGGTAAAGGTATTTTGTTTCACTACCAGTTAGGAAACAGAACTACTCAACAAATTTCTTGTGTATTGATGATCTACTACTTAAATGTTGAATAAATCTGTACAATAACATACCACTTTCTAAGTCTCTATTTGTTAGGAACCAGATTCTGAATTCAAGAACTCAAAGATAAAAACAGGAGAGAAATATATTCATTTTACATTGTAGGGAATTGATTTTAAGAATTAAATTTTAAGGCCAGGAGCATGGACTAGGGGTATAATGCTTGCCTAGCACACAGAAAGCTCAATTCCTCAGTACCATATGTACATTTTAAAAAAAAAGCCAAAAGTGGAAATAATGGCCCAAGTGGTAGTATGCTGGCCTTGAGAAAGCTCAAGGACAGTGCTCAGGCCCTAAATTCAAGTTCCCAGGACTGGCACAAAAATAATAGTAATTTTGTATTAGCATCTAATGACATGGTGGGTAATGTTAGCCTCAATGATTTCATACTGGCAGGTAGAAAATGGTTGACTGTGGTAGGATTACCTAATGAGGTTTCAGATAAGGGCCAGGAGTTTGGCCTAGTGGTAGAGTGCTTGCCTAGCGCGCATAAAGACCAAGGTTCAATTTCTCAGTACCACATGGAAAAGCCGGAAAGTGGTGTTGTGGCTCAAGTGGTAGAGCATTAGCCTTGAGGAAAGCCCAAGGACAAGTGATGCTGTGGCTCAAGTGGTAGAGCTCTAGGCTTGAGGAAGCTCAAGGACAGTGCCCAGGCCCTACCCTGAATTCAAGGCCCAGGACTGACAAAAAAAAAAAAAAAAAAAAAGTAAGCAAAGAAAAATAAATTTAGAAGAAAGCCTTTGATTTTCTATAATGTGTTATTAGGGAGAATATGGGTCACAATAAAAGCATTTACAAAATAGATTCTCTATTAGGAAAAGCTTAAACTTAAACTACTTACCATCAGAAGACATTAACTCATCAATGATATCTCCACCAATAGACCCTGCTTGAAAGAGATAAGGTTTTGTTACATTTGTTTCCATATTTTTAACAGTAAAAAACAATGATTACTATTTAGATATGACTGATAATCATGTTACTAGGCTTTGTTGGCAAAGTTTAATAGTATTAGAACTTTATGAAAAGACCATTTTCCCAAATATCTGGCATTACTTTCACACTTGAAACTAAAGATGCAGAACAAAACTTCTTCCAAAATTGATTCTGTTTTACAAAGCGCACTTAACTTAAAACCTCAACCACATGGGCCGGGAGTTTGGCCTAGTGGTAGAGTGCTTGCCTAGCATGCATGAAGACCTGGGTTGGATTCCTGGTTACCACATACATAGAAAAAAGCCAGAAGTGGTGTTAAGGCTCAAGTGGTAGAGTTCTGGCCTTGAGAAAGTCCAAGGACAATGCTCAGACCCTGAGCTCAAGCCTAGGACTGGCCAAAAAAAAAAAAAAAAAATCAACACTTCCTATTCTGTTGTTGTTTTTTTTGGGAGGGAGGGGAAGGTGGGTCAGTTGTGGGAGCACTTCAGCTCCAGGCTAGTGCTCTACTACTACCATTGAGCCATAGTGCCACTTCTTCTTTCTGTTCATTTTATCAATAGATCTCAACATGTGGTACTTCCTTTGCATAAACATTCCCCCCCATCCTTCATTCCTCTTTCCAGTCCTGCTGGGATAGCCCTCTTCTATCTTCCCTTAAAGTTCTCATCTCTTTTATGTTTGCACATTTGTGAACATGTAATCTTCAACCTTCATGGATTCTGATGATCTCTTCTGTTTTTCTTTCCTTGTCATACTTCCTGTGCTCTGATGTACAGCTCTAAATGTGCCACTTCCTGGTCACAGGCCTTACCTTGATTCCTATTAGCTTGATGTAAAGACTTTCTCTAAAGTAGTTCAGAGTGACTTTACTTGATAAGCATATGATTTTTTTTTTTTTTTGGTGGAGCCTGAACTCTGGGCCTGGGTACTATCCTTGAGCTCTTCAGCTCAAGGCTACTGCCCTAATCCTTGAGCCATAGCACCACTTCCAGTGTTCAAGTGGTTAATTAGAGATAAGAGTCTCATGATCTTTAATGCCTGGGCTGGCTTTGAATGGTGATCCTCAGATCCCATCCTCTTGAGTAGCTAGGATTACAGGCATGAGCCACTGCTCCAGGCTGTGATTTCTTTTTTTAATGCTCTGGAATTCCATGGAGTAATTGAGTATCTGAAGTAAAGCATATAAAGCATGCTTGTTTTATTCATCCCAATTAGGTTATAATTAATTGTAAGCTTTATAAGGCCTTCCCCTTGTATAGTCCTCTCTTTGTCAGTACAGCATTTCTTACTGTGGAAGGAAAGGGAAAACATAAGTGGACAAGAACTCATGCAAGACTCCACATTCACCTCTTCCAGCTTTACTTAAACTACTGTGCAATCCCACAGAGAGAGCAGTGTAGTAACTCCTAAAGGTGAACATTAGGATGTACAATGTAGTTTTCAGTGGCCTTCAAAATGACATGTGTTGGCACAACTAGTTCATTTATCTGAAAGTAAAGTTTTTCTTAGAAGTTGCTATAGCTGGGTGCTGGTGACCTGTGCTTGTAATCCTAGCAACTTAGGAGGCTGAGACCTGTGGATCATGGTTTAAAGCCAGCCTGAGTAGGAAAAAAAGACTATGAGACTCTTATCTCCAAATAACACTAGAAAACCATAAATGGTTGTGCCTCAGGCTGGTAGAGCTTTGAGCGAAAAAGCTCAGTGACAGCACCCAGGCCCTGAGTTCAAGCCCCACAACTGACAAAGAAAGAAAAGTGGCTAAAAATTTAGTGGGCTCCAGGGAAACAACGAAAATAAATAAATCTGTGAGTTAAGGTTATGTCCTACCTAAGGCCCTGCTTTATTGTTTTAGCAATTTATCATTTTATAAGTGAAACAACTTACAAAAGGTCTCTTATTAGTATAAAATCATAAAACTAAGTCTCCCAATTAAAAAAATTACAGAGAATATAGAGAAACAAAGGCAAAAGTCATTATGTTACATAGTAGCTTTTTTTAAAATTTTTTGGTCATGGGGCTTGAACTCTGAGCTGGACACTGTCCCAGCTTCAGCTCAAAGCTAGCGCTCTACTACTTGAGCCACAGCACCACTTCCTTAAAAAAAAAAAAATCATCAAAACACATTTCAATTTATCTCAGTAAAAGATAAAAGAATTTAAAAATAAAACAATTTTAAAAAAGATAAAAGAATTTTACAAAATAAATTTCAAATAGAGGCTAGGAATGTAGCTTAGTGTTTCACCAGTGCTTGCCTAGCATACATGAAGCCCTGGGTTTGATTCTTTAGTACCACATAAACAGAAAAAGCCAGAAATGGCACTGTGTCTCATGTGGTAGAGTGCTAGCCTTGAGCAAAAGAACCTCTGGGATAGTTTCTAAGCCCTTAGAATTTAGGCTCCAGGGCTGTCCCCCCCGCCCCCCCCCCAAAGAAACCTTCAAATCGAAATCGTTAAAAAGAAAAGACCAGACATATCTATAATACTACACTCAGGAGACCAGGGCAGGAGGATCCCTAGGAAGAAGAAAGCTTGAGCTGTATGTACAGCAAAACTATCTCAAAATAGGGGATTGGGAGATGTTACTTGGCTTCATCCAAAAATGGAGTTCTAAAGCAGCAAACTTTGGCCCATAAATAAATACCCTTTTCTAGACTAGGTACAGTGCTGGTACTTGATGATCCTAGCCACGATCAGAAGGATCGTAGTTACAGGTCTGACCAGACAAGAAGTTAGCAAGATGCCCTATTCTCAGCAAATAAGCCAGGCATGGTGCTATACTTCTAAGTCAGAGGCACAGAAGAATTAGTCTGAGGTCAGCCTTGGGCAAAAGCAAGACCCTACCAAAAACTAACTTATAAGCAAAAATGGCTGGGATCATGTCTCAAATTGTAAAACACCTGTCTAGCACGTGTGAGGTCCTCAGTTCAAACCCATTACTGGCTCAGTAAAAAAAAAAAAAAAAAAAAAAACCTTTCTCTTGTGCAGTATATAGTTCTATGCACAGTCAGGTGTGTGTGTGTGAGCTTGAACTCAGGGACTCATGCTGTCATCAGATTTCTCATTCAAATCTGCTGCTGTACCATTTGAGCCTCAACTCGGATCTGGCTTTTTTTTTTAACCAGTCCTGGGCCAGCCAGAGGACTGATTGTCCTTGGATTTTTCTCAAGGGTAGAACTCTACCACTTGAGCCTCAGCACCACTTCTGGCTTTTTCTCAGTATGTGGTACTGTGGGGAGCCGGATGGCACCTGTTTCCTGCCTCGCTCCTTGTAACTTATTTGGTATGTGAGTGCGAGGCCTTTACTCGTTACTAAGTATCAAGTTGCTCTTCAGTCTGCGCATGACGAAATAGGGCGTGACCAATCCCGAGTCTCAAAACGGCCTTAGCAACAGAGTAGCCAATGGTAGAGAGCCCCTTGTTCCTTGAATGTATATAAGCAGCTGCATTTCCCTGCCCAGCCCTTTTCGCTTCCTGCTCTCCCTTCAACCAAAAGGCTCTCCATTAAAGTATGATTTGAGAAGAATCCTCGAGTGGTGGTCGTTCTTCCTCGCTGGTCGAGGAGCTCACCGCATGGTACCAAGGAATCAAACCCGGGTCTTCTGCATGCTAGGCAAGCACTCCACCACTAGGCCAAACTCCCGGCCCGGTTCTAGCTTTTTATTGCTGGTTACCTGAAGATAATCTCTGATTTGTCTGCTTGGGCTAGGTTCAAAACAAGATCCTCAGATCTCAATCTCCTAAGTGGCAGGATTCTAGGCATAAGCCACTGGTGACTGGCTCTCTGTACATTCTCAACAATCTTTACCAGAGTAGCTATTTCTAAAGTATGTATATGTATATGTTAGTCTGTGGCAATGACATTAAAGGTAGGCTCTGTTTAAAATTGTTCCTCACAATAACTATTCCAGTGATGAGTATGCAGGAGGTACTAAATTAATACCTAGTGATTAAATTAAGGTGATTATGTGGCCTCATATTAGCTAATAGGCTGACAAATTCACTAAAGCTATTCAGCATGTTTAATCCAATATTCATATTTTCCTTACCTGAGGCTATTTCTGTAGTGGGACTCTGCTGAAGGTTCTGGCTTCTTTCAGAGACAGTCTGCTCAGGCAGGTTCTGTGTTGCCATGTTGGGTTTCTGCGGCATCACTGGAGGGGAGGACTGGGAGGAAGGCTGCGTGAGGTCATCAGGTGGAGGGACAGGAAAAACCACAGGCTTGGACGAACTGGACTCTTTATTTAGAAGCAATACATGTATAGGTCCTGAGTGACTCTTTAAATTTATCTGGTATTTCTTTTGTCCATTCTGACCCTTTGAAGTTATTGGATATAAACAAAGGATTATTAATAACACTTATTTCTCTGGAAACACTACAGCTATAACAGGCAAAACTACTGGAAGTAAGTATATTTATGCAACAAAACAAACTCAGGAATTTGAGGTACAAGAGTAGAAACCAAGTTGGGTACCAAAGGCTCACACCTATAAAACTAACTGTTCAGGAGGCTGAGATCTGAAGATCACTGTTCAAAGTCAGCCAGGGCAGGAAAGTCTATGAGACTCATTCAGTTAGCCAGCAAAAAAGTGCAAGTGGAGCTGTGGCTTAAGTGGCAGAGCATCAGCTTTTAACAAAAAAGCTACAAGACAGCACCTAAGCCTTGAGTTCAAGCCCTAGTAGCAGAAGAGGGTTGGGGGAAAAGCCTCAAAATTATATACAGCATAGTTAAGTTTCTTTGAATCAAGTAAGTCAGAAAATACTTTTACAGACCTAAGATGGTTGAATTATTCCTGTCATAATTCTTATATTAGTTTAAATGTCATTTTAAAGATTTGTTTAAAAGATTATTGGCCATATGATATCCTTAGTCTAGAAAAAACAAGGTCAATTTTTTAATGTGTCATCAAAACACCAAATGACTCAGCCACTTCAACAATTTAACCAAAATAATGACATCCAAATATCAGATGTTAATACTTTAAGATATAAAACTTGAAAATTGTAACTCAAAATGTTCAAATTCAGTTAGATCATGTTCAACTCAAGAAATACATTTGTACATTCTGGAGTCAGTAGGTCTATTTCCCTACTTATACTACATACCATTTCTGGAATAGGAACCTCCAGCTGTGTACCAGAAGGTGCCTGAATGGCCAAAAGTGTGTCACCTAGTCAAATAAATAAATACATGTTTAAAATTTGTAGAAAATAATATTGACCATAGAATACAGTGGCAAGAATAGGCCACGGTGGGAAAATGATGAAAGTGATAATATCAGTCAAGATGTAAACTGGTTTATTGAATAGTAACTCCTTTTTATACTACTTAACAATAACAAAAAATTAATTGGGGGAAAAATAGGAGCTCTGGAGTGTGAAGCTGGGGTTTAAATCTGATGCTTGATATGAACTTTGATAAAAAGAGGGGACATACACATTCAGCAAACTTTGCCTTAAAGATTAAATGAGATTAAAATGAAGCTTTTAGAATTTCTGCATTAGCTCTAATGTTCACAAGAGCAATTTCAGCTCCTTGACTTTCACTTGGTTTTCTATAATATCTGAATTCTTCAAATCTTATTGCCTCAAATAAGTAACTCTATTTGAAATGCTTAAACTTAGCATAGAGAAAAAGGTTGACTTTAATTTACTTTTTAACATTTTTTTTTTTTTTTAATTTTTTACCAGTCCTGGGCTTGAGCTCAGGACCTGAGCACTGGTCCTTGGGCTTTCTCAAGGCTAGAACTCTACCCTTTGATCCACAGCACCACTTCTGGGTTTTTGCCTATGTTTGTAGTACCAAGGTCTTCCTGCATGCTAGGCAAGCACTCTACCACTAGGCCAAACTCCCGGCCATTAATTTACTTTTGAAACCAAATTCTTCAACTGATCTCTTATTGCAGATAAATAAAACTTTCCCCAAACTTGAATAGAGAACCCAGGAGCTTAGAGCTCATATGGCAAAATGGAACAAAAGGTCCTCTTGTATTTCTAACAGGATCCTATTTCAGGGTTTCAGAATGTCAGATTCCATCTCCTAAGGTCCATTGGTAGATTTTTGTTCCCATGTGGATAATACGAATGTGCTTCAATACATATAGAACTTGTTACAGTTCCTATAATTTTAACATTATAGACACTAATACATGATATTTGTCACTTCATGGAGGCAGAAGAGGGAATAAGATAAGGACTAGTTTTCCTGGTTTTAAGGTGGGCTAACACCTGACTTCAAAAAGTAGTTTCAGGGCCAGGAGCATGGCCTAGTGGTAGATAGAGTGCTTGCCTAGCATGCACAAAGACCCAGGTTTGATTTCAATTTCTTGGTACCACATACACAGAAAAAGCCAGAAGTGGTGTCGTGGCTTAAGTGGTAGAGCTCTAGCCTTGAGAAAGCTCAAGGTCAGTGCTCAGGCTCTGAGTCCAAGCCCCAGAACTGGCACAATTTAAAAAAAAAATAAAATAAAATAAAAGCAGTTTCATAAGCACTGCTGATGGGAATCATACACAAGGTTAGGCCTTGTGGTAACTGACTGACTTTGGCTCTGATTTAGATTCCTCTCTGCTCCATTCCCCAGTCCCCTCCCACATTCAGTTTGTGCCTAGCAATGGAGTCCAGGAGTAAGCTGTGAAAGCAGTTATTTCCATGAAAACAGAAACAAAGGCAGCATGTCAACAAAACACTGCAGAGATAGACAGAATACCAACTCCTTAGGACTTAGGCTGACTTTCACTTTACAGTCAAAAAGCTCCTCAGAAGAAGCATGCAAGGAAAAGGCTAATGGTACTTACCATTAAAGCAATTACAGATGTCTTCATGAGTCACATAGGAAAATGTACTGTCGTAAGAGTTAAGGAAGAGCATTTATCAGGGTCTGTGCATTAACAAATAATTCTGAAGGCCTAAACTAAATCACTAAATGCATAAAGGAGCTGCCGGATAGAAAAAAAACACGTCTTCAGTCTAGAAAGAACCAGATAAAGGCATGAGACGTTCCTATCCTTTGTTCTGATTTTGCTATCATTTGAGGACTGAGGATAGAAAGTGCACACTAGAGGTTCTGAAGGAAGCAAATGGAAAAGGGCGGGGAGGGGGGGTATAATGAAATCACTGCCAGAAAAAACAAAAACAAAACAAGACAACAAAAAAAAACTTTCCAAAAAGACCCTTCCACACAGAAAATTTTTTTTTGAAATTTTTTTTCATGAGCCAAGCATACCCATAAAATGTCATAGCTCCTAGAGAAAGAAGGCATAGCAGGCCATATAGGA
This sequence comes from Megascapheus bottae, assembly GCF_031878675.1. NCBI lineage: Eukaryota > Metazoa > Chordata > Mammalia > Rodentia > Geomyidae > Megascapheus > Megascapheus bottae. Next base: position 29,914,424 of record NC_143517.1, on the reverse strand, counting down.
AAAAGCAAGGCAGGGAAGTGCAAACACTTTAGGGCTAGCTAGTTTTGAATAATGCTGACAGATTTTACTCTGTACTCTAGGATGATGAAGGCAGAGCAGGATGGACTCCTAGGTGTATGGGCCACAGACAGGAGATGAGGCCCAGCACTGCTCATCTGCTCTTGGCTGAGCCCACTGTTCCAGATCTAAGAGGGACAGTCAGAAAAATTTCCTAAAAATTCAAATGTATGTGAGAGAGAAAGAAAGTGCCCGCGTGCGAACGCGCACACAAATGCACTTGTCATAGTTTGGAGGACTTTAGGTGTCCAAACTCTTGTACAGCAGGAAAGCTGTTTGGATCTTGGGGCTCCACAAGAAAAGAACCTCTTTGTTCTCTTAGTGTTAAGTAAGGAGCTCCAACCCACAGAATGGAAATAACAAAATCATAGGTTTGTCTACCAGATTAAAATAACAGATTGTGGACCCATGTTTTGTTTTCAAGTCAATTAATTTTCCAATATTTTGGGTCCTTGCATTTAACCTACTTATTTAAAACTACTTATGCATTTAGTGGTAACATTTACATATCCCCTTTCCAAGCACACTTACATCTTATCAACAAGGTAGACTCCTCCCTTTTTTTGTGGTACTGGGATTTATGAACTTAGGTTCTCACATTTGCTGGTAGGCACTTTTCCACTTGAGCCACTCTCCCAATCCTTTTTGTTATTGTTGTCCATCTGGCCTCAACTACAAATCCTATCTGTGCTTCCCTGAATTGATGGTATGACAGCCATCCTACCATTCCCAGCCACTGTGTTCACCCTGTTGCTTAAGCTGACAGACACACCATCTATGACTTACTGGTCAAGATGGAGTCTTATGAACTCATCTCAAACCACAATCTTGCAAACTCTGCCATCCAAGCAGCATGGAAATGCTTGAGCCACCATGTCTGGCTAATGGTATTTTCCCCCCCTTAAAGCGACACATGAATAATATCAAGAGATGTACTTTGAAATGTAATTTTTAAATACCAGTGTAATTAGGAGAATACCATGAAATACCGTAACTGCTTATAAGATTTCATTCTGAAAACACAGAATAAAGCAATTAACCTTCAGAGTGAAAGAAACACTACAAACACCTATGTACTCCAGAGCTCCATCTACAGCTTCTTTTGAAGGATATCTGTTATTAATGGAATCATCCATCACATTTTTGATGCTCTGCTGTAGCCACAACTTCTGCTGGTCAAGTTCTCTCTCCTTCAGTTCTAGGTCTTCAATTTCAGCCTTAAGAAATTTTAATCTATCTATAACTTCTTTTGTGTTACAGCCAGCACCTACACCTCTTAAAAATATAGGAGAATTAATATCCCTAGGATTAGAGCTCAGTTAGTATCACTTAATTTTGAATATAGTGTCACACACATACACACACAGATCTCTCTCTTTCTCTCTCTCTCTCTCTCAAGCAAGATGGGCGCTGGTGGCTCATGCCTGTAATCCTGGCTACTTGGGAGGCTGAGATCTGAGGATATAGATTCAAAGCCAGCCCAGGCTCAAAAACTCTCCATGAGACTCTTATCTCCAGCTAACTGCCAGAAAACTGGAAGTGGCCCTGTGGCTCAAGTGGTAGAGCGCTAGCCTTGAGGTGAAGAGCTCAAGGACAGTGCCTAGGCCCAGAGTTCAAGCCCCATGACCAGCCTACCAAATACTGACAATACTTATATACCACAACTTCAAAAACACTTGTTTGGGGACAATTTATTGACAAGTACAGTCCAATTATAAAAATTCTGCCAGGTGACTCTAGCTCATGCTGAGATGGAAATGGTAGAAATTTCCATAGTTACAGAGCAAAGGAAATGTCAGAATAGGGTGCTGATTGGCAACTTACTTCCATTGGATACTGTTTTTTGACTTCTTTTCAATCAGATCAATTCCTTCTAAGACATTGGTGATATCATAAATTCTTCTTTTTTGCCTAACAGCCAAAGTATCTGCAGCCTGTTCAGGAAAAACAAGAGACAGTGAAATAAAGTGCAGTGCATGTTTTAAAGCCCAAATGGATTGTTTAGTTCACAGCATGGGAGTCCTTTCCCAAATATAACCCACTCAGTTGCTTGAGAACAATAGCTAGACCTGTTCAAAGCACCTGCCAGACTTCGCAAATACCAAAGAAATCATTCCATCTCAAAGCTGGCAGATGTTGGGATGGGGAGAAAAATTAAGGTCATAACACCAAGCCCACAAAAAAAATAGAACACAATGTGATCACTTTGTGTCCTCTTAGAGACTTCACTAATCAGGAGCCACTAATTGTCTTCCTGTCACTTCTTATTGGCTTCTCTGTTCATGATCAGAGAAGGGCTCTAAAAAGAGCCCTAACTGTATATTATATACAATGCTTATACCTCTGCCATTTTTTAAATTAAGAAATGAGGGAAACATTCTGTCTCTCAGTGATATTTTAATAACTATATTTTCTAAACTGAGTGAAAAGGAATCACTCCAACAGACAGCAGAAAATCAGTAAGAAAAATCCATAGATGGACCTGGAGTTTGGACTAGTGGTAGAGTGCTTGCCTAGCATGTACAAAGACCCTGGTTCGATTCCTTGGTACCACATATATATAAAAAAAAAAGCTGGAAGTGGTGCTGTGGCTCAAGTGGTAGAGCACTACTAGCCTTGAGGAAAAATCCAAGGACAGTGCTCAGGCCCTGAGTACAAGCCCCATGATTGGCAAAAAAAAAAAAATTAAAAAAAATAAAACAACTTGAAACAAAAAAAAGAAAAAGAAAAATCCATAGTTGTGGTCCTAGTAATTATCTAAAAGCTTGGCAGTCTCATTTACATTAGACATGATCAATACAAATATTACATGCTGCCACAGTATGAATGAATCTGAAAGCATTGTATAGGTCCTCTAATCAGTAACAGTTCCTAATAGGTTTTCTAGTAACACAAAAAGAAGTTCAATGAGGTTACCTATTGTTCTTTAGTATATGAGTCTACAGTCTTGTTTTGAATGGTGAGCCGTTTTAGGATTCATGCTAATGCCTATTTATGTGCCTGCTGACATTTTTCAGCACATCTAAACCAATGATCAGTATATTTAGAAGTACAGACTTGGTTCCCCGTGCACCTAAGACATCTCTACTTGATTCCACAGAAGTGGCTCCTACAAATACCCAGAAGAACACAGGATGGCAAAGTAGACCTGCCAGACACAGAGAGGAGCTTCTACTCAGCAATCATGTGGAGCCTTCAGTGATTCACAGGCTACCTCAACCCGCTCTATTATTATCCTCTCGGATCTTCCAAAGAAGACTCAGCTCAGTCAGTGGGCAGGAGAAGAGCATGTATCAGAGAAGCAGAGGAACTGAAAATGGGCTCTCTGAGGTTTATAGGTCTGACTTGGCATCTTCTTCTAGAGACCCAGAAAACTAAGAGTAGGCCTAGGACCAGGCACAGTTTCATTATGTGTTCTTTACTGTGTTTCTGAAGAGCAGTAGTCTACTCAACAGTCAACTACTATGAGACTGTGGAGTTGAGATCTTACCTCTTTCTCCTCTGAAGAGGCTCTCTCTAGCCCTCCCAGCTCTGGCCCTGTGCTGTTGGTAGCTATGTATTTTACACAGGCAAGCACCCTCCACCACAAGCTCACTAGGCTTGGTGTTAGAATATGTCTGCATTAATGGACTAGAAAAGCTGTCTTAGGCCATTAGGCAAAATGCCATCAGATTTAACTTCTGGCACAATGTTTTTGTGTTTTTTTTTTAAGTATCCTGTTTGTATTTATTACTACCTATGAGTCCCAAGATGTACTTATTGATTTCTAAAACTAAAAATTATTTATTCAATACTTTTCTTCAATACTTTCCTGTTTAAGCATAAAAATGGAAACACATCTTTTTTCTTTTTTTTTTGCCAGTCCTGGGCTTGAACTCAGGGCCTGAGCACTGTCCTTGGACTTTCTCAAGGCTAGAGCTCTACCACTTGAGCCTCAGCACCACTTCCAGCTTTTTTTCTATGTATGTGGTACCGAGGAATCGAACCAGGGTCTTCATGCATGCTAGGCAAGCACTCTATCACTAGGCCAAATTCCCGGCCCCTGGAAACACATCTTATAGTTTCAGGAGAGGCTTCTACTTCAGCAGTGTTAGTATTCTCCAGAGGTAAGTTCTAAAGTTAGACTCCTGGAAAGACAATCTTGCCCCAGCCTATCTATAGCTGGTGCCATAAACAAGCCTCATGTTCTCTTTCATAAAATAAAAACATACACGGAATAGAACTGTAGGGATTGTATGAGATAGTCTTAGCCAACGTCATCAATACAGGATTATAGGTAAGAGTTTGTAGATATATGGACCAACCCTGTTTCATACTGTTTTTTTTTAAATTGTGACAGCTTTTTTCCCCCCCTGGTGGGTCATGGGGCTTGAACTCAGCCTGGGCGCTGTCCCTGAGCTCTTCAGGTCAAGGCTACCATCTCCTACCTGGCTTGGGCATTGTCCCTGAGCTCTTCAGCTCTAGGCTACCACCCTATCCTAGAGCAAAGCCCCACTTCCCATTTTCTAGAGGTTAATTGGAGATAAGAGTCTCAGGTACTTTTGTGCCTGGGCTGGCTTTGAACTTTGATCCTCAGATCTCAGCCTGCTGAGTAGCTAGGATTACAGGTGTGAGCCACTGTGCCTGGCTCAGCTTTTTTTTTTTTTTTCCTTAAGTTGAAAACGTTCTCCCTGTACATTAGTTCTAACAAGCTCTTAAATTACCTACCTCAAAGATGGGAGGGAAGTTAATAATATACAAATAATTATGTCTGGAGGGAATGTAGGCCTGAGGAAGGTACTGTTAAAGTATTTCTAGATATGATTCAGTAGCACTTATGCTGAGTGGAGCAAGTGACCCCACACACAAGAGCTGGTGAAGCACACTGTACTCTGGTTAGAACACATGGTAAGCAGCATGAAAACACAGACTTACACAGAGCTCTGAGAGGTGAGATGTGTTCAGTGCCTTATGACAAGACAGGGAGCCACAGAACCCAACATAACAAGAAGAAAAAGAATGGGTTAGGGGAAAAGGAGATAATCAAGTCTGGGAGATAAGTGGACTGGGACATGCCAGACCATTATCAAGACTCAAGGTTTTAATTCTGTGAAATGGGAAGCTACTGAGAGGCTGTGAATACATGGGTGGTAGTGGTGGTGGGGTGTGTGTGTGTGTGTGTGTGCGTGTGCGTGCCTGTGTGTGTGTCAGTATTGGAGTTTGAACTAGGGACCAGCCTCATTCTTGCTGAGCTTTTTCCACTCAAGGCTGGCACTTTACCACTTGAGCCATAGCTCTACTTCCAGATTTTGCTGGTTAATAAAGGTTTTTTTTGTCTGTCTGGGCTGGCTTCAAACTGTTCAAAATTGAAACCCTCAGAAATCAGCCTCCTACATAGCTAAGATTGTATTCATGAATCACTGGCATCCAGGTCTGACTTCCTATTTTTGATGGAAAATCTTCTACTGGTGGAAGGGGGATGGGGTGAGGTAAAATAAATGAGATCAATGAGAAGGCCAGCAATGATCATTCAGTCAGGAGAAGGAGATAGCTAGTCTGGAGAGATAAGTGGGGTGAGGTGGCGAGAAGCCTGGGATCTTGGGAATATGTTGAAGGAATTGCATGCTGTATGTAGTTCATGAGGGAGAAGTCAAGGATAACTCCATAGACATTTTCCTGAGTGACTTTTTATGACTATTAAGTTGTTATAAATGTAAAAAAAGATACAAGAAGAGTAAGTCTGAGATCCTAGAAATTAGGAACACTGTGATAGCCAAGAGAAGAAGTCAAGTTGATCACTATCATGACACTGTGCAGCTTAGGGAGTGCGGAGGTTTAGGTTTATGTTACGAACATCAATCTGGTAGACATCAGTAAGGAGATTCACTGAGAATAAGGGAAGCAAAGGAGCTCAGGGATCACCTCTGAAGCAGTCCTGTGTTCCAGATGTGGGAAATGAAGGGCAACCTGACACTGAAGTGAAATGGGAAGCCACTGCTGAGTCCAGGAGAAGAAAAGGTAAGGAAAAACAACCGTGTCATGTGCTGCTTGGAGGGAAGTCACCAAGAGCCAATCAGTGTTTGTCTCTGGAAAGAACACTGGTGAACTTGACTAAAGCTGTTTGGCAGTGGTAGCCCATCTTCACACCCAGTGGTGGTGATGCATGTGGGAAATCTCACCTACATGGGAGGATCAGAGTCCCTGAGAAAAAGCAGTTCTCTACCTGACAAATGAGAGCAAAAAGGGCTGGAACCATGCTACAAGCAGTATAACACTTCCCTACCACGTCCTTGAGTTTAAATCTCAGTACCACCAAAAAAAGGAGAAAAGGGTCAGAAAACATATACATTATACCACTAACACCACTGGAATATAAAGCAGAAGTACCCAAGTGAGAAACCATGATTGCCTATAAAATATTTTAACAAGAATTTGTGCCATATGGTATTATTGTGCACTGGTTTATCCCTAATTAGGTTTGGACTATTACCTAATTTCAACCACTATTACAGATAATTAATGCATAGAATATTTTATTTCAGTGAATAATTAGGACCTTTTATATACCAGAAATAGGATAACTGTGTAACAAGATTTCACAGACTTTATCTAACTTAATACAGAAGCTGGGCAAATTAAATGTTCTCATTTTATAGTAAACATAAAGTTGAACTTGCCCTGAATGATATGTTCATGAAAACAAATTGTAGCAAAACACCTTCAAGTGGCCTTATGTAACTTTAAGTAAATTTGATACATATATATTACATAAATGCATTGAAAATGTGATGTGTATGTACGTGGTATGTTAAGTAGACTTCACAGACTAGTTTAAAAAAATGGTCTAAAAAAGCAGAGATCTTAATCTCCAAGCATTTAATTCAACTACTGTTGAATAAACTGAATTCATAAACAATAAGAAAAAGCTTTTGAGATCTACAGTGGACACCTTACAGGATGAAGTTGAAGAAAGGAATCAAGTGGGCTGGGAAGGAGTGTGAGGGCAAGCACTTGTCTCATATGGGCAATGCATTGGGTTACCCCAGCTCCAAAAGAAAAAAAGAAACTTATAGTCGAGCTATAAAATGTTCCAACAGGTAGAGAAAATACAAGAATGTTTGAGGTGAAGGCAAAAAGAAAGAATTCCTGGAGGAGGCCACTGTGTTTTCACTGGGTCTGTTGGACGCATTGAATCAACATGGAAACTAAATACCAATGAATAAATAACTTACAAAGGGCTCCCTCCAGCAGCCGCACTAAGTACATAAGTGTTTCAGTCCCCTCAACGCCCTACCCCAAGGAACAGCTTCTCACAAAGCCTCTGGTGGTTTTGTGCAGTGGTACGTTACTGCTGTTCTACCCACAGTTTCAAATGCATGAGGGCTTAATTTTTTTTCTAATTTTTATTTTTCAATAAACTTCTCATGTGCTTTTAAAAATGAACTTCATTCTATTCTTACTCAAATCACCAGAGTACTTTTCTAATATTTGGTAATTGTCTATTTAACTAAGAATATTGTACTGGAACTCTGAAATCCATTTACTGTGAAATCTGAAAGTCTTGTTTGCCTACATTCTTAATGGAGGCATGTTTGGAAAACACTCCTACAGTGTTACCTTTCTAAATCAAGAGGAAGATTAAATGCATACCTGTTATTCTACCCCTGACATTACCACTTTGCTGGCAGCACAGCACAGAGATGAGTGAGGACTATGGGCTCTGAGACAGGACCCAGTAGCTAGATGGCTCTCAAAGCCTCTGTGCCTCACGTTCTTCCTCTGTAAACTGCTTCAGTAAATGAGCAAATGAGCCCCAATCTTTATCTCGTGTTCTAAATCCCTAAGTCCCACAGGCTGCCAGACATGTCTAGGATGTCCTACTGACATAAATGGATAGTGGATTTACCTTTCCTAGAATACCCTTTCCTTTCTATAACTTCACCACCACCCACCCAGCTAACCATACCAGTATATATGTGGCCGTCATCTGTGATTTTTCCTATTTCCACAGACTTAACACCTAAGTTCTGTCACTTCTACCATATGAACCTTTCACTTCTAATTTCTACTGCCTCTACCTCATTTGAGGCCTATAATCTTGCCAACAACACAACATCCTCTTGATATCTAGCAGTTATCTGACGGACAATTTCTGAAATGTACACATTTCTTTCTCTGGCCCTTTGGCTTTGGCATACACTGCCTCGCTGGCTAGCAGTGTCCTTTCACTTTACTCAAACTAGTCAAAATCCAGTCTGCTGTGTACTAGACACCAACCGTGTCCTCCAAACTTTCCAAGTGGGAGGAATTCAAGTTGTCAGCATCCCTGTGGTGAATGGATTAATGCTGTCCTTGGAGTGCTGGCTCTTACGAGACTAATCAGTACTGGAGGGCAGGATGACATAAATTAAGGGCACTCCACATTTTTGCTTCCACACACTGCCGTTTCAGGGCCTTCACCACAATACCTGTGCAATGCTGATCCAACCTTCCAGACACAGAACCACAGCCAAGGACACCTTTTTATTTGTTAATGTCCCCAGCCTTTAATTTCTGTTACTGCAAAACTGAATACACTGAGACACATTTACTCATCTATCTAATGAAAGTGCAAAGGATGGGTTGGGTGTACACTGGTAATATACAAGACAAATTCTCTACCTCACAGAGCACTTAGGCTACAGGAAAAACCAAGCAAACAAATGAAGAAATAATTACTAGTTCGGTTTAAGAATGGTAAGCAAAAGAGCAGTTAGTTTAGAAAAAGAATATTTTAAAAAAGAATAAACCTTTTTAACCATTTTAGATTGAGGGAAGAACCAAGAAAAACATTTATATTAATTTTCTATTTCTGTTGTCACAAGTCACCACACATTTAGTTCTCTAAAACAGTACCTATGTATTGTCTCATGACTCTGTAGATAAGAAGTTTGGAATGGGTCTAAGCTAAAACTTAATGTATTAGGAAGGCTGTTTTCTTCCCTTGTACACACACTGGAAAAATTTGTTTATCCACCTAACAAATGAGAAATGGATAAAGAAAATATGATATGTATAAAACAGAATAAAGTAAAAGAAAATCATGTCACAGAGACTTTAAAGACATACATATACACATGCGTACGCGACATGGCACTTGATTGTAACTGTGAGTCTGTTAGGAGAGACAATGATGGAGAATCAATACAGAAATAGACTGCACCCATGTATGAAGCTGGCATAAAGTGTTAAATGAGAAGGGAGGATGAGACAGGGAAAGAGAAGATGATATAGGGGACTGTTCTCATTAAAATACAATCAATAAAATAGATGACAGGAAAGTAAAGCAGCGTCTCTTAGGGGTGGGAGGAGTGGGGGGTGGCTGATACAGAGATAAATACTGCATAGTACTTGCATAATAATTTACTGTTGAAGGAGGGATGTTGATAGATGGGGTGAAGTTGATAGAATATCAGCATGCATTTATAGAACTGTTAGCTTGTACAACAAATTATATGGTAATTAATCCTTTTTAAAGTTTTTCTTTCCTATCTTCAGGAACCTTACTGAACTTATGTCCTTTCCTCTAGAAAGAGAAGGATCCTCTAAAACAGAGGAGCTGCTTTGATCTTGCCAGCTGACTGGCTCCAGCTCTTTATTCCCTTCTTTTCCATTTAAGGAACTTTGTGATCACAATGTCCAGGAAACTCTCACCATATAAAAGGCAGCTGATTAGAAATGTTCACCTAACTCCTGTGTGTTCACACAGGTCAGGGGTCATTATTTCACCTATCAAGACATCCAAGAAGGAAGTGGCACGGTGGCTCAAGTGGTAGAGAGCTAGCTAGCATTGAGCTGAAGCACTCAGGGACAACGCCCACACTCACAGTTCAAGCCCCATGACTGACAGAAAAAAAAAAAACATCCAAGAAGAGAACACATTTGAGTCGAGAGTTCAGACTAATGGTGTATGTGTATGTGCCTGTGTGCGTGCACACGCATGAGTGTTTTCTCCTCTTGTGAAGAAGGAAAGGCCTGTACCGAAGCCCCAACGTGAAGAGGGAAGAGCATGTGGGTGGTGGAGGGTGGAAAGGCACTATGGGAATAGACTCCTAATGGGAAAGGAACAGTTCAAAAGGGAGGAAGGGCAGGGCAGACAGCAGAGCCTTCTAGACGTCTGGATGTTCTTAATATAGGAGAGGAACAAGGTGTCTTCAAATCCTTACATTTTAATATAACTCAGTGCCATCTAACTTTTGTGTTCCTTAGTTCTCAGAGCACCTCCAAGCCTACTATGAATTCGACCAACCCCCAGAGTTCATGGAAGATTCCAACCCATATAAAAAGTATGTTAAGTGCCCATTTCCTGACTTTCTCCACATTGTGGGCTGGAAGCCACTCAAGAAGTATGGGGACCATCCATGGCTAACTCATACTCACTGAAGACTGGAACAACTTACATACCCACTTACAAAAATGCTTATTAATTCTGGGTAAAATAATAGATCTAAATTATAAAGCCATTACAATTGTAATTTGGGAAAATTAATTTTCAGCTATGGAAAGGTATAAGAAATTAGAAAAGTACTAGAAATTATTGCAACACCATTCTCAGGGTGATGTCATACTACATAGATTTTATTCTAGACCGTATTAACCTTTTCTCATGTTTTCTGTAATTTGCAAGCTACTTGATTAGTGGGGAAACTCATGGAAGAAAAACCAGAAAAGAAAAAAAAATCTCCCTTTCACACATATATTAAGACATTAAAAGCTGGGCACCAGTTGGCGCATACCAGATCTCAGCATCCTGAGTAGGTAGGATTACCAGCATGAGGTTCCCAGGGACTTGCAAACACACAAGAAATATATACATACATATGTATTTGTATAAATATGTTTTTCTGCTTTGGATGTATCATGATATATATATATATATTTACACACACACATGCATACAGTTTGCTTTTTTGCCAGTCTTGGGGATTGAACTCAGGGCCTGGACACTGTCCTTTGGCTTTCTCAAGGCTTGTGCTCTACAACTTGAGTCATAGCACCACTTCTGGCTTCTTCTGTGTATGGTTCCAAGGAATGGAACCTGGGGATTTGTGCATGCTAGACAAGCATTCTACCACAAGGCCATGCTCCCAGTCCTATAAGTTTTTGTGTGTGTGTGTGTGTGTGTGTTTTGGGGGGGGGGCGGTCATGGGGCTTGAACTCCGCCTGGGTGCTGTCCAGGCCAACCTCTTCAGCTCAAGGCTACCGTCCTACCCTTGAGCCAAGCCCCACTTCCCACTTTCTAGAGGTTAACTGGAGATAACTGATCCTTTTGTGCCCCAGCTGGCTTTGAACCTTGAGCCTCAGATCTCAGCCGCCAGAGTAGCTAGGATTATAGGTGTGAGCCATCGTGCCTGGCCTTTTTTAGTGCCTGGGCTGACTTTGAACCTGGATCCTGAGATCTCAGCTTCATCAGTAGCTCAGATTACAGTCTTGAGCCACCACACCCAGCTTCCTATATGTTTTGAACTTTGCCAAGTATAGTAAAAAACAGAAGAAAAAGAAGGAGGAGGAGGAGGAGGAGGAAGAGGAGGAGTTCTTGTTCCTGTCTACCCTGTGCTTCCCATGCACAACCTCCCCCCTGCCATCAACCTTTCCCACCAGAGGGTTTGTTAATCAGTCATTCAAATCCTATGGCTTCTGCAGAGGACAAGTGGATAATGACAAGGTCTCCACCACAGGAGCAAAGTCTCACTGTCTTCACACTCCTCCAATCTCCCTCTGTTCATCCCCTCCTCTGGCCCTCATGCCCTGGCAATTACTGACTTTTACTGCCTTCCACAGCTTTGTCTTTTATAGAAAATCCAATGTTACTCATTGGAGCCCTAAAATACGCAGCCTTTCCAGACCAAGTAATATAATATGCCTGTCTTCCATGACCTTTTCCAACCTAGTCATTCATGCACTAAAAGCACTAATTCTTCACTATCTGGTGAACCACAATCTATTCATTTTTCTAATGAAAACATCTTGATTATGTTTAAACTTAAGCTACTATGAATAAAACAATGAATCTCCATGCACAGCTTAAGTTTTTAATTCCTTTTTGGATAAATACCATGCAGCATAACTACTGGACTCAAACTTATGAATTTGAGGGGGCACATTTCATCCTATAACACATTAAACACTTTCCATTCTCTCTTTCCCTAGCTACCTCAAACAAGCAGTGTGTATATCCCACTTCTCCACAGATGGATACATGGGCTGCTCCCACCTTTTTACTGGGAATAATGTAGCTGTGAACATAGATGGAAAATAGCTGTTCAAGACTCTGATTTCAATTCTTTGGGTATAAACCCAGGAGTAGAATTGTCTGAGAACTTTGAAGCAATCACTAAAGTCTGGGTTACCTACCTAAGTACTTCTCCTTAAGTTAGCTTGGTGTTACCAAACTAAAACCGCAGACTATTTCATCTAGGGTATATTATCAAAGTTATCTTAACTGGTATGAGTCAGGGATCTATGACATAAGAAAGACCTTTATATCATAAGTACTTTATCATATTAACCTAAATATTAAGATATATAACTTAGATCATGCTTTAAAGCGTTCAAGATTAGCACCAAAATGGCAAATAAAACATAGAAACTCAGTTATAAATTGTATTTATTAGTAATTTTCAGAACATTTGAACTCTCCAGTTATGAACATCTTCAAATTCTCAGCTGTGAAAAAATATCCTAGTTTCACTTCTTAGATAATGTGGAATCTGCCATCAATACATTCATTTTTCAATGCAAGAGCTCAGTATCCTGTATCTTTCCTAGCACAGGTAAAGGAGTAAAGATAATCAAGCATTCTTCCTCACAAGGAAAATTCCACACTCTTCCACAAACCGACACTTAAACAACTCTATTCTTTAGGACTCTGAAGAACAGTACGGCAAACAGAATAACACCAAATGGTCTAGCTTCAAATATTAATTCTGACTGTATGATACTAGTCAAATTGCTTAACTTAGCCTAGCTGTATCCTCAGCTAAAATGGGAAATTTAGGCCCAGAGGTGTTAAGAGGATGAAATTTATGTAGGAGATCAAAACATCTAGCATCTAGTAAACATTTTTGTTTTGTTTTTATAGTTCTGGGGTTGAGCTCAGTTCCTCTTACATGCTAGACAAGTGCACTACATGCAAGCCTATGTCAAGCTTTCAATATATAACAGGAAATATAATAGCAATAAGAGCAAACCACACAGCTTAAATGAACTATAGTCAAAATTCTCAATTATAACTACTCATCTCCACCAGACTATACTGAGACACTAAGATACAGCATTATAATCTTATTCTTCAACAGTGTAAGTTAATTTTTCAAAGTGATAACAGAAGAATATATCCTTATAATTTCAAATTAGAAGAAATTTACAGTGACCAGTTACTTCATGCCCGGCATACATTATGGAAAGTTTTTTCTTTTTATGCTCTGTGGCTTGAACTCAAGAGCTGTTACTTAGCTTTTTGGCTCAAGGTTGGAGCTCTACTACTTGAACCATACATACCTCCATATCATACTACTTCTGGTGTTTTGTTGGTTACCTGGAGATAAGAGTTTCATTGATTTTTGTGCCCAGCTGGCTCTGAACTACAATCCTTGGATCTCATCCTCCAGAGAAAGCTAGTATTAGAAGGTGTAAGTCACTGTGCTTGACTTAAAATGTGTATTTTGTAAGCCAGCTACTGTGGCTCATGCCTGTAATCCTAGCTACTCAGGAGGCTGAGATCTGAGGATCAAAGTTCAAAGCCAGCTGGGGCACAAAAGGACCTGATACTTTTTTTTTTTTGGTGCCTTTCTTTTTTTTTTTTATTGTAATTAGTAAAAGGGTTACATGATATTTGCCAGATAGAAGGTGCATTAATTCACATACATTGATACCCTTTCACATGTCTTGGAGGACCTGATACTCTTATCTCCAGTTAACCTGTAGAAATGGGAAGTGGGGCTTGGCTCAAGGAGAGGGCAGTAGCCTTGAGCTGAAGAGCTCAGGGATAATCCCAGGCAGGCAGAGTTCAAGCCCCATGATCCAGAAAGAAAGAAAGGAAGGAAGGAAGGAAGGATGGAAGGAAGGGAGGGAGGTAGGGAGGGAAGGAGGAAGGGAAAGAAAGAAAAGAAAAGAAAGAAAAGAAAAGGAAGGAAGGAAGGAAGAAAGAAAGGAAAGAAAAGGAAGGAAGGAAGGAAGAAAGAAAAAATGCATTTTGTACACAGGAAAGGAATAATAGTCACAACAGTCTTCGAAAGTATAATTACTAGCATTGAGGCATACTATCATTACAGAAGTTTATGAAGGTGAAGGACAGATTTACCCCCCTTCAATAAAACCCCACAATGTTTTGAAATATCACACTCCACTTGTCACTGGTGGCCTGTGCCTTCTGCAGAGGAGTTATAGAGCCCCAGAGGAAAAGGACAAAGGCAAGGAAGGTAGGGGTCAAGCAGGGGTAAAGTTCCAGTGGACTTGGAGGCAAATGGAGGGAAATATCCTTAAACTTCAGTTTTATTTTGAAAAACCCAAACTTCCTAGATTTCTTACACTAAAAGTCACAAGCTATAGGTTAGTTTGATTTTAAATAGCAGACTGTGATCTGTATAACTGTAATAACCCAAGTTTTTTTTTTTTTGGGGGGGGGGGGGGGCTTGAGCTCAGGGCCTGAGCACTGTCCTTGGACTTTTTCAAGGCTAGAGCTCTACCACTTGAGTCTCAGCACCATTTCCAGCTTTTTTCTATGTATGTAGTACTGAGGAATCAAACCCGGGTATTCGTGCATGCTAGGCAAGCACTCTACCACTAGGCCAAACTCCCGGCGCAGTTTTTTTTTTTTTTTTATGGTAACATTCTAGTGAAATTATTTAAATACAACCCATTTGAATTCACGACAGTGTAAATACTATAAATGCCATTTAAACACTTTTAAGGCCACGTATAAATGCTAAGGCCACACCTATAAATGCTAAGTACTCAGGAGGCTCAGATCTGAGGATTATAGTTGATGGCCAGCTGGGAAACTGTGAGACTCTTATTTCCAACAACCACCTAACAGCTGGAAGTGTAGCTAAAAGCTCAGAGAGACAGAAGCGCACAAAAGTTCAGAGAGACGGAGCCCAGGCCCTGAGTTCAAGAAACAATTTTTTAAAAAGCAAAACACTTGTAGAGAGAAGAAAACATGGAAGGTTTAAAAATAAAAAACCAAAAGGTGTTTTAAAAAATCCAGTAATACATTTTTTTAAAAAAAGTATAAACTCCATTCAAAAAATGTGAAATCTGCTACTTCATTTGTGTACAATTCAGACAATTCCACAGTCAGCTTAGTGAACATCAACTAATCTACTAGTCCTGGGTGGGGGGGCAGGCAGGGCTAAGGAGCCCTTTCCTCTGGGCTACCTCTGCATAAGAGAGGAAGGCCAGAGTTGGGGAGTAAGTTCCCAGTCCCTTCAGTCAGGGAGTGATGGGAACACTCCTGCGGAGATGCTGTTTCCAGAGCTAGAAGGCACGAGCTCCTTCCCCTAAGCCAGGTAGGTGGTCCCGAGGCCCACACTGCAGGTGAGGCCCGCGTAAGAAGCCGGAGGGGACGCCGGCCGACCCCCGGGAAGACTGGACGACCTCTCGGGTGGGTGGTTCCTCCTCGGTGCATTTGAATTCCAGGGATCACACTCTTCCCCTCCCCGCCCACCCCGGGGCGAGTCGAGCGGGGGACGGTTAGACCCCGCCGTCCACCCCCCCACAGCCTGGGATGCGGGCTGCGACTGGGAGGAGAGAAGCCTGTGAGCCGTGGCGAAGCACGCGCGGCGCACGCTCCCGTAAAGCGGGAGAAAGCCGGCTGGGCCCGGAGAGGTCTCCGGCACCCGCGGCGCCCCGCCCCGGGCCCGGCCTGACCGTCACACACCTCCGAGGTCACGCGGAGCCGCCAGACCCACGTCCCTTCCCAGCGGAGAAGGGGCGGCGTCGGAACAAAATCAAGTGACGGTTGTGGCGGGGCGGGTGTGGAACTAATCCACGCTTTCCCTAGATGCGGGGAGGTGGAGCGCCCCCCAACCCCCCGGGTCTCCAACAATGAAGACACGAAGACTTAATTAAAGGTCTCCGCCGAACCCCACTGAACGTACCAGACGCGGACGGCTAAGGGATTCAGTCCCCGGGCTGTCTCGGACGCCCCGCCTCGAGAGCCTCGGGCCACAGGTGGCCGCGGGGCGACGACGACACCCGGTGGTTCCCCAGAGTCCCCGCGGAGGCAGAGCCACGCGGGCGCGCCGAGGTCCCGGGGCTCTTTGTGGAGAGCGCAGCGCCATTGGTGGCGGGGCCCCGTCGGGGCCATCGTGGTCGCGGACCCTCCCCACCCCCCACCCCAGCATCCGAGGCCACATGGCCCCCGGCTGCCCTCACCCCCCCCCCCGATCCCCGCCTCACCGCTTTGAGATCCAGGACGCCGTCCTTGGCCTCCTGCAGCAGCGACACGAACTTGGTGGTGAGCAGCCCCAGGCTCTTCTCGTGCCGGCTGCTGCCGCCCCCGAGGCCGGCGAGCTGCGGCTGTGGCGGCTGCGACGGCTGCGGAGGCTGCGCGCAGGGCTGCGGCCGCGGGGTCTGGCCCTGGCCCGGCGGCGCCTGCTGGCCGGAGCTCGCGGGTTCGGCCGCCGCCATCGCGTTCCCGGCTGCACCGGGGGTGGTCGGGGAGGGAGGAGGCCCTCCGCGCTCCGCCGCCCGCGGCCACCTGCCGGGCTCCTCCGCGGACGCCGCTCCCTGCAGCAGCCACAGGTGCGCCGCGCGCCCTCGGGGACTCAGGGGCAGCTCGGTGGGCGCGCGGGGCCTCCGCCCCCGCCCCAAGCCCGGGGAAGCGGGAAGGCAGCCCCACGAGTCAGCGAGGGAGGGCCGCTGGAAATGCGGAGCCCGGGCTGCCGAGGGGTGGGGACCCGAGTTTAAATGGCAGGAAGTGACGCCGCGCCCCGCCGTTGCCTGGAAACGCGTTCTTCGGCCCGGGGGAGGCGGGGAGGGGCGCGCGTCCTCCCTCACCGGTGGTCTAAACTTTCCGGGAAGGAGCAGTAGAGGGAAAAGGCAAGAAGAAGGCTTCTTTCTGGTCCCCAGAGAAAGTCCCCAAGCCCCCCACCCACCCCAGTGCGGTGAGTTTGGCTTCTCGGTGGGTACAGCCGCCCGAGATTCGGGGTTTCTGGTCTCGTGGGTCTTTCCCACTGCCAGCATTGTTAGCAAAGACCCTGGCGGTCAGAACCTCATTCGAAGTTGTATTCCGTGTCCCATCTTTTTAGATGCCCAACGCGGAAAAAAAAAATCCCAGGGTTTTTCTTCCCCGTGTTCAACTCTTTCCCCGAGTCTGCACGTAGGGCCTGCAGGAGTTCGATGACCTGGGTAGGGAAAGATGGTGAATTGCCCCCATGCGCAGGTTCTGCACCAAATTGTTTATAACTTGATGCCTAACAACAGCAACGGGGATACTAAATAATAAGGTGTTGGGATCTTGGGTTTCAGTCATCTCCTACACTGCTGGTGACGAATGAGAGCACACAGCTAGCTCTACGTTAAAAAAAAAAAAAAAAAAAGTTCTGTAGCTCTCCCAAACTCCTAAGAATCACGACATTTTAGGCAATTTGGTGTCACGCCATACTGAACCTAGTTCATAAAAGAGTGCTTAATTTAAAAACTAACACAAGAGAATCACTGAAATAAAGAGGAAATTGAAGTCAGACACCATTAACACAAATGCTCTTTTCTATTCACAGGCTTAGAAATTTATGAAAAAAAAGGTATTTTAATTAAAGAACACTATTGAAGGGACAAACAAAAAAACCATCTTGTTACTAAGAAGCTTAAGTAAAACGTGAAAAAATTCAGCTAATATAACCCCTTTTGAACAATTTATGAGAATGGTTGTACCCCGGTTGTTTGGCATTAGACAAATCATTAACAAATATTGCAAATTAATTTTGTCAGTATCCAATACTAGTCCTTAAGAAGGTTTTAGTAAATTGAAAAAAGAAAATTTGACTGTATATGCTAGGGCAGAAATTGATTTCAAGAGATCTAATTTTTGAAACAAGTTATGGGATATGTTAGCTCAGCTCAAGCTGCCATAAATACTAAACCAGATGACTTAAGCGACAGAAATTTATTTTTTCAGAATTACAGAGATTTGGGAATAAAAAAACATCAGAAGGCTGGTATGGCTGAGTTCTGGTAAGGAACCCTACCTAGCTTGCAGATGGTGACTTTGTGCTTTTTCTTCATGAGCTAAAAAAACAAAACAAAACAAAACAAAACAAAAAAACAGATTTCACTTTGACAAGGGCACTGAGCTGGATGCTGGGTAATCCCAGCAACTCAGGAGGCATGAAGATTGAGGCTCAAAGCCAGCCTGTCAGGAAAATCCATGGGACTCTTAGATACAGAAAACCAGAAGTGATGCTGTGGCTCAAAGTGGCTGAGTGCTAGCCTTGAATGGTAGAAGCTCAGGTACAGTGTCAAGACCCTGAGTTCAAGCCTCATGACTGATTTAAAACACACACCACACACACACACACACACACACACACACACACGCTGATTATGTCATGAGATTCCTCCATCCTTCTAGGTTGACCTGTCTCTTTTCATAGTCCCATCACTTTGCAGGTGACTAGAATTTCAAATTTTCTGGGAATTGGCATTGGACCATAGCATGTAATGACTATCTTCAAAATTTTGGAACTATATTTTAATATAATTTTAAAAAACATTTTCTTTAAGGGAGTCCTTTCTCACAATATAACTGCTTTCTAGCAAATTAAAGTTTGTTTTGTAGTTGTATTTTTCACAATGAATTTTTCATTTGTTTAAATTTGCGGGTGTTTAAATTGAATATATTCACAAATGAGCTTTCAAAGTCTTTTGTGTTTTGCCTGAGGTGTGAAAAATCACGTACAGCAAAGATTTGCAAACTTTACAATGAAAAAGCATCTGTAGCATTTGTTGTAAGTTCAGATTCTTAAACCCAAACTCTAGAAATTAGTGCAGCATGAGCCTCAGTCACCCAGCATCAGAGAGCTTTGATTATGACTGGTTAGTTGGCAGCATGGGGTTGTACTAAGGGCCTTATGCTTGTTGGGCAGGCACTCTACCACTTGAGCCACATCTCCAAGGGCAAAAAGATTTTAAAATTCTACTTAATGATTTCTAGTTTTATCACCGTGCCAAAACAGTTCACCAAAAAGAGTATCTATCTATCTATCTATCTATGTAATAGTTTAATAATTGATGAAAAAAGTTTCACATGCTCTGGAAGAGTAGTATTGACATTTTTTTTGTTCTCATATCCATTAAGTAAATACTTGTGAGCTAACATATGGAGTCTGAACATCTGAGCTTCAACATCTCTTGAGAATTAGTTTTTTCTCCCCCAATACTGGAGGTTAAAGGATACAGGTACTTGCTGGTCAAAGATCTAGACTGCACTTCCAAATGTGTCCCTTTTTCTGAAAACTAGCTGGAATGCCCTCATGACAACCACACTACTTTGGACCCTTTACCATCACTTTGAGAACACTCCAGAAACTGTAGAAAAGTCCAACAAGGACAACTGAAGGCGTGCTTCACTCATGACCACTCCAGACAGCCAACACAGAACCTTAGAAAGCAGCATTCTATGCAAGACAAGCCTCAGTGACCTTTAGATGATGCTGTAATTAGATTCAGTCCAGCTAGAGGGAGGATACCCCTTCAGTGCTTGTTGATTAGATTAAAATCCTTCATTGGCATATTGTGATGGATCCTATGGGCCAACGATTCAAGGAAGCACCGAGTTCATCTTTAAACTGGGCTTGGGATCAAAGCATAAAGCAATCATTCCATTTGCACGCTGCATTTCCTGTTGGGGTATAGAACCCAACCACTCACATGCTTTGAGGGTTTGTCTTCTGTGTTTGTGTCTGTGTTTCTCTTCTGTGATACTTTCCTGATGCTGTAACATTAGGTTTCAGTAAAGTCTATTAGGTCTTTGATCTCACCCAAGTTCCTTCCATCTTAGAGCTTAGTCACTGTCTGAGCTGGTACCACAAAGAAATGGTGGTGTGGATGACAGTGGCAGAAGACACTGGTGGCAGAGGTGCTAAAACTAACAAGGAAAGCCATGGCAGCACTGGCAGCAGCATCTGTTGCAGCAGTGGTATGGGAGCTAAGAAGGCTAGAGGACAGTAGGTGTTTAAAAAATTCTAAGGCAAAGAAAGTACGAGAGCTTAGACTGTGAAGGCAAAGGATGTGAAGAGCCAAGGTGCAGACCCTGGTCACTAGAAGAGTTCCTAAAAAGAGTTATCCATTTCGGGGTGATGGTCACCCTTACTTTATAGCTCAAGAGCTCTGGTACTAGCCCTCCCTAGGTGTTGCCAACACTAGTTATTGTTAAGAGCTCAGAGCCCCGACATGCACTGCTCAAGAGCAGTAATGTTAGCTACTCAGCACTTAATACTTTGGGCTGTCAATATTAGCTCTTGTGGACAGTGTTAGACTTTGCCAGAAAATCAGGCAGATATCCAGGCACAAAGAACAAAGAAAAATTTATTGCCAGCAAAGGGACTGACAAGACCCCTTCACACAAGAGACACTTGCAAGCACACTCAAACATTTGTGTACATGCACAAGCGCATGGGTGTTGTCTGAGGAGACCTATATAATCTACAGGGATTGGAGGGGCTTGGAGATGGAGACCTAGATGTGGACCCATGGATCAGGGGCTTCATCATGGCAGACTAGGATTTATGGCTGCTGCTCGAGTGGCAGGTAAGAGGTCTTACAGCTGCCCAGATCTAAAGGTCACTCTAAGGGGATCTTGTTGCCTTGTATGGTTGTAGCTTCCCCCAAAGAATGCCACTTCAAGGTGAAGAGGGATGGTGGTGGAGGCTAATTATTCACTGAATTTACAAAATGGGCCTAGTGTTGCCTAGGAAAAGAGACTTATCACGTTAACAGTCAACCTTCCAGGTGCCATTGAATGTTGTGCTGCTGGCAAGCAAAGTTCACAGGTAGGTACACCTATCAAGAGCAGTTATGGTGAAAATTTTACTTAATATATATGTTTATGTTTGGGCTCTCTATCTCATCCCATTAGTCTATTTGCCTACCTTTATGTTAACACCAGTGTAACTTTGAAATCAAGATGTGTTAGTCACTAGTAATTTGACTATGTCATTATAGCTAAGTCTATTTTCTCTGAAGCATACATTAGATTTTTTTTTTTGCCAGTTCTGTGGCTTAGGGCCTGGGTACTGTTCTTGGGCATTCCTCAAGGTTAGCACTCTACCACTGGAGCCACAGCACCACTTCTGATTATTTCTATGTATATGGTACCAAGGAATTGAACCTGGGTCTTTGCGCATGCTAGGCAGGCACTCTACCACTACGCCACGCTCTCAGCCCCAGTGTGGTCACGTTTGGCTGAAAGCAGTACCATTCTCTCTATTCTTTTGCTGAGAATCAAAACAAACAAACAAACGAACAAACAAACAAAAAACACCAAAGCTAGCATGCTAGGTAAACACTCTATCACTGAGCTACACTCCCAGCCTCTGATAGCAGTTAAAAAATTATCTAGTTGAAAGGAATTTGACTTATCTGTATTTGATCAGATTTATTCCCTCCTCCTCCTTTAAATTTCAAAAGGTTTCATTGTTTTATTTTCATATAAGCATACAAAATACTAATGATATTCCTCTTTCACTCTCTTCATACACATACCCTACAACCCCATTGGAGAGTTTGAAAGATTTGTGTGTGTGTGTGTGTGTGTGTGTGTGTGTGCGCGCTTGTGCATGTACACAAATGTTTGAGTGTGCTTGCAAGTGTCCTGAGACTGGGATTGGGCCCTTGAGCTTTTTTGCTCAAGGCTGGAGTTCTACTACCTGAGCCACAACTCCATTTCTGGCTTTTATTTCTAGCTAATTAGAAATAAGAATCTTTCCTTTTTGGCTGGTTTTGAACTGTGACCCTTACATCTCAAGCTCCGGAGTAGCTACTAGGATTACAGGTGTGAGCGACAGGTGCCCAGCATATATATATATATTTTTTTGGTGCTCATTTTCATTTGTCCTCAGCAGTGATTGAGCTTCATTCACTGTTGCCTTGTTTTTGAGAAGAAGACTTGACACAAATTGTTTCAATCTGGGCTGGGGAGTTTGGCCTAGTGGTAGCGTGCCTAGTATGCAGGAAGACCTGGGTTCATTCCTCGGTACCACATGCTGAGGCTCAAGTGGTAGAGCTCTAGCCTTGACAAAGTCCAAGGACAGTGCTCAGGCCCTGAGCTCAAGCCCAGCACTGGCAAAAAAAAAAAAAAAAACAAAAAAGAAAAAAAGAAACCCCCAAACCCAAATTGTTTCAATCTGATCGGAATTTAGGTAGGAGTTATATTTGCCCATTCTTTGAGTTTTTATAACATTAAAAAAATAGCCCAGCATAAGGGCTCCTCTTGCATGTATCCACTGGTTTTTGTCTGGTCTACTAGCTGGCTAATGAGAATAATTTGCTGTTTGCCTAGAGCTAAAAAATCTTTTTGAGCCCTGAGCTTGAACTTCCACACATTCTTGGAGAGAGCTTTGGGGCAGTTTCCTTTGACAAATTCTCTCATCACCCCCGATGCTAGGGTAGGTGAACTTGGGGTCCTCTCTGTTGTGCCAAGATTGTTCCATGTTCTAGGAATGACCCCCACCACCCCCTTGTTTAGGGCCCATGTACTTGAACCCCAGATGGTAACAGCTTGGTGCTCAGTGGTTAGACACCTGAGCTCTAATTCAACTAGTGGTTTGAGTTAAATAGCCAATCAGGTACTTGTAGTTTCCCTATAAAAGCAGTGTGAAGTTCTTGCTCAGGGCCTTTTCAGCGTTGCCAGCTGCTGGTATGCGGAGGCCCGAGTCTAGACTCGTAAATAAACAACCCGTTTTTTAGCTTTGACTGTGGCCTCTGGTGGTCTTTTGGGGTTCTAGGAATTCGGGTACAACACTCTCCACCTGCTTTATGTTCTGCAGTAAGAGTAACTGGACTCATAGTTTTGGCTTGTCCTGCCTAGGGTAGGTACTTTATATATAAGAGCTGGGTAGGTGAAAATCCACTACCTTTTGACTGCAAGCAGAGAAATTCAGTCTCCATAACATTTGGAAAGATGAATAACCCTGCACCACTAATGCTGGTAATAGTGTACCTCGGGGCTAGAAGCATAATGGAGAGGCAATTGGCTTTGGCCACAACCACCCAGAAAGCTGATACATGTTTTGTGGAAAGGTATGGAAAGGAAAACGTCTTGACTCACTACCACAGGCTTTTTGAAGTTCCGAGAAGTGCGTTTATGTTGACTACCTGTTTATTTGCTGTATATCACTAGAATTTCTACAGACCTTAAGTATTTGCATTGCTTAGGAAGCAGGTCTGCAAAGATCCTGATATTTTACAAGTGGAATCTCCAATAATGATTTTTTAAAAAAATTTAAAATTATTATGTAGGGAGCATAATATGCATTTATTTAATAGTCCTCTTTAGCTTAATACTAAGGTAACTTGAAAAAATACATAAAATTACATAGTAAAACTATTTCTTTTCCCAAATTTACGGCTATTTTCGTTATCCTACACCTAAGCATAAATTCAGCCAATTATTGCCTTCTTTTAGTCAAAATTAGTCTGATAAAAATTTACAAGAGGACTCAAGTAACATAATTCCTTTGAATAACTTACAGATTAGCAAAATAAATACAAGAAGATGGAACATGTTTTGTCGGAGGGAAGTGAAGATAAAGAGATGAGGGCAGATGACAGAGGAATGGTGGGCAAATACAATTAATATTTAATGTACATGACAAAAGGTAACTCGAGTGAATGGATGGGGTTGGGAGAGATGGGGGAAAAGGATGGAATGGGTGACATTGACCAAGATGCATAATATTCATAAACTGACATGCTGGGTTAAAATCCCTTTGTACAACTAAAGAAGGAACTTGATGGCAGTTAGCTATGTTTATATAATGAAACACTTAAAACAAAAACTTACCAACAAATACTCAAATATTTGACCTTTCACAACATTCATTTCTCTCAGGATTTGAGTTACTGCCATATATCACATTCCAGGTGTTTTTTAAAGTGTTTTCAGTAATTCTAGTCAAGTAGGTTACCTAGCAATATTGTCTTGATCTTCATTAATCAAGGATTTTTATTTTGAAGAATAGTTTTTCAGGGTGGAGAATTTTTGGTTGCCCCTTTTCTCTCATTGTGTCAAATACACCATTAGCTAACCTAACACGTTTTTGATGGTTTCCTTGCTTCTTTCAGTGTTTCTCTAAGAGTCTGGTTAGGAGGTTTATCTATATGTGCACCTCTTTTTATTTATCCTATTTCACTGCCTTTATTTGTATGTTAATCATTTTAAATCAAATTTAAATTTTTCCATCTCCATTCTGAGACTCGCCTTCCATGTACTGCGATTTGGGACATTCCTAGGTATCCCTCCTAGCTTAGCTGCCATGAAATGGGACTTTCTCTTCAGAAGAGGTGGCTTCTTCTCGTTTCACATACCTTTTTTTTTTGTTTTATTTGGTGTACCAGTAGTGGGGCATGAACTAATGGCATCCCAGTATCTCTTGACTTTCTTGCTCCAGGATGGTGCTCTAATATTTGAGCCACAGCTCCACTTTCCAGCTTTTAGCTGGTTAGCTGGAGTCTCATAGACTTTTCTACCTGGTTAGCTTTGAACCACAATCCTCAGATAACAGTTACCTGAGCAGCTAGGAATACAAGCACTTAGCTTTCCATTTACTTTTTAAAATGTAGCTCATTATTGATATCCATATAAAAATGTGGTATTATATTTTTATTTCTATTCAGAAATAACAGAGTGGCATAGCATTTAAGATTTTTTCATATACAGCACAAGAAGTGAGAGAAGTGAAATAATAATTAATGATCTTTATATGAAGAACTCTCTTCATATACATGGAGAGAGAGCAAAACGGCATTGCTTTTCTCAGGAATTCATAACATCTTAAAGGCATTCTTCATATGCATTAAAAAAGGGTAGTTATGAGAGATGACTACATATGGTTTTTTAAAGAATGTTATGCCGTATCTTCAACTCCAGCACTGCCACAAAAAAGAAAAAAACAAAAAAGAATGTCACATATTTTATCTTTGTGAACTTTTTGGCTACATCTTATAAACACTTAAAAAGATGGGAGCTATGTCAATTAAAGACAACAGAATTACTTCTTTATCAACACTGTAAGCATAATAATAAACTATTCTCCCTTATGTACTCAAAATTTGAATCATTTATAAATCTGTACACAAATATGTAATTACCAAGCAGTGTATAGCACAGAAACAAGAAAAAAAATTTTAAGTCTAGTTATTATGATAGCCTTTTCTAATACACATAATTATAAAAAATTTATTATAAAAACCTACATATACAATAAATATTTGATCAGAAGTCTCAAGATTATTCATGATGAAATGTGTAGAAAGAGACATTTCAAAGTCGTAGCAATTACTACTTTTACAATATTTAATCATTTTTACAATAGATCTGCCGGTCCATTTTAATTATATTTGTTCTCAACACCATCACATATCTTGCTGAATTTCTTTTAGAGCACAAGCCAGCTGCTTAATTTTTTCCTCCATTGCTTTTTTGTTCTTGCATGTTTCTTCTAGAAGTTCACGCATTTCTTCTTCAACTTGATAAACCTAAGACAATGTATGAATGTTACATTTTAATTTCCTAAGGTAAAAGAATTTAAAAAATACTTTAGGGAAGAAATGTCAGTATCTTGTTCTTATGTATTTTGCAACTGTAATTCATTCAATGTAAAATAAGGTTAAAAGATGTAACTCGTCCAAATATTAATAGGGGAAACTTTTCTTTTTTCAAAGCTAGCACTTTACCACCTGAGCCACAGCACCACTCCAGCTTTTTTTGTCTCTGTGGTACCAAGGAATCCAGGGAACCCAGAGCTCAGTGCACACTAGGCAAGCACTCTTATCACTAGGCTACACTCCCGGCCCAGGGAAACGTTTTTATATAATCTATTTAGTGCTTATTAGACTTTTCTAAAAAAGACAAAACAATGTATGGTAACTCTATTTTAGGGCTTAGAAAATTTTTGTGAAATTGTGCAACTTCTATCCACAGTGTGTGGATAGGAACCCAGTTTTCTTATGTTATCTTGCAGTTATCATTGTTGTCTATAGATGCTGAGTTCTAAGTTCAACTTAAACACTAATGCTTTATAAATTTTCAAAACCAAACCACCTTCCTCCTCAAAGAAACTTTCTCTTTAATGTAGTTACTATTACATTTCTAAAAATGCTGTTATGTCTGAACCACCCTTTTAAGATTTATTCTTAAACTCCATTCCTTTACAATCTCTGTACCTGGTACTGTCCAGTTATGCTAGTAACTAAAATAGTACTGCAACCTGAAACAATACCATAACACTCCCGATACATTACCAATATGTTCATCCTCTTGTCTACTTTACTGACATTGATAGATCTGAAAATTTTCATCCACAGACATACACCTTACATATACTGGGCTAAAACTTGTAATTTTGCTTTTTACTAGAATTATTTTTGTAGTGAATCGAAGGTTACTAAGTCTGATTTCATGATACTTTTTTTGTTTTTTTTTGCCAGTCCTGGGTTTGAGCTCAGGGCCTGAGCACTGTCCTTGGACTTTCTCAAGGCTAGAGCTCTACCTCTTGAGCCTCAGCACCACTTCCGGCTTTTTTCTATGTATGTGGTGCCGAGGAATCGAACCCGGGTCTTCATGCATGCTAGGCAAGCACTTTAACCACTAGGCCAAACTCCCGGCCCCTTCATGATACTTTTGATAACAGTCTTGATATATCTACTAGACCATAAAATTATTCTGTATGTTTTTAATTTCCAAGGATTTATCTGTATATAAAGATAGATGTTTATATCTATGTTTATTGATTTCCAGGGCAAATTTTATTTATAGTACCTTCAAATTTGCAGAATCAATACATTTTTGCTTTTCAGATGATAGTTGTGATATTTCAGCTTGATGAGCTTCAACAATTGCATCAACTTGCTTTTTAAAGGCATCATCCATACTATGAAGCTTTTCTACTGCATTCCTCAAAATAAAAAAATAAAAAAAAAAAAAGCAACATAAGACCATATAAGATGAGGCCAAATTAATGGACCGCTAGGACATGGAGACAAGAACTTAATTATGAGTAAGTGTTGTTATTAATGTACTATGTTTTATTTTCTCTTCTCTTGTGTTGCCCTTTGCTTAATCTCATATTGTTACAGTATCTGACTTTGTAACCTGGTATATATATGTTTATTTGTTTATTTGAAGTAAGAGGGGGAAAATGAGGGGAGGGGGTAGAGAGAGGGAAATGGGGACAAAAACATGAGAAGGGGTCTCAAGGTATGAGAAGTAATGCACCTTCTATCTGGCGAACATAATTGTAACCCCCCTATATATTAAAATAAAAAAATAAAAACCAAAATGCTCATATAGCAATCATTATGTATTTCCAGGAGGAGGGAAAAGGAAGGGACAAAAGCATGTGAGAAGTAATCACTTACTACCTGATGAATTTAACTGTATCCCCTCTATACATTACCCCAACAATAAAATTAAAAAATAGAACTATATATTTCATACAGCTATATATATTAAAAATATACATTATGTGTCAACCTCAGAGGGAATTGTTACTTCATTTTACAAAAAGAATGAAGTTCTTGGCAAACAACCATGTCCCTACATATTTTCAGTACTTTCTTTCAACCATCTCACATCAGTGTTTATGATTCAAGAGGTCTCAAGTCCTTTAGAATTTATTACTTACTTTTGTAGCTCCACGCTTTTATCTCGTTCTGCTTTAAGTTGTTTTTCCTTGTTTTCAAAATTTTCTTTCACTTCTTTTACTTGTGTTTCAAGATGAGCTAGAAGTTCTCCTTTATCATGCCATTTCTGATTAAGTGAACTAAAAAAGTTATTTAAAAATGAATTATTATTAAGTCACATTTCACCTTCTTTAGTACTGGTTTGAGTTTGGTGCCTTGTACATGTTAATGTACCATACTGAGCTTAATCCCCAGTCCTTTAATTTTGTTTTGAGATACGGTCTCAACCAGTTGCTTGGGAAGGCCTAAATTTATAATTATCAATTTATAAATTATAAAACTCTGCCTTCTGAGTAGTTAGGATTATAAACACATGCCACCACACTGGCAAGCCACACATTATTTTTTTTTTCAGTGGAAAATAGTGAAAAATACCTGTAAGCTTTTCTAATTTCTTCAAGTTCGATTTCCTTTGCTTTCAACTGCTGTTTTAGTTTTTCTTTTCTTTCACTGTGTCTTTCCAATTTCTCAATTACATTATCCAGTTCTGAAGATTTTTCTTCAAGTTGTTCTTGAGTACATTTTTCTACTTCAGCGATCTTTTCTTGTAATAGTTTGATTTGTTCATCTTTTTCTTGTAAGCACTTTAAGATAAAATCAGTACATTACTTTTATTAAGGTTAAATGTTTGATTAACCAGATATAGTTTAAATTATTACTTAAAGGATATGAACATATAAAATGATTTTTCTTATGACTCACCATATTTTTTGATACCAAGTATATACAGTTATTTTAAAAACACAAATATTCCATAAAACCATGAAGTAAAATTCAAGCTAATAATCAGGCAGCACTTTTGGGAAAAATATTACAAATAAGAATAAACTATGATATTCATAGTTGCAAATCATGGAGACAAATTGGTTGCTGGACATTTTGATCTAGACAGATATCAAACCTGCCAGTAGCTCTTTTCTCAAACTCAAATGCCAAACTTACATCTTTTAATTTTCTAATTGTCTCTGTCTGGTCTTCCATGATTTTATTTTTTATTTTTAATGCATCACAATCATTTTCCTTTGCCTTTCTCAGAGATTCATTCTCTCTACATAAACTTTCAATTTGGGCCTCCAATTGTCCACGAGTTTGGGATAAACATGACCCTAAAAAACAAAACAAAACAAGAAAACAAGAAAAAAAGCTTTTGCATTTTATAAAAGCCTAATCTAACAATGTGAAAACACAGCAAATAAAAACGGATAACCCCCCAAAAAACATATTTTCAGTACTTTAGTTACATATAAAAATAAATAAAAGCAAAAAACATACTTTTTTGGGGGGCGGGGGGTCATGGGGCTTTAACTCTGGGCTGGGTACTGTCCGAGAGGTCTTCAGTACAAAGCTGCCACACTACTCCTGAGCCACAGTCCCATCTCCAATTTTCTGGTGATTAACTGGAGATAAGAATCTCTTGGCTTTAACAAATTTGAGAATCTAGGAGAAATGGATGAATTTCTAGCCAATATTAACATACCAACACTGAACCAAGAAGACCTAATTCAATAAACAGACCATTTCAAGTACTGAAAAAGAAATGGCAACAAGAGACCTTCCATACAAGAAAAGCCCTGGGCCAGATGGATTCACAGCTGAATTCTATAAGGTCTTCAAGGCAGAGCTCACACCAGTACTCTTCAAGCTCATCAACGAAATTGAAAACGAAGGCTCTTTGCCAAACTCATTCTACGAAGCCACTATATCTCTTATCCCCAAACCAGAGATTCATCAAAGAAAGAGAACTATAGACCCATTTCTTTGATGAATATTGATACAAACTTTCTCAACAAAATACTGGCCATCTTCAGCAACTCATCAAAAAAAATATACACTATGATCAAACAGGATTCATCACAGGGATGCAAAGCTGGTTCAACATACGCAAATCTATTAATATAATTCAACACATCAACAGGAGCAAGGACAAGAATCACATGATTGTCTCAATAGATGCAGAAAAGGCATTTGACAAGATCCAACACCCCTTTACGCTAAAAGCTCTGGAGAAACTAGGAAATCCATAGAACATTCCTCAGTATAAGAAAGGCTGTGTATGACAACCCCACAGCTAGCATTATACTTAATGGCGAAAAGCTAAAGCCATTTCCTCTAAAATCAGGAACTAGACAAGGATGCCCACTCTCTCTAACATAGTATTAGAATTCCTAGCCAAAGCAATAAGGCAAGAAGCAAGCATAAAGGGGATCCAAATAGGGAAAGAGGAAGTGAAACTTTCCCTCTTTGAAGATGACATGATTCTGTATGTATGTATGTATGTATGTATGTATGTATGTATGTATGTATGTATGTATGTATTTATTTTGCCAGTCCTGGGGCTTGAACTTAGGGCTGAGCGCTGAGCACTGAGAACTGAGCCCTGTCCTTGGGCTTTCCTCAAGGCTAGAGCTCTACCACTTGAGCCATAGCACAATTTCTGGCTTTTTCTATGTATGTGGTACCAAGGAATCGAGCCCAGGTCTTCATGCATTCTAGGCAAGCACTCTACCACTAGGCCAAACTCCCAGTCCCATGATTCTGTATTTAAAGAACCGTAGACTCCAGTCCCAAGCTGCTTGAGCTGATTCAAAACTTTGGAAAGGCAGCAGGGTATAAAATTAACCCTCAAAAATCAACTGCCTTCTTTTATGCCAACAATGAGAGAAATGAGGCAACAATCAGGAAAGCAACTCCTTTTGCAATAGCCTCACCTCAAAGAAAATAAAGTACCTAGGAATTAAGTAAGAATATAAAAGACCTTTTTGATGAAAAATTTAAAACCCCGAAAAGGAGAAGTGAGGAAATGGAAAATCCTCCCATGCTCCTGGATTGGAAGAATTAACATCATGGAAATGCAATATTGCCCAGGGCTATCTACAAATTTAACGCAATACCCATCAATATCCCAATGACATTCTTTAAAGATATAGAAGAGGCAATCCAAAATTTCATATGGAATAATAAAAGACACCCTATAGCAAAAATAATTCTTAGCACAAAGAACAGCGCAGGAGGAATTTCAATACCAAACTTTAGGCTCTATTATAAAGCTATAGTGACCAAAACAGCTTGGTACTGGCACAAGAACAGGCCTGAAGACCAATGGAATAGAACTGAAGACCCAGATATTAACCCACAGACCTATGACTACCTAATCTTTGATAAGGGAGCCAAAAAAATAGAACGGAAGAAAGACAGCCTCTTTAACAAGTAGTGCTGGCAGAACTGGTTAAGCATCTGCAGAAAACTAAAGTTGGATCCTTCTTTGTCACCCTACAACAGGATTAACTCCAAATGGATAAAAGACCTCAAGGTAAAAGAAGATACACTGAAAACTTACAAGAAAGAATAGAAGATACACTAGATCTCCTTGGCACAGGTCGAAACTTTCTTAATAAGGACCAAAAAACAAGAAATTAGAGAAAGGCTGGATAAGTGGGACTGCATTAAACTGCAGATCTTCCGTATGGCAAAGGACATAGCTAGCAAATTAACTAGAAAGCCTACAGAGTGGGAGAAGATCTTCACTAACCATACAATGGACAAAGGCCTCATATCTAAAATATATCAAAAGCTAAAAAAATTGAATCACTCCAAAACTAATCTCCAAAGAAACAACCATCCCATTAAAGGATGGACCAAAGACTAAGAGTCTTCTCTGAAGAAGAAAGAAGAATGGCCTATAGACACATGAAGAAATGCTCAACATCTCTGGCCATAAAAAAAATGCAAATCAAAACAACTCTAAAATTCTACCTCACTTCAGTTAGAATGGTCATAATCAAGAAAACTAATAACAACAGATGCTGGAGGGGATCTGGCCAGGAGGGATCACTACTACACTGTTGGTGGGAGTGCAAACTCATTCAGCCACTATGGAAAGCAGTATGGCAGTTCCTCAAAAGACTAAACATAGAGCTCCCCTATGACCCAGCAATTCCACTACTTGGCATTTACCCTTGTCCAGAAACAAGGGCATACTAAATCCACTAGCACAATGATGTTCATTGCAACACTGTTTACCATAGCAAAGACATGGAACCAACCCAGATGCCCCTCAGTGGATGAGTGGATCAACAAGATGTGGTGTTTACACACACCACATCTGCTGTCAGAAAGAACAACACTGCCCCATTTGTAAGGAAATGGAAAGAATTAGAAAAAAATCATATTAAGTGAAGTAAGCCATACTCAGAGGAAGATAGGCTCAATGGTTTCCCTCATTTGTCATAATCAGTAGAAATCTTGGGCTCTCCTAGCAGAGATTTTCAATAGAACAAAACCTAGATACATAAGGCCATATAGAATGACGCTAAATGAAAGGACCTCCAGGATATAGAAACCATTATATAATGAGTGATTGTTGTCCTTAGTGTACTGTGTTATCTCTTTTGCTGTCCTGTGGTTATCTCATATTGTTACAGTATTTCACCTGGTTATGTGAAATATTGTATATATGCGTATTTGGTTATTTGAAACTGGACAGGGAAGGGAGGAAAACAAGATGTGGGGTGGGGGTGGGAAATGGGGACCAAGACATGAGAAAGGGTATCAAGGTATATGAAGTAATGCAGCTTTTATCTGGTGAGTATAATGTAACCCTTATATTAATTACAATAAAAAACATTTAAAGAAAAAAAATCTCTTGGCTTTGTAGTACCTGGGCTGGCTTTGAACCAAGATTCACAGATCTCAGCCTCCTGAGGAGCCAGCATTTACAGGTATGAGCCACTTCATCCAGCTGTGGCTGGTTTTTAACATGGTTATTATAGATTTGAAAATTTGAGAATTTTACCCTGTTTTGCCAGTTCATGCCCCCAAACTTTTCTTTCTGTCCTTAAACCATAAATCAGTGATTCCTTTGCTGCTAGTTCAGAAATAAGCTGTACTTTCTCGTGCTTGAGAAGTTCTATTTGAATACTCTTCTGCTTGTCATCCTCGATCAACATTCCAAGAGTATTGATTTGATTCTGTATATACCCCATACATTAAAAAAAAGAAAGAAATCAAAGTCACATGTTTTAGTTCCAATTGTTGCATCTTATAATGAAAAATAAATCTATATAAATAAAGATAAATTTTAATGAAATTGCATACCAAAAGTTTTGGTTTCATTAACTAAAGGTAAATACCGAATATAATGTAAGAAAATAAACTTTTTAAGAGGCCACTTCTTCAAACTCTGAATTTTAATCTAAAATTCTAACAGAGAATATGCCTATAACATTTAAACTTTCTCATAATGCATTTATATGAAAAGTATAAGCATTACTTTCCAGAAGTTGAGTTATATTAGATAAAGTAGCATGTATTTATTTAAAACTGATACAACAGAAAAAAAGAAATTAATTTTAAAACTATTATAATTAAGGATATTTAAAAATCACCACCATCACCTTTGATTACAAAACTAATGTTAGCTATTGAAGTGGTGCTTTTGAAATACACTTCAATATCACTTGAATATTGTTTTCCTAATTTTTATATCATGGAACAGCAGGTAGTTATTTAACATATTTAAAAAAATAAACTTATTTGTTTTTTACTTAGATACTATCTTAATGTAAGCCCTATAATTTGTGAAATGATAAATTCAATCTCCTTTCCTCAGTTGTATTTTCTGATATACATCAAACTACATAATTAGGATAATCTAAAAGTTCATTTTGGTACCTTCCTAAGACCATCCTAACACACAAAACAATGTAAAAACCATAGAAGAAAATACAATGTTGCAATATCTTACCTGTAAATTTGCTGCAGTTTCCTGCTTCAATTTGGAAACTTCTGCAAGTTTTGATTTTTGTTCTTTTACCATGCATGTCAGATCTTTTATTAAAGAAGATGATTCATTTTCTTTTCGTTGAGCCCAAATAAGAGCATGCTTACTTTTGGCTAACTCTGTTGCCACATTCTGAAAACCATCTTTAACCTGTATTTCAAAACTGCATTATAAATGGCAGCTCTATAAATAATTAGAAAATATTTGCATACAGAAGTAGTTTGTTTTTCATTTTCATAGTCTATGTTATCAAAAGGGTAAGTTTTTTTTTAAATCTACAAATGTTAATGATGAAACTAACACAGTAAGGTTGGACACTAGTCAGAGAAAGTAAACCTAAGGCACTTGTCATTATGACAGTATTTCAGTTTGTTACATGCCAGCCACTGTTCTATGTACTAAATCAATGAACAACATAGACTAAAATATTTATAAAGCTATATTCTCATTTATACATTGTGGATGTTGTGATTAGCATAAAGAAGAAAGTGGGATGGAAAGAGGAAGATCAATGAAGAAGCTCTAAGAGTAATACAGGTAAAAGGAGTTAAGAAGTTAATTTTAAATTTAGGTGAATGGTTCAAGCTATAGATATAATAAACAATTTACCAAGAGGTTGACTGTGTCTACAACAGAAAACAGCTGGACTTGGGCACTGTGATAATAATGAGAGAAACTGCTGCAAAGAAAATAAAATAACAGAAAGCCGAGAAAAAGAAGAGCTGGTACTCTGATAATCAACAGAAATGTCTAGAGCGAAGGAGAGACACACTTTGCTCCTAGGTTTAATCAGATGCAGATGTTATCCTCTCACTTACAGCAATGCTAACAAGAGCAGTGCAAACAAAAGCCAAATCAATGCATGTTAGAGAAGGAAATAAATTAGGGAGAGCAAATCTATGTCTTTGAGAAATTCTATTCCAAATGAAAACATAGAGGTGATTGTCAAATAGGATCCAGTCAGTGTTCTTAAGATGAGAAAAAAATCAAAGCATACTCAAGCAAAAGGGAATGGTCCAACACAAAGACCAGATGGTTTCTATTGCAAATATCCACTCAGCTTTTGTGCTACAAAATAGCCATAGATAACAAGTAAACAAATAAGGCTCCTTTACAGTATGACTACTAAATTAAATAGACACTGGGCCATATTCAGCCCTAGGGATTTCAGTTTTGTCAACTCTTGCTATACAGAAATAGAGAATTCAGAGTTGGGAGTTTAGCCTAGTCATAGAGTGCTTGCCCAGCATACATGAAGACCCAGGTTCGATTCCGGTACCACATACATAGAAAAAAGCTGGAAGTGGTGCTATGGTTCAAGTGGTAGAGATCTAGCCTTGAGAAAAAGACCAAGGACAGTGCTCAGGCACTGAGTTCAAGCCCCATGACTGGCCCCAGAAAAAAAAAAAAAAAGAGAGAGAGAGAGAGAGAGAGAGAATTCTCCAGGTCTTATATTTCAGCATCCAGTATGCTTCAACATTTACAGTCATAATTGGGTTTTACAATAGCTATGGAACAATACCTGTTATATATGTGAAAAAACGAAGGCTCTAGGATTTTGAGTCATCTACATTACATAAATATTATTATGTTTCTGAAATATAATCTCAGTCTCCTAATCAAATTATGTATTTTTTACTGACTGTTTACAATAAAGATGTTAATTCTTACATCTCTGAATCTTCGGGCTTCAACAGTTAGAGCAATACGAAATTCATTTTCCAAATCCAAGTACTGCTGATTTAATACATCAAGTTTTTCTTGGTATTCTTTTATTTCCTTTTCATGCTTTCTTTCTTCTTTGGCTAGCTCCTTAGCTAAGGCATCCTGGAATTCTGTATCATTCAAAAAGTCTCTTGTTTCAAGTTCCTTTCTGGAATGAAAAACAAATACAAATCAAAGGATATTACTTATGTAAAAAACAAAAAACTTAAAAAATACTTAATATTAAACATTTTAAAATAGAGAAATTGGGTGAGTTTAGGTCCATAAGGATAAATCTGAATTCTGTAGGTCTTTTTTTTTTTTTTAAATAAAGAACTCATTAACATTGATTTTTACATCATATTTCAAATGACATGTTTAACAAACAAGTATTCAAGAAGGGAATCTCTATATACAATCACTGGCACTTAGATTTTAGAACATAATCAAAATTAGGCTGAGCGTTTGCATGCCATAGATACATAATAATCTATGTAATAAAACATTACGTCTATACTCCTAAGTTTTTATGACTATGTAGTTGTGTTTATATTTCCAGTACCATGCATTGGGTATGCAACTTTTAAGTCCTCACTCTTATACTGTTTGGATCTAATAGCCACATATTAAGGATACCATGTGCCTTTTGTTCCTTTGGTCTTGACTTGTCTCACTCAACATGATTCGCTCTACATTCATCCACTGCCCCACAAATGTGTAGGCTTTTTTTTAACGTGACCTTTCATTAGAAAAACTCCACTAAACCTTGCCCTAAAAGACTGAATACCAACTAAATTAACTAGTAGTTACTTGGGAGTCCATTAAAATAGCTTTCTCTATACACAGTGATCAGTGTTTGTGCTTAGAGAAAAAAAAACCAACTTCATTGTGATGTCTCAATTATAAATTTCAAATAGTGACAAAAAAAGTCACCTCATTTTTTAGCTACTAGTTCTTGCTATATGGTTGATTTTAATGCACACATAAATTTGGTATTTGCCATGAGGTAAATCTGACATAACAGTCAGACTTCACAACAGTAACAGTCTTTACATATGAGGAAGGAGTGAAACCTAGTACCTTTCTTTTTCTATTCTTAAATAGCAATAGTTTTCTGACATTTTTTACTTACCTATGTTCCTGTTGTTTTAATGCCAGAAGTTGATGAAGTTGTTGTACTTGTTCTTTTTCTTGGTGAAGGGAAGTTCGGAGTAAGTTTATTTCTCTATCAGCAGCTGAAGCTTTGAGTTCCACCTCTTGGATAAGTCTCATCTGAATAAACACATAAACATATAATACTTAAATAATTTTGTTTTGATGCTAGTTTCCATAAATAGAATTTAAATGACAGTACATATGTATTAAGGTGATTTCCCAGTGTTAATGCTGTGATCACATAATCTTGGCCTTAAAAGCACCTTATATACTAGCATTAAATATTGTTCATCTACGTAACACAGTCTGATGAGAATATCCAACAGTAAGCCTGAAAATAAAATTCTTTCAAGCACCCAAATACTGAAAACCTAGCTCTGGTAAAAGAAAACTAACCAACTGCGACGTTTACACCATTTTGTTTAGTGTTTTGATATTATTCAATAGGCCACCTGATTGCTACATAATAATTCAAGATTTACATATAGCCTAATGGCATTTGGGCTTACTACAGGTATAGTTTGTTTCAGTTAGAAACTGAATTTGCTACTTTATATCATCCATATAACAAAAACAAAAAAAACCCAGGGAAATACCTGTGCTGCCTGCTGCTGACCTTTTTGCCTTTCCATTTTTTCTAATGCTCTTTCCAGAGTTCTTAAGTGTCTAATGTGATCCTCCTGTTGATCTCTTGCTTTCATTAATTCAATAGTTAGTTTTTTAATTTCATTTTGAAGTTTATGTACCATAATTTCAAGTTGTGACTTGGAATGTCTCTCTCTCAAAATAATGTCTTTTAGTCTAAAGCAGAAATTAAATGTGACAGTAAGTACATTATATATAACAAAATGATAGATTTATTGTCAACATTAAAGTTTACAGTAGGGAGAAAAATCTGAGATATGTTTCAAACTCTACAGTAAAAAATGCTAATAAGCTGGACCCTCTCTACTCAACCACCTGAAAACCGGAAGTGACACTGTGGCACAAAACGTTGGAGTGAGCATTACCTTTGAATGAAGAGCTCAGCAACAGTGCCCAAGCCCAGAGTTCAAGCCTCCAACAGTAACAACAACAAAAAAAGGTTAAAAAGCAATATATGCCTTTTCCTTATCTCTGAATCTAAAGTGCCTAAATGAAAAACACTCAACATAAACTAGTGGAAGTCTTACATAAATGTTACAAAATACGTAGTGTGTTTCTGACAGTGGTATGTAAGATTTTTGTGTGCGTGTGTATATGCGTGCGTGTGTGCGTGTCCTGGGGTTTGAACTCTGTCTGGGAACTGTACCTGGGATTAGTTTTCCTAAAGCTAGCACTCTACTACATGAAAGCCACAACACCATTTCTGGCTTTTTCTGAGTAGTTTATTAAAGATAAAAGCCTATTAGCTCTATTTTTTTCCTGAGATTATTCAGCAAAAAATTTTAAGTATCATTTGCTATTATATATACTTATCCAAATCTTCTCAGTTCCCAGAATATATTTAAGTTCAAAATTAAAAAAAACAAAAGTCTCACAGACTTTCCTGACTGGGCTGGCTTTGACTCTCGATCATCAGATCTCAGCTTCCTGAGTAGGTAGCATTATAGGCATGAGCCAACAGTGCCTGGCATATGTAAGGTTGTGCGTGTGTGTGTGGGTACCCATCCAATGGTTATGGAACTTGAATTTAGGGCCTGGGCACTGTCCCTGAGTGTATTTTTTGGTTCAACTCTAGCACTCTACTACCACAGCTCCATTTCTGTCTCTTTGGTGGTTAACTGGAGATGAATTTCTCACAGACCTTCTTTTTCAGATGCTAAGATTTCAACCTTCTGAATAACTAGCACTACAGTATAGCCACTGGTGACCGGTGGCATGTAGATTTTTTTTTTAAAGCACAGAGATGAATAATATAGTCACTGCCTTCAAGAAACTCATAATCAGGTAAAGGGAACACAAATACATATGGGCACATAGATATGTGAAAAATATTGTATGATTACCCGCAAGTCACTCACACCAACTATTGATTATAGATTTGTAATAGAACCCATTGATTAGAGTTGAAAACTATTAACTAATTTTGAAAATGGGAGCATGCATTGACTTAGATAACCAAACTTAAGATAAACACTGGGTGGCACTATTCTGAGGGACAATGGAAACCAAGAACATGAGTTCCATTAGGATATTTTATACTTGACTTACTATAGGCTGGATTCCTTATAGACTATATTTGGCAATGCGGTACTAACATAGGGCCATAAGCATAACCGAGTTCCAAACAGGAAAGTTCATCTTTCTCTTACCAAATGACAGTATAATGTTGGAATAGTGAGTAATTTCAAGATAAACAGAACTGAAATAAAACCTCTTAGATCAAAATTTGCTTATTCAAAAAAAAGAAATATGAAAACATGAACTATTTCCATTATCTCCATGACTCAGTCACATAATATTGACTATCTGTAAGCAAGCAAGAATGTCACTGTCCTTTGTCTGAGTACCATTAATTTCTCTATCTTCTTCTGTCATTCTTGCCTAGTATCAATTCAGAGACAGCAGTTCTCAAAACATAAAGAAAGGTAGGAAGGTGTGTGGGTGTTTGTAGAACAGTACATCATAACTTGAAGAATTATTTTGAAGTTCTCATAGAATACTTGTTAGGTATAGTAGTTTTCTTCATACAACACAAACATAAATGTCTAAGACAAGCAGGCAGAAAGGAAAGAATAGCACAATGAGATCAAACAACTTTACTGGTAAAATGTTATGAAATGGAACCAAAACAACTTCTAAAGTCTAATTGTTGCAAACATCTAGTCTAGTAACCTAGTATTCAAGGATAAGTTGAAACAAAAACCAATAGGAACTCTGGAAAAAAAATCTTAAAACCATTAGAGCAAAGGTGTAACTTTAAAATACTTATAGAAGTTATAATTTAGAAAATTAGTATTTTCAGAGAATGAAATAAGAGACTTGAAAGCACTAAATCATTAAATCAAAGAAAAACCATATACATTTAAAAAGAACAGCTGGTTTAAACTAAGATATTCCAGTTATAGGTCTGTACTGTTTGTGGTATCAGATACCATTAGGTATATATACTTTCCCTTTACCTATCTGTGGTAAGTAGAGCCAGGCTATGAACATCTGGTTTTACACTTGCTTGTTTATGTAGTTCATCAATATACTCCATAAGCTGCTTTTCAGCTTGCTCAGCTTTCCATCTCATTTCTCTCTCTTGGTCTAGTTGTTCAATAAGGGACTGAAGTAAAAAAAAAATGCTGTATGAATTTAGGAAAGTTACTAGCTTCTCAAGGTCTCAGTTCATTTATTTGTTTATTTATTACTATATACCAATAATAGTACCTATTTCAAAAAGCTATGGTGAGAATTATATTACTGAAAGTAAAACATACAGAACAGTGCAGAACAGTGTTTGGCACATAACTTCAATAAATTATGGTAATATTTGCTATAATTATTATTAGCATAATGATGATTACTTTTTCTCAGCATTAACGTCTCTAGAGCTGAGAATAAGGGGAGGAATCAAGTAGAAACAGATGTGTATAGGTAATTCTGTTATTTTCTGATATATGGTACCTAACATTATGATTATTCATTTACTTTTTGTAAATCCTAATTCATACCCGGTAAGTATTGTCTTCTGAGGCACACTTTTGTACTTGAATCATGTCAGTCTTCTGTTCTTCTGATTGTTGTCCATCACACTTTGCTAAAGATGTTCTTACATATAAGTCTTTAAAATAAGGTTGTTTCATTTTACGATTACCACTGCAGAGAATAAAACATAAGAAACCAAACAAAGTGCATTGCTTATACTGTTCTCTTTTTAAATCTACTAAGTCATATAAGCAAGTACCTTAAAAATATTAAGTGAAGCAAAACAATAGCAACCTTGAAAAACTTTTTCATAAATTTTATGAGATTGCTTTAATGATATGTAACTAAAAGCCTCAAGGTTTTTAAAAACAGTACTGATTTGATAAATTTTCAGTGTTCAGTGTCTGACATAATCAGATGGAAAATTCTTAAATACAACAGAATAATTTTAAAAAGTATTGACAGCACTTGGGGTCATAATAAATTCTAAGGCATTTTATTATTTTTATTGTTAACTGTAAAGTGTACAGTTAACAATAATACAACAGAGTAAACATACAATATCACTAGTCAGACTGAATGATTGTACAACTAGTTATGGAAAAGTAAACTATTAATAATTTTTTTCTCTTAATGACACTTGAACTCACAGCCTTGCCCTTGTTAGGCAGATATTCTACCATTTGAGTCTCATGTTAAGCCTCCTTTCCTTTTTTAATAGGATTCCCCTATTTAGGCTTCCTGCAAAGTTGGGATGATTAGGACATACTACTATGTGGGCACAAGAACTTCTCTATCAGATGACAGAAAACCTCACACTGTGATCCTCCCCATTTCCATTTCCAGTGGACCAGGAATGTAGGTATAAGCTACTGCACCCATACAAAAAAAGAGTAAGTTAAAATAAGAAAAGAAACTGCTGAGTGCCCACTGGCTCACGCCTGTAATCCTAGCAACTCAGGAGGCAGGTATTTGAGGGTTATGGTCCAAAGCCAGCCCCAGGCTAAAAGGTCTCCTGAGACCAGTATTTACCTCTAATCAGCAAAAAGCCAGAAATGGAGCTGTGATATAAGTAAGTAGTAGAATGTACCTCTGAGAAAAAAGGAACAACAACAACAAGCCCAGGGACAGTACCCAGGCCCTCAGTTCAAGTGCTAGGCCCTGCACTCAAAAAACAAAGAAACCTACACAGGTAAAACAAGGAGAGAATGATGGAAGGGGTAACACTGACCACAATACACTGTACATAAAAATTGACATGCTGAATTGCAAATACTTCGTAAAACCATTTATATATAAGTTTATTGTACCCATTCCAGAGTATAAGGTTTTCTGAACAAAGTGTTACAACGATCCTAATTATGAAATATAACACGAAACTACTTTATCCTGATAGCATCAAACACAATAATCTTATATATCCTGATGCTAAATTTAATAGGTACTATCTAAGGCTTAGCTTCCTATCTAGATCTGTCTACAGGGAGAAAAGCTTATTAGTCATATCAGTCTATCAAGTCTATCACTGTTACTGTATATGAATGCAATAAATTTTTTACATTACTTTTTCAACTTAATGTTACAGACAAGGTTTTCATTCATGTGAATATTCAGTTGCTAGTTTCTGTAAGAATTTGTTCTCATATCCCTCGTAGATATCATAATCTGCGGACACTTCAGTCACACAAACTGTTGTAAGCTAGTGCTAACTTATAAAACTATAAGTAAACATATAGGGTTATATGCAAGTGTACACAAATATATTTATGGAAGTATAGTATTTACAGGGGAGAACCCAAATGGTATAACTCCTTTTATAAATGAACATGTAGTCAAACAAAATGAATACTAGGAAACTGGTACTTAAAATGCTTGTGTGTAGGGGAGGTCCACAGGGGACGGGGTAAAGAGGGAAGAGTAGGGAAATGCAGTCAAAATATTCAATGTATGTTCTACGACACTAAGAAAATTGATGGAGAGCTGAGTGTGGTGGGGCATGCCTGTAATCCTAGCTATTCATAAGGCCGAGATCTGAGGATCAAGGTTCAAAGCCAGCCCAGGCACAAAAAGGACTCTTGATCTCTAATTACCTTCTAGAAAATGGGAAGTGGTGCTGTGGCTCAAGGGTACTGTGGTAGCCTTGAGCTGAAGAGCTCAGGGACAGTGCCAAGGCTAAGTTCAAGCCCCATGACCCACAAAAAAAAAAAAAAAAAAAAAAAAAGAAAGAAAATCGATGGAATGGGTTTGGGTGGATTAGACGGGTTACATTAATCCAGATGTGTTTTATTTATAAGCTGGGTTGTTGCATCATGGTATTCCTTTGTATAACTACTTAACTACAAATATAATAAAAAATAAAGCTGATAATTGTAACTGGAAAAATAAAAGTATGATAGTTATAAGGTATATTTGTATAAAACATATATGTAACACCAAGTATATTGCAAATCATTTCTATCTTACTTA
Organism: Megascapheus bottae; assembly: GCF_031878675.1. Taxonomy (NCBI): domain Eukaryota; kingdom Metazoa; phylum Chordata; class Mammalia; order Rodentia; family Geomyidae; genus Megascapheus; species Megascapheus bottae. The sequence goes on along the minus strand of NC_143517.1, from coordinate 29,871,727 downwards.
TAATACCTTGTATAACAATAAATGCTATGATATAGTTATGCTATATTATTTAGGGAATAGATACAAGAAAAAAAAACTCGCATATTCAGCATGGAGCAGCCTTAACATTTTTTTTTTTCCACTAGAGGTTGAATGACTCCTTGTCTGCAGAATCTGTGGGGGTATATATGAAGATGGACTACACTGATCATATCTGAGAGAATAAAGATAAAAAGGACTATCTCTGATGTCAATAAAGTGATACAGTTATCACCATAAGAGAGCTTCTAGGAAGAACCCAGCCATGTTGACTTGCTAGTTGTGTACCTTATTTGGAACTAAAAATCAGTACCTTATAAAAGGGCCATTATTTTTATTGTGATGCTTAATAGTTTGAATACTCTTCCCATAGTATGGGTTTTTTGATCTTCTAGCAACTTTTCTATTGCATTCTTTTCTGTTTCCATAATCACTTTCAGAAGTTATATCTGTGTCTCTTTTTGGTTCGAGATCTTTCTCAGGAACACCATCTATTAAACAGTTATTAGTCTAGGGGGAAAAAAGCTCAATTTAGTATAAAGATCAAAATTTAAAATTTCTGTAAGTTTTAAGATATTTTACAAGTTAAGGGTTAATAAACTACGTTTTAAAATTAAAACATGAAATTCAGTTTTTGGCATGGATACAAACAAGCTTCTACCAGGTTGATTTTCCTGGAAACAACTAGAAACTATAGAAAATGAAAACAAACAAAAAACAACAACAACAAAACTCATATAAAGACCTCGAAAAGCAAACAAAACAACATTATTCTAGAATTGTTAACTCTTGGAAAAATAGACATGAATAGGATCAGATTTTAGCCATAGTTCATATTGTAATCAGACATGCAGGGAGACTAAGTCTCAAATAGGACAAAAGCAATTGTGTGTGTGTGTCCTGAGGTTTGACCTCAGGGCTTGGGCTCAGTCCCAAAGCTTCTTTTGCTCAAGGCTACTGTTCTACCATTGAAGCCACAGCTCCATTTATGGCTTTTATGATAGTTTGCACAGTATAAGAACCTCAGAGTTTCCTGCTTTGGCTAGCTTCAAACCATGGTCCTCAGATCTCAGTCTTCTGAGTGGCTAGAGTGGCTAGGATTATAGACGTTAGCCACTGGTACAAAACAGACTTTAGGCCGTAGGGGAAGGCTATAAGTAACTCTGAATTATAAATGAAGTATGTACTGCTGACTATGAGGAAAAATATTTTAAGTATAATCAACTCGATGCTAAAACCAAAAATGTCAACACTCTTTGAAAGATGGCAATGGAAACTCCACAATGTAACATTCACAAATGACTAGGATGCAGTCCAAAATTATTCACTGTAAATATGCATAAAAATAACCTACTGTCAAAAGAATAGAATCACTGGAAAACAAACCTAAGATAACCCCAAACTTTAAAATAGTAATCACATGTTCAGATCAGAATGAAGCAACATTAAAAGATAAAGTGAACGTGATGAAGTTCAGTAGCTGAGACTACAGGAGGTGGAGGTGTGGCTCAGTTGGTAGAGAGCTAGCTGATAAAGAAAAGCGGCAGGGTCAGCTTGTGTACTACTCCTTGCTGCTTCCAAAGAAATCACTTCTGATTTTTTTTAACCACAGATTATTTAATTTTTTAAAAGCTCCCTATTTCTTAACAGCATTTAGTCATCTCTTGGTGACAGCACTTGGTAGGCTGAATCAGGAGGTTCTTAGTTTTAGGCCAGTCGAGGCTACAAGATGAAACTCTGTCTCAAAACACCCAGCAAACAAAAAAGCAAATCCAAAATTCACTTACAAATTTCTAGGTTATAATGCTATTGAATTAATGGCCTCTAGTATGATCTGTACTACACCCTTCTTTCTTGAAAGCAAAGAAACATTTCACTGAATTCAGTGAAATGTAGTGCCCAAGGCAGATAAACAATCATTCTGCATGTTAATAACAATGTTAATAACAACAGCTAGAGACCTGGGTCTTTATGAATTGCAATTCAATGAATTAGTTTATAGATGAAAAAAAACAAACACTTTAACAGGGTGCTGGCAGCTCACCCCTGTAATCTAACTACTCAAGAGTCTTAAGATCTGAGAATAATGGTTCAAAGCCCAGGCAGGAAAGTCCATGAGATTCTTACTTCCAATAAACTACTCAGAAAAAGCTGAAAGCGGCACTGTGGCTCAAGTGGTAGAGTGCTAGCCTTGAGCACAAAGAAACTCAGGGTCAGTGCCCAGACCCAGAATTCAAGCCTCAGAATGGGCAGAAACCAAACAAACACCCCCCCCACACACAAAAACAACCCATAAAGAAAAACAACAAACCCCTACAAAATCAGGAGTGATAATTAACGATTCAGAACAGCAAAGATTAAGTGATAGTCTGCAGAAAAGTGAAACAGGAACTATATAGATGAATTAGCCAATCAGTAGTGAATTCTACAAGAACGAGCTAGCTTACCAGTACTTGTGATTAAATTTAGAGCTGGTGCCTTTTGTTTATGGCTAGCCCTCTACCAACTGGAGATAAGTCTTCTGAATTTGTCTGCCTGGCCTGGCTCTGAACCTTGGTTTTCAGACCTCTTAAGGAGGTAGCTTCAAGGCCACCAGTACCCAAAGAGAAGTAGTTTTTTAATTTTTTTTTTTTTTTTTCCGCCAGTCCTGGGCTTGGGCTCAGGGACTAAGCATTGTCCTTGGGCTTTCTCAAGGCTAGAACTCTACCACTGGAGTCACAGCACCACTTTTGGCTTTTTTCTATGTAAGTGGTATTGAGGAATCGAACCTGGATTTTCGTGCATGCTAGGCAAGTACTCTACCACTAGGCCAAACTCCCAGCCTGAGAAGTAGTTTTTACAAATAAACAATGGAAAAGATAGTAGGTCAGAGTATATGAAATACATTCTGCATTATCAAATACTAAGTTCAAAGTGTCCTCAATTTACTTAACATTGAAATACAGAGTGAATAGAAGCAATTTGTAGGACTATAGGACAAGGCAAAGGAATTACATATGAAAGTATGATGGTAATAAGAAAAATAGAGAATGCATATTACCATTTTCTATCACCATTTTTTTTTTTTTTTTTTGGTGGGTCATGGGGCTTGAATTCAGCCTGGGCACTATCCCTGAGCTCTTCAACTCAAGGCTACCATCCTACCCCTAGGCCTGGGTGTTGTCCCTGAGCTCTTCAACTCAAGGATACCACCCTACCCTTGAGCCAAGCCTCACTTCCCAGTTTAATTGGAGATAAGAGTCTCAGGTCCCTTTGTGACTAGGCTGGCTTTGATCCATGATTTTCGGTGAGTAGTTAGGATTACAGGTGTGAGCCACCTCTCCTGGTTCTACCACCATTTTCTACCGGAAGCAATACTACTTCTATAGAGGAAAACACAAATGCACGCATGAAACACTTAATACAGATTGTTGGTTAGCTTGTACATTTTTATTTTTAATATATATATATATATATTTTTTTTAATGTGGTATTAAGGAATTGAACCCAGGGCTTCATACACACTAGGCAAGGAAGCCACTACTAAGCCACATTCCCAGGCCATTTTTATTTTTCCTAACTACTTTTTCTTCAGTAAGCTATGATGATGGGGCTTTAGAAAAAGTTACCTCATTGAGAAGCTGTAAAATTTGGTCATCTAATTTCTGAAGTTTCATCTCATTCTGAAAATCACTTTCCTGGTTAATTTTCTCTGGCTCAGATGGACATACAGATAAATATGATGTTATAACTGTATCTGTTGGTGTACTTCCATACTGCTCCAAGGGAGGTAACACAGCAGGGGGTGATGATACAATTGGTATACTATCAATAATCTAAGTAGGGCACAGAAACAAATCAGAATCGTTACAAACTTAAACTCACGTATTCACTAAAATGTGAAAGTGAATTAAGGGAAAAATATTATACCTCATCTTCACTTATATTTTGGGGAGAATCAGAAGAAACTAGGTTATCCAAAAGACCTTCTAAGCACTGCAGGTGTGATGTATTCATTTCTGACAAATTTACTAGTTCACCGAATATATTTTTGCAATCTAATATTCTGAGCTGTGGCAAAGTTTGAAGAATAATTTCTCTGTACCCTTGGAAACAAATTATTAGACATAAAAATTTAAACATTTTAAAATGTTAATTATTTTAAAATAATTTAAGGTGGTACATCAGCTGAATGTAAAATCAATTCCAGAAAGCAATATGCTTGCAACAAACACTACTTATTCAAGCTTTCTTAGCATGTAATTGTTACATGTAAAAGAAACAAGATGTGTCCTTCACCCTTCCCCTAATCTTCCTGATATAGGTCATAATCATCATTTATGAAACATTACTTTAAAACTGAATTCATGAGACCCAGGTGCAATTTGTCCTGTGAAGGAAACCAAAGACGACATATATTTATTTTTTTATATAAATAGTAACAAAGTGCCAGTATTTCCATATTAAAACACCCCCCTTAACCTCATACATAAAGATATTTATATGCATCTGTATTCAATAATAAAATTCAGTTTATTTTCCCTGAAGTCAATATGAAAAAATAACACAGTAGCACTGACTTGATAAGTTAGCAGAAGCATTTTAATTTTGCTCAAGTACTTTTAAAATCAAACAGTGCTTGCAAAATCAACAAAGTGGTTGAGTGACTAAAATACTTCAAAAGAAAAAAAAGATCTAGCAAATCAGTATCAGAACTTTCAAGGGGCGAAAAGTAATTTTAGCAATATTTCCCTTCGGTTCTGGAAAGAAGTACCCAACTTAAAACTGGAAGTCCAAAATAAAGATTTAGAGCCGGGAGTTTGGCCTAGTGGTAGAGTGCTTGCCTAGAATGCATGAAGACCCAGGTTTGATTCCTGGATAACACATACATAGCAAAAAGCCAGGAGTGGTGCTGTGGCTCAAGAGCTCTAGCCTTGAGAAAGTCTAAGGACAATGCTCAGGCCCTAAGCCCAAGCCCAAGAACGTGGAAAAAAAAAAAAAGATTTAAACTATTGTAATTTGAACTCCCTCCTGCCCCCTGTTATGGGGCTTGAACTCAGGGCCTGGGCACTATCCTTGGATTTTTCTCAAGGCTAGTGCTTCTATCACTTGAGCCACAGCCCCATTTCTTTTTCTTTTTCATTTTTCTTCTGTGTATGTGGTACAGAATAATTGAACCAGGGGCTTTATGCATGCTAGACAAGCACTCTGCCACTACGCCATACTCCTGGATCTGGATCCTAATTTGAGATTCTTTTTTTTTTTTTTGCCAGTCCTGGGCTTGAGCTCAGGGCCTGAGCAATGTCCTTGGACTTTCTCAAGGCTAGAGCTCTACCACTTGAGCCTCAGCACCACTTCTGGCTTTTTTCTATGTATGTGGTACTGAGGAATCGAACCCGGGTCTTCATGCATGCTAGGCAAGCACTTTAACCACTAGGCCAAACTCCCGGCCCTAATTTGAGATTCTTAAGGCAAGATTATCAGGAAAAAAAAAAATCAACTTTACGGTGAAGGAAAAATAGAAAAAGTTTAAGATTTCTTTTTCTTTTCTTTTTTTTTTTTTTTTTTTTGTTAGTTTTCTCAATCTGTCCTGACTTCTAGATAGACTTTATCATTCTTACATGGTCTCAGGGAAGTAATTTTTTGGGTGTCAGTTCTGGGATTGAACTCAAGGCCCGAGGGCTATTTTTCTGCTTTTCTGCTCTACGTTAGTACTCTACCACTTGAGCCACAGTTCCACTCCCACCTTCCGCTTGTTAATTGGAGATAAGGGTCTCATGGGCTTTCCTGCCCAGCCAGTTTTAAACACTAATTTTCAGATTTCAGCTTCCTGAGTAGCTAGTTACAGGCATAGGCCACCAGGGCCTAGCTAAGGAAGGCAATTCTTAAATATTTCCTATGAAGTAATCAAGTAGTTGTCATATTGCATAGAGCCTTTTCAGGCACATTATAACAACAAAATAGACTGTGTTGCCAACGTACTCACTCAAGCCGATCTTTAGAAAGTTCATTCATACACCAATTGAAAACCTAAGCTTTTTAAATAAAGTAACTTACTCTTTTAGGTGCTGTATTATTTATATTATATACCTGAATGTAATATAAATAAATAGGCAGAATTGTTCTTTTCTCACAAGTGGTCACTTATGATAATAATCAATACTTTTCAATGTGTTTTTCTTTCTCTTAATGTACCTTGACCAGGAGATAAAAAAATTCCCTACTCATTTTTTTTTTTTTGCCAGTCCTGGGCTTGAGCTCAGGGCCTGAGCCCTGTCCTTGGACTTTCTCAAGGCTAGCACTCTACCACTTGAGCCTCAGCACCATTTCCGGCTTTTGTCTATGTATGTGGTACCAAGGAATCGAACTCGGGTCTTCGTGCATGCTAGGCAAGCACTTTAACCACTAGGCCAAACTCCCGGCTCTCCCTACTCATTTTTATATGTACATACTATTAAAATATACTATAGTGATAAAATGTAATTTTGTTATTCACTTATGAAATATACAACTAACTAGAATGACTGACCTGTTCATTCTATATGCTCCTTTATAAAAGAAATTTAGTTTTTCTTAAATTTATAATTGTTTTTCCAAATATAAAATAAAATAGCACAAAAATAAAAAAGTATGAATATCAATTTCAGTAAATTAAGGAACTTGTCTCTGAACTACTATAGAAGTATTATATTAATTGTTTATACCTGGTGCGCGACAGACAGGATTACCTTCTCCATCCTTCTCTAAAATAAGATTAGTCAAGAAGTGCAATCCTACCATACACTGAAGTAAGTGATGGATGCTATCTATGCAATTGCTGTGCAGATCAATATATCTAAGTTTATATTTTAGTCCATGAAGGGGCATCAACCCTGTAACAGAAAAAAGGTTTTTGAGTCAAAGCATTAAGATAATGCTATAAACTGACACAAATATAATGAATAGGTCATCAGTAAAGTTCGTTGTTTTAAAGAAACTCAAGTTCAGTAACCACTAGGCCAAACTCCCGGCCCAAGTTCAGTAATCTTCTGAGGCTTTAATACCAAGGTCCTTGGGTTCTGGTTCAAAACAAAACATAACTTCACTAGATCTTATATGCATGACCTTATATGAAAATAAGCACAGTCATGGCTTTAGGCTCTCTTTGACACATCCATTTAAATTGAGTAGAAGTTACAAATACTATGGAATAGTTAATTTTGTTGGTTTAAGAAGGCAAACAACGGTCCCCTTAGTTTCCTAATAGTATTTGTTGTGCAAGCTTGCTTATAGCATGCTGCAGCAGGTGCTAACTAATGATTCAGCAATAGCTATCATGGGTAGTGTGCGACTCACGGCCAGTGTTCAGCTTCTCTCTTTTCCTACCTCACAACGTTAAAATGCAGGAAAGTTGTTGAGCAAAAGTGAAGCCTAAAAATGTGAGGAAATTAACAGTCTTAGTGGATGCTCACTATCAAAAGGAATGTGTTAGTGGATGAATGCTCTATTTCCCCTTCTTTTGGCAGGACTATTCTGAGATGTAATTCTGTTCTTCAGAAGGCATTATTTCCTAACTTGGTTTAGTTTTACACTGTCTGTATTCAACTTTACCTTTGGCTTTTCACTTTCTTCAACTTGACTAGAACATCCTTTTTCCTCAATACATTTGTTTGGCTCACTTCTCTTCATCTTCCATCTCATCTTTGACCACCTAATTTTCCTTTCACACATATACAAAGTACTTACCATTCCTCATTCATGTGAGTCCTTGTTTCATGTTATTATCCTTCTTGTGCTTTAGTTTTAGAATACCTCACAGTGCCTTCCTAGGTTATTATTCTCTATTTTAATAGTCTCCACAATCTCCTAATTTCATGGCTACAATACCATTCAGTGCTTTTTATTGCAAGGTATATAATTTTCACCAGGATTTCTCACCACCAAACTGTAGACATGTTCAACAGTAATCTTCATTTCTCACCAGATACCTCTATTAACCTGTTCCTCTTAATCTTTTGTCAATAAATAGTACTATCTGTACTATAGTACTGATCTGTAACTAGAAAAAACTTGTACTTATTTTGGTATCTGCATTCTGTTCATTTCCTCTCCTGTCCATCTAAAACCTACTCTCCACTAAATACACTGTTATTTACAAAATATAAATATATTATTCCTTGGTGTAAAACCTTTAATGGCTTCCTATTATAAATGGAATAAAATATAAACTCCTTGTCTTACATATAAATGTGTACTGATCTGGTCCATGCTGATGTTTCCCTTTCTTTTCTTAGTGTGGTAACGTATGCTAGGTTTTTACACACTTGCCTTGTTTCTCACATGGCAAGTTTTGATCTTGGCTTAGCAGATTTATATTCTGAGTTGTATTTAAATGTTTCGGTATACAATGTTTTAACATTTTTAACAATCACCTTGAGAACTTAAGAGTTATCCATTCTATTTGCTTCATAATCTGCTCAATATCTGAAATTTGGTCACTAAAACTCACTCTTTTTTTAGGTATAGAGTCAGTGTATATATCAGACTGTGCTGCTGAATGCTCATTCCTTCTTAGTTCCAAGAAGTATTGGTATTTCACCAATTTGTTCATTCATTTACCAGGTGCTTTAGTTGGCTTTGTCACTGTAACAAAAATATCTGATAGAATCAACTTATAAAAAGGTTTATTCTGGCTCACAGATTTAGAGGTTTCAGCCATGGTCACTTGGCCCCATCTGGGCCTATGCTGACAAGAGTGCACTGTGGAGAAGTATGTTTTCATGGCTACTGGAAAGCAGAGATTATGGGCCAGGGTCCCCAGATCTTCAAGGCATGCTCTCAGTGGAATAACCGAAGACTGAAATGAAGCATTTAGCTTATGTGTCCTTGAAGGGACATTTAAGATCCAAACCATAACTCTAGTTGCTAGACATACTGGTTCCCAATTATAGGATTGTTAAGAGTAACCACAGAAAAGCTGGGCAGTGGTGGCCCACATCTATAATCATAGCTATTCGGAGATGGGGATCTGAAGATTATGATTTGAGCCAGTCAGAGCAGCAAAGTCCATGAGGCTCTTATCTCCAATTATAGCAAAAAAGCTCGAAGTGGAGTTGTGGCTCAAATGGTACAGTACTAGCTTTGAGCAAAAAAGCTCAGTCACAGCGCCCAGGCCCTGAGTTCAAGCCTCAGGGACATCACAAGAAAAATAAATAACCATATGCCAGATACATTAATCCTAGCTATTCAGGAGGCTGAGATGTGAGGATCAAGCTTTGAAGCTAGGCTAAGTAGCTAAGAGACTCTTCTAATAACCACTAAAAGGCCAGAAGAGCGAAGCCTCAAGAAAAAAATCTCAAAATCACAGGGAACAGTAACCAGGACCTAAGTTCAGGGCTCAGGACTGGCATAAACAACCTCCCCCCTACCCTTGCAAACTCTCAAAGAACTATATAATCATATGAATAAGTATATATAAGGTCTTGGTTTTTGTGTGGGCACATACTTTAATTTCTCTAGGTTCAACAAGAGGGATTGCATAAAATACGTAAATGCATATTTAATAATAAGAAACTGTCACTGTTTTCAAAGTGGTTGTATAATTACAATAATGTAAATTTTAGTTGTTATTTGTCACTTTTTAAAACTAGCTATTCTAGTTGTGAAGTGGCATTTCATTGTGGTTTTAATTTGTATTTCCTGAATCATTAAAAGTGCTATGTTTATTCCTCATGTGCTTATCTGTACTTGGTATATCTTCTTGGTAAAGTGTCCATTCATAATCTTTGCTTACTTGGGGAATGGGGTGGCGCTTAGCATGACATTTTTTTCTTCCCTATTATTATGTAAAAACTGTAAACCCTGTAACAACATCATGAGCTCACATGTTGCAAACATTCAGTACTAGAGTAAATGTTAAGTAAAAATACTTACCACTAAGATCATTTATGCGGTTATAAGACAAATTCAGTCTAGTGAGATTAACTAGTGCTTCAAGTCCTAAAAATAAAACAGGCAAAATGAGGTAAAATATAAACTTTATAAGATTTAAATAATTAGTATAGCATAATGATGCTATTTCAGACTGTTTGGGAGCAATCAATTTTATTGGTATTTTGAATACTTAATTTTTAAAAATTGGTATTTTCTGTAAGAAAACTTACTCTTTATGTGTGCTGATACTGGGACTTGAACTCAGGGCCTTGTATCCTTGCTTTTTTGCTTAAAACTAGTACTCTACAATTTGAGCAATATCCCCATTTCAATTAGCTTTTTGTTAGTTAGCTGGAGACAAGAATCTTGGATTTTTCTGCTTAGGCTGGCTTTGAACCACCATTCTAAGATCTGGGCCTCTTGAGTAGCTAGGATTACAAGCATGAGCCACCAGTACCTGGCTCTGTAAAGATTTTTGCAGTTAGTTTTCAAGCTTGTAATACTATTCAGTTCACTACTGGGAGAACAAAAGAAATCACATACTTTATGCAAAGTGTTATATGAAAAATCACTTACAAACCTTCTACTCTTGTGATCAAATTGCAGGACAAGTTTAAAGTACACAGTTTTGTCAATGTGTTTAGTCCTTCAATGTGACTTATTTGATTAGATGACAGATCTAAATGTCGCAAATTCCATATATGATCAATGGCTGATATCTTGGTGATGTTATTGCAGTGCAGATTGATGGCATGAAGGGTTGATACTAAAGATAATTCTGATATGCTACAAAAGAAAAAAATATATAAAACATGTAAAAATACGATTTCAAAAGCATGACCATTTAATTAAAATTAAGAAAGCAGCATAAAAAGAGGTATGTACTTCACTTATTCTAGAATAAAAATTTAATTGTGCTTTGAAATGTTTCATAAAAGTGTTTCTAAACACAGATCATCCTTTTAGGCCATTTACACAAATAAGAAACTCCTGGAGAGAGTTGAGTGGCCCTGGGTATTTCATTTAGTGCTATAAAATGACACTCTACAGAATGTAGTTCCATCATCACACAGTAAAGGAAGGCTGTATGGAATAATCTAGAACCCTAAAACCCTAGGTCAAATCTGTATCTCCTTTTTTCCTGTTCCCCCCACCCCCCAGCAATTGTCCACCTTTATAAACCTATTTGCTTATGTCATTAAATCTTCACAACTCTTAAGCAGTACGTAGCACTAGGACTCTGAAGTTTATGGAAACTGCCTACGTTCTTATACTTACATTAACAGAGACCAGATATAAACCCAGAATTTTGTAAAATTACTTTCACTGTCTTGAAGAAGAATATGGTTGACTTAACCAAGAAAAAGTCTTGTCTTCTCCTATTGCAAGTGAGAATATACCTTCCATCAACTCTTCAGTCCCTCAATCACTGTAGGAAACTGAAACTTCTATACAGTAATATCTCCAGAAACTTGAAGTGTACATAGTTGATACTAAACAGTGTAAAGTAAGTAAACAATAGGTCTTAAAAACATGATCGAATAATCAAAATTAAGTAAACACTATGAAAATATTAAATGTGCTCCATTCGTTCTAGAATGAAACCCTTCCTATTGGTACCTTGAACTGCCCCAAAACATCACTACCTATCATATAAACCAGTTTGAGGTGCTGAATAAGAAATCAGTCAGGCATAACCATACAACAGACAAAGGCCTTATACCTAAAGCATATCAACAGCTCAAAAAATTGAATCACTCCAAAACTAATCTCCAAAGAAACAACCACCCCATTAAAAGATGGGCCAAATATTTAAAAAGTCTTCTTTGAAGAAGAAATAAGAATGGCTTATGGACATATGAAGAAATGCTCGACATCTCTGGCCATAAAAGAAATGCAAATCAAAACAACTCTAAGATTCCACCTCACTCCAGTTAGAATGGCCAGCATCAAGAAATTTAATAACAACAAATGCTGGAGGGGATGTGGCCAGGAGGGATCACTACTAACTGTTGGTGGGAGTGCAAACTCATTCAACCACTATGGAAAGCAGTATGGCAGTTCCTCAAAAGACTAAACATAAAACTCTCCTATGACCCAGCAATTCCACTACTGGCATTTGCCCAATTGTCTAGAAACAAGGGCATACTAAATCCACTAGCACAACGATGTTCACTGCAACACTATTTACCATAGCAAAGATATGGAACCAACCCAGATGCCCCTCAGTGGATGAGTGGATCAACAAGATGTGGTGTTTATACACAATGGAATTCTATGCTGCTGTCAGAAAGAATGACATTGCCCCATTTGTTAGGAAATGGAAAGACTTAGAAAAGATCGTATTAAGTGAAGTAAGCCAGACTCAAAGGAACTTAGGCTCAATGGTTTCCCTCATTTGTCATAATCAGTAGAAACCTTGGATTCTCCTAGCAGAGCAAAACCTAGATACATAAGGCCATATAGTATGACACTAAATGAAAGGACCTCCAGGATACAGAAATAAAAACCATATAATGAGTGATTGTTGTCCTTAATGTCCTATGTTAACATCTCTTTTGCTGTCCCTTGGTTATCTCATATTCTTATAGTATTTCACCTTATCTGATACATTGGATAAATGTGTATTTGGTTAATCGGATAGGGAAAGGGGGAAAACAAGACTAGGGGCGAGGGTGGGAGTTGGGAAATGGGGACTAAGACATGAGAAAGGATATCAAAGTATGTGAAGTAATGTACCTTCTATCTGGTGAATATAATGTAACTCTTCTATTAATTATAAAAAATATGGAAAAAAAAGAAATCAGTCAGGCGTAGGGACTCATTATAGTCATCTGTATTAGGGCACTGCAATTATCATACACCTAACTACCAGTAGGAAAGTATTTGCAAGTCTTAGCTAGTAAATTCTTTTAAAAATTTCTATTTATTTTTATTTTTTGCCAGTCCTGGGCCTTGAACTCAGGGCCTGGGCACTGTCCTTGAGGTTACAGCTTCATCACTTGAGCCACACCACCATTTCTGGCTTTTTTGTATGTATGTGGTACCCAGGAATTGAACCCAGGTCTTCATGCTAGGTAGGTAAGCACTCTACCACTAGGCTAAACTGGCCCTAGCTAGTAAATTCTTTTAAAAAGTTATGAGTGATTTATTAGATTGGACTACACCATCAGTGGATCAATAGATACACAATGACTACAGGCTGGAGTGCTGAGGGAACTAGCAAGTGTTTAGTCTAAAAACTTGGATGCTAGGGGCCCGGAGTTTAGCCTAGTGGTAGAGTGCTTGCCTAGCATGCACGAAGACCGAGGTTCGGTTCCTCGGTAATACATACATAGAAAAAAAGCTGGAAGTGGTGCTGAGGCTCAAATGGTAGAGCTCTAGCTTTGAGAAAGTCCAAGGACAGTGCTCAGGCCCTGAGCTCAAGCCCAGGACTGGCAAAAAAAAAATAAAAAAATAAAAATAAAAGCTTTGATGCTTCAGAGTAAGAAAACCAAGCTAATAACATCTGAAAGTATATTGGAAGCATTTGGTAAATATCAAGCTATTGTCATTTACTGACGTCTTATTTCATCCTAGACATTATGCTAATAAGACAGCCATTCATTTGCTGACTTGCCTAAGTAACTAGAAACTGACACTGTGCAGATAATGTGGGACTGTAGAAAAAAAAAAAAGCACACCGTGAAATCAGAAACGTCTGAATCTGAATTTAATTGCTTACCAGCTGCATAAAGTCAGATGAATTGTTTTTGATGTGTTTAGATTCCCTACTTCACACATTGATCATTTATAGGGAAAACGAGCATCTTACAGAACTGCTGGAGAGGGTTACTGATTGTATGTCAATATACACACACACCGTACCCGGCATTTGGGAAACGATATCTATTATCTTATGTCCACCGTACATGCTGCGTTTTACCCTCGGGGTTGAGCAAAGATGCCTTCGTTAATTCGGCGGCACAGTTTTACACAGAGGGACGGCGAAATGCACGGTAGCCCTCTGCTACCGTGGAAGGAAACTGCACCTCGTTCGGTGTGACTAAGCAGAGAATGTCACCTAAGCCACCGGGAAGGAAGAGTTAGCTCAGCAGGGGGGCGGGCGGCGGTGAGCCGCGGGCGACCGGCACGAGTCTGGGCAGCACCGGGTCCAACAGGCATCCCGGGGAGATGCACGTCGTTTTCCCCAGAGAAAAGACATCGGGATGGGATAGGGGAAATCGAAGCAAAAATGAAGGCAGAAGCGGGTCAAGCAGAGGGTGCTCAGAGGTCACTGTCGACTCCCCCAGGACGGGGAGGGCGGGAAGAGCGAGGGAAGGAGAAGAGCGAGGGGCCCCCCCGCGCCAGGAGGGGGAGGGGTCAGAGGTCAGCGGCGGCCGGGGCGCGGCGGGCCCAGGCTGGGCTGGTCGTGCGGTCCGTCCGGGCAGGACGGAAGACAGGGGTGCATTGCCCGTCCCCTCCCCCGCAGACCCGCGCCCAGCGCCCTGAGGCGGCGCGGCGGCGTTGGGGAATAGCCTCGGCTCCGCTAACCGCGCTCCGCCCGCCATGGCCGCGGCCCCGGGCCGGCGGGCCCTGCTGTACCTCTGCAGGCCTTTGTCCATGAAGCACACATCCCCGCAGCTGCTGTCGCCGTCCTCATTTTCGGCTTCTGCCTCCACCGCCGACTGCATGGTAGCGGCGATGGGGAGCAGGGAGGTGTTAACCGGCGTCCAGCGCTGGATCTGAGTGGAATCCGCCTCCTCAGAGCACGGCGGGGCCGACGGCGGGGGCGTGGCCACCTGGGGAAGAGGCGTGGCCACCGGCGACGGGGGCGTGACCACGTCTCTCCAACCGACAGGCAGGCACTTTCCCGCCCTGCGGGAGCCGTAAAGCCGGAAGCCCCGTCTCCTGAGCAGGATTTCCTTGCCTTTTACGACATCTGGAGAGCGACTCTTGAATCTGAGGACACAGCGAGGCTGTTCTCGGGACATGTCCGAGGCAGAAAGTGACCGGAACGTTGCTATGTGCTTTTATGTGAGCTTTCCGTCGTCACCTGCTGCTTTCTGCAGGCGGCTTCACCACACTTTGGCTTCCCCTACCTGTGCATTGTCTTACATAGGCCTAAATTGTTTCCTCACCAGCCGCGTCCCCTCCTGCTGATTCCGTAGGTGGTTAGGAGACACCCTGCTGCCTGTCTTAACTTATGCCACGGGGAGCCAGACAGGCGCAGTCGTGTTCCTGGAGGCGATTCTCAGTCCGGTGGAAAGGAAAAATAAAAACTAGCGGGAAGAAGGGGGTTCAGGATCACCTGAACCAAGTATTCAGAGTGGTAGGAGTCGTGGGGAAGTTTCCTACCAAGTCATCGAACGCTCTCCTTAGATTTGTTAGACGGGGAGAGGTGACAGGAAAGAGTGGACAAAGAGATGGCTCCACACCAGCACAGGTGGGTTAGGAAGAACCCTGCAAGGGGGGAATCCTCCAGACGCCGTAGGTAGACTCACAGCTTGCCAGCACTCTGAAGGCTTTCACGGGGTCTGAAAGCATGCTAGTCACCGTCGAATGGAGGTGGCTTGGAAACTCACGAAGGGGCTTGTGGTGGCAGACAGAGTCACCGCTGGAGGGAGGGAGGGAGGGGATGCAGGATATTTGTTCAAGGTCCCTGTGGGAGGACCCTTTTGATCTGGTTACTGATACTTCAGTGTTATCTGGTCTGGAAAAGGGTAAGTAGGAGTGTTCTTGAATCAAGGTCCTATTCTGGGCCTCAAGGTCACCTTGCCATTTGGATTTACGATGAAGCAGAATTATGGGTAATCAAATACCCATACAAGGACCAGCCTGGCGAGATTGTTTAGTGAGTCATCGTAATATGAAAACTAATAGAGAAAGGTTATCTTATTCCGACCCTATCCTGCATTAAAACTTGCAGAAGTACCTCAAAAGGCATCAAGATTTTTGTACAAGAGTATCCATTGACTGTTAAGTACATCACATTATGTACTACATTAGGTCACCTGTTTTATTTTTCCTGACATTTAATGTAGAATGTTAAAGTTATTTAGCTATAGTTAAATTTTGTAGTTGGTATTCTATATTAAGAATCTTTTGTGCTGAGTGCTGGTAGTTAATACCAGTGATCCCAGCTCCTGGAGAGGATGAGATGTGAGGATCGTAGTTCGAAGCCAGCCTGGGCAGAAAAGTCAGTGAGTCTTATCTCCAATAAAACTACTCGGGAAAGTTTGGAACTAGCCTCGTGGCTCAAGCGGTAGAGTGGTAGCTTTGATCTGAAGAGCTCAGGGACAGTGCACAGGCCTAGAGTTCAAGCCCTACCACTTGCCAAAAAAAATCTTTTGTGATCTACATGTATTCTCTGTAATATATATTTATGCTACCCACAGTCTGATTGTTTTATTTTATCTCCCCACATGCGAATAATCTTCCCAGGATATGCTTCCCAAACTCTCATTTGCATCTGAGTCTTTTCTCCAGATCTCAGGGAAGATGTTCATCTTTCATAAAACCACAGCTCCCTACCACTTTCTGTTGATTTCTTCATATCATTTTCTTCCTTCATGTGTACTTATCACTTTTAGCTTACATATATTTAATTAGACATCCATGAACTTTTCTCATTTTGGTGAAATTTTTTTTTTTTTTTTGCCAGTCCTGGGCTTGGGCTCAGGGCTTGAACACTGTCCTTGGACTTTCTCAAGGCTAGCACTCTACCACTTGAGCCTCAGTGCAACTTCGGGCTTTTTGCTATTTATGTGGGGTACCAAGAAATCGAACCCGGGTCTTTATGTATGCTAGGCAAGCATTCTACCACTAGGCCAAACTCCCGGCCCCACTTTTCTCATTTTGTTTCATTTTGTTTTATGTGTTTTCAGTCTTTTCTTTCACTAGAATATATAGTTCATAGCAGAAGGGAATTTTATGTATAAATTTTCCATTGGTCTATTTCCAGTTTCCAAAATAATACCTTGCATTTGGAAACACTGAATAAATACTGAAGATATGAATGATAAAATGTAAGGTGTGAATGAATTTATTTTTGGACATAAATAATCAATGAGGAAATTGTTTTCTAACTGGACTTGGAACAATTTACTGTATATTTGAAAAAAGGATTAATTTCTTATATTACCATAAATACTTAATGGGTTGACAGACACAAACACATAAGCATATATGCAAACACATATATGTATATATGTAGATGTATATATGCATGTTTATCTGTGTATCTATGTAGGCATATGCTGCAAAGCCTTATAAAATTTGTCTCCTAGATAGAACAAGGTACAGCCCCCTCACACACACAAAATTGGGTAGGAGAATATATAATAATACTACTTTTTAAAATTATTATTACAAGACTGGGAGCTTGGCCTAATGGTAGCACTAGGCCCAGGTTTGATTCCTTGGTATCACATGCAAAGAAAGAGCTGGAAGTGGTGCTGTGGCTCAACTGGTAGAGCTCTACTCTTGAGAAAGCCCTAAGGACAGCTCTCAGGCCCTGAGTTCAAGCACCAGGACTGGCAAAAAAATAAAAATAAAATTGTTATTACAAAAGTGATGTACAGAGGAGTTCAGTTACATAAGTCAGGTAATGAGTACATTGCTTTATGAATAGTCTCACCTCTTCTTTCCTTTTCTCCCAGTTCCCCTCACCCCCACAACAGATCATGAATAGTTCTGACTTTCTCTCTATGACCTGTCTCCAAGCCTAACCTCATATAACATTCAAACATAATAAAAGCAATATAAGATTTTTTGTACATGTATTTCAAAATGCATACTTCTTCAAAAGAAATATTTTGAAGAGCATGATAAGTGATACAATATAAAAATATATCACTATACATGTATACACAGTGTATATATATATATATATATATGTGGTTAGTCATGAGTCTTGAACTTGTTCTGGGCTTTGTTCCTGAATTTTTTTGCTCAAGGCTAGTGCTGTACCATTTTGAGCCACACCACCACTTCTGTTTTTCTGGTATTTAATTGGAAAGAGTCTCATGGATATTCCTGCCAGATCCTCATAACTCAGTTTCCTGTGTAGATAGGATTACAGACAGGAGCTACTAGTGTCTGGCCCTAAAAATATATTTTAAGTTCAATATTAAAATATATAAATTAACAGAAGCAGCATTTAAAAATACTATAGGTTACTGCATACCAACATGGAAATCTCCAAAACACAGGGTGGGATAAAAATTTAGAAATATGATATTCCTAATCTTATGTAAGAAATATAAGATTCCTAATACAATAACTATGTATTTTGTTAATGTAGGTGCATGAACAGTGCAGGCTCCATGAGGATCTCTTCATTGTTGTGATAATCTGTTGAAGAGACTGTAAAGTCACTGTAAAAGCTGTCTTTTTACACTGGTTACTTCACAATTAGAAGCTATTCTATTGGGATTGAAACAAGACTGAAGCTATTTCAACTTGAGTTGTTTAAATATACTTACTATATATTAATGTATTTCTCATAAAATCATACAAGCTAGAGTGTTTCAAAATATCATAGAATAGAATGCAATAAAGCTTGATAGTACAGAAAATTTCAATTCTTTATAAAAATATTTTTAAATCCCCGGATGAAATTTAATTCTGTGCTTCCTATTCAAATGGTAACCCATGGATGTTTAATGATGACCATGGGATTTATAGCAGTTTAACTTAAAAAAACAAAACAAAACAAAACAAAACAGGGTTTACCTTTCCCCATGAGTTGGCAAAACTATTGGAGAAACCATTCATTCTACCAAAATTGTTTACCAGTCAATTTACCTAACACATTGATGGGGAGGAAATAGCTATTATACACATAAAATTATTGCAGAGGGTCCTTTTTAATTGGTAAAGTATCACAAAGGTCTGCATTCAAGTAATTCTCAAACTTGTACATTTCTCAAAACACAGAAAGTCTATCTTTATCCAACTACTGAAAGTCAGAAGCTGAGACAATGTTGTTACCTCTTGAGAATAGACAATTCCTATTGACTACAAAATAGCCAAAGCTAGACATTTCTTTGGTAATTCTGGGGCTGGGCAACCAGCATAGAAAGCTGAATAAGATTATTGTTAGCAAGCTTTGGGCATCCAGTCCAAGGGGAAAATCAGAATGTTTTATCCATTATATCTTGATTTTAACTGGGTCAATTTATAGCATACCATGTGATCAATAGATACATATAGACAGCAGGTAATGACCAATTGAGGGAAGTCAACATTTTCATCTCCTTAAACATTTAAATAGTCGTATTACCTTATACAAATTACACATATTTAATGGAGATATTGTAGTATTTCAGTTTACATATAATACACATTGATAAACTCAGGATTCCTAATTTAATATTTATATGTCCTTATGTATTTATATTTGGATCCTTAGAAATCCTGTCTTCTCTTTCTTACAAAATAGATGTAGCAAAAAAGATAAACTTGGGGGGTGCATAGTTGTGGGGTGTGTGGAAGATGAGAAGCTTTGACTTTATCAGTATATGTATTTTCAAATTATGATTAACTTGAAAGCATATATTTACTACAAATTCACATATATGTTTCTCATTCTCAAAATTGTTTCTTCATAGTCAGTGTTTTTCTGCAAAAATACCTTGGTCCTGATCTTCTGGAGGGCAAACATTGAACAGTAATTGTAAATAGCAAATGACTGTGTCAAAGCGAACAGAATGTTGCTTAAGGAGAATATGAAGCCAGTAACACAGGAGTCCACTGAGAAGAAAGATGCCTTCATAGATATGCTCTGTACTAGGAGAATGTATCATTGGCACGATAAGGAGAAAGAAGCACAAAGCTAACGATCCAAATACAAAGGGCAACCACACCTGAAAGAAAAAGGAAATTAAGAATAGAGATGACTTTGTTCACACAACTTTAGGACCACAAAACAACATTATAGATGCTCTACAATGGAAATGACAAACTATATATTTTCAAATATATTTAAAGTTCTATGGAAAATAAGTTCACATCAGACCAAGCAATTGTAAAACACTGGAAGTAAATATATTTAGTATGTGATATTTTAAATTATTCTCAACGTATTTTGTAATTAATTTGGTAAAGCTAATGCTTTATCTTCAGATATGGGAGAAAAGGATATATTACCAGAAATCATTCTAATATCAACCATTGAACCATTCCTGCTTTGGGGAATTAAGTACTTTATGAATGTTATAAATGTATTTGTTTGTATATTCTCCTATTCCTTCTCCCCCCCACCCCCCCACTCTGCTCATTCCTTCCTTCCTTCTTCCCTCTCTTCCTCTTTTCTCCTCCTCCTCCTTATTCCCAATCTGTGGGTTAACTCTGGGCTTGAGCACTGTCCTTGAGCCTTTCTGCTCAAGGATAGTGCTCTACCAGGTAAGCCACATCACCACTTTTGACATTGGGGAGTGTAGGGGGGGTGGGGATCATTTAGTTGAGATAATAGTTCTAGGGACTTTCCTGCCTGAAGTTGGCTTCCGATTGCCATTCTCAGATGTCAGCTTCTGAAGTAGATAGCATTACAGGTGTGAGCTACCAGTGCCTGGCTTTGACTTCTTTAAAGAAGTGTTTTTCCATTGATCCTAGGATAGTATCACCAAACACAAGAAACAACAGAAACATTTGATTCAGAAATACAAGGATTACAGTGTTAATAATTCATTCTTACCATTCTTGAATATGCACTGAATTGCCTGAAAGTCACTTACTAGGATAGATTTTTAGGACAGCAAGAGAAAGTTCTTTTTGAGGTAACTTACTCTGTCAATGTGTATAGCCTTTTCTATGTAATTTGTATGATGCTCAGATTTTTCTTTGCAAAATAGTGCCAGGTCTTTGTGAAAAATCTTTTACCCATTAAATGCATGCAAAACAAAATGGTCACATTTCACAGTATTTATGTACTTTCTTTGTTAATCTTCTTGAGGCTAATGCAACCCCATGTGGAAAGATAATTGGTCTTTACTTCTTGAAATAAGATATACCACAAACAGCAGTTTCTCACTTCATATTTGTTGAATAAACAGGTGACACAAATTTGATCTATTATCATTCTCCCTTGCAACATGAGGCATGTTAATGAGGAAGCCATGTTGGAAAAAGGGAAAATATTGTATAGACTTGTATTTCTTAAATTCTGATTGATGGACTTCTCTGCATAGTAATTAGTAAGAAAATTAATATCCATATATGTTACTATGGTCCAATGGAGACAGACTAAATCAGAATCCCTAATGTTGAGCTGGAAAGTTGAATTTTGATAAATGTGTCAAAGCACTTCTTTAGTCACTGCCATCAAATATGAAATTCCCTTTTCATGTTTCCTATTATTTCCATATGTTGTGGGCCTGATCATATTTATAAGATGGTAAAGAATGGAAAAATGACACTTGATATTCTCAGGATTAGTTGTAGAGACAAGTGGAGGAGAACACTCAGCTTGTACTCTGTTCATCACGCTTCTGCCTGGGGATGGGCTATCTTGTGGAATCTGATTGTATAGTTGAGTGTTATAGTAGTTGTCTATAATAAGCAATGCTCATTTGTTCCATACCCTGAAACGCTTAAGATATGTTTTATATATCGATGCTCTGGAAACCAAGCATATCTGTGCCATTCAATAGCTAGACAAAGAGGATTCTGTCTGCTTTAGTTAAATTTAAAGTCAATATATATAACATCTCAAGTTAAGACAATGCTTAACAACTTAAAAACACTGAAGTCTCTGTTAAAGATATACCTATGTGGAGTTTTCAGCTGCATACATGATTTTGGCCAGAGCTAGTTTTGTATTATTGCCCTGTTCTTGAATTAGTAGATGCCACAGACTTGAATCTTGAAGACTCAAATTAGGTATCTTTCAGTTTTCCTGTCTTGATTTGGTAGCAACCCACATAGCTTTAATCAGTTTCATTTTTTAGAAAGGAATAGAGATAAAATCTTAACATTCTTATTTTGATTTACCTTGTAAGGCCTATGGAGATCTGGTTCTTGGTATCTTAGTTTAAGTAAACCTATGATATTTAATGTACTTAACCACCAGGACATTAATCCCATGTATTTTACTAAATAGATAAAATTTGAAGATATGATAGCAATCGAAGACAAAATAATGATCTGTATGACAGCCACAACTGGGCATGAGTTTTCATTAAGCATAGAATAGATCAAAGGCAGTTGTCTTTCCTGGCTTGCAGAGTAGAGTATCCTTGATGTTGAAAGTATTGCACAACAAGTACTTCCATATGCTGAAACTGAAATCTCCAAAGAAACAGCCCATTGCATGGAAGGGATTACTCTGTCTATCCATGAGATAGCAACAGTATCTACAAAAATGAGAGAAAAAAATCTGAGTAACTTTTGGTCAGGTTTTTTTTTTTTTTTTTTTTTTTTTTTTTTTTGCCAGTCCTGAGGCTTGAACTCAGGGATTGAATGCCATTCTTGAGCTTTCTCAAGAACAGAGCCACAGCACCATTTCTGGCTTTTTCTATGTCATGTGGTACTGAGGAATCGAACCCAGATCTTCATGAATGGTAGGCAAGCACTTGACTTCTAGGCCAAATTCCTCGCCCCTTGGTCATTTTTGTTGTTGTTTCTGTAGTTTGTTTTTTGTTTTGATCAGTAGAATTCTTTGGGAATATTTTTTCCCCAGTTGTGAGTCTATGCTTTGAGAGATATTGCACAGTTATTGTTTTCATGACTGCTTCATTACCCCATGGATATGAAGATTCCTGGTCTAGTTTCAGAGGAAAGGACCCAAGAGAAGGTGGCTATCATATATGTGACAGGTCTCTCCAAATAAGAGACAGAATTGTCCCAGGGCTCTAGCAACTTCACTGTGCAAAATCATATGCACCTCAACTCATTTCTATCCAAGGTTGTTGTTTGGCAGGAATACTAGTAAATGTTCTGTATCTGACAGTTGGGTTTGAATAAAGGGCTCCTTCCAGATTTGCCAAACCTTCCATCTACTGCCCAGATGCTCAGTATGTTTTGCATAACTTTTCTTGCATTCTTGCTTTATTTTGAGTCAGGCTTTAAATATGGTCTCATGGCTCTCAATAGTTTCATCTGACTTATTTTCTGTTTTCTCTACTATGAGTATTTATTCTAATCTTCTCTCTGGGTTCCTTTCTTCCTTTTTGTTCACATCCTTCCTCATATTTTTCTTGCCTTTTCTCTTCAGATCTTTCTGTTTCACAATTTCTACTGTTAGAAATTAGACATTTGCATATGGTTATTGTATGGAGTGTTTAGACTACTATTTTCTTCAATTCTTTGTAAAGAACAAAAGTTGAAAAACTTGTGATTTAATTACTGTTGTTTCATGAAACTATATCACATTTATAGTATGGAGGTATGATGTTTTTCCCCAAGTTGCTATTCAGTCATACCTGAAGAAATGATTTCCTGAGGTGTCAAAACTGCTAGGAAGGATATATTAGTCAATAAATATATCACAGCTACAATAGACAGAGCAGAAATCACCGATCTGGGAATAGTCTTGGAAGGGTTTTTTACTTCTCCTAGAAAACACAAATGCATCAGAAATGGTATCATTATGGACTTATAAAAGCATTTTGTTGTTGTTGTTGGTTGTGGGGCTCAGACTCTGGGCCTGGGCGCTGTCCCTGAGCTCTTCAGCTCAAGCTACTACCCTATCCCTTCAGCCAAAGCACCACTTTTTTTTTTTAAAATTTTGTTGATTGTGGGGCTTGGTCTCTGGGCTTGGGTATTGCCCATGAGCTCTTCAGCTCAAGGCTACCACCCTACTACCCCTTTAGCCACAGAACCACTTCTGGTTTTCTAGTGGTTAATTGGAGATAAGAATCTCACAGTCTTTAGTGCCCTGGCTGGCTTTGAACCAAGATCCTCAGATCTCAGCCTCCTGAGTAGCTAGGATTACTGTTGTGAGCCACTGTGCATGACATAAAAGCATTTTTTAATAAAAGGGAATAGGGAGTAGTATTCTTAATTTTCATGTAGTTTCTAGAAAAAATTCTACTTGCACTTTCATGATTTGTACTAATTATCAAATTATGTGAACTTGGAAACTTTGCATGATGTATATCAAGAACCAGAATCATTTTTTAAGACCTAGTGCTCTTAGGCTATATCTATAAATTGTAGCTACTCATGAGGCTGAGATTTGATTATTGTGACTTGAAGTAAGTATGGCATATAAAACTTATGTCTTTGTCCCGAAGCTGTAGAGCAAAAGTTAGAGGTGAAAAAGCATAGTGAGATTCTGTCTGAATCAAGATTTACTATCAAAAGACCCAATTGTTGCTGTGCATGAATGGATAGAATTTATACCAGGACAATTCTTTATGTAATATGAGTAGCCTTTGCAGCCAGTATAACCTCTAATGTCAGTGAGTTGCCAAAAAATTCTGTTTATAGAGCAAAATCTAGATATATAAGGCCATATAATATAACACTAAATGAAAGGACCTCCAGGATATAGAAACAAAAGCCATATAATGAGTGATTGTTGTCCTTACTGTACATATTATCTCTCATCTCTTTTGCTGTCCCTTGGTTATCTCATATTGTTACAGTATTTTACCTTGTTATCTGATATATTGTATATATGCATATTTGGTTATTTGAAATAGGATAGGGAAGGGGGGAAAACAAGATGAGGGGTGGGGATGGGGGAATGGAAATGGGGACCAAGACATGAGAAAGGGTATCAAAGTATGTGAAGTAATGCACCTTCTATCTAGTGAATATAATGTAACCCTTCTATCAATTACAATAAAAATATATGAAAAAAATTCTTACTGTTTCTTTAGAGACATGGCTATCTCTTCAACACTGAAATCTAGTCATCAGTCATGCATTTTGTTTATACAAGACAA
Source organism: Megascapheus bottae (assembly GCF_031878675.1). NCBI lineage: Eukaryota > Metazoa > Chordata > Mammalia > Rodentia > Geomyidae > Megascapheus > Megascapheus bottae. The sequence continues at coordinate 29,846,945 of NC_143517.1, read as the reverse complement.
ATTTTCTTATGGTAAAATCCCCCAAAATCTGCATTCTGTAGCCATAAACATTGTTGTAGCCTTGTGAGGGAAGTTGCTATAGCACTGGTTATGAGAGCCATTCCGTTCAACACAATAGTAGAACAGCACAACTGCACACATGTGTTTCCCTTCATACCTACACAAACAACTGCTTAAATGTGACCAATACATAGCTAGTACTGACCACAAAATGTAACTACTGATCCAATGAGATGAAGATGATTGTACAGGAAAAGCAATTGAAATCTTCGGTATCAGTGGGTTACTAACTTGCTCATTCTCCTTATAAGAAAAGCTTTTATAAAGTAAGTCATCTTGTCAGTGGAGAATTTTGCTTCAAAACTTTTTTCCAGTGAGAAGAATGAAATTTATTTCTCCCCCATGCCCTGAGTAGAAGTACAAGAGTCAGGTCATGAGAACAGTCAGATATTGGGGAATTAAAAAGGAAATATTGCACAGAGATATGCAGGCAGGGGAATGATTCATAGTATAATTAATTTAAAATACACGAACAAAACCTGTTAGAGAAAAATATATACAAATATTTCTTTGCCATGATCATTAGTGTAGTTTTAAGAGACAAGGATGCAACTGAAAAAATTAATAGTTCAAAATCAGGAGATAGGATGTATCATCTGATCTATAAAGCACAAAGGAAGTAACGAAATATAATATATTCTCAACAGATTTAACAAATTATTTTCTATCTGTAAGTTGTGTAACTGTAGACACTACATCAGCTTGGTGTTTCAACAGAAATGCAAAGCCATCAACTTAAAGGTGACAGGTTTCTTACTTCACTTTTGTGAATTTAACTTAGGATTAGCCCTGTTGCTTGTGGCCTGTATTGGCATCATGTGTCATGGCAAGTGAGTGGTAGAGGAAGCCTGTTTACCACCTTGTAGCTAGGAAACCAAGAGAGCTAGGAAGTTGACCAGAGTCCTGTAATCTCCCTGGGTCTTTACTCCCAGTAACCTAACACCTCACTAGTCTACACTTCATGCACCAGGTACAGGGGACTGCTGGTTCCAACCAGTCGACTCTGGGTCAATGGATAAATGCCCTTGCACTGATATCTCATTTTTAATAATTTAATATTAAATAAGTAATAAACTATTACCATCATGGCGAGAGAAAAGAATTACCCAAACAGCTTTGAATACAAATTGAAAGTGTCTCCCTAACTTCTGCTTTGATAGGCACAGATTGACTTTGGTCTAGCTCAAAGGGATTAAGGGCACATTCTAGGAGATATTCCAAGAAATCACAAAGTACAGAGTTAGGCAGTTTGGATAACAGATCTAGGGTCTAGGATGTCTACCTCTATTTCTATCAGTCATTTTTCTATCTCCAGTACCTATTTTTTTAACTCACATTTATTTCTATTGTATAAGTTGGTGACAAAAAAACTAACAGGTCACTTGCAAGAAAGTAAACAATCATTATTTAGGAAATTTTCATATTGGGTTAAAATAAATTACATTCATTGCAAGAAAATGTTAACATTACATTATTCTTTAAAAGAGACAGTGGAGGGCCAGGAGTTTGGCCTAGTGGTGGAGTGCTTGCCTAGCGTGCACGAAGACCTAGGTTTGATTCCTCGGTACTACATACTTATAAAAAAGCCGGAAGTGGTGCTGAGGCTCAAGTGGTAGAGCTCTAGCCTTGAGAAAGTCCAAGGACAGTTCTGAGGCCCTGATTCAAGCCCAGGACTGGAAAAAAAAAGACAATGGAAAGACTTAGAGAATCATCTCATTGGTTAATTTGACTGATGTGCATGCACATTTGAAATATTTAATTAATGGAGACCATGAAGACTTCAAGAAATCATTTTTAAATCTTTATTATATCTAAAATTTTAAATCTGGTATGTGTGGGTGTGTTATATCTGGTGGAACAAATTCAATTATTTAATTAATAGTCTGACAATACTAATAGTTACTAAAGTTGTACAGTGCCAGCCTTGAGTGGAAAATCCAAGTGAGAGTACAATGTTCTGCATTCAAACCCCAGTACCAGCACAACAAATAAGTTTGACAATTAGATTGTTTGAAATTTTACATAAATTTTGAAAATTTCCTTTTATATTTTCCTTCTTATTATCTTACAATAGTTATGACATATATTGAATTATATATCAATCATTTCTTTGCCAGTCCTAGAGTTTGAACTAAGGGCCTCAGCACTGTGTTTGGGCTTTTTCAAGGTTAGAGCTCTGCTCTACCACTTGAGCCATAGCACCACTTCTGGCTTTTTCTATGTTTGTGGTACTGAGAAATGGAACTCAAGGCTCCAACCATGCTAGGCAAGCACTCTACCATTAGGCCCTGCTCCCAGATGCTATATTAATCATTTTATAAATTGCAGAGTACTGTAGAACTATTGCCAGATATCCTTGGTATTATGCTATCAGAGGAGGAAGTAGAAATTTCAATGGTAGAAATGTCATAATCATTAAACTATTCTCTGTCCTCCTGAAAAATATAACCAACCTTCTCTACTCCATAAAGAGAATGGAAGCATTTAAGAGACAGTGATGAGAGCTAAGCCTTCGGCTGATTCCCCCAAAGCCACAGTGACTTCTTGTCACCGAGGCAGTGCATGCATGCTGGGGTTACCATTACCTTTTCTATAAGTTGTACCAGAACATCCTGAGTTCTTTTAATTTGTACCATTCCTTCAAATAAAGAAATTTGGTACCTAAAAAATGCTAAAAACAACTGCATGCCAATATAGAAACATCTAAGACACATGATAAAAGTGAAATTAAGAGGAACAAAATTTTCCTAATCACAAGAGTGTATATACAAATGAAAACAAATTAATTTTGTCATGTAAGTGTACATAATGAAGCCCTCATTATGGCTACTTCTAGTTTCAAAGAGATATTAGTATTGTAGCAAAAATGATGCGAGTCTTCAATATGAGATAAATTGAGCCTGTGAATATATTTCTCATGTGCCTAATATTTAAATAAATCCCTCAGATATTGTAGAGATGGATGTTATTGTCTCAAGCAGGTCTATAATCCTAGATACACAGAAGTCTGAAATCTGAGAATCACAGTCCAGGCAGGAAAGTCTTATCTCCAGTTCACACCTGGAAAGTTGTTAGTGGATATGTGGATCAAGTAGTTGGTTGCCAACCTTGGTATAGTTACCAGACCTTGAGTTCAAGCTCCAGCTCTGGTATGATCTCCCCCCACTCCCACCCAATATACACCCTAAAATAATGCTTGATAGTATAGATAATCTTAATACTTTTGGAAACTATTTCAAATCTCAAGGTTTGATATAAGAGAAATGATCTGAAGAAGTTAATTCTACATTTTCATTTTAACTATTATAATGAAAATTTAATGATGGCCATAGGGCTCAAAACAGTTTAGTTCATTAATTATATTTAATTGATTAATATACATACATACCCACAAACTTAAATACATACAAATCAGGGTTATCTTTCCTCATAACTTGTGGAGGATCTTTCATACATTTGCCAAAGTTGTTTACAAGTGGATTTACCTGCTAAGTTGGTCAGGACTGTATACCCATAATATGCATAAAATCCTTGGAGGAAGGCTTCTATAATGTGTGAGACATCAGGAAGTTCTGCATCCAGGGCATTTTCAAACTTGGCCACATTCTCCTTCTTTCCCGTCACCAACAGCACAATCCCAGTTAGGGAAATGAAGGAAAGAAAAGCCATCTTCATCAAACTACTGACAGACTGAAACCAAGACAATGTTGTCATCCCTCGGGCATTGAGAATTCCTAGAGACCACAAGATAGCCAAAGCTAGACATTTCTTTGGTAGCTCAGGGGCTGAGCACCCAACATAGAATGGCTGAATGAGATAGCTGGATGATATTAAGCATTGAGCAGCCAGTCCCAGGGGATATGCAAAAAGTCTGATCCAAAGACTGAGGAAGGCAACACAAGGTCCAAAAGATCTTTTGAGGAAGTAATAGGATGCTGCGCTTACAGGAAAGGTGGTTGCAATCTCTGCTACACAGAGAGCATACATCATGATCAGTATGGCACTCGCTGCCCAAATACCCAATGAGAGTGGTATGTTCATTGAGCAGAATTTCAATATCCCTTTAGGAGACACTAAAATTCCTGATCCTATCATTGAACTAAGTAAGAAGACATTTCCATAGAAGAAACCTATTGCCCTTGATAACTGCATTTCTTTTGCAGATTCTTCTTTATCAAATGCTGAAAAATATCTTCGAAATTTCACTTTGGATCCTAAATTATTTCACTTTCCCTAAGCCTCTAGGAGAGTAGTCCCCAAAAAGATTATCTTGAGTCAGTCATGTCATATTTATATTATATTCTGCAGCCTAACTTGGAATTTAAATGTTTAACTTAGGAATTCTGTCCTTTTCTTAGAGCACAGTTAAAGTGGTTTGCCTGGTAGTTGAATTTTAAAAGCCATTTGTGCCCCTTAACAATGGTAAGCTAAGTAGAAAAATAACTTTCAGAAGTTCTGGATAGAGATTTCTTTAGAGCTGTAACAGTGCTACCTGGACAAAGTCTGTATGTTTTGTTTTTTCAAAACCACTTCTTAGAAGAATTGAATTGTGGGAAAGAAAATATGTATCTGCAACAAAGTTTTCTTCCCTTCCACAAATGGCTATTTGAGGGGATTTATTTGAACAGATACAAAATGAGATTAAGATGATAATACATTGCTAGACTACCTTGATTGTCATTCAGGGTATAGACAAGAAACCTGGCAGAAATACGTAATAAACATAAGCCTTCTTGGGTAGTTCTACCAATTTTTTATGCAGACAGAATATTTATCTTGAAGGTAAACACTGTATTTGGTGGTGCAAAGACAAAAGAAATAGTTTCTGAGTCAAAATCTTTAAGTATTTTCTTTAGCTCTATTGTGGCAGTTTTGAAGCTTGGGGCCTTACATCACAGTATTTGAACAATTTTGAATTTTGTACAAAGTAATTGAACAAAGTGTTATTTTCATCTTCTACATGTGGACATAAAGTATTCCAGTACCATGTGTAGAAGATGTAGACTTTTTTCCAACTTCTTTTTGGTACTTTGTTGGTGACCCATATGTTTGTAGAAATGTGGGTTCATATTATTATTGTATCTGACTTTGTTACCTGATATATTGTATATACATTTATTTGTTTATTTGAAATAGGTAAGGGAAGGGGAAAAATAAGATGATTGGGAGGGGGTGTGGGGCAGGAAATGGGGACAAAAACATGAGAGGGGTTATCAATGTGTGAGAAGTAATGTACCTACTACCTGACAAATGTAATTGTAACCCCTCTATACATGATCCTGACAATAAAATTAAAAACCTGGCTTCCCAGTCCAGGGATCTAGCCAAGATAGTCACTAAGACTGCAAAAAAAGTGTGTGGTTCCTCTATTCTATTCATTAGTTGATATGTTTGCTTTCATTACTAGTACCATGCTGCTTTTATTTTGATGGCTTTAATTTTGTTTTTTTTTTTGCCAGTCCTGGGCTTGAGCTCAGGGCCTGAGCCCTGTCCTTAGACTTTCTCAAGGCTAGAGCTCTACCACTTGAGCCTCAGCACCACTTCCAGCTTTTTTCTATGTATGTGGAATTGAACCTGGGATTTCGTGCATGCTAGGCAATCACTCTACCAGTAGGCCAAACTCCTGACCCCGGCTTTAAATTTTTTTATTGTCAGGGTAATGTATAGAGGGATTACGGTTATATTCATCAGGTATTGGATGCATTACTTCTTTTTTTTGGCATACAATCATCTGAATATTTACTTCTTGAACATTGATACCCTTTCTCCTGTTTTTGTCCCTCTTTCCATCCCCTACCTTCTCCCAATCATCTTGTTTTCCCTCTTCCATTCGTTATTTCAAACAAACAAACAAATATATATATATACATATATATATATAATACACCAGGTAATGTTGAATACAGTAACCACATGAGATCAACCATAAGGGGGAAAAACGAGAAAAGAAATAACTGCACATAGTACATTGAGAACAACAATCACAAAGATAAACCTTTTGTTTCTGTATCTTAGAATTAGCCTATATGACCATATGTACATAGCTTTTGAGCTATTATGATCCTCTGCTAAGAGTTTCATGGCTTTATTTTAACACATTTTAGTTCATTTAGTACATTTTTCGTAGCATTTTAGTACATATTGAAGTCAGATATAGTCTTTTTAGCACTGAACTTTTCACCCTTGGATGCTTTACACATTCAGGATTTTCACAGGTTTTAGTATTTTTCCTAGGTCTGTGTAGTCAGATATTTTTTGTGGTAATCATTTTAAATGTCTTCACTGGTAATGTGTCTTTTAAAAGAATATTCTAAGCCAGGAGTGATGGCTCACACCTGTAATCCTAACTACTCAGGAAGCTGAGATCTGAGGATCATGGTTTAAAGCCAGCCCAGGCACTAAAGTCTGCGAGACTCTTATCTCCAGTTAACCACAAGAAAACCAGAAGTGATGCTGTGGCTCAAGGGGTAGGGCAGTAGCCTTGAGCTGAAGAGCTCGGGGACAGTGCCCAGGCCCAGAGTTCAAGTACCACAACTGACAAAAAAAATAGAATATTCTAGATTTCTTGGGCATGGAAAGGTTTTCCACCTAACATTTTCTGTGTTTTGCAATATTTATTGTGGAAGTTTTAAAGCTCTTTGGTTTGGTTTGATACTGTGTACTTTTTTATTTATTTTTTTTAATCCATGAGGCATGAGATAGTTTGCCTGATTTTTAAACAGGTGAGATTTTGTGGAGTGTATGTGTGTGTGTGTGTGTGTGTAGAATTGGTCTACATTTTGTGTGTTGCTTTGGTATCCTGCTTTGTTACTGAAGTATATTATCTATACTAAGAATCTCTTGTTTTCTTAAGGGTTTGCAAAATATGAATTTACATAAGTTTTAAGACTGGTTAATTGATACCCATCCTTTCCAACATCATATTCATTTTATTTCTAGTTTCAGAAGAAAAGATTCAAGAGAAGGTAAACTAGCTGCGGTGCTATGACATACCTGAAAGGTGTCTCCAAACAAGGGTCAGAATTGTCCCAGGGTCTAAGCCTTCACTAAAAACTTGCACCTCAACTCTACTCCATCTGGAGTTACTATGTCAGAGATACTAGCAAACCTTCTGTTATCTGATGGTCACCTTTGGCTAACGGGCTCCTTCCAGATTTAGACAGTAGTATAGATGTTCAGGATATTTTGCATGACCTTTCCTGCATTCTTGCTTTATTTTGAGTCAGCATTGAATTGTGGTTCCATGGCTCTCAATAGTCTCTTCTGGCTTCTTTTTTGTTTTCTCTACCACTAGCATTTGTCCTTATCACATCCCTTTGTTCCTTTCCTCCTTTTGTCCACATCCTTCCCCCTTCTCTAAGCTACTGATCATACACTTACTAGAATTCTTCTAACCCGGTAAGTGAAAAAGTTCACCATGCACAGCACTTTCTATCTGGCGAGTACAGTGTAACCCTTCTATTAATTACAATACAAATATTTTTAAAAAGTTCACCATGCACAGCAGTTAAGGTTCTCAAAAAGATCATGTTCATCTTATAATGCAAGAAGGGAACATGCTCAGCATGGTCCATCATGGTCAAAGATTCAACCCATTTATCCAAAAGATTACTTATCAGAATACACAGTGAAACTACTTTGCACAATCATGTTGATTGCTGCACTATTCATCATAGCTAACGAATGGAAACATCCCAGATAACCTTTAATGAATGAATAGATCAAGAAAATGTGATACACACACACACACACACACACACACACACACGCACACCCCACACTAGAGTTTTACTCATCCTTTAGGAAGAATTTCATCATTTGCAAAGAAATGGATGGTCCAGAAAAAACTATGTTAAGTAAAGTAAGAAGGGTTTAGGATAAAGTCAGGTAAAGGATGCATGTTTTCTTTAAAAAATCATATGTGTTGGGGCAGGAGTTTGGCCTAGTGATAGAGTACTTGCCTAACGTGCATGAAGTCCTGGATTCCACATACACAGAAAAAGCTGGAAGCAGTGCTGTGGCTCAAGTGGTAGAGAAAGCTCAACGATAGTGTCCAGGCCATAAGTTCAAGCCCCAGCCCTGGCAAAAAATAAAAAATAAAAAATCATATGTGGAAGCCAGAACTAATTTATAAATGTACTAGTAAGCAGACATGGGGTTGATGCCAGTGTACACAGATGTGTGTTCCATGAATTATGGTATTTACAAGAGAGAATGCAGATGGTATAATTCCTTGGAAAAATAAACTCGCAGTCTAAACAAAAGGAATACCAGGAGACTTGGACATTAATAAGACTAGATTCTATTAAGAGATTACTGTAATGGGGGAAGGAGTTAGTGTGATGAAGAGGAGCTGAGAGCCTTAGGCAGGACTGTCTTGGAGAGTCTCAGAATGAGTCCCAGGACTGAGATGACAGAACTTTTCTAAAGAGAGACTGTGAGGTAGGTGGCATGGAAAGAGGAAGAAGACAGCTAAAAACATTCTGAAAACAATGAAAACCGAACAAAATATTTCAGTAACACAAAACGGAGGCAGAAAATCTTTGAATTAGGCACATGAATTCAGTGGCAAGGAGTAAGATCTGGTTAAAGTAAACTTTGGGATCTTGATGCCTCAGCCAAGTCAGCTGAAACTCTCCTCACAAAAAGAAAAAATTCAGTTTGTTCCTAATATCAGTCCACTACTGTATAAATTCTCATGATTAACAAATAACTATTTGAGAAAATGTTCTTAATATGTGATGTATATTCACAAATGAATGTTATTTTGGTTACTTTTCCATTTTACTGTTTTCCAGGTAAGCAAAATCTGTTCAAAGATTAATGATTAGTTTTCTCTATTAAAATGTACAGGATGGAGTTTAAGAGTTGGATTACTAAGTAGGTGAACTGACCAAAGTTGAAAAGTTTAGTTTGAAGCTCAGCTTATGTTTCAGCTGCCATGCTCTAGATAACAAAGTAGGAGTTTCAAATAATAACTTGTATAAAGTTGGTTTCTGGATAAAAGGAACTCCTAACACAGCAAACCTGTGGTGTAGCCTATTTTGTGATTAGGTAATAACTGTAAGCATAACAAGAATCCTAAATTCCCCCACCCCAGAATATCACCATGTTCTCATGTTTATAATAACTAGCTTAATGTCAATCCTTGTGCAGAATTCACAGAATTTGTGTTTTGGAGCTTTTATGTTAGATTTTTCTAAAATAAAATATAGAATGACCCTTTAAATAACTAGTCAATTTTTATAATAAACCAGAGTGTCCTCCTTCATGGCTTCACCCAGAGTGTAACGTGCCAGCGTTCCTCTATTCCATGTCTTACACTCCTCTCACAATGATAGTGAGAAGCCCTAGCTTTAAGTGACTGACAGGCTGTGCTGCTGATGTTTTTTAAAGCAATGATCAAAGCATCATAATCAAAGAGAGTGGGACATTTTTAAAAAGAGATTTTCTTTGTCTTTTTTTTTTTTGCCAGTCCTGGGCTTGAGCTCAGGGCCTGAGCACTGTCCTTGGACTTTCTCAAGGCTAGAGCTCTACCCTTGCGCCTCAGCACCACTTCCAGCTTTTTTCTATGCATGTGGTACCGAGGAATCAAACCCAGGTCTTCGTGCATGCTAGGCAAGCACTCTACCACTAGGACATACTCCCAGCCCCCTTTGTCTTTTTTTATTTAGATCAAATAAGGGCTTGGTTTAGTTTCACTGTGTTAAACTAGATCTTGTATCAGTACAATTTCTTTGTCTTAACTGTCATTGCCTTAATACAGTCTTATAATTGTATATTGTACTTCAATCATATATCCTTTCACTACTGAATTTACCCCTCCTCATATTGTTACAAAAAAACCCTTGTATGATGTGTGTGTGTGTGTGTGTGTGTGTGTGTGTTTAATCTTTCCTCTATTTGTATGCCTCGCCTCATTGTTGTCCTCTTATGAAAATGATTCCCCTTCCTGGCATTGATGGTTGTTCTATATAGTTGTTCAGAGGGGTTACACCAAGTATGCCCTGTGTACACAAAGCTCGCTCTATCTCTTCTATCTCATCTTTCTTTCTTTCTTTCTTTCTTTCTTTCTTTCTTTCTTTCTTTCTTTCTTTCTTTCTTTCTTTCCTTCTTTCTTTCTTTCTTTCTTTCTTTCTTTCTTTCTTTCTTTCTTTCTTTCTTTCTTTCTATCTATCACCCAGTACATGTTACTATCTATGGTTGTACTTTAGATCTAACTTTCACATATGAGAGAAAACATGCACTGTCTCTCTGAGCCTCATTTCACTTGACATATTTTTCCTAGATCCATCTATTAACATCAACTGATATAATGCTATTCCTTCTGATAGATGAGTAAAATTCCATTGGATATATATACTATTTTTTTGATCCACTCATTGTTTGTAGGGCCTCTGGGCTGTTTCCATAACTTGGCTTTGGTAAATGGTGAAGCAACGAACACAAATTTGCATGTGTTTTTACTGTACCCTGAGTTGTAATATTCTTGGTAGGTGCCCAAGTGGTTTGCTGGGTTAATAGAGTTCTGTGGTTAGATTTCTGAGGAATCTCTGAACCATCTTCCAGAGTGCTTGCAGTAGTTTTCATTTACAGAAAAGTCTAACTAAACTGAACACAGAAGCACACAGTTACAGAATAACAGGTATCCTGGCTACCATGAAAGGGAGGTCACTGAAGGCAACAACAGAGAAACTTAAGACACACAACCAGCCTCTTCCCTTCAAACTTCCCTTGCTCTCAAACAGACTTTTCAAAGAAGGAAAGACATTTCAGGATGAATAGGAAGGTCCAAGAAAGAGTGGTAAGCAGGGACAGGGGAACACGTGCAGTATACTGTTGGCCAAAGTTGTATGAAAGAGTGATGAACATATTTATTGCTGGGTGTGAACCTTTGGGCCCTTCACAATAATGCCCATGTCTTTACCTCACTACATGGTTAGGTTAGGTTGTGCCAAATTTTAGTACTTCCAAATCAACTGTTATGTCTTTCTGCCCTGTTAATATTTTGGCTGCTTGCCTATGCAATGCTTAAACAGTAATCTGGGCTCTAAGTCAGCTTCAGAAATGTGAAGCACTGTTGGGAAGGCACATTGGTTACTGTCTGCATTAAAAAAAAAATTCTTGGACTGGGAGTTTGGCCTAGTGGTGGAGTGATTGCCTACCATGCACCAAGACCTGGGTTCGATTCCTCAGTGCCACCTACATAGAAAAAAGCCAGAAGAGGTGTTGTGGCTCAAAGTGGTAGAGCTCTATCCTTGAAGAAAGCCCAAGGACAGTGCTCAGGCCCTGAGTACAAGCCCCAGGACTGGCAAAAAAATTTCTTATAGAGAGCATTGATAATACTTCATTTTAAAACATCTATTTCACATAACAATATCTATTGTATAGAGATATTTTTTGTACAGAGATTTAAAAGAAAGCAAATAGTGATCAATTATAAACTTAATCTGGCAAGAATATGTAAGAACATTATTTATTCTCTGTTGTAAGAAGTGCAGAATATATATAAGAAGGTGCTTTAGCAGGTTGAAACTTTCTTAATAAGGACCAAGAATCACAACAAATCAGAGAAAGGCTGCATAAGTGGGACTGCATTAAACTGCAGAGCTTTTGTATGGCAAAGGACATAGCTAGTAAATTAATTAAGAAGCCTACAGAATGGGAGAAGATCTTCACCAACCATACAACGGACAAAGGCCTCATATCTAAAATATATCAACAGCTCAAAAAATTGAATCACTCCAAAACTAATCTCCAAAGAAACAACCATCCCATTAAAAAATGGGCCAAAGACTTAAAGAGAGTCTTCTCTGAAGAAGAAACAAAAATGGCCTATAGACACATGAAGAAATGCTCGACACCTCTGGTCATAAAAGAAATGCAAGTCAAAACAACTCTAAGATTCCACCTCACTCCAGCTAGAATGGCCAGGATCAGGAAAACGAATAATAACAGATGCTGGAGGGGATGTGGCCAGGAGGGATCACTACTATACTGTCAGTGGGAGTGCAAACTCATTCAACCACTATGAAAAGCAGTATGACAGTGCCTCAAAAGACTAAACATAGAGCTCCCCTATGACCCAGCAATTCCACTACTTGGCATTTACCCAACCATCCAGAAACAAGGACATACTAAATCCACTAGCACAATGATGTTCATTGCAGCACTATTTACCATACCAAAGATATGGAACCAACCCAGGTGTCCCTCAGTTGATGAGTGGATCAACAAGTTGTGGTATTTTTACACAATGGAATTCTATGCTGCTGTCAGAATGACATTGCCCCATTTGTTAGGAAATGGAAAGACTTAGAAAAAATCATATTAAGTGAAGTAAGCCAGACTCAAAGGAAGTTAGGCTCAATGGTTTCCCTCATTTGTCATAATCAGTAGAAACCTTGGGCTCTCCTAGCAGAGATTTGCAATAGAGCAAAACCTAGATGCATAAGGCCATATAGTATGATGCTAAATGAAAGGACCTCTAGGATATAGAAACAAAAGCCATATAATGAGTGATTATTATGCTTAATGTACTATGTTATCTCTCATCTCTTTTGCTTGGTTATCTCATACTGTTACAGTATCTCACTTTGTTATCTGATATATTGGATATATTTGTATTTGGTTATTTGAAATTGGATAGGGAACAGGGGAAAACAAGATGAGGAGTGGGGTTTGGGGGAGGGAAATGGGGACCAAGACATGAGAAAGGGTATCAATGTATGTGAATTAATGCACCTTCTATCTGGTAAATATAATGTAGCCCTTCTATTATTTACATAAAAATATATGAAAAAAGAAGGCTAACAACTTTAACGTGAACTTCAGATATCCCTTGAGATATTCAAATTTTTACATAATTTTGTTAATGGTAGTATAATTCTGTATTGAAAACTAATGCTCATAGTGATCTTCACAGTTCACTCTAATAAATAAGGATTAAATGTTATTGTAGTTTAGAAATATCAACACACATTTTCATAGTAGTACTTAAACAAAAATGATTTTGGTTGTTAAGATCTCTGATTACCATAGCAAAACAAAGAATTCCTTTAGAATGTCATGTAATTCATTTTTGCTGTATATGACCTAAGATTGCTATCATAAATGTAGTTTGAAAATTCTGTGTATAGTAATCTCATTTTCAAAAGAAATGGTTGCATATTCAGTCTGGTGTAGCCTATTTCTTAATAAAATGTTTATAAGATACTTGAATATGAGACTAAAACAAGTGTTTCAACTTTAAATGTAAATACTCAATAAATTATCTAGGGTATTATAAGGTTTTAAAATCCAACCCCTCCCCCCTGGATTCTTGGGGCTTGAGCTAAAGGCCTTGGCACTTGTTCTGTGAGCTGTTTTGCCTAAAATGCTACTACCAGTACACTGAAGACTACTCTGCCACTTGAATCACGGCTCTACTTCTGGCTTTTCAGTGGCTAATCGGAGATAAGAGTATGAAGGGCTTTCTTTTTTCCCATTTGGCTGGCTTTTAACCATAATCCTCAGATCTCAGCTTCCCAAATATCTAGGATTATCTCTGGGAACCACTGGTGTCTAGCCTTCTGGATACATTTTTATTTATACTAATCGATGCTACTGGTACTAGGAAGGTTTTTTTCTTAACCCTTACACCAGATCCTAAAAAATTGATATATCTATCTATATATATTTGCAATGTATAGAAAGTGTATATATTAGAGTTTGGTGTGTGTGTGTGTGTGTGTGTGTGTGTGTGTGTGTGTGTGTGTGTGTGCGCGTGCGCATGTGTGCCTATACCAGGACTTGAGCAAGGGGCTATGGTCCCTTCCCATTAGGTATATTCTAATTCCCCAGGTTCATCCTATCAGCCAAGAAAAATCTTGGATGTTTCTGAGCTTTATTTTTAAAAGGCTGAATTTTCCTGTCTTTCAGGAAATGCCACGTAGGTAGAACTGCCAGACATGGGGTTAGAGGTCCCTTGGTATCCATCTGTGGTGGAGAGAGTTTCACAATTCCACTGGGAACACAAGAGCTCCCCTGAATTTACAGTTAATGTTGAGATTTTTCTGACTCTTGGCAGATATAATAGTCCTTTGTAGGCTCTTTTCAGCTGACTCAGGGCCACAGGCCAGATGCTACTTCATCACTAGGGTTTTGCTTGAGAGACATTATTTCTCCAAAAAGATCACACAAGTCAAGTGGGAACTCACCCTTCCCTAGACTGGTAATAGTGAGGTTAGTATAAAATTTTTCCTGAAATTCCATTTCTTAATTTATACATCCACTGAGGACTCAGTTTGTAGGAATTAGTGCCACAGCCTGGAAGAATAGAATATTGAACAAATAATAGTCTTAGGAAGGCAGAGGGTGGGGGTGATGCAAAGTGTGAGCTTCAGCGGATCTGAAGTGGTGTGTGCCTTCCATCTGGAGTCATCAGGTCTTTGCTGCCTGTGGTGAAGCCTGGCAGGAATCCCATCTACTTTCACCTTGGTCATGGCAATGGTCAGGATGATGATGTAGGCTCTCTTCCAGGTGGAAGTGAGGCAGTTCTTAATGGACTTCTTAACCCAAATGCAATCTCCAGGTTAGGAGGAATGGACTAGATCCAAGCTGGGTGGTGGCAGTGTCTACCAGTAAGTTGCCTGTAAGTTCTGTAGAAATTCAAGTGAGGAAACAATGTTGTTCAGCTAATATTTCAGAGTAAAGCTTGAGGAATAAGGGAAGGGTTCATCCAGACATTATTTCTCATGAGATAAACCCCACTCCATAAGGAGTACATAGATTTTTTCTTCTTTTTTTAAAATTATAAAGGTGATGTACAGAGGGGTTACAGTTATATAAATAAGGTAATAAGTATATGCCTTTTTGAACGATGTTACCCTTCCCTTCATTTCTCCCACTTTCCCCACCTTCTCTCCCATTCCCTCAATTTGTAAAGTTAATTACAAGAGTGTCTGTTGAGTACCACTGTTGCAATGCCCCCTATCTCAACATTCCTGTGATTCTCCTCTCATCCCCAAATCAGGTAAACTTACATATAATACAAAGTGTACATAAACTAAAAAAACAAAAAACAAAAAAAACAACAAACCAGTGACCCCATTGGGTAAACAGAGAGAAGAAAAAAATGAAGGAAACAAAGTGATTAACTGCATGTATCATGCTAAGAAGAAAAAATATAAACAAAACACAAAGAAGATCTCTTGTTTCCATACCTTGGAGAGTTCATTTTTATTAGCATCATTTTATTTATTTATTTTTATCTATTGTGGGTCATGGGGCTTGAACTCTGCATCTGGGCATTGTCCCTGAGCTCTTCAGTTCAAGGCTACTGTTATACCCTTGAGCCACAGCCCCACTTCCCATTTTCTAGTGATTAATTGGGGATGAGTCTCAGGTTTTTTAGTGCCAGAGCTGGCTTTGAGCCTCAGATCTCAGCCTCTTGAGTAGCTAGGATTATAGGCGTGAGCCACCGTGCCTGGCTTTAACATAATTTTGTAAGGTCATAAGTACATAACTATTGAGCTATTGTGTACTAGAATTATTCTGGACAAATACTAATTATTACAAATGAGGGACATCATAGAGCTGATGTTTCTTTGGGTCTAGCTTACTTCATTTATTATGATTTTTCCCCAAGTCTTTCCATTTCCCTATGGATGATATTATTCTTTCTGATAGAAATATAGAATTTCATTGTGCATATGTGCCACATTTTTCTTGTCCATTCACTATGGAGGGACATTTGGGTTGGTTTCATATCTTTGCCATGGTAAAGAACGCAACAATGACCATTTGTGCAGATAGCTTTCGTGTGGCCTCGTTTGTAGTCATTAGGATAAATATCCAGGGATGGAATTGCAGGGTCATAGGGGAACTCTACGTTTAGCCTTTTGAGGAACCTCCATACTGCTCTCCAGAGCGATTGAGCCAATAGACACCTGAAGAAATTTTCAACATCTCTGGCCATAAAAGAAATGCTCATGTGTCTATTGGCCATTCTTATTTTCTCTTCAGAGAAGTTTCTCTTTAAGTCTTTATCCCACCTATTAATGGAGTGGTTGTTTAAGGATTTTGTTTTTGGGGGTTTTAATTTTTTGACATCAAAATATATTTTATATATGAGGCCATTGTTTGTAGTATAGCTAGAGAAGATCTTTTCCCAGTTTGTGTACTATATCCTTTGCCATACAGAAGCTGTACAGTTTAATGTTGCATTTAACCAGCTTTTCTTTGATTTGTTGTGTTACTGGGTCTTTATTGAGAAAGTTTTGACCTGTTCCTTCCATAACATTTTCAGGGTATCTGATTTTACATTGAGGTCTTTGGTCCATTAGGAGTTGATTCTGGTGCAGGATGACATACAAGGATACAATTTCATTTTTTTACACATGTGTAGCCAATTCTGCCAGCACAATTTTTTAAAATAATTTTTTATTGAGATTAATAGAAGGGTTACAGTATATTCACCAGATAGAAGGTGCATAACTTCACAAACATTGATGCCCTTTCTCATGACATGGTCCCCATTTCCCTCCCACCCTTCCCTCGTTTATCTTGATTTCCCCCCTTCCCTATCCAATTTCAAATAACCAATTAAGTACATATAAAATATATCAGATAACAAGGTGAAATATTATAACAAGATGAGATAACCAAGGGATGGCAAAAGAGATGAGAGATAACATAATACGTTAAGGACAACAGTCACTCATTATATGGCTTTTGTTTCCTTACCCTGGAGGTCCTTACAGTTAGTGTCATACTATTTGGCCTAATGTCTCTAGATTTTGTTCTATTGTAAATCTCTGCTAGGAGAGCCCAAGGTTTCTACTGATTATGACAAATGAGGGAGACTATTGGGCCTATGTTCCTTTGAGTCTGGCTTACTTCACTTAATATGATTTTTTCTAAGTCTTTCCATTTCCTTACTAATGGGGTGATGTCATTCTTTCTGACAGCAGCATAGAATTCCATTGTGTATAAATACCACATCTTGTGGATCCACTCATCAACTGAGGGGCATCTGGGTTGGTTCCATATCTTTGCTATGATAAATAGCAGCACCATTTTTTGAAGAGGCTATCTTTTTCCCGTGTGATAATTTTGGCTTCCTTATCAAAGATAAGGTGGCCATAGGTCTGTGGAATCATTTCTGGGTCAATTCTATTCCATTGGTACTCAGGCTTGTTCATGTGCCAGTACCAAAACTTTTTTTTTTAAATTACTGTGGCTTTGTAGTGGATTTGAAGTTTGATACTGTTCTTCCTGCTAAGGATTGTTTTTGCTTTTGAGGGTTTTCTGTTATTCCATATGAAATTTTGGATTGCATCTTCTATTTCATTAAAGAATGTTGTTGGGATATTGATGAGTATTGCATTAAATTTGTAGATAGCTTTCGGCAGCATTGCCATTTTCATGATGTTAATCTCAATCCAGGAGCATGGGAGTTTTTTCCACTTTCTTAAATCTGCTTTAATTTTCTTTTTCAGGTTTTACAAGTTTTCATTGTAGAGGTCCTTCACAACTTTGGTTAAGTTATTTCCTAGGTATTTTATTTTCGTTGAGGCTATTACAAAAGGAGTTGATATCATAATTTATCCTGCTCTTCTCATTTTTGGTATACAGAAAAGCTATTGATTTTCATGGTTTAACTTTATATCCTACTTTGTCAAAGTTTCAGATCAGCTCAAGTAACTTAGGAGAGAAATCTATGGGTTCTTTAAATACAGGATCATGTCATCTGTAAAGAAGGAGAGTTTTACTTCTTCCTTCCTTATTTGGCCCCCTTGAGGTTTGTCTCTTGCCTTATTGCTCTTCCTAGCAAATCTAGTACTGTTTGTGGAGAGAGGATATGCTGTCTTGTTCCTGATTTTAAAGGAAATGGCTTTAACTTTTCCCATCAAGCATAATGTTAGCTGTAGGTTTGTCATATACAGCCCTTAGATTGAAGAATGTTCCATAAATACATGGGTTCTCCGGAGCTTTCATCATAAAGGGGTGTTGGGTCTTGCCAAATGCTTTTTCTGCATCTATTGACATGATGATGTGGTTCTCGTTCTTGCTCCTTATTGTGTGTTAGATTACATTAAGTGACTTGGATATATCGAACTATGTATCCCTGGAATGAAATCTGTGATCATAATATGTGAGTTTTTGATTAATTTTTGAAGCTGGTTGGCCAGAATTTTATTTAGAAGTTCTGCATCGATGTTCATTAAAGTAATGTGTCTATAGGTCTCTTTTCTTTCCCTATCTGGTTTTGGGATAAAGGTTATGTTGGCCTTGTAAAACAAGTTTGGTACTGATTTTTCACTTTCAACTTCATTGAAGAGTTTGAATAGTATTATATTGAGCTCTCCTTTGAAGGCCTTAGAGAATTGGTCTGTGAACCTGTCTGGTCCTGGGATTTTCTTGGGTGGGATGTCTTCTATTGCCTTTTCTGTTTCAGTACTTGATATGGGTCTATTTAGTTGGTTTAAATCTTCCTGGTTTAGTTTGGGTATATCAATGTTTGCTACAAATGCTTCCATTCTTTCCAGATTCTTAAGTTTATTAGCATAAAGGTTTTCAAAGCTTTCCTTTACAATGTTCTGAGTCTTGCTTTTTTCTGTCATGATTTTCCCACTCATCTCTGATTTATTTATTTGAGGGTGTTTTCTCTCTCTTTTGATCATATTTGCTAAAGGTCTGTCAATTTTGTTATTTTTTTCAAAAACCAACTTTGTTTTTTTGAGTTTTGCTATGTTTTTTTTTAACTCTAATTCATTGAATCCAGATTTGATTTTAGTTATTTGTTTCTATCTATTGGATTAGGGTTTGGTTTATTGCTCTTTTTTAAGGAGCTTAAGGTCCATCATTAAATTGTTTGTTTGATATTTCTTTAATTTGTTGAGGTAGGCACCCAGCACTATACTTTGTCCTCTGAGTACTGCCTTTACTGTGCTCCAGAGGAACAGCTGCATTTTTGTGTGTTCATTTTTGTTTAATATCATAAATGTTTGAATTTTGTTTCTGGTCTCTTCAATAACTCACTAGAGATCCAACAATGTTTTGTTCAGTCTCCATGTGTAGCAAAATTTTCTATGGTGGCTTTTCTTGTTGAGCTCTAATTCCACTGTGGCTTGAGAGAATGCAAGGAATAATTTCAATATTTCTGAATTTCACAGATTTGCTTTATAACTTAAAATGTGACCTATTTTGAAGAATGTGCCATGTGCTTCCAAGAACACATATTCTGATCACGCTGGGTAAAATGTTCTATAGATGTCTGTTAAGTTGTTTTTTTTTATGCAGTGGTTTATTTCTGAGGTTTCTCTGCTGAGTTTTTGCTGGGTGGAACTATCCAGAGGCAACAGTGGGATGTTAAAGTCACCAACAATCAATGTGTTTGGATCTATGTGTGTTTTTAGGATAAGTAGTATTTGTTTGATGAGTTTAGTGTATAGATAGTTGGCATTTGGTGTATAGATATTTAGAATTGTTATATTCCTTCGTAGGAGAAATCCCTTTGTTAGTATGTAATATCCTGTTTTGTGTCTTCTCACTAATTTTAATTTGAAATCTATTTTATCTGTTATTAGATTGCAACTTCAGCATTTGCTTGATAGATTATGTTCCAGTCTTTCACATTCAGAATATGTTTGTTTTTGTGGGCAAGGTATGTTTTTTGAAGACAGCAGATAGATGGATCTTGCTTTTTGATCCAAATAGTCAATCTATGTCATTTAATTGGGAGCATTAAGTCCACTAATATTGATAGTTATGATTGGGAGGTATTTGGTAGTCCCTGACATGTTTTCTACCTTCTTAGGGATTGTGCCTTATCAATTCTTACTATAATTATCTGGGTTTCTGTTTAGGCGCTGTTCCTCTGCCAATATCATGTTCTTGTTGGTTTTCTATGGGTGGAACATCTTTGAGTATTTTCTGTTAATTCTGGTTTGATGGAGATAAACTGTTTCAATCTTTCCTTGCCCTGGAAGATTTTAATTTGTTCCTGAGTTTTGAAAGATTGCTTAGCTGGGTATACTATTCTTGGTTGGAAGTTGTTTGTCTTTAAGTCATTGCATAACCCATTCCAGGCTCTCCTTTTTTCATGGGCTCTACTGAGAAATCTCTAGTTATTCTGATTGGTTTTCCTGACAGCTCTGAGGATCCTTTCCTTGGTGTGTACTGGTCTTGTGCAGATCACAATGTGATGGTGGGATGTCCTGTTCTGATCTGGTATGTTTGTGGTTTTGAAGGCTTCTTATAATCTCAATTGGCCTATCCTTTTGGATGTTCAGCAAGTTCTCTGCTAAGATTCTGTTAAATATATTCCCTATTACAAGGTGGCCACGAGGACAAGGTGGCTGTACTTAGGACTGGTATCCATAGTTCACTACAAAAGAGCAATATTGGCCTCAAAAGTTACTGGGAGAAAAAAAATCTGTTAAGAAATGGAAGAAGAGTGATAACTGGTGTTTCCAAGACAGAAATGTTGTGATATCAGACATTGCAACTTATTGCTCTACCCAGAAAGAACAACCATGGAAGAAGGACTTTCTAAAAGTGATAGATCATCCTTAACACATATCTCATCTATCAAAACATTAAAAAGTTCAAGGGTTTAGTTTGTCTGGGTTTGGATGGTTTTTGTTCATTTCCTCCACAGTACCTTTTAGCTTTCTAATTTCTTTTCTTTTTTGGCCAGTCCTGGGCTTGAGCTCAGGGCCTGAGCACTGTCCTTGGACTTTCTCAAGGTTAGAGCTCTACCACCTGAGCCTCAGCACCACTTCTGGTTTTTTCTATGTATATGGTACTGAGGAATCAAACCCAGGTCTTCATGCATGCTAAGCAAGCACTCTACCAGTAGGCCAAACTCCCGGCCCATAGCTTTCTAATTTCTCTAATGGTGATAAGAACTCTAAAGGAGATGTCCTCAAGCTGTGCCTAGTGGTAACTTTCAGACAGAACCTGAAAAATTCCTGTCTCACATCTTGTGTTAATGTTGAAACACACAATAAGAAAGAAAAGCCAGGCGCCAGTGGCTCAGGACTGTAATTCTCTCTTCACAGGAGGCTGAAATCTGAGGATTACAGTTCAAAGCCAGTAAAGCCAGTCTGAGCATAAAAGACCATGAGATTCTTATCTCCAGCTAACCACCAGAAAATTGGGAGTGGCACTGTGGCTCAAGTGGCAGAGTGATAGCCTTGAGCTGAAGAGCTTAGGGACAGAGCCCAGGCCCAGAGTTCAAGCCTCACAACTGACCCCAAAAAAGAAAAAATTGAGATAAAAATATGTGACATATATTTATTTCTATTTCAAAAGTTAGACAACGTAATTTAAAAGTTGAGATGAAAATATTTTCTTGGAGTTGCAGTCTTGAGTCCATTATGCAAACCATTGTCTGTCTCTTTTCAAAGTCACTCTCCATATTTTTTTTTTTTTTGGCAATCCTGGGTTTGGGCTCAGGGCCTGAGCACTGTCCTTGGATTTTCTCAAGGCGAGAGGTTTACTGCTTGAGCCTCAGCATCACTGCCAGCTTTTTTTTTCTATGTATGTGGTACCGAGGAATTGAACCTAGGTCTTCGTGCATGCTAGGCAAACACTCTACTACTAGGCCAAATTCCCAGCCCCAGTGTCCATATTTCTAAATGATGTACTTTTATAGCTCTCAATTTAGACATAAAGTGTTTAACTAAGAGAGTTCATGTACATGCACCCACAGCCTACACTACTTTTCTACTTCCCGTTTTCCTAAAGGAGACAATATAGTTGATTAAATTGCTTTTTTGTTCACACCATTAATACTTTTCAAGCCTGAACTGGGATGTTTATGGAAGGAGTCTATTTGTATCATGTAGTGTGTATTTCTTTCTCCTTTTAACATTTGTTCATTTTCTCAGGTAGCTATGATGAATTCATGTTCAGATATTCTGGCAGAACTTCAGTCTTTTTCCCAAATCTCCAAGGGACAGTTTTGCTTGTTTGTCTTACAGTTATTTTAGAGTTTCTTGTCCTTCTGCTCCCATTTGTTCTGGTTTGCTTCTGTGTTTCACCGAAGTCCAAGCTTTATCAACAACTTGAGTATTTCCTTTACTCTTCCGTTTATTGTATGTCCTGTATCTTCTACACCACTTCTTCACTACTTCTTTACTTACACTCTGAGTACAGATCCTTCAGTGGCTACTTGAGAAGACAGTAACTTTAGAGAAAAATGACTCTCTTCAGTGGTTAGATGTTTTATGTTCACCCTTTATTTTTTTGTGGGTCATCGGGTAGGTTCTTCAGTGTTAGGCCTACTTTGAAGTGTGCTTTGTGTGTGTGTTTAGGGGGATTATATCATTTTAGTTTTATTTGACACAGTGGACACTAGATGGCTCCACAAAAGCACATATATTCAGAAAATCCCATTTAGTTGAACATTTTGAAGGCTTCATAAAATCTTTTTTTTAAATTTTCTTTCTTCATATATTTTTTTCATAAAATCTTTTTATAAAAGGAAGTTTATAGCGCTATCAATGTTTGAGAAGTAATGCACACTTCACCTGATAAATATAACTGTAACCCCTGTATACATTAATCTGACAATAAAATTCAAAAAAGAAAATTTATGTTATTTGTTAATAACAAGAAAATGAGTTTAACAGCACATTAAGAAATGAATATTGATAAATTTTCTGACTGTCCTTTGCTGCTAATAAATATTTGTTAAAAACATATTGTACATTTTTGATACTGAGAGATTAGCTGGGAGTGAACAAATGTACATAGTCCTGTCCATGTGGAAATTACTGGCTAAAGAATTTGGAAAATAAATAATTGCAAATAATTAATTAAGCAGTTTCAAGTCTCCAATGTTGGATGAAGAGCTAAAAAATGTAATATGTAATGGGATGTCTAACTTAGACTAGGTCAAGGAAAGCTTCTCTGAGGAAATGAGTCCAAGCAAAAATTTGCAGGATGAACTGGATTTTGAAGCAGTTGGCTACAAAGATGTGTGCTTCATCCTGAAAACCAACACCAGTCTCATGGAGTGGGAGAGTACATGGAAGGGCATCCTTTAAGGTTACTAATACATAAGGATTATCATAGTGACATAAGACAAATGCCCATTTTTCTAGAACAAATAGTTTTCTAATAGCTTCAGACACCTGGTTCAGAGAATGATGAACATCTTCTAGATAGAGTAGGTTGAACATTTATCCAGGTAGAGTAACAGATAATCTTTAATCAACAGTCAGTGTGGGTTTAGAGCAGTCACTGAGGTAACTGGAAATTGGGTCAGAGAAGGGTTTTGAGTATCCTCTGCTCTGTTAAATATTACCTCTGCATGATCCTAAAGTGGTCAGGAGGAGGAGAACAGGTTCCAGACTATGACCATTCACTATGTACTGTGAGTATATTTCAATGTAGTGATATGTACTGAGTGGATTAAGTTCTTGTAGGAACACAGTCTTGCTCTTTGAAGAATACTGTCTTAGAAAACCAGGAGAAATGAAAAAGAAGAAAAACTACATACAGGACATAATAAGAACCTTTTGCTTGCATATCTTGGAGTTTATGTTGATACACTCCATTTTTTTTTTTTGCCAGTCCTGGGCTTGGGCTCAGGGCCTGAGCACTGTCCCTGGATTTTCTCAAGGCTAGGGCTCTACCACTTGAGCCACAGCACCACTTCTGGCTTTTTGTTATGTATGTGGTACCGAGGAATCGAACCCGAGTCTTTGTGCATGCTAGGCAAGCACTCTATCACTAGGCCAAACTCCTGGGCCCCGATATACTCCATTTTATATGGTCTTATGCCCTAAGCAACTGGGTTATTGAGATCTGCTAAGAATATCTTGGACATATTCTTGTTTTCTGTACTTTGTGTCTTGTGTACAAGATTACTTGATATGTGGAAGGGAAAGGGAATCACAGAAACAGCAGGACAAAAGATGAACTAATGCAACGTTGATGCTCACTCGACTGTTGGAGACAAACCTTACAACTTGGGGAACAGAGAGGGGTAAGTGGAAAAAAATGAGGGATGGAGTAACAATGAACAAAACCAAATGTGCTCCTTACCTTAACTCTGTAACTGTAACTCCCCTGGTCACCACCTTTTCAATAAAGAATGCTTACTTAAGGGTAGTTAGAATCGCACTTATGTCTTGTATTTTCAGTCTTATTTAAT
Source organism: Megascapheus bottae (assembly GCF_031878675.1). Lineage (NCBI taxonomy): Eukaryota > Metazoa > Chordata > Mammalia > Rodentia > Geomyidae > Megascapheus > Megascapheus bottae. The sequence goes on along the minus strand of NC_143517.1, from coordinate 29,822,734 downwards.
TCAATATTTCTAAACTTGACCATAAAAATTATGGGAGCTGAGAAAAATGCTCATTCATAGTTGTTCTTTCTGAAAGAGAACTTTCTGAATAAGAACTTCCCAGGGAGCACTTGTCAATCTAGATGCTAAGAAGCACCTCGTATTATTCCTGGGAACGATAGAAGACACTATTCTTTTTTTTTCATATATTTTTATTGTAATTAATAGAAGGGTTAAATTATATTCACCAGATAGAAGGTGCATTACTTCACATACATTGATACCCTTTCCCTTGTAGAAGACACTATTCTATTATAATGCAATGTGAAAGAAAAGTAAAAAAATATAGCAACTAGAAAATATACGTGTTGATAAAATTAATAGGAGTAATTCTGTACAAAATTGATTATTGCTTTGTTCATATTGATGCATTAGAAAAATAGAAATGGAAAGAAAAGACTACTGGATGTCCTTTGGAAAATGAAGCATTTTCTCATATGTATTTTACGTAATTTATTGTAGACTCAAAGTTACTTTATAACTTTGTAATTAGTAGTCTTTATATGATGATTTCTTTCCAGCAAGATAAAATTACATCTTATGAAGATTCAGTCCAGTTGAGATTCTCTTTTATTTGTATATTTCAAGCAAATTTATCATTTTAACAGCCACGCAGACACATATACACATGCTCATATTCTGGATTTTCCTTGAAATAGGTTGGATTATTTTTTTTTGGTTCTCTCAGGAATTAATGAGGGATGTATTTCCTTTAAAAGTTACCAGCAAGCCATATGCTATTCACATCTCTGGTTATTTTTAAGACAGAATCTCATTTTTGCCTGTAAAACTGGGTCTGTATCTCAGAGTTCTTACTTACACTTCCTGTGGGCACTGGGATGACTGGAAAGAACCATTGCACCCAGATTACAAACTTTTGCCCAGACTGACCTTGAACCATGAGCTACCTGACATCAGGTTTCTATGTAGCTAGGATTATAGACATGAAATCACCACAGGCAGTTTTCTGCATGTTTTTCTTTTATTTCAGTCTTGGGGCCTGAACTCAGGGGTTGGGAACTGTCTGTGAGCTTTCTCAAGGCTAGCACTGTACCATTTGAGCCAACAACACCACTTCCACCTTTTTCTGTTTATGTGGTATTGAGGAATCAAACCCAGGGCTTCATGCATGCTAGGAAAGCACTCTACTGCTAGCCCATGCTCCCAGCCCTCTCTATTTTTTTGGTTAATTGTGGGGCTTGAACTCTGGGCCTGGGTACTGTCCTTGAGCTCTTCAGCTCAAGGCTATGGCTCTACCACTTGAGCTACAGCGCCACTTCTCCTCTGCATTTTTTTTTTTTTTTGCCAGTCCTGGGCTTGAGCTCAGGGCCTGAGCACTGTCCTTGGACTTTCTCAAGGCTAGAGCTCTACCACTTGAGCCTCAGCACCACTTCTGGCTTTTTTCTATGTATGTGGTACCGAGGAATCGAACCCGGGTCTTCATGCATGCTAGGCAAGCACTTTAACCACTAGGCCAAACTCCTGGCCCACTGCTTTTTTTTTTTTTTTTTTTGCCAGTCGTGGGCTTGAGCTCAGGGCCTGAGCACTGTCCTTGGACTTTCTCAAGGCTAGAGCTCTACGTCTTGAGCCTCAGCACCACTTCCAGCTTTTTTCTATGTATGTGGTACCGAGGAATCGAACCCGGGTCTTCATGCATGCTAGGCAAGCACTTTAACCACTAGGCCAAACTCCCGGCCCTCCTCTGCATTTTTTTTAAAAGAAGTTAATTCTTGTGTAAAATAAAGAACAAAATATAAAACATGTCTGCCTCAATAACTCAAGGTAGGGCAGATATATAAGCCTATTGTGATATTAATCATAGAGAAGGTGCACATTAATACAGTTACCATAGAAACAATTAAATGAGCAGGGAAAATGAGATTTTAACAGGAAAGGCGACATTTAGATGTGGTCATAATTTTTTCTCTGGCATAGAATATTTATTTAGTCTTTTATTCCTGAAAGGAGTACATGAACCCATTCTGGTTGCAAAAAGTTATACTCTAAAGTAAGGACTTTAATGGTGAATTAAGGAGGCAGGCAATTCCTCGAGAGGGAGTATGGAGCATAGAGTGGAAGCCAACAGGCAGACAGCGGCATAGGGAGCAGATGTGTTTGGGGACCATGAAGAAGTAGTTAAGTATGCATATGGCTGTATAAAATAGTGAGGATTTATGGGAATAAACTTGCAAAGCGGGTTAGATCAACATTGTAAAGAGTTTTGTACATGTAAAACGTTTTTATGCTTAGAGCTTTATGTTTTTTCCTTTGGTTATAAGGAAACTATCAGAGATGTTTCATTTAAATACAAGAATAACTGGATTGGAGCTGAGAAAGATCATTTTGAAAACTGAAGTGGGCATGGCCTTAAGACAGAGTTTCAGAATTTTGTTTCTTTTAAACCTCACCAATATACCACAGGACCAGTATTATGGTTTCTATATTTCCCTTTCCTCCCCTCTCCTTTCCTCCCTCCTTCCCTCCCTCCCTTCCTTCCTTCTTTCCTTCCTTTTTTTCTTTTGTTGCTTTCTCTTTTTTTTTTTTTTTTTTTTTTTTTTTTTGCCAGTTCTGGGCTTGAGCTCAGGGCCTAAGCACTGCTTTTGGACTTTCTCAAGGCTAGAGCTCTATCACGTGAGCCTCAGCACCACTTCCAGTCTTTTTTCTATATATATTGGCACCAAGGAATCGAACCCCCATTTGCGTGCATGCTAGGCAAGCACTCTACTTCTAGGTTAAACTCCCGGCCCTTGTTTTCTCTTTCTTGATGGTACTGAGGTGTAACTCATGAACTTTGCATATATTAGGCTTGCTTACTCATGGCTGGTATTCTACCACTTGAGCCACACTTTCAACCTGGATTTTTGCTGGTTAATTGGAGACAGAATATTTCCATGTTTTCTCCCCAGACTGGTTTTGAATCATGATTTCTCCGGGTATCAGATTTTAAGTAGCTACCATACAGGAATGGGCCATCTTCCCCCAGGTTTTTTTTTTCATTTTTTGATTGATGAAATGGAAATTTAGATGAATCCCTTAAGGTTTTTATGTCTCTCCCCTTAATTTTTTTAAATTAAGAATTATTATAGAATCTGATCTGGGTCTGACCAAGGCCAGGTGTTTTGCTCAAGTCTTCATTCTAGTGAAACCATTAGAATTGTTTGGTGAGAAATATAGAAGGTAGAGCATTAGGCATGAAATGATAAGGTTGGTTATGGAAAAATGGTGTGCGTGTGTGTGTGTGCGTGCATGTGTGTGTGTGTGTGTGTGTGTGTGTGTGTGACTAATTGTGGGATTAAATTCCAAGGAATTTTAAGAGTTGAAGTTATAGGATATGGACAGTCATCTCATCACTAGTTTGGCCAATATCTTTCCCTATAGACTAAACAGAATGGTTTAGTAAAATTTTAGGGCATTTGTGCAAAACTTGAAAACAATGTGTTTTTCCATACATTTCATAGTGTGCTGGTGTTTTTAGAAAGAGTACTATGCTGTAGATCAGGAAATAAGTGTCTTTTCTTTCTGTTTTGGTGGTCATACATTCATATATGTATAATACATATTCTATATGTGTGTATAATGTAGATGTATGCCTATGTGAGTACCTTTAATATAGACATAATGTATTGCATTGTAATTGTTGGAAATATGTTATTGGGAAATACTCAGCTGTTTGGCAGAGACCTTCACTCAGTAGGAAGCAGTGAACTGTAGACAAGTGACCATTTGATAGCTGCTTTTGTCTTCTCCAGACTGCCAGTTACTCAAGGGAAGGAACTGTATTTTTAAAGTTTAAATCCTAAGTATTAAGCCAGTACCAGATTTTTAAGTGGTCCCAGCAATATTTTGGATGAAGAAGTGAATTCCAGCATCTTCAGGGTGTGTGACATGCTCGTAGCTCTTTGGCATGACCTTGTAATGAAGGGTTCCACAACTAAGCCTTCAGGCCAAAGCTGCCAACCCTTCATATGCCAGTGTAGATACAGGATTTATTTCCAGACTTGGTATTTCTTCTTCAGAGGTATATAGCTTGAACTACTTAGATTTTATCCTTTGACTTCAAAATTTTTTTCAAGGGCAAAAGAATAATTTCTTCAAACTGTGAGCAGAGAAACTTTCCAGTTAACGTTGAAAATAAAAAAGAATGTCAATATAGGCTTAAGTCTTATCAGCATGTCAAGGTCTTCCTTTCTTAATCTCTTTGGACAATTTGTCCTTTCTCTGATTCTGTAATTACTTTGTGAGTCTCTCACTTCCCCAAATGATTCAGCTATCATTTTGAAATTACCTTGTAAGCAGAAGTAAGAACACACGCACACACACACACACACACACACACACACACACACACACACACACACACACAGAAGCACGCACACGCACGCATGCACACACATAGACACACACATAGATTTTATTCCTTTTATTTATTTGTAACAACTATTGTTAAATATCTGTATAAAAAAGTTTCAAGTGACCATGTCAGTTTGTGAGTACAATGCAAAGATGCAATGTTACCTTTTAAAGAATTCATTCTCCCATAATCCTTTCCAGACCCTCAATTTACCTGAATCTATTCTCAAATGTGTACATTGAATATTATGGCAGCATTAGACTGCTCTTCTCTTCCATTCATCTTCCTTCTTTCTCCTTGACACCAGACCCCTGATTCAGCAACATAAGTTCCAGCTTCCTGGTATCCATTTGGTTTAAACTGTAAGCTAGCCCTCTAACAACGTTATTATACTCCCCTGTATATGTCATGCTTTAGTTAATATGTTTGTGTATGTATGCGTATGATCATGTATATGTTTACATGTGTATTTATAATTTTATATAACTTCTCCATATGAAAGAAAACAGGTATCATTGGTCTCTCTGAACCTGACTTACTTTGCTTACTTTATTTTGCTTATTTTTTCCAGGTTCATCCATTTCTTGGCAAATGATACAATAACATTGGTTTCCTGATGGAATTCATATGTATCTATCACCTATCTACATGTCATTTTCTTGACCTTTTCATCTATAGAAGGGCATTTGGGATGTACTCATAACTTGGCTATGGTGATGGTATAGCAATAAATATAGTTGTGCAGTGTCTTTACATCCTGACTTGTAATCTTTTGGATAAATGCCCCAAAGCAAAGAGAATAACTGAATTAACTATATCTAAATCATTGCATCTATATCTAAATCATAGCATCTAGACACCGAATTTCTTTTTTTGCAAATACAGTCAATATTTATTTGACATATTTGGAAATGGAGCCACATAACTTTGAGATTATGGGTGAGGTTGAGAGAGATGCAAAAGAAAGGGATAATATTGAATAATATATACTGTACTTATTAACTGATAGCTCAAGTGGAAAACCCTTTCTACAGCTATGTAAAATAATCCAAAATAAGTAATAAGAATCCAGGTGTAAAAGGTCAAACAAAGTAGAAAAAATGAGGAGTACAAGCTGAGGCATGGCTCAAATGTTTTTGATTAATAAGCATGTGGCCATGAGGTTGAGTCTCAACACTTCCAAAATAAATACATTTCTAAAATATATTTAAAACATCATTTTAGAAATAGATGTGTACTGGCTCTTGTATGTTGACTAGAAAGACATAAGTAGAGCAGATGCACATCACCATCAGCAGCTGGCAGTGATTGACATAGAACATGTGATAACATGAGTACAAGAAATTTACTAGAGCACACTCTGCCCCAATCTACACAAAATCTTATTTTTTGGAAGGAAACTCTAGACTCTCCAACTTTACATTCTATTTGCAAAAATGGAGAAATAGATGCACAGATACACAGAAGTACATCTTTTTGGAGTTATAGGATTTTTTTGGCTTTTTTTTGGTGGGCTTGAATTCTGCCTGGGCACTGTCCCTTAGCCGTTCAGCTCAAGGCTACTGCCCTACCCTTGAGCCAAGCCCCACTTCCCATTTTCTAGAGGTTAATTGGAGGTAAGAGTCTCAGGTCCTTTTGTGCCTGGGCTGGCTTTGAACCTTGATCCTCCGATCTCAGCCTCCTGAGCAGCTAGGATTACAGCGTGAGCCACTGAGCCCGGCTTCGAGTTGTAGGCTATTTTTCACAATAAAAGGAATGTCCATATGAGGAAAATTACCACAGAGATGGCAAGTGTAATAAAAATTCCACAGAGGTTTTTTTTTTTTTTGCGGGGGGCTGGTTCTTGAACAGCCTAGGTGCTGTTACTGAGCTTTTCTACTCAAAGCTAGCACTCCACCATTTGGGCCACAACTCTATTTTTTTTTTTTTGCCGGTTCTGGGCTTGAGCTCAGGGCCTGAGCACTGTCCTTGGACTTTCTCAAGGCTAGAGCTCTATGTCTTGAGCCTCAGCACCACTTCCAGCTTTTTTCTATGTATGTGGTACCGAGGAATCGAACCCGGGTCATGCATGCTAGGCAAGAATTCTACCAAACTCCCAGCCCCACAACTCTATTTTTGGCTGTTTTCTTTCCTCCCATCCCTCCCTTCTTCTCTCCTTCCCTCCCCCCTCCCTTTTTTTTTTGCAGTTTATTGGAGATAAGAGTCTCACTGACTTTTCTCCTGGGCTGGTTTTGAGTCATGATTCTCAGATCTCAGCCTCCTAGACCTGAGCCACCAGCTTGATTCAAACTTGTTTTTTAAAATTAATTTAATTTTATTGTCAAGGTAATATAAAGAGGGGTTATAGTTACATAGTAAGGTAGTGAGTACATTTCTTGTCAAACATTTGTTACTCCCTTACACGTTTTGCTCCCACTTTCCCTCTTCCATACCCTCTCAGGTTTTAAAGGTCATCTCAACACATGGTCTTGTGAGCATTGCTGTTGCATTGGTTCAACCTTTGTCCTTTGTCTCACCATTTTGTTGTTCCTCTTTACTTCCCTAATTCAGATACATGTATATACAATTCACAGGGTATCAAAATAAAAAATGTGAAAACAGAGCATAAAACATAAGGGGAAAATGAAAAAGAAAAGAAATAACTTGCTTTTAAATTAAAATAAAGCTCATGTATCTGAGGACTTAACACCAGTATATTTTCAGATAAGGCTGGATCTAAACATCCAGTCCTATCTGTCTTTGTCCAGCTTTAGTTCAGATTTTATAATGTGGCTTCCACCTGCTCCTACTGTATCTTCTTTTTTATGAGTGTCTGCAGAGAAAATAATTTTTTCTTGCAGTCAGTTCAACAAAAACCTTAAAATTGAGTCACAAGAGACAGATCTAGATCACTGAAATGTCGGACATGTTTGTCCCTCGTCAGAAGTGATGAAAGAGGTCAGAATGTAGCTTTTCAGATGTTCCAAGAGAAGCCACTCAACTGAGATGGTGATGATGGACTGAAGTGCAGCCTGAACTCTGATTTGATTAAAGTCACCAAGTGAGCCAACACCAGCATGGCTTACTATTGGTAGAGTGAACAAATGCTATACAACCCCAAGGAAAAATATTCATTGTTGGGGCTGGGACTTTGGCCTAGTGGTAGAGTGCTTGCCTAGCATGCACGAAGACCCGGGTTTGATTCCTCGGTACTACATACATAGAAAAAGCTGGAAGTGGTGTTGAGGCTCAAGTGGTAGAGTGCTAAGCCTAGTGAAAGTCCAAGGACAGTGCTCAGGCCCTGAGCCCAAGCCCAGGACTGGCAAAAAAAACCACAAAAACTATTCATTGTAGGTGGCAGTTTTTTGTTTTTGCAACATCATTATTGACTTTACTTTTGTTTTTCTTTACTTCTTCATAATCAGGAGGCAGAATATTGCCACTTATCTAGCTGTGTAAAAAGGTTTAATATTTCTCACTCTCAGTTTAATAATAACCACATTTCAGAGAAGTAGTAAAATTAATAAAGTATATAAAAGTCCTTCACAAAGTTTGGAATACAGTAGAAATTCTATTAATGTTAATTAATTGTGGTAGTTTAAAAAACATAAGCCCCAAATTTCTTTTTTTATTTTATGTTTTATTATCAAGAGAATGTATAGAGGGGTTACAGTTACATTCGCCACATAGTAGGTATATCACTTCTCACACATTGATACTCCTTCTTATGTTTCTGTCCCTATTTCCCTTCCCCCACCCTCTCCAAATCATTTTGTTTTCCTCCTTTCCTTTCCTATTTCAAATAAACACATAAATGTACATACAATATACCAGGGAACAAAGTCAGATACTGTAACAATATGAAATTAACCAAAGGGTAACAAAAGAGAAGAAAAATAACAGTACATTAAGAACAACAATCACACAATACAAAGCTTTTGTTTCCACATCCTGAAGATCCCTTCATTTAGCCTCATCTTATATGACCTTTTATATTTAGGTTTTTAGCTATTGTAATCCTCTGCTAGGAGAGTCCTAGGTTTGTACTAATTATTACAAATGAGAGAAACCGTTGAGCCTACATTCCTTTGGGTCTGGCTTATTTCATTTAATATGATTTTCTCCAAGTCTTTCCATTTCCTTACAAATGGGGCAATGTCATTCTTTCTGATGGCAGCATAGAATTCCATTGTGTGTAATACTTATCTTCTAAGATTATCATTTATTTAATGAATAGTACTTACTATGGGTTAGAATTTAAGGATAACATTTTGATGGAATCTAAAGTTAAAGCTGAGTTGAAAAGTGACTTTATTTGGGAGGAAAATCGATTTGTGCATTTAGGATACTTATTTATGAAACTTCAAAGTGCGTATATTTCTTTTATATTATTTGTTTATTTATAATATTTTTGTTGTAATTAATATAAGGGTTATAGTTATATTCACCAGATAGAAGGTGCATTAATTCACAAACATTGATACCCCTTCTCATGTTTTTGTCCCCATTTCCCTCCCTCCACCCCCTCCCTTGATCTTGTTTCCCCCCTTCTCTATCCTATTTCAAATAAACAAATAAACACATTTGTTACCAGATAACAAGGTAGGATACTGTAACAATATGAGAATAACCAAGGAACAACAAAAGAAATGAGAAATAACATAGCACATTAAGACCAGCAATCACACATTATATGGCTCTTGTTTCCTTATTCTGGTGGTCCTTTCATTTAGCCTCATCCTATGTGGCCTTATGTATCTAGGTTTTGCCCTATTGTAAACTTCTGCTAGGAGAGTCCAAGGTTTGTTCTAGTTATTACAAATGAAGGAAACCATTGAGCCTTTGAGTTTGGCTTACTTCATTTAATGTGATTTTTTCCCAAGTCTTTCCATTTCCTTACAAGTGGGGAGATTTTGTTCTTTCTGATGGCAGGGTGCTTATATTTCAATGTGTCTAATGAACAAACTACATCTCTCTTCCTCCGTTCTACATGCTTGACTATGAAAGGACTTCATTTTGCTTCAGACCACAGTTATCTGAAGATTTACTTCATTTGTGATTGTGACAAATGCCAGTAAACTATTCAAATAAGTCTCTCTAAAATGACGATTTTAGATCTAAGACACTTTTAAATGACAGTGACGTTATCTTACATGATTGACATAGACAACTAATTTTTCCTCTTGATTTGCTCTTTATGGAAGATTGGGTTCTGAGTATTGAAAGGTACTACTGAAATAATGTAAGCACAATCCCCCTTTAAGAAATATATTTAACAATTACTTGAAGATTGTGTTCCCACTAGAGCCAAATACCCAAACCTAGCTTTTCTCGGTTAAAAAGAATCTCTTTTAGCCACATTCTTGCCAGTTTCTGTTGTTATTAGGTTTCTTGCTAATGGCTATTTCTCATTGGGGCGAGGTGGAGTCTTGATGTTGCTTTGATTTGCATTTCTTTTATGGTCAAAGATGTTAAGCATATCTTCAAGAGTCTGTTGGCCATTCTTATTTCCTTTCAAAGAAGTCTCTCTTTAAGTCTTTATCCCACTTTTTAATGGGGTAGCTGTTTCTTTGAGGAGTGTAAACTTGTTCAACCATTCTAGAAAGCATATGGAAGTTCTTCAAAAGACTAAACATAGAGCACCCCTATGGCCCAGCAATGCTACTTCTGGACATTTACCCAAAATAACCACAAACAAGGCTAGACTAAATTGCCAACACAACCATGTTAATAGAAGCATTATTTACTGTAGCTAAGGTAGAGAACCAACCCAGATGCCCCTCAGTTGATGAATGGATCAAGAAAATGGGACACACACACACACACACACACACACACACACACACACACACACACTCACACACGTGAATTCTATGCTTCCATAAGAAAGAATGGCATTGTCCCATTTGTAAGGAAATGGAAAGACTTAGAAAAAAATCATATTAAGTGAAGTAAGCCAGAAATAAAGAAACATAGACTCCATGTTTTCCCTCATTTATAATAAGTATATGTCTAGGATAGTTCTAGCAGAGGATCATATTAGCTCAGTAGTTATGTAGTTACGTAGGATGATGATGCTAAGTGAAATGAATTCCAAGAAATGGAAACAAGAGTTTTTCTTTGTGATTGTTATTTATTTATTTATTTATTTATATATTTATTTTTTTTGCCAGTCCTGGGCTTGAGCTCAGGGCCTGAGGACTGTCCTTGGATTTTTCTCAAGGCTAGAACTCTACCACTTGAGCCTCAGCACCACTTCCGGCTTTTTCTAAGTATGTGGTACCAAGGAATCGAACCCAGGTCTTTGTGCATGCTAGGCAAGCACTCTACCACTAGGCCAAACTCCCGGCCCGTGGTTGTTATTTTTAATGTACTCTGTGAGGCTATTTCTTTTTTCTCTTGCTCCCCACCTCCCTTCCATGGTTTATCCCCTGCTGTCACTGTATTTGATTTTAGTACTCTGTGTATTGTATCTATATTTATCTGAATTAGGAAGGGAAATGGTGAGACAAAGGACAAAGTGCCAACCAATGCAATAGCAATACTCACACTATACCAAAACTGAACCTTACAACTTGTGGGGGGACTGCGGGGGATGAAAAGTGAGATTAAAAAATGAAGCGGGGGCAACAATGGTTGAAAAGAAATGTACTCACTACTTTATGTATAACTGTAACCCCTCTGTACACCACCTTGACAATAAAATTAAAGAAGTGAAAGAAAAAGAGTCTTCCCTATCTGGCTTTGAATTATGATCCTCAGAACTCAGCTAATCAAGTAGCAAGGATTTTAGGCACAAGCCACATGTGCTTAGCTCTTTCCTTATAGTAAGCAGGTAAAACAGGATCTATTCTGCTTATGATACATTTGTTTTAATTAGTTTATTAGCTATAAGGACATCTCCTTGGCTAAGCATCTTTAACTGATTATCACTATCCTATAAGACAAAAATTATTATTCTTAGTTTGCAGAAAAGAAAACTCAGTATGAGGGATTTTGAAGACTTTTTATGCAGTTTCAAAATAGTATAGCTGGAACCAGACTCAGGCCTTTGTATCATCATATTCCAGTCTATCAATGTCTGTGCTTTGATATTAATCCCTAGAGTCTTGTCTTCTGCATTCTTCAAGATCTTTTTGTGCCTAAGTCCATCACCTGTTACCTGAGAGTTGTCAGATGATTTTTTTTGTAACCTTTACTTTTTCTTAAAAGTAAATGACGTTAGTCTCTTAGTCTACTCTCACCCTCATTCAAAAATAAACTTGCTGAAATACTTTGAGCTCTTATACATTTTTTTTTTCACCTGAGTACTTTGTGTTCTATGACTTTTTTTTTTGGAGTGGGGGTAGGGATTGAACTGAGTCTGTGCATTGTCCCTGAGCTTTTGCACTCAAGGCTAGCTCTCTACCGCCTTGAGCCATAGCATCATATTCAGTTTTCTGGTGGTTAATTCGAACGAAATCTTATGGATTTTCATGCCTTGCCTGGTTTCGAACTGAAATCCTCAGATCTCAGCCTCCTGAGCAACTAGGATTATAGACGAGAGCCATTGGCACCTACTTCATGAATATTTCTTATATGCTGGTATGTAACTTGGGAAAATAAAAGTACCCACAAATATTTTCCTAAAATGGCTTAGGAAAACATTTTAGCTGTTTAATATGTGTTTAATTTCATAATGAATTATGAAGTAAAATAATATTATTTAAGAACTTTATTTTTCTTGGTTTTTAAAAATAAAATGCAACCAGAATTTTGTACATAAAGATCAAGTATTTTATTAAAGTATTTTATTAAAATAAGAATGGAGATGTTAATATGAGATACAGTGACAACAGCAAAACATCATAATTAATAAGAAAATTACCAATTTGTCCTCTACTCAAACTTCCTGTAACTGAAACTTAATTTCTATTAAAACAATAAGAACAAGAGTTAATTACAATTATATTGCACTATGTATATAAAAAGTAACTTCTAACTGCTCCTGTTACAAAATTTAACTGCTCAAATATTTGTTGATTTTCTTCATTACAATAATTATTCTTATAACATCATGTTGTCTATCTCAAATTAGCACAATAAAATATTTTTGAAAGAGTACAGCAATGTACTTGCTTTTTGTACTACTGTTGTTTGAATTCACATTTTTAAATGGATGTAGATTAGAGATGATGATTATAAAAATATCTTCTTGTATCTATGTACATTAATCATCAGGATGTATTTTTCCATTATGATTTCATTGTTTGGCTATCTCTTTCCTACCAATGCTTATTTTATTACAGCCTATCCTCTTCCTATACTCTAAAAAAATCTTCCTTAAGTATTTCAGCCATAGATAAACTTCCTAAGACTTGAATTCTCACTAAAAATTGAATTGTTAATTAAATATTGGTATTCAATTATCTTTCACTTAAAACTGTTAGTTGGGTTCTAGCTATTACATATATTATTTAAAAACATGTATATTAAATCTCAAGGAAAACTCTAAATAATAGTTACAAGGAAACTAGCAGGAATAATATTGTTTAATTGATACTTAATATTGAATACATTTAATTAATTTTAAGATTTGATTAATGGAACTTCAACATCATATATCAATTTAAGCCAGGTACTTACACCTGTAATCCTTGCTACTTGGGATGCAGTGATCTGAGGATTGAAGTTCGAAGTCAGTGAGGGCACAAAATCTGAGAGACTTTTTATCTTCAATTAACCATCAGAAAACCAGAAGTTGAGCTGTGGTACTAGCCTTAATCTGAAGAGCTCAGAGACAGTTCCCTGGCCTACAGTTTAAACCCCACAACCACCACCAACAAAAAAATTGAATTGAAATATTAATTTCAATCAGAATAGTTCTGAATTGAGGAATTCAGAAATTGTTCAATGTTATAGTAGAACAAATTACATGCAATCAGTTAAAACCAACAATTCTCTCCATAAATGAGCATAATCAAGGCCCACAAAAATTTGTTTCTGAGTTGTATCTTAATTAAAAATCAAGTCTAAAAATCATTCTTTTTAACAAATACAGTTACTCAATTCCTGTCAGCAGAAAAATAACTGTTTCCACAGAATTTTAATTAAAATTCCAATTTAGTATTTAATGCTTTTTAACACCTAAACAATATGCTCCTTTAATATGCATCTGAATGTTCAAATTATTTTTCAGGTAAGGTGCAGATTTTTTGTTTCCTATTGTATTGAAATCTGTAGACTTGGAAACAATTCATTGTCTTTTCCACAAAATTTCAAATGAGCACAGAGCTTGAGCCTGATTAATCTTTTTTTATAATTTTTTATTGTAATTAATAAAAGGGTTACATGATATTTGCCAGATAGATACATTGATACCCTTTCACATATCTTGGTACCCATCACCCTCCCCCCCACCCATCCCCCATCCCTCGTCTTGGTTTTCCCCCCTTCCCTATCAAATTTCAAATAACCAAATACAAATAAATTCAATATACAGCCTGATTAATCTTCTTTTTTTGATTTTAGACTTTTTTTGAGTTTTATTTTTTTTATTGTAATTAGTAAAAGGGTTACATGATATTTGCCAGATAGAAGGTGCATTAATTCACATACATTGATACCCTTTCACATGTCTTGGTACCCATTTCCCTCCCCCCCCACACCCCCCACCCGTCTTGGTTTTCCCCCTTCCCTATCAAATTTCAAATATCCAAATACAAATAAATTCAATATATCAAATAACAAAGTGAGATACTATACCAATATGAGATAACCAAGGGACATCAAAGGAGATGAGAGACAACATAGTACATTAAGGACAACAATCATTCATTATATGGCTTTTGTTTCAATATCCTGGAGGTCCTTTCAATTAGCTTCACATTATATGGCCTTATGTATCAAGATTTTGCTCTATTGCAAATCTCTGCTAGTAGAGCCCAAGGTTTCTACTGATTATGACGAATGAGGGAAACCATTGAGCCTAAGTTCCTTTGAGTCTGGCTTACTTCACTTAATATGATTTTTTCTAAGTCTTTCCATTTCCTAACAAATGGGGCGATGTCATTCTTTCTGACAGCAGCATAGAATTCCATTGTGTACAAATACCACAACAGCCTGATTAATCTTAAGGGACATTTATCTTCAATTACTTTGTCATTGCAAGAAACGGCTCATTTTTGTCTTTTGATAGATGATGTTCCTTATAGAAAGTTTTGCTCTTGAGATAAATATATTTTTATCTGTTATTTAACCATTGTTTCTCAATCTGTTTATTTGTAAAATGTGGAAGCAACAATATCTGAGTTCTTAGAATGGGCTTGAGAATTAAAGAAGGTAATGTGTTTAAAGAGCTCTGAGTAGTCTCTGACACATAGTTAGTAAATACAGTTATTATTACCATGATGAGTGAGAACCAATAAAATTGCTACCAAATACTAGTCAGTATGCTTGATGTGTGTGTATGTATGTGTATTTAACATATATATGTATCTATACATACATTTATATATAATTTATTTGTCATTTTTCTATGAATTCAACCAAGTTGAGTAAAAACACAACTATTAAAGAAATACCAAGTGAGAAACTAGTCATTCATTAGCTAGCAATATATTGAGGACAGAGATTATTTTAACATGCTTTTTTTATTTATATTAATTTTACTTGTCATCAAAATATTTTTTATCATATTCCTGTGGAATATAGTCTCTGATTATTCCACGTCCTAGTCCCCTGGTTGATGATGCTATATGGAAAGAGTACACTCTGTAGCTTTGTTATCAAGAACCACTCACAGACAAAGGCTAAACACTTCCACCTGCACTGAAGTAACACAGAAATTCCTCTTCTTCTTCCTGCTCCTCCTCCTCCCCCTCCTTCCTCTCCTTCTAGCTCTCTCTCTTATTTCTCTCTCCCCTCCCCCTCTCTGTCTCGCCCTTTGCTAGACTTGGGGCTTGAACTCAGGGGTCTGGGAGCTATCTCTGAGCCACTTTGTGCTTAAGGCTAGCACTGTACTGCTTGAGCCACAGCACCGCTTCCAGCTTTTCTGAGAAGTTTATTGGAGATAAGTGTCTGATGGGGATTTTTTTTTTTGGCCTAGGCTGGTTTCAAATGCTCCTCAGATCTCACTTTCCCAAGTAGCTAGAATTACAGGTGTGAGCCACAAGCACCTGCCATAATTCTTCAATGAAGATCCTGAATAATTGACAAAGAATCTCATAGTGGATTCAGAAACTTTCCGTATATAAAGAGAAAGCTAAGACATAGATTTTTAGGTAAATATCAAGCTCTGTCTTCACCGGGACCATCCTCACCGAGCGCTCCTGATCACGTTGGATGGATCTAACCCACACATGACCTAACTGCTGTAAGTGATGATGAATGGAGGTTTTAACTCTAAATGAAATCACATGATAACAAGAAGCATTCTTTTTCCCACCCTTAATCTTTGGCTATTCACATTCTTCATAATTACTTAGGAATGATTCACCAGAGAATTGCATTGTTTTTAGGGGCCTGAAGTCAGGAAATGGAAATTGTCAATTTGGTTTTCTGCTGCCAGGGAATATATTCCATGCTTCTCTTTCAGACCTTACTATTGTGAGCAGGAGGATAATCTATACAAGAAATATTTTAGCCTACAACCCTGAGAACAGAAATTATGATAGAAAATAAATATGTCATTTGAATAGTGTTTGCTCTTAGGATAGAAGAACCTGGAAAGAAGGGCTGCAAATGTATTGTCATTTCACCAAGAAAAAGTAAAGAGGAATAAGAAAGAAAACTCAGGTGGGTGCCAGCTGCTCACACCTGCAATTTTAGCTACTCAGGGGGCTGAGAGCTGAGGATCACAGTTCAAAGTCAGCCCAGGCACAAAAGTCTGTGAGACTTATCTCCAATTAACCACCAGTAAACCACAATTGATGCTGTGCTCAAGTGGTAGAGTTCTAGCCTTGAGCTGAAAAGCTCACAGCGCCCACACCCCAGAGTTCAAGCCCTACAATTAACTTAAAATAAAACAAAATAAAACAAAACAGAAAAAACAAAACCTCCCAAACCTTGAAAAGTGAAAACTCATTTCTGTCAGGTCTGGACTGGAATTCTCTCCCAGCTCTCAAGTGTTCTTTAATTTGAACAGACTTCTAAATATAACTCCATAAACTCCTAAAACTTACTAGACTTGAAAACAAATGACATATTTTATTGTTCCAAAAATAAGAGAGTACCCAAAGATGAGTACTTGCCATCATGACATTTATTTCAAAGAATGTGCCACAGACTTTGAAAGAAACTATAAGGGGAAAGTGAAAAGTTTCAAGGGCAGAAGTGTCCTAGGAATGTGTGTGGAGAACTGATGTCCCAAGTCACTGATCATTTATACATTTATATGCCTCCCGGTTTCCTTCCTCAACCACTTTAACAGAGGTGAATGGCTACTTAGAAGTGAGTTTTGGTAGTAAAAACAATAGCCATATACTTTAAAAAAATTTTTTTGGTATTTTTTTATTGCAATTAATAAAAGGGTTACATGATATTTGCCAGATAGAAGGTATATTAATTCACATACATTGATACCCTTTCACATGTCTTGGTCCCCATTTCCCTCCCCTCCACCCCCAATCTTGTTTTCCCCCCTTCCCTATCCAATTTCAAATAACCAAATACAAATATATCCAATATATCAGATATCAAAGTGAGATACTGTAACAGTATGAGATAACCAAGGGACAGAAATAGAGATGGGAGATAGCACAGTACCTTAAGGACAACATTCATTCATTATATGGCTTTTGTTTCAATATCCTAGAGGTCCTTTCATTTAGCATCATACTATATGGCCTTATGTATCAAGGGTTTGCTCTATTGCAAATCTCTGCTAGGAGAGCCCAAGGTTTCTACTGATTATGACAAATGAGGGAAACCATTGAGCCTAAGTTCCTTTGAGTCTGGCTTACTTCACTTAATATGATTTTTCTAAGTCTTTCCATTTCCTAACAAATGGGGCGATGTCATTCTTTCTGACAGCAGCATAGAATTCCATTGTGTATAAATACCACATCTTGTTGATCCACTCATCAACTGAGGGACATCTAGGTTGGTTCCATATCTTTGGTATGGTAAGTAGTGCTGCAATGAACATCATTGTGCTAGTGGATTTAGTATGTCCTTGGTTCTGGATGGTTGGGTAAATGCCAAGTAGTGGAATTGCTGGGTCATAGGGGAGCTCTATGTTTAGCCTTTTGAGGCACTGCCATACTGCTTTCCATAGTGGTTGAACGAGTTTGCACTCCCACCAACAGTGTAGTAGTGATCCCTTCTGGCCACACCCCCTCCAGTATCTGGTGTTATTAGTTTTCCTGATCCTGGCCATTCTAACTGGAGTGAGGTGGAATCTTAGAGTTGCTTTGATTTGCATTTCTTTTATGACCAGAGAGGTTGAGCATTTCTTCATGTGTTTATAGGCCATTTTTGTTTCTTGTTCAGAGAAGACTCTCTTTAAGTCTTTGGCCCATATTTTTAATGGGATGTTTGTTACTTTGGAGATTAGTTTTGGAGTGATTCAATGTTTCGAGCTGTTGATATATTTTAGATATGAGGCATTTTTCCATTGTATGGTTGGTGAAGATCTTCTCCCATTCTGAAGACTTCCTAATTAATTTACTAGCTATGTCCTTTGCCATATAAAAGCTCTGCAGTTTAATGCGGTCCCACTTATCTAGCCTTTCTCTGATTTGTTGTGATTCTTGGTCCTTATTAAGAAAGTTTTACTTCAATATTATCATGCCTACCTTTTCTATTTTGTATTTTAATGAACATAACATAGCCCTCCAGAACATCACTTTTTATTTTATATGGATCCATAAGAAGCATGTATGGTAAGTGGTGCTGTGGCTCAAGTGGTAGAGTGCTAGTCTTGAGCTGATGAGCTCAGGGGCAACACCCAGGCCCAGAGAGTTCAAGCCCCCCCCCAAAAAAAAGCAGACAAAAAAAAAAAGAAGCATGTTAAGACATATAAAATGACAGTATTTTGGATAATCTGTCAGTAAATGTGATTAATGTGATTATGTAAAGTAACTAGTTTAAAAAATAATTTCCTTGCTTTTATCTAAGCCAAAATGATCTTTGTTTAAAAATTTCACACGTGAGACTGGGTGCTGGTGGCCCCTGCCTTATAAGCCTAGCTATTCAAGAGGCCAAGACCTGAAGATTGTCCTTTCCTGGGCAGGATGTGGCAGTGAGGCTCAAAGTGGAAGAGCTCTACCCTTGGGTGAAAAAGCTCAGGGATGGTACCCAGGCTTTGAGTTCAAGCCCCAAGACCAACTACCGCAAACAATAGAGAAAGAAATTTTCAGTGGTGAAAATCAAGTAGCTAGAAATATATGCTCCACATATGCAGTATGTTCCACACTGTAAGAACGTAATGATTTGAAGCGTCGTTCAGTCATTCACTTACTCTATGACTTCAAGGAGGTCACTCATTTGCACCCCCCCAAAAAAAAAAACAAAAGAAAAGGAAAGAAAAACAAAACACTGAACTACAAGACTGCTTGATGTGAAAATTAAAAGCTAAAATGGAGTGAAGTGCCTGAGTTCATCAGAAAGCCAGAACCAATCAGAGATAAATATACCCGTAAAAATGTGTAACAGTGATACTTACTAGACACTATATGGAAAATGAACTGCACATCTTGTGGAAGGGATGGGAGGGAAAAACTGGGAGAGTGCAAGGGAAGGGGAGAATGTTCAAAAAGACTTGTACTCATTTCCTGACTCATGTAACTGTAACCCCTTTGTACAATCACCTCTACAATATGAATAAAATATAAAGAAAAGAGATGAGTTTTTAAAATATCTTGTATTTTCCTTAAGGTGTGGAATGTGTTCCGCTTGATCCTTTTAAAGTTTTTATGACTTTTGCCACAGTGGTCATTAAATTAGATACTAATAAAAAATGTATGTATATGACCGTGTGCATATATATTAATGTCATAGATTGTATATGGATATATTAGAAAGGGCTTATTAGGGAGTCCAATTCACATGCTTATAGAAATCCAGAAGTCAGCTGATAGGCTGTCCGTAATCTGGTGAACCAGGTAGCATGGCTCAGCCAAGCACTACAGGATTCAGAACCAGGGATACTGCAGGCATAATTCTTGGTATGACGTGAAAGTCCTGAAAGCTTGATGGAAGGGGAAAATATGGTTGGTACAAGTCCTGGAATCCCATATTGAAATCAGATTCATTCATCTGATTCCCTATGCCCAAAAGCAGGAAAGAAACTGTCTCTCTTCCATGAGAGACAGTGCATTTACCTTTTATTCTACTTGTATTCAGGCTGGATCTTCCTTACGCTATCTATGTATTCATACTAGTCTGATCTTACACATCCTGTCAGACATACTCAGAAATGTAAGATGTCTGCATTCTTCATGTATTAAGTTAACTCCACCTAGCAGTTACAATGAAAGAAGCAGGGCAATGGGATAAAGAATAGGTCCATGAGTTATTTCATAATCTTTTAATAATACCATGGGGCAAGGAATAAGCTTTACCAACAAAAATGCTTAAACAAAAGATATCTTCCTCATCCTCCACATTCATAAGGTCGCTTAAGGGAATTATGGATAAAGGTAAAATGGGCTCATTCCAAGCCCATAGGAAGCGTAAGTTTTAGTAACAGATAAAGGATATCAGGAAGGAGTAAGATTAATTGTCGTCTTTAGACAGGATTACTTTAGTAGGTCAGATACCTTTATCTGTGCAATCACGCAACTAGCAATTTTCCACTAAGATCAAGCTATCACCATGCATTCATACTCATACTTCCTCTACTCAGTCATAGCCCCCACAGGGTTGTAGAGTTTTTCCATAGACACCTTAAATTACTTACCATAGAACTCTTCAAGTATTAATAGCTAATAATAGATTAGTTCTCTTTCTCAAATTTCTTGATCTGAAGCCCAAACTGCATAATCTATGTGATCAGGCCTTGGTCATTTAAATGGTATACCTCATCTTATTCTTTAGTAAGGCAATGATTTGGGCGAGGGGGCATTTGAGATTTTGCATTTTTTAATCTGGTGATTCGAGAGATGAGCAGTGTTCTGCTGTGGTAGTCTGTCCTTAATGTGCTGGTGATGATTGAGTTGGCTGTGGAGGTGGGCAGGTTAAGCTGTCATGAAGGTGGTCGGTTACTGGCCTGCTTCCAGGCCAGGTTTTTGCTGAAAGCCAGCAATGAGGAGGCCAGTGAGAAATGTCATTGAGACTCATAAATTGCTAGATACATACCTTCTTTACAATTAGGCTGAAGTCACTTTATGTAAAGACCTACATATTGCGGGCATAGACATGAGAGAATCTATCAAGAAAAGAAAATCCTGATAAATTGCCTTTCAAAGGTTCACGTGTCTACAGCTTTTCTATACAAATTGTTCTTCCTTCCAACTCTCTAAACCTTCTGTGTAGTATCACTATTAGGAGCCACAAGTACTTCTTTCTCTGAATTTTCCTGGATTATTTAGGGCTGAGTAATAACTGGAACAAGTTTCTCCAATATTCAGGATTGTACTCAAAGTGAAATAGTTTTCACCCAGCACCGCACACATTCCTGAACAGGCATGCTGGGCAATTTTGATAAATTTGTGGTAATGGAAGTTCCTTTTCCTTACCTAACAAATTACATCACCAGAAAAGGATTGTGTCTGTTCTTTTTAAATGGATGATGGCAAAAACCTTCCATTTCTTTTTCTGGGTTTAATATTCTTGATATTGATGCCAATTTCATTGCTTTGGACTTGCATATTTGACCTTTACTTGATAGAGGATACAGTCATGTAAAAAGGACACAAAATAAACCAATTTAGGATGTCACTGGTGTGAACACTAAAGAAAGGGTAAAGTATCTTAATGATGCCATCCTCATACTACAGAGAAAGTCTTTTGCTCCTCTCTGATTATTTATTGGCCAGTCACACTGTCCATGAGACAGAGTCTACGAATCCATTGAGTGATAGCAGCCCCAATGCGATCTCCCCATCAAAAGCATGCATGCATTTTATATTTGGGGTCTCCCGTCACTCAGTGTTTAATTTAGTTGCAGTGTCTACTTGAATCTTTCCTCTGAGTCTGGCCTCATGGAGGATTTATGAGAGACTAGTTCAAAGAGGGAATTGCATCATTAGGGAGTACATTGTTTGGGCCAAGGGGTGGGCTAAGGGGTGGCTGGTTATAGAAAAAGGAGGTGTAGATTGTGCTTACTTGTGTAGTTTGGGATAAACACTGTAGAATGAGAAAGTTCTGGGTTCAGGACAAAGCCATCTACAAAGAAAAGAGAAGAAGCTAGGGATAAGGGTCAGGGGAATTTTGGTGTGCAGTTGGCTTTACATACACTGGCACATTCCTGGGTGTCAATCCGTCCAACAATGCTAAAGGTAGGAGGATAAAGTTAGTTAGTAATTTATTGGCAGGATTTGGAAGTAAAAATTATACCTAGCTATATTATACTTGGTTTCCTGTCTCAGGTTCCCCAAAAGATGAAAGGATTAGTTAGTCATATGTCAAAAGTTATTCTTAAAATCCAGTTAGTGACATAGTTTTCCTCTTTCTTGACTGTCTCATGTACCACTTGAATTCTTAGCTTGAAAAGAAGTATGAAAGTCCAAAGCAAGTATTGCAGGTTTCATTTAACATCTGCTCTGATTGATACCCTGACTCCAAAGGGTTTACTTTTTGACTCAAAAACAAGTGCATGGGAACACGAATTATCTGTCATGCTAGAGAAATTACTATTTCTTACTTCTCTCAATCATTAGGCTTTAGGAAACCTTGACAGACCCATTTGATCTGAACTTTAGACTTGGTGAAACTGGATTTAGATTCACAGGACAAATTTTGACTTTTAACCTAGTGATAGTAAAACAGTGAAAAACAAAAACAAAAGCTAACTTAGTTAAGATGTAAAGGAATGTTATTCATTTCAGAATGATACTAGAAAAAAATGGTCAATTTTGATAAAACACATTTGATTGGTTTGGGAGTTAATAAGAGAATGCCTCAGTAATTCCAGATAGGAATTGAATTAGATGTTCCTGAGAGTATGGTTTCTTTGATTCTGCATAGCTTACCTGAGATTTTACTGGCTATGTAAAACTCAGGTAATTATTCCAGAACGATAATAAGTGTTCTTAGATGCAGAACCCTGTAGCGTATTTTACCCCCAGACCTTCTACAGACAGCAAGGTAGAACATGGTATTTACCCATACGGTGTCTCTAGTACCACTTCCAGCTTTTTCTGAGTATGTGGTACCAAGGAATTGAACCCAGAGCTTCATGCATGCTAGATGAGCATTCTACCACTAGGCTACACTCCTGGCCCTTGTGCTTCATAGCTTATGTATCACAAACTAAACTAAATTTTTATTGTAAGAGATGTGAGGCACTATTTGTGTGTGTGTGTGTGTGTGTGTGTGTGTGTGTGTGTTTGTGTGTGTAAAGAGAGAAACAGCGAGAAAAGAAAGGAGTGACATTCCTCAAGATATATTGTATTCAAAAACTGATTTGTTAAATGACAACTGCTTTGTATAACATTTTTGTGGGTCATAGGGCTTGAACTCTGGGCTTGGGCACTATCCCTGAGCTCTTCAGCTCAAGGCTACCATTCTACCTCTTGAGCCACAGCGCCATTTCTGGTTTTCTAGTGGTTAATTGGAGATAAGAGTCTTCAGGTCTTTAGTGCACAGGATGGCTTGGAACCACGATCCCCACATCTCAGCCTCCTGAGTAGCTAGGATTACATGTATGAGCCACTGAGCCAAGCAAGTTATTTTGTTAATGTAGCTTAAAAGAAAAGTCTTATTTTAAGCCCCCCAAAATATAGGATGAAGGTGTAATTTATTTTGAATATTCCTGAAACTATAAAAATATTGCCTTGGGGAACTGAATTTTCTCATGTACATTTTCATATATATTCATATATACATGCACAGATCACTTTTAATCAACTGCCTCTCTTATGAGATATTAATTTGTACTAGGAACACTTTCTGTACTTGATAACTTGAGTGATTTTGTGCAGAGTCAGTGAAACATAGATTCTTTGCTTAAGTAAAATTCAATAGAAAGATTCCTTTATGACATCAATCAGATGTATTGACAGTTTGATGCAGTTCATATAAACGTACTATCTCTTTTCATTAATAATGCAAATAGGAGTAGATACCATATTTCAAAATGTGTTATTATCAGAAGCCTCTATTTAGTTCTAAAACATACTCAGTTGTCAATTTACACAAATTTCAATTAACTTGATAACTCACCATACCTTAATCAGACACCTCATACATTCATTACATAGAAGTTGTTATATTATTGCTTACAACCTGAAGAAGTATTGAAACTCGACATGCTGGAGTTATCTGTAGAGCTTTGGAGCAGTTAGAGGAGAATAGAACCTCAGCCAAGAAAAGATGTTTGAACAGCTATGTGAATTATGGAATGAAAAATGTTTGCCTATTGATGATTTTTAAAATATTTTCATTATATTGATGCCCATATGTGGGCAGGAAGTTTACCAGTAATCTTACGTGTGCCATAGAAGGGGAGGGGAGGGAAAGTTAGGACTACAGAATATTGTGATCAGAAAAAGAAAGAATTATATCATTACTAGGTATAGACATAGTTCCTGATAAGAGCTAGACACACACATGTTTTATGATAGTGAAGATCTAGGCTAGGTTCTGCCATATTTGTTTCAAAAGCCACAGGGACTATATACCTATCCCTTGGTGAGAACTGCCAGATAAGTCAAAGTTGAGTCATGCATGGCAGCTTTTGTGACATAGTTAGGAGCCATTGCTCTATTTGGGAAGAAGGGGGAAGTTTAAAGTCCAGGCAGCATAATGCAAGCTGTCTCAAGGCCAATACATATGACTACATATGTATTTTAAACAAAATATCGTCTAGTTTGTGGATTCTTTTTGGAATCAGGCTGTGTATCATAATAATGAGTAAACTTGTCCGTGGCAGATTGCAGGTCTACCCTTTTTTTCCCCCAAATGATTGCACTGTTGATCAAACACTGAGCTGAGGCCAACAGCACTAAGTCATGCCTGAATGAAGCTTATCTGATACCCATGTTTTCTCCATAAGTAACCTGTAGGAACTTAGGTGCTTACTTTGGGACCATTTAAGCAACAAAGTCAGGATCAAAAATGGGGAAAAATGCACTAAATAGATTTCTGAGGGAACATTTAGTTACAGAATGATAGCTGAAAAAAGGAGGCAGGAAGAGCCTCTCCTTGTTTTGGTTTCTGCAAAGAACATAGCTGCATGTTTGTGGGTAACCATGGTGCTGGAGGTATTGATTTTAGGGATATAAATAAATGTTCATTAGTAGGTACATATGCCAACATAAAGTTTCTGAGTAAAGACAACTGACTGTAGCACCTGAGATTTCTTTTTTTATATATTTTTATTGTATTTAATAAAAGGGTTACATGATATTTGCCAGATAGAAGGTGCATTAATTCACATACATTGATACCCTTCCACATGTCTTGGTCCCCATTATCCTCCCCCCCTCTTGGTTTTCCCCATTCCCTGTCCAGTTTCAAGTAACCAAATACAAATGTATCCAATATATCAGATAACAAAGTGAGATATTGTGACAATATCTATATGATGTTTCTGTTTTCAATCTACTTAAGAAGAGGTCGGTACAAGGCAAGTATTAGGCTAAAGGGAAGGATTGTTTTCCTCTGGAAAATAGAAACTCTCTAGTAATGTTGGATAAAGTAGTAAGATGCTGTGTGTCATGTGAACAAGATCAAGATGGAATAGGTTATCTAGCTATTATTATGCCTGCATCAATGTATTAATAAACTTAATAACCTAGAATCAATTGTGTCATGGAAAATCATATTGCTATCATTACAGTCCTAGTAGAGAGGAAGAGATAGTTTCTTCTAAGATCAAAGTATAGCATGCATGAGTAAAACACAGCTACCTATGCTCAACAGAGTAAAGCACCACACAATGATTGTCTTTATAGTGGACAGTGTGATGATAACAGCAGTTTATTCTTGCTATCCATTAAAACATGCCAGAGTAAGATAATAAAAATTTACTATTGTTTTTCTTTTGATCAGTCATGGGACTTGAACTCTGGGCCTGGGCGCTGTCCTTGAGCTCATCAGCTCAAGGCTACCACCCTACCCCTGGAGTCACAGCACCCCTTCTGGTTTTCTGGTGGTTAATTGGAGATAAGAGTCTCGTGGACTTTAGTGCCAGGCCTGCTTTGAACTGTGATCTTCAGATCTCAGCTTCCCGAGTAGCTAGGATTACAGGCATGAGTCACTGCACCTGGCAAAATTTTGTGTAGTTCTGGAGGATAGAATCCTAAATTAAGGGTTCCATAAAGATCATGCTTTCTTTGATGGCTCTGGGGGAGAATCTTTCTTTTTCCCATTTTTTCAGTATTTTTGGCAATTTTTAATGTTTCATAGCTTATAGCTACATCAGTCACTCAATTTGTAGAATTTCTACTGAGAGTCTTTATATGGTCTTTTCCATGTATGCAAAGTTTCCTTCTTTTTTTTTTTGGTAAGGACATAAATCATATTGGATTACAGCCCATTACAATGTCTTGATCATAACTTGGTTAAATTTGTCAAGATTTTTCAGTTTGAGGGGTGAGCACTATAACATACCTTTTCAGAGTAGATGTAATTCAATTTGTAACACCAATAAATCCAAGAACAAGTACATTAAAGAAATAAATTCTGAACCCATGGGAAATCTTATTTATTTAATTTATTTATCTATATATCTATTTATTTATTTATTTATTTTTCCTGTCCTGGGCTTGAGCTCAGGGCTTGAGCACTGCTCTTGAGCTTTCTCAAGGCTAGAGCACTACCACTTGAGCCACAGCATCTCTTCCGGATTTTTTCTATGTATGTGGTACCGAGGAATCGAACATGGGTCTTCGTGTGTGCTAGGCAAGCACTCTACCCTTTTCTTCACCTTAGTTACTCCTTCTAGCTCCTGCTTATCTCTATAAGCATCTGTGTTAGGTCAGGGACCACTATTCTGGCAACAGGTGAATGATGAGAACTGGATACAAAATTAAAATTGAGTTGGTCCATGTGTGCCTGTGCACAAATGTGGCAAGTCTTTCCATTCACCCCCCTAAGATCTATCAAAGCTTCTTTTGGCTGATTCTAACCTTAAGTATAGAAGGAAACAAAATAGACATAGTTCTCATTTTTAACCATGTACCAACAAAGAAAGTAGTGAGTCAGGCATGGATTTACAGTTTGAACATAGGGGGCAAAAGGTAAAATTTTGTTTTAAAGTTAATGTAATTGTAGAAAGGAGATATGGGAAAGTTCAGGGACTCATTTGCATTATTTCACACACACACACACACACACACACACACACACAAAGTTCATAAAAGGATTACATAGTCGCGTAGGACTATGAGAAAAAAAACACTGTTTGCTCCTGGAATACAATATAAACTTTCTTTTTGGAGAAAAAATGTAAATAATTGGTTTGTAAAGACTGTTTCTCTCAATGAGAGGGAAAGAAGTCTTTTGAGAAGTTTCCAGAGAATAACATATTTTTCATTTGAGCAAGGATGCTTAATTGTGTCCTCCTTGTTTTCTCCCCTTCGAAGACCAGAGCACTTGTATTATTGTTTTCTGTAGAAATAAAATGAATAACACATGAATGTACACACATACACATGAACACACACAAGGAAAGATTACATAAAGACACATATACACAGATTTATTATAAAGAATTGGCCCATTTGGTTTTGGTGGCTGATATATGCCAAGTTGTGTAAGTGAATATGGAAGCTGGAAACCTACAGGAGCTGCTGATATAGTTCCAGTCTGTAGGACATCTGTGAATTTGATTTTATTTTGCTGGCAGGGGAAAAATGGTCTTAGGCAGGCAGAAAGAATTCTCTTTTTTCAGCCCCAAGACGTCTAATGATTTGCTTTATCAGGTAAAACTGCTTGGGTTTGGGAGAGTGCTGGCTATCATGAATTGAGGAGGAGAGGGGAGATCATAGAAAGGTTGGGACTAAGGGTGAACCAATTTAACAATGATATTCACTAGACACTATGTTGGAAAAGAACTATACACCATGGGGGAGAGGGAAATCTGGAGGGGTGAAAGGTAGGAGAAAATGGGGTGGAGATTGTTAAAAAATGTACTCTATTTTACTTATGTAAATGTAAATGTAACTCCTCTGTATATTAATTTTACAATAAAATCTTTAAATTAGAATACTTCAGGTGTATATATCCCCCAAAAAATAAAGAAAAGAAAAGAGAAAATTCTTTCTTTTTTGGAGGTAAGCCCTTTTACTCTTTTTTGGGCTTTAAGTGATTAGATGAGCAGAAAGAAATTTGTTTTGTTTGCCAAGTAAAATGTTAATCTCATCAAAAACATTTTCACAGAAAATATTTGGCTAAACATATGTACATCTTCTGACCTGGTAATGTTGCATATGACATTAACTATTATTATTGTTTTCAAAAATAGTGCAGGCTAAGGTTATAGATGTAATAGAGCATATATAAGGTACCCCCCCTACACACAAAAACAACCCAAAAGCTACTCACAAGAAAACCAAACCAAAACAAAAACACTCTAAAAAAGTAACAATAACAACAAATTGCGCAACAAAACAAAACTCTCAATGACTTATTTATGTTTTTTTTTTTTTTTTTTTTTTTTGCCAGTCCTGCACTTAAGCTCAGGGCCTGAGCACTGTCCTTGGATTTTTCTCAAGGCTAGAGCTCTACCACTTGAGCCTCAGCACCACTTCTGGCTTTTTCTAAGTATGTGGTACCGAAGAATCAAACCCGGGTCTTCGTGCGTGCTAGGCAAGCACTCTACCACTAGGCCAAACTCCCGGCCCCTTATTTATGTTTTTGAAAGAGCCTCTACATGGTTTTATTAACTCAATTTAGAGGATTCAATGTGAACTTTTCCTATCTGAATATTTATGTGTTGTTATTTCTCTTACAATAGGGCAAAAACCTAGATACATAAGGCCATATAGGATGAGGCTAAATGAAAGGACCTCCAAGATATAGAAACAAGAGTCATATAAGGTGTTACTGTTGTTATTTCTCATCTTACCTTGTTATCAGATATATTGTATACATGTTTATTTGCTTATTTGAAATAGGATAGGGAAGGGGGAAAACAAGATGAGGGGAGGGGGTGGGGGAGGGAAATGGGGACAAAAACATGAGAAGTGGTAGCAATGATTGTTAAGAAATGTCCCTTCTATTTGGCGAATATAATGTAAACTTTCTATTAATTACAATAAAAAAGAGAAAAAATGTGTGGTGATCCAAGAATTCTAAGAAGAGGGCACCCCCAAATCACATTTGGGTATGTTTTAGGTTGTTACATTGGCAGGTTGTAGAGATTAACACTCTTGAAACATCCTCCACAAAAGAACCTCATGTTGGAAACAGTAACTTAATTATAAGCTCTGCTATTGTTGAACAAATCTAAACACTCATCCAAAGGGAGTGTTTATAAACTTATATACTCATTATAAACTTCCATTTTACATGATCTAAAGATGTTCGTTTGTTCATTAAACAAAAGCTAAGAGAATAAATGATTTCAGGAGCCATAAATTAAAAGTAAATTAGAGTGGGTTGGACATTTCTAGCAAAGAAGGATCATGACAAAGTGATCTCACGTACTCCAATTTTTCAGAGGTCATTTTCCTTCAGTGCTTGGCTGGTTCTTTTTCCATGCTGGTTTGCCTGGTCTTCATTAATTCTCTCACTATAAAAGTTGAAAAATGATACCAGCCTTGCATAAGAGAGGCTTTTCTCATATGCCAGTGCATTAGAGAAAGGGAGTTCATTCATATCAATTATCAGGTAGATATGTACAACTTTTCAAGAGCCATGGTCCATTATCTTTCAAGTGACACTCAAGTATCAAGCATGCTCTACAGAAGATATGTAACACATCTGCTGTATCTTCTCCAAATGACTTTAGAGGTCAGGTTTTAGAATAATGGCCACTTTGATTCTAGTGATGTTTCCAAGAGCAAGCAATGGAGGAGGGTGTAGTGTGGGATGCAGTTGTATACCTCATTCCGACGGCTCCATTTCACCACCCCAATCACCCCACTCACAGTCACATATAGGAGAGTAGTATTAACACTCTAAAGGCCTCGTTTGGTAACAAGAATGGGAAAGGCATTAGTTTGTATAGAAAGGCATTCTCTGTATTATGATATTTTAAAATATACATGCATAGGTATATTTAGGAATGCAAATCAGCTACTCTTTCTTTCCAAGGCAAAGGAACTCGCTTGTGAAGAAGCTAGCCGATTGGCTTTGTAAAGCACAGAATCTGTGTTGTCTTCTCAGTTTGTAGGATTTAATAACCCAATATGATAGTAGGAAAGTTATCAGTTGAGTAGCTTATTTATACTAACAAAGGCTTTGTCTGTTACACTTTATCTAAAATTTAAAAGATTTGCATTTGTGTTTTGATAAAATGGTGTCATATATTTCAGACTTCTTATTTATGGAAATGTCTGTGCTGACAATTTTTATTCTTGCAGTCAGGAATATAGATTGGCAAATCATAAAAATAGAGCAGCATTTATTTTTATTTCAGAAAATATCATGAATGCAGTAATTGGTAACTAAAAACATAATACTGGAATTGCAGCTTTTCTAAGAAGTGAGAATTTGAGGGTTTTATAATGAGATCATTTCTCCTAATATGTGTCAGGTTTCTCTTTTATAAATTCTATTTTAATATAAATATGGGTTATTTCATTCCAGGTTGTTTCAGTTCTACTGTTTAGAGGACTATAGCTTTTCTTTCATCTATAAAAGTGATTATATAATATCCTGCTAAATTTAATGCACTCTTTATATCTTGGTGTTAGCTATGCAGAAAAGCGTGCACATAATTGAAATATATGTTAAAGTAGACATTGTATAGTAGTCAGATCATTACTTACAGTAAATTGTCCAAATTTATAGGAAGAATTTGTTTGCAAATCCACCATATATCTAGACAAATATATTTGAGATTTGCAAAACCTTTCCAATCAGCTAGGTGGGAAATTAAGTGCTCCTCTACTTTCTTGTCATTTAAATCTAATTCCAATGCTGTTTTTCAATCTCATTAGGTTTTTAATTGCACATTTAACATTTTCATTTGATTAGAGCCTTGTTTCAACTTTTCTCCCTTGCTTCTCTTTCAGGATAGCTTTCAAGTGCTCACCTTTTACTTATAGTGATGATTCAAAACTTATAGTTATTTATTACTTGACACTGTCTAAAGCTGGGAATCTACAAGGGCCCTTCAGGAGTTGATTTTAACTTACAGGTCTCATGTGAGGTTCTATCCAGCTGGTGTCTGGCAGGGTAGCCATCAGATGATAAATTAGAGATTAAAGATTCATTTGTGGACTCTATGACTACCACACTTCCTGGTGGGTGGCTGGTAGCAGGCTTCAGATTTTCTTTTCATCATATAGTCTTTTTCTTTTTTTCTACTGAGAGGTTGGAGTGGTCATGTGACATGCAACTGGCTTCTCTAGGATAAGCAATACAAGATAGAAAGAGGAAACTACAGGACCTTCTAGAAACCACTCTTTAAAATCATACCCCATCACTTCTGCTTTCTAATATTTGATACAACTAAGTTATTTCCATGCCATACCATGAGGCAAGGCTGCACACTTGAGTAGGGCAGTAAGGGAGAATAAAACACTGTTGATTTTCTTTCTGCAAAGTACTCTTTTCAAAACATAATTTGCTTTCCCAGAGCTTCTAAATGATGGGCTGCTGTGATGACAGCCTTGAGTTCACAGTGCTGTCATCTAAATCAGATCTAGAGTTTTCTTAACCTCCCCTAGTATTTAGAAAACTTGGACTCTGACCTTTAGAAACCTGAGATAATGAGTTTTTTTTTTTACATAGTATCACTCAGTCTTATAGGACATCATTATAGCAATTCTAGGATTTCAATATAATCATCTCCCTTGTTTGATTTTTTAATACATCATTTTCTCTTTGATTCTTTTGTTTTTGTTTCCTTTTCTTTCTAAAAAGCATTTCTGTTATATATATGAACAGATTTTAAAAGCATAAATGTTGTTTTAAACAAGATTCCTCTGATTTTCAGTCTCTGTAGTCTAGTATTAAAATTTGCTTCTATTCTTCTCTTTCTTGTATGAGTACTTGTTATCTCTGAACAAAACCATATAGCTCCTCTATGGTACCTTCTCCTCAACACCAGAATAATTCTCTGAAATCTTTCATTGTAATTCATTTCCCCAGTGTTCTCACGAATCAGGAATGGGAGTTGCTTTTAAAAGTTTAAATGCTGTGTGGATCTCTTTTCCTTGGGAGATTTACTCTTAATGGTCTTCCATTCCACCACTGAAAACTCCCCTAACTTGTTTTGTGTCTCCTGCTAGACTCCTGTTTGCTCAGGTCTAATGCCAGGATTTTTTTCTTCCTTTACACTTAACTAGATTGTGTGGCACTTTTCTTTCTAACAACACTATAAGTAGTGACTATGAATGTTTTTATGTGTCATTTTGTTACTATGGAAGGCTCCAGTGTGGGATCCATCTTTTACAGATAGTCAAAATAAAGCTATAATGTTGGGCTTCCTGAGTGTACAGAATGCCTCATGAATTATTGAAAGTAGGGTCACTGATGACATGTCAGTCTTAATTTTATGAAATGAATATGGCTTCCACTGTTTTATAATTCAGGGAGAGGGGGGCGGAGAGAGAGAGTATGTATATACTGGTACTGGAGCTTGAACTCAGTGCCTGTGAATTGTACCTGAGCTAGTTTGTTCAAGGCTAGCACTCTACTTCTTGAGCCACATCTCTGCTTTCGTCTTTTTGTGATTAATTGAAGGTAAGAATGTCTCTGGCTTTTCTTTCAGGGGCTACCTTGGAATTTTGATCTTTAGTTATCAGTCTCCTGAGTGGTTAGGAGTACAAGTGTGAGCTACCAGCTCCACAGCACCAGCAATTCAGAATTCAGACATTTTTAATGCCATAGTGGAACTCTTTTCACTTGGCTCTACAGGACACATGTAGATAGGAGTCAAAATAAAATATTTGATGGGCACCAGAGTATCAATTTCTCTAAACATCTCTAATTTCTAATCTGGTGTTAAAATTAGCCATTTGCACTGCTGTCCTTAGCAATGATAATTAAGATAAATATAATTTTTAATGCAGTTACTCATGTCATAGGCATTTAAAGATGGGTAGATACTTTTATTTCAAATAAATATAACATATATTTTAATATACTCATTGAATCACTTGAGTACAAGCTAATTTGGTTTATAAGTAATTTTAATATATGAAATTGTCTTAAACCCACAAATCCCTTGTGAAATTTAGGGATATATTTGCCTGTCAAAGAAAGCTAAGAAGGTGATTTAAAGCACTGACTGGAAAAAAATACTTGGAGATTCATTTTCTTGCTCAGCTTAGAATGGCACACAGTGATATATTTTATATTTGGCAGTCTTGATTCTTGCAAAGCCTTGGATTAAAATGAAAATAATTGAATTGGAAACTGTATAATACAGTTCAGAGAATATTCCAACAGCTCCTTCTCTGGACTCAAGTACATTTAAAGGGAATATAGACCCTAGTCCATGGTTCATGCTGTATTTGGAAAAGAATATAATTTCATCCACACCCAGTGTTTAAGGGCTTCATTTAATTCTTTAATGGGAATTCTATTGTTATAAATATGTCTGATAGTTCAGAAACTGAACATTTTTATTCTATCACTAACAGAAATAAGTTGAATGGCTAAGCAAATTTCATATGAGTACCACTGTGCTATCACATTTGCTTTGTCTGTGGGTTAGGGCAGTGGTTTCTAAACTTAGTGAGCATCCAAACTATATGGTGAACTGTTCAGACAACTATGTGTTTGTGGTCCCTTAAATTTGTTTCAGCACAAATCTATGTGCCTTAAAGCTCCATAGAAACTGGGGAAATCAGCCGGTGAGGTGACTCATGCCTGTAATTCTAGCTACTCTGGAGGCTGAGATCTGAGGATCAAGGTTCAAAGCCAACTGGGCACTGAAGACCTAAAGACTCTTATCTCCAATTAGCTGGAAGTGGTGTTGTGGATCCAGGGATAGGGCAATAGGCTTGAGCTGAAGAGCTCAGGGACAGTGCTCAGGCCCAGAGTTCAAGTTTCACGACTGACAAAAAAAAAAAAAGAATCTGGGAAAATCATAGAAAGAATGTAGCCTAATCTATACTCTCTGGGTCTCAGATTATGTTGACAAAATGTTGGTTTGTGACAGGAAAATCTGAAGAGAGAAAGATAGACCTTTGTTTTTCAGTGGTTCCATAGGTCAGCAGAGCCCATCTCACCTTGAAGCCTATGAGCAACTGAGACCTTTCTCCAAATATGTGAAATGAAACACAAAATCTAACATGATCTCTCAATGCATCTCCTAGTAGAGAAAGAGCTGACATAGACCTGTTACAGACAAGTGTTTGACCTTCTCATTCAGAAAATTTCATGTTTCAGAAAGAGAATTCAGAAAATCCAGAAAGATGTAAAATCAAAGAAAAAATATGTTGCTGGTATCATGGAAATAATACCAGTGAAAACAATGCTTGCTACAGACACAACATAGTTTTATTTAATTTGAACTATAAACATCCATTTTATTATTTAGCCTGGTTCATCCACTGCCACTCGTATTGCTATGTGCCTATCAAGTTTTACATCAGAGAAATTGGCTGTTTGAAGTTGTTATACCTCATTCTCTAATTGACATTCTTTTAATGAAATTTCTTGCAGAGGAATCATGGGCTGCAATAAGGAAAATGAAAGGCTTACCATACCGTGTCTGACAATGAGACATTTTCTAAAGTGCTTTCCTGATTGGAGGAACCATTTAACTTTCTTACGCTCTTACGCTTTTCCAATGAGCTTTACCCAAGGGGCTCAGCAAGTAGCACTTGAATTTTATCAGATCTAGGCCCTGGTTTCAGAATTACTTGTTTTCATTTTTTTTTTTTCCAGATCATGGTTCCCTGGGGGCTGTTAAGGTTGCTGATTTTTTGTGCTCCCAGTGCCATTACCAGTGGAATGGCAGTAACATTTTCTGATTATTCCAGGATAATTGTAAACAATATCCTCTCTCACTTAAAAATATTCTCATTAAATGGCCAAGAGTTTAGCCTAGTGGTAGAGTGCTTTGCCTAGCATGTACGAAGACCCCGGTTTGATTCCTCAGTACCACATACATAGGAAAAAAACCAGAAATGTTGTTATGGCTCAAGTGGTAGAGCTCTAGCCTTGAGAAAGTCCAAGGACAGTGTCCAGGTCCTGAGTTCAAGGCCCAGGACTGGCAAAAAGAAATATCCTCATTACAAATGCTTATTACATGGTCTCAGTATCAGTGTCAGGGATAAACTCCAGCTATCGTTAATTTCATCTAAGCAGATTCTTTCCTTTGGGAATCTTCTTTGGCTTTGTCAAATGAGATTCCCAATTGCTCTATATTCCCGGGGCTTTACTACTCCCCTTTCCTTCCTCCTCTTTCCTCTACCTGTCTTTGCTTTGTGTTTAGAAGCAAATACTCAAATGATAAGCATTTCTGTCTTCAGCAACATGGTAAACTAGCTATTATTCACCACTCTGTTGCTGCTAATTTATAAATTTGAACTTTTTATTATACTTTATTTTTTATTATCCTTGTACAGAGGGATTTCATTTTATATCCATATATGCTGGGGCCAGCCGGTAGCAAACCAGGGTTCGCAGATTGGGATTCCTGAAATAGGGGCAAGGACTAGGAAAAATTAAAAGAGAGACAAACAGATGGAGTTCGGGAGGACTACAGCTCAAGTCAGCAGTCCAAGAAGGCTGTGAGCTCCAGACTGCCGCCTGAGACTGTCCTGTTTATTTTAAGTTCCGACCTTAAATACTCTTCTTAAAACTAGGGAACTGCCAGAGGCTACATTCATAGTAAACAAGTCACATATAGGATAAATGAGAAAGAATTAACATTACTTAAAGTCATCCTGATAAGAACTGATTGACATTGCTTAAAGTTATCCTGATAAGAACTGATTGACATTGCTTAAAGTTATCCTGATAAGAGTTACTTCCTTGTGTATACAGTTGTGTAGGTCCCAGGTCAGGTCCAAGGTTAGGTCCAAGGTCATTGACCCCACAGTCGGTCCCCAATGCATACACACATAAAATAGCTTTGATTAAACTTACTTCCTCTATTGAGGAAGTTTATATGACATAAACCATTTGGTTGTTAGACCAGTATATTTCCACCAAAGTTTTTGTTGTTTTGTCTTACCCTTGCCTTCATTTCCTATCTATCTACAGTCCATTCCTTTCCCAAGTAACTGAAGTTAGTAACATGGTATATAACCTGCTATACTTTTCCTCACTAGTTTTACAACCATGTGTTCATGTATGCACCCATCTATACATAAGTTAGATTTTTGTCACTATTATTGCTTGTTCCCGACTTAAACCTTGTGGAAATCCATGTAAATAATTATTTTAGGAGCTGCCATGCCACGTTTAGTGTATACTATAATTTACTCAGCCATTGTTCTAAGGTCCCATTCATTTTTTACACTTATTTTGGTGCCTATTTATATGTGTAGAATTATAGTATGCTATGTGGCCTATTTCTCTATGTATGGATTTCATTTTATGTGGAATCTTTCTCTTTCCTACTTCTTCCTTCTCCTCTTTTCCCTCCTCCTCCTCTTTCTCCCCTACCTTCCCCCCCTACACCCGTCACCAACTTAGGGAATAGATTTACATAACACTTTGCTATCTCTGTTCTCTTTTTTTTTCTCCCAGATTTCTCCTTCAGAGGCTTTTCCTTTGCTACTTCTTGCATGTATAACCCTGAGTTAATGTCTACTTCTCAGAGGAACCCAACTGAACCAAACTCTAATTAAATATATTATGTTGAGATTGTTTCAACCCTCAAAGGAAGGACTTTATTTGGAATTGATGTATGAAGTTTTTCTTTGAAGCTTGGTTATAACAGATAATGAGATTTCTACTACAGAATTAGAAAGCATGTACTCCAGTGTAACATTTCTCAAGTTGTTTACTATAGACCAATGGATACCACAGGGAAATAAAAAGTTCCTGAAATTAAATATACTTGGGAAATATCAGTTTTTGTTATTGTGGGATTTATGATGCCCATTAGTATGAGAATATGTCTGTAAAATTATTTAGTGAAGGATCTTTATTTTATGTAGCAATTTCCTAAAACATGTGTCTGGGAATCCTTCCTCTATTTCAAAGGGATAATTCTAATTCACTTAGAGAATACAATTTTTTTTGCAGGGCTGAGAAACAAACCGAGGTCAAAACACAATTTGGAATTATAATTCTAGTGACTTCCCTGGGAAGTAGTGATGAAAGCAAAGACAATCTTCAAAGTTAATCTTTGTCCTTGTGTCCTAAACCCAAATTAATCATATCTCCTTAAAGCCATTGCTTATTTAATTATCTTAATTCTGAAGCTTCCATATCTCCCTTTCCTTGATCCTTTCCCATCCACATGATTAAGTCTTTCTCATCTTAGAAAAATTAAGTTCTTATCCTTAGGATCTTTCTTCACTAAAATCTACAAACAAATCTTTCTGAAGATGAAGTCAGCATTCACCTGATTTGCTTCCTTCTTTCTTCTTTATCTGCTCACCATATTGATGATATTCTACATAAAATGTGTACTGTCTCTTTCCTTTTTTTTTGACAGTCCTGGGGCTTGAACTCAGGGCCTGAGCATTGTCCTTGGGCTTTCTCAAGGCTGGAGCTCTACCACTTGAGCTACAGCATCAACCATGTGTTCATGTATTCACCCATCTGTGTATGGGTACCAAGGAATCAAACCTGGGTCTTCATGCATGCTAGGCCAACACTCTTACCACTAGACCAAACTCCTAGTCTCCTCTCTTTCCTTTTATGATGCTCTATCTATCTATCTATCTATCTCTCTATCTATCTATTCTTTTTTGCCAGTCCTGGGGACTAAACTCAGGACCTGGACACTGTTCTTGAGCTTTCTCAAAGTTAGTACTCGACCCTTGAGCCACAGTGTCTCTTCTGCCCTGATCAGTGTATTTGGTACCATGGCTTGTGAATGCTAGGCAAGTACTCTACCACTATGCCATACTTCTGGCCCTTTATGATGCTTTCTGATAGCATTTATGTTTCCTAGGGAGAACTGGATCTTAGACAAAGTCTTGAATCCACAAGTTTTGAATTATGATTTTTGGGCAAAATACTCTATTTTTCCACCTACAGAATGAGAAATACTTGCTTTCAAAGAATTATAAATTATTATAAGAAAAAAACATGATATATAGCTTTATGCAGTAGTCAGTATTCATGGAGGATGCAGTCAACAACCCCAGAAAATACCTAAAACAATGGCTAACATTAGGGTATAAAATTAACCCTCAAAAATCAACTGCCTTCCTATATGCCAACAATGAGAGGAATGAGGCAACAATCAGGAAAGCAACTCCTTTTGCAAGAGCCCCAAAGAAAATAAAGTACCTAGGAAATAACTAAGAATGTAAAGGACCTTTATCATGAAAACTTTAAAATCCTGAAAAAGGAAATTAAAGAAAAACTGAGCATATGGAAAAACCTCCCATGCTCCTGGATTGGAAGAATTATCATCTTGAAAATGGCAATCTTGCCAAGGGCTATCTACAAATTCAATGCAATACCCATCAATATCCCAATGTCATTCTTTAAACAAATAGAAGAGGTAATCCACAATTTCATATGGAATAATAAAAGATCCCGTGTAGCAAAAACACTTCTTAGCAGAAAGAAAAGCACAGGAAGAATTTCAATATCAAACTTTGGACTCTATTACAGAGCTATAGTGACCAAAACAGCTTGCTACTGGCACAAGAATAGGCCTGAAGACCGATGGAACTGAGGACCCAGAAATCAACCCGCAGGCCTATGGCCACCTAATCTTTCATAAGGGAGCCAAAAAATAGAATGAAAGAAAGACAAGTGGTGCTGGCAGAACTGGTTAAGCACCTGCAGAAAACTAAAGTTGGATCCTTCTTTGTCACCCTGCACCAGGATTAACTCCAAATGGACCTTGAGGTAAAAGCAGGTATCCTTTACAAGAAAGGATAGAAGATACACTAGGTCTCCTTGGCACAGGTAGAAACTTTCTTAAGAAGGGACCAAGAAACACAACAAATCAGAGAAAGTCTGGATAAGTGGGACTGCAGTAAACTGCAGAGCTTCTGTATGGCAAAGGACATATAGCTAGCAAATTAACTAGAAAGCCTACAGAGTGGGACAAGATCTTCACTAACCACGCAATGGACAAAGGCCTCATATCTAAAATATATCAACAGCTCAAAAAATTGAATCACTCCAAAACTAATCTCCAAAGAAACAACCATCCCATGAAAAGATGGGCTAAAGACTTAAAGAGAGTTTTCTTTGAAGAAGAAACAAAAATAGGCCATAGACACATGAAGAAATGCTCAACATCTCTGATCATAAAAGAAATGCAAATCAAAACAACTCTAAGATTCCACCTCACTCCATTTAGAATGGCCAGGATCAAGAAAACTAATAGCAACAGGTGTTGGAGGGGATGTGGCCAGAAGGGATCACTACTACATTGTTGGTGGGTGTGCAAACTTGTTCAGCCACTATGGAAAGGAGTATGGCAGTTGTTGGAGGGGATGTGGCCAGAAGGGATCACTACTACATTGTTGGTGGGTGTGCAAACTTGTTCAGCCACTATGGAAAGGAGTATGGCAGTTTCTCAAAAGACTGAACATAGAGCTCCCCTATGACCCAGCAATTCCACTACTTGGCATTTACCCAATTGTCCGGTAACAAGGACATACTAAATCCACTATCACAATGAAGTTCACTACAGCACTATTTACCATAGGAAAGGTATGGAACCAACCCAGATGCCCCTTAGTTGATGAGTGGATCAAGAAGATGTGGTATTTATACACAATGGAAATCTATGCTGCTGTCAGAAAGAACGACATAGTCCCATTTGTTAGGAAATGGAAAGACTTAGAAAAAATCATATTGAGTGAAGTAAGCCAGACTCAAAGGAACATAGGCCCAAGAGTCTCCCTCATTTGTCAAAATCAGCAGAAACCTTGGGATCTCCTAGCAGAGATTTACAATAGAACAAAGCCTAGATACATAAGGCCGTATAGCATAACATTAAATGAAAGGACCTTCAGGATATAGAAACAAGAGCCATATAATGAGTGATTGTTGTTCTTAATGTACTATGTTATCTTTCATCTCTTTTGCTGTTTCTTTGTTATTTCATATTTTTACAGTATTTCACCTCGTTATCTGCTTTATTGGATATATGTGTATTTGGTTATTTGAAATAGGATAGGGAAGGGGGAAAACAAGATGAGGGATGGGGATGGGGTGAGGGAAATGGGGACCAAGTCATGAGAAAAGGTATCAGTGTTTGTGAAGTAATGCACCATCTATCTGGCGAATATAATGTAACCCTTCTATTAATTACAATAAAAAATATAAAAAACAATAGCTAACATCGAAGCATACATCTAATATGTTTTCTCCACATATACATAAGTATGATAATTTTTTAATTGTCAGCATAATGTATAGTGGAGTTAAAGTTACATGCAACAGGTATTAGGTGCATTACTTCTCACACATTGATACCCCTCCTCATGTTTTTGTCCCCATTTTCTACCCCCATCCTTCCCAATCATCTTGTTTCCCCCTTCCCTTTCCTATTTCAAATAAACAAATAAACGTATTTATAATATGCCAGGTAACAAAGTCATACAGTAACAATATGAGATTAACCAAAGGGTGACAAAAGAGAATAAAAATAAGATAGTATACTAAGAACAACAATCACACAAGGTAAAGTTCTTGTTTCCATATTCTAGAGATGCTTTCATTTAGTCTTATCCTGTATGACCTTATGTATGTAAGTTTTGAGCTATTGTAATCCTCTGCTAGGAGAGTCCTAGATGTGTACTAGTTATTACATATCAGGGCAATCAGTAAGCCTATGTTCCTTTGGGTCTGGCTTACTTCACTTAATGTGATTTTTTCCAAGTCTTTCCATTTCCTTACAAATGGGGCGATGTCATTCTTTCTGATGGTAGAAAAGAATTCCATTGTGTATAAGTTTTTGTGTACATGTTTTTGATCTAATCATCTACTTAGGGGCATCTGGGTTGTTTCCGTATCTTCCCTATGGTGAATAGTGCTGCTATGAAGATCATTGTGCTAGTGGCTTCAGTATGTCCTTGTTTCTGGACATTTGGGTAAATGCCTTTTAATTTAGAAAATTAATAATAGTGAGAGATTTGCAACCCTAACTAATGAAACAAAACACTATAATAGAAGTCATATTTTCTCCCTCTCTTATATTCTCAAGGTGTTATTGTATAATTCTCATCAGAATTTCCCCATATATATTTCTTGTCCTTCTTTGGACTTTGGTCAATCTAGGGTTTTTTTTTTTTTTTTGCCAGTCCTGGGCTTGAGCTCAAGGCCTGAGCGCTGTCCTTGGACTTTCTCAAGGCTAGAGCTCTACCACTTGAGCCTCAGCACCGCTTCCGGCTTTTTTTTTTTTTGTATGTATGTGGTACCAAGGAATCGAACCCGGGTCTTCGTGCATGCTAGGCAAGCACTTTAACCACTTGGCCAAACTCCCAGCCCTCAATCTAGGTTTTATTGGGCATCTTTTTT
The DNA here is from genome assembly GCF_031878675.1 of Megascapheus bottae. Taxonomy (NCBI): domain Eukaryota; kingdom Metazoa; phylum Chordata; class Mammalia; order Rodentia; family Geomyidae; genus Megascapheus; species Megascapheus bottae. The sequence continues at coordinate 29,781,540 of NC_143517.1, read as the reverse complement.
TAAAAATATTTTTATGGTAATTAATAAAAGGGTTACATGATATTTGCCAGATAGAAGGTGCATTAATTCACATACATTGATACCCTTTCACATGTCTTGGTCCCCATTACCCTCCCCCGCTCCCCTACCCCTCATCTTGTTTCCCCCCTTCCCTATCCAATTTCAAATAACCAAATACGAATATATCCAATATATCAGATATCAAAGTGAGACACTGTAACAATATGAGATAACCAAGGGACAGCAATAGAGATGAGAGATAACATAGTACATTAAGGACAACAATCATTCATCATATGGCTTTTGTTTCAATATCCTGGAGGTCCTTTCAATTAGCTTCATAGTAAATAGCCTTATGTATCAAGGTTTTGCTCTATTGCAAATCTCTGCTAGTAGAGCCTAAGGTTTCTACAGATTATGACAAATGAGGGAAACCATTGAGCCTAAGTTCCTTTGAGTCTAGCTTACTTCGCTTAATATGATTTTTTCTAAGTCTTTCCATTTCCGAACAAATGGGGCAATGTCATAATGTCATTCTTTCTTTTTTTTTTTTGCCAGTCCTGGGCTTGAGCTCAGGGCCTGAACACTGTCCTTGGACTTTCTCAAGGCTAGAGCTCTACCACTTGAGCCTCAGCACCACTTCCAGCTTTTTGCTATGTATGTGGTACCGAGGAATCGAACCCGGGTCTTCATGCATGCTAGGCAAGCACTTTAACCACTAGGCCAGACTCCCAGCCCCTGTCATTCTTTCTGACAGCAGCATAGAATTCCATTGTGTACAAATACCATATCTTTTTGATCCACTCATCAACTGAGGGACACCTGGGTTGGTTCCATATCTTTGGTATGGTAAATAGTGCTGCAATGAGCATCATTGTGCTAGTGGATTTAGTATGTCCTTGTTTCTGGATGATTGGGTAAATGCCAAGTAGTGGAATTGCTGGGTCATAGGGGAGCTCTATGTTTAGCCTTTTGAGGGACTGCCACACTGCTTTCCATAGTGGTTGAACGAGTTTGCACTCCCACCAACAGTGTAGTAGTAATCCCTCCTGGCCACATCCCCACCAGCATTTGTTGTTATTAGTTTTCCTGATCCTGGCCATTCTAACTGGAGTGAAGTGGAATCTTAGCGTTGTTTTGATTTGCATTTCTTTTATGACCAAAGATGTTGAGCATTTCTTCATGTGTCTATAGGCCATTTTTGTTTCTTCTTCAGAGAAGACTCTCTGTAAGTCTTTGGCCCATTTTTTAATGGGATGGTTGTTTCTTTGGAGATTAGTTTTGGAGTGATTTAATTTTTTGAGCTGTTGATATATTTTAGATATGAGGCCTTTCTCCGCTGTATGGTTAGTGAAGATCTTCTCCCACTCTGTAGGCTTCCTAATTAATTTACTAGCTATGTCCTTTGCCATACAAAGGCTCTGCAGTTTAATGCAATCTTTATTGGGCATCTTTTATAAAATTCTTGTTTGTTTCTTTTTTGGTTTGGTTTTAATTGAAGAATTGTTTAAGTAGTATCTCTTTTCTTCATTAACCTCTTTTGAGGCAATTTATTTTTAACTTAATAATACAATAAGAAGCTCTTACATTATATATCTCTATACAGGAAGATATCATGCCACCATGGTGTATTTGTGAGATTTTTCAAGCAACATTACCATGTGATTATCCAAATTCCATAGTACTCTAAAATGGGATTCATTATTGTTCACTGTAATTGTTTCACATTCCCAGGGCTTTGAAAAATATATAGTGACATGTATATATCACTGGAGTATCATTCAGAATACTTTCCATCCCTCACTGCCTGAAAAATAGTAGCCTTCTATTATTTCAGGATTGCCTTTTCCAAAATATCATACAATTGGAGTAAACACACCTTGCAGCCTTTTTAGACTGATATCCTAATTTGGTGATATGCAATTAGGCTCATTTCTAGGGAGATATCTCATTAGGTATTTGAATTATTTGTAAAATGGATTGTCCCTCTCTGGAGAGACTCTCCTCCTGCCCCTCCTCCTTTCCTTTCTTCTCCCTCCTCTCCATCTCCTCTTTTTTTTTAAAATTTTAATTTTACTGTCAGGGTGATTTGTAGAGAGGTTACAGTTATATTTGTAAGGTATTGAGTAAATTACTTTATGAACAATGTTACCTCTTCCCACATTTTTATCTCACTTTTCCTCCTCCGATCCCCAAGTTGTAAAGTTCATTTACAACATTGGTACACTCTTTGTCCTTTGTCTCATCATCCTGTTATTTTCCTTCCCTTCCTAATTCAAGTAAATAAATAGAAAGATAAACAATATACCAGGTACCAAAGTCCAATACAGTAACAACTAGGGGCAAAAAATAAAGAAAAAAGGAAAAACTTCACATAGTACATTAAAAATAACAACTACAAAGACAAACCTCTTGTTTCCATATTCTGGAGTTCATTTTGATTAGCATCATCCTATATGGTCATAACTATTGGGCTATTGTGATTTTCTACTAGGAAAATTCTAGACATATACTAATTATTACAAATTAGGGAAACCATGAAGCCTATATTTCTTTGGGACTGGCTTACTTAGCTTATTCCTTCCCTCTTTTGTGTTTCCTCCACGTAATTCTCCCATCTTCTTCCCTTCTTTACTCCATCCTCTTTCCTTTTCTCTTTCCTCCTTCTCCTCTCCTCTTTCCTTTCCCTCTCCCTCTCTCTCTTCATCTTTTTCTTTCCCTCTCCTTTGTCTCTCTGATCCTGAGGCAGTGTTTTGAACAAAAATTGGCTTTGAACAAACTATGTATCCCATGATAGCCTTGAACTTGCAATCCTCTTTTCTTACTGTCTCAAGTGCTGGTTTAACAGGCATATGCCACTGTTCCTGGCTTCCTTTCCTTCCTGAGGTTGTTTCCCAGTCCTGAGCCTTGAGCTCAGGGCCTAAGCACTGTCCTTGGGCTTTCTCAAGGCAAGAACTCTACCACAGCACCACTTCTGGATTTTTTTCTATGGAGCCAGGGTCTTTTGTGCATGCTGGGCAAGCACTCTACCACTAGGCCAAACTCCCGGCCCCTTACTGAGTTTTAAGAGTCATTTTAGATAACAATCTTTGTCAGACAAGTACTTTGCCAATATTTTTCTCCATCTGTTGTTTGTCTTCTCATTCTTTTGCTGCTGTCTTTCACAGAGCAAAAGATTTTTCTTTGTGTGAATATTTTAAAATCTATGTTTGGATTTTTCTTTTCTTCTTCACATATGGACATTTGATTGTCCTAGTACAACAGCCCAGAGTCCTGCCCTTCATTGTGATGGTCAGATACACACTTCCAAGCACCCTCTGAACTCTTTTGGTTATTGCCCCACTTGGCCCAGGGACAAGGAAAGAGCCTGCTCACCACCAGTTCTTCCAGTGTGGAGCTGAAATCTCTCATTGCCTGAGTGAGACAAATCTACTCAGCTATTCACTCACTCTTAGGCTCCCCACTCCTCACTTCCCAACAAAGCCCTCTTCCTTCTGCTCTCTCTCTACTTTTTGAGCCAGCCTTTTCAACTGCTTCAGCTTCCCCAGGAATGTGGCAGTAGTTTGTTCTCTACCAGTTACTTACAGTCAATACTTGGTTTCAGTCACTTAGGGGATTTCTTCTTGCTCAATTCAAATAAATTCAGTGATTTTTAGAGCATCATTATTGTCAGATGGACTATGTCTGCTGTTTATGTCCTCCAGATCTTCACTTCCTTTAGGTAGGATTACAGGATAAATGATCCATTTTTTTATTCTTTCATTAAGCTATTTTTACCCCTGTTCATCCAGTGTTAAGCCAGAAATCTGATCATCACTATACATTTTCAGCTCTAGTTGAGGCTTTATGTAACGTGTCAGTAACTCTCATGCCCTCTGAAATAATATTTCATTCCATAATAGTTCAGCTTTGACTTGTATCTTAACTATTATTGCCTCCAGCTGTACACATATATAACTGTTCTGTATGTGTAACCAAAAAGGTTCCCCTAAAATTCAAATTCCATCTTGTTAGTTTTATGCATATAGAATTAATTCAAAACTATGTGATATATGAGCTTCAATGATTATGCCTTTGCTGACTTATCATGTCTGCTTTTGCTATCTATATCTACTTCTATAAATCATAACAACCCACTGAAAATCAGCCAGACTTCCTCTACATCTCCTTACATTTGCATTTGCAAATAGTCTATATCTATGTAACCTTCAGGAATTCACATGAATGCTATCTGTCTGTAGTGCCTTTCTCCAAACAAGGCAAGCAAAGAAACCAAAAAACCCCAAATGAAATTGAACATTCCCCATTAGCCATCCTCCTGTAAACTCCACTACTACCTAATATACATCTGGGGTAATATTAGCATCTTATAGTACATTTGAAATGTCTGATGATAACTATGTTGAGAAGTAATGCATTTGCACACAGACATTCCCATTTTTTAAAATTTATTTATTTTTATTGTAATTAATAGAAGGGTTACATGACATTCACCAGATAGAAGGTGCATTACTTCACAAACATTGATACCCTTTCTCATGACATGGTCCCCATTTCCCTCCCCCTTCTTCCCGCTCTTTTTGATTCCCCCCTTCCCTATCCAATTCCAAATAACCAATTAAGCACATATAAAATATATCAGATAGCAAGGTGAAATATTGTAACAATATGATATAACCAAGGGATAGCAAAGGAGATAAGAGATAACATAGTACATTAAAGACAACAATCATTTATTATATGGCTTTTGTTTCTTTATCCTGGAAGTCCTTCCATTTAGTGTCATTCTATCTAGCCTGATGTCTCTAGATTTTGTTCTATTGTAAATCTCTGCTAGGAGATCCCAAGGTTTCTGCTGATTTTGACAAATGAGGGAGACTCTTGGGCCTATGTTCCTTTGAGTCTGGCTTACTTCACTCAATATGATTTTTTCTAAGTCTTTCCATTTCCTAACAAATGGGGCAATGTCATTCTTTCTGAGAGCAGCATAGAATTCCATTGTGTATAAATACCACATCTTCTTGATCCACTCATCAACTGAGGTTCCATATCTTTGCTATGGTAAATAGTGCTGCAGTGAACTTCGTTGTGATAGTGGATTTAGTATGTCCTTGTTTCTGGATGATTGGGTAAATGCCAAGTAGTGGAATTGCTGGAGCTCTATGTTTAGTCTTTTGAGGAACTACCATACTCCTTTCCATAGTGGTTGAACGAGTTTGCACTCGTACCAACAGCATCTGTTGTTATTAGTTTTATTGATCCTGGCCATTCTAACTGGAGTGAGGTGGAATCTTAAAATTGTTTTGATTTGCATTTCTTTTATGACCAGAGATGTCAAGCATTTCTTCATGTGTCTATAGGCCATTTTTATTTCTTCTTACATTCCCATTTTTTATTTGTCAATTGTGGGACTTGAACTCTGGGCCTGCGCTGTCCCTGGGCTCTTTGAGTGTGTGCCATGAGACTCAGTTATCAGAGACATCTCCTTATCAAATGTTCTCACCTCTTGCCTTCAGTAATACCTTACATTTATGTCTGTGATGAATTTTGAGTCTGTCTGTCTATCTATCTATCTATCTATCTATCTATCTATCTATCTATCTATCTATCTATCTATCTGGTCTATGATCTATTTTTTTCAAGTCCTGCACTTGGGCTCAGGACCTGAGCACTGTCCTTGGGCTTTCTCAAGGCTAGAGCTCTACCACCTGAGCCTCAGCACCACTTCTGGCTTTTTTCGATGTATGTGGTACTGAGGAATTGAACCCGGGTCTTGGTGCATGTTAGGCAAGCACTCTACCACTAGGCCAAACTTCAGGCCACCTATGATCTCTCTTTTTTTTTTTTTTTTTTTAACTTTTCTTTCCAGAACATAAAGGAACTCCTCTTGAGAACCAGGAATATAATATCCTTGAGTACGTAATATTCTGTCAAACTATGTTCACCAGGCATTTCTTACCCACGTTCTTTTCTTTTTTTTTTTTTAACCCATGGTATTTTCTAGTCAACTTCCATCTAGTAGTCAAAGTTCCCAAATGAAAATTGTTCCTGCCTCTTCATGGCTTCCTGGAATTCTGACCTACATCAGCAGGTTTTGGCTCTGATTTCAGATTTAGGGATAATTTTCTTTTTCCTGTGGCTTTTAACAGTTTGATGAGCCTAGAAAATGCCTTCTATTCGTGTTTTTACATGCTCACTATATCCAAACTCATCTGTTATGGAATCTGTCCACCATGTCTTCAGTGATTGTAGTATGTTAAGGCTATTTAAAAAAAAAACAAAAAAAACCCCAGCGTCAGGGCCCAGAGTTTGGCCTGGTGTGAGTGCTTGCCTAGCACGCATGAAGACCCGGGTTCCATTCTTTGGTACCACATACATAGAAAAAGCCGGAAGTGGTGCTGTGGCTCAAGTGGTAGAGCTTTAGCCTTGAGAAAGCCCAAGGACAGTGCTCAAGCCCTGATTTCAGGCCCCAGGACTGGCAAAAAATAATCAGTGTAGCATTCATTTTTGGATATGAATTATTAGTAGTTATCTACACAGAAAAGGTGTGTTGTCTTTACTACGATTCCAACTTCTATGAATGGGTTTTACCGAAGACTGAGCATGAGTAAAATAAAACTGTTGAGTGTATCCCTAGTGGACTAGCTTCCTCTATCACTAGAATCCCAATGACCATTTGACAGGTGTTGCAGCGAAGCCTCACAGTGACATTGGGACATGAATAATTACGTTTTTTGATCCAATCATCTTGAATCCATAGAACAATACTAGGCTGACTTATTAGAATATAATTTCTGACTTTAATAGGATCTGAAAAAATAATGTGTCTTTATTCATTTCAGATATGTTCTCTAATAGATTTTTTTTGTTAAATGTAATTATCATTATCCACATACAAAATACATCTTGAAGATAGAATATTTTCAAATTTAAAACTTGATTTCAGGGGCTGGGAGTTTGGCCTAGTGGTAGAGTGCTTGCCTAGCCTGCACAAAGGCCCGGATTCGATTCCTCGGTACATACAAAAAAAAAAAAAAGCCAGAATGGTGCTGAGGCTCAAGTGATAGAGCTCTAGCCTTGAGGAAGTCCAAGGACAGTGCTCAGGCCCTGAGCTCAAAAAAAAAAAAAAAAAACCAAACAACCAGCTTGATTTCATTTCTTACAATTGAACTTAAAAGGCTGTACTAAATTTACTGTGAGTTTATTAAAAAATAATATGTGCAGATAAGCACTTGAGCCCGAGAAGCCAATAATAATAACTTACTAGTATTCAGAAACTCTGGGGTAATATAGTGTCATAAATTAATCTATCTATTCTCTCTCTGTAGTCAGGATATGAGGTGATTCTAAATCTATTTAGTGATTTTAAAGGAAAGATTTATTTTATCTTTTTTGACATTGTTCTCTCCAGTGAGTTGATCGATGTTCTTTCTTTATGTGTTCCATGATCTCTTCTACAACTCCATTGTAAATACATTTTTGAATCATTAAAAATAAAGTATAAATATGATATCTATTGAGACATCTATCAATTTTATGTACGTCTGTTGACAAAAATTCCTTTTTAAAAATTGATGTTTATTCCTAGACAAATAAATATAGACAATGAAGAATTTACGGATAAAAATGCTTTATTAGTTGATGTACATTTTTGCTTATTATGGTTTCCTTTGTCATTAATATGGTAATGTTCATATTCTGACAATGCTATCAATTAGTAAAATTTAAAGAATAAGGTTATTTCCTAGAAGCTTAATGAGTCTGTTACTAGACATGAAATCAAATTAATAACACATATTAAGCTGCACTTTGCTATTTGCCATATTTGCTGGATAATAAAAAAATTAAGTTACAAAAATATTAAGCAAAGGTCATATAGCTTAGCAATAAATGGAATCTGATTTTTTTATTTTCTTATCTTAATTGTGTTGCTTTTACTCATTAAATTGTTTTTATTTCCATATAATATATCTGAAAAAACAATTCCTTTCTGTTATTCCATTATTTCACTTTAAATTTATATCTTCTTAGTGTACTGACCACAATTTATTTCCTCCTCAAGAGTCTGTGCGTTGGCTACAATTACAGTTATATAAAATTGACAGTTATACAAATTACATTCTCACCAGACTTTACACAGAATAATGATATGGAATAGTGGGCGCAAGATAATGTACACAAATGTCAGCCGAGTGTAAAGCTCACAAGATTCTTTGAAAAAAACACTGTTTTAAAACATTTTTAAAGCAACTATGACAACCATGCAATTTCCACTAAACTATAAAATAAGAGATTTTTACTGTGTAGATTGCATTCCTTCTATTTGTGTGGTAAATACATGTGAAACTGGTCATCCTTGTGAAAATCTCTTCAGTAAGGAAGCTGGGATGATCCTCATTGATCTCCTATCTCTCAGAGATCTCTGTTCTTTCTGTCCAACATTTTTTTTATAATGTCCAATGTCTTGAAAGCTATTGTTTCGTGTATTTTATTACTATTTTACTTTCAGTCTTGTTTATTTTCCCTCCTGGTTGGAAGAAGAAATTAAAGTCTTGGGAACAATATCTGAGAGTGAGTGCCCGAGAAGCTTCAGATTATACATAGCATGTTTCAGTACAAAGATTCCTTTCTTGACCAAGGGTCAATTTGTGGGTCCAGATTTCCTTGGAGGCCAGTGAGAGGCAGCCTGTAACCAGTTGTACGTTGCATCTGTCTTATGTGTTCCTCAGAGGCCCTTGCTGAATCCCCTCCTACTACCTGGTGCTCCTTGTCATTGCTTTTTTTTTCTGTCTGGTTAGTCTTCTCTCACCCTGCCATGCATGCTAAGAAGCTTGTCTCCTACTTGTCCCTGGTCACTATGTTCACTATTTATCACAGTATCATACTTCTGTCCCCATATATGTATTTATCACACCTTGCAAAAAAGACAGTGTACACAATTTAAGTGCCTACAGTCTTGTAGTTCATAATAACTCAGTGAATAAACTGAATATTTTCCAACTATTTTATTTCAAGTCATCACACATGAGTATCTTCGGCTCCTTTATTTATGAGGGATAGAATGGAAAGAAACTTCTTTTACTAAGAGTTAAGTAAGATTTTTTTTAAACTAATTTCACATTTGCTTGAAGCTGTAGCTTCAATTCTTCTTTGAATTGATTTTAGCACTTTTACATTAGGTATGCATCTGTATGCAAGAGGTGTTCAATAAATGTTCAATGACTCAAGCCTACTTGTTTTATTTTGATAATATTAAAATGAAAATTCAGCTGGGCACAGTGGCTCACGCCTGTAATCCTAGCTACTCAGGAGGCTGAGATTTGAGGATGGAGGTTCAAAGCCAGCCCGGGCACTAAAGACTGTGAGACTCTTATCTCCAATTAACCACTAGAAACCTGGAAATTGTGCTGTGGCTCAAGGGGTAGGGCTAAAGAGCTCAGGGACAATGCCCAGGCCCAGAGTTCAAGCTCCATGACCAAAATAAAATAAAATAAAATAAAAATTTAAGGAGAATATTTGGAAAAAAAGGTTAGTTTTTCACAACTACCCCAGATTTTTAAAGAAGTAACCTTTTGGTGATTACATAATGAAGCAAATATCTATTCAGGTTCATTGGAGATATTCAATGAGCTTTGTTAGTGGTATTAGTAAGTTGACAAGACTCTAGTTTGTTATGGGATAGTATCAGAGTTGTCTTCTACAATCATATGTTGTGATTGTGATAGATTATTAAGAAATCATGTTTTATTTATTATGCTCATGGCTGATTCAAATTAGGCATAAAAGCAGTGAAAGTGAAGTTATGTGCTCATGCCTTCGATAGATATAAAGGTAGGGGTTGAGACTTGAGTTCTAATGAAAGACTTAAAGCAGTATCTAGGCGAGATACAGGTTAGTGATAAAAGCACAGCTGAGAAATGACTCCCGATTCTTGGAGCCAAAAATGGATAATTTTCCTCTTGGTGACCCTGGCTTGTGTCAGTTTTCCATAAAAGTATGAGAATTTTCTTTTAGGACAGCAATATCGGATACATTTGAAAATATCTTACAGTGCTTAGTAGTTTCTATTTCTGTTCATCTCCTTTTTTGTGAAGTTTTTAAAAATTTATACTTAATCTTACCTTTGCATTGGAGAGATAGGCTAAACAAATATTGAATAAATGAAACAATAAATAACTACATCGTATTCTCCTTGATGAATGTGGAATGTCTTGTGTGCAAGAGCACAAAATCTTTTACTGCATACTAGCGGAAGGCGTGGAAGAAGAGCAGGGAGTTTCCTAGCAAGACTAATGTAATGATGAATACTCTATTATTACAGAATAATATAGTTGCTTAGTTGGACGAAACTGAAGAGAGTGTGTTTGGTTTTGATACAAATGTTTTGCCTACATGGAAAGGGGTAGGAAAATAGAAGTCCAGATTAATTAAGACGACCAAAATTAGTTTGGACTTTAAGTGGTGGGTTATTTAAGCAATATCTAGCCATGCTGATTTTAAAATCAAAAGTAGCTTTTTAAATAAAGAAAGTGATATGTTTCAGTCTGTGCAGTAGAAGACTTGCAGGCAGGAACTTATATTGCAGTGGTGCAAATCGTCGGGTATAAAGATATGCAAGATGATATACTGTAATTCTTCTTCTTCTTCTTCTTCTTCTTCTTCTTCTTCTTCTTCTTATTATTATTATTATTATTATTATTATTATTATTATTTTGCCAGTCCTGGGCTTGAGCTCAGGGCCTGAGCACTGTCCTTGGACTTTCTCAAGGCTAGAGCTCTACTACTTGAGCCTCAGCACCACTTCTGGCTTTTTTTCTATGTATGTGGTACTGAGGAATCGAACCCAGGTCTTCATGCACGCGAGCCAAGCACTCTACCACTAGGCCAAACTCCCAGCCCCACTGTAATTATTATTAAAGGCTTTTATAAATGTCAGGCTTAGGAGATGATATTGAACTGCCAGTGAATAGAGCAAGGGAGAAGAGGCATCCACATAAAGGTCAGCAAAACTGCATTTTATTTCTAGGAGTTTTTGATAATGTTTTTGACCATTTTCAGCAGATAAAGCTTTTGTTAAATTAACCATAATAAAGTAATCTCATTTGAATTACTTTGAATCCTACTCTTATCAAAAAATAAATCCAATGTATTAACAAAAGTAGTTGAAGAAGGCTACAGAAAACCAATCTTATACAAGTCATACAAGTAAGTTGTCAAAAACAATCACTATTGTCTTGTGTCTTTAAAGAAAAGAAGCTTTTAGCCATTAAAGTATAGCAAACAAAAAAACTTCCAGATTAGAATTTTTTCTTCCAAACTTCCTTTTACTGGTACACAAGACTGACAGCCTAACTATTTTAGAGTGATGATTTCTTTTGTTTGTTCAGTCAATCAGAGAGAATGAAGTTGAGCAGAAAAATGGCTGTGAAAGGGACAGATTTTGAAACCTTTAAATCTAGTTTAGCTCAAGTAGTAGTAATGCTATACCATGGGAGTTAGAATGCTGGGAAATTTGTGAGTGGTTTTCTACAAATTCTTTTAATTGTAACTTGAAAAGAAGCCCTATATTTCATATTGGTGGATGGTACAGAGTTGTGGGCATAAGACAATTTTGGAAATACATTTTGAGCAAATGATACAACATTTGACCAAAATAGGCAGAGAAGATATATCTTCCATGTAGATAGTTTTAGCTACAAAGCAGATCTCCCAGAAGGTATAGGATTGGGCAGTAATTTTGAATATTTTCTCTCAGATGATCATTGAAAACTTTGATTTAGTTGTGTTCTAATATGAAGATGGATGAGTAAGAAGGAGGAGCCTATCTTTATCTTTAGGCTGAAGCCTTGTTTAAATACTCCACAGACAAAACCAACTTGGATTAGCAGAATGATATTGTGCCTCTGCAAAGCTTTCCACTAGTGTTTGCTCTTGGGTTGCTCACTGATGATCATAGAATTTTTCCAGAGGTGATGAAGCAGAAAAAAGAAGTAAAGGATTACAAAACCTTTTTTTCTGTCATATTCATGATTACAATTCCATTCCTGTAGAATCTACACTAGATGGCTTTCTAGAGTCTCATGAACTTCTCTGCCAGGATTGGCTTCAAACTGTGATCTCCAAATTTCATTTTCATGAGTAATTAGGATTTTAGGCATCAGTCAGTAGCATCTGGCTTCATGGGGGATATTTTATATTTTATAGAATTGTTTCCTGTTATTTTACTTAAGAGTTTTACACCTCTATCTAGTTTTGTATAATGCTTTTGTGTCTGTTATTGTGTTTGTTTTTGAGGTTTTGAGGTTGAACTCGGAACCTCACACTTAATAGGAAGGAAGATATTGGGCCATTTCAGCCATATCTCTGGTCCCTTTCTGCATTAGTTATTATCCAGGTAGACTCTCCCCTTATATAACCAATCCAGCTTGGGTTTTGATTGTCTAATTCATGATGGGTATTAATGATTCTAGAAGGGTATTGTTTGAGATGAAGTATCATAAATGCTCACAATCACTTTGGCATCCAATTACAAACCCTACTGTCTCTGTTGTTCAAGTTTTTAGAGTTACAGGCTTGATTGCTGTGTTTGGCTTCTGTCAAAATTTTATATGAGGCATGGTTTCATACAATGATTTGCCTTTCTTTTCCCTCAGATAGTTGGGCCTTTTCATGTGCTTTGAATTACACGGCAAGGAAATGATCCATTCTTGATTATTTGGTAATTATTCCATGGAAGAAAACTGTTATTTGGGAGAGAGATATCCGTTCAATTTTTAACTCTCTCTCTCTCTATATATATACACATACATATATAATATTTTTATTTTTATTTTTGCGGGTTGTGGGGCTTGAACTCGGCTTGTGCGCTGTCATTAAGATCTTCAGCTCAAGGCCCTACCCTTTAGCCAAGTTCCACTTCCCATTTTCTAAAGGTTAATTGAAGGTAAGAGTCTTAGGTCCTTTTGTGCTTGTATTGGATTTGAACCTTGATCCTCAGATCTCAGCCTCCTGAGTAGCTAGGATTACAGGCATGAGCCATCATGCCCAGCTTATATACATATATTTTTAGCACAATAGATATTTTGCCAATTTAATACTGGTTGATTGTTTTAGACTCTAAACAGAATGACTTGCTAATTTTCATTTGAAATGCCAAATGGCATTTTCTCATATCTGCATTGAAATATTTACAAACTACATTGCTTCACATCCAATTTCTTCCCTTTCTTTCTTTTTTTTTTTTTTTTGCCAGTCCTGGGCTTTAACTCAGGGCCTGAGCCCTGTCCTTGGACTTTCTCAAGGCCAGAGCTCTACCACTTGAGCCTCAGCACCACTTCTAGCTTTTTTCTATGCATGTGGTAGCAAGGAATCAAACCCGGGTCTTCGTGCATGCTAGGCAAGCACTCTATCACTAGGCCAAACTCCCGGCCCCATTTTTTTTTCCTTTCTTTTTTTGAAGAACAGATAATGTCTTGCTTTATTTGATCATCTTTGAATATGTGTAAGTAAATTCTGTTTCAATTTTATTGGTGATTACTGATAATAAGTGATAGATGATAGTTGATTATTGAATTTTCAGTAATTAGCTTTTCAATAATTGTGCATTGAAAATCCATTGTTTACAGAATGACTTTTATATTTTGAAATCATGTTTTGAGCTCTGAGTAATTGTTCCGGTGTATTTTCGGGAATTAACGCCAATAGTTTTTGGTTCATAAATACTCAAGACATTTTCCTTGGTGCCCTCCCATATTAATGGCAGTTTGTTGGGTATAGCTCTTCTGAGTCCACAATATTATCAGGAAGAACATCTTCCTTATTTGAAATTTCCTGGCCTAAGTTACTTGTTCATTTTGGCAGAATGGGAATTTGAACTCAGGGCCTCTAGATTTTATTATATTTTACTTCCCTTGTTTTCTATAAGCAAAGCATAACTTTATTTTATTTTTTTTAGTTTACTTCTGTTTTTTAAAGAATTTATTAATGTTGATTTTTACATCATATTTTAAATGACAAGTTTAACAAACCAGTGTTCTAGGAGGGAATCTCTATTTACAATCACTTAGTATTTAGAACTTAATCAAAATTAGGCTAAGGTTTTGTATGTCATAGAAACGTATTAATTTAAGAAATAAAACATTATGTCTATAGAGTAATAGGTTTTTATGTCTATATAGTAATGTTTATATTTCCATTACCATGTCTATAGCTTTGGGTATGCAGTTATTGAGTTCTTGCTCTTGTACTCTTTGGATTTAATAGCCACATATTAAGGATACATAACTTAATTTTTAAACTTATTTTTTCCCTAGAATATGTGATTTTTCTAAAAAAGAAAATCTAGGGATAAAACCCTTTTTGCTTCTGTGGAAATTTTTCATCAATTATGTCCTTGATTTCTACTTTTCTCCTTGTCTACTTCTGAATATTATTATTCAGAATATTACTATAATTTTTCTCTAACTTGAGTTTGAAGCCTACCTATCAAGAGTGATTGTCAGCTAAAACTGTCAAAATAGTCACAGGATTAGGAGATCAACCCTGATTGGGGAATAGTTGATTTAGGTATGTCAGGAGATGGATTTGTGAATGTGTTATGATTAAGACCAGTCTGGTCAAAAGATATGCTTATGTCATGATTTCCCCAAGACTTTCTACTTCTAAAATGCAGTTTAAGATTTATTGTGTTGGTTATTTCTTTGATTGTATAATTATCTGTGTGAAAATAATGTTTTCTATTGCAAATAGTATGGCAGATAGAATTTCATGATTGGCTTTCATTGCATGAGTTCTGATTGAATCAGCCTGGTATGATTTTTGCCTTAATGCCAGGCTCATTTGCCATAACTATTGTAGAATTTGTCATACATGGAAAAAATGTAGTTTTTCTGGAATTAACTGAGGTATTTCTTTTGCTTTTCTTCCCAGGATATTGTGTCTAAAAAGGTGTCTGCATCTTTTTATTAGGACATAATAACTAAAAAACCCAAAGATAAATCTACTCCCTAGCATGCAATAAATCCAATTAATTGACATTTTATTCATGTAACTGCAAGTGTTTTTTTCAGGTATACTTAAATACCACTCAATGCAAAGTTCGTTGAACTGTAGCATATTTATTATCTCATATATTAAGAAGGCTCCAAGGCTAATTCTTTCAGTGGATAGAAGACATTACAAAAACCAAGGTGTCTTCCCTCTTTTACCTCTACCAACTCTGTATGCTGGCTTCTCTTCTCCTCATTAGAAGATGGCTGTAGGGGCTCCAGACTTCACATCCTCATTCAGCTTCACCTGTAGGAAAAAAAGAACCTAATGCTCAACTGTGTCTGACATTGAGCATTATCACATTGTCTAGAAGAAGAACTTCCAGTAGATGTGCCTTCCTATCTTGTTAGGATAATAAAAGACTTTACATACTCATTATAAAGACAGCAATTTCTTCACAGCACAAATTCCTTTGTACAAAGAAAGAATTCTCACAACTGGAAACTTGAAATGCTCTTGACCCTATATGCACATAAATCATCCAAGCAACTTAAAATAACAAACAAAACAAAAAACTCTACATCAGAAAGAAATGTATGTTTATCTGTGTTTGAAAAGTTCTCTGTTACTGAACAGAGATATAGGAATATTCATTGAATTAAATTTATTTAAGTTTCTAATGCCAGCTCTTAGGTAAAGGAGAAATCCACAGTTCTTTGGAGTCTGGGCTCTCGAGACCTGAACAAAAAGCAGGATCTCAGGGGAAGGACTAGATGAAGGGAAATCATTTTTATTTTGTTGTGTACTGAGAATTGAAACGTCTTCAGAAAGAAAGATGTTGGTGGGTAATAGAAATGTGCATCACCACTGTGGTTTCTTTGCTCTTTCACCTTAGACCACCTGTGTTGCTCTGTTTCAGGTGGATTGAACCATATAATTAAAAATAAGCTGCTATACCTGTAAGGAGCAGGATTTGGGGTGAACTTTTCTTTTAAATCTGCAATGCCATTTCAGACATTTTAGTTTGTCTCTATCTTTGTTCAGCAATTTCTCTATATTGTTTACTATACTAGATGCCTTGAGACAGACAGTACATTGGACAACATCATGGCCAGCCCATTGTTAATATGTCCAAGAGAGAGAGTAGGATCTGAACAAATGTTTGATGAATATGTGAATCTATTATGATTAAGACCAGTCTAAAGACATCCTTATGTCATGATTTCTCTAAGTAGAATCAGGGATTTCTGGACTTATTTCATTACTGTTGTCTATTCTTGATTTAGCAGCCAAGAAAATTCTTGTAACACTTTTTAAAAATGAAATCATGGTATACCTCTTCTCACAAGCCTGCATTATATTCCTAATCAGTGTAAAACAAAAGCCAATGAACCCTAGAATCACCTTTAAGGCTTTGTCCTCTGGAATCTTGGCTTTTCTTTATCTTCATCTCTTGTTTTGTTTGCTCTCATTTATTACAATCAAAATCCACTGTTTTTCTTGCTGTCTTTGAACACACCAACTGTATTTATGCTCCTGAGTATTTACTATTCTTTCCTCTTGGCATAGGCTA
This sequence comes from Megascapheus bottae, assembly GCF_031878675.1. NCBI lineage: Eukaryota > Metazoa > Chordata > Mammalia > Rodentia > Geomyidae > Megascapheus > Megascapheus bottae. The sequence continues at coordinate 29,764,979 of NC_143517.1, read as the reverse complement.
GTTTCTCCTTAAAGTAGCCACATATCTCCCCACCTTCTCACACTTTTCACCTTAGCCCAAACATGACCATAACAAGTTCTTGACAACCCTACTAAAACACACATACTAAATCTCTTACAGTCTTTCTTTCTCCCTACCTCGGTTTTTTTCCTTTGTGTTTAATATCATTATTACGTTCAATACTTGGTATTTCCAGGTTTTCATTCCAGCTAGATGTAGTCCCTCACACGAGCAAAAGGTTCTCAGAGTAAGAATTTCTTCTTGTTTGTTTTTAAAATTTATCTTAAAAGGGTTGCACAGAGGAGTTTTGATGCAACATGTCAATATGTGTGTACAATGTATTTTGATTAGTGTCACCCACAGGGTAGGGATTGCATACTTCATAGTTTATATCTTTTTGTAATGGAATGTGCTTGGCACAAGAGTTGATACTCAATAAAATCTGATGAATCAACAGAGATCTTTGCTTTTAACCTGTAAACAGTGTGAAGAATGCCAATAACTATTGTACATTTCCCCCTGTATGTTTTAGTGATAATGAAGAACATAAAATGAAATAATTGGCATAGTGATAAGCCATGGCAGCTGCTCCATAAATTATGGCCTTTGTTAGTTTTCATAAGGTAAAATCTCCAAACAGCCCCTGTTTCATATAATTACCTGAATATCTGTGGAGTATCTGCTATGGACAAGACATGATTTTTAAAATAAAATTTAAGGACAGAGAAACATAACTTCTTTATTCTTATGGAGGTAGCATCAAAATTTCGGGATTATTTTTCAATTCAGAAACCTCAAGTTCCTGCATTAACCAATTCCCATTGAATTTACAAATAGTTCAAGTGCTAATCAGAAGTCTTTCACTAATATATTAATTCACTGGCTTTCTCTTAATGAAGACTGTGGGCATACACAATTGATAATACAACTTTCTACTAAGTTATGCTACTTTGGTTATGGTGCTATTGTTGTATTATGACAATGACTGAAAAAATTCATAGCAAATATGAAACCTAAGAGCATTTCAAAGGAAGGAAAGACATACAACAACTTTGTTTTAAGAGAAACAGTATTTATTAAGAAATTATATGGTGAATTTTCCTACAGTCTGCAAAGATGGTGTGTTCCATTCACAGCACATGACAATAGCTAAGAGTATTGGGAAAACACTTGCAATGCTTGGGAATGGAGAATCCCTAGGAACAGGAGGTGGAATGTAGTGTTCTATGCACTGATTGGAATATTGGGATCCACAGAAAGGAATACGATCCTCATCAATCTACTCCGCATTTGTTTGGCCCTAAACCCTGTCCATTGCATCTCATAGTCAAACTGTACTAGATAATAATTGGATCAGTTCAGTTCCACAAAGCAGTGCATGCTAAAATTAATCACTGCTCAAACTAACTATCCTTGCACTGTTGTATCATATCAGGAATAATGGCAATCTTTATTAATAGAATGGTGCTTATAGAGTTCAGAAATATGACTTTCCTATATACTTTATCCTAATGATCCAAAATACTTCAAAGTTTAAATTAAAAATAAATTATAAAAATTAGCATATGATGTATCTTTTCTTGCATGACATTCTGGAAATTAGCTTTAAACATGGGATTGTAACATAATTTGAGTTTACATATGATCAACAATGAAATATGCTAACCATAAAAATAGCTTTTACAAATATACATTTGTATACAGTGTCTCTCTCACCATTCTTAAATGTCCTAAATATCCTTCATAGCTTAAGACTAAAATCCCTCTCATAATTAGCAATAGTGGAAAACACATTTACAATTTAAACCATAAAAACTTGACAATTGTACAACTCAGAACAAGGGAGAAATGGAACTTCTAAAATCAAACAATACTGTCCATTTTATTTATTTGGGTTTACAAATTGAACCAAAGATGCTGCTATTGAGTAAGAAACCTCCTTTCACATTTCTGGGGGTTGTCACAGTTTCTCTTTTCTGACTTTGCGGCATCATACATTACTTCAGATCACTTTATCTGTAGAAACTGAGAAAAGAAAAACTATTTTAAAATATAGAGATTTGTGCTTCACTGTTATTAGCATGCAAAGATGCAAAGTAGATGTTAAGGCTAAATCAAGAGAAAGATAAAGGAATAATAAGACCTTTAGGATATTTTTGGTTATGGATTTTTGGATGAATCATCCTATGCAATCCCCAAATTTACTTTTATAGCAGCCTATTTTTAATTAAAAATCTAAGTATTTAGTTGCCTGAGATTACAAATGACTTTTCAACCAGATCTCTTGTCCATGTCAGAGGCTAACCTCTTGAAATTCTAGGCTGGGTTAACAATTCATTTGCTCCTGAATATTTGTTGGCTCTATCAAGAGTGATTATAGAATATTTCTCTCTTTCAAGAGGCTATGAACTTTATGTTTCTAAGCCTTTATATCTGGGATAAGAATTTGGTATAGATCTCTGATCAGTTGTGCAATCTGGGTTACAAAGCAAGAAGGCCAGTAGCAGGAAAGGCAAGGAAGGCATTCATTGTGCCATCAACAGACAGAACCCTTACATCAGGCCTGAAGTCCTACTGGTTAAAGGACTGAATGAAGAACTTGACTATGACTATGAATATGAATATGAAATAGTACCAAATTTCACTAGTGGATAATCATGAAAATGTTATTAAGATTTATTATATTAGCATCCTATTAAAGTCTAGGTTTCTACATTTGCATAGAAATCATAGTTATACCAATTGAATTCAGATGAAAGTAATAAAGATGTCTTAACAGTTAAAGCTACACAAATCAAGGTGTGAGTTTAAATGGACATTCTAGATCTTCTACCAAATTTAAATGGTCAGTAGTTTTAGAAGTCCATGATAGAGTATGGAGAAGAGTGAGTGTAGCATTTAAATGGTAAGTGTTACTCTGGTTGGCTGTAGTTCCAAGTCTCATGATTAAGCAACTTTATAGGATGAAAGAAATTCAGTTACATTGGTGGTAATTTCTCTTTATCACACCACTCAATTATTCATCTAAATACTTCCAGCTACCTGGGATGCTGTCCTCCTTAGTGATTCCCTGATTTCCCATTCTCAAAGATTCCAATTTAAGTATATAATGTTTGTGAGAACAGAAGTCATTGTACTAAGAATCTTTGTGTTAAGAAAGAGTATCTACCAACAGTTCATCTTAATTATTCTTTTGTTCCTTCAGTATAAATGATTATATAAAAATTATTACTGTGTGAAGAATAAAGAGAGGTTTGAAAAAAATTCATGGACTCTCACTTGCTTTAACATTGTCAAGCTTTGGCTTGTCCTTGGTATAAAACATGAGCTTCATTAACTTTGCCTTGGGAAGTGAGTGTTGTTAACCATATTGTCACATGAATAAAATTTCATAATTTTCCAAATCTTAAACAATAAAATAGGTGAATAAAGTATTTATAGAACTTCCAACTTGAGAAAAGTCTTGGCTTCTTAGAGCCTGGGAGAATTAGGGCACACTATGACATGCTCGGTGTGGTTTCATCATGAACGATAGCCACTTAAAGAGCTGACTTGTTTAGTGTAATGAAAAACTAATTATGCTCTTGAAGAGTGAATAATTTATCTTTAGTCTGTATGGGAGCTTCAATGCTTTTAAAACAAATTCTCCTGATGATGAATGCTTTTTCCACTCCCAATCTCCCTCACTTATGAAAAACAAAAAGAGAGTCTCTCAGATGGGAATGAATTCAGTTGAATCAAGCAATTTACTTCTATTTGACAAAGATAGAAAAGAGAGTATTAATCTACAGGACAAGCACAATTACTTTTAAACTTTATGCATTAATACATTTGAAATGAAACAAAGCAGTATCTACAGTAAGTATAGCTTATTTACAGCTGTGCTGAAAATTTACATCTTTAAGGAAGTCTTTTGGCTGGCTCAATATCAGAAAATTGAGATTCAAAATTAATAAGAAAAAAGATAAAATCTCAATATTCTATATTTTTAGTTTCACTTCTTTAAAAGTAAAGTAGTGAAAATGTGGAAAACATACGTTACATAGAAAGCAAAGTCTTGTGACAGGAACTAACTCTATTATCACTGCTGTTCACATTTCTTGAGTAATTGCTTATCCACCAACTATTATTGAGTAATGTGAATATATTTGGCTTTAGCAAATTCCTTATCTCAAATGAGACACATTTTGATTCTAAATAACACAGATTCTCAGCATTCACTTTTCATTGCAAGTAAATTAAAATGTCTGTTAATAAATTCTTGGGGGCAAAATCCCATACTTTTTGGCCAGAAGAATCCCATTGCAAGAACGGTCATGAAATGAAAATGATGACCAACAACAAATGGTTGGAATGGCTGCATGAAGGCGACTTCTCCATATGAAGTTGATATAACTGTAGTTTAATAACAGTAAAGATGAGTTACTCTGGCTCATAATTCCAGAGGTTCAATCTATGACTGGCTGGCTTCATTGCTTTTATGTCTGTGACAAGGAAAGACATCATGGTGGAAGGACATGGTAGAGGAGAGATGCTTATACAGTGGAAGTGGGAAAGAGAAGGACCAGGTAACACCCATATCCTATGGGTAGAATAGGTCACTTGGCATGCAAGTAATAACTGACTTCCTTTAACTAGGCCCCACTTCTTAAAGCCCATTCACCCATGAAATAATCAATAAAAGAATCCATTAGTGAACTTAGTGCTCTTATGAAACAATCGTTTCTCACTAGCATCCCCAGCTGAGAACCAAGTCTTCAACATATGAGCCTTCTGAGGAACAGTTCATATCCAAACGAAACTCATCTGATTTTAGACTGGCTACTTGGTAATAGCCTGAGATACTGATAGGCAAGTTCTGTGAATCTGTAAGGCCACCCTTCAACTCTAGATTGTGCAAGTGTAAGACCAGAGAGACCTGGCTGCTTGCTAGCTGATTTCTCCTGGCTTTACCAATATTTGGAATATACATTTCAACGTATTTCATTTCTTATGGGGGGGGGGTCAGTGAATGAATGACCTGAGCACGGTCTTGAGCTCTTTTGCTCTATCATTTTGAGCCATAGCACCACTCCTAGTTTTCTAGTGGTTAATTAGATAAAAGTCTCATGGATTTCCTTGCCTGCGCTGTTTTTGAACCATGATCCTCAGATCTTAGCCCCCTGAGTAGCTAAGATTACGGGTGTAAGTCACTGGTGGTGCCTGGCTTCAAAGTCTTTATAAAGTTTCGTGTCAAAGCACAGAACATTTTACTGTATTTGTGTCAAACCAATCAGAAATTAAGTTTTTCCTCTCCTGTTGTAGGAAGAGATAGTAGAGAGGACACTGGGAAGTTGGTTGAAGTTGTGAATAGACCCAGATTCTTGATTGTGAAATGACCCTACCATTACGCTCTTAGTCGCCACACTTCAGAACAGTATTACAAAGTGGGCTGTTAGACATACATTGGTAAATTTCTGCCTAACTAGGTGTAGAGTAAGGCCTAAGACTGCATTTGGGCTAAGTTCCTTGATCATGCTGACCTAAGCATCTGACTTTTGAGAATCACTTTTAATTACTGATAGACAGTACATGAGAATCCTCCATTGGACGAACCACTCCTAGACTTCTGTTAAGTGTGCAAAGTCCTGATTGTGAACCTAGAAATTCTAATAAATAAGGTAGCTCACCTAGCTCATCTAGATCTGAAACATTCCTTGTTGTCTCAGGACAAAGAACAAATTAATTACTGTCTGCTGAAAGGTCAGCTTCACTAAACTCATTTCTCTATCTTGTAATGCTCACATGGTGTCTGTCAGCTTTTGCCTTTCCTTCTTGGATAGGAGTCTTGCCTAGGGATTTAAGGACTAGTTTCAACAATTCCAATACTCGTACGTCTTCTGCCATAGGTAGCTAAGTCTTTAGTCTGAAGCGTCTCCTGTTTCAGGCATCTTCTCTCAGCACCCTAAAATTATAGATGGTTAATGAATTGACATTCAGAGCTATTTTAGGGGTTCTTGTCTTCTTGTGGATAATAGTTGTAACTATTATCAAGTTTATTTTAGTTAATGCTTCACATAAGCGACAGTGATTACTGGAAATTCACTACTCTTATCAGGCAAACTATCTTGTGGAAAGCTATTTGGCCATCTTTGTAGCCTTTTAAAAATGCATCTTCAAGCAGTTGTATAAAGGAGTTGCCATTTACCCGAGCAGCTTATGAATACAATGTGTCTTGATCAATGTCACCACTTTCAATCTATTCACCTGTTCCTTCCTACCCACTTTGTCCTTTACTCTTCTTAGTTTTGTTGGATATAATTTGGATTATTGACTGCATTTCCCCCCTCTTCTCCATTCATCTACTCCTTTCCTCTCAGCTCCCTCTTGATCTCACTTTTTTTGAGTAACTCAGTTCTTGGTGTTTTATTTGTTGTACTTTGATTTTTGCCTGTCTGTGGGCTTACACTACTTGAGTTCTCCATTGAATCTACCATATTTCAGTTAATACATTTGTATATACTTGTATTACCACCCAATGTATTTACTTATACGTTTATAGGATAAATCTACATTTCACATATAAGGAAAACATGTATTCTTTGTCTCTTGGGGCCAGATTTACTTCATTTAATGTAATTTTTCCAAGTGTTTCCATTTCTTTACAAAAGGTACAATATCATTATTTCTAATGGGTGAGTAAAATTCAATTGTCTATACCTGTATCTATTTTACTTTTTATTTCCTTATTTACATTTTCTTCCTTTTATTTCTAACACTCCAGTTTTATAATGCAAGTTCATTGTTATGCCCAGTAACTCCCATATCATTATCTATTTCCCATCTTTATCCACCCTTTAACTCAACAAGTAAAACTAAGGGACATTGGGGATTTATGCTCTGGTGGAACACAGATATCCAAATTAGTCAGCCTTGTTATTCCATGAAAGTCTATGAAAATCAGTCACAGAATTTAAGTTTCCTAAAACAGAAAGAAAATCTAAAGCAGTAGTATAGAATGACAATAATAATTAAGGAAAGAAAATAAGGTTAAAATAAATTAGCCTCATTTAATAAAAATAAATAAATTAAATTTGATAAAAATGAAGTTAAAATAAATTATCCTTACTAAATCCTAAATTATTATAATGTAGCTGCCAAACTTTTGCAACATGCTATTTTATTTTAATTTATGATTTATACTATAATGAAGGAGTTTTTGATACTGATTTGAAAGGAATATAGTAGCTAAAATAAAATTGCACGCAGATAGATCATATCCTTTATGATTATTTAGTTCAGGATATGACACATATATGATTAAAAAAATTTCCTTTTCAGAGTTAATGATATCTATTTTGATTGCTAATGAAGACATTAGGTGGTAGTGATTTTTGCATATACACATAAGGATCATTTGTGCTTCTAGAGACTATTTCAAGTCATTAAAATCACAAAGTTTTCAAACAAGAGACAAAGTGTCTTTTCTTGGACTTATTACAGTGATAAATTTTAGTTTGCTAAGACACAATGGTCTCCTCTCCATTTTAATTTCAGATCATCAGAGAACTAGAGTGGCAGAGTGGTAAAATCAGTGAAATAAGATTATAGAGGGGTATTGTTTAACATTTCCAGAGCAGTATTTGGAGTTGGGCTGCGAATTTGACCTAGTGGTAGAGTGCTTGCCTAGCATGCACGAAGATTCAAGTTTGATTTTTCGGCACCACATACAGAGAAAAAGCTGAAAGTGGTGCTATGGCTCAAGTGGTAGGGCCCTAGCCTTGAGAAAACCCAAGGATAGTGCCAGAGGTGTCTGAAATACATAGATAAAACTCTCTTTATTTGTGCCTAATCCATATGGAGTTACAGTCATTAGAACCTGGATTGTTGGGCACAGTGTATGAACTCGGGTCACAATCACTATAATCACTTTTATTTGCCCATTGTATGGAAGTTTGAAAAACACTAATGTGAACAGGCACTGGTGGCTCATACTTGTGAGGAGTGAGATCTGAGGACAGAGGTTCAAACCGACCGAGGCAGGAAAGTCTGTGAGAGTAAGGCTCTTAGTTCCAATAGCCAGAAATGGAACTGTGACTCAAATGCTATGGTGCTATCCTTGAGGAAAAAAAGAAAAGTTCAGTGACAGCACGTAGGCCCCTGAGTTTAAACCTCAACACACACTCACACACACACACACACACACACAGCACACACACACACAAGCACACACGCTCACTCATGCACAACCCTCCCCCAATAATGCTAGGGTTTGTGTGTGATTTGGGTGTAGCCTGGTATCCCTGAAGGGCTCATGCATTAGGAGCTTGGCATTTACTGTGGTGCTATGCTGAAGTGGTCCACCTTCTATGGTTTTAACCTGAAGAGGAGGCACCTTGCACTGGACTGGCTTTCTTGTATTACAGGTGGTTGCAACACAGAATGTTGGCATCTGAAGTGAAGACTGTCTGGGTGGACTAAGACCACAAATTGGGGGGGGGGTTGATATCATGTGGATGGCACAAAGTGAATTAAATTAAATTATAAAATACCAGTTGGTTGTGGCCCTCCCACACACCTCATTGGAGAAGTGTTCTGTGAAAGGAGAGTGGTATGTGTTTTCATAGCCTGTTTGAGAGCCCTATTAATGTCTTCTTAGCTACAAAATAATACTAACCAATGATCACTGAATATTTTAGTATAATTGTCTTATTCAGGAGCTTATTTTATCCTTTCATGGGTAAATATCATTAGATTTGAAATTATTTAGGTTCATACTTATGCTTTATATGGTGAAGGTAACATAGTTTTTATAAACAGATAATATTAAATGTAAGGATGTTTTATAAGACCAAGAATTGGAACTCCTTGGTACACAGATACATTTCAGAGCAACAAAGTACAAAGAACTGAAGAAGCTGTGGATGTGATTTAGGAAAGAAATACTTTGATAAGTCATTCATTTTGTGTAGAGTTGCTAATGATTTCTCATAGTATTCTTACTTCATAACCTTTTCAAACCCTTAGCATTTCAAATAACAGATGGTAACTGATTTTGTTTTCTCTTGCATCTATCATTGTAAGTACATAATGTGACTGTGTTTTAGGTAGTTCTATTAATACTATGTCATTTTAATTAAGCCATTAATTTCTTATAGGTCAATTTTTCCACCATCACCAACAAATGATAGGAGTATATCTTTCTCTGACAGCCATGCTTTTTCTTTCTTTTTAGCTTCTACTTAATAGCACAATCCCTATTTTTTTAAATTTTTTTATTGTCAGCATAATATAGAGAGGGGTTACAGTTACATTTGTACTACTTTAATCCCTAATTTTGACTGTTGCAGTATAAATAAATTTGTACCATGCTCAGAATTTAAAAAAAATGTATCTTCATATATCATCCTGATTCACTGTTAATTGAAATTCCAAGTCCAACTCCCAAGATTTTCTGATAGGAAGCATAATGTTATCATTGTAACGGGTATCTTATAATTTATGTGGTTTGTACTCATCTATCTTAACCAGAGCTCTTCCATATGTTCTTTCCTGTACTTTGAATCATTATTAAACTTTAGCTAGCTATTGTCTGAAAATGAGTTCTTAGCATCTGAATCTCTTGGTAAAGACAGATTAGTATCTATTAGCTAATTACCAAAGAGTACCAAACTAAAATGTTCTCCTTATTACACCTGAATTTTTTAAAAATATTTTTATTGTGATTAATAGAAGGGTTACATTATACTCACCAGATAGAAGGTGCATAACTTCACAAAGATTGATACCCTTCCTCATGACATGGTCCCCATTTCCCTCCCACCCTCCCCCTGCTTATCGTGATTTTCCTCCTTCCCTATCCAATTTCAAATAACCAATTAAGCACATATAAAATATATCAGATAACGAGGTGAAATATTGTGACAATATGAGATAACCAAGGGATGGCAAAAGAGATGGGAGATAACATAGTACATTAAGGACAACAATCACTCATTATATGGCTTTTGTTTCCTTATCCTGGAGGTCCTTACATTTAGTGTCATACTATTTGGCCTTATGTCTCTAGATTTTGTTCTATTGTAAATCTCTGCTAGGAGAACCCAAGGATTCTACTGATTATGACCAATGAGGGAGACTATTGGGCTATATTCCTTTGAGTCTGGCTTACTTCACTTAATATAATTTTTTCTAAGTCTTTCCATTTCTTTACAAATGGGGCGATGTCATTCTTTCTGACAGCAGCATAGAATTCCATTGTGTATAAATACCAGATCTTGTTGATCCACTCATCAACTGAGGGACATCTGGGTTGGTTCCATATCTTTGCTATGGTAAATAGTCCTGCAATGAACATCACTGTACTAGTTACACCTGAATTTTTTTTTTTGCCAGTCCTGGGCTTGAGCTCAGGGCCTGACCACTGTCCTTGGACTTTCTCAAGGCTAGAGCTCTACCACTTGAGCCTCAGCACCACTTCCAGCTTTTTTTCTATGTATGTGGTACCGAGGAATCGAACCTGGGTCTTCATGCATACTAGGCAAGCACTTTCACCATTAGGCTAAACTCCCGGCCCCTACACCTGAATTTTTAAATTAGTTTTCTCACAGGCTTTTTTCCAACAAACTTAAATTTTACTAATTTGCATAAAACTGACATGTTATGAGAGTTTTCTTTATGCTGAGTACCCTGAAAAGAACTTGTTTATTTTCCTTGGGTATAGGGATTAAACTCAGGGCCTTGCACTTGCTAGACAAATGCTCTACTCAATGAACCATATCTCCAGTTCTTTTGTAGGTTTTTCTTGTTGTTATTGTTTTGGTTTGACTTGTTTTTCAGAGAAATAGTGTCTCCCTTTTGCCTGCACCACTCTCAGACTTTACTCCTATTTCTTGCTTCCAAGTAACTGGGAACACAGGTGAAGATCACCATCTATTCAAAATTTGTTTTTGAGACAATCTCTCTAACCTTTTCCCTGTTATGGATTTGAACTATTCTCCTCCTAGCTTTTGAATAGCTGGGCATATGCCACTAGGCTCAGCCCCCTTTACGTACTTTAATTTTTTTTTTTTTGTGGCTCATGGGGCTTGAACTCGGCCTGGGCACTGTTCCTGAGCTCTTCAGCTCAAGGCTATGTCCCTTCCCTTGAGCCAAGCCTCACTTTCCGTTTTCTAGAGGTTAATTGGAGATAAGAGTCTCAGGTCCTTTTGTGACCAGGCTGGATTTGAACCTTGATCCTCAGATCTCTCAGCCTCCTAAGTAGCAAGATTACAGGCTTGAGCCACTGCACCCGGCCTAAATGTTGTCTTTTATTTAATATTAACACCTACACAGTGAGGAAAGTGCAGTTGTGACTCGTCATTTTTATGGATAAGAAAAACTGAGACCTAAAAATCGAATCACTCCAAAACTAATCTCCAAAGAAACAACCATCCCATTAAAAGATAAGCCAAAGACTTAAAGAGAGTCGTCTCTGAAAAAGAAATAAGAATGGCCTATAGACACATGAAGAAATGCTCGACATCTCTGACCATAAAGGAAACGCAAATCAAAACAACTCTAAGATTCCACTTCACTCCAGTTAGAATGGCCAGGATCAAAAAACTAATAACAACAGATGCTGGAGGGGATGTGGCCAGGAGGGATCACTACTACACTGTTGGTGGGAGTGCAAACTCGTTCAACCGCTATGGAAAGCAATATGGCAGTGCCTCAAAAGACTAAACATAGAGCTCCCCTATGACCCAGCAGTTCCACTACTTGGCATTTACCCAATCATTCAGAAACAAGGACATACTAAATCCACTAGCACAATGATGTTCATTGCAGCACTATTTACCATAGCAAAGATATGGAACCAACCCAGATGTTCCTCAGTTGATGATGTCGCATTTATACACAATGAAATTCTATGCTGCTGTCAGAAAGAACAACATTGCCCCATTTGTAAGGAAATGGAAAGACTTAGGAAAAAAATCATATTAAGTGAAGTAAGCCAGACTCCAAGGAACATAGGCTCAATGGTTTCCCTTATTTGTCATAATCAATGAAACCTTGGGCTCTCCTAGCAGAGATTTACAATAGAACAAAACCTAGATACATAAGGCCATGACACTAAATGAAACGACCGCCAGGATATAGAAACAAAAGCCATATAATGAGTGATTGTTGTCCTAAATGTACTATGTTGTCTCATCTCTTTTGCTCTTCCTAAGTTATATCATATTACAGTATTTCACCTTGTTACCTGATATACTGTATATATGCATATTTGGTTTTTTGAAATCGGATAGGGAAGGGGGAAAACAAGATGAGAAGTGGGGATGTGGGGAGGGAAATGGGGTCCAAGACATGGAAAGGGTATCAGTGTATGTGATGTAATGCACCTTCTATCTGGTGAATATAATGTAACCCTTCTATTAATTACAATAAAAAATATATGGAAAGAAAAGTAAAACTGAGGCCTTCAAGTCTTCCTAAATGGCTAATGTGATAACCATGCCTTTTCCATACATCTTATATCAATTAACACTGTGCAACATACACTTTATTCCTATCTTTTTCAAAGTAATGTACATCGTGCCTAAGTTCTCAACATCAATTTTTGTCTCAATAGTAATTCTATTATATAGATGGCTTATGTTCAATTAATTCTGTGCTATTCCAAAAAAGATGTACAGGATAAATCTTATATCTTTCAATATTCAGAGAGTAATTTTTCTCTGACTTCCTTTGGATGTGGTTTCAATTAAAAATGTTGGGATCTTGCTGGGCCTGGTAGCTCATGCCTGTAATCCAAGCTACTCAGAAAAGTGAGATCTGAGGGTCAAGATTCAAAGCCAGCCCGGGTACTAAAGACTGTGAGACTCTTATCTTCCATTAATCAGTAGAAAACCGGAAGTGGTGCTGTGGCTCAAGGGGTAGGGAAGTAGCCTTTGAGCTGAAGAGCTCAGGGACAGCGCCCAGGTCCAGAGTTCAAGCCCCATGAACCCCCCACCACCCCAGAAAATGCTGAGATCTTAAAACCTCTGAAATGCAGAGGCTGACCTCTAAAGTTATATTTATTGAGCGATCTCAGAAGTACTTGAATCGAATCTACAGCTTGTCTTACCATAAGAACCTTCTCTATAGAAACAAATGTGTATAAAATATTATGTCTTAAAGCAGCCTTTTGTTGTGGCATAAATCTTTGTTATTATAGATGTCAATGTCTTAGCAAAGAGATTTTCCTACTTGGATAGCTGTCATCTGGTATTTAATAGGTGACCCAAGGTGAGTGTTCTCCACTTGTCAGGAGTTGGATAATCACCCAGAGAGCTATCTGCTTGCTTGGATTCTTTAGGATTCAAACATTCCCAAGCAAGCTATTTTTATCCATTCTGAGTTTCACAATTTAAAGTAAATTTGGAATGCATTTACAAATGGGATTTAACAAGTCAGTTTACATACAGAGCTTCAGTCAGCCACACAGAAAATTGTGCAAGGACGATGACTATAGGAGGTTGACAACCAATTACATTGTCACTCAGAGTTATCATCTCATCAGGTGTGAAGTGCTCATCAGCAAAATTGAGCTCAAAATCTTCTAAAATGATGAGGACATCATTCAGGTTGCTCAAGACATTGTCGATGGGAGAGTGCATTTAACAGGTGGACCTGTATCAAGGTGATTTTGGTACTCCTAAATTTAGTGTAGCCTGGTCCCATCCTCACAATAGCGCAATTACAGAGTCAACCTGAGACTCCATCAGCGGATGAAAGATGAAAGAAGTGTACTAGACATACAGAATGGAATATGTTTTAGACTCAAAAAAGAGAGAATTATGTGATTTGTGACAAACTGAATGAACCTTAAAACATTATGCAAAATGAAGTCAGACAGAGAATAATGTATGCTACAAGCTCTTTCTTGTACATGGGATCTACAAGCATTGAATTCAGAAGCTGAGAGCAGAATGGTAGTTAGAGGATGGGAGGAAAGAAGAATGGGGAGATATACGATAAGATATGAAGTTTCAATTAGATAAAATGAATTTTAAGTATTCAGAGATCATTTTTATATAACGTTGGACTATAAAAATGCATTATATATTTAAAAACTGTGAAGCATAAATTTAAAATGTTCTCATCACAAATTTTGTCATTTTTAGGTGATAGGCATGAAAACTTGCTGCATTTAATCATTATATATTACATACATATATCAATGTGCATACTGTTAACATATATAATTGTACTTCATCAAGGTATATTAATATAAAATGAAAACTCTTTCACTCACACAATGAAGTAAGTTAACTAATTCTTCCTTGAAAACCTGATTATTCTATTCTGTGAATATAATGCTTAGAAATTGGCTCATATGATTTGAATACATGTTATCTAAAACATTACAAGTATTCAGTGAACTGGATGTACTTAAAAATAGTCTGAGTATTTTCAGACAGAAGACTTTTACTTATCTGTAAGATTTTGAGTTTTAAGATAAAAAACACAAAATTTTCAGTATTTTTATAGATGTGATATTGTATTATTATTATTTTTTTTGCCAGTCCTGGGCTTGAGCTCAGGGCCTGAGCACTGTCCTTGAACTTTCTCAAGGCTAGAGCTCTACCACTTGAGCCTCAGCACCACTTCTGGCTTTTTTCTGTGTATGTGGTACCGAGGAATTGAACCCAGGTCTTCATGCATGCTAGGCAAGCACTTTAACCACTAGGCCAAACTCCCGGCCAAGTAGTATTAATTTATCACAGATATCTGGAAGAAGAAAATGATAATTATGTTAAATTTGCAGTCCTATAATCTTCTTAAAATTACCAGAGATCCAACAATATGTCTAATAAAATGAAGGAAAGAATTCATATGTGCAGTCTTTGAATATAAAGAAAATTGGAGAATCTTGAACCTTGAACTCACTCTTGGTAAAATTCAAAATGGTATGTCTACTATGGAAAACACTGTGGGGATCTGTCAGAAAATGTCAACTATGATTAACAAATGATTCAGCCAGCCCTCTAACATGTATTTACACAGAAGAACTGAAATTAGTATCTCCAAGGGATGTTGACACTCTAATCTTAATTTCAGCATAGTGCACAGTGAGCCAAATACAGTTACAACCTAAAAAACTGATGAAGAAAGTAAACTCAGTGGAATACTATTCAACCTTAAAAAAGAAAGAAGTTCTCATACAACGCGATATACCCGAGGGTGTTATACAAAGCAAAATTAGCTAGTCAGAAAAAGAAATACTGCTTGATTTAAGCTACAAGAGTCATATAAAATAGTCAAAGTCATGTGATTAAAGAATAGGGGAATGAAGAGCAGAGGGGAAGAATGCAGTCAAGAATGCAATGTATATCCTACAAAATGAAGAAGAGTGAGGGAAAGGGGAAGCCTGGATGAGACATTGTATTCACACACTGCTTTAAATGGCGATTCCTCTGTACGAAAAAAAAACTAAAGATAATAAAAAATGGGAAAAAAACCTTTGGACTTATAAATACTAAAAAAATTATAATAGTTCCCAAGAGAAAAGGGGAGAGGAAAGGGGAAATTATGTGTCCACAAGTTTAAAGTTTCAGTTAAACAAAGAAAACTCTAGAGCTCACCTGTGATACTGTTTGGTGAAACATGCAGCAATGTACACATGGACTATTTTTAAGAGGACATTTTACATGTTGTGTGTTTTTCCTCTCAGTATATTACATTTTTTAATACAAAAATATTTTTGTTTAAAAACAAAGCAGCTAAAATGTCAGAAGAAAATTGAATGGAATACGCATGTAATATGCTACAGTGAGCAAAGACAGTATTAGAAACTACAAAGAGAATATAGAAGTAATTTGTCAAAACTCTAAATGATATTTCTAGTATGATAGTGCCATTTAAAATCTTATTAACTAATGCATCTTGTCATGCCTTTACCTTTCACCATAAACTCAAAGTAGTTTTAGTTAAGATGATTATTTAAAAGTCAAATGAAGCAAATCTATAACTACTAATAAGTCAGTGAGCTGTTCCTTTGTCATGAGTGACTGATTGAAAGAAAGAGAACATTTATCAAAACCATACAAGTTTTGCTCAGCAAACTCATGCAGGGGCTTATATGTTTTAGAAACATTCCTTGTCGAAATAAAATTATTTATTTTTGTTCTCTTAGGATTTTTATCATTTGTTCAAATTGTATTTACTTGTTATGAACTTTGTACAAACCTTAACATTTAAAAATCATATATTTTAATATTTATTTGCTTAAAACTAGAAATTAAGAAAGCATAGGTCAGTTAGTATGATCGAAAAAATTTACTTTGTTAATATTTTAGGCTGTCTATGAACAATGTCTGTGATACCATTTAGGTTCTGCAATAAATTCCAAATATATATTTAGTGAGTTTGAGTTGAAAGTACAATAAAGATGAATAATGAACAATCAGAATGCACCTACTATTAGCTTTGTATTAATTTTCTACAATATGTTCAGACCAGAGAGCATATTTTAGAATGGAAGTGTCCTATGCATAGTACAATGTAAACTTCCATTTGAGGATGAAGTTGCCTGTCTGAATATCCCTTCCTACCCATTATGTTTCAGATTTTCTGTCTTCATCTGCCCTCGGAATGATGTCAGAAGACTGTAATCATGTACAAAGTATTTTCTGGATGACTAAACAAAAGTGACAATAAATGATAGGGATCATCATCATCATCATCATCATCATCATCATCATTATCACCACATAATATTCAACCCAAGCTGGTACCCTGGTACCAGTGGCTCATTATGCTAACTAGTCAGGTGGCTGAAATCTGAAAATCACAGTTCAAAGCCAGCCTGGGCTATGAAAGTTCATGAAAGGCTTTTTTTTTTTGCCTGTCCTGGTGCTTGAACTCAGGGTCTGAGCACTGTCCTTGGGCTTTCCTCAAGGCCAGTGCTCTTCCACTTGAGCCACAGCACCACTTCTGGCATTTCTATGTATGTGGTACTGAGGAATCGAACCTGGGTCTTCATGTATGCTAGGCAAGTACTCTACCACTAGGCCAAACTCCCGGCCCAGTACATGAAAATTTTAGCTCCAATAAATTCCTCCCCCTAAAAAGCCAGAAGTGGAACTTTGGTTCAACTGGTACAACCAAAACAAACAAACGGCAACAACAAAAGATAAGAAAGCACCCAGCCGTGAGTTCAAACCCCAGGACTAGCACCAAAATGAAACAAGACAAAAATAAAAAATAAGTCCTTTGACGCCAATAAAATCATTGGTCCAATAGCTCTTTGAATAGATTTACAAGAGAAAATTTTGCTTGTTTCTTAAAATCTTAAGAGAATTTGCTGGCCAGGCAATGTAGGACTTCTGTGGATATTTTGGCCATCCGTCACACAAATAAGGATTCTGAGAAAGTCCTGTACAAGACTATTCAAGAACCTGATGCTATCATAGCCACCCTAGTACCTTACTCATCTTGATGGAAGGGTGGGAATGATCTCCTAGGAAGAGAGAAAAGGACAGTCCTGTCCACAGAACAACTCTGTGTATGTGTGTGTGTGTGTGTGTGTGTGTGTGTGTGTGTGTATGTGTGTGCCTGTGTGTGCCTGTGTGTGTGTGTGTGTGTGTGCCTGTGTCTGTATGTGTGTGATCACCTGGACAGGAATAACTTTTCCATATAATTTTCTAATGTGCCCTTCTCCTTTCAGGCCAGTGTAAGAAGAGAGTCCCCAGAGCAAGGGTAAGGGAAAGAGGTAGAGTAGGATTCAAAGACCAAAATATAAAGAAATTAAGACTGTGTCAAGTCAGCTTTGCTTCTTTCTATGGTTCTGAGGAAATGAAAACAACTCCCTGAAAATTTGAAATTACGATACATTTTCTCGTGGTTTCAAATAACTTTGTACCAAAGTGTGTCTCACTTAACAGAGAGTACTCCCATAGAGAATCATGGTATATGAGAGATCAGATTTTCTAATAAAGTATAGAGGAATCTTAAGACAGTGAATATATATGCACACACTACAATCAATGTTACAATGTTACCAAATTGCTTACATCTGGGATGTTGTTAATTAAAAGGGAAGATTAATTTTGCCATACAAAAATAGCATAGCAGAGATTTTTGCGGACCTGATTTTTATTTAATGCTCTCGGTAACTTGCAAAACTTCTTTTAATGGATGTGGAAGTAAGCCAAGAGAAACCGTGATTTGCATTAGTTTGATAGCTGTTACGAGTAGCCTTTGATTCTTGGGAATCACTCCAAGAGAAAGTCTTTGTCTACTTGGACCTAAAACTTGAATAACTTTTCTTTGAACTGAATTGATTAAACCTAGATACGTCCTCTGCAAGGCAAATAGAACCTTACTTTCACCATTTATAAAAGGTAGAGAGATTGATTTCTGGCTGTCTCCCTCCCAGAGTGTTTAGAGACCTGTGAACCTGTGTCCTTCCTCTTAGAAATGCTAGGAAGTATTAAGTCCATTCTCCAGTGTTTGCAATATAGACACAGCACCAAGAGTGCGTGAAATAACCTCTAAATATGCAACACTACATTTCCCCAAAGTCCTTTGCTCTGTGATATAGTGGCAGCAACAAACCCCCCTCCCCAAGACAATCTAGGTTAAGACTCAGATCTACTTATCTTTCCCTACAAGACCAGATACAGACCATTCAAGTCCCCATTCTTCCCCTCAAAAATAATTAACTGAAGAGAGATTGAGTTTTTGTCCTGGTCAATCAATGAGAATAAAAATGAGATTTTTCAAATCTTGGGTTAGCTTCTTTCCTCCCCTCAGGATTTTGAACATTAGTAGACTCTGCCTAAGCTAGCATCCATTCCTCCTTACAGCCTTCTTGGATAATAGATAAGTTTCAGGGTGAAAGTATCTTTGATTTACTTTCAAAATGTACCCATATCTACCTCCCACACTAGGCTCTTCTGCACAATTCACATAAAAGAACCATTTGTGCCTATTCCTTGAGATGCTTTCAAATCTTTTGTGCTGTGCACATTTTCCCCCTTGCAATAATCATAGGGAATAAAGTCTGCCTTTACTAAGACGGAAGCCTGGCTTCAACTTTGGGGTTACCCAAAAGGATTACAGGGTTTTTAAATCACTGTTTGGGTTTAGGAGGAGATAGCTGTTTCTTCCTTATGCTTTACTACATAATATATGTAAGAATTTTTTCTTTTTCTACTGATCAAGATGGTGTCTTGTTTCTTCAGAATGTCAAAATTTTACAGACAGGTTTCTTCCTAATTTTATGTGTCCACTCTCCATTTTCATAGAGAATTTGCTTTAGTGACTTATTTATTTATTTTTGGTTAATGTTTTCCTGTTTTATTGTCTTGTAGAATTTTTTGTTATTATAGAGTTGATAGAGGGGATTACAGTTACACGAATCAGGGAAGGAATAATAAGTATAGCTCTTGTGTTTTAGTACAACTCTTTTTTAATCATGTCTCTCCCCTTCCATTGCTCTCTCCTAGTCTTTCCCTCCTGCCCCCCTATATCTAGTTCATTTTCCATGCAGTGCAAATTTAGTATCACTGTTATATTTGTTCATTGTTGTTCCACCTTTTATGTGTCCTCCCTGACACTCCCAAATGCAAACAAGCAGACAAAATGAAATTAGAGACGGAAACTAAAGAATGTCTCCTGTTTCCTTTACTTGGAGTTCACTTTATAGACTATTATTTTATAAGATCACCTGTGTATAGCTATTGAGCCTTTGTCTACCACTCCCATGCAAAGCCTCCTTTGACCTCTATGTGTTAATGACTGGGGTCATATATAATTTATCATGTCCCAGTGCACATACTTATACACAAATATACATATGTATACACACATTGGTTTATCTTTTAGACACTCAGTATGTTTACTTGTAGATTTATAGGCGCATTCTAATTATCACAAATGAAGGAAATGGTGCCAGCTGTTCCTCTGGCTTTAGCTTTCTTTGCTTAATATAATTTTTTCCAAGTCTTTTCATTTCCTTGCAAATGGGACAATATCATTCTTTCTGATGCTTCTGTAGAATTTCATTGTGCATATATGCCACATTTTCTTCATCCCATTTGTCCACTGAGGGGCATCTAGGTTGATTCCATATCTTTGTTAAGGTAAGCAATACTGTGGCTTTAGTTCTGGCTAGTTTGTTGTCCATTGGGCAAATGTTCAGGAGTAGAATTTCTGGGTCACAAGGAAGCTCTATGTTTAATATTTTAAGAAACCTCCATACTTCTTTCTAGAGGGGTTGAAAAAGTTTAATGTAAAAGGGTTCTCTTTTGCCCATATCTACATGAGCGTTTGTTTTTGTTAGTTTTCCTGATAATGGCCTTTCTAACTCAAGTGAGGTGGAATCTCATGGGCTTATATCAAACCGAACAGCTTCTGCATAGCAAAAGACATAGCTAGCAAGACAGAAAGCTCACAAAATGGGAGAAAATTTTTTACTAGCTACACATCAGACAAGGGCCTCATATCTACAATATTCTTGGAGCTCAAAAAATTAAACCCCCAAAATAGTCCTCAAAAACTCAACAACCCAAACAATAAATGGGCTAAAGAGATTTTTCAGAGGAAGAAAAAAGAATGGCCAATAGACACAAGAAGTGTTCAAAATCTCTGGCCATAAAAGAAATGCAAGACCTTCTCTTCCTCCTCCTTTTCCTTCTCATCCTCTCCTTCCTCCCCTACCTCCTCTTATTCTTCTTCTTCTTCTTCCTCCTCCTCCTCCTCCTCCTCCTCCTCCTCCTCCTCCTCCTCCTCCTCCTCCTCCTCCTCCTCCTCCTCCTCCTCCTCTCCTGGGGCTTGAACTGAAGACCTAGGTGCTGTCCTTAAACTTCTTTTGCTCAAGGCTAGCACTCTATCATATCTATACTGCCCCTTCCAGCTTTTTATGGACTTTTGTGCTCTAGCTGGCTTCAAATGATAATTCTCAAATGTCAGCCTCCTGAGTAGCTAGGATTATAGATGTGGGACACCAATTCCTGGCTTGAATATTCTTTTCCTGCCATTTTTGTCAAGAAAGAGGAGTGCAATATGATCTTTAAAAAATGGTCTGTAGAGCCAAGTGCTCCTGAAATATTGAGAAAATTTTGGTAGATGGACAATTTTAACTGCCTATAATGATATTCAAAGGTAAATAATGACTCTGGAGTATAAATTCTGGGTTTTTTTCAGCTACAAAATTTCAGTAGCCTTCTTTCATTCCTTCTTATCTCACTCCATCCTTCCTCTCTCCCCTTTCCTCATTCCCTTGTCTCCTTCCCCTTGCCCCTCTCCTTTCCTTGCTTCCCTCTTTGCAATGTCTTTTTAAATAACATATATTTCTTGGAACTGAACTTTTCAAGAAGAAATGTAGCCCTCTCTTTGGGTCTCTGTGGTAGTTGTGAATTAAATCTCTCCTATATTACCATAGTCTTGATGCCTGTTGAAATAGTCTTGAGTAAAGACTTGTCTGTTAACTTCATCCAGTATAATTTTTCTTTGACCCTGTTAGTATAGTCAATTCTATGTCACTTTAAAGCTATATAAATTTGTTAATACTTCCAAATTTTTTTTTAAAAGTTGTTTTTGTGGAGAAGGGAGAAAGGAAAAAGAAAAATAGAGTATAATTTTGAAATACATTTTGAAATAGATGAATACAATCAAAATATATTGCTTGCAACTATAAAAACTGGATAATGAAATGAAGTTGTTTTGAGAAAGGGAAAAAGAGGGAAATGGAGAATGAGAGAATGACTAAGATAGAATACAGTAGATTAAAAACCTGTGAAAACTCAAGTATGAAACTTTTGGCTGTATAACTAATACAAAGTTATTAAAATAGTTTTTGTTCTATATTGATAAGGACAGGTTTTTCTGTCAACAGGATCATTTTTTATCTCTAAGAACTTCCACATCTTTTGAAATCCAACAGGCCAAATACATTTCTAGAAATTTGTTCTGTTTTCCTATTTTTGTACATTTGAGGCTAAAATTTGGACTGTTTTCCAGTCTCAATTTGCTTCAGCATATATGTTCTCCTTTGGTGTGAGAAAATTGGAGATGGTGAAAAGATTTCATTTTATGTAGATCTGTATTCCAGATTGTAATATAATTTGAGGCAGTTGAAAATTATTTATCTGCCTCAACACTCTGACCATCTCAGGAACCATTAGCTCTACAGAGCATTGTTTAATCAGCATACTGTTCTAACTGACGCAGCTATCAAGATGTTTTTTCTTATTTATCTGGTCATGCTTTTGTTTTTGAATCAATCTTTTGAAATTTATTTTTTATGGACTTGCAATTGTATGTTCTATGCACATTTTAGCTTTCGAAAGTAGAGATCGAGTAGACAAGAGGATTATTTTCTGGATTGTTTTATGAGTCAGTGATGTAGCTCTACTAACTATACTCAGGTTACTTTTGATCTGCATTTTGATCACTCCTGGGAAGTAATAATACAGAGGCACTCAAAACAATCACAACCATCCAGCCTGCCATGCATGCTGACTCAGAAATGCTTGGAGCCTCCTCCTGGTGTTCTTTCTCAGTGCCCCTAAGACCAAGGCTGTTGCTTGAGTGATCTCAGGAATAATTTAGGATGGAAACTGCTTGTTTTTGTGCTTTATGTAATAATTCCCACGTCGCAGAGGGAAGGTAAACAAAAGTAATGTTTAGAACAAAATACGATTACAACAGATGGTAAAATATGCTTTAAGAGGCTCATAAAGTTTTTGAGGTAATCCGAGGACAGTTCTCTTCAGCAAGTATTTATTGACATTAACATATTTAGTGCACTAAAGAAAAATAGTAATAAAGGCAGATTTTTGTAAAATATAAACCGAGTTTAAGACAGAGAACCGTTCACTAGGCAAAAATGGAGTGGAAGATTTTTCAGGATAGAGTAAGAGCATATGCAATGTATGGAGTCCTGATACAGAGTGTAAAGGAATTTCGCATTTCTGGAAACCCACCTACTCATCCATTTCCATACAGATGCTGGGCATTGTGCTACGCGGATGAGGTCAACATGAGAAGACCGAGTTGCCAAAGGATTTTAGCTCTTCGTTATAATTCAGACACTTTAAAAAAGTGATTGCACCATTGCAGCAGGTGTCGAACCCTTATTCTCAGGCAGCTTCTGTTTATTTAAATGCTATGATACAGATTGAGGCAACTGTATATACGCTAGCCAACATACGATCATATCAGTCAATTTTGGCTCTTCTGGGGGAGTGGATACAGTGTTACTTAATTGAACTGATATTTTCATGAAGACTGAGGATTTTTTCTTTGCCTGTCCTGGGGCTTGAACTCAGGACCTTCCTTGAGCTCAAGGAATGTCCTTGAGATTTCTCAAGGCTAACATTCTACACTTGAGCCACAGCACCACTTTCGGCTTTTTCTTTGTATGTAGTACTGAGAAATCAAACCCAGGGCTTCCTGCATGTTAGGCAAGTACTATACAACTAGGCCACACACCTGGCCCAGACTGAGGATTTTGAGTAAGGTTTCCTATTCTTGTGTTCATCTTCCTTTCCTGTTTCCTATACTGCTTGCTATATCCCATTGGCTTTCAGTATTGGCTATCATTAGGATATCTCACAGCTTCACTTTCAAAAGCTATGATTTAACTGTTCTGGATTGTTATCCCTGTCATTCCTACTTACACAAAACACTCTGGAAGATGGTATGCACACTAAAACTTGAAAACCAGACTGCTATACTCTAGTGCTCTCAAATTTCATTGGAATCATTTGGTTTGTGAATTAAAATGCAAATTTCTGGGGTTTCTCTGGAGAATTAGTGACCCAGTAAGACTTTTTTTGTAATATGATGAAATATTACTAGTCCTGGGTCTATCATTTGAATTTCACTGCTTTAACGAATGTAAATGAGCAACCTCTTAAAAGATTTCTATAATTCTTGCCAACCCTGCTCTCTTAACTGGCTTTGTACACATTGGACTCCTTACTCTCATCTACGAAAGTGAGACATAGCAGCATCTCACAGTGCTCATGTAAGGATTATAGAAGTTAGAGACAGCATCTAACAAGCTGCATTTTGCCCAGCTCCTTCGTTCTTCATTAACAAGCTCCATAACTTTGGTATGTCTTTCAGATTCATTTGCTGTCATCTCACATTTAACTTTCCTTGCTCTACTGCATACTTATATAGTAACTTTATCCAACATATTGTGTGTGGTTTTTGTTTTGGGAGGGCGTGCTTGTTGGTTTGTTCTGTTACAACATAAAACTAGAAAGTAGTATCCCTTATTCAATTAATCTTTAGTAACTAAATAGTATTTGTCATACCAATGAATTTGAATTGCCATTCTTTTATTTAAGAAGAGCTCTTGTTGCCATTTTAAGGAATATATGGTTGGATGGCTAAAGAAAATGTAATATATGTTCAGATTGTTTAAAAACACAGTCAACAATCTGTTATTAAATTTGTGGCCAGATCACATGAGGGAAAATCTCTATTAAAAATAAAATCTCTATTAAGATAAAATTCACATATGATCACAAGTTATGGTTTGAATTACCTTATTAAAAGCCTAAGAAGGAGTCTTATTCTTTTTGAATTGAATAATCCAGCAACTACACAATCAAAGACAAACTCAACAAGATGAAAGGAAAGTATGAGGTTTCTCAGAATATGATATAAGTTTCCTGAAGGCTTTCTTATCAAATAAGAAGTACTTTTTAAATAAACATGAGTACTGCAAGCTGATTAAGGACACAAGTTCCACATTAAGCACTTATATAATGTTATATTTCACGCTTCACTTGCAAAATGAACTGATCCAAAAATCAAAATATTAACTGTATTTGGAAGTAGGGCCTTGGGAGATCATTAGAATTAGGTCAGATCATGATATTGGGATCCTTTATATGTCAATACTAGCTTTATAAACTGAGGACAAGAAACCTGAGCTATTCTGGGCCCTGGTGACTCATGTCTGTAATCCTAGCTACTCAAGAGGCTAAGATCTGAAGATTATGGTCAGAGTAGGAAAGTCCTTGAGACGCTTATCTCCCAAATAATCACCAGAAGACTAGAAATGGAGCTGTAGCTCAAAGCAGTAAAATGCTAGTCTTGAGGCAGAAGAGCTCAGGGACAGCACCTAAGCCCTGAGTTTGAGACCCATGACTGACATAAATAAATAAATAAATAAATAAATAAATAAATAAAACCCAAAAAATTAATAAAAAGAAAAAGAAAGACAGAAAGCAACCTGACCTAGCAGGCTTGTTTTGTCTCTCCACCATATTATAATATAGAAAGAAGTTCCCCTTGAGTTGCTGAGAAGATGTTTGCACCAAGCTTTCAAATTTTCCAGTCTACAGAACTAGAAGCCATACATACTGTGTTTTCTTATAGGAGCAGAAATTACACTAAGACAATGATAATTATTACAATGGCCTAGCTTATTTTGTGCTAGTTTTTTGTTGTTTAGTGTAGTTTATACATCATCCTAGTTATTCTTTGACAAATGTTCTATAAGAAGTATTTCAGTTGTAGAGAATTCCTATGAAGTTGGGGAACATGGGTTGAATACTAGGCAATCACTCTACCACTAGGCCATACTCCCGGCCACTGGATTGAATTCTAATACCACAACCAACAACAGCAATAACCAATCCATTATGGAGAATATTATATTACATGTTCACAGATAAAATTATTAAAAAAATGAGAAGACAAATAGTTTGTTCTCGGCCCAGTATTCAACCTAATGTCTATGTAGATGCCAGGAAATACAGTTAAGAAGCCAGTTGAATTTTAATTTGAGAGAAATAAAACTACTTTTGGCATCATTACATCTCTTGAACTATATAAAATGTGATTATATTGAAAGTTATTCAATGTCCTTCCAAAGTTCAAATTGAAACAACTTTCCTGTATTTTATTCACTATATCTGGAAAGTCTTTCTTCTTTATTGTTGTTCTTAATGAACTGTGTGAATTTCTTTCTTCCTTTCTTTCTTTCTTTCTTCCTTCCTTCCTTCTTTTCTTTCTTTCTTTCTTTCTTTCTTTCTTTCTTTCTTTCTTTCTTTTTTTTATTGTAATTAGTAAAAGGGTTACATGATATTTGCCAGATAGAAGGTGCATTAATTCACATATACTGATACCCTTTCACATGTCTTGGTACCCGTTTCCCTCCCCCCCCACACCCCCCACCCGTCTTGGTTTTCCCCCCTTCCCTATCAAATTTCAAATATCCAAATACAAATAAATTCAATATATCAGATAACAAAGGGAGATACTATAACAATATGAGATAACCAAGGGACAGCAAAGGAGATGAGAGACAACATAGTACATTAAGGACAACAATCATTCATTATATGGATTTTGTTTCACTATCCTGGAGGTTCTTTCTTTCTTTCTTTCTTTCTTTCTTTCTTTCTTTCTTTCTTTCTTTCTTTTTTTTCTTTCTTTTCTTTTCTTTCTTTCTTTCTTTCTTTCTTTCTTTCTTTCTTTCTTTCTTTCTTTCTTTCTTTCTTTCTTTCTTTCTTTCTTTCTTTCTTTCTTCCCCTGTTGTCACTGTTTTTGATCTTGGTACTCTGGGTTTGGTATATACATTTTTCTGACTTGGGAATGGGAAGGGGAAAAATTAAATGATGAAACAAAAGACAAAGGATGAACCACGCGACAATGATACCCACGCGACAATGTATTGGAAATGAACTTTACAACTTGAGTAGGGGAGGGGAGTTGGGGGAGGACAAGTGGGAGAAAAACAAGGGAGGGCTAACAATGTTCGACAAGAAATGTTCTCATTACCTTACTTATGTAACTATTAACCCTCTGTACATCACCTTGACAATAAAATTAAATTGTAAAAATTAAAACCATTTGCATCAGACAGCTGGTGTGTAATGCGTTCTAATTCTCCCCTTATGCAGTAGTTTCCAATTTATTTACAATATGAACTAGAAAAATTTCGCATAATACCAGGTTCCTTCCTGCTCTGACTTCTGCTCTCCATACTCGGATGTACATCAAATGCCAAGGCCTGCTCCCAGGGGTATAGATGGGATGCAGGAGTGGTGGTGGTGGTGCAGATGAGAACTAGAAGTCAGTTCAGACAATAGTAGGATACAGAACATGCAGGGCATTGTAAATCACTTCCAGGTGTGGTTTCCACTCAGAGAAGTAGGTAGTTATTTGAGTTTTAAGGAAAATGATATGGACTGGCTTAAGCTAAATAGGATCCAAGTGGCAACACTTCAGAGAAAAGAATCTCATGAACTTTCCTGACTTTGATCCTTGATCTTCAGGTCTCAGCCTCCTAAGTAGATAGAATTGTCAGTGTGAGACATCAGTGCCTGATTATTTTACTGGATATTCTGAAGATGGAATCTCACTGACTTTTCTTTCTAAATTGGTTTTGAACTGAGATCTCTGCATTGCATTCTCCTGAGGAGCTAGGATTATTGCCATCTGTAACAGCACCAAGCCTTGCACCATTTTTATTAAAGTGAGAGAGTATTTTTAATTTCATTATTGATAAATATGAGACACAATAGCCTCATCAGATTGTATTTATCAAATCACTAATGTAGTCATGCAAGAAAAGGTGTGTAAATGTGAATATTATAGTAATTACACTACTGGAAAAATAAAACAAAAAACCAACTAAATTCTGACAAGAAATGTTAACATTATATCAAGCAGAGCAGGCATTGAAAATGTTAAGTTGACCACAGTTCCAGGGTGTCATAGTCAGAAGACTGTAGCAAGGACTATTAGCCCTGAGCACATCACTGGGATAGGTAATTGTTACTGAGCTCAACTACTAAAAAGAAGAGCCTGTATCTTTCGTGACCAGAATGTGGCATTCTGCTCAACTATTTCTAACTGTAAAAGTGCAAGACTCCATTTGTAATGAGTTATTTGGGAAATAAATTTGTGACTTCAGTTATGCCTAATATCATTCATTCATCTACACTCTCATATTTTAAATTGGCAGAATGATATTGAGCACTTATTATGTGCAAAGCACTATTCTGATGTCCTGTTAAAGATATACACATAAGAAGAAAGAAGCCACAGATGCTTACTCCTCATTTTAGAATGAGTGTGTTGTTAACATGGTATAGCTGTTATCCGAGAGATATGGACACCAAATATTTAGTTCCTACCAGTGCATGACCCCCATCTTCATCGAAGTCCTCCTCTATCCCATCAGTCATCTCTTCTCCATCTGCATCTTGCCCTCCTTCAGCAGGCTCTTCTGTAGAGTGATCTGCATTCTCTGACACACATTCTTCTTGGATCAGCTCTAGACTCTCTTCTAATTGCTTCTTCTGAGCTTCTAGGGAGGGGAAAAAGCAAACAGCCACTACCTTGAGTTGTTCATGAGCTATTTGGACAAATCATGAAAAAACAATCCATCAAGGGGAATTCATTTTAACTGTTCTTGGCATGTGGAAGATAGGGAAATTTTCTCAATTGGATTTATTCAATCATGCAAATTATGTACAGATGTCTAGGTATGTTTACTTGGGAACATGTTCTCTTTTTTTGTCCCCATCCTGAGGCTTGAACTCAGGGTGCTGTCCTTGAGCTTTTTTTTTTCTTCTTAAGATTAGCACTTTATTTGTGATAGAGCTCCACTTCTGGCTTTTTTGCTGGTTACTTGGAGATGCGACTCCTATAGACTTTCCAACCAACATTCATTTTTCAATGAATTTAGCATATTCATCTTTCAATGGAATTGGCAGAAATTACAGAATCATGATTGCAAGAGTATGTAAATAAATATTTACATAAGCATATTTTCTCACTATTGTGTTTTTCATATTTCTAAGAGAGCTATTCTCTCTGAAGGAAAAACAAAGTCATATAATGGGCAAAAGTATTTCGGAACATAGATTTATTTCATATGAGAAATGAAGATGGACAAACCTCATTGATAATTTCAAACTACAGTAAAAGAACAATGCAAACACAAAGATAAAAGAAAGATTCACTGATACTAAACTGATACTAGATAATAAATTGGCTGCCATTCAGGTGGTATATTGAGTATGTGAGCAGTCTTTTGAGAAGATTTTACTGGTAGATATGGTTAGAATACCAGTCCTGGATTCAGACACTCTTGGTTCAAAGTCAAGATTCATTGCTTAGTGAGTTTGTGACACTTGCACAGAGGAGATGATTAACAACCCTTCCTGTGTCTGTGTGTTCTTTCATATAAGTAGGATATTTATGGCTTAATTTTTCATGGTTTGAAGTAATACATCAAATTGTTAGTATAGTGAATTGCAAATAATAAGTGCTCAACAAGCAAAGCTTTACTCCACATTAACAGAATTCCTCTAATAGCCAGGATCTTGGCACTTTATAGAAGTCCACCCACATGGAAATTATGCTGATGGCATAGTAAATATTTCCCCTGATGGATGGACTTCATTTCTTGTGAAAGTTCTGACAAATTCTGAATACTGAACAAATGATACCATCTTGTGTTTTCCCTTCTCTAACATATTTCCATGCATTTATGACTATCTTAAAAGCTTGGGTTGTTTTCACTCATTTTGATTACTTTTTTGCAATTTTAGAACAACTTTATTAGAAAAATGTATCATTTCCAAATATGGATTTGCAAAGGGACTC
Source organism: Megascapheus bottae (assembly GCF_031878675.1). NCBI lineage: Eukaryota > Metazoa > Chordata > Mammalia > Rodentia > Geomyidae > Megascapheus > Megascapheus bottae. The sequence continues at coordinate 29,735,384 of NC_143517.1, read as the reverse complement.
ATTTCTTTTCCTGTGGTCATTAAGAGTCCATCCTTAGCCAAAGTTTACACAAGAAGCACAGCCTCTTTTAGATTAGGTCCTATCTTTTTTATAGTATATTTTTATTATAATTAATAGAGGGGTTACAGTTATATTATCCAGATAGAAAGTGCATTACTTCTCCTTCTCATGCTTTTGTCCCCAATTCCCTACCACACCCCTCCCCTCATCTTGTTTTTCCCCCTTCCCTTTCCTATTTCAAATAAATAATCATATATACAATATATCAGATAACAAGATAAGATACTGTAACAATATGAAAATAACCAAGGGACACAAAAGAAATGAGAAATAACATAGTACATTAAGAACAACAATCACATGTTATATGGCTCTTGTTTCTATATCCTGGAGGTCCTTTCATTTAGCCTCTTCCTATATGGCCTTATGTATTTAGGTTTTGCCTTATTGTGTCCTCTGCTAGGAGAGCCCAAGGTTTGTACTAATCATTGCAAATGAGGGAGACCATTGAGTCTATGTTCCTTTGGGTCTGGTTTACTTCACTTAATATGATTTTTTTCCAAGTCTTTCCATTTCCTCACATCATTTTGATTACTTTTTTTTCTTGTTGGGGTAATAAGAGAGGTTACAGTTACAAATAGAGGAGTTACAATTACATACTCTTATTTTATTGGAATATTATTCTACCCTTAAGATGAGTTTTAAAAGATACTGTATTTTGAGCTCATTTATTGTCATTTATTTGTGACAATAAAAATAATTTATAGGACATAAAACGTCTAGGATAGTCATTTTCTGTAAGTAAAGTAAAAGGAAAACAACCATTGGTATATACATATATATGCATATACATATGTGTGTATAACCATTGATACCGATGAAATACATTGTATATTTGGTATAAATAGGCTGAGTACAAAAATTCAGGTATAACTAATGTAAATCAGCAAAGTAATAAACCATGATGTCGAAAGACAATATACTTTTCTGTGTTTACAATAATGATAATTCCCTTATGGTAATATATATCTGCATATTCTTACTTTATAAATTTCCAGATAATAACTTTGATGGAAATAAGACAGGAGAATGGGTTGTTCCCTGGCCTTTTATCAGAGACTAGAATTCCAGATTAGCTCTATTCCTTACTAGTGGAATATCAATACTGGTTTTTGACTAAGATCTGGCCATTTGGTCAGGTTATTTAAGTAAACCAAGTCGTTCTTTTCTTTTTTTTTATTGTAATTAGTAAAAGGGTTACATGATATTTGCCAGATAGAAGGTGCATTAATTCACATACATTGATACCCTTTCACATGTCTTGGTACCATTTCCCTCCCCCCCCACACCCCACACCTGTCTTGGTTTTCCCCCCTTCCCTATCAAATTTCAAATAACCAAATACAAATAAATTCAAGATATCAGATAACAAAGGGAGATACTATAACAATATGAGATAACCAAGGGACAGCAAAGGAGATGAGAGATAACATAATACATTAAGGACAACAATCATTCATTATATAGCTTTTGTTTCAATATCCTGGAGGTCCTTTCAATTAGCTTCATACTATATGGCCTTATGTATCAAGATTTTGATTTTGCTCTATTGCAGATCTCTGCTAGTAGAGCCCAAGGTTTCTACTGATTATGACAAATGAGGGAAACCATTGAGCCTAAGTTCCTTTGAGTCTGGCTTACTTCACTTAATATGATTTTTTCTAAGTCTTTCCATTTCCTAACAAATGGGGCAATGTCATTCTTTCTGACAGCAGCATAGAATTCCATTGTGTACAAATACCACAACTTGTTGATCCACTCATCAACTGAGGGACATCTAGGTTGGTTCCATATCTTTGCTATGGTGAATAGTGCTGCAATGAACATTGTTGTGCTAGTGGATTTAGTATGCCCTTGTTTCTGGATGGTTGGGTAAATGCCAAGTAGTGGAATTGCTGGGTCATAGGGGAGTTCTATGTTTAGTCTTTTGAGGCACTGCCATACTGCTTTCCATAGTGGTTGAACGAGTTTGCACTCCCACCACCTGTGTAGTAGTGATCCCTCCTGGCCACATCCCCTCCAGCATCTGTTATTATTCGTTTTCTTGATCCTGGCCATTCTAACTGGAGTGAGGTGGAATCTTAGAGTTGTTTTGATTTGCATTTCTTTTATGACCAGAGATGTTGAGCATTTCTTCATGTGTCTATAGGCCATTTTTGTTTCTTCTTCAGAGAAGACTCTCTTTAAGTCTTTGGCCCATTTTTTAATGGGATGGTTGTTACTTTGGAGATTAGTTTTGGAGTGATTCAAAAACCTTGGGCTCTACTAGCAGAGATCTGCAATAGAGCAAAATCTTGATACATAAGGCCATATAGTATGAAGCTAATTGAAAGGACCTCCAGGATATTGAAACAAAAGCCATATAACGAATGATTGTTGAAATTAATGTACTATGTTGTCTCTCATCTCCTTTGCTGTCCCTTGGTTATCTCATATTGTTATAGTATCTCACTTGGTTATCTGATATCTTGAATTTATTTGTATTTGGTTATTTGAAATTTGATAGGGAAGGGGGGAAAACCAAGACGGGTGTAGGGTGTGTGGGGGAGGGTAATGGGTACCAAGACATGTGAAAAGGTATCAATGTATGTGAATTAATGCACCTTCTATCTGGCAAATATCATGTAACCCTTTTACTAATTACAATAAAAATTGGATTGGGCTATTCCGATTTGATTCTCTATTTCTCTTAACTGTGTTTTGTTTTGTTGTTTCTTTGACTTATTATCTGACCTGTTCACTCTGTCACCATGGTGCCTATTTAATATGCTTTGATACTCAAGACATGGTATTGGTGCCTTGAGAACGACGGAAAACCAGAGATCTGCAACCGGTCAACTACAATTCTATGCAGTAAAAATGATGTGAGTTTTAACTCTGTCTAAAGCCAAACTTCCTCAATATTAGATCATTGTATTTATCATTTTGTTTTAAAAGGTATGATTTAGATTAAGATCGAAGCTATATTAGAAATGTATTTGGCATGCCATATCCATTTCTACTGTGATGATTTCAGAAGTATTTGTTTTGGATGTTAACAAGAATATTTCTCTATTTTTTTCTCTCTAGAAAAACTTCTGGCCAAGAAAGCATAGGAGATTTGGAAAGATCCCAGACAGGGCCAGACTTAAAATATACAGAATCTGCACCTAGGTTTATTTGTCAATTTGGAATCTACAATGACTTCCTGGTCTTTCTAATGTAATGTGGTCCTCCCTTTCCTTTGCTCAGCCTAAGTCCTGAACACCATTTTACCCTTTTCTTGTGAGTGCTAAAGATGCCTGAAAATTTCATTTATTCTTTAACAAGAGCATTGTTACATGCAAGTGTGATGATACACATAACTCTTGTTGAGGATCTAAAGGCAGTAATTCAGGTCAGTTATCAAGAACTATTCTAAGGAGCCCCAAACCATCACTCACTACTTTATACACAGAAGAGATCATATAAATCATTAGAAGAGATATAAGATATCAGGTAACATAACTTATAAGAATCATATTAACAGTAGATTTCTTCTCTGAAAGGTAATCATACTGAAAGCATTGCCTTCAGAGAGATGCTGTATTCTTGAATGAGAAAAACATTGTGAATAGGACGTTGAACTGCAATGACCACACAGATGTCATAAAAGAACCAAAATTGTCCTTAAACTAAATCTATATTGATTATTTGATTGCTATAAAGAAATTGTCCATGCAAAAACATCACTAGTAATCTTTATAAATATATTATAGAGATAAATTTGTATATTGGCTTTGACATTAGCTTTTCATTTCTGTTCAAACAGACATAGTATATTAAATTACTCATCAGTGATGTATTAATATATTTCAATAAAAAATTATTCTGTAAGTTATCCTCATCCATTCTTTCATTAATCTAAAGTAATGAAATTATCTGGATTCAGAAAAAATACTTTAATTAGACTGGTAAATGATTCATAGGAGTCACAGAAATACAACCAGCTTGTAATATGCAGTAAGCATAGAGTTTTGTCATTGACTCAATGGGAAATGTTATAATCTGTAAACAATGATATGTTTTATGAATAAAATTATGCATGAAAGCACATCTTGTTAAACTGCTGCTTTGCAGTTTAACAAGCAATTTGATCCTATTATTATCTTCTTGAAATAGAAACCAATAACTGCTTCTATATTTTATGAATAATTGTGTAATTTTGCTTCTTTTAAACATAAGTTATGCTAGTTAGCTTCTTTTAAACTTTATAATTCTTCATAAGTAATCATTTTTTTCTTACCAGATTTACCTTTTGATTGTGTGTGTAAATATAGCATTGATGAAATATGTATGTGTATATGTGTTGATAGCTATTATTTTAGTTTCTTTATAACAGAACTGCTCTAATTCATCTCTTATCTCTGGTGACTGAGAGCCTTACACACAAGTCAAACTTTGCTAAATATATCCATGAATTGCATGAAATTAAACAATTCCAATGTAAGTTGCATTCTATAGAACCAAAAAGACAGGTGAATTTGGCACAAAATGGTAGCAAAATATGATTATCTACAAGTTGTGTGGAATTAAACAAATCACAATATAAGTTACATTTTATAGAGCCAATGAAACAAGTGAATTTGGCACAAAGGTAGCAAAATATGGATCCAAAGAGAAGTGGAGATCAACTCCTCACTACTATCTATGCCAAAGGCCCTCACCATTAAATGAAAGTAAAATGTGAGCTAGAGGAAAAATGTTCATGTTTATATAGTTAAGTCTCTAAGGGAAAAATGAAATGCAATGGCTCCAAGGGCATATGAGAAAGGTTTTGTTTGGACACTGCCATCTTGGAATCTATTGGTTTCTTCACATCAAAGTGATTGGCAATCACAATAGTGATTTGTGAGCAGAGAAATGAATATTACATTGGTATTGATATTTTTGAAGAATGGATTATAATACCAAAGCTATCAGCTTATATTTAACATATAACTTTAATACTATTTAAATTAAGGATTATAATAGGAAAAAAGGGCACAGATAACTTCTCTTTAGTGATTGCTTAAGCAGGTCTCACATTGCACATTTATTGGTTTACAACAGACTTCAGCAGAATGCTACCCATACACACTTGGGAAAACTGAGGCTGAGTAAGTTGCCTAAGATACCCATGAACTCACATTAATAGGAGCTAGAGTTAGAATTACACTGTAAACATTTCTATCTTTATTGGCTGATGTATTTTCTAATGTATTTTCAGAAAAAGTCTATTTGACATAGTAAGAGAATTGTTTGAATTCCTTCAATAATCAGACAAGGTTTCAGTTCAAGAACAAAGAATTGTTTAGTCAGGGACATAAATTTTTAGATAAACAAAGATTATCAAAGGAAAGTGAAAATGGTAAGTATTTCTGTTTAAAGAAAACCACCTAAGGCTTTTAAAAACCATGAAAAGAGGGATTGATATTAAATTTCATTCATCATCTTCAAATAGTTTTTTTCTGGCACATCTCATTTCTACTTCAAAAGCTATATATGATCTAGAAAAACAAGTTAGAGTTGATAGAATTTATATTCAAAGAACTTTTATTAAATCGAGTTTCTTGCACAGCTATTATCATTAACTCTGAAGATTTGTTGAGTTGATGATAATTTAGTTTTTGACATGCTGTCTGAATTGCTAGATAATTACTAGTGAAATTGTACTTAGCAGATGGTTGAAAATAATGTTTATGCAAAACAGAACCATTATTGATTACAGCCAAGTTAACACCTCAGAATTACTATTTTTATATACAAGTATAGTCTATGTTTTACAACTTGTGTATAATAGAGATTTGATTCAACAATGGAAAGAATTGCCATTTTGAAATATACAGTTTACTATAGATTATATATCTAACAATCATGTAAGTAAATTTCAGATACATTGCATGTAAAAATTTTTTTAAAATTGAAATATCTATCATAAAAGTACATACTAAGGGAAATGACCTCTAACTTTTATACATACAGTATTCTTATTTTTGAGATGACCACAACTTTGTTATCATTTTATGGAAATGACTAAGATGCTATTTATGTATATTTCATGATAACCTTTATACTATTCCACCATTTAGTAATTTTCAAAAGGACTTTCCCAAATTCCTAGAACCAGAAAGTTGAGGCAAGTCTCTTCTGGAATGGAACCCCAATTTTCCACTTCCGTCTGTTTTTTTTCTATGCTTTAGGAATAGTAACTTATTTGGCATAGGAGAATAAATTGGGAAAGAAATAATTGACAAGTGGAGAGACTAGCAAACAGTGATGCTTAGTGGAGTAAAAATGTCCTAAGTGATATGTGGTAATAGTCGCATCACTCAGTAAAATTGCTAAATCCTCGAATTATACCCTCAAATGAGTAAATTTTATTTTATCTGAAATACACTTCAATACAGCTCTTGAAAAAAGTAATGTGAGTGCAGTGGAGCATATGAGAGATGATGAGCATGTAGGTATTACTGGATGTAGCCATGGGAAGATAGAGACAACTGGAGTAAAATGATAGGAAAGTCAATTTTAGAAGCACTGGTTATTATAGGAACAGTAGATGATGTTGATGTTGGCAGGCTGATTATTGGTGAGATTTATGTAGTGGTGCTGTAACAAAGACAGGATACAGAGAGAAGAGTATATTAAAAAGGGAAAGCTACATTACTTCAAAATGATTCTAATATTTCACCCGTTTAGCTAAACTTTAAACCAGCTCCTTATTTACCTTACTCCCAAGATTTCCTCTTAGAACAGTTACTTTGAAAACCTCCTTTCTCTGCCCATTTTAGATTTACATTTTTTGTAACCCAAGAATGTTTTCTTCAAAACCCATTAGCCATTCATCTGATAGATTATCATCAAGAGAGATGAGGCTTGTGTTTCTTGCTAATTTTTCGTAAGTGTGTGGCAAATAGAACACCAGCTTTTTTAAAAGCCATTTGGTAAATCACAATTTGACAACCACCTTGACCAATTTCTTACTAACTCCTTTTAATTCTTTTCCATCCTCTGATGTAACATTCAACTATTCTACCACTTGAAGAAAATAGCAGAGTTGATTTCAATCCTGTATTTTATTTATTCATGCTGTCATGTTAATTTCTAAAATCTTATATAGGCTCTCTGAATACTCTACTTTATGATGTTGTGTTGTTATTTCATGAATCCAATGTCTTCTCTTACCTTGTCGAGTATACTAACCATTTTTTTATGGCTTTTCCATTTTAACTTTCATTCTCCACTAAATATTGTTTCCTCAGACATTTTTGTTTTTCATTCTCTTTAGTTTTTCCTATTTAGTATGTGCTTTATTTTAAATGTTTCTTTTTTCTTACAATTCTCGTTTGTCATAATAGCAGTGGAACATTAAAACAGTGGCTAGCAATCTTGTTTATTCAGAGGGATTTTATGTCTGTAGGGGATCTGATTGACAATTCTTTTGGGTAGCCCAGGTCAATGTCTATGAATCTTTCCTCTTGGGCAATTCATCTTTCCATTTGAAAACTGAAGCAAAATACTTTGAAAAAAATTAGGTGAGTCATGAAAGCAAAGCAAAGTTGTAAGGAGAATCTACCAAAGAGATACGAAAATAAATGTGAACAGGGCCCTAGTAGATATCATAAACAATGATGATGGGAACTGGATGAATAAAGATGTTAACTGAAAAGTTCATTCCATCAATACAATGAAGAAGTCTTAAAAACTGAAATTCTTTTCACAATGAGTTCCATAATTTGATATCACGTTGGCACTTAAGTTTAACCCTTTAAAAGTGCATATTGTTTGAAGCAAGTTACTTTATCTTATGCAGCTGTAGTTTTTGTCATCTTTTATGCTTCCTCTAATACCACAATATTATCACTGACCTTTTCCAAATGAAACCAGCTGCTCATGTATTAGGCAAGATATTGACAGTAAAGTTGAGGTAAATAATGTTCAGTTGCTTTTTGTACACTTCAAGAGACAAGTTGCTTGAAATTGCTTTTTTTTCCAGAAAAAAATAAAACAAAAACAAAACATAATCACCCATGGCGTGCTTGTGTCTGTCTTATGAAACTTCATTTTCCTTCCTATGCCTTTCATGCATATTGGTCATCTCACATGATACTATAAACTATTTATACTTCTTATATATAAGGCAATTTATATGTAACTGCTTTCAGATACAACTACTAATAGTACACATTAACATTGCTATTTGTTGTTTTTCATGGTCTGCATGGTCATTTCTTGCCCAAAGAAGTTGTGTTGTTATACATGGGAAGCAATAATCCATTTCTATAGTTTGTAGTTTATGTGTGGGGGGAAGGGACTTAGAAACTCTTACGGGTGTGGTACTCAGAATAGGGCAAGATGAGGTGTTGAGTAGAGTTAGGGAGCTAAAGATCTGATCTTGTTATGAAATTGACAATCTCATGTGAAGAGATGGGACAACACACACACACACACACACACACACTACCAGAAGCAATTTGAGTATAAATAAAAGTAATGTAATTCTATTTCATCGTGATTGTCTCTGAATTTACTTCAAAGAAAAACGTAAAAGCTACTACGAAGCCTGACGCTGACCTGGTCCATGTTCTGTCGCCTTTTTTTTTTTTTTTTTTTTTGCCAGTCCTGGGCTTGAGCTCTGGGCCTGAGCACTGTCCTTGGGATTTCTCAAGGTTAGTGCTACTACCACTTGAGCCACAGCACCATTTCTAGTTTTTTTCTGTGTATGTGGTACTAAGGAATCGAACCTGGGTCTTTGTGCATGCTAGGCAAGCACTCTGCCACTAGGCCAAACTCCCAGCCCCTCTGTCGCCTTTTGTTCCTAGTCCTCTTCTTCTTCTTGCCACTGATTCTGTGCTAGAAAATTGTATTCGTGGAAGGCTAATGGTAAGTTGGGAATGAAAAATATAAAAGGGAAATAATGAAGAGTAAATGCTAGCTACTAAATAAGGAGCTTTCAACTAATTAAGCATTAATGTAAGTGCGTCTTTAAATTTAATAAGACTTTAAGTGTTTCTAATGAATTATAATGCATTTCATTGAACTTCCCCTAGTGTAGTGGTAACTTTTTCCATATAAATGTGACTTCTTTCCATAAAGAAAATATAGAAAAATATAGACTATGATTATCTTAGCTTCCACTGAAGAGAGGACTAACAGTATAAAGTTATAAATGAGCATATTCATTTTCATCCCACTGTGTTAAAGTAAGAAAGACATAAACATCAAGGACAAAGACAAAGTTTGTGGCTTTAAGATGATTAAAATGATTGGGGAAGTTCAAATATGAGCGAAAATAAGAGGATTGTTTGAATTTCAGTGTTCCTTTTACAGAGGATCTTTTAAAAAGACTGGTGGAAGGTTTGATTCCTTGCAAAAAACTGGAAGGTATAATACACTGAATGAGGATCACAGTTTCCTCTTTGAGGTGATTTATATTTAAATGAGTTCCCTATAATCCTTTAAACTGAAGTGCAAATTGGTTATCAAAGTCTTTTGCGATAAGGCTTGCTTTACATAATAATGAATTTCACAGAAATTCCTCTAAGGGACATATTGATCCAGGCAACATCATAGTATATTTGAATTGTGATAACTCTTTTGGGCCATAGGCAGCATAAAAAACTCTCTAAAATAATTTAAATGCCTTCAGTGAGAAGGGAATGCAATGTGTATTGTATGGATGTTTACATATTCACATTTCTCATGGAAATTTTAATAAAATGATTCCATTTAATCTACTACTCATCTATGTTAACAAATATTAACAAGAATCTATGATTTCTGGGCACCTATGTACTTGGCTTTTCATTTTATTTATTTTTGGTGATATAGGGGTTTAAACTCAGGGCCTTCTGCTTGCTTGACAACTGCCAAACAACATTTGAGTCATGTTTCCAGCTCCCTTTAATGGAATATTTTTTAGATAGGGTCCCCTCATTTTCACATGGCCTGAACATCTATCCTTCAACATACAGAGTTATGGCTGGGATCATATATCACTATCGTAAAAGGCTTATTGTTGGATTAGAGTTTAGATTTTGCCTGGGCTGGGTTTGAAACTACAAACAAGATCCTTCTCAATGTCTCCTCTTATGTTCTTGAGATTACAGGGATGAGCCATAGTACCCGGTCCTTGTTTGTGTTTTGAACAAAGCACACTGAAAATGAATAAATTATATCGTATCGGAAATACTTGGAACAAGAAGAGATGATTTTAGTTTTCTCTTACTTTCTTCCTTTTTTCTCTTCCTTTTTTCTTTTCAGTCTTTCTTTCCTTCTCTCCCTCTCTCCCTCCCTCCTTTCCTCCCTCCCTCCCTTCCCTCTTTCTCTTCCTTCCCACTCTCCCTCCCTTCTTTTTAATTTCAGGATATTTACAGAGATTTGTATTATTGAAAAATCTTAACAAAATTTGGATGTCTGTGGTGCTGCCAAATCTATAACTTATTTTCCAGTCCCAGGGCTTGAACACAGGGCCTGAGCACTGTCCTTGGGCTTTCTCAAGGCTAGAGCTCTACCACTTGAGCCACAGCACCATTTCCAGCTTTTTTCTATGTAGGTGGTACTGAGGAATCTAACTTGCATCTTCGTGCATGCTAGGCAACCACTCTACCACGAGGCCACACTCCTGGCCCCCCAAAATCTATAACTCTTTTGAACACCATATTAGTATTCAGAAAAATTTGAATTTCACAATATTTTGACAGTCAGAATTCAAAATTTTAAATTATAGTTGCTCAAGTTATAGTAGGAAATATTAATTTTAATTTACTTAAATGTAGGTATGTTGAGACAACATCCTCATAGTTTATTAGGTCTTTGACTGTATGCTGACTACTGTACGATATAATTTACGTATGATACTTATTCATTTCTCACTCTATTTACAATACCCAAACTGAGATTAGGTGGTTGGTGAAAATTTCAACTAGAGTTTACTTCCCTTGTGCACTCTGTAATCACTTCCTCATATTCTTCTTGAGCTCGGTATCACCACAGAAGGCAAGCTCTATTAAGTCCTAACCCAAGTATGGAATGTTAACAAGTAGAGTCTTCTTCATTATATCCCAAAGCCCTGGTTCCTAACCAGTTCTGATCAGTTAGGTATTCCCGAGGTAACTGGGTTATTCTTGAGGAAAGTCCTGAGACCAAGCCCTGAAGAAAACTTGACACTGAGCTTATGAATTAAGAAAATGTTAGATTTGGTCTTAAGGTATGGATTTGAGAATCACACTATAGAATAATTAACTTTACACCTCCCTCCAAGTCTTTCTTACTCATCTGGAAGATGTGGAGAATGGATTTTTAATGACTTTCAACATTTTTCTTGCTCATTTAATTAAAAAAACTTTTTCAGCAAACTAAGTGTTCTGTGGAATCTTAATCTGCAAAACACATTGAACGGGGAGGCATCTTGGTGGAAGTAAGGACTGGGCATGGAAGAGTCCTAAATTTATTTCCCAATAATATATCTTAACTCCTCTTTCATCTTCAAGAATTCTGTGAAGCATCTAATGCCTGTAAAACATAGTTTTACAACTATAGACTATCTGTAAGTGTGCCCCAATTCTTATAGTCTAGGATTTTAAACATACCTGAAGCTACATGACGAAAATATTAGAACTGTATTAGAATGTAGCTATGATGAGGGCTCATAACTCAAATGGGAGAGACATTGGATTGTAAAAGATTCAGTCAAATACCTTAGCCCCTGGATGGTTAGATGTGGGCTGTGGAGATCCCTGAAACTGGGTTTTATAGTTTTACAGGATGTCAGTAAAGATAGAAGTTGGACTTTGTGAGAATGAGTTTTGAAGCCTGTTAAATTTTGTTGCAGCTAATTTAATGAAATGATAACAATCCTTTAGCCTTACAGCATTAATTAGTTTTATTGTCTATTGAGATATAAACTTCCAGTTATGTTTCTGTAAATATTGATTTCTTTCATCAATAAACTTTTTGGATGTAAATCTCAGAAAAATTGGTTTATGTTTTCTAAAAGCAATCATATTTTGTCTTTGTAAGTCTTTGTTTTCAGGCTTTATTTATGCATCTTTATTACACTCTTACAACAGTCAATGACTTCCTGTGTCTGAGTCCTCTAATTGACTGGTCTTACGTTGGTTCCATTCCAACCTGTTTGCACATAGTCTGCTCACTTACCTGCCTCCGCCTTCTGCTGCTTCTCAATCTTCTCCAGGCGCCCTAGCAAGGAGTCAATTTTAGTTTTGATCTGGGTTAATTCTTTCTTGATTGTCTGTAACTCATCTGATTTCACTGGAAGTGAGAAATGGGAAAGAAAATAACAGAACATCAAATACATTATAAGTCACACAAGACACCCATTTTGATGCAACTTTCAGATTGAGTCAACTCCTGCAGGGCAGTATTCCATGTTATCACCTTCTCAGAACCTGAAGTAATGCAGGAATAATAAATGACTTGCCTATTACAAAGTAATGCTCTCACTAGCAAAAATTCATTTGATATGAAATCTTTTCACTAAAGATACTGCACAAAAATCTAGAAATACTATTAAAACCCAAATTCAATTTTGAAGAATAATAAGAATAAATCCGCACTATAAAATGGAGTCTGATTAAGGAAGGAAATAAATTATGACGGGAATATTATACTTCTCTGACAGATGATGCTGTAATACATATTCCAGCAGTCAATGGTCTTTGTAATCCAGTTTTGGGGAGCATTGATTGAAAATAGGGGGTGGTATTTGTTTCCTAAAGAAAATGTCTGATGCCAGGGGACACTTAACTCTTTCTGATGTATACTGCTCTTACTTTTTCTAAAACAAACAAACAAACAAACAAACAAATTCCCAAGCAATCTCACCAGCCCTGAGATTTGAAGCAATGGGAATCCATAAATATATGTAGGTTCCCATTGCTTTTTTCTTATTTATTTTTCATATATTTTTATTGTACTTAATAGAGGGGTTATAGTTATATTACAGATAGAAAGTGCATTACTTCACACACATTGATGCCCCTTTTCATGTTTTTGTCCCCATTTTCCTCCCCCAACCCCTCCCCTCATCTTGTTTCCTCTCTTCCCTATCCTATTTCAAATAAACAAATAAGTGCATATACAATATACCAGATTACAAGGTAAGATACTGTAACAATATGAGAATAACCAAAGGACAACAAAAGAGATGGGAAATAACACAGTATATTAAGAACAACATTCACTCATTATACGCTGCCAGGCACGGTGGCTCACGCCACCTAGCTACTCAGGAGTAATCCTAGCTACTCAGGAGTCTGAGATCTGAGGATCAAGGTTCAAAGCCAGCCTGGGCACAAAAGGACCCAGGACTCTTATCTCCAATTAACCTCTAGAAAACAGGAAGTGTGGCTTGACTCAAGGGTAGGGTGGAGCTCAAGAGCTCAGGGACAGCACCCAGGCCCAGTTCAATCCCCATGACACCCCCCCCCACACAAAAAAAAGTCATTGTCTACGACCATACCATCCTGAATATGCCAGATCTCATCTTATTTATTTTTGAGTCCGGGTCTTGCTTTGTACACCAAACAGGCCTAAATTGACCTTTAAATTTCAATCTTCCTGCCTCAGTCTACAGAATGCTGGGAAATATGTATGTGTCACCACACCTAGCCTCCTTAATATTTTCTCCATAGCTGTTCCAATTCTACATTTTCTCCATGTAATCTAAAAAGAAAATAGGGATTAATACAAAGTTAACATTTTTTTCCATCTTGCCAAGTGGGGTCATTAAAAATAACAAACATGTCACTGCCAACCATAACAAATTCATTTGAAAAGAACTCCAGAAAAGTATTATTTTATGTTTAAAAATGATTACTAAAAAATAGTAAGTTTTATTAATAATAAGATTGTCTTCATTGCCCTTGTTTTGTTTTAGAAAAAAAAACATGGACAGTTTTGTCCCGCGTCTAATCAGACGCACAGGGAGGCTTCTTCAGCTGTTGAGGTGTCATTCTGGATCTCTGTGGCTTGGTTGAGAGCTGTGTGCACACATTTGGGGAGCAAGGCTTGATTCATCCTTTTCTGTTTTTTTCCTTCTCTTGCTTTTTTTTAAGTTTGTAGGTTTTTCAAGCTTAGATATTTCTCAGAAATGTCTTTTTTCCTAAAAATCTTTTTTTAAAAATATTTTATTGTAATTAATAGAAGAGTTACTGTTATATTCTCTAGATAGAAGGAGCATTACTTCACACACATTGATACCCCTTCTCATGTTTTTGTCCCCATTTCCCTCCCTCCACCCTCACCCTTCATCTTGTTTTCCCCCCTTCCCTATCTTATTTCAAATAAACAAATAAACGTATATACAATATACCAGATTGCAAGGTAAGATACTGTAGCAATATGAGAATAACCAAGGGACAACAAAAGAGATGAGAAATAACATAGAACAACAATCACACATTATATGGCTCTTGTTTCCATATCCTGGAGGTCCTTTTATTTAGCCTCATCCGATATGGCCTTATGTATCTAGGTTTTGAACTATTGTAATCCTCTTCTAGGAGAGTCCAAAGTTTGTACTAATTGTTACAAATGAGGGAAATCATTGAGCCTATGTTTCTTTGTATGATTTTTTCCATGTCTTTCCATTTCCTTACAAATGGGATGATGTTGTTCTTTCTGATGACAGCATAGAATTCCATTGTGTATAAATACCACATAAATTAAGATTTAGCTTGATTATCCAGTATTCAGGAAATAATGAAAAATAGTAAAAAGCAAAATATAATATAGGTTTGCTTGGAACAAAAATACTTGTCAATTAAAACACACACATATATTAAGCATTATATAATTAACTTTCAAGGAGGAATAATGTTTTTCCAATACAAAAATGAGTAACCCTTCCATTATGAAAACAAGTTTTTACAGGACAGCCAATTGTTCTTTATGGCACAAAGCAGCTAGCAAACCAAAAACTGCAAGAAACTGGCACTCCCTGGAGTATTCCTGTAATCAAGAACTGAATTGAAAAAAGAATATAGTTTAAAGCAGAGAAGTCCTGTTTATGCCAATTATTCTAGACATCAAAGGATCACTGCTGAATTGCAGCTAAATTTGAAAAGCATCATCTGTCACAGTCACAAATTGATTCCACTGTGAGGAATGATATTCGTGTCTTTGATTGAGCCATAGTGGATAGTTGTATTTAAAGCCAACAAATGTAATAGAAAACATGTTATCTTATAAGAGATTTCAAAGCAGGAAAGCATAACTGTGGCTGAAAACAAACAGAACCCATTTCTTCATCGGGGGAGCCACTCCTCAGCCAAGTAAGCTAGTTGATGAAAGTTAATATATGTATTTTAGTGTAGTATCACTCCACAATGTGAAGAACGTATTAGAAGACAACTAGAAATCTAAACAAATCTACCATGAAGGCATTGCATATCCATGAGTCAACGTTTAAATTTATGAGTAGGACTGTAGGAATGCTTGGTAAAACCAAAGCTAGATTATCATAAAAATTTGGTGTCATTGGTTGTATTAATTCAAGCTGTATTTGAGGGAGGTGGTAACACAAGGATTTTGAAATAAGCTTTTCCTGATTACTAGACATATGCTGGGCCACTTGGCCATGTTCCTAAGATGTTTTTGGTTGTAGTCATTTTTCAGGTAGGGTTTTGTGTTTTTGTCAGTGTGGGCTTCCAAATCTCATCATCCTGCCTTTGGTTTATTGTATAGCTGGAACACTAAAGCCTATGCCATCATTTGCAGTCTGTAGATTGAGATGGAAGTCTTGCTGAGGTTACATCTACAGGTGAGGGCTAGTTTCTGTAATACCTGAAGAATACCTGGTATTCCCTGTAATCTTTCTTTGCTGTCTCTATCTTTACTTCTCCTGTTAACATTTTCTGTGAAACACAGTAAGTTATTCAGCCCTTGTCCATTATTACTTCATCAAAACAGATGTGTTATATTTAAAATAAATTACAGTTCTGCTTTCTAATATTTTCCTGAACTATGAATATCAATCCAATTCAATCTTTCCCATTTTCATTGAACTCTCATTGAACCTCTGCCTTTGGTTTTTCTAGTTTTGTTTCTCTCAAAGATTGTTTATAAGGCTTAATTCTTTTTTACTCCATTTTCCTAGGTTATTTCCATTTCCTATAAGAAAAAAAAGGAGAAATTCATACATGCGTAAACCAGAATCTTTAAACTGTTACTCGGGATCTGCAGAAATATTCATTTGCATATTGCATTTGTCATTAAAGCAAGCTCTTCATTTTGAACATTTGAATATTTGGATCAAGTGGTATATGGAATTACACAAGATCTAGTTCACATCTCTGACCTTTGAGGAAGTCACTTATATCCACTTATTTCACTAAGGTCTAAGAAAGTTTCTTCATATTTGTAGCCTCCATCCTATGTTAGAGAATTTTAAATAAGAGTTTAACCACTTAGCACAATGCTAGAGTTCCATAAGGGCCAATAAATCATAAAAAACAACTATTATGAGTTCTTTTTATTATTGCTTTTATTTTCAATTCTTTACATCATTATATTAACATGCCTCTCTCATCCAAGATTGTGTCCCAAATGTGTTTGCCATCATCGTGCCTATCTTTTAGGACTTAAATATTGCTTTTCTAGAGGGGACTGTGGCTCACACTTGTGATCCTAGCTACTCAAGGGGCTGAGATCTGAGGATCGCAGTTCAAAGCCAGGCTCTAAAGTCCTAAAGACTTTATCTCCAATTAACCTCTAGAAAAGGGGAAGTGGGACTGTGATTTAAGGGTAAGGCGGTAAACCTTGAGCTGAAGTGCTAAGGGAAAGCCCCCAAGCCCAGATTTCAAGCCCCATGAGCCATCCCCCCACCCCCCAAAAATTTCGTTTTTCTTATGATACCTATTCCATTAGCCAATGAAGGATGAAAGGTTCATCTCTCTAATTAAAGGGCATCTCACATTCATACACACATATGTTTACTGCTGATTGATTCTTATTTCTAAGCATAAGTTTCATGTTGAAACTTCTGAAGATTACCGTGAGGGTCTTGGGCTTGAAACCTGTCCTCTTTTGTTTAAAAATGATATGAGTAATTCAAGAAAATATGTTCAATCAGATTAATGCTAAAAAAGCCTTTCTGTATTCTTATAAAATGCACCCTTAAGAAATTATTCAAATTCTTAAACAAGAACATTCTCAGGCCTTTCACAATGCCATAACTTTAAAAGAAACAACTCGGGAGCAAGTGATATTAGGAGGTTTGGCCCTCTGGAATTAAATTCCCATGGGAGCATACAATTCTTTCTTTACTAATGCATTACTACTGCATCACTTATTCCGGTGTCTTGAATACTGAGATATAGGCACGGGACGAAGAAGATATGAGAGACAGAGAAGAATGCATGCCAAAACATGGGCTATACTTGGCGGTATAAAATACACACCAGAGGACATACAAAAACATAGGTTTATGTCTAGTCAACAAGCTGCAGTAAGGTGAGCAAGTGGAGTAGTGTGTGACAGCAGGTAAAATAAAGGGTGGAGAAGAGGGAAAAAGGGACATAGGAGGATTTCATTGAATCTTGCTGGCCAATGTAAATACTTCACTCTAATTGATACAGGAAACAGCTCCCAGAGTAGAATGCTATGTTCTGACATCTTGACCTCCTGTTGTGAAAGCCTATAGAATACTGGCCATGAGACTATAGATATGATGGCATACTAGACTGGACCAATGTATTAGCACTGGATTCTAAGAAGTAGGTGGATTTTGTGTACATGTGAAAAATTTTTAGTACACTTTAAAGATTGATGGATTTAACTAGAAGGAGGGAATTAGTAATTGCTAAAATAGGGAAGATTAGTTCATTTTGACAGGTCTATTAATATTCAAATACAAAAGAAAATCAAGAAATTTGATATGTGAATATGAAGGTTTGGGGAGACATGGCAGCTGGGAGAATAAACCTGGAAGCTGCCATGGGAGATAGCATTTTAAGCTAATATACATGATACATCTTTCTTTTTAGGAATGTATACATAGCTTGGAAACATCATCATTAAGAAACAATGTTTTTTGATCATTTTTTCCTAAATAAGCTACAGAGCAATAGATGTTCAAAATAAACAAACATACTGACATTATTAAAAATTTTATCCTTTTGAGTATAACTTACATTTCTTTAAGTGATTATAGGACTGGAATTTATTATTATTAAGTAAGATCAGCAAAGTGATAGGTGGAAAAATAACACAAGTCCTGAGGGTAAATTACTTTAGCTTGTTTTTAGACAAGAATGACCCTAGGAAAACTAGGAGGTATGATTTATCATACAGCTAAACTCTAATATTTTTCTTGTAGATCTTGTATTTTTGTAAAAAAAAAGAGAGGGAGAGATCATATTAAATCATTTTAGACATTTTGTCTCTAAAGAGTTCACTGATTTAGTGATAAATGTTATTACATTCTGATACAGCCAACAAAATGATGACTGTGCCTTTTGCTGAAACCTCTGATACAATCTAAAAAGGAAATTAGGCATGTGGATGATACATCTGCATATATCAGAAAATGTGTGCATCTTTGATTTATGGGGTGAACAGCATTTCAATTTCTTTTAATCACTTATAGGTCAAGTCCATTGGGGACAAATAAAGAATTGTCAGTTAACTGTGGAGATCAGCAGTTACCAACAGAGAGAGTATGCCCTGCTGGGCACATTCTGCAATGTCTTGAAGCATTTTTGAGTATAACGACTTAGAAGGAATGATTACTGGTATTCTAATGGACATTCAGTCTGCTCAAAAATCCTGTAACACAAAGGATAGTTCTCTCCCCAAATGTCGAGAATACCGAACTCCAGAAAGCCCAAGTGCCATGGGATTGAATGGCCCCCTAAATTTAATTTATTGGAATCTTCCTCTCCAAAGTCTTTCCTTAATAGTATTTAGACATGAGGCCATAAGCTTAGCAGCTATATATGAAGAAAAAAAGTCTCCAGTTTGCAAACTTCCCTTTGTTTCCTCATGTGACCCCCTTTTCCATGGCATTGCAGAGTAGGAATTCCTCACAGGACGATGAACAGTTCTTAGATACAGTGTTGGACCTTCCAGTCTCCCAAGCCAGGAGCTGGATAACTTTTATTGTTAATAAATTACATAGTTTACAGTACTTAGACATAACAACAAAAAATAGACTAAGTCATCATAATTACATACCCTCTAGCACCAACACATGCTTCTACTATTCAGAAAATTTACAAATGATTCAAATTAGGTAATTCTTAGTAATAATTCACATTAATTCATAATACTCTTATTTTTATAAGGTTTTCATATATTATTTAAATAGAAAGAATTAATTTTCAGCAAAGATAATTTATGCAACATTGTCATACACGGTATTTTATCTGTAGGAAACTAGAGAGTATGGTGATTTGCATGACTCTGTCAAAAATCACATAAACTATGCACATGGAGTCAGGCTAAAATTTAGATCATCTGTTTGTAAATTATGTCATTCCATGTTAGCTGATGTGGAAACATATGATCAATTTTAGCTGTTTTCTATGGTGTGAATTAAGAAATTACAGCACTTAAGTCAAATGTAGGAAAACAACCCTGAGAACTCTTCATTCTTGTGATGTGGATTTCTGCAAATCTTTATCTTTGCTACTTCATTTCCCTTTGCATATATAACTTTTTCCACTTACTTACATGTTTTAAGTTATTTAATGTGATGAATCTTAATTTGTCAACATTAAAAATAATTTTCAAAAACCAGGAGGCAAGCCTTACTAGATTTTGCTAAAGAAGGTTGTACTGTTTAGTTAACTGGCTAAACCTTCCCCACCCTGTGGAATTTTCTAACAAATTAAATATATTTGCATATGTATATATGCCTATGTACTTCTATACTCATTGTTTTTATGAATTTTTGGATAAGAAATAAAATGGAAAATGTATTAATTTGATTCAAACCTATTCATTAATTGCTTACTCTGTGCATCCATTCATCCAGCTTTTACTAGGAGCTGAATATGTACAATGACATTTAATCCTTAGATAAACATGCATAGAAGATATATTTTGGCGGCTGTATAGATGCATGCTAAATATTAGAGAAGTTAAGTCAGATTGTATAGAAAAGAGGCAATAAGGCCAAGTTTCCACTAGCTACCTATATCAAGAGCCCTGGTTTATATTTGTGTGTTATAGCTCACACATACCTCCACACCTGAGTCAAAAGCTACATGTAGTAAAATTCATACTTAGTTTCCTGGAGTTCATAGGCAAAGGAGGAAAAACTATGTCTGAAAAATACAATGCTAAAATAATAGAGCGATAATTGAAAATATCTTACTACTTAATGAAATTATCTCCAATTTTCTGGTCTTTTTATTCAAATTGTATGAGTCTTTCATGAGGGGCCAGGTCTATTTGTCTGTGGAATCTTAGTTCCCTAAGGGTCCCATCTGCTTCATCTATGGACAGTTAATATTTGTCATGCGGTAGGTACTACTTAAAGGAATGTATGTCAACTATGTGGGTAAAGAGAAGACACATTATTTTAGATGGCATTTGATCATTGATTATGAAAACAATAGTCATTGCCTCATAACTAGACGGATATTTTGGATTCCAGCAAGCCAAGAAGGTCCAATCAAAGGAAATAGCAGATCTTATTAGTTTGAAAACATACATCAAACTGGTTTCTTGTAAAGCTGGACTGTAGGCCAGACTTTGTCCCCTGATTTCCCAGACAGATTTCATGAAATCTAGAGCTAATTTTCTCTGAGCTTCAAAATTTCTAGATGGTTCCTAATCAACTGGAAAACCAAAAAATATAAGAAGTATGAGGGAGCATGTTCCACAGATGTTTAAGATTATATTTTGTGCAAAGCACAATTAATTTGAACACATTTTAAATAAAAATGGAATTAATTTGAATGCATTTTAAATAAAAATGGAGAGATGAGTGAATCCAGATAACTAATATGACACAGAAGAATGTAAATAATGTAAACTGAAGATTAACAACTGGCTTGAGTTTGTGGACAAGAATACCTTCATAACACAGAAGGGTCTAAAATTGCTAATAGCATAGCAATTTTACATGTGATCATTAATGATGTTTATTTGTGGTGTACAAAATAATGCAATAATAACAACAAGATAAAAGGAAAGGCTTGCAAGAGGTACATGAGTTTGGAGAGCTTGATTCAATTAAGCTAGAAGAAGAGAAGAAAGCTGGCTTACAAACAGAGTTTCTACTGCTGTATCAGTTATTCTTGAGACATACACTAAATAGTTTGGATTCCTATTTGGTAAATGGCTGTAATTTGGGGTTTTACAGGTTTTTTTTTCTTTGTGATCTAAGGGTTTGAACTAAGGGCCAAGACAAGCTACAGTTATATCAATTTCCTGTCTTATCTACTTTTCATATCTTTTCTTTGAGCCAGTCTTGGAGTATGATCATTCTGCATATAATTCATATGTACTTGGGCTTACATTTACGTGTGTGATGCCATGCTCAACCCATTTGTTGAGACATGGTCTTACTAACATTTGATCTTTCTATGTCTTCTAAGTAGCTGAAATGACAAATAGATATCACCATGCCCAATCCTTTGAGTTTTGAATAAGAAACCGGTAATGTATTTGGTTTGGAATGGTCTAACATGCAGTTAATGGAGTTAGAGCAGATAAAAAGGCAAGGAAATGAGTCAAAGAATAAGTAAGATTTTCCTTATTAGGACCCAACTTAGAAAGAAAAAATAGTGTACAGAAGAGGCAGAGGAAAGAAATGCTATTAAGATTTCTCAATAGGACGCAGGCTTGCTTCTTTTTATAATTAAATAGTGGAGCTATTCGTGTGACTCAATCCCTTTATTGATGAACCACATTAAAGTATAGTGTATTTAGCTACTATAAATATACTGTAATTATTTGACTTTGCTGACTTACTATGAGACTTTAATTTTAGTGAGATATTATTATTATGTTGTGCTATTTAGTCTTTAGTTAGTGAGGACAGTGTATACTGGGAACAGATATGTACTTGTATGAACTAAATGGCTTGGGTAATTACATAATAGTTATTTCATTACCACACCATGTCCAATACTTTACTATTAAAATAAAAAAGGAGAGGGTGCACAAGATGTCTACATTTTGTGTATATCATGCATGTGAATAACTATGCTATGATCCTCCTTGAAAATTCCTGTCTTTAATTCCTGCACCTTAAAATGTACTACATTTTGATTGATGATCTGTGACAGCTAATTAAGACTAAATGCAGTCTTCACAGTGAGCCCTAAACCAGTATGGTTGATGATGGTGTTCCTTATAACAAGAAGAGATTTGGATATAAGGTCACTGAAAGAAAGTGGAATAGTCAGGCAGAAGAGAGAGGCTGACCCCAGTTCTTTCTCTTGAAGCATCAGGGAGAACCAGGCTTCTGCCATCTTGACCTCCAACTTCCAGCTTCCAAGGATGAGAGGAAAAAAATGTTGTTCTAGTGATTCAGAGTCCTGTACTCTGTGATGGCATCTCTAGGACATCTACAATTTCTAACATAACAGTTCAATCATGGAGCACCTTGCTGAGAATCTTTTTTTTCACATTTTTTACTGTAATTAATAGAAGGGTTACATTATATTCACCAGAGGGTACATTACTTCACATACTTTGATACCATTTCTCATGTCTTGGTCCCCATTTCCCTCCCCCGACCCCCACCATTCATCTTGTTTTTCCCCCTTCCCTATCCGATTTCAGATAACCAAATATGCGTACATAAAATATATCAGATAACCAGGTGAAATACTGTAACAATATGAGATAACCAAGGGACAGCAAAAGAGATGAGAGATAACACAGTACACTAAGGACAACAATCACTCATTATATGGTTTCTATATCCTGGAGGTCCTTTCATTTAGTGTCATATTATATGGCCTTACGTATCTAGGTTTTGTTCTATTGTAGATCTCTGCTAGGAGAGCCCAAGGTTTCTGCTGATTATGACAAATGAGGGAGACCATTGAGCCTATGTTCCTTTGAGTCTGGCTTACTTCATTTAATATGATTTTTTCTAAGTCTTTCAATTTCCTTACAAATGGGGCCATGTCATTCTTTCTGACAGCAGCATAGAATTCCATTGTGTACAAATACCACATCTTGTTGACCAACTGAGGGACATCTGGGTTGGTTCCATATCTTTGCTATGGTAAATAGTGCTGCAATGAACATCGTTGTGCTAGTGGATTTAGTATATACTTGTTTCTGGACAAGGGTAAATGCCAAGTAGTGGAATTTATGGGTCATAGGGGAGCTCTATGTTTAGTCTTTTGAGGAACTGCTATACTGCTTTCCATAGTGGTTGAACGAGTTTGCACTCCCACCAACAATGTAGTAGTGATCCCTCCTGGTCACATCCCCTCCAGCATCTGTTGTTATTAGATTCCTTGATCCTGGCCATTCTGACTGGAGTGAGGTGGAATCTTAGAGGAGTTTTGATTTGTATTTCTTTTATGGCTAGAGATGTTGAGCATTTCTTCATGTGTCTATAGGCCATTTTTATTTATTCTTCAGAGAAGACTCTCTTTAAGTCTGGCCCATCTTTTAATGGGATGGTTGTTTCTTTGGAGATTAGTTTTGGAGTGATTCAATTTTTTGAGCTGTTGATATATTTTATTTTATTTTTTGCCAGTCCTGGGCTTGAGCTCAGGGCCTGAGCACTGTCCTTGGACTTTCTCAAGGCTAGAGCTCTACCACTTGAGCCTTAGCACCACTTCCAGCTTTTTTCTATGTATGTGGTACCGAGGAATCGAACCCGGGTCTTCATGCATGCTAGGCAAGCACTTTAACCACTAGGCCAAACTCCCGGCCTGTTGATATATTTTAGATATGAGGCCTTTGTCTGTTGTATGATTAGTGAAGATCTTTTCCCACTCTGTAGGCTTTCTGTTTAACTTGCTAACTATGTCCTTTGCCATACAGAAGCTCTGCAGTTTACTGCAGTCCCACTTATCCATACTTTCTCTGATTTGTTATGTTTCTTGGTCCTTATTTAAAAAGGATTAGACCTGTGCCAAGGAGACCTAGTTTATCTCCTATTCTTTCTTGTAAAGTTTTCAGTGTATCAGCTTTTACCTTGAGGTCTTTGATCCATTTGGAGGTAATCCTGGTGCAGGGTGACAAAGAAGGATCCAACTTTAGTTTTCTGCAGGTGCTTAACCAGTTCTGCCAGCACAACTTGTTGAAGAGGCTGTCTTTCTTGCATTCTATTTTTTTTGGCTCCCTTATCAAAGATTAGGTGGCCATATGTCTCTGGGTTCATATCTGTGTCCTCAGTTCTATTCTATTGGTCTTCAGGCTTGTTCTTGTGCCAGTACCAAGCTGTTTTGGTCACTATAGCTCTGTAATAGAGTCTAAAGTTTGGTATTGGAATCCCTCCTGTGCTGTTATTTTTGCTAAGAATTGTTTTTGCTATACAGGGTCTTTTATTATTCCATATGAAATTTTGGATTGCCTCTTCTATTTCTTTAAAGAATGCCATTGGGATATTGATGGGTATTGCCAACGTTGAATTTGTAGACAGCCCTTGGCAAGATTGTCATTTTCACTATGTTAATTCTTCCAATCCAGAAGCATGGGAGATTTTTCCATTTCCTCATTTCTGCTTTAATTTTCTTTTTCAGGGTTTTAAAATTTTCATCAAAAAGTTCTTTTACATTCTTAGTTAAGTTAATTCCTAGGTACTTTATTTTCTTTGAGGCTATTGCAAAAGGAGTTGCCTCGTTCCTCTCATTGTCGGCCTAGAGGAAGGCAGTTGATCTTTGAGGGTTAATTTTATACCTTGCTACTTTGCCAAAGTTTTGAATCAGCTCAAGCAGCTTGGAAGTGGAGTCTGTAGGGTTCTTTAAATATAGAATCATGTCATGTGCAAAGAGAGAAAGTTTCATGTCCTCTTTCCCTATTTGGATTCCCTTTATGCTTGCTTCTTGCCTTATTGCTCTGGCTAGGAATTCTAATACTATATTAAAGAGTAGTGGAGAGAGTGGGCATCCTTGTCTCGTTCCTGATTTTAGAGGGAATGGCTTTAGCTTTTCGCCGTTAAGTATAATACTAGCTGTGGGTTTGTCATACACAGCCTTTATTATATTGAGGAATGTTCCATGGATTCCTAGTTTCTCCATATCTTTTAGCATAAAGTGGTGTTGGATCTTGTCAAATGCCTTTTCTGCCTATATTGAGACAATCATGTAATTCTTGTCCTTGCTCCTGTTGATGTGTTGAATTATATTAGTAGATTTGCGTATGTTGAACCAGCTTTGTATCCCTGTGATGAATCCTGTTTGATCATAGTGTGTAATTTTTTTATCAGTTGCTGAAGACTGTTGGCCAGTATTGTGTTGAGAAGTTTTGCATCAATATTCATCAAAGAAATGGGTCTATAGTTCTCTTTCTTTGATGAATGTCTGTCTGGTTTTGGGATGAGGGTTATAGTGGCTTTGTAGAATGAGTTTGGCCAAGAGCCTTCGTTTTCAATTTCATTGAAGAGCTTGAGGAGTATTGGTATGTGCTCTGATTTGAAGACCTTATAGAATTCAGCTGTGAATCCATCTGGCCCTGCGCTTTTCTTGGATGGGAGGTCTCTTATTGCCATTTCTTATTCAGTGCTTGAAATAGGTCTGTTTACTTGGATTAGTTCTTCTTGGTTCAGTGTGTGTATGTTAATATTGGCTAGAAATTCATCCATTTCTTCTAGATTCTCAAATTTGTTGGCATAAAGCCTTGCTGAGAATCTTTTCCTTTGCTCCAGGTAGAAGCTCAACCCTTTAATCTTGTCCAGTTCTCCATAATCCTGGTATCAAATTCACATTTTCTTTTGCTTATCATGATATTGCCAATATCTTCACTTACACTTACAGTAGCAGTACTGGTGGCTATTATTATTATTACTACCATGATGGTTTGATATCCATTAAAAGATTCATAATGCCAGTCACTGCCTATGAGCTCTCACCTGTGTGAAATTGACAATGTCATCATTCCCACTTATGAATGGGGAAATTAATATAGCATGTTCGAAGTTTACTTCAAACACAAAAGTAATAGAGACACTGACTGTGGGATTCTATGTATGACAAGTTCATCTTCTATGCCATTAAGAGTTGTGTTCAACTGTATTATCATAACAAAAGTTAACTTCACTGAACATAGATCATGTGCCTAAACTGTTGATGTACATGAGTGATTTCATCCATACAAGTACTATTGGATACATAATATAATGTTTATATTTTCCAGATAGATGACAGAGTTATATGGGGATTAAAGAACTTCCCCTAGGCCACAATATCACCTCACTCTGAGCCACCCACTTCACTTCAAAATGAAAGCCTTTGTTCTCTTAGACATACCCTTTGGAAGGAAGTCTCTCACATTCTGTTTCCAAATCCACCAAGCTCAATTGAACACTTCTGAACCAACATTGCTTTCTCTCATTAAGATATTAGGCCAGATGTGCTGGGAAGCTAGCTTAGTGGTAGAGTGATTGCCTTGCATGCATGAAGCCCTGGGTTTGATTTCTCAGTAACACAAACAAAAAGCTACAAATGAAATTCCCAGTTTTCCAAGGACAATCAAAATTCTGCATTTCTGGGGAATGAATGTGGAAAAGAAGTTCAAAAACAAACAAATAAAAGAAGGGAACACCAAAAGACAGCTATGTTATAAGGATAAAGCAAATCATCACAGTAAAATCCAAACCATAGCAAAAGGAGATTCTAAAATGTAAATTTTACAGTTTTCCCAGTACACATGGAAAGAGTGTTGAGGAGACAGTGGTTCAGTCACCTTTTCTCTGAAGCATACTTCTGGTTCGTGCCTGCTATTTTACAGCACTGTGAGTGTCTGGATGTGTGCTGATATTTCTATGTCTCATTCCCTATATCTGTAAAATGAGAATATGACAAATGCCCCACGGGGTATTTATGAGGAATACATAATACTTGACACAATATTTGTCAGAAAGAATAAGAAGTTACTAGCTGTTATTTTCTTCTATTATTAAGCTTACAAACATTACATTAAAAGACCCAAGGAAGGCAGATTACAAAACAACTCAAGGAAAGAAAAAAATACTTCATAAAATCACTACCAAGGTTCTAGAAGTAATGTACCCATTACCTGAAGAATGTAACTGCAACCCCTCTAAACATTATCCTGACAATAAGACACAATTAAAAAACCACTACCATGACAGAGAACTTTCAGATTTTAACATAAAAATCTGCTACCAAAAAATATGAAGTTACTTCCCAAATTCTATATTAAGAGAAGAAAATATATTCTACTTTTGTATTTATTTTGTGATTCTTATGGAACCAAAACAAGTTCTCAAAGGGAGAACTTTAAAGTTCCCATCCTCTCTTAATGATACAATAAAATTAGAAATAAAAAAGGAGGCCAAAACCAACAACTTATCTATTTGAAAATGGAGATATTTACTAAAAAAATAACTTCCAAATCCTGCAACTCTTTTTGGACTTGCCTCAGTAACCAGGGCAACTGAAAAATTGAGTCCTGCATGGTTGCACCTATTGTAGAACACTCCCAAAGGAAGCAAACTATTTTTGTAAATCATTGACATTAATGAGAGGTTCCATTTCCTTAGAGATTTATAGTTACAGATTAAAAATTCTAGTGGGGCTCAGGATTTTAGCCTAGAGGTAGAGTGCTTGCCTAGCATGCACAAGGACCGGGGTTCAATTCTTTGGTACCACATAAAAAAACCAGAAGTGGTGCTGTGGCTGAACTGGTAGAGTTACAGCCTTGAGAAAGCCCAAGGACAGTGCTTAGGCCCTGAGTTCAAGCCCCAGGACTGGCAAAATAAATTCCTACTGGTATTCAGAAATTGAGGGTCAGGGATGTTAACAGTTTTACAAAGCTCAGTGTGCCCTTACACAATGTAGACCTGTCCCGGCTTATGTCAGTAAATTTTCCTTTAATCAACTGTGCTTTAAAACCAGCCCAGGAGGAAGAAAATATGATGATGTTTTATATATATTTTAATTTCAAAGAACGTTAATATTACTAATGGCAGAAAGCATTTATAAATGTAGAAGGAAGTATGTATTCATTTTTCAAGAAAACAAAATCAAGAGCTTTTTTTTCTCTCTCTTAACAACAATATAAGAGGATATATTACATATATTAGAGTAGAGGTTCCTTTTTTCTTTTAATTTTGGTGGTATTGGGGTTTGAACTCAGGAGAATATTTAGAGAAAGCAGCAGCAATTCATTTCCCTTTTATTAATAAGATTAAAAAAAGAATTCATCTTTATCAGTAGAAAAAGAGCAAATAGAACAAACACAGATAGTGGCAAAATTCCTTAGCTTCCTATAGAGGCTATACTAATTTAGTCAAGTTCTCAGTGGAACTCTTAGCACACTACACCACGGGTTTCTAAAAGTATGGATATATTTTCCTCCCTGAACTATTTTTTTAATGTATCTTCATGTTAAAAAAGTAACTCAAATGCATATTCTACAAAATTAAGAAAAATAAGAGAAGGGAGAATTGGAGGAAGGGGTGAGAGTGTTCAAAGGAAAGACTTTGATAAAGATGCATTGTATTTGTCTATTGCTTTGTTGAATGTCAACTCCTTTGTACGACCACTTAAAGATAATTGAACATACACACATACACACACAAACAAAAAACTGAAGTATTTTCAATATGATTCTTAATGTTTCTGGTGATTCAGAATCAGTGACCCATAGTAAAGGGAACATAGCATAATAATTTAGTTTTCTATTTAATAACTTAGTTTTCTATCATTTACTTGCTTTTTTGGTAATTATTGTAAGTGGTACAATAGCTTAGTTGTTTGAAAGGATCATGACACATTGAACTCACAAACTGCCATGTTGAATTGAACCCCCTTTGTGTAACTACCTAACAACTATCAACAACAACAATAAAACATGGGATGTAGAATGAAATACAAAATTCCTTCAATGACTGATGGGACTGATCCTCCAGTGGCATCTCTCCACTCTGCTGCCTCTACACCAGTTTCTTCATTTCTCCTTAAGGACACTAATTTACCTCTTCTTCACTGATCATTCACTCTGCTTGGATTACTTAGACAGTTTCAGAGCTTCCCATTCCCTGTCTTCCTCCAGAGTTCTGCCCAATCACCCCATGACGTATAGCACTCACAGATTTGTAGCTTTATTAATTTTCATATTGACGCAATTATCAACTTATTGTCTACTTGCATGCTCCTAGAATGTGATCTCAAGGAAACAAGGGATTTTGGTATTATTATTATTATTATTATTATTATTATTATTATTATTATTTGCCAGTCCTGGAGCTTGAACTCAGGATCTGGGCATTGTCCTTGGACATTTTTTTCTTTCTGCTCAAGGCTAGTGCTTTACCACTTGAACCACAGCGCCATTTCTGGCTTTTTCCTTTTTCCGTGAATGTGGTACTGAGAAATTGAACCCAGGGCTTCTTGCATTCTTCTTCTTCTTTTTTTTTTTTAAAGGAAAAGTATATCAATAAAAAGAGTTCTCTCGAATCAGTTTTTATAAAAAGTTAGCAGTGCTGGGCATGGTAGCTCATGCCTGGAATCCTAGCTTCTCAGGAGGCTGAGATCTGAGGATCGAGGTTCAAAGCCAGCCCACGCACTAAAGAACTAAATAACGTGAGATCTTTATCTCCAATTAATCACTAGAAAAGCGGAAGTGGGGCCATGGCTCAGGGGTAGGGTGGTAGCTTTGAGCTGAAGAGCTTAGGCCCAGAATTCAAACTCCATGACCGCTCCCCCCAACCCCCCCCAAAGTTAGCAGTGTGGTTAATTAGAAAAGTTGTGTCTCTACTTTTTACTGATTACTGTGAAATTATATCTACGGTTTCATTTTTTATAATAAATGTATCTCCAGTTATCTTTCATAATTATTTACAATATTATGTGAATTATGCTTTTACCATTTATACTCGCTAATTTGTCTACCATTTTTCCCAACTAAGTATTCAAAACTCATCTGAATTTAGTGCCATGTTTATGCTAAATTTCATATGCTAGCATATGAAAAGATAATATATAGACTACTTTTTAAGTAAAATAGCTTCCTTCTTTTTTTTTCTTATTTGATTTTACTGTCAAGGTGAGGTACAGAGGACTTGCAGTTACATACCCAAGGTAGGGAGTACGTTTTTTCTCCCACCTTGTTATCCTCTCCCACACTTTTTCTCCCACTCTCTCTCCCTCAGCCCCCTTCCCCCAAAATTGTAAAGTTCATTTCCTTCATATTGTCTTGTGAGTATCGCTGTTGCATTGCTTGGCCCGCTGTCCTTTATTAAAAATGGCATCAAGTTACTTACTTGGATAACTTGCTTTAAAAATCGGTCCTGGGTTTTATAGGTTTATGTCTAGCTCCTTACCTCAATCCAGCGTGGTGGAAAGTAGAAATCATTTCTTATCCAACATGCTTTTCTAATAATTATGTGGGTAATTCGTTGCATAATGGACTTCATCTAGTAAATAAAAAAAACAAAACGAAGACCGCTACTTACGTTTCGAGCCGGATGAAGAAGACCCACTGACGGTGGATCTGGATCCTCCCTTCATGGAAAAGACTCCTTTTCCCCTACGAGTAGTGGAGACGGCCACTCGTGGACGCTTCAGAGGAATGACAGCTCGGGGTGGGGGAGGCACGCGCCCGTGGTAGTCAAACAACCTGGACCAAACACAAATCGAGAGCAGAGTTGGCTTGATGCCTGAACAGTTGAGTTGTATCTGTGCAATTATTAATAGCATGGCCTCCTAGAAGCCCTCTGATAAGTATGCGCTCTTTCTTGTGAATATGAAGACAAGGTGTGCAGGGGACAATTCCTTTCTTACACCAAGTAAGATGCAAAGACAGTCTTTTCTGGACGTTAGGGCATGACCTTTAAGATGAACTCATTTGTCAAACATGAAAACACATGGACCTTTGTCCAGTAACACAAACAATTTGTTGAAACGAAACGCGAAACTCGCTTTTGTTCCCTAAACATGTGTCTCTTCCTGAGTAAACAGATTTATCCTTCTTAGGAGCAACAATTTTCCTCTCATACTGCAGATTCTTATTAGCATACCAGCTTGTGAGAGGAAATAATTATACAGACTCATGAACAAAACAAAGTAAACAATCCTCTGATCGGAAAACAGAGCTTAGAGGAAACAACTAGAAATAAAACCAGATTAAAGAAAACAACAATGACAGAAAAATCGATTTGCTGTTCTAGTTCTCCCTTAGGACTGGCCAGTAATCAAAACCTCCTCCAACTGCAGAAATAAAGCTTGAATAAAAAGGACCTGACCATGAAAACCCATTTTATTGACTAAAGCACCGGTAGGAAATATTTATTAGGATATATTTTATTATTCTGATCATTTGCCAGCTGTGCAGTGAGAGTTGAGGCTGCTATAGAGTAAGCTAGTAAAAAAAAAAAAAAAGAAAAACTTTTTCTAATCTCCCCAAACATCACCAAACCTAATTTTATTAAAATATTAGAAAATGTTTTCACAATGAAGAAAGTATTTCTAATGAACAACGAGGGCAATAAAACTGAAATGTTAAATCATTTAGAAAGAAGTGTAATCCACAGATTCCATATCATTCTTACTGCATAGTCATTTATATCACATTTTTACATGACAGCGTATTTGAATAGCCTAAATGTCAGAGAAAAACTAAGATGCATTT
This sequence comes from Megascapheus bottae, assembly GCF_031878675.1. Taxonomy (NCBI): domain Eukaryota; kingdom Metazoa; phylum Chordata; class Mammalia; order Rodentia; family Geomyidae; genus Megascapheus; species Megascapheus bottae. The sequence goes on along the minus strand of NC_143517.1, from coordinate 29,703,566 downwards.
ACTCATTTATTTTTTAAAACTATCTGCCAGAAAACACAGCCTGTAATTATGTTATCTTCTATAGAGAAAATAATGTTATGGACTTAGAATTATTATTGTTATACATTTTATTGTGACACTGTTATATGAATTCTAGTCTTGCAATTGATTTAAAAGAATCAATAGAAATAAAAAAAGCAAGCTAGAATAAGAAATAGGAAGAAAATAAAGAGAAACAATTTCTACAAGAAATTAATTCCAAAAATGACATCTTGTTTACACATCCATTGGAAAAATGATAATCTGCTTTTGGAAAATAAACCTAAGAGTCTAATAAAAATTAAGGTGGGATGCTTTTAAATATATATTCAAAACATTTAAAACTATTACATTAGGTGCTGGGAATTTGACCTAGTGGTCGAGTGCTTGCCTACCATGCACGAAGACCTGGGTTTGATTCCTTGGTACCATATACATAGAAAAAAGCTGGAAGTGGTGCTGAGGCTCAAGTGGTAGAGCTAGCCTTGAGAAGGCCAAGGACAGTGCTCCGGCCCTGAGTTTAAGTCCCAGGACTGGCAAAAAACCCTATTACATTATAATAGATAATATTTAAACTGAACTTAATGCAGAAATCCTTAGTCCTCAGAGAACCTTCTGCATTAGAGAGCTAATGTGTCTGCAAATGATTTAGAAAGAGGCTGGGGGAAAGCTAGGCGCTGTCTGGAAAGGCAAGGAAGTGAAATGAGGCAGAATTCAAGAGAGGTGCCATCTTCTGTGAATAAGCAAGTCCTTTCATAGTGAAGAACTAGCAAAGAACAGGTCGTAGGTGTCAAGACATTATGGTTCACTTCAAAGATTATGGGCGGGCTGAGGCTGAAAAGGGTTTTGAATATCATCCATCCCACCAGGGACTTGAAAATCAAAAGGTTCAATGAAACCTGCCCTTCATTTCAATCACAAGTAAACTCTGCATTAGGTATTTATGAAATGAACTCACAAAGTCAGTGAACCAAAATACCAAGACATTTTGCATGAGCTCCAATACTTAAAAATACGGAGGGGAAAAAGACAGTATGGCCATTGATTCATCTTTCCAGGATAAATGTTGCCACTGAGGTGTAATGTAAGCTCTCCAGAGAGGTTACTCCCCCAGGCATCGTATGAGCAATTTAGTAAGTCATTAGATAAGTTAACCTTTGAAATAGATCAAAAAAAATCTCTTAAGTATGCAGAAATATGTAAAGGCATAAGAATGCTATTGTAGAAATGCAGGCAAGTAATGCTGCTGTATTTGTTGATTTGGACATTATGATGTGTTCTTGAAATATTTTATAGGGGAGTAAATATTTTGTTAGTTTTTCCAGTGCATTCCTCAGTTACACAATGGAATTGTACTTATCCATTTGAAAGAATGCTGTTGTATCATTTATAAAGAAATGGAAACATCTAGAAAAAATTATGCTAAGTCAAGTAAGTCAGACTCAGAGGGGGGGGAAAGGATAAGTTTTTCCTTATATGTGGAAGCTAGGTTTAGATCTAAACTTACAAGTAAATATGTTGGATGGTATTCAAGTGTATATAAATTTATGAACTGAAATATGATAGATTCAAAAGAGATCTCAAATAGTATAATTCTTTAGAACGACAAAATCAAAGTTCAGCAAAATAAACAATAGGAAGTGGGCAGTCAAAAATGTGGGTTGTGGTAAAGGGAAAAAGATTAGATAAATGAAGAGATGAGAAGACTGTAGTCAAGAATCCAGTGTGTTGGACTGAGAAGAAGGGTGGGGGAGGGAAGGGATGGTTAGTAATGTTGACATGTCATAAACTACTTTGCCAGCTCCTTATACAGCTGCTTCAGGATAATTATAAAAAGAAAAAAAATAAAGAATTTCAAAGACTCTAGTGTTGACCCACCTTGCTCTTAAATGGATACAAAAAAACTATACTTGCTCATTGTCACTCTGAAATATTTTAGAATGTGACAGACATTTTAGTAACATCCTGAGAATGTATGTTCCTTGGTGCAGATTCCCATGATAGGTAGTAATTGTTCTCTCAATATTTTGATGAGTTGTTGGGAGGGAAGGAGATTTTTTTTTCTAATAAACAATTGGGTTAAGTTATTGTCAATTCATTCTGCCACTTTGATGGGAAATTTTGTGGCATTTGCACTGAAGTATTTAAACATGCACATTTATTTACTCATTTGTTAGCATTTATGAGTAAGTTACTTATCTAGCTAGTTTTATTTGGCTATCTTTATATCTATAAAATAAAGCTAACTAAAAGTATTGATCTTTCACATACATCATGCAAGATAAAATGGTAATGGAGACATTTTCTTGGGGTACCTCCCAATTTATCAGAAATCAAATGAGGGAGACTGGATGCTACCATAATGTATAAAGGCAAAAGACAAAGTTGGGAAGCAGGTCAGGTTTTCTGGGTTCTGAAATGGAATACAGGATGCTTCCAAATGCAGAGAGAATAGGAAGAAGTTCATATGAGAAGGTGGCATGCAGTATTTTCTCAGCAGAAGGCATTATAGGAAAAGAGAGAAGCTGGCCTTTACAAAGTAGTAATTCTGCATGGTAATTCTGCTTAGTATGTACCCATTTCCTCCTAATAGCTACTGGTCAAATAGATCATGGATTAGCATGACATCAAACAACAAATTCTCTATTCTTCAAGTTTTTTTTCATATATTTTTTATTGTGATTAGTAGAAGGGTTACATTATATTCGCCAGATAGAAGGTACATTACTTCACATACATTGATACCCTTTCTCGTGTCTTGGTCCCCATTTCCCTCCCCGCACCCCAGACCCTCATCTTGTTTTCCTCCCTTCCCTATCCGACTTCAAATAACCAAATACACATATATACAATATATCAGATAACCAGGAGAAATTCTGTAACAATATGAGATAACTAAAGGACAGCAAAAGAGATGAGAGATAACATAGTACATTAAGGATAATAATCACTCATTATATGGCTTTTGTTTCTGCATCCTGGAGGTCCTTTCATTTAGCATCATTATATATGGCTTTATGAATCTACATTTTGTTCTATTGTAAATCTCTGCTAGAAGAGCCCAAGGTTTCTACTGATTAGGACAAATGAGGGAAACCATTGAGCCTATGTTCCTTTGAGTCTTCCAGCCTCATTGTTATTCTCTGCCTTATAAATACTAAAGTCCTTTTTCAAATTGCTACAGTCCACATTCAAAAGTGGGAAAGAAATTGCTTTTCTTTCTTTCTTCCCTCCTTTCCTCCCTCCCTCCTTTTCTTTCTCTCTCTCTCTCCTTCCCTCCCTCCCCCCCTCTTCTTTCCTTCCTTCTTTTTTTGGTGCTGGTCCTTTGATTTGAACTCAGGTTTTGGGCACTGTTTGCAAGCTTTATTCTTCAAGTTTTAAGTAAGAACTCTAAGCCTAACTTCCAGCAGCAAATGAAATATATCTGGTAAGATTGTAGTACACGTAAACTTTGGAAAAAATCCATTAATCAGTCTTATTTTAGAAATCATTACCTGTCTGTTAGACTTTTGCTTTAATGCTTATTGAATTATTATTTTTGCTAATGACTAATATCATTTCAAAACCAATTGTATAATCAGAAATTATACAATTGAGTATATATTTTCATTTTTGATTGTCATTTGAAGAATTTTCTGGTAATTATCTATTTTCTCTTTAACTTCCCTCATTAAAATGGTTCTTTTCTCCTCCTCACTAATCAAACTGATTGATACTATGTAGTTAATGCTAATAAAAATCTATCATATGGATAAGAGATAAACCCCTGGAGAAAATTTGGGAGCAAGTTCTGGGTCAGGTTCTCACTAGGATATTTTAGCAGATATATAGAGAGCAAAAACCAGTGAACCAAAGATACTAACATTGTCTGCATCCAATCTAAAACCCACCTTCTCAGCACTCTTGAATTCTAACAGATATAAATTGTTAAGTAGGGATACATGTAAAGTGCACATTGGCTAGATCTATGAGCTACTCATTTAGCTAGTTCTTATGTTCTTCAAACCACTAAAAATGTATGTATTATAAATAAGTTTGATTCCAAATGACTCCAGAAATAGTTTTAAAAAATTCCAAAAAATATTCCTGTTGTGAAGGCTAACTTTAATAAAGGGGAAAAGAAGCTGTGCTGGGAACTAATGGCTGACACTTGTAAGTATTAGGAGAAGGAGACTGGGAGGATTCAGATTTAAGTTTGTGAAACTCCAATACAGCTAACAGTTAGGTCTAGTTGTAGTCTAGCTACACGGCAACAGAAACTGTGAGGAACACAGTTATTATGCCAAATCAGAAAATGTTCACAGTGTATTTTTATGCACTGACTAATTATCTCCTTTCTCAGTCATCTGAATATTGCTATATAAGTACCAGAAGAAGAAATTCATTCACCGTTATTGTTCATGGTTATTGGTAATTGTTACTAATGGACACTGATTACACACTAAAAAGATTCTAGACTTAATAAGAGCCATTACATATGTATCACGTAATTCAAACAGTACAATTTTATGAGTTAGAGATTAATTTAATACCTTTGTAACAGATGAGATAACATATTTGTAATCATAAATAACTTGCTCAAGTTATAACATGTTCAAAAGTTATTCATAATCACAAGATCAGGAGGGTAGCTTGGGAGGATTTAATTTAGCTAATATTCTTGCAGAACTGTATTGTCTAACCTCTAGTTTGTTTTGCTTTCATGGGATTCTGCGTTAACAGGGAGCTTGTGTATATATCCACAAGTGACAGATGCTTATACAAGAAATAAAAAAATAAATGAATGAGAATACAAACTGTTCAGATAGTTATAGCAACAACACCATACTGATGTACTGAACACTTGCAGCCTGATTTTTTACAAGTGATATTGAAAACTGTTCACGGTAGAGTGTTATCTGAGAACTTCAGATTTTGTAATAGTTTGATTATTTGAAGTGCTTGCTCTTTAAAAGTTAAAGCCTATCTATCTATCATCTATCTATCTATCTATCTATCTATCTATCTATCTATCTATCTATCTATCTGTCTATCTATATCTATCATCTATTGTATCCTCTGTCTAGACCCTCTCTTTCATGTATCTAAATGAGCAATGATTTATGCACAGTCAAATGTAGATGTTGGTTTTTCTTTAAAAATGAGACCATTGACAAACTGAGTTGCTCAACGTTTTAGATTAAATATTGGGTTTCCTGACTTCTAGAAGAAAATTCCATTTTAGGTAGAAATTCATTAATTGTGTAAAAGTTGAGAAAAAAGTTTATGTTGACAGATTATAAGAAAAACATTAATTAGAAAGTTTGATTGCAATAATTAAAATATTAATGAATTTATTTGAGGGGGGAAAAACTTTGGTGGTAAATGTCCTTAAATTTTCAAAAACTGACATATTCAGAAGGCTTCACAGCCTGTCTCTGTATTATCTTTCCTTTATGGCAAACTGGATCATTTTAATGTTGCCAAATATTTACATCATCTTAAGAAGAACTTTTTGCAAACTACTAAATATCTAAAATAAGGTTTTATGTTTTGGTAATATTAGGGGTTGACTCAGATTCTTGCACTTGTTAAATATATAGTGGTATCTGAGGACACTTGTAAGTTGGATTTTCCTGAAGGCCAATGCCAGTCACAGACTGATACTGCTTCTTCTCTGTTTTATATATTGACACCAGGTTTTGAATGAAAATTCATGACCAGGTTAGGATTGATAGTTCTGTTTCTAGTTAACTGGGTAATCTGTTTCAAAGTGACTATGACTTTAAGGAGATGAATTAGGAACACAAATTGAGAACCCATTGTGAGTGAGGTATATTGATAGCCCTTAAGGAAATAACCATAAGAAAAGTTAGCTTTGTTGTTGTACTCTGAATGTAAATTTGAACCAAACACTGTCACTAGAGAAGGAGCTAGAGAGAGCAATGCAAATTAGGAGAAACAACGCAGGGACCAGTGATGAGTGTCAAGAGAAAGCAGAGAACCCTTGGCTAATCCAGGAGTGCTGCTCTTGCTGAGATGGAAAGGATCATGCCTAATGGAGGAGGTGGTGGAGAGATGAGGAGATGGAAAAGCACAGAGAAAGGTCAGAGGTAGGAAGGGGAGCTAGACTTACAAAGCTGGAGCCCAGAGAATAAAATCTTTCAGTTACTCAAAGAGTAGTCTTCCCTTGAAATCTACTGAAATATTTATTCACTATTTATTATGTTTTCATCCCTTAGATTTTCTTTTGTTCCAGACTACTTATAATTAGAGGCTTTAAAAATCTGTATTTAAAAAATGTATTTTCTTTGTCTAATGACTAAGTGGCTTCTCAGGTTGCATGAATTTTTTTTTTGCATGCATGTATTTCAGTTATCAATATTTACTTAAACAGTACTAGTTCTCCAACAACACAAATAAAATTGCAGATGCCAAAATAAAACCTCCAATTAAATCCAGAGAATGTATTATTTCCTGGTAGAGTTATTGTAAACAAACAACTTTGTAAGTAGCAAATGTGTATCATGGCCAATGGCCAAATACATCACTTTTAGCAAATCTGTCAAAGATCAGTTGCTGTTTATCTGTTATTCAGTTCATATACATGTAGCAATCAGGCATCTGTGAGGCCTTGTCCTACAGACACAAACCATAAATTTAAAAGAGAGGATTTATTAAACAAAGATGGAAGTGCAAAAGAACTGTGAGTTGCCATACTGGAAGTGAATTTCAAATTAAATGTAAATAGAATTATCAGCGACAGTTGATAATACGAATGTTGACATTGCTTCATTGAAGAAGCTGTAGAAGTGCAGCCAAAGAAAATTAATGAGAAACTTATTGGCACAAATGAAGAAAATGTATATGGCATGGGCTAGATGTAATGAGACTCTTCTGTAATCTCAGCCTAAGGACTCAGTAAACATATTTCAGGTTATACATCTAGGAAAAAATTCGTAAGTCCTCAACTCAAACAAATCAGTTATGATTCCAGGTTTGTGAGAGACAGAGGTACCAACCAAAAATATGTTTCTTGCCTTTCTTGCTTTCTCTTTCTTTTCTTTCAATATTTTGGTTCTTTCATAAATTAAGTAGTTATACAAAGAGGGTACAATTACATGTGTCAGGTTATGAGCACAAAGCATCTTGACCACTGTCACATCTTCCATCATTTCCCCCCATCATGCTTCTTTTTGAGATAAAATTTCCTCTAACAGCTTTCCCTGTGTTGTGATTCTAGGCAAGAACCATCAAACCTGGCCTTAAAGTCATTTTTTGAGTTAATAAATGTCTTAGCAGTCAATAATAATTCAAAAAGAGACTAAACCTTTAGGATTTAGATAATTTAATATTAGATAATTTAGTATTAGATTTAGATAATTTAACATTCTCTAACACAAAGGGTAAAATGTTAGCCTTAAGCAATTCTAAAGTTTTAAATATCCAAGATCTGCTATTCTTTAGGGTTTAGAACAAAATTTGGCAAATTTGTCTAAATTACCTTTCAGTGGGACTGCATATTTTCTCTCATTATGACAATAAATGTTACTTTAAACATTTTAATTAAGACCTTCATAAATGGAATGCATAAAATAATTTAAATAATAGGAAAAGAGGAAATAGGTCACATACCGATTGTAGAAATCATCTCTGTAGTAATCGTAATCAAAGACATAACCACTAAGGAGGAAAAAGAAAAGTTAGTTGGCGTTTGTTTCAATTGCATTAATTAATAGTATAGCAAGAAATTCGTGCAACTTTTCATATACTTACTTCAATATGTTTACACATGTAAAGTGGTTTACCAGATAATATCCAGTTTGATATAATATACTGGCAAATTATTATCGCATGTTTGACTGTGTAGAGACTGGCAGTTATTTCTGTGATTTGGAATAGGTGATGAGAAAAGACAGTAAAATAAATATTTTCTAATACTTGTAATTAAGTATAAACAAGATCGTTTCCCTCCATGATATAAAGCTTTGCTTCTAAGATAATGGACTTTCTCTTTCTTCCTAAACTATGTACAAGGAGGCTAAACAGCACACAAAAAGTATTAAAATTAAGTTCAGTTGAAGCCAGTTGCTCATGGCTCAAACCTGCAATCTTAGATATTCAGGAGGCTGAGATTGGGATCATAGGTTGAAACCAACTCAGGCAGGAAACTCTGTAAGACTCTTACTTCCAATTAAACAGCAAAAACCAGAAGTGGAGTTATGGCTCAAGTGATAGAACCCTAGCCTTGTGCAAGAAAAAGTTCAGGGTCAGTGTACAGACTCTGATTTTGAGTCTGAGAAATGGTTCAAGAAACAAAACAAAGACAAACACAAATAGAAAATGTTTAGTATTTTAAATGCTAAGATTTAATGACCTATTAATTATAAGAATGATAAAGAAGAATATAGAAATGAGAAATATATACATTCTGCATCTTTTTTTTTTTTGCAAGTCCCGGGGCTTGAACTCAGGGCCTGGGCATTGTCCTTGGACTTTCTTAGGGCTAGAGCTCTACCACTTGAGCCACAGCACCATTTCTGGCTTTTTTTCTATGTATGTGGTACCAAGGAATCGAATCTGGGTCTTCGTGCATGCTAGGCAAGCACTCCACCATTAGGCCAAACTCATGGTCCTGCATCATTTTTTTCATATGTTTTTTTATTGTAATTAATAGAAGGGTTACATGATATTTGCCAGACAGAAGGTGCATTAATTCACATACATTGATACCCTTCCACCTGTCTTGGTCCCCATTTCCCTCCCCCCCACCCCACCCCTTATCTTGTTTTCCCCCTTCCCTATCCATTTTCAAATAACCAAATACAAATATATCCAATATATCAGGTAACAAAGAGAGATACTGTAACAATATGAGATAACCAAGGGACAGCAAAAGAGATGAGAGATAACATAGTACCTTAAGGACAACAATCACTCATTATAGGTTTATGTTTCTATTTTATTTAAAATTGTGGAGTAGATGTTTTAGAGAAAAATAATTTGAAAAATTGAATCTTGGCAACAATAAAATATTTTAATACATGAATTGCAGAGATAAGATATTGTGACTAAACTCCCCCAAGAATATATAATAAAAACTGCTGATGCTGGGTGTCAGTGTCTCATGCCTGTAATCCTAGATAATCAGGAGGCTGAGATCTGAGGATAATGGTTCAAAGCCAGCCTGGACACTTAGGTCTGAGACTCTTATCTCCAATTAGCCACCAGAAAACATGAAGTGACACTGAGGCTCAAGGGGTAAGGTGGTAGCCTTGAGCTAAAGAGCTCAGTGACAGCCCTCAGGGTTCAAGCCTCATGACCGACAAAACAACAAAAACAAACAAACAAAAAAATCACCCAAAACTGCTAATGTCTACTTGCATAATTGCTTGACTTTATAAAGCACTTTATCTGAACTTAAATTTTAGTCATGAAAATAGTTGTTGCATAGTGTAACTAGAAGAATCTCAGGTGGAAATTACCTAAGTGCTGAGAGAAGATGGGTGCTACTATTAGTAGAATTCTAAATCCACCTCTAGAGATTTCTTTTTCTTTTTTCTTTTTGTGGGTCATGGGGCTTGAACTCTGGGCCTGGGCAGTGTCCCTGCACTCTTCAGCTCAAGACTACCACCCTATCCCTTGAGCCACAGTCTCCCTTCCCCTTTTCTAGTGATTAATTGGAGATAAGAGTCTCAAGGTTTTTAGTGACTGGGATGGCTTTGAACCATGATTCTCAGATCTCAGCCTCCTGAGTAGCTAGGATTATAGGCGTGAGCACCCAGTGAGATTTCTTTTTTAACAGTACTTTTCAACTTCCACTGTCAAGGAAATGTATTGTTTGTCCAAAGGGGGGAATAATATTTTAAATGTTTATTTGTTCATTTATTTTTTTCAGTATGGTTAAACATACAAGACTTCAAATTTATCACTGTGATAATGTCACATATATTTTTAATATTCAATTTTAACTATTTGTAAATGTACCATTCAACATTATTAAGCACATTTACAAAGAGTGAGCATCACTATTTTTAGTTTAAAGAACTTCTGTCAACAAGAGCTTTATCTTGTGTGATTGTTGTTCTTAATGTACTATGCTATTTCTCTTCTCTTTTGTTGCCCTTTGCTTAATTTCATACTGTTACTGTATCTGACTTTGTTACCTGGTATCTTGTGTATACATTTATTTTATTTATTTATTTATTTTTTGCCAGTCATGGGCTTGAGCTCAGGGCCTGAGCACTGTCCTTGGACTTTCTCAAAGTTAGAGAGCTCTACCACTTGAGCCTCAGCACCATTTCTGGCTTTTTTCTATGTATGTGGTACTGAGGAATCGAACCCGGGTCTTCGTGCGTGCTAGGTAAGCACTCTACCACTAGGCCAAACTCCCGGCCCCTTATTTGTTTTTTTTGAAATTGGAAATGGAAGGAGGGAAAACAAGATGATTGGGAGGAAGTGGGGGAAAGGAAATGGGGACAAAAACATGAGAAGGGGTATCATTGTGTGAGAAGTAATGTACCTACTACCTGGTGAATGCAACTGTAACCCCTCTATATATTACCCAGACAATACAAAAAAGAACTTTTGTAATGTGAGACTGAAGTCACTGTTGTAGCCACTAATACTCTGCTTTCTGTTTCTATGTATTTGTCCTTTCCAGGTATTTGCTGGGTCATACGATCACAGAAATACAAAACATAATACAAATCACATGACTGTGTAATCATATGTGTCCTTTTTGTATAGCTTATTTTTCTTTGCATAAGCTTCAACTTTGTTGTAACAGATATCATAATGGTATCCCTTGTTAATACTGGATAATCTCATACATACATACCCTCATACTTTTGTTCAATTTTTCATTGGTTGATAGACATGTGAGCTGTTAGTACACTTTGACTATTGTGAATAATGGGGCTGTAGACATTGGTGTGACATTTCATTTGGACATACAAGTAAAATTGATCATCACACACCAGTTCTTTAACTATCTTTTTGAGAATCCACTCTGTGACATAGGAGTGATATTTCCGAATCAGTTCAATAGGCATTTACTTTGTGTCTAGTTTCACACTGAGAAAACTAACAGAACCACATTGACAAGTGGTTGCTGTGCTTGGTTTTCAGGGCAAATGAAGTATATGTTCTCACACTCATTATGTACAGGAAGAAAAGGCCGGATGTAGCATATCTAGCCCACCAGGGCGAGTTCCACCTCCAATCAGAGGACACCTGCTGTCTGAGCTCAAATAGGGAATAGACAGCAGGAGCCTCTTCTACATTAAGTGTTCAAATGGAAGGCTCAGCTTTTTCTGGTCAGGTCAATGCTGTACTTCTCTATGGAAACTTAGGAGGACAATGAGAACATTATTCTAAGGGAAATGGCATTCTTTCTGATGGTAGCATAGAATTTCATGGTGTAAATATATCATATCTTCATGATCCCTTCATATACTAACGGGTATCTGGGCTAAATACATGTAGAAAACTAAAGTTGGATCTTTATATGTTTACCTGCACTAGCATCAGCTCCAAATGGATAAAAGACCTCAAGATAAAAGCAGATACCCTGAGAATGTTACAAGAAGGAATAGGAGATACACTAGGGCTCCTTGGCACAAGTTGAACCATCTTAATAAAGGCCTAGAAACAACAAATCAAAGAAAGGGACTGCACTAAACTGCAGAGATTCTGTATGGCAAAGGACATAGCCAGTAAGATGAATAGGATGTCCACAGAGTGGGAAAAGATCTTCATTTGCTGTACAGCTGAAAGGGTCTTATAGCTGAAGTACAGCTAGAGCTCAAGACATTAAATCTTCCAAAAACAAACCTTCAATTTAATCTTAAAAAGTGCCTACAATATATATAGTGCTTTCCCAACTTTGCAAGACACCACGTACTTGGGATGTTAAATACCTGAAACAGGAACTAAGTGTTACCAATTAGTACAGTTGTTCATATGGCATTCTATCAAAATTTACTGAAGGAAGTATATGCCAGGGACTAAGATATAAGTAGTTCCTTTTCTTGCATAAATTTCAGGTTAGGTGTAATTTAGAATGGTCTAAAAGGTCCTCTCAGATTAAGCAAGCTTCAGATAGCTTTAATCCCAGAGTTCACATCCCTAACCTTTACTTTCTAGAAACATTAACTTAAGAAAATTCACAATTGTATAATTTTACACTGCTCCTTTGATATGTAAATCTAGAACTGAACCACTGTTCTCACCTGGGGAACCTTACTTCTGTACCCTGGAGCTATCATTTTGGAATGTAATCTGGGGTAAGATAATTCCTCCACTTTCCCAACCTCTAAATCCCTCTTAAACTTCCCCCACAATAGTCACCACCCTCTTTTTTCATATATTTTTATTGTAATTAATAGAAGGGTTACATTATAGTCACCAGATAGAGGGTGCATTACTTTACATACATTGATACCCTTTCTCATGTCTTGGTCCCATTTCCCTCTGCCCACCCCCACCGCTCATCTTGTTTTCCCCTTTCCCTAGCTGATTTCAAATAACTAAATACACATATATCCAATATATCAGATAACAAAGTGAAATACTATAACAATATGAGATAACCAAGGCACAGCAAAAGTGATGAGAGATAACATAGTACATTAAGGACAACAATCACTCATTATATGGCTTTTGTTTCTATATCCTGAGGTCCTTTAGTGTCATTCTATATGACCTTATGTATCTAGATTTTGTTCTATTGTAAATCTCTGCTAGGAGATTTCTACTGATTGGTCACTCACCACTGTTTCAATCTCCATTTTTATTAGATCAATTCTTTTCCTCTTGTACTTGTTAGGAGGGAAAAGTTATTCAAGCATTCCATAGCGTTGATTTTGCTAATTACCAATGACATTACATATTTCAAAGTAAATCAAAGAGAGAGGATTTCTGGATGTTCTTGTTGCATGTTTGAAGTGACCATGCTAATTGCTTTGATCATTACATTGACTACATACACTGGGGTATTCCTCTGCATCTCACATACTTGTACAATTTTTGCCTGTTACTTTTCAAAAATAAATATTTTTCACAGTCACAGTTAATGAGCCAAGCATAAACAATAATCACAGGTGTCCTCGTTACACTGACCGACATTTCTATTTTCATGAATTCACTCCATTTTCTTTCATTGGAATCAAGTTTAATTTTTGCCCTACTGGGGCAACAATTGTGAAAAGTCTCTGGCCAGTTTAACTTGCCTGGTACATTAGCTTCACAGAAGTGAAGCTAATGAACAAATCAAACAAAACATATCTCATAAAGGAACAAATGCAATAGACAAAAACAGAGGCTGGGGACAAATATGAAAAGAGGCCTAAAACCCAGACTTCGGTGGCTTTCTGTGAAGGTGGACTTGGGAAGTCATAGGAGGATGCTGGCAGAGGCTGCCCACAATGGAATGTTTAAAGGGCCAGCAGTCATGCTATGACTGCTTTTGACTTACTGATGTGGGCATTTAGTAGACATGACAGGGCAGTAGTCATAGGACAAAAACTGTGAAACCAAACTCGTGTTTCAAGACAGGTAGAGGCCAAAAGACCTGTTTCACTCATAGCAGTTATGCTTTCCAGTTTTGTTTTTCTTTCTGGTTTTGGGGCTTGGACTCAGGGCATGGGTGCTGTCTCTGGCTTGTTTTGCTCAAGGTTAGTGGCCTACACTTGAAGGAGAGCATGGCTTCCAGCTTTTTTTCTGAGTTGATTATCAGAGATAAGATTCTCCTGGACTTTTCTGTCTGGGCTGGCCTCAAATGCCAATCATCAGTTCTCAGCCTCCTGAGTTGCTAGGACTACAGGAATGAGCCAGCCACTAGCACCTGGCTCCCACTCAGATTTATCCAGTGTTTTATGCTTTCTAGAATTGCATATTTGACATGCTTTTCTTTGAGTTAAGACAGAGCATCCATTCTCTTCCCTTTTCTTTTTTTATAAGTTAGCTGTTATGCTTGTGAGCTATTCTAATTTAGTTTTGAAGACAGAAACCTTTATGACTTTCATTTTTAAAAATATCCATCATAATCCAGTCAAATGGATCATTATAAGCTAAATTATAATGAGTTAGAAGGTGAGGACACCTTTCAGGAGAATATAGGCTAAGGGAGTTTTGTTGTTTGTCTTCACAGTAGCCCGTGACAAGTAATTGACTTTGTAGAAATTTAACATGAATTTTAGAGTATTTCACATAAATAATAGTTTCATATTATTTAGTGTAAGACCTCATACTTTGATGGCTTTTAGTCTAGTAGATAATGAATCCTTATCATAATTACTCAGATTCCCTTCAAAACTGAAGAGAAATCAGAATTGCAGAATTACTCAGAGTCATATGCTTATGTTATTTAGTTTATTGCCAAAGAAATGAAAATAACAAAAAAACTTTTCCTGGAATTTCACTTAAACTTTCTCACATTTGGGAGAAGAAATCACATGCCATTGCATATTATATGCAATCAATTTTATACAATCACTTTAAATTCATTTGAGTAGACCAATATACAAAGATTTCTTTTTATTTTCCTCCACAGGACTTCATTAAAATGTAATATGAAGGATATTAAGAAACTTTCTAGTACAAGAAGTGAGAATTTTGAGTTTCATAGCAGACATTTTGCCAATAAAAAGTATTACTAGCAACTTCTTAATTACTATTTCTGGCTCCCTAAATTAAACTGAATAATCAATTGTAGATAGAGTACTTATTGTATGTTAGGTACAATACTGGGAATTTGGATAATAATATTAGGAGAAACTGAAGGAATGCAATGTAAGTATAAAGAATTTTATTTTAGAGTGTGATTTGAGGATGGATGATACAAATGTCCCAACAGAAGATCTACTATGAGCTGCTAGGCATAAGGCATTTTATATAGGGAGATAGGGAGGCTTCAGAACAAATGTGACACTTTATTCAGTTAGTCATTTCTTTTAATCATTAATTCTGAAAAGTAATTCTTAGGGAATTTAGAAAAGGATTCATCCCATAAATATTAGGAGATTTGATAACACCAATGAGGAAGGATTTATGAAGAAAAGGGCAATTACACTGAAATAAACTTGGATGATAAAATGTGAATATAAAAGTTGAAGTCTTCAATATCAATATTTTTTAGAAAAATAGCACAATTACAGCAATATATCTATACTCTAGGCAAAGAAAAACATTATATCTTTTGATGCATGATATGTGATCCAAAGGAATTTTATAATTTTAGGTTAACTGTATTCTTGTGTTATTTTATTTTTTAAAATTGATTATTTTTTGTTCTTAATGTACTGTTATTTCTCTTCTTTCTTTTTTTTGCCCTTTTGTTAATCTCCTATGGTTACTGTATCTGACTTTGTTACCTAGTATATTGTGTATAGGTTTATTTGTTTATTTGAAATAGGAAAGGGAAGGGAGGAAAACAAGATGATTGGGAGGGGTGGGGGGAGGGAAATGGGGACAAAAACATGAGAAGGGGTATCAATGTGTGAGAAGTAATGCACCTACTATCTGGCAAATGTAACTGTAACTCCTTTATACATTACCTTGACAATGAAAAAAATGTGACATTTTAAGTGGACCTTGTAAAAGGGATTTGGCAAATGGATGTTCATATGTTAGGTTCTTCTGGGAGTTCAAGAAAACTGATAATTAAAAATGTGAAATAAGAAAGAAGAAAACTGGTTGAAATTACTCTGTAGCATAGTTATTTTCAAGATATCTATGCTTAATTTTAGAAATTGTTAAGTGGCAAGATATCATGCAGGCTAACTCCTGAATTTACTGAGGACATTAGCGGTCTGGCCAGAAGTTCCTACAGAATCTTGTTTGTAACATATCATAAGAATTTGATGTAGATTGCCAATTCCCAGAGTATCCATGACTGGACAGATTTATAAGCTTTGCCAAGATAGGTGGACAGTATTTTAAGTTTTAAACTAAAATGCTGAAATGAACCCCATAGTCTAAGTTTCATGAACAAAATATTGACTTTATTCTAAGGACTTTTTGAATGAAAGGAGCAAGACTAAAAAAGAATTTTGATACATTCACCAAGTTTCACCATATGTGTCCTAAGGAATAAGTTTGTCATCATAGAAGAAATTCAAAAGAGTAAAATAATCCCTTCTACTGCATTAAACTGAAGAGTTTCTGCATGGCCTAGAATAGGAGATTGTTTTTTTTTTTTTTTTACCAGCTTTGTATGCATCCGACTAGGGCCTCTCTAGAATATACTTGAGAGCTCAAAAAAAATTAAACCCACCAAAAATAAACCTTCAAAGAAATAACAACCCAATAAATGGGCTCACGACTTGAAGAGAGACTTCTCAGAATATTTAAAAATGACCAGGAGACAAATGAAGAAATGTTCAATATCTTGGCCATGAAAGGAATGCAAATGAAAACTACATTGAGATTCTACCTCACCCCAGTCAGAATGACCTTTACCAAGAAAACTAACAATAGCAGATGCTAGTAGGAATGTGGCCAAAAGGGAACTCCGTTATACTGTTAGTGGAAATACAAACTTGTTCAGCCACTCTGGGAAATAGGATGGAGGTTCCTCAAAAGATTAAACATAGAAAAAAGATTAAACATAGAGCTTCCCTATGACCCTGAAATCCCACTTGTAGGCATTTATCTAATAGATCACACACGAGAGCACACAAAAGCTACCAGAACAACACTCTTCATTGCAGCATTGTTTACCCTAGTCACAATACCCCTCATTGGTTGAATGGATCAAGAAAATGTGGTATGTATATGTAGAATGGAATTGTGCTCATACATCACAGAAAGAAAGATATTGTATACCACTCATAAGGAAATGGAAAGGCTTGGAAAAATTAAGTGAAGCAAAGGAAAATAGGTTGCATGGTTTCCTTCATTTGTGGTGATAAGAATGTGTTTATTGTTGTGCCAAGATTTTCCCATGTTTTGGAAATGACCCCCTCCCCCCCTTGCTCAGGGCCCATGTACTTGAACCCTAGGTGGCAACAGCTTGATGCTCAGTGGTTAGACACCTGAACTCTGATTAATCTTAAAGCAACTAGTGGTTTGAGTTACCAAACAGTCAATCAGGTGATTTTAACTATGGAATTCCCCTATAAAAGCTGTGTAAAATCCTTGTTCAGGACCTCTTAGCGTTGCCGGCTACAGGTACACGGAGGTCCGAGTCTAGACTCGTAACAAACGACCCTTGCTTTTTAGCTTTGACTGTGGCCTCTGGCGGTCTTTTCGGGGTTCTAGGAATTTGGGTACAACATTTATAAATCTACAAGTACACGCACTGGATAGTCAAGAGAAAAATATGCTGGGATATGATGAATTGTACAGGTATCTAGACATTCACACAGAGTAAGATCAAAGGAGGATACCCTTAGGAGAAGAATACAAAGGTGACAATACGTATTTGCATCTGATCATATAAATTATTATTTATCCAAATGAACTCCAGGAAATGGAAATGAGCTTTGCTGCTGTTTTTGTTTTCTTTTCCCTTTGTCTTGTTTGTTCATTTATCTGTCTTTGGACAGGTGGGGAAAAGTCAGAAATTCTGGGGCAAATAGTGAGCAAATGCAGGAGTCACATTCACTGCACACTAAGTTGAAAATGACCTGTACAACTTGTGGGTGGGGGTGGGAGGGAAAATTGGGGAGAGAAGGCAAAGGGTGGCATTGTTAATGAATGTAGCTTATCTGATTTATGTAATTGTGATCCCTCTGTACATCATCTTTACAATAGCAATAAGTGAATTTTTAAAAACCCCCATATCTGTGTATTAGTTTTGATACTTTACTTGCTGTGAGTGAACTTTATTGTATCTTGCATTGAAAGATGACTTCTGCTCAATACCTGGGTACATAAGGTCATATAGGATGGGACTAAATGAAAGGATCTCTAGGATATGGAAACAAGAGTTTATCTTGTGTGATTGTTGTTCTTTTTGTTTGTTTGTTTTTTGTGGGTCATGGGTTTAAACTGGCCTGGGTGCTGTCCCTGAGCTCTTCAGCTCAAGGCTACCACCCTACCCTTGAGTCAAGCCCCACTTCCCGTTTTCTAGAGGTTAATGGAGATAAGAGTCTCAGGTAGTTTTGTGTCCTGGCTGGCTTTTGAACCTTGATCCTCACATCTCAGCGTCCAGTGTAGCCACCGCACCTGGCTGTGATTGTTGTTCTTAATGTACTATGCTATTTCTCTTCTCTTTTGTTGCCCTTTGCTTAATTTCATATTGTTACTGTGTCTGACTTTGTTACCTGGTATATTGTATATAGGTTTATTTGTTTATTTGAAATAGGAAAGGGAAGGGGGGAAACAAGATGATTGGGAGGGGGTGGAAGGAGGGAAATGAGGACAAAAAACATGAGAAGGGGTATCAATGTGTGAGAAGTAATGCATCTACTGTCTGGCAAATGTAACTGTAACCCCTCTATACATTACCCTGACAATAAGAAAATAAAGTTGAATAACAAAAAAAAGGTGACTTCTGTAGTGGAAAGAGCAGTGAGGAGATACATGAAATGTGAATTTGGGAAAGAGGGTAGAAAGAGGAGAAATGAAAAGAGATTTTTTTTTTCCTAGCTGAGTTAACATTGATTTTGAGTTTGGAACTTTTGCTTTGAATGGAGCATGGTGGTTCCATTTTCCGTGATATATTGGTGAAGGGAGAATATTTACGCATCTAATTCCAAAATGGTATTTAGTTTTCATTTTCATTTTTTCATCATGCATTTATAAATACATTTTTCTTCAGTTCATGATTATTTTGTAAGGCTGTATACAGAATAAAGAGTTATTTTTCATACACAGCAAGACTAAAAAGGAGTGTTATGAATGTAAAAGGAGGAGAACCCGAAGTCAACTACCATTTCACCCACTTGATCAGGACATACACAATCTCACCTGAACCAATGCAAATCCCTGATCTCAAATCTCCTCATCTATCACATGGGGCTGCTAAGGGCTGGAGAGTACTTCTTTTTACAAATTACCACAATGAACCACTGTGATAATATCAATAACAAAACTCTTTAAGTCACTCGATAATGTTCAAATTCTTCAATATTCAGGACTCTTCAACAGATAGTTTCTTCCTCTACCTGTCCGTCAGTACATATTCAGTTACTCTTAGTTCTTCAGTATTTCTCAGCACGTGTAAGCTCTTTGCTCTAAGGCAGAAGCATGTTTGTATCTCCATATAATCTAACACATTAGTTCAATTGATTGCTCAAAAGCAAGTTTCCTATTACAACCCCATTCATCAATATGTGTTATACATTCTTTGAGTTAGAAATGAATCCATTCTAAAAGACCTAACCCAAACTCCACATGTTCCCCTATTATAAAATGTATTAAATTGGGTCAATTCTCTGTACTGTTCTTTCTTGGACTCTAGTCATTTTGTATTTACATCTGATTTACTCTGGTAAGTTTTCTGTTTTCCTTGTCACTTAGCTAAGCTCTATAGATTTATTTATGTCAACTTTTTCTCCTCACAAGCCAATCCTTCCATTCCATTAATCATTCTTATCTTCCTTCTTTAAAACTGATCTCATTTATCTGAATTTCTTGACACCAAAATTTTCAGTTAAATATTCTAGGAGGACTCATGTCAAAATCCAGGAGAGCATTATCCATCTCTTTGTTTTCACTGAATTTAGTGATTAATGAGAGGTCTCATTCTTGGGGCTCCTTATATACTTCTATCTATGCATACATTGTCTTACCTATTTATTACTTGTAAGTTTGTTTTTCCAGATGATAAGGAAGGTATTTGTAGTCATGACATAGATATTTTGGGAATTGAATGTCTACATTTCTGTAGAACTTTCTGCTGTAGTATTTTTTTTCTTTTCCTTATTGTAAATGTAGAGGTAAATTTAAGGGCTTTACACTTGCTAGGCAAGCATTTTACCACTTGAAACATGCCTAGTCTCTTTGGATTTAGTTTGTTGTTCAGCTAGGGATTCATGTTTTTGAGACCTATGCTGGCTTGAATTGTAATCTTCTTATCCCTGACTCTCAACTAGCTGGAATTATAGACCTGTACTGGTATCCCATGGCAATATTTACCTTGTATAAGAAAAAAATAGGATATTTATTGCATTATAACAGCCAGATTGGGTCATACCTTCCTTCCATTTATCAATTTATTTCCTCTTGCTTAGTGAAAGAATTTTTTTTTTTTTTTGCCAGGTTGGGTTTGAGAGCAGGGCCTGAGCACTGTACTTTTGGACTTTCTCAAGGCTAGACATCTACCACTTGAGCCTCAGCACCACTTCCAGATTTTTTTTTTCTATGTATGTGGTACCGAGGAATTGAACCGGGGCCTTCGTGCATGCTAGGCAAGCACTGTACCACTAGGCTAAACTCCCAGCCCCTGTGTGAAAGAATTTTATATGGTCTACTATACTACACTCACCTCAAGATGAACATGTCAACCAAGAAGTTTGAAAGAAAATTAAAGCACAGCATTGTGCTTAGTTATCAGGATAAACTTTTGTTATCTTATCAAAATCACAGTGCATTATTGAGTATAATATTCAGAATTTCACATATAGATTTTACTCTTCTGGGGAGGGGAATTTCTCTTTTTCTCTTACTACCAGTTACAGCCTTTTTAAGCTGATGTAGGATCCAAGAAGAAGAAAAAAATGTTCTCTTTCGCTTTTTTTCTCCTTATGGTTAATTTCATGTTGTTATTATATCTGAATTTGGTACCCAGAATATTATATAGAAGTTTATTTATTTGAAATAAAGAAAGGAAGGGGGAAAACAAGATGATTGGAAGGAGATGGAGGGAGGGAAATTGGTAGAAAAACATGGGAAGGGGAATCAGTGTTCAAGAAGAAATGTACTCAATACCTGATGAATGCAACTGTGACCCCTCTATACATCACCTCAACAATAAAATATAATTAAAAATGTACTTCATATTATCTGTAACTTAACACAAAAATTTCTTTCAAATCTACAAGGTGCTGAAAACTTGACTTGGGAAATAAATGATAGCTGTAAACACCCACAATCTGAAATAAGAAAGACTAAAGAAAAAAAAAAACAGCTAAGACAATATTATTAAAGAAAAACAACCCAATAAAGTCAAAGTAAACTAGAAAGAAGAAATTAATGTAAAGTTTAAGTCTGGGAATTTATCAGCATAATCTATCACAGAAACATATGAAAAGCAAAACATATGCAGTTTTATCAGTAGAAGCTCAAGCATTTGACCTAGCATGCATTCTGTTGTAATTGGGTCAAAGCAACATAGCAGTAAGAAAACTATTTAAATAAATAAAATATTAAATAAAATATACTACGTGCCAAAACAAGTCAAAAGTATTATTTTAATTTATGGTAGTGAATTATAATCAGGAAGACAGTGGTTAATTGGAGATAAGAGTCTCTCAAGTCTTTGGTGCCTGGTCTGGCTTTGAATCGATATCCTCAGATCTCAGTCTCTTGAGTAGCTAGGATTATAGGCATGAACTACTGTGACAGGCAACACAGTAATAGTGGTTTTAAGAAAATCACTGTCTTGTTTATTATATTCCTGGTCATAGAATGCATATTAAATAATTGTTTAAAATATGTTTGTGATTGCATTGCTTCTCATGATGCTAGATCCAGGGAAGAGAAAAAAACCCTTAGCAGCCACATGGCACAGTGTGTTCTCTTGATGTCTTTCTCTACCCATCACTAAGGAAAGCCACAACACTGTGCATACAGTTCCTTGAGAAGGAACCATTATTATTTTCACAGTCATACACATCAGAGAGAAAGTGGATTCATATGAATACGTTTTTCATTTTTGTCAAAATCATTTTTTCTTTTTTGGGTTGGATATCTTCAGACTTCCTTACATTTCAAAATTAAAAAAAAACAATGAAAAGAATCAGTTCTATTTTACTTTTTCTCTCTCTTTTTTTCTACTTTACTTTTTGTTATTGACTAACGTTCTGTAAAATTGTTCTTTTGGGAAATTTTGTCATTAATTGCAAATTAAACTCAGTGGTATTTAATCTTATTCTTTTTGTTGCTTTCATTTGAGCCACCTATTGTCCTCTATTTTCTAAGGGAATGATTAAGTTTTTCCTTAAATTTACTTAGAATTTTCTTTCTTTCTATAGCATTTTCCTTTTTACTAGAAATGAAGTATTGTATTGTTTTAAGTGTTGCATTTGTTTAAAAATTAGTTGCTTCTTATAATCTATTAATCTTTATTATTCTTTCTGAGAATTATTAAGTTAAATGAATAAATCTGCAATATTCTTCATTTTCTTGAATTAAATCTTCTTCTTCTTCCTCCTTCTCCTCCTCCTCCTCTTACTCTTTTTTCTTTCTCTGTCATTACTTGAATGCTTAGCCTCTGACTCTTGCTCAATTTTCTAGCTTCTTGCTCACAGCTGGTTCTTCTTCTTCTTTAACTTTTTCATGTAAAATTTATTTGGGGCATTTTTCTAAGTCACCTCCTATGAGATGTTTTTGAACATATTTGTAGAATTCTTCTGTCAGCTTGTATGTATGCATGTACTATAGCATCCTCCTATGGATCTGTTATTTCAATATCATCAAAAATATTGCCATGGAAACTCTGTCTTCATATCTCTGCACTCTCTGAACTCTCTGCACTCTCATAAGAATATTCTTGCTTTCTCTTTTGCCAGTCCCAGGACTTGAACTCAGGGCCTCAGCACTGTCCTTGGGCTTTCTTTAAGGCTAGCACTCTACCATTTGAGCCACAGCACCACTTCTAGCTTTTTCTGTGTATATGTTACCAAGGAATTGAACCCAGGGCTTCATTCATGCTAGGCAAGCACTCCACCCCTAGGCAATGCTCCTGGCCCCAGATGAGAATATTCTTGTAATATGAATTTCCAGAGATGGAACTCTTCTTAATTAGTTTCAACCAGGTGATTTAGTTACTGATTCAGTTTCTTAGTTCATCAGTATGTCGTTATTATGGAATCCTACTTGACTGAGCCACTTAAGCATTAAGAAAATATAACTGTCTTAAATCAGCAGGAACCAACCTGTTTGCTTTGGTTTAATCAACATATATCCATGCAGAGAGTGCCTCTATCTTGTTCCTTATTCTCCTTAAAAAAAATGTTTCAAACTTTCTTAATAAGGACCAAGAATCACAACATATCAGAGAAAGGCTGGATAAGTGGGACTGCATTAAACTGCAGAGCTTTTGTATGGCAAAGGACATAGCTGGTAAATTAATTAGGAAGCCTACAGAATGGGAGAAGATCTTCACCGATCATACAATGGACAAAGGCCTCAAATCTAAAATATGTCAACAGCTCAAAAAATTGAATCACTCCAAAACTAATCTCCTAAGTAACAACCATCCCATTAAAAGATGGGCCAAAGACTTAAAGAGAGTCTTCTCTGAAGAAGAAACAAAAATGGCCTATAGACACATGAAGAAATGCTCAACATCTCTGGTCATAAAAGAAATGCAAATCAAAACAACTCTAAGATTCCACTTCACTCCAGTTAGAATGGCCAGGATCAAGAAATCTACTAACAACAGATGCTGGAGGGGATGTGGCCAGGAGGGATCACTACTACATTGTTGGTGGGAGTGCAAACTCGTTCAACCACTATGGAAAGCAGTATGGCAGTTCCTCAAAAGACTAAACATAGAGCTCCCCTATAACCCAGCAAATCCACTACTAGGCATTTACCCTTGTCCAGAAACAATGACATACTAAATCTACTAGCACAATGATGTTCATTGCAGCACTATTTACCATAGCAAAGATATAGAACCAAACCAGATGTCCCTCAGTTGATGAGTGGATCAACAAGATGTGGTATTTATAGACAATGGAATTCTATGCTGCTGTCAGAAAGAATGACATTGCCCCATTTGTTAGGAAATGGAAAGACTTAGAAAAAAATCATTTTCAGTGAACTAAGCCAGCCTCAAAGGAACATAGGCTCAATGGTTTCCCTCATTTGTCATAATCGGTAGAAACCTTGGGCTCTCCTAGCAGATATGTGCAATAGAGCAAAACCTAGATACATAAGTCTATATAGTATGACGCTAAATGAAATGATCTCTAGGATATAGAAACCGAAGCCTTATAATGAGTGATTGTTGGCCTTAATGTACTATGTTATCTCTCATCTCTTTTGCTGTCCCTTGGTAATCTCATATTGTTACAGTATCTCACTTTGTTATCTGATATATTGGTTATATTTGTATTTGGTTATTTGAAATTGGATAGGGAATGGGGGAAAATAAAATGAGAGGTGGGGGTGGGGGGAGGGTAATGGGGACCAAGACATGAGAAAGGGTATCAATGTATGTGAATTAATGCACCTCTTATCTGGCAAATATAATGTAACCCTTCTATTAATTACAATAAAAATATATGAAAAAAATATTTCAAACATTTTACTGTAAAGGTGGTGTACAGAATGGTTACAGTTACATGAATCAGGTAATGAGTACATTTCCTTTTTCACCATGTCATCCCTCCCTCATCCTCTCTCAGTTTTCTGTATCCAATTTCCCTACCCCAAAGCTGTGTACTTCACTTCCAGCATCGTGTCTAGTGGATATTACTGCTGAATTGACTCACTCTTTGTCACACCATTTCTGTGCTTCCTTTTTTCCTTCCCAAATCAGAAAAACTTATATACTAGACAAAGGATACAGAAAAAAAATCAAAACAGAGACAGAAGGGAATAAATAAAAAAAAAGAAAGAAGAAGATAACAAAGAACTGAAAACAACACAAAAACACCTTACTTTAATTTTTTGGAGTTCATTTTGTTAAGCATCATTTTAAAGGATCATATGCACACATCTTCTGAACCCTTGCAATGCACTCTTAAGAATATCCTTGTTCTCACTGCATGAATGTTTATATTACTGTTTAATTAGTCATGTCCAGGTGTAATTGTTTTTCTTTTTACTATCCATTAAGTTTATTTGTAGATTTATAGGAACATTCTACTTATTGCAAATAAGGGAAATCAGGCAGCCTGTGTTTCTTTGGGTCAGGCTTACTTCATTTAGTATAATTGTTAGCAAGCCTTTCCATTTCTCATTAATGATTCTTTATATTTGAACCCATGCATCCAACACAAAATTTTGCTGGTTAAGTTGGAAATGGAGTCTCTCCGACTTTTTATTCTAGGGTTAAATTGAGTTTAATCAAATCTTAGCCTCCTAATTAACTAGAAATACAGTTGTAAATACTAGCTCCTCGATTAGAAGGAAATCTTATTAGAGGAATCAACAATTTTTGAGACCTCAGAACACTGTTTTTGTTTATGTATATTGAAGAGCTTTTTCAGTAGTGTTCTTTTTTCTTTTTAATTATTTTCTGTTTTGCTTGTCAGTGTTTAGTGTTCATATTGTTATGACTATGTAAATATCATTTACAGTTGAGTGATATACTGCACAATGCCATGATTAAATTTCCTTCTGGTACCAATTGTTGTTTTCTTGGCACTTATAGTTGTCTCATGTTTGGAACTCAGCCATTCAGAACCCAAGCTAGTACTCTCTAGATCTCTGAGGAAACCACTGTATTTTTCTTCTGAGTACTTGTTTCTCTATACATAATTTCTCCCATCTTTCTCACTTTCTACAAGTTTTTAATCCTACCTAAACAGGGCTGAACTGATATTCAGAAATAAAGATCAAGATGCTGGCAATGATGTTTCAATCAGAATAAAATGGCATTATAATATCCACTTCATGTTTTTAACCTCTGGTTTGTACTTTGGAGATTTTAATATTATGTTAGTAATATTACTCCAAAAAACAGTAGGGACTGGAAAACAGAAAACACACAAGAGACATTTATTTCAGTGTACTTTGTAGCACCCTTCATCTTATCTTTTCAAATCTAATGTCTAAATTCCTTACTAAAATGTTCCACTAATGATGAGTAGATGTTTTGATCATTGCACAACAGATGGAAAGCTGAGTATATAATAGGATATTTTGTCTCTCTCATAGGCTAGTGTAGAGCAGTGGCTGACATCATTATTATGTAATATTTTTCACACACTTGGAGACCTTCAATAATGAATTGATGTACTTACGGAAATTAGATAGCTGCTCATTGCAGAAAGGGTAGTGATGCTGTCAAGTCTTTTCTCTGGAGCTTCAAACCCAAAGCTGGCATTTGAAGAAACTTAGGAATGAGCATTCCCTCCTTCTATGACTTTGTGGCATTACAAGAGAATTTAGAGTACTTAGCTTGCCACAGACTCACTGTGGTTCATGTGGATAATCAAAGGTCCCTGTTTTATGGAGCGAATCTTTAAAAATAACTCCTTCAGAGAGCTTCATTTTTTAAAGGCTTTAAAGATTTTTAGTATCCAGGTAGGCTATAACATCATGCCTGCATGATACAACAATTTAGTTAATATCTGGGAGAAATGTCTCACAAGGTGTTTCATCTTATACATGCTTTTTGTGGATACTAAGGGCGAATTGTAGTGGATAGTTGCCCACCTTTCATTAAAACACAGGTAGGTGATTCATTTTCAAATTGAATGTGGCCCTCAACTTCTAGTGGTCCATTTTGAATAAGATCTAGTAAAAATTTCACTAAGATAATGAGGTTTCTAATAACATGAAACTTTTGACCTTAACTTTTAATGTATCTTAGTATATGAAAAATATGACTTCCAAATGCATTTTTTCCTCTTTAGGGAAATGAGTATCCCTTTTTTTCAGCTATTAGTACATGAATAATGCCTGGGTTTTGCTAATATTTGTCCATCCTCATCATTATTGGGATAACCATTTTGTTCTACAGAGTTAAGCAGAATATCCTTTTGAATCAAAAATACATTTTTGTACTTTGAAAAGGTCACCACAAATATCGAAAAGGTCACATTTTGAGACTGATGAAATAAAGATCAGTCATCCTTAGCTGATGGACAGAATGTGACTTGAAAGTGAGGACTGAACACTTCCTGAGCACTCTCACAAAGGCTTCTCTCAGCAGTAAATGACTTTTAAATGTATGTGAATTATTTCCCTGAGTAATTAGAGCTGTAGTTTAGACGTTTGTGATGACTCAAATAAATATGAAACCCAGAGAAAGAAGTGTTAGACTGTAAGACATCATCGGCTACTTCAGCAAAAGCCCCAGAGTGTACTTCCATCCAGTATGGCTCCCCGTGCTCTAGTGTGCTTCCTAAGATGTTAGAAGGTTTCTGTCATCACTATCCTGGAATGAAAAGATCAGCGACATCTACTTCATCTGTGAGAGAATCAGGAAAAGTCACTGACCAACACAAATAAGGAATAATCAATATTTTGAGCCCTTTCAGGATTAGTGTTACGTGTACCCTGTGGAAACTATTTAGTGAATAAGTCATGATTGACCTGGATATTCAGCCTGAGTATATTTTAGAAAGCTAAGAGAAGAAAAAAAAAGTTATGTTCTACAAGTTGTTTCAATAATTTTCTATTCTCTGAGATGGGCTGAAAGTAGTCTCATGAAGGACACAATAGCACTTTAAGTGTTTTTCAGTTTTATTTCTAGTGAGAGACTGTTTTCAGGATTGCTTTTTAAGTTGTGAAACACTAAGACCCTATTTTAAATTGATTCAGAAATGATCTCTTCATGGAATATTTTAACAGAATATCTAAATAAGTTTATTCACATATATTTAATGAATATATTTTCGTTGGTCAGATTATATGATCTTCTTTTCCAGTGTAGCCTGATACTTTCAAAACTTCATAAATAGGGGCTGGTGGTTTCATTCCATGGAGGAGTACTTGATAAACATATTTAAATACCATGGTTTATACCCCAGTAGTAAAAAAAAATGAGACAAAGGACAAAATAAATTTATGATTCATAAATAAAGGGCTAGAACAGTATAGAAACAGTAGTAGCATATGCTTCTCAAAACTTTGGTTATTTTACATTTGATACTATAATAACCCTTAAGATTTGTTTACAATACGAGACCTATAATTATGTATGTTAAATGTGCTCACTTATTTCCTTACATATGGGCATTTTTGGCACTACATTATAAAATTGTTTCAGAATTGTGTGATATGAAGTTGTCATATTCCTCCATACACTTGTAAGACTTGCACTTTAAAAATGATCAGGTGGATAAGGCTGAGATTATTATAAGTAAGTGCTATTGAGTATGGTTAGATTCTTTATCCTATATTAATGTTACATTTTAACAATATTTTATCTTAAACACACAGTATATAGGATACAAGATTTGCTATGGATTAAATGGATTTAATGACTGAATAGATTTTTTATATTCAGGCCTTATGAGTATATACGTATATATGCATATATTCAACACATATTATATATGTCTATAAGTAAATATACATTATCTAGATCTAGATTTGTTTCTGTAATTCTCTAAATATTGAACAAAGAGCTCTTCCAAATTTTTTATGAGAGTGAAGTTGCCTAAAACATGTAATGATACTGATTTTGAGAGTGAAACTGAATTGTGACATCTGGGTTAATGTGACACTTTATTACATGAACACATCGGATAGCAGCAGAAGTGCTGATAACACTTTTTTGAAATACCATCAGCTGTAAAGCACTGCACCACTGCTTCCTTTAAAAGAAGGGCCTAAATAAATCTGTTTAATGATTCCATGCATTTTTGTCCCCCTATGAAACTATATTCCTGCCTGTTATAATCCATGATTATTTCCTTTCCCCCAGGAGAACATTTCACTGAAGAAATAAAAGCCATTTCACACAACCAGTAGCTTTATTTCTTAAGGTCTTTTTTGGGGGGAGGGGTTGGTGGATAGGGACTGAGGATGAATCTTTCTGATGACTTTACTGCTTTTTATTATTGAAGAGTAATGAGACCTCTTTCCTAAAATGTGTCCAGAGCCCATGAATTCAAGACACCCTTGTCAAAATATGCACGTAAATGATTGATTACCCAATTTATTGGTGATATTGTATATGCCATCATGATGCTGTTTAAATGATCTTGACAAGTACAGAAGAGTGTCATTGACAGGTGCTGAAATAAATGATAGGTTTAAGCTTTCAGATGTTTTCACAGAATTTCCCTGAGTGGCAGGTTGATAAATTAAAATTACAGTTGTAGCATTGGGCCTGAAAGCACAACTGCTTTAGATTACAAAAATAGCACTGCAAAAACTTTGTGTACTCTCCAGAGAAGGAGCCTGAAGGGACTTGGGAAAAAAATGGAGCAAACACGGCTGCTAAAGAAATCATTAATTTTGTGGAATCACTGTTTGAGTCTGAAAAAAAGAAGAACTAAAATAGATTTCTTTTGTAGAAGAAGAAATTGGTTTTATCTTTTTATCCGTTTCCCCAGTGGAGATTTAGAGAAAACTGAAACCAAACCATCAGAAAATAGGCTGGCCATTAGTAATTCTTTGATGTCCTACAGTCATACTTAACACTTAGGAACAAGTTCTTATTAACTATACCTGAATTCCTATACTGTTCCTGGGTTGTAAATCCTAACATCTAACATCACTCAATCAGTTACTAATATTGGACCTTTGTGTTTCGTGTGTGTGTGTGTGTACGCACATGCAGGCACATACATATATTTATTGAGATAGGATCTTCCTATGTAGCACAGGCTATCTTGAACTCACTATGTGAGTCCAAACTTGTAATCCTTCTGCTTTAATCTCCCGACTGCTAGAATCACAGGCATATGATACCATGCCTGGGTGAATTTTGAAATTTTTAAAGATTAGATTTGGTTAAGTCATTATTTTTCATTCTTATTTTTTTGCCAGTCATGGGGACTGAACTCAGGGCCTGAGTACTGTCCTTCAACTTTCTCAAGGTTAGAACTCTACTACCTGAGCCACAGAACCACTTCCAGCTTCTTTCTATGTATGTGTCACCGAGGAATCAAACCTGGGTCTTCATGCATGCTAGGCAAGCACTCTACCACTAGGTCAAATTCCCAGCCCCTCAATTCTTATTTTATGCTATTCAATTCTGTATATTTTCAAGTTATACTGTACCTGACAAATTGCAATTGCACTCTGAGTAGTTCTACTATACTATAATCTCATTTTTTTTTTTTGCCAGTCCTGGGCTTGAGCTCAGGGTCTGAGCACTGTCCTTGGACTTTCTCAAGGCTAGAGCTCTACCACTTGAGCCTCAGCACCACTTTCGGCTTATTTTTTTTTCTATGTATGTGGTACCGAGGAATCGAACCCGGGTCTTTGTGCATGCTTAGGCAAGCACTCTACCACTAGGCCAAACTCCCAGCCCAAATCTCATTTTTTTAAAAAACATTCTTTTTTAGTTGGAAAATAATAGACAGATGAACATAAATAATCCAATGGTGCTGTGTGACTTGTAAGGATAAATCATCAGGTCCCTGTATGATTTCTGAACATGCTGTTTACCTCAATTTGTTCATTACTGTAGTCAGGGTGCTTTAAGTGTTCAACATATATAATGAAGACATTTTTGTACATGTATATAAAGCACTTTAACTAACTTAGAAATCTTACTTTTGCCTTTTTGTCAGCCATTCAATCTTTCTAGACCAGTGGGTGTGCATGATGGATGTGCTTGTTACAGTATGTTCCCTCTGCTGCCAATCACAAGGCCTTTTCAAGGAATGTTCATATGTCCCTACTGAAGATAAGAAGAGACTCTCCTTAGGGCTTGAAAAATGTATTGGCAATCTGGTCAATATATTAACTTCTAAGTTCTTAAGTTAAGACAATCTCTTAGTTCCTAAATGATTAGTAAGTATCTATATAAACCTATAGGATTATTTATTTATTTATTTTAAGATTTTATTAACATTGATTTTTGCATTATATTTTAAATGTCATGTTTAACAAAAAGTATTCAAGAAGGTAATCTCTATATACAATCACTAGTACATAGATTTTAGAACATAATTAAAATTAAGCTGAGTCATTGTATATCATAGATACATATTAATCTACGTAATAAACCTGTTTTTATTTGAAAATGTTTTGTTACCAACCTACTCTTAAAAATATAAACCTAGAGCCGGGAGTTTGGCCTAGTGGTAGTACTTGTCTAGCTTGCATGAAGATCCGGATTCGATTCCTCAATTCCACATACATAGAAAAAAGCTGGAAATGGTACTGAGGCTCAAGTGGTAGAGCTATGGCCTTGTGAAAGTCCAAAGACAGTGCTCAGGCCCTGAGTTCAATTTCCATGACTGGCAAAACGAAAATATATAAACCTATAGATGAGTATTTGTTTGCTATTCCCACAATCATATTATTAATGCTTTAGTTGCTGTAGGACATCTTTTAAATTCCTCCCAGGATTGCCTTCTTGTTTTTCATGATGCTGGTGTGTTTGAGTGTGTGTGTGTGTGTGTGTGTGTGTGTGTGTGTGTATGTGTGTGTGTGAGTGTGTGTGTGTTGTCTAGCTTCTCTGAATATTTCCCCAGAATGACAGTCCATCCTGAAATGATTTCTCTTCTCTTGAATCCAGCCATAATGGCACTTTTATACAACATTCAAATGTTTGATTTAGTTTTTATCATTTACTAGAATGTACTTTAGGAAATATATATATATATACACATATAATGACTTAGCTATTGAACAGAATATGAAAGGTGATTCGCACATATCTTTCATGTTTACTATATGTCAGATATTTTCCTAAGTCCTCAGTCCTTGGAGTATTAGCTCATTTATAATAGTCAGAATTAGATGCTACTCTTAAAGCAAGTCCCCACTAATATTGTAATGTATACTATGTGAGTCACTGTAAGGTCTCCTCTAGAACTTCGATACAAACAACTAGTATAAATTTCTAGTCTCATGCAATATCAAGGCTTAATGAAATTTCAGGAAAGCATGCTTGCTGATTTCAATCTACACCTGGAATCCTAGCCACTTAGGAGACTGGGATTGGGAAGATGGCAATTCCAGACCAGTTCTGATCTCCCATTGTCAAAAATACTTAGGTATAAAGGGCCAGAGTATGTGACTCAAGTCATCGTTTGTAAGCACAAGTTGCTGAGTTCAAGCCTCAGTACCATAAACAAAAGTACATTGAAGATCTAAATTCAGATTAAGACTGTAAGGATGCCATCTGTATTGGCATATGCTTGTAACTCTACATAATTAGAGCCAGGAGATTGGGTGAGTTTGAAGCAAGTGTATTGCAAAGTTAAGTGGCACTATCTCTGAAATAAATTCCCATACAAATGCACACATCCACAATACCCACCAGTAGTAACACAAAAACTAAATGAGAAAAGGAAGAACAAAGACTAGAGCATAGTAGGTAGGATTAGTTTTGGATGCAGGGTGAGCTGCTGCACTGACAGTATTTAGTCTTTCTATTTTAAACTTGGTGAATAGAACTTATCCATGTCCAAATAACATGGCAGATACATACCATCCATCTGGTCTTGTCCATGATCAACTAGGTCATAGTTGCAAGGACAAGAGAAATAAACACTTCTCTGTCACTTTCATCCTTGATATATTCTTGAATCTAGAACCCACCAAAGATTCTAATATCCATACAACTTTAAATTGTTCTATACTATTTGGGTTACTCTAATTTAAAATATGTTTTTGAACTTATTTAGGAAAATGTTGTGGACCTGAAATTCTTTTTTCAATGTATTTTATTGTTGGGGTGATGTGTAGAGGGATTACAGTTGCCTTCAGAAGATAGTGGGTATATTCCTTCTTAAACATTGATACTCCTTCCCTTGCTTTTCTCCCGCTTTCCTTCTCCCACTCATCTTGGTTTTACCCTTCTCTTCCCTATTTCAAATTAACAAATAAGCGTATAGACAGTATACCAGGTAACAAAGTCAGATAAAGTAACAACATGAGGTAAACCATAAAGGGAAAAAAGCGAAAAGAAATAGCTTCACATAGTTCATTAAGAGCAGCAATCACAAAGATAAACCTCTTGCTTCTACATGCTGGAGTTCATTTCTCTTAGCCACATCCTATATGGCCATATGTATATAGCTTTTGAGCTAATGTGATCCTCCACTAGAAGAATCCTAGACATATACTAATTATTACAAATGAAGGAAACCATGGAGCCTATGTTTATTTGCGTCTGGCCTATTTCTTAAGTATATGTAATATATCTACATAATATTATAGGTATATTTGAAAGAGGTTTCGCTACATATAGCAAGCTAGTCTCAAACTTTGATGCTCCTTCCTCTAATCCTGAGGGCTATAATTCCAGGTAGGTGTGACCAAGCCCAGCATTAAATTATATTTTCAAATTCTTTATATATATAATTGAATATGATGTAGTGTTAATTCTGGACAACATAAAGATGGAAGTTTTATGTACCTCAGCACCACTAATGAGGAGACTTGCACGACCATTCTCTAACCACTTCTCATCTGTTATGGTCTTTGATGGATAAATTCTAAGACAAACCCAGACCAGTGTGATCACCTCCATCATATGCATCCAAAAGAAGAGACTGTGAGAAGTTACATTGCAAAGGTTTTTCTCAAGGGATTTCCAGGAATCTGTGTGTGTGTACATAGAAAAAGAAGACTGCCCCTTGGGCTTGGCTGGCTTCAGAACCACACAGGTAACTTGAAGGAATAATAGGATAAGAGGGGGAAATTGGGAATAATGAAGAAAGATTGACATCGACTAAGAAGAAGTGTACTCATAACCTGACTTACGGGATTATAACCCCTTGGTACAACTACATCATCATCATCATCATCATCATCATCATCATCATCATCACTACCACCATCACTGTATCACTAATCTGAGCAAACAGAACCACTCTGGGACAAGCTTTTATCCAGTTTTGTAGGTACCTTTATGGAAGAACAACCATAAGATCCAACTCTATCACTCTTGTTCATATACCTGAAGGAATCTAAGTCAGCATCCAATAGAGGTAACTGTACATCAGCGTTTATGACAGGGATGTTCATAATAGCTTTATATATACACGCATACATATATGTACATATATAGGTTGATATGTATATTCATATATATGTTATATACATATATGTTATATATTCACATATATAAAGAGAACAGCAATATCATTTTAATTCCCAACAATATTTCTACTTTGAATATTTGTTGAATTATACATTGTTTTGTTTTGGAAAATTTTTGTTAGGGTGTTATTAGTGAGTGACAAACTCCTGTTGAGTTTAAAACAAAGATTACTTAGGGTCTGCCCTTGTTCTGCAGAGGTAGTCAATAAAAAATGGCTCCCATCTCGGAACACAAAAGACTGCAGAGAAAATGTATTAAGTGAAGCATGAAGGGAAGCTATTTCAGCCCTCTTGACTCCGGGGCAGACATATATGCATTCCAATAAAAGATTTCTTTGGGTTTGAAGCTTTTTAACAATAGGAGCTGATGGTCAATGTAGGAGAAGAGTATACTGCAATGATTTTTTGTAATGATTTTTTATGACCATACCAACTTGACCTTTCATTTCTCACAAAATCTTCCAATAAAATGCATATGCTTCATTTTCCTCTTCCTGTGCTCAAACAATTATTTTGATTTGGGGAATTTAAAATGACTTCCCGAAACACTTTGATGAGGAATAGAAAGGAATTATGAACAATGTTGTTCAATGAATGTAGAAATATTCCAGGGCTTTGAATAAGAAAATTGACCTAACCATTTAAAACTCTAACTCTGTCAAATTTCTGGTCACTAACCACAATAGAGTGGAACTGTTTCTTTCCTTATCAAAAATAGTTTGATGGCATGATGACATCTTTCAAGTTTATGATATATTTCATCCATAATATGAAGCATGCAAATTCCCTTCAGAACATATGTTCCTATCTTAGATAAAGGGTTATTTGGTAGACCAGACTAAAAATTTGCTGATTGTTAAATAGTTCTAAATGCCAGACATATGTATCTTTGTTTTCAGAACAGTAGCCATCAGAGAAGGCAACTTTTCTCTGGTGCTTCTTATCTTCATATTCAGAGCAGTTGATTGAGAGTGAATTGAAAGAATAACATAAAGTGAGTATAAGGAGGAGAGACAGGTACAGGAGTGGAAGATGTTTTAAAGGAAGAGGAGGAAACAGTGAGCAAAAAGAAAAGCACACTTTTAGGAAGCCTAGGTATTATGAATCTGTGATTCAAGAATATTTAGAACCATCTGAGCACATCTTTGCAGGCTAAGAATAAGATTATCATCACATCTTGCATGGTTATTATAACAGGCACAGGATTGCATATGTACTAATAATACAAAATATCCCAGAGAACATTTAATTCAGTCTTTATAAAGCAAAGCCAGAACCAATTCATGCTTTTTAAATACAGGGTCAATAACTGAAAATATTATCTTCATTTAGCTTGATATGAGCTAAATAACTCATATTGAAAATGTTTAGAGGTATACTCACCCAACAGACAGGAATGGTTCCTTTGATTCAAGTCTATGAAAAAGTATGAAAAATACATTTAACATAATAGTTTTCTGCACATTCAAAAATTGCTTTTAAATGAATCTGGCTGAATTATTATACATAATTTAGCTGTAGCATGAAACTGTAAGTAATATGTTAAATCCTAATCTAACTTGATAGTTTCACTGAATAAAAGCAGAGGCAAAATAAAATGTAACACTTATATATACTTCACTTATTTTCTTTTTTCATGATGATTTGTGTCTGAAGTTTTAATGGAACTGTAGTTGCAGTGAAGAAATGTGTTTGGTTATATATTGCCTGAATAACATTTTCAGGGTAAGTATTATGTCATAGAACATATTGGAAAACAAATGGTTTTTTTATTGGGAAAACACCCCTGAAATGAGGGGAAATTGTTGGAGATGAATAATGAGAGATGTTTAGAATGTTTGCTTTATAAGATATAAAGGATTACTCAGTGATAAAATAAAAATTACTTGAAATAAATGAGAGAAGTTCCTCATAATGTGACACAAGAGACTGTTTAGATGCACTTTTACAATTATCTTAATTCCTCCCTATTTTCTACTAAGAACACTTGAAAAATGGAAAACATACAAGTATCAATAGAATTATTTCTCTAGGCTTTCCAATAATTTCAGTCTAATATTTGTCAGACCTTTGTGCAGAAGTGTAGTTCCAGGGTGTAAGAGGGCACCCTGTAATCACCCTTGCCATTTATTTAAGCACAGCTTTGAACCACATTCTCTGAGGAGGTGATAAGCAATTGAATAAGACCAAATTTAAGAAACTTAGTCTTTGATATTCAGAAATACAAATGCTGAGAGCAGAGTATTTTTAAAATAGCATTTGTTGATTGTCTTTTATTTGAAGGTTTAAAATATGTGGTTGTGGGACAGAGTAGTACAGGGAACAATGGCTTACTGAATAATATTGTTAGACTGATTAGCTGATTAGTTTTTCCTCCTTATCTTCCCATTTAGCTTTTCACTTTGACTACTTCTTTTTTATTTTCATTTTTTAATTTTATTGTCGGGATAATGTATAGAGATAGTAGGTGCATTACTTCTCACACATTTATACCCCTTCTCATGGCCTGGGTGCTGTCCCTGAGCACTTCAGCTCAAGGCTATCACCCTACCCTTGAGCCAA
Source organism: Megascapheus bottae (assembly GCF_031878675.1). Lineage (NCBI taxonomy): Eukaryota > Metazoa > Chordata > Mammalia > Rodentia > Geomyidae > Megascapheus > Megascapheus bottae. Next base: position 29,666,981 of record NC_143517.1, on the reverse strand, counting down.
GCCCCACTTCCTGTTTTCTAGTGATTAACTGGAGATAAGAGTCTCTTGGCTTTTGTATTGCCTGAGCTGGCTTTGACCCTTGATCCTCAGATCTCAGCCTCCTGAGTAACTAGGTGTGAGCCACCATGCCCTGACCTCTCCTCATGTTTTTGTCCCCATTTCCCTCCCTCCACCCCTTCCCAATCATCTTGTTTTCCTCCCCTTCCCTTTCCTATTTCAAATTAACAAATAAATGTTTATACAATATACCAGGTAACCAAGTCAGATACAGTAACAACATGAGATTAACCATAAGGGCAAAAAAAAAAGAGAGAGAGAGAGAGAGAAGAGAAATAACATTAAGAACAAAAATCACACAAGATAAAGCTCTTGTTTCCATATGCTAGAGTTTGTTTCATTTAGTTTCATCCTGTATGACCTTATGTACATCGGTTTTGCGCTATTGTAATCCTCTGCTAGGAGAGTCCTAGATGTGTACAAATGAGGGAAACCATTGAGCCTATGTTCCTTTGGGTCTGGCTTGCTTCACTTAGTATGATTTTTTTTTATGTCACTTTGACTATTTCTATCTTGATGTTCTGTTAAATAATTCAGAGAATAACTCAAAATGTTTGAAATGATATTCAATGTGTGGATTTGAATCAAGTGGTAGAGCACCAGTCAAGTATAAAAAATAAAGTCAAAATGATGTTTGACAGAGAGTTCTATTTTCCTATAAACCAAAATTTTACAAACTCTGCATGACAAGCCAGTCCTTGTTTGATGTCTGATTTTTAAAATTTTTTCTTTTTTATTGTTTTTATAAAGATGGTATAGAAAGCAGTTAAAGTTTCATCAGTCAAATAATGAGTACAATTCTTTTTGGACAAGGTTACTTTTCCCCCTCTTTATGTCTGATTTTATACAATTTACAAGTTCAGATTGATTTTTACATTTTTAAGAGCTTGGGAAATATCAAAAGAAAAATAATTCTTGATATGTCAAAATTATATGAAATTATAGTTTCAGTACCTCTACACAAAGCCCATTGTAACACAGCCAAATCATTTCATGTAGATATTGTATAAGGATGCTTTTGTGTGATGGCAGCAAATTGCTAGCTATAGCAGAGGCTGTGTTCATAATCTTAAAATATTTACTATATTTCTTTCATGTAAAAACATTCCAATTTATGCCATGTAATTATCTTGTTGGAAGGTAATGGAAATAACCACACAAAACTCACACAAAACAGGTGTACTTTAAATACCCATCAATGATTCTCCTTAGTTTAAAATTCTGAATAATTTGAACTCTTTCTGTTTCAAACTCTTACCTTAGTGAGAGGTTGCTCTGAGGACAACTTCCATGACTTCATCTTTCTTGGCAATTTCCATAACCACACGATGAATTTTATAGTATTTCCCAAATATGCCCACATCCCTTTCTCATGTTATTCCTTATCTATTTTCTTGATAAAATCATTAGTTCAGGAAATGGTGTATTTCTTGTGCAGTTATATTTAGTTTAACTGAGCATTGGAGCTCTTTTTTAGCATTCTATTCTGTACCAAAATATAGGGTTTTTTTTTTCCTTTCTTCCCTTGCACATGACCATATCTCAGTCTACCTCTAACCCCTGCATCTTGCAGAGTCAAGCCTATACTTGCACTTGTAATACCTGTGGTTGCCATTAAGTATATCAATCTTGCACTAAAAGTGAACTTGAAGTCGATTTAAATGTTCAAATCCTGGTGTGGTGGCTTATATCTTTAATCATCACTACCTGGGAAGTTGAGATCAGGAGAATTATGGTTTGAAGGCTAGGCCAGATGAAAAGTTTGGGAGACTGCATCTCCTCCAATAAAATGGGGTAGTGGTACCTGTCATCCTAGCTACATGGGAGGGATAAGTAGGAGGATCTTGGTTCAAACAGGCCCAGAAAAAAAAATAATAAAACCCTGTGCAAAAATAGCAAAAGCATAAGGAAGTTAAATGCAGCTCACATTGAAGGAAAGACTCATTGTCTATTTAGCCACTCTAAATCATAGAAGGCACTGCCTCATAGTAGCACTCCCAAAATTCTTTTTTTCTCCAGTGAAGATTATCTTCAATGAAACGGAACCAAAAATATTGGAGGAGGCCATCATCAGTCATATGCTTCATGTTTTGTTCTCAAAATGGAAACACACTACATGGAAAAGTGGCAACCAGCTTGTGTTGAATGACATTCTGCTTTGTCTCCATCTGCTCAGTCATGGTTCATCCCTTTGAGGGAAATTTTCTAACCTTGAGACTATTCAGAGTTTCTGATCATTCTGCCTTTCCCCAAGTATGTAGCAGAAAGTCCAGTGACCTTGAGGAATTATGGTGAGGAGGATGTGATCTCACAAACACATCATCCAGTGCATCCCTGGCACAGATGGATCTTGATGATTGTGGTCTCGCTAAAAACAAATGGCCAACTCTAAATGTTAAAATGGCTTGAATATATAAAGGCTTGTTTTTAGTAATTTTCATGAAAATTTCAAAAAAGTAAGAGAAAATGAGAAGAAACAGCCATTGAAAGAAAATTGCTGATCAGTTTTGTCTTTAGAAACACGTTATTACATTAGGATATGCCAGGTGGGAACTGTTGTACAATTCTTTTTTATAACTAAGCAATTGTTCTAGGAAGAAAGATTGAATTTACATTTCACAAAAAGCAGGCAGTGATTTTAGTAATACCTTACTTAATGTCCACTAATATTTAAGAGTAGAATAAGATTAAACAATATCCTTCAGAAAAATAGGTAATAGTAGAGAAATAAAAGAGAAGACAATTTGTAGAATTCTTTGGGCTAAAGGAATTACAAGACTTCAAGAGCAGTAGCCTTAAGCAAAAGAGCTCAGGGAAAGCATCTGGGTCCTGAGTTAAGGCCTCATGGCTTTAACAAAGAGTGAGATAAAGGGCAAAGCATGAACCAATGTGACAGGGATAATCAGGAGACATTATGTTGGAAATAAACTTTACACGGGGGGGGGGACGTTGGGGTGGGGGTAGAGGAGTCGGGGGAGTAGGATTAGAGGGTAACAATGTTCCATAAGAAATGTACTCATGCCTTATGTAATATAATAGTAACCTCTCTGTACATCACCTTTACAATAAAATAAAACTTAATATATATTTTCCATATATTTGATTGTGATTAATAGAAGGGTTGCATTGTATTCACCAATAGAAGGTGCATTACTTCACATACGTTGATACCCCTTCTCATGTCTTGGTCCCCATTCCCCCCACCCCCACCTCTCATCTTGTTTTCCCCCTTCCCTATCCGATTTCAAACAACCAAATATGCATATATCCGATATATCAGATAACAAGGTGAAATACTGTAACAATATGAGATAGCCAAGAGACAGCAAAAGAGATGAGACCTAACAGTACGTTAAGGACAACATACTAAATCCACTAGCACAACGATGTTCATTGGAGCACTATTTATCATAGCAAAGATATGGAACCAACCCAGATGCCCCTCAGTTGATGAATGGATCAGCAAGATGTGGTATTTGTACACAATGGAATTCTATGCTGCTGTCAGAAAGAATGACATTGCCCCATTTGTAAGGAAATAGAAAGACTTAGAAAAAAATCACATTAAGTGAAGTAAGCCAGCCTCAAAGGAACATAGGCTCAATGGTTTCCCTCATTTGTCATAACCAGTAGAAACCTTGGCTCTCCTAGCAGAGATTTACAATAGAGCAAAACCTAGATACATAAAGCCATATAGTATGATGCTAAATGAAAGGACCTCCAGGATATAGAAACAAAATATATTTTTAAAAAAGATTTCAACATAAAATAAAACCATTTAGTAAAGGGTAGTTATTCTTCAAAAGGCTTCACAGATACAGATTAAAGATTTGGATACCCTCTGAGGCAGTTTCTACTTTATAGATGAAGAAATGGAGAGCAAAATATTTTAATCTTAGCCAGTCCAACATAGCCAATAGATGATTAAGGTCTGAATTTAGGAATTCTGGGTGCTGGGTTTAGGAGTCTCATCCCATACTGTGGGCTCTACATCTTAGCTCTCTCTTCTATTTTGTATACACTGCCACAAATCTATATTTATACTTCTTTCTATTGATAAATCTCATTTGATTTAAATGTCATCTACATGTTTTGCAGACGCTGAACCTACTGAATATCTCTAAGTGTCTTGAAGGAAATCCACTACCTCTTCCCTCCTTCTACACTTCCTTGTCTAGTGTGTAGCTCAGAACCTTCAGCTACTCAAGTAATCATGATAGAATGGCTGGAGACATTCATAAGTGCTTTTCAACAGTGCTCACTTCAGGAGATCCTCTAGTTTCATTGTTTCTGTTGCCAAATGCAACTTTAATCCTATTCCTACCTCTCAGTCTTTAACATCACAGTTTAAATTGCCAACAGCTTTTATAGGGATTGTAAATTATATCTTCAGTAAATTTCCTTCTAGCCATATCTGCTAGAACTAACTTCCTAAATTACAAATATAATTGTATCATTTCTTTTGTTAGAAATTCTCAGTGCTTCTGGAAAGTCGTTGATAATCAGTCTCAATAAGTAGGTTCAAGTGCTTCATAATCATTATCATAGCATCCGGTAATACAGAGGCATGGCTTATGAAAAATTAATGATATAATTAGTAGCTTTCTTAGCACAATTGGACACTCCTCTACAGTATAATCCTAATATATCCAAATAGTGAAAATTATGCATTTTCTGTTATTATTGTTCAGGAGACTAATATGTACCCCAGACCGAGTGACCAATTTATAACCCTCCTGCCTCAGCCTTTTGGGTACTGGGATTACAGGCATGTACCATTATGCCAGGCACATGCCTTGCTTTCATCAAAAATTCTCCATGGTGCTTTATATTATACAATTTCACTACTTTTCCTCCTAGTTTATTCCTTGCCCATTGGGTAAAGTTCGAATCTCTTGAAATAACTAAAAAAATCATGGTTCTAGTGTAACATCCTCACCTTTGTCCTTTATAATTTCAGCCTGGGGCCAGGAGTTTGGCTTAGTGGTAGAGTGCTTGCCTAGCATACATGAAGACCCAGGTTCGATTCTTCGGTACCACATACATAGAAAAAAGCCGGAAATGGTGCTGAGGCTCAAGTGGTAGAACTCTTGAGAAAGTCCAAGAACAGTGCTCAGGCCCTGAGCTCAAGCCCAGAACTGGCAAAAAATAATAATAATTTCAGCCTTCTAGTTTACATGTGTCATCTAGGGAACACCTTGCTTTGTCATATCTTCGTGTTTTGATACAATTAGGGTTTTTACAGAAGTGATTTCAAATGTTTTTGCAGGACTAGTGCTTTTTCATGAATCTAAAGCAACTTACAAGGGTATTTTCTTATATTTACATGATCTTTTACTAATCAACGAGCCTATTCACTAATCTTTAATAATTTGTATTCTTGCAGCAATACCCCAAGCTGGACCCACATTTAAGATGAATGTGACAGAGGTTTAGGAGCATAGATTGCCTGATTTTAACCCACTTTTGAATAGATAGCCTTAGAGAGGGCAAGATAACATTACCACATGTGCAGATAGAGTTACTGATAAACCCAACTCATAGGGCTATTGTAAGAAAATAAATAAATAAATAAATAAATTAGAGAAAATAAATGCAGATGGCTAAACAGTTAATAAATACGGAGCATTGTTGTCATATTTTTCTAAACCTCTGAGTTCTCAAATCTTTGGTCCTGGACTCATGATCAGTAAAGAGAAATAAGAATATGGGGAGGGGAATGGGTTAGCATGGCAGTGATATGTTAGTCCTGCATTCTTTAGGCAAGTACCTGAGAAAATGACTTAAAAGGAATAATTACTTAGTTTGGTTCACAATTCCTCATGGCTGAGTTCATTGTAACTTGTCTCATGTTTTGGAACACATGTTGAAGCAGAGTATCAACATGGCATCAAAGGTGGAGATGTTTCTCTCATGGTAGACAGGAGGTAATGAAAAAAAAAAACAACATGATTAAGAATCACCAATGGGCCTGTAGGTACATAGAGCTAAAACCTGGGGAAGGGGGAGGCAGAGTTGCTTGATAATTTTTTTTTTATTAAACTTTAGCTGGTATGGTACCCAGCATATAGCAGAAATTTCCAAATGTTGTCTTGAAGAAATTGTGCTTTGATTAATAAAGCCAGCCTCAAATCTATTCAGTGAGGGTGCAGAAAAATATAGAAGAGATTTCTTTCTAGAAGTCATTCTTGTATGCTTCATGCTCCATCTAAGCCAGAAAGGAGTGAAACTCAGACAACAGTCTCTCTGATACAGAGCCGATCTGAATTATAAACCAAAGCAATTGTGGAAATTTTCTGAGGCTCATTTATGAGTTGCTTAATCTTTCGTAGTAATAAAAGAGGCATCTTTTTATACTGAAATTTACTAGAATAGAATTGATTTTTATATGCAATTACAGAAATAGGTTAAAGGCAAACATGAGTCTAGAAAAGAATAGTGTTATTAAGCACTATGTGTTCCCATTCCTCTTCCACAAATGGAGGAGTAATGATCACAAAAGTCAGGACTTGTTTACTATACAAGGGAATGTGCAAAACATTCTAGATAACATAATTTTGACAAGAGTGCATGAGAAAACTGAAATTCAGAAAGACAAAGAATCTCCCTTGATAGGCAGCATAGGAAAAAACAACCTGTATGTGCACCAGATTTCTTTCCTCAATCTGTCCAAAACATCTGCATGTGCCTTGAAAGTTTTCATCTTCGTTACAGTTAATGTCAAGGATACTATAGCAAACTATCCATCTAGCCATGAGCAAGGAACCACAGAATACTCTTGTGCCAAAAGAGTACTTCCTACAGGTATAAGGGCATATACCTATAAAGTCATAGTAGCTGTAATGGATTTACAAAGGTTGCCCCAAGTGTTGTCTTTGGGGTGTTCTTGTCAATAATACTGATAGTAAGAATGTAACTGAGACTAAAGAAATATAGTCTGAGATGGTTGTAAATAAGAACAATCATTTCTTTAAAAGCTTATATACTCTACGGGCCGGGGGTTTGGCCTAGTGGTAGAGTGCTTGTCTAGCATGCACGAAGACCTGGGTTCAATTCCTCAGTACCATATACATAGAAAAAAGCCAGAAATGGTGCTGAGGCTCAAGTGGTAGAAAGTCCACGGACAGTGCTCAGGTCCTGAGCTCAAGCCCAAGACTGGCAAAAAAAAAAAAAAAAAAAAAAAAAAAAGCTTATATACTCTAAAGCAGAGAGGCCTAATAATATTTAATTTTCATGTCAACTGTGATTAACTGAAGGTAGTCTCTAACAGTGTGTTTACAAAAATTCTAAAACCTCCTTAGGACATATGTTGTAAAGGGTTATAATTGACCTACACCTGCCACAGCAATAAAGAACAAAAGGAAAACCATAATGTCCAAACATGCACTTATCTGCTTTGTGTTGATAGAAGCTATGAAAATCTGCTGAAGGCCATAAAAGGAATCAAGAGGTACAAAGTGCATGTGAATGTGAAAAATAAGAATGTGTCTAATATCTTCTTTGATACACTAAGTATTTTAAATTTGACACATGACTTTGAGCATTTCAGCATAATTTCCTTAGAACTTTCTGTGAGGCTAGTATCATATCATTTCTATTATATAATAACAAAATAAAGGCAGAAAAGATGGACAACTCCAAGATTTAAAGCTCAGAGTTCATAGAACAGGATGATACCACAGAATGTGATGCAGACCTTGGAGTGTTAATACTATAAAGTATTTTTTACCATTTCCACATTTATTTGCTGGCTGTTGGAAGAGCATTAAATTCCCCTACAATGCTAAGGTGAACCACACTCTTTCACTTGTATGGTAGATTCAGTTTCTCTCTGGAAATTCAAGCAGCTTTATCCTTTGTTTCCTGCCATACCATTTACAAAGGACTTCATGCACAATTGAAATCTCTGCTTAGGGCTATAATCAGACCCCTTGGTAAGTGTCATTTGCAGCTCCCACCATCTGTGCTACTACCTCCAGGGACAGATTAATGGATAGTTATGGTACCAACCACGAATCTCAGTGTAGTTTTGACACTCACAGTCATGACTTTTTCCACATTGAAAATTTAAAAGTCAGGGCTAATCTCCCTTGGTCAAGTTGTAATGTGTTTTTCTAATTCTGCCAGGAGGATGTCTACAGTAAGAATGGAGGCAAAAGGTAAGGGAGAGTCTTCTGAGAAAAATGATTAACCACTGGATTGTCCAGGGAGACGGGGACCAATTTCCAGTGGGGATGGTGGCAGTAAATATTTGGCCAAGGCTGGACAGAGGGGTCTCATCGTTTCTCTGTTGTGATCCTTGGATTAGCGTCATTGTACGTCTTTGGATGGAAATACACACAATTCTGCCGTGTTTTCATGAAATTAAGAAAATTTTATGAAAAGAAATACTTTGAAATTCAATTATTTTCCTGAAGAAACATTTACTTATCTCTGTTCCAGAAAGGGGAAAAAAATAAAACAGCAAGTGGCTTCTCGTCTGTCTCTTTCAAATGTGTTATTTGGTTGCTTGTTAATGGCTGTTAAATCTTACCGAGGAACTGTGCATCTGTCAAGCGTGGAGGCCCAGAAGGCAGGTAATCAGTCACAGTTTTATCTAGTTCCAGATCTCAGTGCTCAATCTGTTCTTTGAAGAAAACTGTTGCCATTTGTCTTTTTTTTTTCCACTTGGGGAGGACGACACCAGAATCAGTACAATTATGTGTCGTCATTTGGTTAGGAGTCATACCAAATGGAAGAATGAGAATGATCTATGTGTTCTTGGAAATGATAGCTTGAGAACAGTTGACTTTTATCATTTCATCTTTCCTTTCTTCTCACCTCCTTTTCTCTCTACCCTGTTCACTTGACTCCCTGGAGGACAACTGTTTCCAGCGATCATGTCCAGATGACGCAGCACTTCCTGTTATCTGCTGACATGGTGGTTTATGAACCCAGAAAGCTAACCTTTCTTGCTTTCCTGTGTTCAGCATTACATTTAAAGAAAAGTTTAATTGCATTTCAATTAAGATGTGTGCCTAATGAGACTTTTTCCATTATATCTTTATTTTTATACAAAGATTTTGAGCTTTTTGATACATAACGTAATTCACATTCTTATATTCCAGTTATTCTTCTCATCGTTTTGAGATAGGGTTTCATGTAGTTCCAACTGGCTTACAATTTGCTGCCTAGCAAAGGCTACCCTCAAACTCATAATTACTTGCTTCAGCTTTTGTGGTGTTGGAATTACTGGCTTGTAATACTATGCCGGGCATAAAATGTTTCTTTTCCTAATCCTCTAAACACAATGCTTAATATATTGACTTGTGAAAATGATTTATTTTTAAAGAGGAAGACACAATTTGCATTAAAAATGAGAAGCTATAAGTTTATAAAATTATTCTAGAATAATCTAGTAATAATACCCTCACTCCTGTTATGGTAGAAAGTTTTAGTAATAATATGATTTAGAGTAACTGTCACAGTTGGTAAATAGCTCAGTCATAAATGCAATCTCACATATGATGATCAGTATTTTATGACTTACTGTCTTTTACTTTTCAAATTCAGGTATTAGTATATATACATATGCATTTTATTTTATGCTATTTTTGTTGGGGGGTGCTAGCCCTGTCTAGGGCTTGAACTCAGGGTTGTGGAACTGTTTTTGAGCTTGCTTTTTATTTCTTTCTCAAGGATAACACTCTACCCCTCGAGCAACAGCTCCACTTTTGGCTTTTTGGTGGTTAATTGGAGCTAAGAGTCTCACAGACTTTCCTGCCTAGGCTGGCTTTTAACCATTCTCAGAATTTAGCCTCCTGAGTAGTAGGATTATAGGCATGAGCCACCAGCTCCTCACAGTCATGCCATTCTTAAAAAATCTTTTCTGATACATATATTGAATAAATACTAATCACAGTGGCTTCTCTATTGATAGATACTCTCTTGTTAAGAGATTATATTATTGACATCCCAAGCTTTGTATTCTAAGGCTACAACTGGGTTGTGCTCCATTATTATCTGTAGCTCATCATATGCCATGCCCTTTCAATGTAGCAGAAAAGTGGTTGAATTGCAACTTTAAGTATAGGAAAGGATATTTTCAGACAAGAGCCATTGTCTTAATACTAGCTCACTAATCTGTAGTCTGAAGAGGTGTCCTCTCCGTGCATTCCTGATTACTTATTTTATTGCGCTACTTAAGGGCTCATCAATTTTGACTTTTTTGCTTTTGAAGATCAGCTGCTTTTCACCCTCCCGTCCACCTCCTCCCTCCCTGCCCCTGTTCATCTTACGTCCTTCTCTCACTGAGCTGCTCATACTCTCCTTGCATTAGCTGACTGACAGGCCACTGCTAGCAGTTAGCTCTGATAGTAACTATGTCTCCACATGGGCTGCTGGACTGCTGAACTGTGATACTGACTTAATGAAGTTGCCCTTTGAGAAAATTGTTTCCTAATAGCCACAATGACCATAGGAGTCTACTTCTTAAAACAAAGGGATTTATCTATTTAATGGACTTTGCCCAACTCTGACTATATGAACACAGGCACACAGATATACATACATACATCCTCCTTGTTGTCTGTATAAGTGTTTGTATGTCATGCATAATTGATGATAGGGAAAGGTTAGATTTTAAAAATATCTTCTTACTGTTATATAATTATCCTTACACAAAAATTTTCATGTGGTCTGCAAGTCACAAGAGAAACAACTTCGATATGCCCACTATTCAAAAACAACCTCAATAAATTCTTTGCTTCATTTTTTTTCTTTGCTTGTACTTTTATTATACATCTTTCAGTGGTGTTTATATAATTTTGGTGTTTTGTTTCTTTAATCAAATGGTATATCCTTTTCCAATTAAATATAAACACTGGAACATTCTATGAAATGTAATTGCAGTGCTTATTATTGCTTTATACTTTAAGTATAAAGCAATTACCTGCCAATTTAAATAAAACTGCAAAAAATAACTTGGAAATAATTTTTATTTGTTGTTGAATATTTTGAATATATTTAGGATTTTAATCTTTAGATATACCTCAATAGATAGAATAATTAAACCCTCAAAGAAATAACAACCATTTATTGAACAACCAATTCAATAAATGGTCTAATGACTTAGACTTATTAGAAGTGCAAAGGGCCTATAGAAACATGACATCTCTTGCCATAAAACAAGCGCAAATATAAACATCATTGAAGTCCCATTTCACTCCAGTTAGAATGGCCATTAGCAAGAAAACAAGCAACAACAAATGCCAGTGAGGATGCTGTCAAAAAACAACTCTAATACACTGTTGGTATGAATGCAAGCTTCTCAACTACTCTGGAAAGCACTTTGGAAGTTCTTCAAAAGACTAAACAGAGCACTTTCTATGCAATTCACTTCTGGGCATTTATCCAACAGAGCACACAAGACCACAATAAAGCTACCAGCACAACCATGTTAATCACAGCATTGTTTACCATGACCAAGATATGGAATCAACCCAGGTGCTCCTCAGTGGATAACTGAATCAAGATAATGTGGTGAGTGTGGTATATATGAAAAATGGAATTCTCATTTATCAGAAAGAATGATATTGTAGTATTCATAAGGAAATGGTAAGACTAGGAAAAAATCTTACATTAAGTGAAGTAAGCCATACTCAGAGAAATAAAGATTGCATGGTTTCTATCATATGTAGTGAACAAAGTGGTTCACCATATATGTGGTATGCAAACCATTACATATTAATTAACTAAACTATGATATACTCTATGAAGAGTTCAAATAGTATAATCTTTTAGATAAATTAGGTCAAACCCCAAGAAAATTAGCACCGGGTAATGAGTACACACAAGGGAGGCTGGAAACAAGGGGAAAGGAATATACAAATAGAGGAGGGAGAATGCTGTCCAGCATTCATTGTATATACAAGAAAATTAAGAAAAGTAAGAAGAGTGGGATGAAAGTGAGGTGAAAATGTTGAATGAAGGGACACTAATGAAGATGCACTGTATTCAAATACAGCTTTGCTTAAGGGTACTTCATTTGTGCAATGTCTTAAAGATAATTTAAAAAATTTAAAAATAATCACTCAGCTAAAAAATATTTTAAGACACAGTACAGAGCTTGAAGGGATAAAATGAATAGACTCAATAATAAAGTACATGTAATTGTCCAACTATATTGGTGAAGAAATAAGTAACAGAACCCTAGAATATTAGAAATAGGAAGTAACTAAGCTGTCATGTGTTTGTATTTCTTCATGTAACCATTATTAAAAAACAGTTTAGAGTTTCAGTTGCTCTTGTTCAGTAAATAACATCCTTTTACATTTCTGGGGTTGTCACAGTTATTCTTTTCTCTCTATGTGAGGCATTTATAGATTACTTTAGATCACTTTATCTGTAGAAATTGAGAAATGATGGCTGGCAGTTTGGCCTAGTAGTAGAGTGCTTGCCTAGCATGCACGAAGACCTGGGTTCTATTCCTCAGTACCACATACATAGAAAAAAGCCTGAAGTGGTGCTGAAGGTGGTAGAGCTCTAGCCTTGAGAAAGTCCAAGGACAGTGCTCAAGCCTAGGACTGGCAAAAAGAAAAAGAAATGGAGAAATGAAAAAGCTTTTAAATAAATGTAGAGATTTGTATCTCGCTGTTATTATCATATAAAAGTATAAATTAGGTGTTAAAGCTTAAACAACAAAAGCATAAGAAATAGTCAGACCTTGATGATATTTTTGAATGTGGATTATTGAATGGTAGCCTTCCCTTTGAAGTGTGTGTGTGTGTGTGTGTGTGTGTGTGTGTGTGTGTGTGTGTGTTAGTGTGTGACAGCTTGAATATAACACTGCATATGGAGGCTTGTGTTGGAGGGTTGGTTTTGAGGCAGCAATATTCAGGAGTAAAGTTTGGGTCATGAGTATTCTAGCTTCACCCATGGACTCAATACATAATTTATGGCATTTTAAAGAAGTGGTAGATGAGTTAGTTCTCTAGAATGGTTTCAGATATTAGAAGGTTCTTTTTCATTTAAATAATAAAAATTTGATAACACAACTGGAAACCTAAATTACCTGGTGAAGGTGAAATGAACTGTCTGTGGCAGACAGGGTACTGACTTGACAGTATTTCTTACTTGAGAACCAGTTATTTTTCCCACAATCTTTTCATAGGCAAAAAGATAATTATGGATATTTGCATGTTTAAATACATGCAGAAAGCTACAAACAGGCCATTCTTAACCTATGAGAGTACCGTATATAGCAAACTTAATTTCATTAAGAACTGTGTCAGTATTTCTGGAACATTATAAATGAAAAGATCTAAAAATTGGCATTATCTGCACAGAAGATATTTTATTTATGGACATAAATATAAATATTTCAAAAATTTTCTAAGATGTTATAGAAAACATTAACCCATATAGTTGACATCCATTTAAAATAAACTCAATACTATAATATAGATAACCTCTTTAAATAATCATTAAGTAATAAGCACAGCTAAAATTCAAAGAGGAATTTAGACCATAAAATTTATTATTGGATGAAATAGGTCTAGGGGAGGGAACAGATGAGAGGCAATGATGGGAGAGGTGACTGATTATGAATCACTGGACACTTAAATGGGACTGTTAAATTGTAACCACTCTCTACAACCTTTATTTGAAGTTAAAAAATTAAATTTGTTTAAAAAATTCTTATCGGGATATTAATAATTCCAAGTTACTTAATTATATGTTTCAGCAAGCTTTTTTTCCATTTCTGGGCTTTGAACTCAAGGCCTGAGCATTGTCCTTGGGCTTTCTAAAGGCAAGAGCTCTACCACTTGAGCTACAGCATTACTTCTGGCTTTTTTCTATCTAAGTGGTACCGAGGCATCAAACATGGGCCTTCGTGCATGTTAGGCAAGCACTCTACCACTAGGCCAAACTACTGGCCTCAGCAAGCTTTTATTTCCTCATTTATGTGGTTGAAAAAGCTAAGGAACAGTAGTATTTACCATAGCAAAGATATGGAACCACCCCAGATACCCCTCAGTAGATGATTGGATCAACAAGATGTGATACTTACACACAATGGAATTCTACACTGCCATCACAAAGACAGACATCTCCCCATTTGTAAGGAAATGGAAAGACTTGGAAAAAAACCAGACCCAAATAGGCTCCATGGTTTCCCTCTTTTGTAATAATTAGTACACATCTAGGACTTTCTTAGCAGAGGGTTACAATAGCTCAAACTTAGGTACATAAGGTCTTATAGGATGAGACTAAATGAAAAGAACTCTAGGATGTGATTGTTGTTCTTAATGTGCTGTTATTTCTCTTCTCTTTTTTGCCCTTTGGTTAACCTCATATTGTTAGTGTATCTGACTTTGTTACCTGGTATATTGTATATATGTCTATTTGGTTTTTTTTGAAATATGAAAGTGAAGGGGGAAAACAAGATAATTGGGAGGGTTTGGGGGAGGGAAATGAGGACAAAAACATGAGAAGGAGTATCAATGTGTGAGAAGTAATGCACCTACTTCCTGGCGAATGCAATTGTAACCCCTCTGTATATTACCCTGACAATAAAAAAAAAGATGAAAAAAAATGCTAAGTAACAGGAGATCAAGTAAGGTTAGACTTTTTTCTGTAGTTACACCTGAAAAACTTTCTTATCTTGAAGACATTCACACGTATTTGCTTAGTTGTGTGAATAAATAATAAAATGAGTGTTAAAAGCCTCTGCTTAAAAGTAAAACATGTTAATCCTCATTTGAGAACTCTGTATTCAAGGGAATTCACCTTCAGTCCACATGAATGAACACTCAATGGTGAGTATTGTAAATACCCACTTCTTTATTGCCGTTTTTATCATGGATGCTGGAAATTTCACATGACAATAATCTGATCATCAAGGAAGATTGGACTTCACAATCAGAAGACTTCAGTTTCTTCTCAGTCTCCAAAAACAAACCCGGTAAGCATGTCAGTGGTTAGCTGGTGTCTATTTTAGGACAGGATGTATCAGCATGTAGATCAGAAAATCATTTCACTCTCATCCTTACACTCTGTAAACTGGAAAGTTAGTTCTCTGGTAGCTTTCTGAGTGGATAAGCATGGCTATTTAAGTAAAAGAAAAAAACTTGCCAATGAAAAGACAGGATTTAACAGTGGAAGTATTAAACTTCTGAATGTGAACATGTATTTTTCTTCATATTATTACAGAAGACAGAAATTACAGAAAATGATATGTAGCTAATATGTAGCTAACATTATTCAGCCAACTGAGTAAGACAATGAAATAGACATATCTAGTGTAATTTTCTTCAACATTGAATTTTGCTAATTTCTTCAACATTGTTCCATTATTCTTTCATTGTTTTAATTTTCTTAAACATTTAATTAAAAATAGTCGGCTGATTATTGCCTTTTCCTATATCTTCCATAGCAGTTTTGAAGGATAACCACATTCATATAAATCAAATTAAAAAAATCACTAGAGTTATTTTGGTTCAGAGTTGTCTTACTTTACCAGTACTTTGTTTTGGGATCATCAAATGTATCTCCTGATAGATTTCCTAAACTGAAATTTATTTGGACAATATTTTGCCATACATTATAGCTAGAAATTTTTTTGCCAGTCCTGAGGCTTGGACTAAAGGACTGAGGACTAGCCTTGGGCTTTCTCAAGGCTAGAGTTCTACCATGTTAGCCACAGTACTCCTTCTGGCTTTTATTCTATGTACATGGTATTGAGGAATTGAACCTGGATTTTCATGCACGCTGGGCAAATACTTTACTAGTAGGCCAAATTCCTGGTCCTATAGCTAGAATATTTATCAAGATAAAACAGCTTTGCAAAACACCATATTGTATCTTTTATCTACACTCATGTCCAGCAACACAAACAAACTGATCTGAAAATGTTGATGTCAGTAGCTCCTGTGACCATCTCTAAAAGCACTCAATTTCCATGGCCACCTCTCTGTGGTGGGAAAATTGCTACAACAGAAACTTATATGAGAGCTACAAATGTATATTTTAAAGTGGTAACTAAAACCATCATGAAGTCAATGGAGAGATGATGACATTTTTAAATATTATATGGCTTGCTACGTTTCTTATAAACAAAAGTCTGCCTTTAATTAAGTGGAGACCTCTGTTTGTTGAGTACTAATATTTTTTTTATATTTTGGCTGAATTTACCCAGACTAGAAAGAAAATACCTGATTACATTATAAGCAGAAACAAAGCCATCATACAATTATACTCATTTAGTAAGTAATTAATGTTAGTTGGAATTTGGCATGCAAGAAAGCTTACTTCCTGGGATACAATTATTATTTTTGATCACTGTAGATAGTTTGTAATGTACATAGAACATTTTAAACATCAATTTATTAAAAGCTGTAGTATTTCCCCTAGAGAATGGATTAACTACTCACTATTAGGACTAGGTTTAATATTTATGAAATATTCACAAATGATTAATTATGTTCCATTTACCAATAGACTCTAATGGGAAGCATTTTGATTGCAAGTGCTATTTAATGAATTACCTGTCCTTATGAATTCATGTCCAAAACTGGAGCAACTTTATACATTAGTTCCCCAATGGCTATTATGTCTTACCGCTTTCTCTTGTCCAAATCATTCCTCTTATTGTCTAATATGGAAACCTTGGATATCTGTGACTCTTCTTTTCCCCTCAGATAAAATCATTTACTGCTCATTACCATATTCAAATGATTCCTTGTGTTTATAAGAGAAACCAAATTTTGTCAGCATGATGAAACTGGGGTATTTGCAAACTGGGTCAATACTCCCTTTAACGGCTTTCTTTGTGATTCTGCCCCCTGCACATGTTTTCCTTATTGTTCATGTCCTTCTTTCCCTTTGTGTGAAGAACCAGTTCTGGAATCATTTCCTATAACTTTCAATGCTTTCACCCCCCCTTTCCCTTATGTAGAGTGAGCAAGTGTCTTCCATCTTCATGAATGTGCAAGCACATGTCTCTTGGGCTATCCTTACATTCTCTACCTCTTATTCAAGCCAAAGATAGTAAGAAATGGAGCATCACTGTGCTGTATCTCTGCATCTTCTATGTGTATCATATTAATTAAGCTCTTGGGGATCAGTTAATAAAAGATGTTTGACAAAATTTTAAAAATTCTGTTAAATAAGGGACAAAAGCAAAGTAGTTCCCCAGTGGATACTCCACATGAATGTAACTTTATGGTGTATGATGGTGGAAGTTCTGATGGCAGACTACTTACAGGTCTCGGCATGGGATAGTCAAAGATGGATAATGATTTACAGATTACCTTTAACTCTACAAATAATTTGCTTTTTTTCATTATGCTCTATACTTGCCCTTCAGTTTGAAGTTTCCAGTGTCAGGTGCTAGGTAAGCACCTCCCTCAAAAATCAGTCCTTGCATCATGGTAGACACAATAATTAAGTCTTCTATGAATAAATGAATGAATGGCTAAATAAACAGGACTATTTCAACAATTTCACTTAAGATAAGGAAATGATCCTAAATATATAAATACTAAGAATGTAGAGAGCTGTACTTTTCTAAGCTGCTGCCAAGCTTTCTACATTGAGCTTGATTATTTTACTTAAGGTATGTACATTTAAACTCTCAAGAAAAGTTTGCAACTCTTTTGGTACATTAAGAACTTAATGTTCAAAATTTGTGTCATGTACTTATGCAAATGCGTACTAAGCCTCTTGTTCTGATGAAGTGTCTAATGTATAGTCTTCCTTCTGCTGCCTGCTGGCATGGTACTTATAAACAGAAATATAATTGATATTGATTTTGATAAGTGGGAAATCTATTTTTTAAATCTATATTACTTTGATGGTAGTAGGTAAGATGATGCAGTGAACTGTGATCCAGTATGATCAGACCACTAGGTCTGAAGGCTGAAGACGAGTTCAAGTTGCTAATCTAGTTATCGTCCTTTGAGCAAATCCATTATTCTCTTAGAAGCAAATTTCTCATTTAGACATCAACACATGTAATTCTAGCCCTGTGAAACTCTACAGCAAGAAAAATGACTGTGAAAATATCGCTTTCTATATACAAGTAAAGTGTGATTAGGCTTATGTAACAGTGAGAAAATGTGCAGCCTCAGCTGCACATTTATTATATCTTATTGTTTCTGCCTTTCAGTTTCAATCTACCTCAATTTTAATTTACATAAAGAGATAAAAATAGTATAAAGAGGCATTTCCCAATTAATGCAGTTTGTATATAAGACAGTATATTTAAAATTCTATCTCTAGTTCTTGTAATTCAGTGTCATAGCAATATAGGAAAGTTTAAAAGATATTTGTTTCTTGTCTTTCTTATAAGAAAATTCAAGACAATCACAAAGGGGAAAATATGAAAATTAATGCCAGTAAGGTGACACTGGAAAAAAAGAAAATCAAGCATTTCCATTTTATTTTGTTAGTACATGAATATATATGGCTTCAAATGGTCTGTGTTGGCTTCAACTCTGTTCATTAAGCTCAAAATGAATCCGATCTAAGTAAATTTTCCATGCTCATTTTTCTAAACTTTTTTTTATCACAAAACGAAAGGGACAGAGAGCACAAATTTTGCCTTTTATTGATGGTTTCTTTTATTTTTTGCCCATCTGGGTCAACATTAGCCTATGGCCCATTATTAACATTTATATATTCTCTGCTACCTTTCACTTTATATATAAATGTTTTGCCATCCAAAATAACAGGAGAAATTTTAAGTTATATTTTTCATCATAAATGTGGGAAAAGCTAATGATTTTTGAGATGGCCACCCCTGTGATCACACACTAGATAACACTGGGAGAGTGGGTGTGAAAAGGAGTATATGAGGAACCTATTTCTAATGATGTGTTTATATATTAGAAACTCAGGTTGTACATATCGTAAAGAAGACATGCTAGTTTTTGGAAAACAAAGGCAAGGAAACAGCTTGATACCATCTTACACTTCATACTACACTGATACCAGACCATAATCCATTGAAACACTTCTGACTTAATTCTCCCTTATCCAAATGGTATCAGTAAAAATAAAGCCTTGCTCAACACTTCTGTGAGCTCTTTGGCTGTTGTTACAGAAAGAATGATGATATGTTATCTAGGAGAGGACCCAATAAATTGGATGATAGGAGATCTCAATAGCCTGGAACAAGTAGCTGAATCTAACAAAAGGGAATTTTACAGAGACAGATGCAAACTCAGCACTTACAGTACAAAAAAAGTCAATTGCAAAAGCACATGAAGTAGGACATATGGTTTCACAGTACAATAAGAGTCTTTTCCCCAAAGTAACTGTTTTTTTTTAAGAACAAAAAGTTATACGAATTACTCTTGTCATTCCCCCTGCCCTGTCCCTGAGTCAATCACCTTTTACTTAAGTTAATGTATATTCATGACATCAAATCTGGTTTACCCTCTACACTTGAAATTATATATATAGGTATGGTCATTGATAAACTGCGATATATAAAGGAGGTTAAAAAATGAAAAACTAAGTTAATTCATAATCAACTACTTTATTAGAGAATAATGAAATTGGGCCTGTCTCTGGAGAAGAGAAAAACTATATCTGTAATTTTGGAGAAATTAGTTAAGAGAGGATCATATTCTTTGTAATTTTAAAGAGCCAGTGGTTCACGCTTGTAATCCTTAACTACTCAGGAGGCTGAGTTCTGAGGATCATGGCTCAAAACCAGCCCTAGCAGAAAAGTCCCTGTGAGACTCTTATCTCCAATTAACCACTCAAAACCCAGAAGTGGTATTGTAGATGAAGTGGTAGCCTTGTGCACAAACAGGCTCAGGGATAGCACCTGGGCCCTGAGTTCAAGCCCCACAACCAAAAGAAGAAAAGGAAAAGACAAAAGAGGATAAATTACTGAGTGGAAAAGATCTGGGCATGACATGGAAAGGCATGAGCTTACACACTAGTACCTTCATTTACTAGGACATAACCTTAAAAACCACTGATGTTCTTGATCTACATTATGGGAATGTTATAAAAACTTAAACAACCTATGTAAAACTCCCAAAGTACATGGTATATAGTATGTTGTCAACAGTACTGATATTTCTACTTGTCAGGCAAAAATCGTTAGAGATTTTCATTAGAGTTCTGTTTCCCTAGAAACATTTCCTTTGGCCAGGTAGAATTATCAGAGCTTTCCATTAGATTTTTATTAGGGAAATATTTTGTAGAATGATGATTTCTATGGTTTAAATGAAGGGAATTCACAAATAATACATGGTCCTCAGGAGTGTGCTAATCTCATCAATGGATCAGTCCATTGATGTACTCATACGGATAGGTTACTTGGAAAAAGTGTGTCACTGGAAGTGTGTCATTCAGGCATAAAAAATTCTTGTCTTTTGCCCTCCTCACCCTGCCTCCTATGCACAGTTAGGTGAGAAGCTATGCTATGACTTGCTGCTAAACTATGATGTTCTTACTCCACCACAGGCACAGAGAAAAAATGAGCCAACGATCATAGAATGAATCTCTGAAATCTAATCAGGACAGAAAGTAAATCTTCTCTCCCCCCCCCGAAAATATTTTTTTCTTTAATATTTTGTCATTTATGAAAAGTGACTAGCAGTTATGGGAACTGATAGTATCAGGCATGGAAGATCACTGACAATCAACTGCATTTTATTCTACTTAATTTGTAGCAAGAATTGACTTAAAAATAGTTATCTGCCCAATCAGGCACAGGTAGCTCACACCTATAATCCTGGCTACTCAGGGGCCTGAGATCTGAGGACTGTGAGTCAAAGCATGTTTGGACAGGAAAGACCACAAGGCTCTTTAGTCCTACCTACTAAGAAGCTGCAAGTGGTGTTGTGTCTCAAGTGGCAGTGCTCTATCTTGCTCTGTTCTTGAGCAAATTAGCTCAGGGACAGCCTCCAGATCCTGAGTCCAAGCCCTACTGCCTGCATATGTGTGTGCTTGTGTGCATGCACAACCTTATAAAGTTGTAAGACATCTTCACTGCTAACCAGTGTGAATGAAGCAGTGCATATTTACATACCTGTAAAGTGCAGAGAGGGGCCTCTTGTTTCCAGGTTTGGGTCTGTATGGTTTCGGTTCCCCTGCCATATTAATATCTGAAAATATAAGACAGTATAAGTAAAATAATAATGCATAAAGTATAAAGTACAAAGTAGAGCTTGGGATTTCCTATTCAATATGCGTTTACTCTTCATCTTTTCACTTTCTTTATTTTTGCCAGTCCTGGGGCTTGAACTCAGGGTCTGGGCACTGTCCTTGAGCTTTTGCAATGCTAGTGCTCTATCACTTGAGCCATAGTACCACTTCTGGCTTTTTCTGGGTATGTGATAACCAAGGAATCAAACCCAAGGGCTTCATGCATGCTAGGCAAGCACTCTACTGCTAGGCCAAATTCCTAGCCCACTGTTAATCTTTACACCTAGAAAGATGTGGGATATATCATGCACCAAAAATGATTAGATCCTTGCCTTTTACTAGGGATAGATAGAAACAAACATCATAAATATGTAGTATTCTGAAAAAATACATAATACACAAGGAAATGTTGATATGTTTGAGTTTGCAAGTAGATTTACCTGATTTTGTGAGTTGGTGAATGTTGGAAAAGGTGAAGAAAGTGGAAGTGGATTCTAGAAAATGATTGTCACTCGGAGGTTTATTAATACTCAAATTTTATTTGTGTGGATTGCAGTTAAGGTTCCAAGTGGAGAAAAGACATAAGAATAAATCATAAAGACAATGAGTCACCCTGATATGACTTAAGGTAAATTCAAGATTGAGATTGTCAGAATCATTCAGATGTAATAGTTGGAAAAATAAGTGAGAAAAATATAGATTTATACTATTTTTATAAGCTCTGTAATTATGACTGACAGTAGCTGTCTAGGAAAATAACATGCTATCTATAATTCTAGCCTACATCTTATGACTTACAAAGTAAAAAACGTGAAATTATTCTTATAATTAAATAAAAAGCTCTAGTCAAATTTGTCAAAAGTGTAGCATCTTTTATTTTTTCTTTTCTTTATAATGTGCTCTCAGGTGTTCTGATGACACACTTAGGAGTCTGACTGTGTATTTATATGACAGAACAGTTTTCCAAACAAGCTAGTGAACTCCAAGTTTCTAGACATTTAGCATGCCTTCAAAAGGTATCAAAAGTGCATAAATCCTTAATTCTTTCTGAGCATTGACTAGTGCTAAAATACAGAATTTTCCTTTGAAAGAATGGAACTTTATACTTTGTGTGAACTTTATAAATGCAAGAATTAGCTGGGTGCTGGTGTCTCTCACCTGTAACCCTAGCTACTCAGGAGGCTGAGATCTGAGGATCATAGTTCAAAGCCAGCCTAGACACAAAAGTCCTTGAGATTCTTATCTCCAATTAATCACCACAAAACCGGAATCGGCTCTGTGATTCAAGTGGTAGAACACTATCCTTGATCAGAAGAGCTCAGGGACCGTGCCCAGGTCCAAAGTTCAAACCCCATGACCACCACCATCACCACCACCACCACCACCAACAACAACAACAAAAGGCAAGACTTGTGTCTATAAAACAATTCATCCTAGTTGGAAGTCAAGGCTCTGATTTTTAAGGCTTAAGGAGCTTTTCACCTTGAATGGACCATACAAACAGGGTAAATGGTGTCTTAGCAGAAACTTTGTGGTCAATGACAAAGAGATTTCCTAAGCTTTCACGCTCTGATTGTCCTGGCACTGTGCAAAATACAAGGCCAGAGAAGAAGAGAAATAATTAAGCTCAACTTTTACGGTCTATAAGACAGGGGCTTTGAAGTAAAACACTGAGATACAGACAAAACTGTTATTTCTTATGTATTTACAGATCCAAAAGGAATACTGACATTTGGAACTCTTTACCCTATCTTCAAGAGGAATGTGTGTTCATTTTTTTTTAGAAAGACATATAGTTTACATTGCATGGTACTTTTTTTATTAAACAACTTATTAACATTGATTTTTACATCATATTTAAAATGACATGTTTAACAAACGAGTATTCAAGAAGGGAATCTCTATATACAATCACTGGCACTTAGTTTTTAGCATAATCAAAATTAGACCAAGGGTTTGTATATCATAGATACATATTAACTTATGAAATAAAACATTATGTCTATAGAGTCATAGGTGTGTTCATTTTTTTTAAGAAACAGTTTTTCCATATTCTACTCGTTTCTAGTCATTGCCCATAAAGGTACCAATAGATCAGGCTAATTCACCCCATTATCTGGCTATTAGACCAAATAAGCACTATTTTAGTCTATTGATAAGATTTCTGTTTGAGTGTAATACATATCACATCAGTGCTATAGATTTTTCCCCATTGTTTTTAGACATAGGAAACAGGAAATTTATTAAACTTGACTAGAAGTTAGGAGATTGAGAATAGAGAGCAAATACCTCCATTCTATAGGGAGAGTGACAATGTTTTTACATTATGAGCCTCTAAAAACACTGAAAAACATAAACTACACAATATCAAGCATGGTTTTGAATAATATTGCTTTCAACATTTCAGATTAACATGAAATATGTAAGGAAGATCAAAATATGCTCCAAAATTCTTCTTCTATGAAACACAAGCAATTGTGATGTGTATTGGGTTATTACTTCATCTTTTCACAAAAAGTTAAACAATATTGACTATGCTAAAAAAATCCATTGCTCTTTTCTTCTTTGTTTTAAAACTAAATAAGCAATGTAAGTAAACCATGATAGAAATAATGCTGAACAACTGAAAAACGTTGATGAGCTGAACCTGTTCTGATATGAAACAGTGAGGCAAGGTGAATACAGACAGGTATGATTCCAAACTGTCATTCTCTGAAATGAAAACAAGCATCTACATTCATGCAACATATAATTTGTATGCATGTGTATATTACATATGCATGTATACACACATACACACCTAGGTGTGTATGTGTGTATATATATCCATATGTGCTTTGAATAACGCTAGTTACTGACCTTCTAAAGATCGTTGAAACAAGTTTCTGTCATTTCATACTTTTGACTCTTGGGTTGATATTTCCCATTCTACGTCCATACAGATGTGATGTACTCTTTGCATTTATTTTATTGTACTTCATAGTTTTCATTGCAATGACTACTGAATATTTTTTGTGTTTTGACTCTGACCTTCTATAGAATAGTCATAATTTCACTCAGTTTATTATACACTACTGTATGCTGTAGAGTTGTTTATGCAGAAGATACTCATTTGTTCAATTGCTGGATACATTTTATATGAATCCTAGGGGGGTCTATGCAAATATATTTTCTTAGTACATTTCCAAAATGACATTATAGCTATATGTTGTCAAGCAAATTTATCAAGGTAAAATAGCTGGTAAAAATTCTGTATTATTTGATATGTGCAATGAATACTAACATAAAATCTTGCAAAAGGACATAGAATACTTTCTTGTACAACACATCTAGCACATTAGAGCACCTTGAAAATATTTGTTTATTAGATGCCCTGAAATATTCAGGAAAATCTATCTATCTATCTATCTATCTATCTATCTATCTATCTATCTATCTACCTATCTATCTACCTATCTATCTATCTATCTATCTCTTCACCAATGGATTGATTTGTAACATCCCAATTTTAATGGAATCCCAATTTTAATGTAATCTTTCCTCCCCCGGACTATCCCTGCTGTCATCTTTCATTTTCTAATATGTTTAACTTTGATAAGGATGTGGTACCTAACTTACTATTTAATAGGACATCTGTATTATTGATGACAATATTTGTGAAGGAATTAGCAAAAGGGAAATCCTTTATTTTTGCAGATGTTTTTTCCTCTCTCTCCTTAGTTTAAATAGAAGTCTAAATAATTCAGCCATGGTATATATACTGCCAGGAAAAGTCATTCAGAGTCCTTTATTGTTCACATTTAGAAGATTTAGAGATTCATTACCATTCCCTTGAATAAAAGTTCAGAAGATAAAGAAAATAGTCTGTTATTTTTGACAAGTGAATGGAGATAACCATACATTACACAGCACAATTGATATACCATTAAAAAGATTCCCCCCACCCCAGTTATCATCAACTTTGATTTCAGAACAACCCTGTGAAATAAGCATGTTTAGAACACTGAGAAATTCAGTGGTTTTGGTGCTTGATCTTTAGCTCACTACAATGGTCTTTCTGATCAAGCACAGCAGAACCTGGGTGCCAGGCAATGAACAAACAGAAGAGACATACTGTCCCTGCAGGAAATGATTGAGGGTCAGCAAGATTTTGAATTGGTGCTGCATTAATTTTACTACCACTTTCTTGACTGCATCTCATTTTTCTTTTCCAGATGTTGAGTCTTCCATGTTTTGTGCCACTCAGATGCAATTTACCCTGGAGAGCAGTCTGTAAAGCAATGTACTCTGAGATGCTGGGAACTTTGGATGCATGGTGAAAGGAGTGCGGTAGGGAGATTTGTGTGGCAGCATGTGAAGAGAATCATCTTCAACTCCCCAAATGAGTTGCCTGAGATTTTTTTTGGTTAGTCAGCTTCCTAACCCTGAGGTTTGCTGGAGCTGCATACAAGTGCTTTACTATGACTAAACAATGCACTAAATTTGCAAGTGTCCACTTGAGTCCACCCTGCGCCCCACAAGATGAACATTTGAAGGCATTTTGTGCTGAAAGCTGAGAGTCAGACCAATTTTGTACTGCAAAAGTAAATAGTTTTCTAATCTTGTTGTTTTTCCCTTCCCAGAATCAAAGCTAGTTTTAACACTTGAAATATGTCCTTAATAGTATGTTAAAATATTCACTGTTATGAGAATGAAACTGTAGTCTAATTTTACTGAGCAGCCACTGAATTGTGACCACTTTAATGAGCCTTTGGACCTAGTTTCATAAATTAGTTCTGACACAGCACTATGGCACGTTGGCCTCTGGTTATTAGAATGCTAATGCAAAGATCACTGGCTGGCCAGATTCCCATTTGTTACCAGAATATACTTCATGCTACTAGGCTCTGTTTGCAAGGGCAAATAAAAGTGGAAATTTGAACTTCTTACTGATTCCTAGTAAGTCTGATTTTTGCATGTGATTTATTTAGATCCAGTCTTTGTTCCCAGAGAAACAGAAGCAAGGAACATGTGAACAACATATAGTGGGATGCGCTTTTATATTTATGATCTTTCTTTCTCAGTAGTTATATTAAGAATCAAATTGAAATGACATAGAGGTTCATTTCAATAATAACTGATCACACAAAACATGTCGGGTACTGAGGTACACACTGGGCAAAGAAAATTGTCACTGTGGACTCCAGGATATCACAGAGAGAAAGAGAAACATGTCACTCACTACAGCAAATATGTGGTGTCATAATGAAGGAGACATCATTCCTCGAGGGCATTGTGCTTCCTCCTCTGTAGCTAAGAACGATTCTCAGTCTGCTTCTGCTATGTTCTGGGTTTTCACCCAAAATACCAATTCTAATGGTATATGTAATCTAGAAACATCACTACAAATGGGTGAAAGCCTGGGCTCTATTTGCTGAGCCAGAGACTGTTCTATGAATTAATGAACAAAATAACTTTCATTGGCCCTGAAGCCTTAATGGCAGGAAACTTGTTGACACTTTTTGACTTTGATAAGTGTTTAATCAATAGCCAGTCCAGTCTAAAGTTATTTAGCAAAGAACACAGGTACAATTTCACACAGATTGCAAAGCAAACATCAAATGACAATAATAATAAAATTTCAATTTCCAGCTGGGTGCTGGTGGCTCACACTTGTAGTTCTAGCTACTCAGTAGACTGAGATTTGAGGATTGTGGTTTGATACCAGACAGGCAGAAAAGTTTGTGAGACTTTTATTTCTGATTAACCACCAAAATGCCAGAAATGGAACTGTGACTCAAGTGGTAAAGTGCTAGCCTCGAACAGAAAAGCTCAGGGACAGTGCCTAGACCCCAAGTTCAAGCCCCAGGACTGGTACACAAAATAAAAAAACCAAAAGCCAATTTTTAATTTAGTTAATTCCAAAACTTTCTGTTTTGATATTATTTGGAATATTTAATGTCTTATTTTCTTGGATAAATTTCTAAAAAATATTTTCTATATTCTGTGACGTTTTAAAATCTCTACATAGGTAAAAATAAAATGGTATGTTTTATTGAGATAAAACATTTGTGACCAATATTTCAAACATGAACCATAAATTTTTTTTAAAAAGGGAAAACAATAAAAAATATAGGTAACTAATTTCCTTCAACACTGTCAGATTTTTGAATCAGTAAAGCAGGAACCCCAGTATTTGGACATTGCTCTTCTCTTTTTTGTTATAGGGGTAATTCATAGAGGGGTTATAGTTACATTCACCAGGTAGGAGGTGCATTACTTTTCACATATTGATACCCCTTTTCATGTTTTTGTCCCCATTTTCCTCTCACCATCCCCTCCCAATCATCTTGTTTTTCCCCCTTCCCTTTCCTATTTCAAATAAAAAATAAATGTATATACAATATACTAGGTAACAAAGTCAGTTAGAGTAATAATATGAGATTAACCAAAGGGCAAAAAAAGAGAAATAACATAGCACATTAAGAATAACAATCACTCAAGGTAAAGCTCTTGTTTCCATACCCTTTCATTTAGTCTCATCCTATATGACCTTAGGTATCTAGGTTTGAGCTATTGTAATCCTTTTATGAAAGTCCTAGATATGTACTAATTATTCCAAATGAGGGAAGCCATTAAGTCTATGTTCTTTTGAGTCTGGCTTACTTCACTTAATATGATTTTTTAAAGTTTTTCCATTTCCTTACAAATGGGGAGATGCCATTCTTTGTGATGGCAGCATAGAATTCCATTGTGTATAAGTACCACATGTTCTTGATCCAGTTATCTACTGAGGGGAATCTGGGTTGGTTCCATATCTTTGCTATGGTAAATAGTGCTGCAATGAACATCATTGTGCTAGTGGCTTTTGTATGTCCTTGTTTTTGGACTTTTGGGTAAATGCCAAGTAGTGGAATTGCTGGGTCATTTGGGAATTCTATGTTTAGTCTTTTGAGGAATCAGCATACTGCTTTCCAAAGTGGCTGAATGAGTTTACACTCCTACCAACAGTGTAGTAGTGTTCCCTTCTGGCCACATCCCTGCCAGCAACTGTTTTTATAAGATTTCCTGATAATGGCCATTCTAAACTGGAGTGTCTTTTTTTGTTTTCTTTTCTTCTTTTCCTTATTTCAGATTTATATTATGGACTTTATCTTCTTGCATGGGGTGTGTGTGTGTGTGTGTGTGTGTGTGTGTGTGTGTGTGTGTGTGATCTGAGTTTGTATTCAGTGCTTACATTGCCACAGTTGCTGCACTAGCTATTTTGTAGTTCACAAATATAATTAAATGCCAGAGGTTATGCTAGGAAGCTAAAGACATTTTATATGGAGAGTATTACACAACCTGGAAAATATCAGTAGTTTTGCAAGACAAAAGAATCTCTCATCATGTAACAACCTGCTAGACTTTTAAGTACATGTCTTAAATATGGAGGGTTAGGGGAGCAACAGAGAGACAGAGAAGGACAGAGATAGAGAGACACAGAGGGACAGAGACAGATAGAGAGAAGGACAGAGACAAAGAGGGAAACAGAGATACATGGAGAAACACAAAGAGAATTATCTGCATTTTGACAAGACCTTCAGGTTATTTTCAAGCAGATTCCTGGAGTGCAACACGTAGGTTATATCACTTCTTTCTGTCACCTAAGATGTTTATTTTAAACTTGTTTTGAAAAACAATACTGTAAATTTTAAACAGAAAAAAAACAAAAATTTGAGGAAGGATCCTTGAAAAATTCTTTTCTAAAGGGTTAAATGTAATATTATTACTCTAGTGTCAATTTTGATAGGTACAAGCATTGGTGCATGCTTTCTGCACAAAAAGAAATTTCTCAGTAATCTTGTGCTGTGGATATTACTGTTAATTTTCTCTTGTAAAAGTCAAAGTTTGGAGCCGGGAGTTTGGCCTAGTGATAGAGTGCTTGCTTAACATGCATGAAGGCCCGGGGTTCGATTCCTCAGTACCATGTACATAGAAAAAAGCCAGAAGTGGTGCTGAGGCTCAAGTGGTAGAGCTCTAGATTTGAGAAAGTCCAAGGACAGTGCTCAGGCCCTGAGCTCAATCCCAAGGGCTGGCAAAAAAAGGTCAAAGTTTGGAGAGTATAAGTTATTTTATATAAGCTATTACTTAAAAACAGTGATGTTAAGATTTTTTTTCAGTAGTTCTCACTTTAAACACTATATTATGTACCACACACTTAATTTTAATTGAAACATATATTATCTATAATTTATATGGTCCATTAGCAAATTACCAAATGTTTGTCATTTTTACTTTTGAAAGAGATAATTTTCCCTCCATAAAGTCCCCGTGTGGTGATACGAAGGACATCATTAAACTAAATCTTTTCCTTGGGAGAAAGTCATTAAATTAAATTGCATCTTTGAGAATTCCATGAGAAATCAAAACTTCAGAGTGCTTTTGTATCTAGGATTCTCCTAGCAAAGGATCACAATAGCTCAAAAGCTATGTACATATGGTCATACAGGATGAGACTAAATGAAATGAACTCTAGGATATGGAAACAAGAGGTTTATCTTTGTGATTGTTGTTCTTCATACACTATGTGAAGTTATTTCTTTTTTCTTTTTCTCCTTATGGTTATTCTTCTGTGGTTACTGTATCTGACTTTGTTTCCTGGTATATTGTATGCACCATTATTTGTTTATTTGAAATAGGGAAGGAAGGGGAAAACAAGATGATCGAGAGGGGTAGTCGGAGGGAAAGAGGGACCAAAACATGAGAAGGGGTATCAAGATTTGAGAAGTAATGCATCCACTATCTGATGAATGTAACTATAATCCCTCTAGACATTACCCTGACTATGAAATACAATAAAAAAAGAGTGCTTTTGACTAAAAAGACAAACAGGAAAGACAGAGTACAAAGCCAAAGAAATTCAGAAGAACTAGGATTTATGATATCTAATAATAAAGAGCCAAGCTAAAATAATTTACAACTATATTTCTCACCCTATATATGTGAATATATAAATGTAATTATGCATATGTATATTCAAAACTGTTCAGGGTATGAGAGGAAGGTGGGAGATGGGAAGAGAATGATGGATGGTGAAATAATGAAGTATGGTTGCAGTTATATACTCACATAACCTAAAGAAGCACACTGAAAACTTGAATAATACTGTGGAAGGTTAGAGGGACTAGGAAAGAGAATAATTAAGAGGATAAGTCTTACATATATATATATGCATATGAGAAACACTACAGTGTAATTCCTATTGTAGTGCAATATGCAATAACATTATGAATTAGACTGAATGTCAAATGAATTCTATCGGTCAGCGAGTACCAGCAGAAGAGCAGGGTTCATAGCAACGCTGAAGGATGGTAAATACAGTCAAAATACTTCATATACCGGTGGGGATAAAATGAAAGCACTTGTTGAGATTGTTTTTAAGCAGAGAGAGGAAATAGAGAAGATAGTAGAGGGGGTTAACTGGATCAGGGTTGATGATATGCATGTATGAAGTAGCATGAAAAAAACCCTCCCTGAACAACTAAAGTATACTAAAGTGTTCAAAAGGAGACAAGATGTACCCCAAAGGAGATCAAGAGCAGCATAGGTAGGGTTACAGTTCTAATTACAAATTCTTTCCCAAGCAGCTATTTTTCTGTGGGCAAATATTACATGTTCTCACTCATGTATGGAGTATAGACCTAAGATAATGAAGACAGTAGTCATGATAATGGATCAGTGCCTAGGCTATGTACCAGCCTACACACACACACACACACACACACACACACACACACACACACACACACACACATACACACACACAAGCCCTCATGTCTAGTTTAGGTTGGGAGGATTTATCTTACTACTGTGAATTTAACTATTGCACAAGGGGACCACTAGCAAAGAAAGGCTGGGAGGGGTTAGAAGATGTTGAAGTGCAGAGAACTGTAGCTTAAGGGGAGTTTATGCCAAACCCTTTATTCTTGGTTAGTGAGAAATGTGTTGGATTCTGAGCTGAGAAACTTTACTAGATTTGTGCTTTTAAGCTCTTAAAGTTGTGACCATGTGTCATAAAAGCAAAAGAAAATGAATATAATCAACTTTTATTTAAGAAGTAGTACTTAAGACACTCTCTGTTCTGTAGCATGGATGATGTGGTACAAGCACTGTGTCTTCCATTGTGGGTACACTTTTGCTTTACGCTTGTGTTTTCTGTCCAGCTGTGCTAACATCTGTTACCCTGTGGAGAAGAAACAAGGTTTGCCAGCAATCACATGGATGAACCTGGAAGGACATAACCACAAAATTTGGGGGCTCATTCAAAAACGGAAGGGCACCTAGTGATGTATTCTAAACCACATCCACTCAGGCACATCTTCATAGTTCTGTGACTCACAAAGCTGGCAAAATTATGCATGCTTGCCATTTTAAGCTGGGCACTTAGGTTAACTTGTTATATGTCAGTAGAGAGTTACAGTTTTTATATACTGACTATAACAGACATTTTCAAGGAAGGAAGAACATGTTTGAATTACATGAACATTACCCTTTAAATTCAAATAAACTCTACTGCAAATGTATGATTTCATTGGAAAGTTAGGAGAAAAAAGAATCATCTGACATTTTAGCATAACAATACCTGCATATAAAAGTTGACATTTCTATAAATAAAATTTAGTTAGCTTTTATTCAGGTTATAAATGGAATTGAAACCTCAGACGCTGAGAATAAAATTTCTCAAATCACACAATCTTACTAAGAATATAATCATTTATTTTACATGTATTTTAATAGATAAGACCTATCAAAATCACTGTGAGATCAACAAAGGCAATTAACCACTATTTTTTCTTTGTTTTCTCCCTTACATTTCTCTTTTCCTTTAAAGTCTATACTTAATGGAGCAAAGTGTACCAGAAGCTGAGATTAATTAATTAGTTTTCTACTTCACCATATAGCAATATTTGATTTTGATATATAAAGTTTAATGGCTTCTAGGAATATATATATATATATATGTACACACACACACAGAGCATTCATTCTATACTTCCTGTAGTTTAAGTTTCAGAGTGAATATAATTAAATAAAGTGTAGAATAAAGTCTGTCTGGGTTAACTAAATACATTAGTTCATCAGGATATACTTCCTGGCATGTAGCCCAGTTCTTGTCCCATCTATCTTTGTAATGCTATGAACATTGGAATTACAAACTCAGCACTCCAAACTTCTTGTAAGCAGAAATATCAGTCTACCAGCTCTATTGCTCTTGCATAGTAAATTACAATTCCCTAAGTTCAACTGAAATATTTACCAGTTAAGAAAACATCTTTCCCACCCATGAATGTAAAAGAGACTCAGGCTGCATATTTAGGGATTTTTCACTCAAGAAATTGAATGAACTTATATTTGTAAATGTCACAGTAGGGAAAATTGCAATTTTATTTAAATCTACCTCCATTACCATTTTCTTTGTTAGGCTTGGACTCTGGGCCTGGCTGCTGTCCCTGGGCTCTTCAGCTCAAGGCTACTGCCCTATTCCTTGAGCCACAGCACCACTTCTGGTTTTCTAGTGATTAATTGGAGATAAGAGTCTCATAGGCCTGCACTTGCTTTAACCCGTGATGCCCAGATCTCAGTCTCCTGAGTAACTAAGATTACAGATGTGAGTCATCAATTATATATCTTTATATTGAAATGGTCTATTGCTATAGTGATATTTGGAGTCAAGCCTGATCTAAGTTTAATTAGAAAATTGTTTAGTATGCAAAAGTTATCAAATATATTTCTATATTTTATTCAGATTAAGAAATAGATTAGATTCACATTTTCTTTTTTGGTTGGTCCTGGTGCTTAAACTCAGGGTCTGGGTGCTGCCCCTGAGGATTTTTCTCAAAGCTTGTACTCTACCTCTAGAGCCTCAGTTCTACTTCCAGCTTTCTGGTGCTTAAGTGAATCTAAGAGTCACACAGACTTTCACAGACTTTCCTATTGGGTCTGGTTTTGAACCCAATCCTCAAGTCTCAGCTTCTGGATTAGCTAGTATTTTCAGTTGTGAGCTACAGGTTCATGGCTCACATTTCTCCATGGATGGTAGATGGTAGATGGAATTCTACTTCCCAGAATCACTTAATAAAAATTCTTCCTATTATTGTGGCCATACATATTGTTACTAATGCTTAATCAAGGGAACAAGAAGCAGAACCACAAAATATTTCAAAGAAGAATGGTCTTATTCAGATTCATATTTCCTAATTTAAGTAAAAAATCAGTAAAGAATAAAAATAATTTCTTTTAAAAAGGAGAGCTAATTGTTATATTCAGAGTTTAATCAGAATCCACTTTCATTATGTAAGGAAAATGCACTCATCTACAAATCAATTAGAACTTCTAATAAAAATGAAGAGTAACCTTCTAAAATGTATCTTTTATAATGTTTTTCCCTGCATATGAAGTTTAGACAATAAATCATGAAAAGAAATCATCATTAGCAATGTGACTATTAAAATATGAATATAACTAATTATGTACAACTTCTTTTGGAATGGGGCTCAGGCTTCAGCAGGAAAGACAAAAATCCTATGCTAGTGGCTTGATTATTGTAAGATGTGTTTGTGCTAGTAGTGGGCTGTGGAAACCTACATAAATGGCACTAAACCTCCAATGTTTATTCTTAGAAAAGTCATACTGAGAGCTAGCAAAATAGTTTTCAGTTGTAGATGTCATTTAGAAATAAGACCTCACTAACCCTGGAATGTTTTAACTTCTATTTATGAGAACAGGAATGGAATCTCATTAGAGGACCGTTTGTGCCCTAAGGATCATTAAGCTTTTCTTGGTGATTCTGTGTGTTGATCTCACTCCACTTATTTTATAACCACCTGTCAGGAAAATTATAGATTTTTTATTCTGCTTTTTTCTCTTATTTACTTACATCTGAATTTAAATTTTTACATGTACATTTGAATTTTTTATCACTCTACTTTTCCGTATCCATTATTCGGAGGAGATGATATAGTGGTAAAAAAAACCCTACCGTACAATGTATTCCTCTTATATTTTATGAACATATTACTAATCTTAAAATTTCAGAAAAAGTAAACTCGTTTCTTTTTATGCATTGTAAAAAATAGAGCAAAATTTCTGTAAACCTTTTAGAATAATCCACAATTAGTACATGCATTAAACTGACTTAGAGACTCCTATTTTAAGCGACTAAGTGTATCCTTTCATTCAACTATTATGATAATAGAAGCCAGACACTATGTTTGATAAATAAGGAAGCTGTCCTTAATAACCCAGTCTAGACCTTCCATTCCCATCTACACATATATGTTTATATAAGTAGATTCTGTGCTGAATCCAGTCAGATAAAAAGAAAAATATTACAGAGTGTAAACTCATTCTACATAGTACAAGTGGATGAGTCTACTCTGGTGCTGTTGTAATTTACCTAAAACCTAAATGGAACTGCAGAATTCAACTTTCTAACCCAAGCGGTAAACACAGTTTAAAGGCATTAAGATAAAATTAGACCAAGAAGATAAGTGAGTCCCTAAATTGTTAAAAAAAAAATATATCTCAGCTAAGGGCTGAGAGTGTGACCTAGTGGTAGAGTGCTTGCTTAGCATGTTTGAAGCCCTAGGTTTGATTCCTCAGTAACATATACATGGAAAAGATCAGAAGTGGCGCTGTGGCTCAAGTGGTAGAACGCTAGCCTTGAGCAAAAGAACCTCAGGGACAGTGCCCAGGCTCAGAACTGAAAAAAAAGAAAAATATATTTCAGCTGAAATATGAGGACTTGTATTCTATTTCTCACTAAGTAGCTAGAAATAAACTCCAAAAAATGTTCATATTAGCTTCCTGCAATGGAGCTTGAGGCTGAAAGAAAGTAGAGCCTATCCAGTTTTTCTTTTGGCTTAAATACACAATTAGAGATATTTGGCTATCTCTGTCTACAATAAAAAAGAGATATGTGGATTCTCTATACAATAGGAACTCTCCTCTTCTGCTGGAGTACATTTACTATCCTGAAAAGATTGTAAAAAAAAGTAGAGAGCTGAATTAAATTTAGATGATAAAATTAATTTTCTGTTTATTTAAAGTTGTGTAATTTATTTAACTTCTTTAGGTATTTGAAATAACAAATCACATACTTATAAGATGTGCTTAAATTATTTGGAAAATTATTCATGCTAGATGTGTAAATATCACCTTCAGGTAATGCAAGAACTAAAGGTACTAAAATTATATTTTTAGTGCCATAAATGTTTAAGACAATGTAACTACCCTTTGAAAAATGCAATTAATTATATGGAGAAGTTCTAGCTCTTAGGATTGATTTGAACATTAATCAAAGGACAGGTATCATTTTTATTTTGATATAATTTCCAAATGTGGTTACATTAATTATAATCACATGAGATAAATTGAACTGCTTGAGAAAATTAAGATTTGAATGTGTAACTTTAATAATTAAATATAAAATGAAACACTATCATATTTACGTACTAAACTTGTGTTAGACATAAGGTATCTAAATGGCAGTCTAGTATTTGGCTACTAAGTATTTGGCTGTAGTTTTTCTTTTTATATGGGACTACTAGAGTATGAACTCAGGGCTCCTCATTTATTAAACAGGTACTTTACTGCTTGAAGTCATCTCTAGCCATATTTCTTTTTTTAATATTTTTTATTGTAATTAATAAAAGGGTTACATGACATTTGCCAGATAGAAGGTGCATTAATTCACATACATTGATAACCTTTCACATGCCTTGGTCCCCATTAACCTCCCCCACCCCCCCTCTTGGTTTTCCCCCCTTCCCTGTCCAATTTCAAATAACCAAATACAAATGTATCCAATATATCAGATAACAAAGTGAGATATTGTGACAATATGAGATAACAAAGGAACAGCAAAAGAGACGAGAGATAACATAGCACATTAAGGACAGCAATCATTCATTATATGGCTTTTGTTTCAATATCCTAGAGGAGCATTCAATTAATCTAGCCATATTTCTATACCAGTTATTTTTGAGAGAGTATCTCATTTTCTGCCCAGGCATGTGCCTAGACTATGAGCTACCTATTTCAGGCTCCCTCTTGGATGAAAGATACATGCTACCAGTTTCATCCAGTGAGGCAGAGTCTTTCAAATTTTTCTACCTGAACTAGATATTTCTGTCTAGAATTACAAGCTTCCTCATGTCAACCTCTTACACAAAGCTTAGCTGACAGGCACATGCTATTGTGTCTAGCTATGGGTCTTGGAAGAAGGGGGTCTTTTATAAATTCTTCTGCCCTAGCAAGACTCAGACTATGATCCTCTTGTTCCTAGTATTTCAAGTAGCTAAGCTGATTTGAACCACTAGTGCACAGCTTAAATCAATGTCATCATTTTGTTCTGTTGAGTGTGAGATTCAGATGTATTACAGCAGATTTTTCTATAGTTCTTCAACTCGCATTGAGCATTTTTGTTCACTTATTATAGGGGGATAATACATAATTATTTTGCTATTTCTTACTGAGGAGCAAAGAAAACTTATTCTTTTTGTACCTGCTTTATGGTTTCAATATGAAAGCCTCCTATCCATCATATGAAGTTTCTCCATACACTCGTTCTGCCATGAATGAGCTCTACCCAAGCTCATGAATACCCAATATGAACCTTCTGAGACACACTAAATAATTTCTCCCATAAGTTGTTTCTGACAGATATATTGTTACAGCAACAACAAAAGTAGCTAAGGTAAGCCTTACTTGTGAATTTATTATATGTGATTTTTGAACAAGCACATCAAAAATAGATGATACATGATAATAACAGATAGATAGATAGATAGATAGATAAATAGATAGATAGATTTATTGCAGCACCAATGATGTCAGAAGAACTGGATAACCAATCCAAAACACTGAAATTAAATCCATATCACTCTCCATACTATTATCAACTCAAAGTAGATAAAAAAACAAAACTCAAGATAGGTCTGAAACTTTAAAATTAATATAAAAAGGGATAGTCAAAATTATCTTCAAGATAGGTCTGAAACTTTAAAATTAATATAAAAAGGTATAGTCAAAACTATCTTCCTGGACCAACTCTAGTAACTGAGCAAATAAAAACATGGACTAATAAGTGACATTTTATTAAATCAAAAGACACAGCAAAGAAAATAGTTACCAGGCTGCAAAAATATAGATGAGATAATGAAATGAAAGTAAATAAATATCAAAAGCAATTTAAAAAGCTAAACATTTAAACCTCTGTTTGTGCATATAGAAAGAAACCTTCAATTCCATATTACTGTTCATTATCTTTAATCATTGTATGATCTGCTAATCATTTACCTAGAACAACATTTTGTGAAAAATGCTGAGTTAATGTGCACAGCTTAAGGGATAAAGTGAAAACTGGAGATTCATTGAGAGGCAATATGTTTTAGTGGAAGTTGGCTGGGATGAGAGAAATGGCTCCAGCATCCCAAGTCAGCATGCCTCACCAATGGCTCAGCATGCCTCACCAATGACCACCTCCTTGAACCATTCAATCACAGATACCAAGTGTTCACTGCAAGCATAACAACTATGCCTTTCAACATTTCAACTCAGAGATATAGTTCAATAAATAAAGAGGCCACTGAAGTTTGTTTATGTGTCTTAACTGATGTACTCATATACCTTTCACTGAAAACTTTGCTTTAGTTTTGATTTGATAGTTTGAATTTGATTTAGTTTTGATTGAAGAAAATCTTTGCTTCATATAATTTCTGGGAAAATATTCTCAGTAAAATGTCTAATTTGCTCTGGCAATTTGAGCAAGTTAAGATTTTGCTCAATATTTTAAAGCATCATTGAAATTTCAGCTTTTTTTTTTTTGTTTTGTCAGTCCTGGGCTTGGGCTCAGGACTTGAGCACTATCCTTGGACTTTCTCAAGGCTAGCACTCTACCACTTGAGCCTCAGCACCACTTCTGGCTTTTTGCTATGTATGTGGTACGGAGGAATCGAACCTGGGTCTTCATGCATGCTAGGCAAGCACTCTACCACTAGGCCAAACTCCTGGCTCTTGAAATTTCAGCTTTTGCTTCTGATATTCACTTTTTCTTTGTGATTTAAAAAGTAAAGTGCAGCCTACTGGTAGGATACTCTCCTAGTATGCATGAAGCCCTGGGTTCGATTCTTCAATAACACATAAATAGAAAAGCCAGAACTGGTGTTGAGGCTTAAGTGGTTGAGTGCTAGCCTTGAGGAAAGTTCAAGGTCTGTGACTATGCCCTGAGTTCAAAACCAAAAACAAACAAACAAAAAAACCATACAGTACTAGTTGCCAGCCCTGGAGGATAGTTGTCCATCTGTCTGTCTGCTGACTGTCTTGCTATCAAGATTAATATTTTTTAAAATGAATAAATACCATTAATAGTTATTGATAATGAAGGATTATTTATCTATCTATTTTTTTTATTTTTTCCAGTCTGGGGCTTGACCTCCAGGCCTGAGCACTGTCCTTGGGCTTTCTCAATGCAAGTGCTCTACCACTTGAGCCACAGCACCAATTCCAGCTTTCCTCTATGTATGTGGTGCCATGGAATCAAAGCGAGGTCTTGGTGCATGCTAGGCAAGCATTCTACCACTTGGCCAAACTGTGGCCCCATGAATATTTTTTCATATGCTTTTTATTATAATTAATAGAAGGGTTACATTATATTTGCCAGGTAGATGGTGCATTACTTCACATACATTGATACCCTTTCTTGTGTCTTGTTCCCCATTTCGCTCCCCCCACTCCCACCCCTCATCTTGTTTTCTTCCCTTTCCTATCAGACTTCAAATAACCAAATATGCATATATACAATATATCAGATAACCAGGAAAAATACTATAACAATATGAGATAACCAAGGAACAGCAAAAGAGATGAGAAATAACATAGTACGTTATAAACAACAATTACTCATTATATGGCTTTTGTTTCTATATTCTGGAGGTCCTTTCATTTAGCGTCATACTATATGGCCTTATGTATCTAAGTTTTGTTCTATTGTGAATCTCTGCTAGGAGAGCCCAAGGTTTCTACTGATTAGGACAAATGAAGGAAACCATTCAGCCTATATTCCTTTGAGTCTGGCTTATTTCACTTAATATGATTTTTTCTAAGTCTTTCCATTTCCTTACAAATGGGACGATGTCATTCTTTCTGATGGCAGCATAGAATTCCATTGTATATAAATACCACATCTTGTTGCTCTTGAATATTTATTTTTATATGATTAATATTGCTATAAATATTATTAGCACTTACTTTTGTATAACTTTTCCATACTATGTGAGGCATTCCTTGGTTTTAGGACGATTCATGTTGTTATTTTAGGCAAGGAAAAAGAATAAACCTTTACTCCCTGTTATCCAGAATTGCATTTTTGAGTCTGAAGCTAAAAAATAATTCCAATGCCAGACTTTACTAAGCGATAAGAGGATTTATCCTAGGCTTTTAACCTTGGGAGTGTTAAGAGATAACCCATAAACTTGTTTGTAGATACCTCCGTGACTGCAGTGGCTCTGTCTTGTACTAATCTGGTTACACAACCCTCTGGCTTCTAATAGAGGGATAGTATCTACAAAATGACTGTGTAAAAATGCAAGAGTGAAAATCTTGTGTTTTTAGACTACAGAATATGGAAAAATAGAAAAGAATAGAAGAAAGGAGTAGGTAAATGGATCAATGGAAAAGAGAAAATTATAGTTTCTGTTTGAGATTCTGGAGAGATTTCTAGAGGAAATTTCTTCCATGCATAAGAGATACTTCAAGAATGTCATATTTTACATATAAGATAATATGGTGGAAATAAACTCTACAATTTGGTGGAGTGGGGGGGAGGGAAAGTGGGAGAAAAATATGGGAGGGGTAACAATGTCCAACAAGAAATGTACTCACTACTGTACATATATAACTGTAAACCCTCTGTACACCACCCTGACAAGAAAATTATTATTATTATTATTATTATTTTAATACTGAAATTGTTTATTTAAAAATGGTGGTCATTTGGGAAGGTGTTGAGGGAGGGAAATGGGGACAAAAACATGAGATGGGGTATCAATAAAATTATTTTTAAGTCATGTTTTATTATTTTTTTCATATATTTTTGTTGTAATTAATAGAAGGCTTACATTATATTCACCTGATAGAAGGTACCTACTCCTTACTTCACACATGTTAATACCCTTTCTCATGTAATGGTCCCCATTTCCCTTCCTCTCCTTCCCTCGCACAACTTGATTTCTCCCCTTCCCTCTCCTATTTCAAATAACCAATTAAGTATATATAAAATATATCAGATAACAAGGTGAAATATTGTAACATTATGAGATAACCAAGTGACAGCAAAAGAGATGAGAGATAACATAGTACATTAAGGACAACAATCACCCATTATATGGTTTTTGTTTCTATATCCTGGAGGTCCTTACATTTAGTGTCATACTATTTGGCCTCATGCCTCTAGATTTTGTTCTATTGTAAATCTCTGCTAGGAGAGCCCAAGGTTTCTACTGATTATGGTAAATGAGGGAGACTATTGGGCCTATGTTCCTTTGAGTCTGGCTTACTTCACTTAATACGATTTTTTCTAAGGCTTTCCATTTCCTAACAAATGGGGCGATGTCGTTCTTTCTGATGGCAGCATAGAATTCCATTGTGTATAAATACCATATCTTGTTGATCCACTCATCAACTGAGGGGCATCTGGGTTGGTTCCATATCTTTGCTATGGTAATAGTGCTGCAATGAACATCGTTGTGCTAGTGGATTTAGTCTGACATTGTTTCTGGTCGATTGGGTAAATGCCAAGTAATGGAATTGCTGGGTTATAGGGGACTTCTATATTTAGTTTTTTAAAGTCCTTCCCCGTCTGTTCCCTTCCCAAGGCCCTGTGCTAAACAGTTTGCTTGTCAACTGGCAATTCAGCTAAGGAGGGACTAGGTCAGGGGAGGTTTCCTTGAAGGTATATTGTAATGTCCCTTGCCCTCTGCTCTCCCTCTCTTCCTGCCCACCACGAGATGATCACTATTCATCTACCACATCATTCTACCCTGCCACGCTGCCACCACAGGACTACTAGCAATCAGAACAAATGGCCATGAGTTAAAACCTTTGTCACAGTAAGCAAATATCACCATTCCTCCTTTTAAGTTGTTTATCTCAGGTATTTTGTTATGGAATCCTGACTATTACATTGATATCCTGTTATGTTCCTTTATGTGAGAGCATTTAGGATAAAATATGAACAAACATGGTTCTATACTCTTCTTGCCTCAATAAGCTTCAAATTACTGTTATTTCTCATTACTTCTTTCAGACTATCTAGTTTATGCGTGAAATTGATGACTGACATGGAGAAAACCTTTTCTTTTGTCAAATATCCTCAAATATTGGCCATAAATTGTCAATGTCTCCATAGGGGGGTACTTTTAGCTTATAAGAGAAAGAAAAAATCAGAAAAAAATCTAACCATCAAATAGTCACGAGTTATATCACTTATTTTCTGATTCTCGTTGCACTCAAATACTGTTTCAAATGACAGAGTATGAAGAACTCAAAAGCAAAATGACCTTCAGAGCAAAAGAAAAAAGAGAAAAAAAGCACTTTTCCACTTAGCTTTGGTTGGTGCCAGGGAACCACTATCATTTTAGAATGCTGTCATTTGAAAGCTTTGAAATATTTTGTTTTATAAAAATGATTACATTAATATAATACTCTGAAGTTAACAAGTATTTCATCCATCAAAAGTGTTTAGAAATGACTGCATTTTTGAAACTAGTAGAAACTGTGAAATAATTTATTTACTTGAGATTGCTAGGAAAGAGTAAAAGAAAAATATCTCTATAAAGCACCAGAAAAAGAAGTGACAAATTGAATAATGTTAGTCAATGTTCACACATGGTTAGTAAATAGCAATTAATGTCTGCTTTCAATTACTGCTCCCTTTAGAAGTCCAAAGAATTTAGGACAACTATCCATTCTTTCCTGATTTAAACTACATGTGCACAAGTCAGTTTGACGGGTGGCCTAATGGCTTCTGAAGGACAGCCGGATTTTCTGTAACACTTCACCAAGACTGATGCGTAATGTATTATCCTAGGAAACATCTCATTTTCCCATGGGGGATGTTTCATTGCACTTGAATTTCCTGGCTTTCAAGCCTTGGTACACATCAAAATCATTGATCTGTAGGGGTTGGTTTCCATTCTCCCACTTTTCTCTAATTCTTTCCCTTTTCCCTGAAGCCAGAGTTATGATACAAGTGACTGAAGGCAGAGAACAGAAAGAACTTCAAAAAGTTGTACTCAATTATACGGTTATATTCCTCTCTTAGATTATTTAGGACATAGTTGACTTTTGTTCTTTTTGGCAGTCCTGGTGCTAGAACTCAGGGCCTAGGCACTGTCCCTGGAAACATTTTGCTCAAGACTAATGCTTTGCCACTTGAGCCACAGTGTCATTTCCAGCTTATCTGAGTATGCTATACCAAGGAATCAAACCCAGGGCTTTGTGCATGCTAGGCAAGCACTCTACCACTAGGCTACGCTCCCAGTACTAGGACACAGTTAACTTTTTCAGGCTGAAAAAA
Source organism: Megascapheus bottae (assembly GCF_031878675.1). Taxonomy (NCBI): domain Eukaryota; kingdom Metazoa; phylum Chordata; class Mammalia; order Rodentia; family Geomyidae; genus Megascapheus; species Megascapheus bottae. The sequence continues at coordinate 29,624,179 of NC_143517.1, read as the reverse complement.
TATCTGTATTAAAAAATATTTATATATTACTTATATGTCAAAATATTTGTTTGCAAAAGTGAAGTTAAAAAGTATATTAAAATAAATGTAGGTGAATATTGCAAAATACACGTATTATACTAGCAATGAAACTACTTTTCATTGATTTCCTATTTATCACACACATTTAATTTTTAACTGTTTGCTAAGAACTTTTCTCCAGAAAATATTAAATTTATAGAATAGTTTGAAAAGTCTTACGTATTTCTTTTTTCTTTTTTTGTTGGTCGCAAGGCTTGGACTCTGGGCCTGGGTGCTGGCCTCTTCCGCTCAAGGCTACTGCCCTATCCCTGGGCCTGGGTGTTGTCGCTAAGCTCTTCAGCTCAAGACTACCACCTTACACCTTGAGCCACAGTGTCACTTACGGTCTAGTGGTTAATTGGAGATAACAGTCTCAGGTCTTTTTGTGCCAGGGCTGGCTCTGATCCTTGTTCCTCAGATCCCAGCCTCTTGAGACGCTAGGATTCTAGGCATGAACCACCATGCCTGGCTAAGTCTCACATATTTCTAAAGATGCAATTTTTTTTCTGGATACCAACTCTCTTGGCAGAAGCTTTTACTATTATGTGTAAGAATACTGACCATGGGCTGGGAGTTTGGCCTAGTGGTACTTGCTTACCATGCATGAAGACCCAGGTTCAATTACTCGGTACCACTACATAGGAAAAAGCTGGAAGTGGTGCTGTGTGGCTCAAGTGGTAGAGCGTTAGCCTTGAGGAAAGCCCAAGGACAGTGCAGAGGACCTGAGTTCAAGTCCCAGGTCTGACAAAAAAAGACTAACCATTTATCCAGGAAGATGTTTGATGACATTCTGGACACTATCCAGCTAACCTGATCAGTTTATAATCTCATATCTGTCTTGACCTTTTCGTATTTCTGACCTCAAAGAGGAATGAGAACTTTAGAGCTCCTTCTATCAAAATCTTTATATAATCACCAACTTCCTTTTGTATCTTTTCTCATTTTCAGTTACTTCTTTTGTCCCTCTCTGATACCCAAGCTTTAAAAGAAAATAGATAAAATTAAAACAAAAAATATAGCTCTGGCAATAACAGATCTGTCTAATTTCCAAATCTTGAAAGATAATTGATCCAACTATTCATTCAATCTTTAAGTAAAAGCATCTGAAATATTGAACTCTACATGTTAAATATTTGAAACATTTATTCAGCGAATAAGGACTGTGGGAATGACTATGCTCAAGAGCAAATTCTGTTCCTTTTCACAGCAACATTATGTTTGGTCAGTTATGAACCTAAGCTGAGCAGCACCAGTCTTTGAGGAAATACCTATGGTCAGATGGATAGAGTGGTGGGCCGTGGCCTGGAGCTAGCTTTGAGTAGGAACCCTTGGCAGCTGGTAGTGTGATCATCTATGTCTTCTCCATCAGATGTGAAGACATGATAAACCTTTCTTTCTCAAGCATTTTCTGAATCACAGTCTCATTACAATACTAAGCTGCATGTAATACGGGGGAGTTTGATTCTTTAAAAGCTCTTATTTCACAAACTTAATTCTGCTAACCAGAGAAGGACAACGGAACTCATATTCTAAAGGCACCATACCAACAAGAGAATATCCCCCTTTCTAGCCTCTTTTCCTTTTGTCTTTTTGTTTTTCCTTCATTTTTTTCTTATATGACTTTTCAGGTTTCTGCATATACAAAATATAAAATATATGATTACAATAGCAAGCCAAATCTGGTACTTGAGTTACATTAAGAATATAACCCTTTCCCTTCCTATCCATCAAGTACTCTTCATCACTGAGCTGTCTAGGTAAGATTGGGATAGCTATCTGTTGCTAAAATCTTGAGCCAGAACAACACAGAAACTTCCCAATAATCTGTGTAGAACAATTGATTTACTGAATGTAGCCAATCTAGTTGCTATGATTTTTGACATTGACTTTAGAGATAAAGTGTTGCTATGTGTTTTATCTGATAATTAGTATGGAGCTTAGACTGGGATTACAGCCATGTACTATCATACCAGATCGTTGTGATTCATCTTTAATATGTGGGCTCAAATGCAGTTTCAATAGCACAGTAAATGTTTTGGTCACATAAAAATTGTAGTTATTCAATGGATATAAAATTGCAGTTATGTAAAGGTGATTTAGGTCATGATCTGCTTGTCGTTACAATAGTGCAAATCGTACACATAATATACAACCCATTTTAAGTGCATTGCCTCAATAACAGTAATGTTTCCTTTAAGTTATATTGTCCTTAGAACAAACTGTACACTGATAGTACCTATTTGATATAGCCCTCTTTTCTTTTGATTTTAAACAACAACTGTCAGTACTTAATCTTTTATCTTTAGCTCTCAGCAATCACTCTTTGCCTTCATGGAATTTCTGACATCTTTTTCAGCAAGCAGCACACCACACACAGCTATAACACTCAACCTTTACCAGTGATCTTCTGCTTCAAATGATTCCTTTGCCAGTGGCTCTCTCTTAAATACTATTCATGATTTCTTCCTGTAATGTCTTTATGTCATGAGATTGTGTCAGTAGGCTTTGTTCTTGTGTTGTACTTATATTTTTCCTGTATGCTGGAACTAATCTTTCCTGTCGCTGAAGTATCTGTCAAACAAATCCATGCAAACATGTATTTGTGAGTTGGTATTGAGACTTTATATTTTCTGTTCACCGTAAGCATGATATTAGCCCTAATTTATCTTATTATCATCTCTTTATTAAGACATATTTATCAGTTTTAACCATCTTGTATCAGTTTAGTTTTTCTAGTAAAACTTGTTCAACTAACAATCCTCAGCTTCATTTTTCAGTATGCATCTCTCATTGTTTCGAAAAAGGTTTCTTCTGCTTTAATCCATCTTCCAACTGCCTGACTGATATCTTCATGATTTAGCTGATATTATAAGTAGGTGCTTGGAACCTGCCAGATATATAGTCAAGGAGAATATACATTAAGTAAAAATCATTAATACTTATGAAGCATAGAGTTATATACTGTACTGTGGATGTTTTGTTCGCAATGCTGCCCAATTTCTGCTATCTATCAAGGAATCTAAGCTTTTTAATTTTCACTTATGTTAAATAAGTTAACTTTTCTTTTGATTTAAATGCCCCATTTGCTTTTGGTAATCATATTTTCACAAAGATAAGAACAGAGAAATATTTGGCAGATCACACACAATGATTTAACCAGAACTGAAAAATGTCTTAAGACTGCCTGAGCACTTATCAGCTTGGAATGTAAAGTCTTTGAAACTGAAATTTCTATTGATTTTAGTTTATTTACTTTAAAAACCCAGGTTTAAATTACATGTAATAAATTTATAAGTAAGGATTTATTTATCATATTTCATTCTCTCTCTCCTTTTCCTTCCTTCCTCATCTATCTATCTGTCTATCTGGTCTGTATCTTTTTACACAAATAAATCTATAACTTTCTTTCTTTCTTTCTTTCTTTCTTCTTTTGCTAGTTGTAGGACTTGAACTCAGGGCCTGAGCCACTGTCCTTGGGCTTTTCTCAAGGCTAGCACTCTACCACTTGAGCTTCAGCACCACTTCCAGCTTTTTCTATGTATGTGGTACAGAGGAATCGAACCTGGGTCTTCGTGCATGCTAGGCAAGCACTCTTACTACTTCATCAAACTCCTGGCCCCAGATCTACAATTTTCTACCACTTTTTCAAGACTCTGTTAAGACACTTCTACTTAATATACTTTTTATTCCTGCAACATTTAATTTAGTAATTTTAATTTCATAATTTTGTAGTAATTTAGTAATTTTAGTAATTTTTAATTATGACTTTTGTTGTTGTTGTTGTTGTTGGTCATGGGGCATGAACTCAGGACTTGGTTGCTGTCCTTGAGCTCAGTGATAGTACTCTAACACTGAGCCACAGTCCCACTTCCCATTTACTGGAGATAAGAGTTTCATGGATCTTCCTGCTTGGGTTGGTTTTGAACCATGATTCTCAGATTGAGAGAAACATGGGAAGAGTAACAATGTTCAAGAAGTAGTATACTCACTACCTGATGAATGTGACTGTAACTCTTCTATACATCACAGTGACAATAAAATTTAAAAATAAATCAATAAAACGGAAAACAAAACAAAAAATAAAATAACAGCTAAAATGAGAGTCTGGGAAATATCTTCTTACTATTGTTGATAATGATGTAAATCTAAGTTCAATGTTTAACTCTCAGATCTATCTCCAATCCCAGCTAATAGTCCTGAAAAGATTTCTCAGAAACTAGATTTCAAGTTACATTTTCAATCTTTAGTTTGGCACATGAATATATCACAGCCCAACTCTGCCCTAGTCTCAATACTACAGCTCTCAAATGCATGTATATACTTCAATTTCTGCATTTCCTCTGTTTTTGCCAGCAGACTTGTTCCATCCTCTTTCTTTGAATTGGTATATTTAAAAATTTAACCCAACTAGTCATTTTCCAAACTTATAAATCTATACATATCCTCACATTTTAGCTTCTGCATAACTTGAATGCCCCTTTATCATGGCAAATACAGCAAGTTATTTATCTAAATATTTATTTGGCCACAAACTTATGAAAGAAAGAAAGCATATTTAATTCAATCATGTATCCTGTCAAAGCATAATCTGAGTTGTTATTTCCAAATACCCCTGAAAAAGTGTCTTATTAATTACAGATCGGATATTCAAAGTTCTGGAGACTGAGAACTGTAAGATCAATGTGCCAACAGATTCATTTTCTGGGGAAGAGCTGAGGCCTTGGCTGATATGAGGCTGGTTCTCTTTCCTTCTATGTATCTTCTGGGGTTCCTTCTCTTCCCTGGAAAACCAGTTGCATTCTATCTTGAATCCCAGTTCCCATGTAAAAGAATGTTTTGATGATAGAAATAGAAAGATTCAACCTATGACACATGCAGAATAATTAATCAACGTAATTTTCCATGAAAAAATATGAGACTAATTTGGGTAAGCTAGATATTGATGGTAGTTTACCTATGTTAAGGTCACAAATGTATATTTCACACAGGTATGTACTTCGACAAATATTCCCTACAATGCATAATAAAAATTTAATATAGGCTGTTAAGCATGTTTACTTTGAAATAAGAAAAATCATCTAAAATATCTCCCTTAGAAATTTCACTATTGAGTAATGCTATATAAAGGTCCATAAAATATTTGCATTTGCTAACTTGGATTTTGAGTGCGGATTAAATTAAGCATTCATTTTCCTTTAAGTTTACTGCAACTAAAAGCTAAGCTTTATAGCTGGTTATAAATGTAATTTTTTTCTCAGTGATCTAGAATTAAAGAAAACATTTCTTCTTAAAAGTGTGATGAGTTTAGCAAAGATATGGAACCAACCTAGATGTCCCTCAGTTGATGAGTGGATCAACAAGATGCGGTATTTGTACACAATGGAATTCTATGCTGCTGTCAGAAAGAATGACATTGACCCATTTGTTCGGAAATGGAAAGATTTAGAAAAAATTATATTAAGTGAAATAAGCCAGACTCAAAGGAACTTAGGCTCAATGGTTTCCCTCATTTATCATAATCAATAGAAACCTTGGGCTTTCTTAGCAGAGATTTGCAATAGAGCAAAACCTTGATACATAAGGCCATATAGTATGATGCTAAATGAAAGGACCTCTAGGATATAGAAACAAAAGCCATATAATGAATGATTGTTGTCCTTAATGTACTATGTTATCTCTCATCTCTTTTGCTGTCTCTTGGTTATCTCATATTGTTACAGTATCTCACTTTGTTATCTGATATATCGGATATATTTGTATTTGGTTATTTGAAATTGGATAGGGAATAGGGGAAAACAAGATGAAGGGTGGGGGTGAGGGGGAGGGAAATGGGGACCAAGACATGTGAAAGGGTATCAATGTATGTGAATTAATGCAGCTTCTATCTGGCAAAAATCATGTAACCCTTCTATTAATTACAATAAAAAATATATGAAAAAAAAGTGTGATGAGTTATACCATAGGATTTGAAACCAGACAAATAGCTTGGGTTCAAATATATGCATAGCTTATATATACATATATACACATATAACATATACACATATGTGGTATCTACATAGATATAGATATTTATATCTACATAGATATTTATATATATATAATATCGATATACCTATATCTATTTAGATATGTGGATATATATGTAGATATATATCCATACATATCTAGATATATAGATGGTATTATCTCTCCCTCTCTCTCTCTCTATATATATATATATATATATATTTGTATTTAAAAGCCCCTCAAATTATACCTGCTAGAAAGAGAGGTTGAGGTTTGATATTATGTTCTTAAAATAGATACAATTGACTACTATATCAAACTTTCAGCTCAGGGCTGGTTATTGAGATGTATAATGTGTTTTCTTTGTCTTAATATAGAATAGTAATATTTTTAGAAAAAACATTAACCCTTATAGCACATGAGTACTGTGCTAAATTTCCCAATTTGCTTAATTAGGATCTTTTGCTTTCATTGCAATTTTATGTAACCTATGAAATTAAAATTAAGTGATCTCACATCTGCCTTCTATCTATCTCACATTGCTCGGTAACTATGGCATTATCTGTCTTAGAGTGCTACATTTTGTGAAGAATATTTTAGGAAATAATATGTCATAATGTATTGTTTGACCTTGCAGTATTTTGGAACTTTGTATGAGGCTAGTTCACAAAGATCATTTTAAGAAATCATAACAGCACATTAATAGAGGACTTCCTTAATGAACTTTTTATTTTTGATATTTTTATTTTTATATTTTTGGCTGTGATATTTGAGCTCAGGGCCTGGGTGCTGACCCTTAGCTCTTTTTCTTAAGGGTACCTATCTACTACTTTGAGCCACTTCTCAACTTCTGATTTCTAATGGTTAATTAGAGATAAGAGTCTCATGTCTCATATTTTTTTTTTGATGAAACTTTCTTGCCCTGGATGTCTTTGAATGGTGATCTTCTGATATCACCCTGAGATCTGATATCTCAGTAATTAGGATTACTGGCCTGAAACATCTCAGCCTGAATGAATGACTATATATATATATAGAGAGAGAGAGTCATATATGCACATATGTGACAAACATATGTATACATATATACTCTGTATATACTCTTTCATTTTTCTGTCCTTCCTTTTGTCCTTTCTTTATTATTTCCCTCTCCTCTCCTCTCCCCTCCCCTGCTCCCCTCCCTTCCTCTCTCCCACTCCCCTCCCCTCCCACACTCTCCTCCCCTCCCACACTCTCTCCCCTCCTCTCTCCTCCCCCTCTCCTCTCCCTTCTGCCATTCCCTCTCCTCTGTTTTAAACTTAAGGAAGTAAACACAAAAGAGTTTTTTTGTGTGTTGGATAGCAGTATTCTACTCTAGAGAAGGCTGACTGAAGGTAAATGGTTATCTTAATGGCTACAGTGACCTTATAGCATGACAGACCAAGTATAGATTCTTAGGGTTCTAGTCAAGACAGCTGGATCTAAAGACAGCTTTCCAGCCTAAAGAAGGAAATGAAAAGTTCACAGAAACCCAGCCTAGTGGCTAAGCCATTAAGACTGAGTATGTAAGCTTGGGTTGAAGTTTAGTTGCCAGTTAGTCCACAGGAAATTCTATTGTCCTGTTAAAGTTCTGGTGCACAACTGGTGCATTGCTTAAGTTGGCTCTCTTTGATGTTAGAGCCACGTGTGGAAAAATTTGTAGAATACAGTGAAAAATTTAAAAAAAAGGTCTTCTATGAGCTACCACAAGAATTCTCTATTCTACTTAGAGTTAGAATTCTGAGTGGAATTATAAAGTAAACATAAGAAATTCATTATACAGGCTGTTAATATCCAGGCTAATCCTTGAACATCAACAGGCACAAGAGAAACTGCTTCTGACCTGTGACCGATAGGACCTCACTGAACATCCAGGTAAGTGTGATTCTGTGTATATATTCAGTCAAGTTGTCAATCATAACTCATAAACTCCATATTTACATTATTGTTCCACAATCATAGTTGAAATTCAAAACTACTTTATTGTTGGCTTTGTTTTAATTCATAAATAGTCTGGTACAGTTTACCATAATTACTTTACTGTAGTACTTTCTACAATAACTATGTTTTCATATTTACCTGTAACCTCAGCATTCAAATTTGTGAATATGTCAAGTATCATTTCTCCCTGTTTTGAAGATGTCTATATTTTGGCTCTTCTAAATGAAAATGGCATTAAGTCCACCATTCATAGAACAATAATCTCCATGTTTTGGTTACTATAAGAATAGAATATCACCAATAATATGATGCATTTTGACATTCTAGAAGCAAAAGAAATGTTTGGAAAATTCTATTTCCACATATATTGATAAACATAAACCTTTTGTTATGTAGGCTGGATAATTCCAACCATAGAATCAAAAGTATAATATGCAATTTTAACAGTAAACATCATTAGAGAGCTAGAGCTGTATTGACATCTGTTGTTATAAATACTCTCCTCAGATAAATATAATAAGCACTGAAACTAAAACAGAACATTGTATTAGCCAATTATGATCCTAAGTGATAAGTAAAAGTAATTATTTTAGTCACTGTAAAAAATCTATTAGTTTGTCAAAGATTTAAATTAAGGGTGATGTGCACAACAGGAATAGAAAATGAAATTAACAATGAAAACTATTCAAGTGTAAACAGAGATAAATCTGGCTACCCACTTGCTGATTCAAATAGACAGCAAAAATTTTACTGTAAGTCTATATTCATAAATCATGCAGGTTTTTATACAAAGGACAAAATCCTTATTAGCAATAAAATTCCCAAATAGAAAAGGTTGTATATATTTTCAAATAAAAGGTACTTTGAGACAGTACAAACACACATTCCTTTTGAAGAAATACCAATTATCCTTTTTGCCTGTTAAATATTTTTATTATTTTATTTTATTATTGTCTCCGATGAAAATGAAGTCTAGAGGTTGACAACATTTCTCATAGATGAACCATCACCATTTTGGACCTAGCCAATGGTGTTGGGCTAGGCATTTCATGGAGTAACAATATAATTATTTACCAAATATTCATTCTTCTCCATGCGCAGTGCTAACATTTCACAATTTTCTCCCATAAAAACTGCTATTATTATTGCAAATATCCTGATGGGAAAACAGATCGATTCATTTGACTCTATGATCAACACTTTAAAGTTTAGGCTGAATTTTAATTCATTTTAAATCAATGGTGTGTTATTACTTTCCCTTGGCTTCTGTGCTTTAGGTCTCCATTAAGCTTCTTGCCCAGATCAAATGTGTACTCTATTATGTCATGTTCTCATATAGAATTTTGTGTTGACCAACTTTATTTTTTAAGGAGTAGATCATGAATTAGAGAAATTAAAAGAGATCAGTTCTGATACTTTCATTAATAATATATGAAGATAATATAAGTAGACGAGAAAGTATAGCCTACAGGATCTGAAGACATGACAGGTCCACTTCTGAGCAAAAATATCAGGCCTACTGCCCTATACTTGCATTCTGAACCAAAGGAAGAAAGATAAAGAATGAGAAAAGTAATAACTGTAAACAGCACACTAAAACTCCTCTTGTTTCCATGCCTCAGAGTTCATTTATTTTTCATTATTGAGGTCATGTATAGAGAAGGTGCAGTTAAATTCGCCAGGTAGTGGGTGCATTACTTCTCACACATTAATTCCCCTTCTTATGTTTTTGTCCCCATTTTGCTCCCCCGAACCCTTCCCAATCATCTTGTTTTTCTCCTTTCTTTTCCTATTTCTTTTTTCCCATATATTTTTTATTGTAATTAATAGAAGAGTTACATTATAATCACCAGATAGAAGGTGCATTACTTTTCAAACATTGATACCCTTTCTCATATTTTGGTCTCCATTTCCCTCTCATCACCCCTGCCCCTCATCTTGTTTTACCCCCTTCCCTATCCAATTTCAAATAACCAAATATGCACATATACAATATATCAGATAGCAAGGTGAAATACTGTAACAATATAAGATAACCAAGGGACAGCAAAAGAGATGAGAGATAACATAGTACATTAAGGATAACAATCACTCATTATATGGCTTTTGTTTCTATATCCTGGAGGTCCTTTCATTTAGTGTCATTCTATATGGCCTTATGTATCTAGGTTTTGTTCTATTGTGAATCTCTGCTGGGAGAGCCCAAGGTTTCTACTGATTATGACAAATGAGGGAGACCATTGAGCCTAAGTTCCTTTGAGTCTGGCTTACTTCACTTAAGATGATTTTTTTCTAAGACTTTCCATCTCGGAGTTCATTTTAATATGCATCATTGTATATGATCATATTCACATAGATACTGAGCTATTGTGACCCTCTACTAAGATTGTGAGTGGAGTTATCTTATATTCTAGTTATTGCAAATGAGGGGAACCATGCAGCCTGTGTTTTTCTTTGGGCCTGGCTTGCTTTGCTTAATGTAATCTTTCCAATTCTCTCCATTGCTTTACCAATGGGGCAATGTCATTCTTGTTCTGATGTCAATTCTACCATCCGAACATAGAATGGTGTGTATATATCACATTTTCTTTATCCACTCATCATCTACTGAGGGGAGATTTCATTGTTTTGTATCAACTGAGAAATAGAAACTTAGCTACTGGTAAAATATAATAATTTTCATAATCCTAATTTTTAGTGTAAATGAAATTGATGATTTTGAACCATGATTGCTTGATATTATTAATTGTATTTATTTCTGCATGCATGCAGGGTAACAACCCCAAAATATATGTATGTAGGTTATTTATTATCTAGAATAATTTTTCATTATTTATAACATTTATGAAAAGTACTCTGGGTAGTTGATGGTAAGTTTCCTGTATTTGGGTTCTGGCAGGCTTATAATCTCTTGCAGTAACATATTTCTTAAATTCAGGACTAACATTCATTACATAATGTTCATACTCAACTAGAATATGATAAATAAAATTATTGTCATAAAAGAAACTGGATTAAATTTGCTAACAAAAATTGTTTTTCATGAATGAGTAGATATATTATTGATTAAAGGACATGTCACTGTATCTAGCCAAGTAAGATGCCTTATTAGTTTTTTTTTCTAATCTTTTAATTTTGTTTGTGTCTTTGTTTTCTTTTTTTAATTTCCAACCTTAAGGAAATTCTTACTTTGGTGATATGACTAGGTTGTTTGCACTGTTGCTCAAAATAACGACCATTATCACAAATGAAATTTAGAGTAATAGGAAAAAATAAGCAATGCTTATATCCATTACTAGTTAGCCTTTTGCCATAATAATATATTATTTAAAATGACCCTAGCAGTCATTTTATATGTGGAAAGAAAAAAAATATTTGTGCTTCAAGCATTTCAGAAGAGGTATAATAGCTTGAATAAAATTGGCACTGAGATAATAAAAAGTAGTTTGGTTTAAGTAGAGCTTGCAAAATTATAGAATATTCATTAAGCACTTAGGTTTACAATGCATCTAACCAGATTATCTGTCATTTTCAGACCATCATAAGGAGGTTAATGGCACATTAAGTATAAATTAAAAGAAGCAGTACCTTACAATAATAAGTGAAGACAAAACAAACTAATTCTAGAGTACTTAATACTTTTTGTAAATAGAACTTAAGTAGCCAGTTATGGAGATATATTAAGCATTGTGACACATGCAACGTACCTATACTTAGAGTTTAATTAAGGGTATTGATTTGATGTTTCAGGTGAAACATCAAGAGCTTATGGTTCTGAGCCAACAGAGATGGATTTTAAATAAATGTCAGAGACGGTGCTTTAAGGTTTTTCAGAAAGTGTTATACTAGGTCTAGAGCCTGAATATTTTTCCTCTTACATAGAATATCTTGAACAAATATTACTCTGAGTGCTTTTCAAGATGCTTAGTACTCTAATACAATGAATGAAATGATGCTAAAATACTCATAATTAACATGCAAAACCTGTAATTTATATTGTTGCTGAAAAACAATGTTAAAATGTTACATTATTTATTTATGACATTGGATGTTCCTCAAAAGACTAAATATAAAGATCAATTATGGCCAAGCAATCTTGCTTCTTGGCCAGTACCCAAATGACCATGAACAAGGCCATACTAAACTTACCAGAACAACAATGTTCATTGCAGCACTATTTACCATAGCTAAGATGTGGAACCAACCTAATTCCTCCTAATAAATGAATGGATAAAGAAGATATGGTATATATACACAATGGAGTATTATGCCTCCATCAGAAAAAGTGACATTGCCCCATTCATAAGGAAATGGAAAGACCTGGAAAAATTACATTAATTGAAGTAAGCCAAACTCAAAGAAAAGTAGGTTGCATGCTTTCATTCATTTGTAAGAATTAGGGTATGTTCATGAGAGTCTTAACAGGGGATCTCAATAACCCAATTGGTTAATACATAGGATCACACATAGCAAAGTGTATCCACATGAACTCCAAGACATGGAAAGAAGAGGTTCTTCTTATGTCCTATATGCCATTTTTGTTTATTTTATTTATATTTTCATTTTTCTGTATCTTATATCTTGTATACACAATTATTCTATCAGGAGAAGGGAAAGGGAACCACAGAAACAGCAGGTCAAAGATGAACTAATGTAACAGTGACACTTGACACTAGGTTACATATCAACCTTACAATTTGGGGGAAAGGGGATGAATAGGAAGGAATAAGAGGAGCAAATAAAGGATGAGGTAACATCGTTTAAAAGCAAATGTAATCGTTACTTTACATATGTAACTGTAACACCCCTGCTCATCAGCTTTTCAATAAAGATTTTTAAAAAATGAGCCAGGAGTTTAGCCTAGTGGTAGAGTGCTTGCCTAGCAAGCATGAAGACCTGGAGTCCATTGCACCTACATACATGCATAGAAAAAGGCTAGAAGTGGTGCTGAGGCTCAAGTGGTAGAGTTCGAGCCTTGAGAAAGTCCAAGGACAGTGCTCAGGCCCTGAGCTCAAGCCCAGGACTGGAAACAAAAAAGATTTTAAAAATTAAAAATAAGTCTATGATGGTAATTACCTTGTGAAACATTAAGAGAAGTTCATGTTTAACTTTGTAGTCAAGTCTGCTTTTATGAACTGAATCCTTTCATAGCAAAATTCTTTGAAATCATAAATATTTTTTCATATTCCTTTTATTTTAATTAATAGAAAGGTTACATTATATTCAGCAGACAGAGGTGCATTATTTCACAAACATTGATACCCTTTCTCATGTCTTGGTCCCCATTTCCCTCCCCCCACCCCATCCCTCATCTTGTTTTCTCCCCTTCCCTATCCGATTTCAAATAACCAGATAAACATATATACAATATAACAGATAACTGGGTAAAATGCCGTAACAATATGAGATAACCAAGGGAGAGCAAAAGAGATGAGAGATAACATAGTACATAAAGACAACAATCATTCATTATATGGCTTTTGTTTCTATATCCTGGAGGTCCTTTCATTTAGCGTCATACTATATGGCCTGTGTATCTAGATTTTGTTCTATTGTGAATCTCTGCTAGGAGAGCCCAAGGTTTCTACTGATTATGACAAATGACATGCAGTGTTCATCCACATATTTGAAACATTTAGAGCCTTTGAGAAAGCTTCATTTGCAATAGTTAAGTGCTTTGGGAATGGGGTCACTTTTCTTTATAATTCGAAAATTTCCAGTTGATGCCACTGCTCAGTAACAAGACACAACTGTGAACAAAAAAAGACAATGAAAAGAATAAAAAAGAATAAAAGTGGGATTACTTTATAGTACTATTCAAATTATATTCTCAAATTTGAAAGTGGCATAACAAATTAGTGACAATGATTTATTTTGTACGACAAAGATTTATTTTGTCATGTCTTTGCTAGTTCAGCTAGTAAGTTGTGGGTTTGGTTCAAATTATTCCTTCCCATCTATGTTCCTCTGATGTTAATTCTGAAAAAAAATCAATCACTAAGTTACTGCTGAGATTAATAGCTATGAATCTCTGGAGATATAAACAATTTGTTTCTTTAACTGGTGCAAAATTGATTTAGGGAATAATGAAACAGCAGAAAGAAACCGTAGGTAAGGAAAACACCCAGAATGTAGAGAAGCAAGTTCGAATTGCAAATGTGTTCTCAGCTATCAGTCTTTAGTTTTTGAGTCACAATAATACGATAATCTGGAAGCTTTCATCAGAAACAAGAGTGGTTATAGCAACAAAAGTTCTTGGGGAAAATGTCACCATGTGGCTTTCATGTGAATTCTAAAGAGTGCCCTAAATTGTGGGATCAGAATTATAAAACTACCTAGGACGTATTTCAGATTCTTTTGAAATAAGGAAATTAGAGTTGTTAGTAAACAAAATACTTCCCCAAACTGAAAGTAAAAAGGCTGTGGTGGATAAATATTGTGCATGGACATTTGTATATACACAAAGGCAAGACGTATTTTATCAATAGATTATACCCTAGTGATTTATGGGGACAAAGACCACAATTTCTAGTTTTCCAAGCTGATATGACAATACTGCAATCAATTCCTTTCACTCTTTGACAACTCCTGTCTCTTCCTAGTGCTGGACCATGCTGAGGAAAGAGCACCCAACAAAACGATCTGTTTTCTGTCCTCTAGAGATATTGCCAACTACCTGGATAAATTATAATTTGCATACCGGAAACAGGTTTTAAGGGGAGACATAAAATAGACCACTTTGACTAGCCATAAGGAGCTTAGAGGAAATTTTTCCATGGGTAGGGGGTGTCTAAACTGGCTCCTTACTGAGGTCCAAGAAATAACTACTGTTTGATCAAATGGCTCTCATTTCTATTCACTCCTCACGGGCTCTAAAGAGACTAAATAACAAACATCAATGGTGATCCTATGACATCTCTCGCTTCTGCCTGTTTCATGTAGAATTTAATACTTTATTTTTCTTTCCATAGCGAAGAAACTTTTAAATCCATTCAAATAAGATCTTCTGAAACTCTGACTTTGAGTGAGGGAAAGCTGGCTAATAAAGAATCTGAAAAAATATTTCTTTATAACAAGTGAAAAGTAAAATCTTGAATCCTCCGTAGAATGTCCTTGCTGTGTCCTCTTTGGGAGACTCTATCCATGTATCAGATGTGAATATACTGCCTGTATTAGAACTGATGATTAGAATCAAGCTTGTTTTATCAAAATAATTGTATGAGTTCAATTTTTTGTTATCTTCTAGTAAGTGCACAAAGTGTTTTAATTCAACATATCAGTTTCTGAGTGTAATGCATTTTGATTATTGTCACCTCTTCCATCATTCTCCCTCATCTCTTCCAACCCAATTTACCCTGCTTCACGTTCACATATGGACATTGGATATGATGACTGCATCATATCCACCATATCCTTCTTGTCTCCGTTCATCTGGGTACAAATTAAATGTTGATTTGAGAATTTTATCACCATTTTCCCTTGCTACTGTAGCAAATCCAGGGACGTGAAAAAGTAGTTGAATTTTACCTGAGACCTCAATTAAAACATAAGTATTTTTTGACTTTATGTGTTTATTTTAATTTAATTGTGAACCACTCTCTTGCTAATGATGAGACAATAAATCAAATAGAAGTCAACATTTCAGGTAGTGTGTATTTATTTACAGTTTTCTTATGAGTTTGATAATTTATTCTTTGTTACATTTGGTTATCACATATGGTAAACTATTGAAAATAGTATGTAATAGGATGGTAGGAGGACAGTATAAATTCTGTAACTGTGCTATATATTCAAGATTTAGTTGAAAGACCCTCCCAAGTGTGGGAAGAAAAACAATATGAAGTAGTTAGACTTTACATGAACCCAGAGAAGGTGACCTCAAAGTTAAGCTTCACATTGCCTATGGAGCCTATTAAGAAGACAGATATCAGCAATTTGAAGAGCAATGAGTGTTTATTTAAGGAAAAATGTCCAACTTTGTCTCTAAGGCAATTTCAAGTGCACTAGGGGTCAACAAAGTCGTATAATATAAAATAAAACATTTTTTTCTGATGATAAGTAGCCTAAGGCACAGAACATTACAAAAACTATGCCACATGCTCTCTTAAGGAATTTAAGGGAATAGATGTGGAGTTATGTTAAATACAAATAAGGTTCTAGCTATAATAGGATACAAATGATAAGGAACGGTCAAGACCTTGAGTCTCTATAAACACATACATAACGCAGCCCTATGTAACTAAAGGTGACTCAAATACCATAGTCACAATAAAATAATGCTAGTCCAATAAATAATGCTAGGAAAATAATTTCAGAGGACACTATTTTTCTAATTTCTAGAAAAACTTTTATTCTTTTGCAGCAGAAATCGGAGCCTAATGGAAATACATTCACTTGTGAATATTTTGTTTGCAAATACATTCAAAAATTTGATCAGAAAATTTATGTTTAAGTCAATAGGAATATTGATTGGTCAGGAATCAAATTGCCTTTTAAGGATAATTTGTTAGTTTTTTTTAAAAGACAGATAAAACTGCTTTTAAACATTAATTGACCCTCACACTTTAGTTTAACTTTAGATATCTGATTTCCTGGTGAAAGGGAATCAAAATCATAACTAACATTTTCAAATTGTACTGAAAATGATTATAGCAGGTTATTGGATTATTGTCTTTTTATTATATGATTATTACTCTGTTATAAAAATTATATCAGTCTCATATAAGAAAATGCTTAAAAGAGAGCCTCGTAAATATCAAGTTGTCATTTTTATTATTATTACCAATTTTAAATTGTATAAAATGATGCTACAGTGATAAAAATCATGTGACATAAGAATTTATTCTCTTTTAATAATAAGTTTAGTGACAGGCAGGTAGCTACTTGAAAAGTCCTGCATGTTTTCCAAAGCTGAGAAGTTGTTCTATGCCTAATCTATGCTTACAATAGTGTGTATACTGTCCACTATTTGTAAAAGTTTTAACCTCATGTATATTAAAAAACCAATTCCCTTAACTATATAAATTACATTTAATGCATGCATGTATAACATGTCATATATAATATATGCACATATTATATGGATGTATTCATATATGTCTTTGATGTATATGTATCCACACACATATATGCATATCAAGTATCCATCTTCAAGTTAATTGCAAAAGCCCTTGTCTTTTAATGTAGTTCTTGCTGGTATGATGGCCTTTTATAAAACCATTCTATTCTCATCTTTTTTAGGGTGCACTGGGGTTGAATTCAGGGCTTTACACTTGCTAGGATATTACTCTATAATGTGTGCTATACTTCCAGCCTCGTTTATTGCTTGTTATATTAAATATAGAATCTTGTAAACTTCTCCACTCAGGACAGACTCAAAATTGTGTCCTTTTGTTTTCAACCTCCCAGGAACTCAAGTGTGAGACAACAGCCCTCAGCTAGCTGCCTTCCTCCTTTCATTACCTCCTTTTGTGGTAATACACTCTTAGTATTTAAACACAATCATATGAAATTACCATTTTGATTTATAAAATCACATTTTCATATAGTCTAAACAGACTTCCAAAAGTATCGTTACATCAGACCATGGCTTTTAAGGCTGTTTTTTTATTTTGTCAAAGGTCTTATGTTACTGAATTATGTAACTTCATTTTTGTTATTAGTTAACTCAAAATAGTTTTGTGTAAAAACAGTGCTTACATGATAATTTGATGTTCCTTGCAATGGCTATATCAAGCTATTAATGTATCTGTTAACTTACGTGTTTATAATATCATTGTGTTGAGAACATTTCAAACTTACTCAGGCAATTTTTTTTTGCTAGTCCTGGGCCTTGAACTCAGGGCCTGGGCACTGTCCTTGGGGTTTCTCAAGGCTAGAGCTCTACCACTTGAGCTCCATTTCTGCTTTTTTCTATGTATGTGGTACCAAGGAATTGAACCCCAGTTCTTGTGCATGCTAGGCAAGCACTCTACCACTAGGCTAAACTCTGGCCACAGACTATTTTTTTTTTGCCAGTCCTGGGGCTTGAACTCAGGGCCTGAACAATGTTCTTGGGCTTTCTCACGGCTAGTGTTCTACCACAGGAGCCATAGCACCACTTCTAGCTTTTTTTCTATGTATGTGGTACCAAGGAATCGAATTCAGGTCTTTGTGCATGCTAGGCAACCACTCTACCACTAGGCCAAACTCCCAGCCCCTACTCAGACATTTTTGGTCATTTAGTATATAGGCATAACTATAGCCGCCATGTTTTACAGCAGCTCTTTTGAACTTATTCTACTGACTAATTTGTACTGTCCCATCCCATAGTGTTTTACAACCAGTGGTGTATCCCTTGCTTTGAGCTATACTGTTCAGATCCCACATGTAAATGAATCATGCATACAAATGAATTATTTTTGTGTATGGTTTATTCTACATAGAGTAATGATCATCAGGTTCTTCTTAGTCACAGGTGACACAAAATGTCCTCTTAGTGAAAGGTGGTATATCAAAATTTTTATATCTATTCTTAGGCATTAGTGGACACTTTGATGGGTCCAATTGCTGATGATTGAGAAGAATTCAGCAAAGAACATGAGATTTTAGAGAACTGTTTAAGATAGGACTATTTAAATACATACCCAGTAATAGAATTTCTGGGTTATTTGGTAGATGCTTATTTTTTTTCTGATTATGGGGATTTTCAGTAAAGGCTAGTGCTTTACCATTTTGAGCCACAGCACCTCTTCTAGTTTTCTGGTGGATAATTGGAGATAAGAGTCTCAAGGACTTTCCTACCCGATCTGGCTTTGAACCTTGAGCTTCAGACCTCAGCCTCCTGGGTAGGTAGGGTTACAGACATGAGACACCAGCAGCTAGCTAGATGCATTAAAAAAATAATCTTGCCAGGTGTGGTGGCTTATGCCTGTAATCCTAGCTACTCAGGTGGCTAAGATCTGAGGATCAACATTCAAAGCCAGCCCGGGAACAAAAGGGCCTGATACTCTTATCTCCAATTAACTTCTAGAAAATGGAAAATGGGGCTTGGCTCTACGGTAGGGCCGTAGGGTCGTAACTTTGAGCTGAAAAGCTCAGGGACAGCGCCTAGGTCAAGTTCAAGCTCATGATCCATAAAAAAAAGAAAGAAAAAGAAAACACATTCATTTTTTTATCCATAATGGCTACACAAATTTACATGGCCTCAAAGATGTACTTTTACATATCCTTTCCACCCTTGTCTTTTGTAGTATCATTCTATCATATTTTGATTAATGAGTATCAATTTTTAGATTATCTGTTGGCTATTTTATGTCTTCTTCTTACAACTGACATTTTCATATCCTTTGCCTATTTTCAAGTAGGGTATTTGTTTGCTTGCTGTTGAACTATTTGGATACTTAACACATTTCCAATATTAACCTGTTAGTAAACAGATGGCCAGAAAAATAGACACAGATGAATAGCACATAGTAGTGAGCCAAGAAATAATAGACATATCTATAGCCAACTGAGTTTTGACAAAGGTGCCAGGAACACACAATGGAGGAAAGAATAGTGTCTTTTAAATGCAATACTGAGAATACTAGGCAACTACATGCTGAGGAAGGAAATTAGATCTTTATTTCTCAAGATCTTCCTACATAAAACATCAACTGAAATGCATAAAATGTCTAACTGTATGCTCTAAACTTGTGAAAACTACTAGATAAAAGGGAGAAAAGTTTTTGACTGCTCTGGGTTAATGTATTTTTCATATCAACCCCAAAGGACAGGTAAGAAAGGCAAAACTGTACAGGTGTGATTGACCTGAACTTATGAATAACACAGAAAAGCAAATCAAGAGGGATAAAATACAAACATAGAATGGGGGAAATTATTTCTGAATGATGTATATGTTTGTTTTAAACTTAGATTTGTGTCAAACTTTTAACAGGCATTTTATTTAGCAAAATGCCCAGGATGTATAACACATGTAATTTGCTTTTAGTGAATCCAAATACACACTACTTTCACCTACCAATTTTTGTGATAAATCATTGCTGGACATCATATATTGGAATTCCAGAAGGCAGTCAATGACATTGTGTAGCGATTAAATGTGATGCAGAGACTTATAAAAATGAAACAATGGAGGCAGATAGTTTATGATGGCTAAGTTGAGTTTGGATAAAAGCAAAGTAAAGAGAGCTAGGTGCTCATGCCTCACACATGTAATCCTAGCTATTCAAGAGGGTATCATCTGAGGACAGAGGTTCAAAGCCAGCTCAGGAAGGAAAGTCTGTGAGACAGTTATCTCCAGAAAAGCCAGAAATGGAGCTGTGCCTCAAGTGGTATAACAATAGCCTTAAGCAACAAAGCTCAGAGTCAGCATCCAAGACCAGCAACAACAACAACAACAACAACAAAGCGAGAAGTAGAGGAAGAGAGAGAGGGAGATAGAGACAGAGATAGATAGATGGGAGGGGTAAGAAAAGAGGGAGGGAGGAATAGATTTCCTGAAAGTAGAGCAAGTCACTGGCTAGACCCCATGAAAGTGAGTGATTGAGGATGTGAGGCAATCCGATATGTATTTCCATTTAAGGTCGATTTGTATCGGGGGTGTTATCAGTCAGCCTCTGTACATTTCTGCCTCAAAATTGGTTTAAATGGTCCCTTTGTGCATGCTCAGTCAGACCATCCTGATTCCATCCATGCAATCATAATTCCATGGAGGAATGTATAAATCTGTAACTTCTCCATCCATAACTGTTACAGAATTCATATTAGAATTTAAGAGAAAAGAAGGCTAGAAGAAATCTCACATGTTAGATCAGAAGTTAAACAATTTGAATGATAGAGAAATCAAAGATTGAATCTAATGATGTCCTTTCCTCACTGAGATCCAAGTCATCTCTTTAATGTAAAATTTTTTTAAAAAAGTTAAAACTCACCAGGTGCTGGTGTCTCAAGCTTGTAATCCTAGCTACTCAGGAGGCTGAAATCTGAGAGATGTAGTTTGAAGCCAGCCCAGGTAGGAAAAGTCCATGAATCTCCAGTTAATCAGAAAACCCAAAGTGGCACTGTGGCTCAAAATGGTAGACTGCTAGGTTTGAGTGACAAAGCTCGGGGACAGTGTCAAGGCCGAGTTCAAGTCCCATAAACAAAAAAATTAAAATAAAAAAATTGAAACTCAGATGATACCTTTAAAATGATATGTGATAGAGGACATCACTATGTTCTATGTATAATAGTTTAGGGATTCATATCTTATTTTCTTTTCCAATAATAAGGATCACAATCACAGTATCACTATAAATCTTGGTTTTGAATAATAATCACTGTTCTTTTGGCAATCATAGAGGTTGAACTCTGAGATTCATGTTTGTCATGTAAGCATTCCACCACCGGACACGCATTCATTTTCTCTGGGGCCAGCCTTGGCTCATGATTCTCCTGCCTCAGCCTTCTGTGTAACTAGGATTGGAGGGACAGACATGAACCACCGTGCTTGGCTTGTATGTTGAGACACAATCTTGCTAATTAGTTGCTCAGTTTCCTTGAAACATGATTTGCCTGTTCACTGCCTCCAGAGTAGATAGGATTACAGAGTGGAACCAGCTCCTGTGTTCCTAAAAATCCATAATAATTTTGCTCTCTAATTCGTACTAAAATTTCAGTAAGAATTTATGACACCTAAAAGACACTGAATTAACAAAATATGTAATTGACTCAAAAGTAACTCAGTTTCTAATAATTAACTCATTTTCTAATAATTACAGAACACTGAATTATTGAACCCATGTGGGCTAATGGTGCAAGGATTTTTCATGAACGCTGACCAATAAAACCCTATTTGTCATTTCCAATTCCTTAAGAAACATTACAACAAACTATTAAAGATGTCCTCTGCTACAAAGACTTTTAGAGAGACAGGATTAATATTCTAATAACATTTGGGTATTCAGAAGAATATGACTGGAAAAAACACCTAGTTATATACACTTCTGATCTTGGAGATTAGAGTTTATTATTAAGTGTTTAAGTGTCACAAGGCATTCACATGATTATCATTTTAACAAAAGTTACATGAGTTATTTAGGATGATGCGTAGTGATAATTAAAAGCATACAAATACTGTATCTGAATCGTGCAGCAAATTAAATGTACTATTCAGTTAGTTTCTGTTATTAGTTTTCTTCTTTTTATCCAAGAAGGTTGCTGACTGTTTAGTTCCTCTCTTTTCAATCACTTCACTTCCTGAATTTCTTGGTCTGTCAGGTATCTGGAGTTCTCTAGGGACTTTGTATGTGAGCTGTTTCTCCCTGGAACTCTGCAGAGAGAGGCAGAATTGGCTTCTTCCTCCCGGTGTCTGATCAAATGATACCATAATAAGAGTGTCCTTTTCTGACTACCCCATAGTAAATGACAGCATGTTGCTCTCCTCACAAACATTTTCCCCCTTTGTTTCATATCACAGAGCCTCATCGTCCTCAATGTATTTATGTGCCATCTTCCCATCACCCCCAAAATATAGTTTAGTTCATGAGTATGTATAGGCCTAACAGTACAGATGTGTTTAAGTAACGAGACCAAAAACATACCATTGAATGAAGGGCATACACTTCATTGGACACTTACAGACTGCTATGAGCAAAGTAATGTTGCATGCATTGAGAACACACCAGAAACGGATTTCAGAAACGAAGGAAACAAACTCAGAACTTAGTGGGGGTAAAAAAAAATAACTACAGATAAGACAAAATGGAGAAATTATAAGGAAAATCACTGAGATCATGTACAAAGAGAGAGAAGAAAAGTATATTTGGGAACTAAAGAGAACTTTTTTTTACCTTTTTTTTTTTTGCCAGTCCTGGGCTTGAGCTCAGGGTCTGAGCACTGTCCTTGGACTTTCTCAAAGTTAGAGAGCTCTACCACTTGAGCCTCAGCACCACTTCCGGCTTTTTTTCTATGTACGTGGTACTGAGGAATCAACCCTGGTCTTCGTGCATGCTAGACAAGCACTCTACCACTAGGCCAAACTCTCAGCCTAAAGAGAACTTTCTGAAGATAAAGCTTAAGGGGAAACTTAAATGGAGATTTTTTTTATATGAAAAGACAAAGAATGCCATCCACCAACAGGAAGATGCTGGCATGCTGGCCAAAGAGTGGAGATAGTAGAATACAAAGTGAACTTTGTGGAAAACTGGTAGCCTGATAAAGACTAAAATAGGAGTTGCCAGAAAGGAAGTAGCAAGTAGATAACCATCAGACAAATGTGAATAAGTTCTAGTTTGAAGTCATTTTCTAATTCACATAACTTTTTCTAATTTCTATGACATCTAATGTCAATTACTTTGTAAAGTGATTTTAGAAATTGAGACTATAAGGTTTTTATAAGGTGTTGAAATGTAATGAGGTCTGCTTATGTGAGATGGCTGTATTGTCATATAAAGTGTACGGTATTCAAGCTGACTATAAGTTTAGTGCCTGCTTTGAAAAATGTATTTCATTCATTTTTGGTAGTACTGGTGACTGAACTCTGGACCTCATGCTTATGAAACAGATCCTCCGATGCTTGTGGGATACCTCTAGCCTTTTGATACCTTGTTTGTTGATTATTTATTTCTTTATTTATTGTATCTTCAAGAGGATGCCTTTTACGAGGGAATGCCTTGGTTATTTTGGATGGAAGGCTGACTTCATTGTGAAGTCAGTCTGTGTTAAGCCCTTCCTAATTGTGCCTGGGTGTGAGTGACATCTGTCACTGTGCTCCACGATTGTACTTCTCTAGTTAGTAAATATGTGGCCATCAATTGCCCAGCCATTGATTGATACTGAGTTTCGTGACTTTTTATGTGGTGTAAGCTTGATCTTTTGATTATGAGTACATTTCCCCTCAAAAGTAACTAATATTTAATGGAACTGTGCCATCACACCCCAATATTTCACTTTTTTCTAATTAAAAATAACATTTGCTGACATTTGCAAAACACGATGTAGTGTGTGGATTCAAAGATAGTTTGAGCCTCTTGACTGTCTTTGTAGACACTTACTATTCTTGAACATATATTTAGAACATAAAGAGTAAGATGCTGTCTGTCTATATGTGCCAGGGTTGTATGTATAAGTAAACATGTTTTGTTCATTGTACAGAGCCTGAGTAATATTCACATAGATTCCAGAACCTCTTGCAGTAACTCAAGGAACTCCACTGTCACTCATAAACCTGAAACATACAAGTGCAGAATTATCATGTAATTGACCCAAAACCACCAAATGTGTCTGCATAGGAGAGGGACATGATGAGGCTGTACTATCAAGGCACTTAGGGTTTGAGACAGAAGATGTTTTGGCAAATTTCTACCAGCACCATATACTGAAGTTTCAGAAGACATTGAAAGAAAAGAAATGACAGCAACTCACAGAGATCCTAGGTATTGGCCAGAATTATATGTAGAAAATTGAGATGGTTAGTCATAAGATCCGGATGTGATCTCATTAAATAGGTCCATGATAAAACAGGTAATATGGAGAAGCTCACTGAAATATACTATTAACAAGAAAAATGAAAAGCTATTCACATTAAATAAAAATGGACAGTTCTATATCTAAGTGCAGGTTCCCTCTCTTTTCTTTACTGTAGTATAAGGGTTGTAGTATGTACAGAATTATATCTTCATTATCAAGTAGATTCTATGCTGTTTCCCCTTGGTTTTGTATTTCAAAAACTATATTCTTTATTTGTTTTTTTTAACAAAGTATCTTCATGTTGTTTTGAAAACTACCAATTGTTTTCTCAAGGTCATTTAGAGTTCCAGCAAGAAATGTTTCAGATAATCCTACCTCCTTTATATATGTAAAGTGAGTTTAAAATATTTAAACAAAGGCTTGCATTTAAATAAGCATCATTTCTACATATGAACTGTTAACATCAAAATAAGTGCAAAATAAACTCACCACAGTTTGAAAATCATTCTGATTTGTACACATAGGAATACATTTCCTAGTACTTTATCTGATCTCTACCCATTTGGCTAAAGAGCCCTCAACATTTGCCACGTGCAAACATTGGAAAATATACCTTCTAAATTCTGTATCTGTTGGAAGCTATTATGCTGTTGTGCACAGGTAATATTTTTCTACTGTGAATGAACATGAATTGTCATTTGTTTTCCCTTGCAACTGTCCTCTGAGAAGCAAAAAAGGGGATATATCCCCTCTTCCTTCTCTTGTACTGAAAATGTAGACCTGAATAAAGAATAGATTTTAAAGGCCCCCCATGACTTTTCAGAGGCTTAGGGCAAATTATCCCTTAGCATATCTCTTAAGGTACCTTTTCTCTCCTCTTTTTGAAATCCTTAACTCAGTCACATGTACTTCTCATAGTCCTTTTGGCAGACCCTGTAAGAGGAATTTGCATTGATTTTACTGAGTGGTAGTATAACATCTTCAGGAATGAGAAAAATTAGAAAGTTGATTTTTGCTGAAATTTTAGAGAATCACACAATCTCTTTTCTCTTCCTACAAGGAGAGTTTCGTTAAATGTATGATTATCACTTTAATTAGAGTACACTTGCTTCTAGAAGAACACATGCACACATATGAAAAATATCTGATTGAAAATAGAAATGCTCTGAACTTTGGTTGTGTGATAAATTGAATATTTTTATATCTCCATTGGATGGTAAACAATTGCATTACATTCCATTTTTGCGAATATTATTAGCGTAAGATAGAAAACCATTTAATGATTCTATTTGCTTTTATTGCTAAGCTTTCTATGTACTTTAATTTTATTACATTTCTGCTGTCTGATATTTTATATGATTAGAGTATAGAACCAGTTAATATAACATTATATAGCTAACTGATACAATTAGGCATAAGTAATGCATTAGATTTTTAAAATAAAACATTCTAGCACACCCTACTGTGTCCATGCCTATATAATTACACATCTTCTGACTTGCCTCATGTAATTCACAATTTTTTCCTGCTGTTTAATCACAGACTTCAGCAAGTACATTTTAGGGGAGGGGATACTCAGTACAGTTTTTCTGTGAATCTTTTATTTGCCATATGCATTAAAGTGATTACTCACAAGGGGAAAAATGAGTAGGTGTATAAGAAGATACAAGAGTAAAAGGTGCAAGATGGCTTTCAAGTGCATGCATAATTTAGAGTCATTCTTGTAGGAGGAAATCACAAAGAAATTAATCAGCAATATATTTGTAGACTTTACACTAATCACTTGCAGAAGAAAAAGCAGCAGTTACAGTGTTTCTTGATCACAGAAAGCAATGGAATCAAAAGGCAATCAGGCACATAGAATGAAACTGGCAGTCCCAATCCTGAGAGCTTTTTTGTGGTGCACAAAACTTCTTTGAAGAATAAAAATGGCAGTTTTCAGGTCTTATGTGAAAATAAACCAAACAATAAATCATCATACTAAAACTACATTTTTGTAATAGCTTTGCTTTTTTATAGGTTAATTATTACTGATATTTCCTTTTTAAAATATGCACACATTTATGTGTATGCATATATACATGTCACCATCAAGACATAGTTAAGAGTTAAAGGATTATGAAAATTAATAGACTTGGAGTACATTGAGTAGAGTTCCTGTTACCTGTCAAAATGGTAATTAAAGTCAGTGACAGGCCATTTGGGGCTTAATTTAGTCATGTATACTTTTACACAACAGGCAAGATAAGGTGATAGCTTGATTTAGTAGCATAAGATGTGATTAGAAAGCTTTCCATGAGAGGCATATTGCTTTGCTATAAAACAGTTTTATTGTAAGCCTCTCCTCTTCCATTAAATTCTGGTGGTTTTCAGTTCCATAATCATCTCTGTTGTAGACTTTAGGCCAAAGTAATTGTGCTGTTCCTTTTCAGTCAGGATTAGCTCCTTTAGGGTAGAATTGAAGATGACTCTTTTGAGTTGCTTGAAATGATGCCCTTAGTGAATTATGATACAAATACGGTCTGGACCAAGAAGTTTGGGGATGAACATCCCATTAAACAATTCAGCTTGTCATTCACAATTAACTCCCTCCTCTCCATTCAGAACAGTTTCATTTCCCCCTGGGAGTTGGAATTGAAATTGCATGGATAAATTGAAGTTTTAGGCTAGCTTCCTAAATCTTTCAATAGACTTCTAAGAAAGAAAATCTATCACTCCTGGAAAAAAATAAAAGGATAACTGTCCAGTGATCATGCCTGAATGAAGGATGCTGAGCTAGACTGAAATTGCATTTGATCTGTTTCTCTGTTGATTTTGTAAACCTTTCCAAGGTTTCCATAGTAACAACCGAATTATCCCCTATTTCCCCACCTCCAACATCTTTCAAGCATGTTTCAGGGATAGAGAGAAAGGTTAGGGTAAAAAGAAAAGAAAGCTACAGAATTTCTTCTACTAACAATCTGTATTTAAAGAAGTCATGATTAGTGTTTTAAGAAATCAAGTATGTTTTTTGCCTACTGCAGTCAAGAAAAAGTTGGGTCAGAATCTACTTACATCTCTGATGTCTGCGTTTGCTCCTGTACATGGTCATTCTGAGAAAATCCGACTTTCTAAGAAGTAATTGGTTTGACCACGGAGACAAAGAGACGGGTTTTGCTCCTGCTTTGCAGCAAGACTGTTGCTCACTGACAGAAGGTAACCAGCAATCACACAGTGAAAGCCAGGGTAATACCATTCTCATAAAATTACAGGGGAGATGCTACAGCCTGTAACTACTCTGTCTATTGCAATTCTTCTAGAGAAAAATGCATTTTTAACATCCCCATAACCAATATCAGTTAAGTTCTCTAATAAAATCTGCACTATTAAAGGGCTGTGCTGGAAGCAATGTTGAATTAAGAAGAGATTCACATGGCTAGCAAGTATAGTAGAACTGATCATTTAAATATGAACCATAAAAACCCTTGTTTGGCATTTACAAATATGAAAAACTACCCTGTATGTCTTCGAGCTACTATACAGTGTTGAAATTTGTCTGTAAAAACTCTGCTTGATTTTAGGAGTCCTTTATGTACATTGCATATGCAATGACTGAAGTAATTATTATTTTTTTTTTAGTTTTGTCTATGTCTTCAAACAATCTGTACCTCTCAGGAAAGGAGAAATGTCATGTCTTCACATTTGAGTTCTTAGGACTTAAAATACAAGGAACATAAACTAGGTTCTCAGGCTCAGTGATGGCCTACTGTGTGCTAGGTACTATGCCTGCCTCTTCTTGCCAACATGGAGCATAACTTAACTTGAACATATTTCACATTTGCCTCTATTGTACAGGACAAGTTGTAGGTGCCCGCTCATTGTATCTTCTTCTTAGAGAGCAATGCCGGCTCCCCAGTGGAAGCTCAGGACAACTACTCCTCCCACAAACCCCAATATTATACTGTTTTAATTCCTTCTCCTCCAGTAACTAGGATGCCTGGAAGCTAGTTTTTATTTAAAATAAACACACTTGTGTGTGAACTCACATACCAGTGAAGAAATTCCCAATTATATCTTAAGTTTCATCTCCTACCCAAGAAGCAGTGTGAATATTTTCAGTTGTCAAAATTTATGTGTGTGTGTGTGTGTGTGTGTGTGTGTAAAAGCCCAGTTTTATCTCTCAGTGGCCAGGTAAACTAACTTTTAGACTTTTCTAAGAAAAAGATTTATTTTCATGTAAGGCACACCTTTTTGAAACATAATTTTATTGTTATTATTAAGGTGTTATATGGAGAAGATACCATTTCATAAGTCAGGCATCGAGTACAATTCTTTTTGGATAATGTGACACCCTTCCTTGATTTTTTCCCAGTTTCTCTCTCTTGTCCTTGTCCACAAGTTATGCAGTTTATTTTCTACTCTGTCTGCTAAAACCATCACTGTATTTTTTTTTATCTTTCCCTCCATCCATTTCTATATTCTTTTTTGTCCCTAAAGTTAAATAATAAGGCCTTTTTGGACCTAAGAAAATACATCTTACAGCTCACAACGTTTTAGTTTCTTTTTTCCCATAGAATTTAATATGCAGATATATACTATAATTTACTTGTTACTGTTGTCTTCTCAAAAAAGTACTTTACTTTCTTTTTTCCATATATTTTGTATTGTAATTAATAGAAGTGTTACATTATATTCACTAGATAGAGGGTATATTACTTCACATACATTGATACCCTTTCTCATGTCTTGGTCCTCATTTCCCTCCCCCCACCCTCTCCCCTTGCCTTGTTTTCCTCCTTCCCTATCCAATTTCAAATAATCAAATATGCATATATGCGATATATCAGATAACAAGGTGAAATACTATGACCATATGAGATAACCAAGAGACTGCAAAAGAGATGAGAGATAACATAGCACATTAAGGACAACAATCATTCATTATATGGCTTTTGTTTTATATCCTGGAGGTCCTTTCATTTAGCGTCATACTATATGGCCTTATGTATCTAGGTTTTGTTCTATTGTCATAATCAGTAGAAACCTTGGGCTCTCCTAGCAGAAAAGTACTTTACTTTCTTTAGAGATATATACCCAAAGGTGAAAGTAGTGCCTAACACAGAGTAAGACCTACAAAAATACATTAAGAACATATGAGTATTTTTGTTGTTGTTGTTGTTGGTTGTGGGGCTTGAACTCAGGGCCTGAGCACTGTCCCTGAACCTCTTTGTGCTCAAGGCTAGCACTCTACCATGTGAGCCACAGTTCTACTTCCAATGTTTGAGTGGTTAATTGTAGATAAGAGTCTCACTGGGACTTTTCTACCCAGGCTGGCTTTGAATTGTAATCCTCAGGTCTCAAGCTCCTGAGTAGCTAGGATTCAACTTGGAAGAATACATAGGCTTTAATTAGCAGTCTTAAAATATGAAATCCACGTAGTCAGAGCTGAGAGTGTGGACTAGCGTTAGAGTGCATGGCTAGCATGCATGAAGCCCTGGGTTTGATTCCTTGGTGCACATATACAGAAAAACCAGAACTGGTGCTCTGTCTCAAGAACGTTTAGCCTTTAGAAAGTCCAATGACATGGGTTCTCCTAATAGAAATTTACAATAGAGCAAAATCTAGATACATAAGGACATATAGGATGACACTAAATGAAAGGACCTCCAGGATATAGAAACAAAAGCTATATAATGAGTGATTGTTGTCCTTAATGTACTACGATATCTCTCATCTCTTTTGCAATCTCTTGGTTATCTCATATGGTTACAGTATTTCACCTTGTTATCTTATGTATTGTATATATGCGTATTTGTTTATTTGAAATTGTATAGGGAAGGGGGAAAAACAAGATGAAGGGCGGAGGTGGGAGGAGGGAAATGGGGGCCAAGACATGAGAAAGGGTATCAATGTTTGTGAAGTAATGCACAGTCTGTCTGGTGAATATAATGTAACCCTTCTATTAATTACAATAAAAAATATATGGTAGAAAAACAAAGTCCAAGGACAGTACCCAGGCCCTGATTTCAAACCTCAGGACTTACCAAAAAGAAAAAAAAGAAAGAAAGAAATCCATATTGTCATATATTAGTTTTTAATGAATTTACACAATAGCTAAATGCATGTTTATTGATTAAATTTACTTTTCTACTTAGTTAAAGTACTTGTCATTTCATATAGTTTTTCAGATTCAAGGCTAATTTGCATGAGTTCTTGGACTTGGATGAATTACATAAAGTTATAGGTGCTGAAATATATTTTGAATTCACTGAAATCAAGGTAAATCCAATAAGTAAGTTCTCAATTACAAATGACATTTATTACAAAAGACAGGATATTAGAAAGCAATGGACCATTAACACTGTGACAATCAATAAAAAAGACAATTTGTCTGACATGTGGTATATTCATATATTTGATATAAATAAATGTGATATTTATATTCAGGAGGCTGTAATATAATTATGTGTCACAAAATCAGTCTATCTATCTATCTATCTATCTATCTATCTATCTATCTATCTATCTATCTATCTATCTATCTATGTCTAGTGACTTGAATCCTGGTTATCTTAAATCCATGAAAATTGGGACCCTAAACATATCTGGTGAATAAAGCCAAGCTGGTGAACACTCAGTGCATCATGGGGCAGCTGGGAAGAAGGCAGAAACACAGAAGGAGGACAGACCTTTATAAAAGAGAAACCTGGAAAACATACCGTGGGAAAAGGTGAAGACAGAAGGAGCTCTTGCAAAGTGGACTTCTCGTTCCTCCTCCTGCTCTTATAGGAATCCAAAATGAATTAACATTGCTTTGTCTTCAAAATCAGCTTTGTGCCGCAAAAGTTGTAAGCCAAAAGAAGCCTTGACTAGTAACATATCTCTGTGTTCACCTCTTGCAGTCAGGCATTCCTTCAACTCAGTCTTTACATTCTACACTTAAAATTTCAAATAAGTGAGTTTTGACAGGTTGAGATGAATGTGTTTTCATCTGAAGTTAAATAATTATATTAATATATTTTGTTTGATGAATGTAAATCAGAAACAAGACATCCTTGTTTTTTAAGAGTAACTGAATCAAAATTAGAAGAGAGCGGGCTGAGAGTGAGCGAGAATGTGTCCGCACATGTGAGTGGGTGTGTGTACATGTGTGTGAGTACTGTATGTCCAGACCCATGCTGAATATATGCCATTTCACCATCCTCACACATTCATTATTTAGGCATGACTCCTTGATTTCAGTAATGAGCATCTCCAGTGGAGTATTGTGAGTTATGGCAGTGCACCTGGGAGAAACTCGTGTGAAGTGGGCTCTGTTGTGTATCTAGTAATGCGTAGAAGTCTGACAAATGATTTTTGCTGGAGCTCCATACGTGGAGGGAATGCTGTGTGGTTTTAGTCAGAGCCACCATCAACATCAAGATAAGGTCATTAGGTGTTGGCTTACTCTAAATTTTGTATGCATTATCTCAGTGAACACTAAAATGACTCCATAATATATGAGTTGCTTTTGTTATTATTATTAGTCTTAGCTATACTATCACTATCATCATCATTTTATGTTTTAGTAAAGTGAGGGTAAGAGGTTAAGTGTTCACACTAAAGCCTTGAACACAGCCAGATGTGTAGTGCCCTGCTTCAGTGTTGTTTGATCTTTAGGAAAGTCATTGAAACAGCAATTCATGTGAAGATAAAAGGGTACTTTTAGAAGCTATGAATGAAGCAGGAGTTAAGACCAAAGGCCTCGCTTCCATAGCAGTAATGATGATTTAAACTAGAGTCTAGCATGGTAGGATGGAATTAACTGAAGTGTGATTTACTGGCTGGGACAATGAAATTTGGAAGCAGAGTTGATTTGGTTGGGAAAGCAAAGACTGCTTGAGCTCAGGAGGAAAAATATTATTCCTTCTTGTGCATTTTTAACTTTCATTCATTCCTTTGCTCCTAGCCCTCTTCCTTCTTTCAAATAAATCCCTAAATATAGATTTCCAGAATACCAAGAGTATCAAATTATTAGCCAATCTAGATATCTAACACCAATGTCTTGTTTTTGAGTTAAAATATGGGACCTTAATTCTAAGAATTGTATCAGGACACAAAAATTTGGCAAAAGTTCTTGAAAGCTTTTAAGAATCTCATTGACATACCATGTAGAGTGTGTAGAAATACTAAATTTGAATGGTGTGATGCCTATTTTACTCTTTTTCCTTATTGTTATTAAGCCAGCCACTACTGTGATATCACCGTCTTTTCTCCTACTGGACTCCAATTCCTCCTTCTTTATTGAAATGTAATGCTATTGAAGTTCTTCTTATCTTTGACAGGAACTTTAGGTTCATTCATGGATAATAACCAAATAATTTTCAACCCTAGTACAAATCAACAACCTAGTTCTCATTATATATATATGCAATGGTTAACATATTAATATTTTCTTGTCATTTTACCTAGAATTTCATTTTAGTTTATTAATTTGCTTTATGTGTTATTGCTATTTTTTTGAATTGCAGGAAATAGAAGGATTCTTAAAATTTGGTTCAAACTTTCCATTTGTGATGAAAAGCTTAGGATGTAGGAGAAAATAGTGCATTTATAACCATGTTAGAAAAACTTTGTTGTTGAACGGTGAACCAAAAGACAAAGGAAGAACCAATACAACACTGATACTCACAAGACACAATGTTGGAAATGAACTTTACAACTTGGAGGTGGTCAAGGTGAGGGAAAATGGGAGAAAAATGAGGGAGGGGTAACAATGTTTGACAAGAAATGTACTCATTACCTTACATATATAATGGTAATCCCTCTGTACATCACCTTGAAAATAAAATTAAATAAAAAAAGAAAGTGAAATTGGAAAACAGAACAATTCTGTACACTTTAATTTTGTCCATTAATTTTTAACATATCTGAAGAATCATTTTTCTTTGTTTTTTAAAAAAGTGTAATTGGATTTTATTTTGAAGTCTTTATTCATTTTGGTGGGGACTTTCTCCAGCTTCTTGTACTTTTATATCAAAGAAGTCTTTGAAATCATTAAGGTTTTGAAACACTTAATTCAAATATTAAACAAAGCTTGTCTTTCTCTTTTATAGCTCTTGCTACAATTGATCTTATTTTCACTAAATCCCTAGGATAGAGGCTTGGGGGCACTCTCACTTTTGTTTTTTCCTTTCATTTGGATGCCTTCCATTTAATGTTACTTGTGTTTCATTTTTTTTAGCTTATACTTGATTATCTTAGACTTAGTTTTATCTTGCTAGTTGTCTTATTTTCATTTGGATTTCATTTGCAGTGTTTTAAGGCTAATAGGATTGTATCTCCTTTATTACAGCTTTTAGATGAGACCAACTATCTAATTTGGGTATAACCACTTTAACCAAATAATTAAAAGTATGAATTACATCATTGAATGACTATACATATAGGTGTAAATAAATAAAATTGTATTTAAAACTTGTAACATATTCAAATAATGCTAATTTTAGAAAAAGACCACAAAGTTCCCTTGAGATAATAGCCAGATTACCCCCAAAGACACATAAATGAAACAAAATACTTTATTAAAACTGTGTTTTTCTAGTTTGATCCCAAATTAATGAGCACTCAGAATGAATGTGTTCAACCTCATCAATGGTGTATGGACATGCTTCACTACTAGAATTAGTGATCTTCTTTAGAAGACCAGAGAAATCCCTTGTCTTTTCTAACATGTGAGGCCATAGCAAGGAATGAACTTATATGGACCAGACAAAAAGAGCTGAAATGCTATGACCTTGATATTGGAGTAGTCAGCCTCCAGCACACTGAGAAATAAATTTCTGTTGTTTCTAGGTCACTCAGTTTGTGATATTTTGTTGTTATTGTCCAGCTGGAGGAGAGAAGCATAATGGAGGAAATTCTGTGGATGTGGTTTGTGAAGATGGAAGAATGCTTCCATAGAGCCTCACAAGTGTAAGGTTCATCTTCTGAGATAAAGAAACTGGACTGGGTTCACGGAAAATCATGGTTAGAAATTGTAATCATATTAATTTGTATTATTATTCAAGTTATGTGAAGAAATTCCTTGTAACAGAATTTTCAAAGCAAGATTTAAATACTGTCATTCTATCATCTATGTGTACGTGCATGGGCTTAAATATATATGTATATGGTAACCATGAATTTTCTGTCTGTCTGTCTGTCTGACTATCATCTATCTATTAACATCTGCTTTAGAGGTCACAGATTTGGTTTGGTTGCTATGGATGCCCTAATCCAAAATACCCTGTAGTATTTGGAAGATGATTTGTGTTTCAGTCATTAGGCTGTGGTTAGGAAAATTTTTAGCAAAGCCTAAAACATCTAGGCCAATAGTGATGATGAGCAAATGGCAGAGTGCAGAGGCAGATACCAGAACTAAGCCCGCGTGGATACATACAAACATGGCTAAATGGCTCTTAACGAAAAGTACTGATTTCCTTCAGTTCTTTTTCTTTTCTTTTTAAAATT
This sequence comes from Megascapheus bottae, assembly GCF_031878675.1. Classification (NCBI taxonomy): domain Eukaryota; kingdom Metazoa; phylum Chordata; class Mammalia; order Rodentia; family Geomyidae; genus Megascapheus; species Megascapheus bottae. The sequence continues at coordinate 29,589,250 of NC_143517.1, read as the reverse complement.
TTTGGATAATTCTTAGTTTCTTCTCCCAAACTTGTCTTACATTTCTTGTTTCTAGATGCTAAACTAGAACATCTGGCTTCCTCTTTCTACTCGAGTATAATTTTTCCTGCTGCTGTGTTTCTTCTGCAGTCAGCTGTCTTCATTTTACATATGTAGGCTCTGCATCTTAGATTGAACCAGATCTACATATATTATTATGTTTGTGCTAAGAGCAAACACACTTTTGCTATTTGTTGAACGATGCAGTATGCTTGATTTTATTTTAACAGCTATTCAAAAATATGGAAATGATATAAAATATGTAGGAGAATTATTGTAGTAATTAGTATCATTTTAGGTATGGTACATGAGTATGAAAGCATTTTAGTAGTTGCAGTGAGTCTAGAAAAAAATCTCATGTACTCAATACCAAGGAACAGTGCATGGGAACAGTTGAATATAAAACTCTCTTTTGTTTTTATATGCAGTAGTGGGGCATGGATAAGCAGTAAGTCACCTAAAGTTTTTATTCTATGAGTTAAGTAATAAATACTATTTACTATAGGATTTAACATCTTATTAATGGTTCTTTAATTTTTCTGCTGTAAAATATTGGGTTTGTGAATAACTTATCATATCCTAGTGTATTTTAGATCTAATTTTCATACATCAGAGGAAACATGTTGTTTGTCTCTCTGAGAATATCTTATCTCACTTAACACTATTTGTTCTAGTTTCATCCATTTTCCTGCAAATGACATTATTTTATTCATTTTCATGGCAGTGTAAAATTCCATTGTGTATTCAAGTATACATCTTTGGAACGGTTGAGGAAATGGTACAGAACTCAAAGGAAAAGGGTGGCAAAGTACAGCAGTGGCCAACAAAATGGTGAGACAAAGGACAATGGGATAACCAATGTAACAGTGATACTCTCAAAAAATATGTTGGAAATGAACATTACAACTTGAGGGAGGGTTGGGAGGAGGGAAAGTGGGAGAAAAATGAGGGAGGGGTAACAATGTTTGACAAAGAAATGTACTCACTCTCTTATCTATGTAACTGTAACCACTTTGTACATCACTTTGACAATAAAATTAAATTAAAACAAACACTGATCAAAACAATTCATGGGTGGAGACAGGAGAGAGGGACTAAGAGAGAGTGAGGGAACAGAAAACACTTTACAAAACAAAAGTACTCATTTCCTGACTCATGCAATGGGAATCCCTCTGTATATCACCTCTATAATATATCAATAAAGTAAATTAATAATAAAATATTTGCATTCCAATCATGTATTTTATCATCATCCTTATAATCTACATAAGCATAATGATATAAATACAGAATTAGGTGAAGATAAGGTATTTTAATTAAAAAGTTTGGTGTTGATCATTTATAGAAGCTGAATGGAATGGGAAGCAAGACTAAATTTGTGCTACTTTAATCTTAAAAAAGCTAAATAAGAGTCATGGTCTATGATTTCACAGATAAGGCTCAAGAGTCAACTTCACAAAGCTGCTAAAAAGCAGAGTTTGCATGTGAATGTTTGTGGACCACAAAAGCCAAATCTAATCTATAAAACCAATACATCATGGGCTGAACAAAACACAATGTCAATAGAACCATATATGTATGTATTTATATATATATTAATAAACAAATATATTTATACAAACATGAATATATAAAAATTTAATTGACAAGAAAGTGAAGGTATTTATTTTTATATGGAATGTGAATATATAGCATATACAAACAGATAAAACTAAGCCAGACACAAGAGTAAGTTTACATGTCTGCTGTGTCATCCTGATCCTACCATAGTGGGAATAATGCCAAAATTTGTGTTTCTTCATTATTTCGTCACTAATGGAGTTTATTATTGTTATTATTATCTTTAAGTAGCTGTTCAAAGGAGTTGCTGTTTAACAAAGCAGTTTGTTTGCATTTAATCAATTTCATCTTTTCCAACGTTCTTAACCATCTTTCCCCTACACTCACTACATAAGTACTGTGTTGTTCAAGGATTTACTATATTTCTGGTTTGTAATCATCACAATAAATGCCCAAGAATAAAATTGCTGGACTAATGGAGTTTTTATCTCAATGCTTTCTGCTTGTTAGGCACATGTCTTACTATCAAATCCTGCTCTTTTGTGCTAGCTATTTTTTAATTTAGAGTCTTGCTTCACATTCATGTTTGTGTCTGGAACATAATCTGCTTGAATACAGTTCTCATTGTAGCTGGGCTGACAGACTTCCATCACCACACCAAGCTTTTCCTGTTGAGGTTTATGATATTTTTTGAGTAGAATGGCCCCAAATATGATGTCTCTCACACACCTAGAATGACAGGCTCGGATTATCACATTCAGCTGAGTTAATGATAGTCTCAAAAACTTCATCCTCTGAAGTGCTTAGGATTACAGGTATGAGCTACCTTTAAACCTTTAAAAAGTATCCGTTTCTATTTATGAATCGTAGTCAGTATACATTTGTTCCTAATTATAATATTGAAATTTTCACTTCCAAATTTCTAAACATTTGAATGTAAAATGTGCATAAAATTTCTTAAATATATATTAATGTAGTTTATTTCAGCCCATCTGTAAGAGTGGCATACCCAGCAAGCCTGCCTTCCTAAGTCCTTTTCTATTCATATGTGGTTATAATTATCACATTGATGAGCTACTTCAGCCTGCTGAGTTGAATAGAATGAATTTTCAGGTATAATTTAGCATTACATAGCCCCAGGGTATTTCAAGAATTCATCTCCAATTTTCATTTTGTGTGTTTTTGTGTCTGCTAGAGGGATCAGAACCACCTGGATATTCTTTGACCTCGCATATGTGTTTCAAAGACAACTATTTGAATAAACTCTGCATTTGCGATTACCAGCACAGCAGTATGTGAGCAGTAAATATGCAAATGAATTCAAGATTCTCATACCATTATAACAGCCACTTTCGGATGTCTACTTAAACTTCCTTAGGTACAGGAAAAGAAACTATCGAAGGAAAAAATAAATCTAAATTCTATTTTCAAAATTGTATCCTTTAGTTCAGTAAACAGAATATTTCATGTTATTTTTGAATGATACTTTGGAAAGCTTTGAGAAAGCTCACTATAAGTAGTTAACAACTACTAAAGGCATCATTAGGAGACTGACAAACTATGAACACACACACATCAGATGAAGACATGATAACTCAATTTATAAACTTCTGCTTTTTTTTTTTTTTTTTTTTGCCTGTCCTGGGTCTTGAGCTCAGGGCCTGAACACTGTCCTTGGGCTTTCTCAAGGACACTTGAGCCACAGCACCACTTCTAGGTTTTTTTTTTTTTATGTATGTGGTACCAAGGAATCGAACCCGGGTCTTTGTGCATGTTAGGCAAACACTCAACCACTAGGCCAAACTCCTGGCCCCACTTCTGTTTTTTTTTTTTCAATCCTTGGGCTTGAATTCAGGGCCTGGGCACTGTCCTTGGGCTTTCTCAAGGCTAGAGTACTACAATTTGAGTCACAGCACTACTTCTAGATTTTTCTGTGAATGTGGTACTGAGGGATCGAATTTAGGATTTCATGCATACTAGGTAAGCTTTCTACCACTAGGCCAAACTCCCGCTCCTCAATTTATAAACTTATGAAATCAACTTTGAGGACCAGTTTGAAATGCTTGTAAGAAGATAATATATTGAGTCAAGAACCAAGATTTCACCTTGTAACTCTCTGCCCTTGGTTCAATGAAAAAAAAAGTCATATTTGGCTTTTGACATCTCCTTAGGTTAAGGATGTCTGTCTTTTCAGTAGCATAAATATTTCTCATCTGGATCAGATCAGCCTGGTTTTGATATTGTGAGGTTTAGAACTCCACACACAATCTCTCTTTGAAATTAAATGAAATCTAATTTTGTTCCTATATATTTACCTTTCTGCACTACAGTTGTGCCATCTGGTTGATGTGATGGTAAACACACACATGATTGTTCAGGTAGATTTTTGGTGAAGAATACAGATATTAACTGAGCAGGCACCTAGGTGGTTACACACTGTGTTTATAAACAGAGCACTGAAAGGCCTTTTGGGGTCCTAGGGTGGCTTCTAAGTAATAGCACCTGGTGAATGATGCTCTTTTCTTTCTGTGAGTGGAAGGGATTATGGGAACAGTGTTGAAAGAATGGAACCATAGCTGACAGTAGCTGGCATTGGAGTATGTTGATGTGGGAACAAATGTTGAGAGATGATTCATATACAAGTAAGATTAACAAGTTATTCTTATGCTATTTGCTACTAAATTCTAATACGAATAGTGCTCATTACTGAAAACAAATTTATACTTTACATCTGCTTTAATTCTATTTCCTTGTGAAGCAGAGGTTGAAAGACTGCAGTTCAAGGCTAACACAGGCAAAAAGCTACTAAAACTCATTTCAACACAAGCCAATGGTGGTACCTCCTTATTATTTCAGCAGTGAAGAAGCATAGGCAGTGTGAATGGTAGTCTGAGTGGCTGTAGTTACAGACACCAGACTGAATACAATTATAATTCTCTACATACATATATGAAAATGGAACAAGGCAACTTGAAGGGATGAGCAGAGGTTCAAAGATGGGGAGGGGAGAATGATGGGAGGGGTGATACAGATCAAGATTCATTATACTCAGAAAATTACATGTTCAGTTGAGCTCCTTTTATGTAACTATTAAAGTTTAAAAATGTGAGATCCTATTGAAAGATAACTAAAGCAAAATAGAGCTGCAGATGAACGCTCAAGCAGTAGAATGCTAGCCTGGCTAGCACAAGACTTTGAGTTCAAAACCCAGTACTGTCAAAATAAAACCCTAATAGCACTAGTTATAACAATAATAATTGATTAATAGAATTATATACCTCTATGGACTATGCATTAAATGGTTAATAAGTATATACTTTTGCAAGATACTAAGGAGTCAGATTAGGAAACAAAAACATTGATTGTCTTAGTTTTAACCTTAAAAATTGATTTATCATGAAAATGATGTGAATACTAAAAGCTTATTATTACTATTATTATTATATTTTTAAATTTCTTTTGTGTGTGCACCAATCCTAGGGCTTGAACTCATGGCCTGGCTGTTATTCCTGAGCATTTTTGGTCAAAGCAAGGGTTCTAACATTTCTTTGTTGGGCATTTTAATATCTCAGTCTCGTTTAGCCATTGTAAAAGTTGTTTATGTGTTTTTGAATTTGATTTGCTAATATTTCTTGAGACTTTTTGCATCTAAGTTCAATAAAGATACCTTTACTGGGTTGGGTGTCAGGGTAATGTCTCTGTAAGATAAATCTGGAATTACTTCCTTTTCATTTTTTTATTTGTTGCTCTATGTCCATGCACATCTAGTGTATGATATACAGTAGATGTTCTTCAAATATTTACAAAATGAATTAATGTAGTAGTTTTCTGTTCCTGCTATAACAAATTACCAAATACGTAGTGGCTTAATGTAACACAAAGTTACTTTCATAATCCTGGTAGTTAAAAGGTTTAAATATGTGTTGGGGTTGGCATACATATTTTATATAGAAATCAGTGGAGTATTTGTTTGTAGCTCTGTTCTAAGTTTGATAGGCAATCTGCTTTCCTTATTCCACTCAACTTCCTCCATCTCAAAAAGCATCAATGTAATTACTAATCCTGCATGATCTTTCTTTTGTCTTCATTCAGCCATTCTATCTCTTTATTATCAAAATCCTTTTGATTACATTGACAAATACGGGTAATCCAGAATAATCTCCACATTTTTCACTTAATTACATATTCAAACTCTCCTTTTATGTATAAGGTAATATTTTCTAAACAGTAGAGCATGGCTTCAAAATATTCATTCATATTCACACTGCGAAAGTATGTCTTACACATTTTTAACCTATGAAACAATTCAGAATGAAAATCCTATCTCATCTAGTTATCACAAAACTTAGAAATCAACTTTACATAAACAGTGTTAGTAAGGTATGTGGCAGAGTCTGTCTGACTCATTCTCACATCAGAAATCTAGAAAGGATTTTTTTTTTAAATTCAGTGCTGGGATGGGCAGAAAACACCAATGAGAGACAATACTGCAAAATAGAAGACAGTTAAAAATTTAGTCAACATCCAAGAAATTTTAAAAAATCTTACTTGGAAATTTCCAGAATGTTAAAAACATGGAAAAGCCTCTGTGGCTCTCTGTGATTCAAAACATACCTTCATTTTTAAGTGATCCATGATAATATTTGTTGGCTCCCATTAAATTATAGCCATGAAACAAAGCCAATGTAATATATCAATAAGAAATAGTCACTAGTGGCTCATGCCTGCAATCCTAATTACTAAGGAGGCTCAAATTTGAGGATCATGGTTTAAAGCCAGCACGGGAAGAAATATCTGATATTTTTATCTCCAATTAACCAGCAAAAGTCCAGAAGTAGAGGTATGATTCAGTGGTAGTCTGCCTGTTTTGAGAGAAAGAGCTAAGGCGGTACACTTTGCAACTAGCACAAAAATTGAGAATCATTCCTATGTATTACTCTCCTAAGATTAGATCACTTAAACTAAACATAACAAAAACTGATGTTTCTCTTTTTGAACTTTATAAAATCAGAATTATACTATACAGTCTTTGATATTTGTCTTTTTCTTAGCAATTTTTCCTTAGGATATATATATAATATATATAATACATATATATATATTCACTTACACAGTGTATATATGTATTTATGCATATACATTTGTGGATATATATGTGTATATATGCACTATACTATATTCATATGTAAGATATATATATCATGTTTTATATATAGTACATATAGTATAAATACAAAGAATATATAATACATATATTGTACACTAAATGTTATCAACATATTTCACACATGCACATACTGAATTTTGATACAAGATCCCTTTTCTTACCGACCTTCCTTATTCATTTTTCAATATTCTCAGTGGGTTTCTGAATGCCCTATTCTTCGAAGACACATTGTGTTTTGATATCATTCACCCCTTTCATTCTTGATATATGACTTCTTTTGCTCAAAATTATTTTTTGTGGAAATTAAATATACTGGAAGATGTCACAATAGTCTTCTATTTTATTATTACATAACATTTCATCATCAACCTGCTGAATTTATTTGTCCACTGTATTATTGAGCATTTAGGTTTCTAGGTTGGGAGCACTACAAATAGCAAAATTATGAATATACTTGTGTAAACAAATGTTCAGTTTTATGGGTATATATTGAATTGAGGGTTAGAAAATACCACTTTAAACGCTACCTTGTAAGACTTAGTAAGCATTGTAATGGTCTTAGTTTAATTATGATGTTTTCCAAAGACATAAAAATTTACACTTTCATTATCAATGTGTGAGTATTCCAATTTCACATCATTCATGCCAGATGTCAGCATATACACCTCAAACATTTTGATGTTTGTAGTGAAATCTCACTATAATTTTAACTTTTATTTTCTAGGTAACTCATCAGGTTGAAAGTAATATCATGACAGAAATTATCAAGACCCAGAGCATCATAAGGAAATACTTTTCAAACCTTTATGCCAATAAATTTGAGAATCTAGAAGAAATGGATGAATGTCTAGCCAATATTAACATACCCACACTGAACCAAGAAGACCTAACCCAACTAAACAGGCCTATTTCAAGCACTGAAATAGAAATGGCAATAAGAGAACTTCCACCTAAGAAAAGCCCAGGGCCAGATAGATTCACAGCTGAATTCTATAAGGTCTTCAAAGCAGAGCTCACACCAATATTCCTCAAGCTCGTCAACGAAATTGAAAACGAAGGTTCTTTACCAAACTCATTCTATGAAGACAGTATAACCCTCATCCCCAAACCAGACAGATTCATCAAAGAAAGAGAACTATAGACCTATTTCTTTGATGAAGATTGATGCAAAACTTCTCAACAAAATACTGTCCAACCATCTTCAGCAACTCATCAAAAAAATTATACACTATGATCAAACAGGATTCATCACAGGGATGCAAAGCTGGTTTAACATACGCAAATCAATTAATATAATTCAACACATCAACAGGAGCAAGGACAAGAATCACATGATTGTCTCAATAGATGCAGAAAAGGCATTTGACGAGATCCAACACCCCTTTATGCTAAAAGCTCTGGAGAAACTAGGAATCCATGGAACATTCCTCGGTATAAGAAAGGCTGTGTATGACAAACCCTCAGGTAGCATTATACTTAATGGCAAAAAGCTAAAGCCATTCCCTTCATTCTTTTCTTTTTTGAACATTGTATTTTATTGTCGGGGTGATGTATATAGGGGTTGCAGTTTACATTCATTAGGTAGAGGGTACATTACTTCTTGAACATTGATACCGCTTCCCATGTTTTTCTCCCACTTTCCCTTGCTCCATCCCTCCCAATCATCTTATTTTTCCCCTTCCCTTCCCTATTTCAAATAAAATACATTATTTTCTACTCCAGTTTTCTAAGAGCTTTTTTTCTTTTGCCATAATTCGATTTTGAATTTGGTTATCTCTTGCAACTTAGTGATGTATTATTTCTTTTCATTTATTGTGAAATATTTCAGTTTATTTTTAAATGTTTCACCAGGTCTGGATTTCTAGAAAAAAACTCCCCTTTTGATCATCATGTTTTATCTTTTCTATGGATAATTACATTTGATATTCTAATGTTTTGTTCTTGTCTAATTTATTTTTTTCCATCTATGCATATGAGAAAGTTTGGAGTTTATTTTCTCAGCCAGTGCTTTTAGTTTCACAGCTTTTTTTCCCCCTGTGCTTTCCATTCCCTGTGTTTCATCAAGGACAGCAAGACCTGCTCTCTTTTGTGGGTTTCCTAGCCCTCACCTCCTCCACACAAGACTATGATGGGATTTTGGAAGTTGCTCATTGATCTTTGTTAAGTCAAATGGTGCTGGGCTTCGTTCTTTAGGAATATAATCAGATAATAATTTTGTGGTCTTATTCTTCATTTTTCAATATTATTATACTCGTTCTCAATTTAATCTCATTTCACCTACTTGCTGAAAATAAAATACTGTTATTAAAATGTTCCATTTGATTATCTTTGAAGCAAGGAGATTTAGAGAGCTAAAACATAATCTATACTTTGGGATGCCAGAGGTGGCAAGAATGTACCGATTCAATCTCGAGAGAGCTGTATGGAGAAAGATAACCCTCCATGTAAGTCAGAGAGCTGTACTTTATATATGACAAAAAACCCAAGTCCCTTTGGCTTTTTTTCAGTAGCAGCTCATCACAGCCATTTATCATTTCTGGGTCTCTCATAGAGTTATCCAGACAAACTATATAAAATGTTTGCACTCTCACAAAACTAAGGAAAAATGTTTCTAACTCTTACCTTTAATAAGTAACCGCCATGTAGAAATTGTCCAAATGTTGCTTTCACTTGCCTGTAACATGTCCTAACTCCAAAAGCATACACAGGCTAGACCTCCTCTCCTTTTAATCTTAAAACTTGTTTATACAAAGATAAGGATTTTTGTCAATCACACTATTCTATAGCAATTCTGTCATTTTCCTCACTGCATGTGCACATTTGTATGGCTTTGCTTCAGTGAGAAATATGAAATAAATAAGATGCTAGCTCCCAAATCTTGCTGCTCACAAGACAACTTTAGAATTGGCCATCGGCGTTCTCTCTCCATTTTCCAGAATTTGTTCTACTTATTTAATTATTTGACTGCAGTGCTTAAGGACTGGTTCTTATTCATATGTGAGAAAGGTAGATTACTTTTACTAATATATTTTTAATAATAATTGGAAATTTTTAGTATTATTTTTGTTCTATAAAAAGATTTTTTCCTAGGTTTATTGAGGTTAGTTACAAAGGAAATTGTATATTTAAGGTATTCCAGCTGAGTGTGGTGGCTCAAGCCTGTAATCCAATCTACTCAGGAGGCTGAGATCTGAGGATCAAGGTTCAAAGCCAGCCTGGGCACAAAAAGACTTGAGACTCTTATCTCCAATTAACCCTAGAAAAATGTAAAGTGAGTTTTGACTCAAGGGTAGGGCGGTAGCCTTGAGCTGAAGAGCTCAGGGACAGCATCCAGACCAAGGGGTAGGTCTGAAGAGCTCAAGGACAGTGCCAAGGCTGAGTTCAAGCACCATGACCCACAAAAAAAAAAAGAGGTATTCCATGTGATATAAAATATGCATACACTGTGGAAATAATTATCACAATCAATCTAATTAACATACCAACTGTTTCACTATCATTCATTGTACGATAAGAACAATTAAGATCTTAGCAACTTCAAATATATAGTATATTATCAAGTCTAGTGAGCATGTAGTGTATTAGATTCCAAGAAACATTTATCCTGATTGACTGAAACCTCATATATTTGGCAAATATTTCCCTGCTTTTCAAACTCAGAAACTAACATTTTGCTTTGCTTCTAGGTTTGATAAGTTTAGATTCGATATCTCAGTGATGTCACTCCATAGTCACCTTTTTGAGCCCAGCTTACTCTCCTACCATCTCATCTTCTATGCTCATCCATGCTGTCATAAATTAGACAATTTCCCATTTTATTGTGAAAATGTATGCTACTGTACATTATGGACCTATAGAACTCTTTTTCACATACTGAATACATTTTCTTTGAATACACACACACACACACACATACACACATACACACAGATACAGTGTGTGTGTAGGGATACTCTATTGTAAGACTGAAATTCTAGGATTCAGCGGAAGATGGCGGTGGTTCAGGGTGAGATGTACTGAGCTCCTGCCAAGATTCATGTACTGGCAGTGCAGGAGACAGTCCTCTAACAGATATTGATCCTAAGTAAGCTTTAGGACCACAGAGAACTCAGGCAGAGAGGAAAAAAAAAAAGGAAGAATACTAGAGCAAAAAGAGAGCATGGAGCTCCACTGCGGAGCGGCTGGGAGACAAAGGCTCTTCTGAATCAGAGCAGAGAAAGCGCTCCACAGCAGCGCAGACCCACCGGCTACAGACAGCCACACAGAGCCTGTGCCAGCCCAGAGCCGACACTCAGCCGTGCACAGACCTGCCAGCTTCACGGAACCAGACAATCCAGCAATTTGTGAGTAGCTCTGAGAAGTTTCCACTTTTGCTCCAGGAACGGCATTGGGAGGGAGCCCCTCCCCCACCAGCTGAGAGCAGTGCCATCTTGACTGCTGGCAATGACCCAGGCCAAAGAAATTGGAGAGGTATTGCTGACAGCGCCACCTAACTGGCAAAGGATTTCCCAGAGATCCCTTAGCCAGAAATCCGGCCCCAGCACTGCTGAAGTCCATCCCCTGCGCCGCCCACAGACCTGGTAAACAAAGCCGCCCGCGGATCTTTCAGCTTTGTTTTAAGAAACAAGCAATCTCATCCGAAAAACCACAAAGCCAAATCACAAGAGAAAAAGACTTTGTGATGTGTTTAGATCCCAAATTTAGGGGAGACACAAGTTTCCTAACTTCTCCCCCCACCAAAAAAAAAAAAAAAACCTGAAGAATACCCTTTTTTTTAATCTTTTTTTTTACCCCATTTCATTTGCATTTTTATATGTTCTTATTTTTCTCTTTGCCATTTAACCTACACCTTTTTTTCTAATGTTATGATTCATTCCTTTTTTTTCTTTTTTTCTCCTCTCTTTTCCTGCAATCCTGCTGTCACTAGATCTAACAGACATCTGCAGATTATTCCACCCAGCAACAACACAATACACGTTTTTCTCAGTAGCACATGGAACATTTTCCAAAATAGACAACATTTTAGGCCATAAAACAAACCTGGACATATTCAGAAACACTGAAATTATTCCCTGCACTCTCTCAGACCACAAGGGCATCAAATTGGAACTGAACACACAACTCCACCAATGAAAACCCTGTAACTCATGGAGAATGAACAACACATTGTTGAATCACCAATGGGTCACTGAAGAGATCAGAACAGAAATCCAACAGTTTATGAAATTTAACAAAAAGGAGCACACAAAATACCAGCTCCTTTGGGACACAGCAAAGGCAGTACTCAGAGGAAAATTTATAGCTCTGAGTGCCTACAATAACAAAATGGAAAAATCACAAACCAGCAATTTAATGTGTCACTTTAAGCTCCTGGAAAAAGAGCAACAAACCAACCCTAATCCCATTAGAAGGAAGCAAATTATTAAAATCAAAGCAGAATTAAATGAATTGGAATCCAAAAAAACTATAGAAAGAATCAACAAAACAAGGAGTTGGTTCTTTGAAAGAATTAACAGAATTGACAAGCCCTTAGCAAATCTTACCAAAAAAAAAAAAAGGGAGCATACCGAAATAAACAAAATCACAGACGAAATTGGTAATATCACAACAGAAATTACCAAGGTCCAGAGTATCATGAGGGAATACTTCTCAAAACTTTACACCAACAAATTTGAGAATCTAGAAGAAATGGACGAATTCCTAGCCAATATTAACATAACCACACTGAACCAAGAAGACCTAACCCAACTAAACAGGCCTATTTCAAGCACTGAAATAGAAATGGCAATAAGAGAACGTCCACCTAAGAAAAGCCCAGGGCCAGATGGATTCACAGCTGAATTCTATAAGGTCTTCAAAGCAGAGCTCATGCCAATATTCCTCAAGCTCTTCAATGAAATTGAAAACGAAGGTTCTTTACCAAATTCATTCTATGAAGCCATTATAACCCTCATCCCCAAACCAGACAGAGATTCATCAAAGAAAGAGAACTACAGACCTATTTCTTTGATGAAGATTGATGGAAAACTTCTCAACAAAATACTGGCCAACCATCTACAACAACTCATCAAAAAAATTATACACTATGATCAAATAGGATTCATCACAGGGAGGAAAAGCTGGTTCAACATATGCAAATCAATTAATATAATTCAACACATCAACAGGAGCAGGGACAAAAATCACATGATTGTCTCAATAGATGCAGAAAAGGCATTTGACAAGATCCAACAACCCTTTATGCTAAAAGCTCTGGAGAAACTAGGAAGCCATGGAACATTCCTCGGTATAATAAAGGCTGTGTATGACAAACCCACAGCTAGTATTATACTTAACGGCGAAAAGCTAAAGCCATTCCCTCTAAAATCAGGAACGAGACAAGGATGCCCACTCTCTCCACTCCTCTTTAACATAGTATTAGAATTCCTAGCCAGTGCAATAAGGCAAGAAGCAAGCATAAAGGGGATCCAAATAGGGAAAGAGGAAGTAAAACTTTCCCTCTTTGCAGATGACATGATCCTGTATTTAAAGAATCCTATAGACTCTACTCCCAAGCTCCTGGAGCTGATTCAAAACTTTGGAAGGGTAGCAGGGTATAAAATTAACATTCAAAAATCAACTGCTTTCCTCTACACCAACAGTGAGACGAATGAGGCAACAATCAGGAAAGTAAATCCTTTTGCAATAGCCTCAAAGAAAATAAAGTACCTAGGACCTACCTTAACTAAGAATGTAAAAGACCTTTTCGATGAAAACTTTAAAACCCTGAAAAAGGAAATTAAAGCAGAACTGAGGAAATGGAAAAACCTCCCATGCTCCTGGATTGGAAGAATCAATAGCGTGAAAATCACAATCTTGCCAAGGGCTATCTACAAGTTCAACTCAATACCCATCAATATCCCAATGTCATTCTTTAAAGAAATAAAAGAGGCCATCCAAAATTTCATATGGAATAATAAAAGACCCCATACAGCAAAAACACTTCTTAGCTGAAAGAACAGTGCAGCAGGAATTTCAATACCAAACTTTAGACTCTATTACAGAGTTATAACTACCAAAACAGCTTGGTACTGGCAGAAGAACAGGCCTGAAGACCAATGGAATAGAACTGAAGACCCAGATATTAAACCACAGACCTATGGCCACCTAATCTTTGACAAGGGAGCCAAAAAAATAGAATGGAAGAAAGATAGCCTCTTCAACAAGTGGTGCTGGCAGAACTGGTTAAGCACCTGCAGAAAACTAAAGTTGGATCCTTCTTTGTCACCCTGCACTAGAATTAACTCCAAATGGATCAAAGACCTGGAGGTAAAAGCCGACACTCTGAAAATTTTACAAGAAGGAATAGGAAATACAGTAGACTTCCTTGGCACAGGTCGAAACTTTCTGAATAAGGACCAAGAATCACAACAAATCAGAGAAAGGCTGGATAAGTGGGACTGCATTAAACTGCAGAGCTTTTGTATGGCAAAGGACATAGCTATTAAACTAATTAGGAAGCCTACTGAGTGGGAGAAGATCTTCACCAACCATACAACAGACAAAGGCCTCATATCTAAAATATATCAACAGTTCAAAAAATTGAATCACTCCAAAACTAATCTCCAAAGAAACAACCATCCCATTAAAAGACGGGCCAAAGACTTAAAGAGAGTCTTCTCTGAAGAAGAAACAAAAAAGGCCTATAGACACACGAAGAAATGGTCAACATCTCTGGTCATAAAAGAAATGCAAATCAAAACAACTCTAAGATTCCACCTCACTCCAGTTAGAATGGCCAGAATCAAGAAAACTAATAACAACAAATGCTGGAGGGGATGTGGCCAGGAGGGATCACTACTACACTGTTGGTGGGAATGCAAACTCATTCAACCACTATGGAAAGCAGTATGGCAGTTCCTCAAAAGACTAAACATAGAACTCCCCTATGACCCAGCAATTCCACTACTTGGCATTTACCCAAACATCCAGAAACAAAGACATACTAAACCCACCAGCACAACAATGTTCATTGCAGCACTATTTACCATAGCAAAGATATGGAACCAACCTAGATGCCCCTCAGTTGACAATGATGTGGTATTTGTACACAATGGAATTCTATGCTGCTGTCAGAAAGAATGACATTGCCCCATTTGTTAGGAAATGGAAAATCTTAGAAAAGATCATATTAAGTGAAGTAAGCCAGACTCAAAGGAACATAGGCTCAATGGTTTCCCTCATTTGTCATGATCAGTAGAAACCTTGGTCTCTCCTAGCAGAGATTTGCAATAGAATAAAACCTTGATACAAAAGGCCATATAGTAGAACGCTAAATGAAAGGATCTCTAGGATATAGAAACATAAGCCATATAATGAATGATTGTTGTTCTTAATGTAGTATGTTATCTCTCATCTCTTTTGCTGTCCCTTGGTTGTCTCATATTGTTACAGTATCTCACTTTGTTACCTGATATATTGGATATATTTGTATTTGGTTATTTGAAATTGGATAGGGAATGGGGGAAAACAAGATGAGGGGTGGGAGTGGGCGGGAGGAAAATGGGGACCAAGACATGTGAAAGGGTATCAATGTATGGGAATTAATGCCCCATCTATCTGGCAAATATCATGTAACCCTTCTATTAATTACAATAAAAATATATGAAAAAAGACTGAAATTCTATTCTATTCTAGTTCTGTTTTCATTCTGTATATCAATGTACATTCCTACCCATAGTATGAACCTTTTCTTTTTTCCACATGCCCACTAATTTTTGTCCACTTTTGTCATTTTAAAATAATGTTCATTCTAACATGGATAAGAGGTCAATTTGCATTTCCCCGATGGTTACTGGTGCTGCACACTTTCAAATGAGTCCTTTTTGAGAAATATCCCTTCAGATCCTTTGTCTAGTAAGGTTAGGTTGTCTCTTGCTATCGAGTTACATGTTTTGCTATTCCATTGTCAGATAAATAGCTTGGATATAGTCTTCTAATCCATCCATTTTCTTTTTAGTCTGTGAGTTGGTTTTGCTTTGCTATACACAGCTTTCCAGTTGACTCAGTCATTTTTCTAGATTTTTCCTTGTTGTATGTGCTTTTGGAATAGGTCTAGAAAACAATTTCTCTGATCAATGGTAAAATATCTTATTACTGTATTTCCTTGTAATATGTTAGTTTGAAGCTGTTGGCTCAAATAATTCATTCATTTCAAGGTGATTTTTTGATATTTAGATTTGATAGAGGTCCAAAATCTTTCTCTTACTTATAAAGAATTTCAGAAGTATTCTAGAAGCATTTATTGATGTTTTTGCTGTTGATGGTTGTGGTGGTAGTGGTGTGTGTGTGTGTGTGTGTGTGTGTGTGTGTGTGTGTGTGTGTGTGTGTGTGTATGTGTGTGTTCTGTTCTGGACATTAAACACTGGGCCTGGACACTGTCCTTGAGCTTTTGTTGCTTAAGGATAGCACTCTTCCACTTCAGCCATGATTCCACTTGTCGCTTTTTTGTCTATAATTCTAGATCCTAATCTCATGAACTTTTCAGCCTGGGTTGGATTCTACCTCAATTCTCACATTATAGTCTCTGGAGTAGCTACAAGTACAGCTGTGAGGCATTAGTGCTTGACAAATGAAGTGTTTTTGAAACAGAACTTTAACATAGATTTGATCATTTATGTGGAATTAGACCAAATGAGATCAAGCAATCAATCAACAAAATACTCTGAGGGAATTAAATATTTCCAGAGAAGTAGTTTTTCACCATTCAGTGAATTACATGAGCGTCCTCACTGCATGCCCATCCATACAGGATGCTCTGTGCAGAAGAGAATTCTGAAAATATGCACCATAAAATTTTAGGTTTCTGATGGCTGAAATCATCCTCCTTTTCCTTATTCTTTCCATACTATCAGAGGTATGGTATGTATTTAATAAAGATTTAAATAATCAAGCAAATCTTTCAACACAGTTATATGGCCCAATTATTATGTATCCAGTCAGTAGTAATTATTACTGTGATTTGGGAGGGGGTTCTATTACATGTTTAATATTAAATTTCCTTCAGAAAATGAGAAAGTAGAAAAAGATCCAGATTACTACTGAGATAGATCCAAGCGAATTTTCTGACCTCCATTTAAATTAAATCATATTCCTGTTGTTTGTATTCAAAAATATAGTCTTGTGGTGGGCACAGGAGATTGTTTCAATAGAAAGTAATTCATAAATTTGACAGGTTAACCACAATAATCAAGAATTTCTCCTTCTTATATAGAAAATATGCCTGAAAAAATTGCGAAAATCAAAATGTTCTTGTACAACATACAAAATTGATAAAATTTAAGGTTTAGAACTAATGACATTTTCTAGTTGCTGCTAATTTTGAAAAAATATATCACTTGACTTTAAAGGACATGTTGCAAAAACTCTACAGCTCCAGCAATCAAAAGAAGTTCAGTTTCCAACAAATCAAGAAATAGCGATGGTTATTTTTTTTATTTTTCCACTTGTGCTGCACAGGTTTATTTCTTTAAAAATGCTATCTGAAGTGAGTAAAGGGAAAACAGTCCAAAACTAATAATTTAGACTAGAATTGCATGTATTGAAGGTACATTGAAAATGTCATAAAAAGTCATCTTGTATGGAAACCTGGTTAGATATTGTACCAAGTTTTCCTTTAAAAAAAGCCCTCACTGAGAAAGCAGCTGAAGTAATTGCATTTTTAAGTTTTCTTTCATATCATGAAATATCAATAAATACTGCTTGTCTTAAACGTTTCTCATTCAGAAGCAATCTTCAGTCTTTTCTATGTCCAGGTTTATCACCAGTTTAGGTTGTCAGAAAGATTTTGTCATAAGTATATTTTTCTGGTTCAAGATGTCTCTGAAAATCATATGTTTCTGTCATCATTAAAAATAAATATTTTATCCCTTGACATTATAACATACAATGTCTTAGTAGAAAACTATTCTAATTAGCATCCGTAGCTCACATTTGTAATCCTAGCTATTCATGAAGTTGTGATCTAAGGTTTGAAGTTCCAAGCAAGCCGAGTCAGGAAAGTCCATGAGATTCTTATCTCCAATTAACCACATGCACATTCAAACCTTCAAGTGGAGCTGTGGCTCAAGTAGTAGAGCAGTAGCAGAGTAAAAAAAGCCCAGGGACAGTGCCCAGAACCTCAGTTCAAGTCCCAGGACCAGCACTCCCACGTACAAAAAAGCATATAAACATTGTATTGACCATGGTCATATTTAACTGTTTATATCACCTTCAGTCTATGTTTACTGCTCTCTGAAAATAATCTTGTTATTAATAATTTATTTTACCAAGGTAACAATTTAGATACTCATTCATCTGTTCAATAAAAGACAATGCAAAGTGAAATTTTGTTTTATCTTGGATATCAACAACTAGAGAAAAACAAATGAAGTCTTGCAGGCTTCACATGAATAACTGACTTGAAATCTTTCTTCATTCCTTTAATTCCCCTTTCCTATGGAGTGTGAGAATGTTGAACTTATCTATGGGTATGTAATCACACCTAGGTTACTGCAGATGTGTTGAGAGCATTATAACCTCTGAATTCATTTCTGTGTTTTCCCACAGCTGAGATCACAGAGCCTTTGCTGATAATTTGGTGGAAGAATAATGATGGCAACAGTTATGATTATTTGGCTTCTTCAAATCCACAATGTCCTCTTAGGGTTGGGTAGAAATACTACAGAGTCATCTGTTATTAAAAATAATAACATTGAGGGGCCGGGAGTTTGGCCTAGTGGTTAAAGTGCTTGCCTAGCATGCATGCAGACCTGGGTTCGATTCCTCGGTACCACATACATAGAAAAAAGCCAGAAGTGGTGCTGAGGCTCAAGTGGTAGAGCTAGCCTTGAGAAAAATCCAAGGACAGTGCTCAGGCCCTGAGCTCAAGTCCAGGACTGGCAAAAAAAAAAAAACCAAAAAAACAAAAAAACAAAACAAAACATTGAATCCGGGGCACCCAGGGCTCAGAAAGATCATTCCAGCTACTCAGGAGGTTGAAGCCAGCCCCAGGCAGGAAAATGAGACTCTTATCCACAATATTCAGAAAAAGCTGAAAGTGTTGCTGTGGCTCAAGTGGTAGTACACTAGCCTTAAGTACAAAAAGGCTAAGGGACAGTGCTAAGGACCCGACTTCAAGCCCCTGGACCAGGGAAACAAACAAACAGTGAAAGTCATGGGATGGGGACTCAGATATCCCATGAAATACTATTTGGGACATGCAATTTGGAAGTATACCTGAAATGTCAGGACATCGTTTGGGTTACAACATCCTCACAAAACATCCATCAAGAACGATTCCTAAATAGCTGGACAAAGTGGCTAATGCCTGTAATCCTAACTACTCAGTAGGCTGAGATCTGAGAATGGTGGTTCAAAGCCAGCCCAGGCACTAAAGACCATAAGACTCTTATCTCCAATTAATCTCTAGAAAACCAGAAGTGGCTCTGTGACTCAAGGGGCAAGGCAGTAGCCTTGAGATGAAGAGCTCAGGGACAGTGCCCAAGCCCAGAGTTCAAGTCCCACAACGGAGCAAAAAAAAAAAAAGACTCCCGGAGATGTGACTCAGTGGCTCAGTGGTAGAGTACTGGACATAAAACCCCTGGGTTTAATATTAAACAGCACACACTTGTATGCATGCACACATACACACACACATACACACACATGCACACATCATGCCTGTAATCAATCTTTTTATATTTGTATGAAAGCCACAAACTAAGATACATTTTACTATGTGTACATCTATAGAATTACAAGATTTAGTGAAATGAATAATCTGTCCATCACAATAAAAATTCCAAATGGAACATCTCCATCTCTCTATTGGTCATCCTTACTGGGAATCTTTACACTGCATGATTTCTTGGATAGGAAAAATTCCAAAGGGAAAAATATCCTTTCAAGCAAAAAAACATATGGCATACTATTTCTTATCAACAACAATTATTTGAAAGATAATTATCCAATATCGACACTCCATGATGGAAAGACAAGGATAGGTTTTACAAAAGATGTGGAGATCTAAAAAAGACAGACTTTAGAAGGGACTAGAACATGAACAGATGAAGGCTGCCCCAGTGAAAGTGTAGCAGTCTTCCTCCTCCATTTCCTTTCTTCATTATCATATTACAGAACTCCAAACTAGAGAAGATTCTTCAACCTCTGTTTTCATTTTAACTCATCTTTCCTGATTCACGTCTTCTAAAGTGTAATTGTAAAGGACACACTGAGAAGCCTCATTTCTCAACAGTGCTGGGACAGATCCAATTTTTCTGGATTGATTATCCATCATGCTATCACAAAGTGCAGAGGTAAACCTCTTCCTGAACTCCATAGTGATGGTGACTCTGTTGGTTCGAAGCACACACCTGCTATGGGGCTTCTTTCTTATTTTCTCTGCACGTACTCCTTAATAACCCAATATGAGACAGAACCAGGGAAAGAGAAGTGTTTATGGGAAATGTTATGCCTGCATTCAAAATAGACCTATGTGTAATAAAGCAAGCAAACTTCTTTTTGCTTTAGTGGCAAGCAGATTTGTTTCAGTGACAGACTTATTACTTGAAATCTTTGGATTCTGGAAACTTTCCTTAATTCCTTCTGCTGTCATCAGTGTTGCCTCTTCTCCTTCTTCCACGGTCCTGTCCAGAGCTGGATCCACAGTTCTCTGGCTTACATTGCTACTTCATTGGTTTGTGTCCACCTTTTAAGGAAGGGAATGTTTAAGTGACCTCTTTCCTGTCTGTCTTACTGCATGGAACTGTCTTATCCCTTTCCTCACTCTGCTTTCCTTCATTCCAATTTCATCTTCTAGAAACCATTTGGAGATACTCATCTTCAAGTAGACGTCTTTCTAAATCTTCACACACGCTCCTGGAACCTTTTAAGCCTCTTTATGAATAAGGTGTTGTAAAGAGAAAGGTGCCACAAAAAAATCTCTGCCACAACAAAACAATCAGTTTTACCTGCATTCTAGGAAAGGGGAGAAATTCTCTTTGCAATTATTTTTTCATATATTTTTATTGTAATTAATAGAAGGGTTACATTATATTCACCAGGCAGAAGGTGCATTACTTCACACACATTGATACCCTTTCTCATGTCTTGGTCCCCATTTCCCTCTCCCCCACCACCTACCACTGTTGTTTCCCTCCCTTCCCTATCCAATTTCAAATAACCAATCAAGCATGCATACAATATGTCAGATAAAAAGGTGAAATACTGTAACAATAGGAAATAACCAAGGGACAGCAAAAGAGATGAGAGATAACATCATACATTAAGAATAACAATCACTCATATGGCTGTTGTTTCTATACCCTGGAGGTCCTTTCATTTAGCACCATACTATACGGCCTTAAGTATCTGGGTTTTGTTCTATTGTAAATCTCTGCTAGGAGAGCCCAAGATTTCTACTGATTATGACAAATGAGGGAAACCATTGAGTCTATGTTCCTTTGAGTCTGCCTTACTTCAATTCATATGATTTTTTCTAAGTCTTTCCATTTCCTTACAAATGGGGCAATGTCATTCTTTCTGACAGCAGCATAGAATTCCATGTGTACAAATACCACATCTTGTTGATCCACTCATCAACTGAGGGACTTTAGAATTTTATAAAAATCTGCAATGAGAGAAAATTCCTTTGTTTTCCAGTAAAAGAAAAAAATAGAAAATTAATTTGATGAGAGTGGAAATCCTTTATAAGTTGTTACTACATAATGGACACTATTTTAGATAGGTTTTGATGGTTTAAGAGATCAAAGAAAATCTAGCACCAATTACCTGGTTTTAAAATGATGTCATCTTTGAGACAGCACAGTAATATTTGAATTTGTTACTGTGGGTCTGTGGAAGCTTATAGATTTTCAATCTGCTCTTTAAAGTATAGTGAAAATAACTTTTACACAGCAACTCAAATGTCCTTTGTTCTCATATTGTAGGTTCTGAAATAATTCTTAGCATTATGTAAAATCTGACTCAGCAGCTAATGTGAGCTCATTTTTTTGCCACATAAAACATTTTTCCATTGTCCTTTGTGTGTTAGAATGATTTCAGCTATAAAATTATAATCAGAGGCAAACAAAATGAAAGAAAAAAACAGTCTTCTTTGGCCATGTAATGGAAAAATGGCCAGTTGATTTGTTCTGTATCACTCTTTAAAACTGATGTCTTTTAAAATATAATGTGTTTTGCACATTTTATATGCATTTGAAGCATATTTACAATCTTTAGAGAGAACTTTCTACAATTTTCATTAATTATAAAAACCACACCCTATTTCAGATAAGTTCATATGTTTACATTCATTGTTAAGATACAAATAAAATATGGTAATGAAAAGTGGTGTAGGAAATAAGGCACTTACCCTCTGTGAATATTTCTGTTCAACAAGAAATATAATCTAGTTTCTGGGTATACGGCTTTCATTTTTATGTTACTTCCAAATGCTATCAAAGCTATCTCCTTCAGCTGAGAGCCGTGAATCACGCCTGTAATCCTAGTTACTCTGGAGGCTGAGATCTGAGGATCCTGGTTCAAAGCAAGCCCAGGCAATACAAAGCTAAAAGACTCTTATCTCCCATTAACCACTAGAAAACAGAAAGTGGGGCTGTGGCTCAAGGGTAGGGTATTAGGCTTGAGCTAAAGAGCTCAGGGACAGTGCACAGGCCAGAATTCAAGCCCCACGATGGCCCCCTCTACCCCAGAAAGCTACCCCCTTTCAGATTAAAAGTTCAGTGAACTTCTGAATTAAATATCAAGCTTAGGATCATAGACATTTACTATATTTCTCAGAAATATATATGGAAAAACAATAAAAGGCAAGATGAATCAAAATTCAGGATAGTAAATACATTGGAGTGCAGAAAAGGGGTGCTTAAAGGCATCAAGTATGTATGTGTGTATATATATGTGAGTTGAGGGTAAATATTGACTTGGTTATTCTTTAAATAGCATATGCATACAATATTATATAACATATAATATATATAAAGGAGATGCCACAATAAATCAAATATAAATGAATGACCTCCAGCCTTTCTTCTTTTGCCCTACTTGTAACAGTACAATGTATTTCCAATAACTTCTCTCTTCCACATGAATCGGGCCCATTTTTGCCACCATTGCTGCATATGCCCAATGCTCTCACTGAATCAGATTCCTTCCCACCTCTGTTTATCAGCAGGTTATGATTCCCAACCAAACATCTCATCCTGGTTTCCACCAGCAAGCAATCCTGGTGCCCTTATCTAATGCCCATATGCAGATATCCACTTAGGGGAGAGAAAACTTTCCAGGCTTAATCCACCCAGCATTAAATATTGAACCAGTTTCATGATGCCCAGCTGAGAACTGGGCAATAACTCTGCCTAGAGACTGAGTCATAAATGAACCCCTTCTTGCCTCTATTTTATCAAGTGTCGAAAGGTCACCTGGGTGATCTCCCCAGGGACACTAAAGAGACTAATGACAAAGATCAAAGCGAACATATAAGATGAGCTAAGGGCAAACATATGGAAGATAATGAGAAGTTTTTTCTATATGGTCTTTGTTCAGTGCAACAGTTTCTGGGGTTCCTTATGTATCTGTGAAGCCTTAGAGCCCAGCTCAGGGCATGGCCAAATATGTAACTCTAGAAAACGGTAGTTCGGCTGATCTGACTCAGGAACTTTCTTGAAAAGTACTCTTTCCTTACACATCACAATTTTGTGCTTCCAGCCACGTCTCCTTACAGTCTCTGTGCTGTGTATTTTGGAACCTTTGAGGCTGCTTCTCTTCTGAACACTTGCTGGATCAGTGTTCTCTCCTTGGAGAGATTTTTCTTCTACTTTCAGTAGCTCCATGTGTGTGGACATTTGGTTGACTGTTAAATGTTACTGTCTCAGGAGTCTTCAGTGCCAGCTTTCTGAGCCTCACTTTAAGAATGTGTTGCTTCTGTACCTGGGTGAGTCTCTCTATTGCAGCTCAAGAGGGTCCCTTAGAACAGGAAGCAGACTGAGTTGTTCTTTGTGGTCATGATATGACAGTGCTGGGCATCTGATTGGCTCGGGTCATACATACAGGAGTGCGTCTTCTATGAAAATTAAAAAAAAAAAAACACCTCTAGGGTTAACTGATGCTTTTGGAAACTCAGTTCTTCCACCTGCCAAATTTGGCCAAGGTCCTTACTCATTCTTATCTTCCTGACCAGTAACATGGCCTGCTCTACCTAGAAATGGTGACTTGCAGCAATTCATGGAAAGAGGGAAGAGAGGAATTCAATCCATGTCTCTTTATCTATTATTTCCTACTCAAATCTTACCCTGTGAATAGTGAACACTCATAGCTTTAAGTTGTCAAAAAAAATTACATGACCTGCTAGATCCAGTGTTCTAGGATGGAGCCTCTCATTCAAGTCTGGAAGTGACAGAAAGAGACAGAACCTCTCGTATGAGGGCAGGGAGTGATGGAGAATCCCACCTGGTACCTGTCACTCATCTAGTACAATCCGATTGCATTATTAGTAAAAGACTTAGACCTAAAGTATCTCTCTGTAAACAAAACAAAATGAAATATAAATCCTGCTTTCAATGAGCTTGTAATTCAGGGAATTACTGAATAAGTAAAATAAATTAGCTCTACAGTATGTGAGAAAGTATATTAGAAGATTAAAGTAGGGAGGGAAAATGAAGGTGTATGATGAATGGAGTTGTTGTGTTATTTCCATTAATCAGAGGTAGCAACAAGGAGGTGACATTTGGGCCAAGACTTGAACGAGGAAGGGAAGTGAGCCAGGAAAATATTAGGAAGAAAGCAAGCACAGTGGAAGAATTGGCAATTGCAAAGTCTTTAGTCTGAACACCAATTTATTACAAGCCAAGGAAGGCAATGAAGTCATTGTGGTTTGAACAGAGTAAGAGGGGAAAATGGGTGTGCGTGTGTATGTGTGTAGTGTATGTGTATCTGTGTGTGCTTGTGTTACATGAACACATACGGATTTTTTCTTGTAAGTCTTATTGGTCTTGAGATAATGACATAATGTACCAGATATATAATTACCAGTTGACTAGCACATATGGATTTATAAAACATATAAAGACTTTATCCTCATCCTAGTTTTATCTGTGGGAATCCAGGTCTATTGATTATAATTTTAGAACAATGTTGACTAAAATATGACTTTTTTAAATATGAATGAGAGTCAAGGAATTAAAAGTACCTACAGAGAAGTATTTTTTAAAATCAATGCATTTTATCTAAGAGCAAAGTATTTCTAAAGAAAGCATGATTATCATATGGACCATTTCCCAAATTTAAATATTATTCCATTCAAGTTTTGCATCCTATTTGCCTTCAGCATTGGCTACATTGGTATAGATAATGGAAGTGTCCTGCAGATAGTATAGATGTTCAGTTTTGTTTGTTAGTATTTTTTCAGTTTTCTTAGGCATTTGAAGTAGAAACTGTATTTCTAGCTTTGCAGTGAGTGGCTACAAAATCGGAATCTTAATTAAATAACTGGTTTCTTAGTACCATCTACCATGACCACAGAATTTGTCATCCAAAATCAGACGCTTAACTGGAGGGCAAAAGCTAAACCAGATGGGAATATATTAGAACTGTCAAGGACAGGTGGAACATCTGGGCCCCAGAGATAGATCAAACCAGAGATTTAAAGTTGAGTAGACCAAGAATTAAATCACACCTTATCTCTTTACTCCCTTGACAAACTTTTTAATACATGACACATGCTGTTTTAGGTCCATGTTTGGATTGTAAAGTCAACCTCACAGTTATTTAGAAACACATCTACTTTTATGAATAATATCTGAGCACCAATGGAAAAGTGCTTATTAGTTAATTTATCTTTTTTATATTTTTTTAAAACTAGGATTTTCTAATTTTTACATCATATTTCAAATGACATGTTTAACAACACGTATTCAAGAAGGGAGGGTTTGTATGTCATAGACACATATTAATCTATTTAATAAAACATTATGTCTATAGAGTCATAAATTTTTATGTCTGTGTAGTTGTGTTTATATTTCCAATACTATGTCCATAGCATTGGGTATGCAAATATGGAGTCTTCGCTCTTGTACTGTTTGGATCTAATAGCCACATATTAAGGATACCATGTGTCTTTTGTTCCTTTGGTCTTGACTTGTCTCATTCTAAATTCATCCACTTCCCTGCTAATGCCATTATTTTATCTTGTCTGTTGGCTATGTAGAATTCATATATACATATATATATTATATATATATATCACATTTTCTGTATCCATTCATCTGCAGTAGGGCATCTGGATTGTTTCCATTGCTTGGCTATTGTGAATAGTGCAGAGATGAACATAGCTGAGCAGGTGTCCTTATCATATCCTGGGTTATGATGTTCAGGATTTTATTTTATTTTTTTAGAATTTACTTAAAAGACATTGGTCTAAAGCTTCCTGTGGCTATGATTCTTCAGGGCCATATCAGGATATGTAGATACTGCATGAGTAAGGAAGTAACTACAGATGTTCAAGACATGCTGCATTAGGACTTTCAATAAAACGGAATCATGAAATTTTAGCATCTAATATTTGACAATAACTTTTATAATGGAGAAAAAAATCTTTTAGGGATTATATAGGATACTTGAAAAACAATAAATTTTGCAAACCAAAGTTTCTCCAGAGGAATAAATTTAAATGTGATCATCCTCTTTATCCACTTGTAGAGACAAATTTGATTTATATGACATTGGATATCATTCAGCCATAAAGAGTGAAATGGTACCTTTTTCAGGAAAAGAGATGCAATTTGAGGTCAGTATATAAACTGAGATAATCCAAGCTCTGAAAGAAATCATGGAAGGATTCCACTGTATAAAATGATGACATGATTATAAAATTGTACTATGTGTGAGTAGAATAGCATGCAGTGAGAAGAAGGAAAAGGTGATAATTGGGAAATATTATACAAGTACACTATATATAATGTATAACTTAGAATATAGAATACAGTGTATATAAGGTATATGGTATATATAATGTATTTGTATAAATGCAACACATTTTCTTATATGTTTTAGATATATGAGCATATATATGTATGAATATATATTTAGGAAAATATGGAATAAACCCACAACTGTTCAAAAGGAGTAGGGGTAGGGGAAATAAAAAAGTAAGAAAACTAACATAAATGAGTGAATTTAATAAAGCACATATTATAAAAATTGTAATATTATAATTAAACTTCCATGTACATATGTACATGTACATGCATATATGTGTACATATGTACACATATATAATATACATGTGTGTACATATATATGTGTATATATATGTATATATTGCCATTCCTGGGCTTGATTCAGCGCCTGGGCACTGTCCTTGAGCTTTCTCAAGGCTAGTGCTCCATTATTTGAGCCAGGAACACCATTTTTGGCTTTTTCTGTGTATATGGTACCAAGGAATCAAACCTAGAGCTTCATGCATGTTAGGCAAGCACTCTATCACTAGGCCACACTCTCAGCCCTATTGATATTTTATTCAGTAAAAAAAATACTTCAGGGCCGGAAGTGTGGCCTGGTGGTAGAGTACTTGCTAGCATGCATGAAGACCTGGGTTCGATTCCTTGGTATCACATACATAGAAAAAAGCCAGAAGTAGTGCTGAGGCTCATGTGGTAGAGCTCTATTCTTGAAAAAGTCCAAGGACAGTGCTCAGGCCCTGAGCTCAAGCCCAGGACTGGGGGAAAAACAACAACAACAACAACAAAAAACACTTCAGATCCTGTGGATTATCACAAGAGACTGGTTATCTTTATAGGACACTCTACAGATTGAGTTTTTTTGTTCTTGTTTTGTTTTTTTTAATATTAATTGTTATTATGTACAAAGGGGTTACCATTTCATAGGTCAGGTAATGATTAGAATTTGGGGCATTGACTCCCTGTCCTTCATGTTCTCTCAGTTTCCCCCTTACATCTTGAATTTAATACTATGTTCAATTTTCTTGAGAAATGGAAATGTGAAGATATTTGTAAAATATTCTAAGGTCATTTGGCTACAAAGGCTGCTTAAAATAGTTTTATTATTTCAGATTCATAGATTTAGAGTCTTTCTCTTTTTCAAAGAATACATAATACTACATAAACCTTTTCAAGACTTCTGTTTCGTTCTGTGTGGATGTAGCTCAGTCTAGATTAAACTCTGTATCCTGCTACCATAGTCTTTGGATTGGAGATATATACCGCCACACCTAAAGTCTTTCCCAGATGTTGTCTGTAAAATTTGTCAGACTTCTGTATCTCAACTGTAATGGTAATGTCATTATCTACTTTGTTCCCCCAAACTACTGCAGATTTTGTCTGTATTTTCTCATCTTTCTCCCCAATGAGTATTTTTGCGTGCTTACATTAATTAATCAATTAATTGTTCCAGGCACTGTCCCTGGGCTACTTTTGCTCAAGGCTAGTCTCTACCACTTCAACCATAACCCCACTTCCGTATTTTTCTGCAATTAATTGGAGATAAGAGTCTCACCATAGTTAATATATGGAGCCAACCCAGATGTCTCATCCCAAAAGATGGATGGATCAAGAAAATGTGACATATATACACAATGAAATTCTGTGCTTCTCTCAGAAAGAATGATATTGCCCCATCCATAAGGAAATGGAAAGAATTGCCACTTGAATTAACTTCTGAAGTAAATTTCAAAAAACTTTCCTATTTGCATCATAAATTAAATTCAATTGAAATAGCAAGTAGGTTTATCTTCATTGTTGTGTCTAGAAATTTTAATATTATGGTTGCATACATGTTATTAATCATTTTATGACTATTAACAAGGTATCATTAGATACAAACTTGATTAATCATAGTAATATATTTATGAGGTGCCTTTTATATTAACAGATATTATTACAGATAAATTTCATGCTTTTGATGACAGTACTAGGGTTGGAACTCATGACTTCATTTGTCAGATGCTCTGTGACTTCAGTCAAACCTCTAGTCCTTTTTACTTTAGTATTTATTGGATAAAGTCCTATGTTATTTCCACTCCCCAGAACCAGCCTGGAACCTCAATTTTCCTCTCTATATCCCTCATGCAACACCATGGCAGACTTATTTATTGTGACGGGATTCTCCTTAATCATTTTCTTCCCAAGGCTAATGTCATACCACAGTTCTCCCGAGCACCTAGAATTATAGGCGTGAACTACCGCACTCAGATGAATTTCATGATCCTAACACTGATAGAGTCCATGATTTGAAAGAATTTGGAAAAGAATTTTCATCATAACATGGGCAATCTTTATTAGATTTAAGAAGATAGAATATTATTAATTTTAAGCTTTTTATAAAATTAAGACCAAGAATAGGAGTTCTTAAAAACATACCACTCTAAGAGATTTTCATTTAAAAAAAATCTTTGTTGAATGAGCCCCACGTAGTGTTGTACCTGAACAGACTATAGATAACAAACCGAGTACCATCTGTAGAGAAAATTATGCTCCGATGAGGAAGGACTGATGGAGAAATTGATTGCAGAGAGCTAGCTCAAACTTCATTTTATTCCTCCTTTGATTTTAGAAGTATTCTAACATTATTTAAAAATACCTGTGAGTGAATTTAGATAGACTACACTTAAAATTCATTCAATGCATAGGAGAAATTAGTTGACTGTATCATCAATTTGACTAATTTATATATATTTATTAAATCATTGAAAAATTTTTATTATGCATTATAATTAAATGTTTAATAGTTTGCATTTTTAACTCACTTGGAATTTACACATTTAAATACATATTAAGAAGATGTATTCATTCCATGAACAGTAACTTGAATCTTTCACAGGAATTTAAATTTCTCATATGAGAATAAATTTACCAAGTATGAGAAATCTTTAACATGGCTATGAAAAAGGAGTCACAATCTTCACACAGGAGAAAAAGCTTTCTTCAGCAGGAAGCAACTCTCTGGAGCCATCTATTGGCAGTATTGCTTAACTTTTGAATCAAGCCAAAAGCAAATGAATACTGGATGAATAAAACATAAACTATTTCTCCCTTGTTTTTGTTAACAATGAGCTATGATCACTGATAGGAGTTGATAGGAAAATCAGCAGATTTATGCTGCACCCCTTGGGTCTGTGATTGCTTTCTAATGACTAACAAAATTTGGCTCAGTGTGTCTGCGGGAGTTCACATTCACAAGTGATGTTTTGATGATTTCATCAGAGGCCAAAGTTAATTTTGCCAGGATGAACCACCTCAGTTTTGTGCCTTTCTAAAAATAGGCATTTAAATTCTGTTTGAAAGGTGTCAAAACCTACTGTGCTATCAACTTTCAACCTGGCCATCAAAAAGACAACATAAAGAACACTAGCTAGGTTGCCATTCGCTAGTGAAAAACTTTTCCACTGACTTGTCACTTAACCTCTCTTCAAATTACAGATGAGGAAGTGGAAAGCAGAGCACACAGTAATTAGTGTGTGTGTGTGTGTGTGTGTGTGTGTGTGTGTGTGTGTGTGTGTGTGTGTGTGCACACACAGTGAATGATTCTGCACCTTCATCTTGCATGCAGCTCTCAGGTCCTTCAGATGTTTAGTCCAAATGTTAATGAAGTACTGTCTTCCCTTAGGTAATTTCTTTCCTAACTTACTGAAAATCACCCTCCCCGAAGTACTCTCATTTCCTCTTAGTTTGGTAGTTCTAATTATTCTGTATAAGTATGTAATGCTTATATATTCTACATAATATTCTATTTACAGATATTGCTATTTGTCTCTCTTCCCCCAGTTCATACAAATTCCATAACAGATGTGTTCAATGATTTTGAATTTTGCCATATTGGATTCTCCCAATGTAAGGAACACAATCTTTTTAGTGTCTGTAAGAACAGTGAAGTTTCCATATATATATATATATATATATATATATATATATATATATATAAATGTTCTTTCTATCTAGTCATGGCATCTTTATTTAAGTCAAGACAGCTTCCAACATACATGCCCATATTCTCATCTTGGAGACATTGCTATGCTCATCTGCTGGGGAACAGCACTGGGCTTCAGTAGTATTGTCTGAGACCACTGTCATTCTGCAGCTGTTTGCCAGGACGACTGTAATTACCTGCGTGATTTTCTAGTTACAAAGGTTTGTTGTCGAAGGCTTGCTCCTCCTGTGGCGATGTTTGCTTTCTTTCTCCTCCACAGAGAGCCCTTGGGGTATTCTGACACAGGGAAAGTTGGTTGTATTCTCACAGAAAGGCTCAGCTTGCCATTCTCATTGCTATTTATCCTACACCATTCTTACCCGCCAAAACTTTAGAACGCTAGCATTGAGCTGCTCCTATTGATTCCCAGCCACTCTGGGTTATAGACCAGAAGGTGCACCTAAAAGGGACTAATGGGTTGCCAGGAGAAACAGAGTAGCATTTATTAAATCCTTAATTTAATTTTATTTCTATTACTGAGTCAGTACATTCCAACTTGAACACTGGGCCTCCTCCATGGTCAGACATGGTCTTTATCAAAATTGCTTTCATTAGTACTTAGTTGCCTTTTCTGTTTTCTCTTTTTCTTTGTCAAGTTATCGGGCATTTTATGGTGCTAGCAGCTTCTAGAAATGAGACTAGATAGGTGATAGCGTTAGTTCAGACATGCTTTGCTCAGTTATCCTGTTGTTGTAGATGTCTTTTTTTGCTCTTGCACCCTCAGTGACTTGACTGGATAGTTTTGTGATGAAGAAATGAGTTTACTAAGTACATGATATTATTATTTGCTGTTGAGAATTTAAGGTTGTATGTATTTTTGGTGTCAACACCCCAGTCAGATGAGACAGCAAAGCATTGTGTAAATGAATTGTTTCTAATATGTAATAGGGATAGATTTCCAATTCTGTTGTCTGAAGCTTTTTTAGGCAACAAGCCTTTTATATAGTTTACATAAATCCTCAGAAATATATGTCTAAAGCAAATATGATGGAGGAAGAATTGTGCTTATAAAAAGGACATTGGTTAAAAGTAGGAAAGAACAAGAGTAGAGAACAGGTGTAGGACAACATACAAATCTGTAGGGTTAGAGCATGTTGCAGCACGTATATTCTTAGATTCATACGTGGAAGTCAGGCACAAAAAAGTTTAGTAGAAATTCTAATCCAACTTAGTTTACTGTAACATAAAAGTTACTGCTGCCATGTTAATGCTTAGTTTCATTCTTTGTTTCTACAATTACATCTTTGATGACACTTGCTAAGTCATAGGATACTTTATTGGCCTGCACAATGTTAATTTAGATTCATAACATCATTTTAACATTAGCTGAACTTTTTCTTAAGGCATACATTTGTCATTCTAATTTGTAATAAAACTTAAAGTATTAAACAAATCACAACAATTACAAGTGAGATAAGTATTCAAATCTAGGCTCAATTAACTGGAAAGGATTTAAAGACATTTCTAAGATGAAAGAGAAGAAATGAGAAATACAGACACATTTATTCACCTTTTCCACCCTGAAGATGGCATGACCAGTACATTTTGCATGTGTGCTAATTAAGATACGTAGTCATACGAAAGTTAATCTTTTTTTTTTTTGTCAGTTGTGGAGCTTGAACTCTGGGGCTGGCTGCTGTCCTAGAGCTCTTTAGCTCAAGGCTAGTGCTCTACCACGTGGGCCACGACACCACTTCTGGTTCTCTGGTGATTAAATGGAGATAAAAGCCTCACAGACCTTCATGCTTGGGCTGGCTGTGAACCATGTTCAACCAGTCTGTGATGCAGGTAAGTGAACTACAGTGCCTTTGTCTTGGCGCTGCTGCTCTGGGGAATGGGAGCTGCTGTTGTGGGCTCCATAGTGTCTTAAGCAAAGGAGTGTGTGCTGTGCAAATCCCTGTTGCCAACAGGAAGCCACTCTGCTTTCCTTTGGGAAAAGCTCTCATTTCCCATTCAAAATAATGTTGTATTCACGCTGTTTCAGACAAAACAGTACTCTTCCCAGAACTCTCTGAGGAGTAGTGTATACAATATAAGAATTTAGCATAGCTCTTTGCTAGAGTAAGTCAAGGTCACTACTGTATTAGAGTATAGGTAAAGTTTAGATAGAAAGATAGAGAATAGAAGATATGTGTGTGTGCTACATGGGCGTGTACTAATATGTATATTTATAAACATATATGCATCTTTGTATGAATCTTCGTATGTGAGCTAAAGTTTTCAACTGTCATTTGTAAATTTTTCTTGAGATAAGTCAAATCAATTTGAAGCATTCTGCTTACCTATTATCATTAGAGAGACATAAATTTAGACTTGTGGTAGTACTGTTCTGGTAGTCATGCTCATTTTCCAGGATATACTTTCAATAGAAAACCTGCCATCAGTGTAGCTAGACTATAGCTTGGAAGAGTTCCTTTGCATTTAAAAAAATGCAAGAGGAAGTGGTGCTCTGGCTCAAGAGGTAGGATGGTAGCCTTGAATTGAAGAGCTCAGGACAGCACCCATGCCCAGAGTTCAAGTCCCACAACTGACAAAAAAAAAAAAAAAGATTCTTTGAAGCCGGGTGCCGTGGCTCTCTCACCTAAAATCCTTGCTACTCAGGAGGCTGAGATCTGAGGACCTCGGTTCAAAGCCAGTCCTGGCACAAAAGAACCTGAAACTTTTTATCACCAATTAACCTCTAGAAAATGAGAAGACGAGCTCGGCTCAAGGGTGGGGTGGTAGCCTTGAGCTGAAGAGCTCAGGCACAGCACCCAGGCCGAGTTCAAGCCCTATGACCCACAAAAAAAAAACCCACAAGAAATAAGAGATTAAGATATATATATATATATATATATATTTAGTCCACCAGGCTGTTATTACTACAAAATATTGTAAGTTTGTTTTTTATAAATACTATACAATTTATTTCTCTCTGAACTAGACTCTGAGAAATTAAAACTCAAGGATCTACCAGAGTCCATGGTTCACAGGTGGCCCAGTCTACATCTGTCCTCATATAGTGGAAAGGATAAACAAGATTTTTACAATGGAAACTAATTTCATTCATCAGGATCTATCCTCAATAGCTAATCATTTATCAAAAGTCCTACTCTCTACTACTATCATTTTGGGGTGAGGGTTGCAATCAGGATTTTAAGTTGAACCAGATGAAGTCATTGAAACCTTAGCCACATGCAGTTTATCTAAAAATGGAAATGAGTATTGCCTATTTGCATTAATAATGAAACATCTACTCTTTCACACACTCCATCTCTCTGTTTCTCTGTCTGTCTCTCTCTCTTTGAGTTATATTTCAGATGTTTCCCAAGATCTCCACCCTAACCATCTTTCCATTTAGTATTATCAATCTTTCTTTAGTCTAAACTCTAAGCTTCAATGTATAATGTACAAATTCTGAAAAACAAAAGCTTTTTAAAAAGGTCTTTTTAGCTTCTAAAGCTAGTTTTAGAGTCAGCACCATCTTGAAAATAATTGCAATCATGATAATAGATTTGAAGAGTGCTATATAGTTTTCCAAATATTTTTACATAATTTTTTCTTCCATGAGAATATTAAGCAGTTAGTGTTAGTATATTTAACTTTCAAATGTGTATTTCCCAGTAAGATTTACAAAAAATCAAATCAAAACTGGAATATTAATCTACTCGATTTTTAGTAAACAAACATACACAAAAGAAACAACTAGTTTTTAAAGAGCAGTCCCATAAAAGCTATAAACTGACAATATTTTCATATAGCTTGCATTTCTCAGATAATTTACAGGATAGATTTCTAGATGTCAGTTTTGGCCACAACAGGGAAAATTGCTACAATGAAGTGATAGTATTAAAGTATTTATTTATTTTGTCAGCTTAGAGATGAAAATGGAATGGATCTGGACACTGGGGATTCACACCTGTAATGCCCACAACTCATGAGACTGAGTTAAGAGGACTGCAGTTCAAAGCCAGCTTGAACTGGAAATTTCTTGACAGTTAGATGTTCCAACAACCAGCAAAAGCTAGCAGTGAAGCTGTGGGTCAAGTAGTAGAATTCCAGCCTCAAGCAAAAAGCTATAGAGAGAGCTCAGGCACTGTGTTCAAGCCTCAGTACTGAAATGTATGAGCATGCACACACACACACACACACACACACACACACACACACACACACACGCAAATACTTTGAGTCCTTAGTGATCCTATGCCATCTTTTTGTGATCACAGTGTTCATGTATATGGTCCTAAACAATTGCATGTGTTCAGAATGGTTCCTGGGATTCCTTATGTACATATACATATTAAGTCTGGAGTTTGGGGCTGAATGTCATGGGGAGACAATTGTGTGGTGGAGGAGGCTGCTCACCTCATGTTGACAGCAAGAGAAGAGAAGGGGAGGAAAAGGGAATAGAGGAATCAAGGACTGGGCTGGAGGCAGGATATCTCTTTCGAGGGCATGAATCCAGTGGCCTGTTCCATCCTAGCCGGCCCTATCTCCTGCAGTTTCCCGATCTCCTAGGAGCCCTTTCAGCCAGCAGTCCAGCCATGGTTAACCAGCTGCTGAGGTTAGAGCCCTTATGATTGAACCAGAGAAGTGCTGCTGTATTGGGGGCCCAAGGTTTTAACACGAGTATTTAGGGGACACTGTAACAGCTGCTGTCCTCTCTAGAGTTAGTCTTTCATGGCCTCTTCCGCGGGTCTATACCAGCCCAACACATTCTGTTTCTCTATCTATGGTTCTCTGGCATCTTAGTTATCATCATTTCCTTCAATTCTCAGCCAAAAAGATGGATAAAGTGGTACATCTGTAATCCTGGCTACTCTGAAGCATGTATAGGAGGATCATAATTCCATGGCTGGCCCTGGCAAAAACACAAAATCCATCCTACTCCTGCCCATAAAAAGGCTGTGACTGTGGCTCATGTGGTAGACAATCTACTTAGATAGCAGGTGCAAACCACAGTACCTCCCGCAAACAAACAAATTAACTAATTAAGCAGGAATAATGAGTCACATCTGTAATCCCAGCACTTCCAGCAATTGGGAGGCTGAGGTAGGAAGTTCAAGGAGTGGTTAACTGTGCTATTAGGCTACATAATAATACCCTGTGTGAAAAGAAAACTAAACAAGTAAACAACAGTCACAAAAGCGGATGGAAAAGAAAGTGTGTTTCTGCCAAGCTTCTCTCCAAACAGTGCCTTAACCTAAACATCTAGGTTCAAGATATTTCAAGTAGTCCCATAGTGAATGAAGAACAGAGAAAGAGAGTGGGCATTTGCAGTGGCATTCCGCCACCTAGTGAAAAAAGTGGGGACAGAATTTTTTTTTTTTATCGAGGGGGAGGAATGCTACAAGATGACTGGGAGGAGATGGAGAGGGAAATAGGGACAAAAACATGAGATTGCTGCAATCATTTAAAAGCTTCTTAGCATACTTAGGACATCTAGCATTGTTAAAGAGCATTGTTAAAACAGCTTTGTACTGTGGGAACAAATGTGTAAGTAAAGGGAGAAAACAGCTTATTCTTTTTTTTGCAGTTAGCTCATTACATTCTCTTTGGAATTGGTCTCCCAACAATAAAGTTTGTGAAAGAACAGCGAAGTGTAAAGTGCTCTACCACTTTCCATCATTATTATTCAATTCTGGTAGCAACTTCAAGCACACACATGCAAACCAACAAAATGTAGTTTGATATATACTGTTTATGTGATTACAATTTATTTTATTTATATTTATTGCATTTATTCCAAATAGGTTAAAATTGTAATTCAGATTTATAAAGTCTGTAAATCATTAGCAAACACTGCTCTTGTGTTGTAACATTTCTACTTTTCAATGTCCTTTAAAAGAACTGTTAAAACAAGGTTCTTGAATAATCTTTTCTGGCAATCTCAAATTTTGTGTGAAAGTAATCTATGAAGAGTTAGTTTTTATACTAATTTTGACCTATTTTTGCAGAAGAATATTTTAATAATGCTCTTTATTCCATCTTGTATTTATTTAAATAAACTTTCTTTTTTAAAAAAGTGTAAGAAAAGATGAAGTTATGGCTCCCTCA
Source organism: Megascapheus bottae (assembly GCF_031878675.1). NCBI lineage: Eukaryota > Metazoa > Chordata > Mammalia > Rodentia > Geomyidae > Megascapheus > Megascapheus bottae. Next base: position 29,552,430 of record NC_143517.1, on the reverse strand, counting down.
TGTGGTAGAAACTAATATCACAGCAGACAGAGAACACGGAAAGCATTTTCTGGTTTTTAGACATTTGAAATTCTACCGAGAGCAAATCATTTACTCCCAAAGGCAAAGCTGGGCACAGATAGAGCAACAACTTAACAATTTCTTCTGCTAGTTGTCACTATTTGAATTTCCCACATGTAGCTCTATTTTAATGCATTAAGTCATTTTATGTTCTCATAGCCAGTTGCCTATTTTAGAGATTCTCTATTGTCCAAAAGTCATTCAGGCTCATCATTGGGAATTATGCATTAGCTTTTGTCATTATATCCCATTTCCATATCAAAGGATGATCACAGTCTGTTCTGTACTTTTCCTGTTCTTCCTACCCTCTTGTCATCCTTTACTTGGAGCAGTGCTGGATTAACATCTGGCTCATTTCCTTCCTCCCTTCCCCCACCCCCACCCTGCCCTACCATCACCCATGGACACAGTCTCCAAAGTGGTATTATTGCAAATTGGCCAGAATACTCTTCAATTTAACCACCTCAAGGGAGCCTCTTAACCAGCTAAAGATCAAGCTCTTCAACAAAAATTCCTGCTGGTATTTCTTCACTCATTATTCTACCACTCTTGGCCACATATGTTACAGCCTGATAGTATGCACACTTGGTTGTTTAGTAATATATTTATAAGTAGCAGATAAAAACCTAGACTTCTAAACGTAGAAATATTGCATTTTCTGAATACCCTTCATGAATTGTTAACCCTTTATTTTCCCCTATATTTTGTATTTCTTAAGCACAGGATTGTTGTGTTTGTTAAGAAAAGGAAGTACTTATAAAAGTTATCTGGAAGCTATAAGTACTAATCAAAATTTAAGTGTAGTATTATTAACAATAGGACCTTCCCAATGATTGATCAATTCATTCCCTTTGTACCGGTCAGTGCTACAGAAATTGCATTTCTCCTGGGTTATCCAGAATGCTCATTCCTTCAGTTTTCTTTTGTAACTTCTCATTATTTAAATTTAGCTCAAGCAAAACATCCAGCAGTTGTCATACAGTTCTTCCTTCTACATAAACTTTTGTAAAACTGATTCTTCAATCATCTCATTGACTAGAATACAGTAATATCACGTGTTGCCATTTACCCCAGTGTTATCAAATGCTTTATGGGGAATATGAAATCCTATAGGACCATGAGTGCTCAATAAATGGCTTTGGAACTGAACTGAACTCAAATTAACTTGCTTGTAAGACAGCTTCAATCCTCTTTCAGCAAACATAATTTTCGGTCTTGTCTGAATTTGCATTTCAGATTTTGGAAAGGGCAATAGATTCCAAACTTTTAAGAAAATAAATTGGTGTTTGAAATAAAAACTCTAATTTCCATTTTCCCTTTGGCTTTCAGGTGAGTTTGAATGACCTACCCTACGATCCCACATACCACTTCTGGGCATCTACCCTGAACATAATAACCCAGGATATGATAAGGATACCTGCTCAGCTATATTTATCTCTGCACTATTCACAATAGCCAGGCAATGGAAACAACCCAGGTGCCCTACTGCAGAGGAATGGATACAGAAAATGTGGTATATATATATATATATATATATATATATATATATATATATATATATATATATATACAATGGAATTCTACATAGCCAACAGACAAGAATGGAATTCTACATAGCCAACAGTACAAGAGCAAGGACACAAAAGTTGCATACCCAATGCTATGGAAATGGTACTGGAAATATAAACATAACTACATAGACATAAAACTTATGACTCTATGGACATAATGTTTTATTACATAGATTAATATGTATCTATGACATACAAACCCTCAGCCTAATTTTGATTATGTTCTAAAATCTAAGTGCCAGTGATTGTATATAGACATTCCCTTCTGGAATACTTGTTTGTTAAATATGTCATTTGAAGTATGATGAAAAAATCAATGTTAATAAATTCTTTAATAAAATAAACAATCTACAAAACTTTTAAACTTAATGTAAGTATGGCTTTCCCAGAAGGCCCATTTCCTGGAGCAAGTGACTGTGGCTGAGTTGGACATGGATCCTGAGATGGGGAGGTTATTGTGTGTATGTGGTAGAAGACTCTGTAAAAGCTGTGACTTTCCCAAGTGTAGGGATCAGGAGAAGATATGACTGGAGAAGGAAGACACAAAGAACATTGACTTTGAAAATGAAAAATGGAGGACAGGAGCTAAGAGTGCAAGTGGTTTTCAGAAACTGGTACAGACAAGGGAAAGGATTCTTTCTTAAGTTTCCAAAAAGGAACATAGCTCAAACCAAACTTTGGTTTCATCTCAATGAAAGCTCTGTTGAGACTTTGGGCCTATGGAATTGTCTTAAGATACATGTTACTAGCCAGAGTTCGTGGTAATTCATGGCAGCAGCCTTGGAAAACCAGCACAGTAAGAAAAGCTTTCCTAGCATGTGAGTGATGGCTGAACCTGAAAGGGTTGCTTATGAAATGGGAGCTATTTCACTGGTTGACCACATTGTAAACATCACAGTTGCTGACCAAGTCCTTATGTACTGGAAAGAATGCTGCACATGGTGATCACAGCAACAATGCAAAAGAAACACACTTTGAACTATTTTCTGGAAGACTCATTTTTCAAACGCAGGCAGAGAGAATCCCACAGAAAATAGGAGCAATGAAAAGAGAAAAATGATAGCCCTATTTCCAAACTCATCTGTTTCATCTCATCGCCTTCTCTCCTCCATCATGGAGCCATCTTTTTTCCAACCATTGCTTCTACTGTTAGATTTTTGAGATCAATTTGTTTCGCATCTCCCCTGTGCAGGAATTGGCGGGGCTGCATCAAATGTCTTGAATCTGGCTTTCTGGTTAAGAACAATTCCTCTGCAGAGATTTCAGCCCCAAATCCTTTGACTTAAGCATCATTGTTTCTTACAAACATTTTGCTATGTGTGTGTGTGTGTGACCATAACATGATATAAAAGGGCAACTTTACATTTACTTAAGCCTTTCACCACTATAAATAATCAACATGATTATTTAGCTCTGGTTTAGGGCTTATTCTGGTTTTTTTCTCATGCTCTCTCTCTTTGGAAACTGCACTTGAGAGTGCTCACTCCTGACTTCTTTGGGGAAAAATTCATCATAGTCAGACACTATAATTCTCTTTGCTACTGGTGACTTGCCAAAAAAACACTAAGGTGACCTTAAGGGGAAAGCATTGTTCAGTACAATAGTTTGGGGATATGTTAATTTAATAAAAATAATTATTCTCCCTATTAATCATCCTGATGTATATAGGAAGATTAAAGCCTTTAAAAATAAAATTGGGTGAAAATTATGCTTTTACATGATGGACTGGATCAATGCGTTTACACTAGTATAATAATATGACTCATTAAATTTTTGCTAATGAAAAACATAGTTCCATGGAGCATTTAAATACTGGAGTTCAATAATACACCTCACCACATTTCATAACTGAGGGAATAGAACTGAGCTAACATTTGAAAACAAACTAAAATTAAGCAAATTAATAAAAATTGGGACCATGTTTTAAATTGTATTAGGACTATTATTTGTCTGAATTCTACACATTATAATGATTATCAAACAATCATCCTTATCTATTAATAATTATTATTCATTATTAATCCAAATTATATAATTTCATTAATTATACTTCTTAATTTTAAAGCATATATCATGTATGCATAATGCATGTCATTATGCAATTATCCATTACAGTGGCTTCCTCAGACAGTTTTGCATGAAAATTTAGACTTACAATAATAAATATGTATGCTGAAAGTCTTTCTGATGTAGATAACAAAATGGTATGTGCATGCCAATTCTTCTATTCTGAGACATGTATATAAATTTTTTAAAAATAAAATTGCAGGGCCATGAGTTTGGCCTACTGGTAGGGTGCTTGCCTAGCATGCACGAAGACATATATTGTGAAAGTTTACCCAGTATGTTCCTATGCTGTGGCAAAACTTTGGTGATCCAATAATGATGACAGGAGATTATGATTCCTTATATTAGTGACCTTATCTCCAAACCCCTGAAAGCAACCAAGACCTAGTCCATACAAATAATTCCAAACAAGTCTTAAGCCACATATTCATGATCAACAATTCCAATAAAAGTGTATCTCAGATGAAGATTTAGGAAATTACACTACACAGAAAAGACCTCGAGTGGTTATGTGCATCACTGTGCATGTTCAAAATCTAAGACACAGGATTAACACAACAATTAAAGTAAAACAATTAGCATCCACAATTAAAAGTTATTAACACCAGCCGGGACTTGGTAGCTCACTCCTATAATTTTAGCTTCTGAGGAGACTGAGATCTGAGGATCACAGCTTAAAGCCAGCCTGATAGTAAAGTATGTGAGGCTCTTACCTTTAATTAACTATCCAAAAAAGCAGAAAGTGGAGCTCAAGTGATAGAGCACTAGCTTTAAGACAAAAACAAACAAACAAACAAACAAACAAACACCTCAGGGATAATGTGTAGGACCTGAGATCAAGCCTCAGGCCCAGTAGGAAAATAAAAGTGATTAAAATATAAGTGGGTGGACATTCTACAAATGGCAACTTCAACAAAAAAAGTTGATGCAGACTGCTGTTCTTTTTAGGAGAAATATACAAACAGACAATTACTATTTTGTTGAGGTCAAAGGCAAATGTGGGTTTGAGGCATTGTGTTATCAGGTAATAAAAGAAAAAGCCAATCTGGAGTACCATTACAGTTCAAAGCATTCTAAACTCAATGAATTGGGAGGCCAGATGCATCTGGATAAAAATCAATGCTTCTCAGTGAGGTGAGAAATAAGAAGCCACCTTGACTAAGTCTTACCATGACAGAGATGATGTTATTCACAGCAAGAAGCAGTTTTCATGTGGGGAAAGGAAAGGGAGCTTGTGAAAGAGTTTCAGTAGTGTTGTTTGTGTTTGATAAACCGTCTTTCCTTTTACCCAATTTTTCTTTCCTTAAAAAAATGTTTTCATATGTTAGCAGGCAATGGGCTTATTTAAAGATGATAATTTGGGGTGGTTAACTAATAAGAGCATGAGAAAAAATAATCCCCAAAAGTGCTTCAGAGCTAGTCAAATCAACGAAGTGAGCTCATTTTAACAAAAGAACATAACAAAGGCACAATGGACTTAAGTTCTTCAATAAAAATTACTGTGTAACAAAGTAGACCATAATGAGAAAGTTCCATGTAAAAGGAAAATGTATTATATGTATTTGTTAGATTTTTTTTGAAGATACCTATCAGGTATTTAATGGTGATATTAGGTACTATTCAAAAAAACTCTGAAAATATACTAGCAAGCAAGAAGATAGGGATTTTTTTCCCCCCGTAAATCTGTTTTTCTGTTATTAAGCACAAGTATTGGGTGATACTATTTTACCAGTCAGAAATTCTCATGTAACAGCTGCACCCTATTTTCCTGGTGTTTTAGAAAACCGTTCTGCAGATTCAAAGCAACCATGTATTACACAAAATATTATCATCTATGTAAGCATTTCCAAAACAATAAAATACAAAAAAAGGAAGAAAGAAGGCAGAATAATGTAACTATAGGCCTAGCTCCTTCACAGGACAATAGATCCTGATTTTCTAACCTATTGTGAAGGTAGAATTGAACGAAACAGCTTCTAAGGTTCTTCCCAACCTGTACATGTAAGAGGCAGTAAGTCATACCAAAGCTAAGTTAAACAACACCTCTAGGTTGAGACTCCCTGGACAGTGAGGTAAGGTAGAAATGCAAGTGCAGGGACCATACTCTATGAATACAAGGAGATGCTCTCTGTGCTTGCTTATAGTCTCTGTAAAGCAACGCCAAGACCAGTAAGATCTTATTGCCAAAGACCCTGGGGATTTTATTTTCCAAATCTGAGTATTAAGACAAGCTTTTCCTTTTTTATAAGATTACTGTTGGCATCAACATTAATTTCTCTGCAACAGTGGGTTTGAACTCGGGGTTTTTAACTTGCTTAGGCAAGTGTTCTATCAATTGGGCTGCATCTCAGACTTCTTATTTTTCGATTAATAGTTTACCAGGTCACTGGGTTTATGAATTTATGTACATAAAAAGTTTAAAATGACATTAGTAGTAGACATGGGTGGCACATACTGCTAATCTACATGAATCAGGAGGCTGAGACCAGGAGGACTGAAGGTGAAATCTAGCTTGGACATAAATGTCTGTGAGGCTCTGTCTCTCTTTAACCAGCAGAATGTCTAAGGTATGGTTGAAGTGGTAGAGTACCAGCTTTGAGTATAAAAGTCAAAAGACTGTGAGGCCTTGAGTTTAAGTCTCAGTACAAGCACAAAAAATACAAACATACAAAAAATGACATTAGCAACACTGTTGTAGGCATATAGAATAGAAGTTAGCTTGCTCAGTTTTTTTATGGAATTCAATTTCAGTTCAATATGAAAATTGAGCCTTAAGATTTTAGACAGTAATTCTGTAAGACAAGCATGACTCTGCTCACTTCAAACCTTTAACATTGAAATTCTGTGTTTACCTAGATATTTTAGTTTTTCAGTGTACTATTAGTTGTTTTTTTAATATATTTTTTTACCCAAAGCAACTCATAAACACTTAATCTTTGAAGAGCTTCTACATTCTATGGACTTGGATCACAAGGAAACATACTTTTCAGCCACTTTGAAGGGAAAATTAGAGTGTATAATCCATTTTGCACAGTCAAATTTGCTAATGTCACTGAATTAGTATTTGCTGGAAAATACAAGCAATTTATATGCAGTAGCATTTTTTCCTTTGTACAATGTCTCTATGGATGCACACATTCATCTGGAGACACCATTAACAATTCAGTTCTGAGCCTATTGAAAAGAACTCCAACTTACATTCTAAGTTTATCCAGAACATATTTAAATGCTTTTTGTCATTTTGTCTTTTGTACCAACACATATGAAGCAGTAATCTCAATTAGCATAGGACTGTGCATTTTTTAAAGTTTATTGTGGCAATGAAAATAAAATTAAATATCTTAAATAAAAGGATATTGTAGTAACTCTCAAATTTATGAGAATTGAGGCCAATTAAAATTTAAAGTTATCTTATGTGTCTCTTCTGGATATTAATAGAAGGTTGGTTCTGTCTTCTTTTGCAAAGTCAAATTCTGAAGTAGGTAATGGCTACTTATTGGCTTTATAAAAAAGTGAGTGAACTTGCTTTGGACCATAGATAAATACCAAACATAAGTGTGACAAAGCACAGAAGTGGGAAACTATCATAGGAAGTGTTTTGCAAAGTAGATGGGTTTTCTGTTCTAGTTTGTGACATTGTTAACATATAGGTAGATGTTTATGACGTGGATAATACATAGAAACCCACGTGAGTCACTGTTGAATTGTTTAAACAAATGCCATTCTTTTAAATTTTAAAATTGTTATTATAAAGATGATATACAGAAGAATCATAGTTATGTAAGTGATTTCTTTGTGACCAATGTCATTCCTTACCTCGAGCTCTCCCAGTTTATCCCTCCCATCCCCAACTCACAAGTTGTATAGCTTATTTTCCACACAGTAACTAGTGAGTATCCTAGCTGCATTTGTTTATCCTTTGCCCCTTCATCTCCATGCTTTTCTTTACATTCCTAAAGACACATAAATGAACAAAGAGAACAAAAGGTAGAGACAACAAAAACAGCACAAATTAAAACTATGCCAGGTGCTGGTGGCTCATATGGGTAATCCTAGCTACTCAGGAGCCTTAGATCTGAGGATCGTGGTTGGAAGCCAGCCTGGGCAGAAAAATCCCAGAAACACTCCCGTCAACCACACAGAAACCAGAAGTGGAATTGTGGCTCAATGTGATAGAACAACAGAGTGCTCAGGAACAGGGCCCAAATTCTTAGTTCAAGCCCAATGGCAGACAAAAATAGTATAAGGAAAAAAGAAAGGAAAAAAAATTGTTTCCATATAGCTCAAAACCTAGATACAAAAGGCCATATAGGATGAGGCTAAATGAAAGAACCTCCAGGACATGGAAAGAAGAGCCATATAATGTGTGATTGTTGTTCTTAATATACTATGTTATTTCTCATCTCTTTTGTTATTCTGATATTGTTATAGTATCTAATCTTGTAATCTGGTATATTATATATATGTTTATTTATTTATTTGAAGTAGAACAGGGAAGGGGGAAAACAAGATGAGGAGAGGGGATGGGGGGAGGGAAATGGGGCCAAAAACATGAGAAGGGGTATCAATGTGTGTGAAGTAATTCTCCTATCTGGTAGATATAACTGTAATACTTCTATACATTATAATAAAACATTTATAAAAAACTTTTGTTTCTATATCCTGGAATTCATTTCAATAAATATTAACAAATGCCATCCATGAAGGTTTCCAAATACCAGAGATAAATTATAAAGTAATAAATATATTTGACTAGGAGAAATGTCCCCAAATTTTCCAAAATAAAATTTGTATAGTGCAACTTGGCCAAGCCATAATTCAACAGAATAAGTTTGGTACCTGTTAGAAAATCAATTCTTAATAATTTGTGAAACACACACACACACACACACTCAACAAACATATGTACACAATTAAGTGAGAGGTTGAGGTAGGACAGTTGTGGTCCCAGGCAAAAACATGAAACCTTATTTAAAAAAATAAAGCAAAACAAACAAACAAAAGTTCTGGGATGTAGCTCTGTTGGTAATGTGCTTGCTTGGCATATCCAAGTCCCTGAGTTCCAATCTCAATACTTCTAAAGAATATGCATGCTGTGAATTTAGGAGTATATAATAAATCACTCATTTAGTTTATGAACTTAGGAGTATATAATAAATCATTCATTTAGTTTGAAATATATATTGGGCACCCACTGTGTAGCACCCATTGAGGTAGTGATACCAGAATAAGCATGCAGATAAAATCCCAACTTCCCAGGTAAATGTTTAGGCACATATAAATACTTTTGTTTAGCCATCACAGCTAGTGAAAGTATAACTATAATTTTAGAAATTATGAATAGTGTACCTAAGTTATCCATGCTTACTCTGAATAGATTTAGTCTAAAAATTAAAAGCCCTGGCTGGGCGCCAATGGCTCATGCCTGTAATCCTAGCTACTCAGGAAGCCGAGATTTGAGGATTGGGGTTCAAAGACAGCCTGGCACAGAAGTCTGTGAGACTCTGATCTCCAGTTAACCATCAGAAAACCGAAAGTGGTGCTGTGGCTCAGTGTAGTAGAGCACTAGCCTTGAGATGAAGAACTCAGAAACAAGGCCCAGGCCGAGTTCAAGCCCTATGGAGAAAAACAAAATCCCCCCCCCAAAAAAAAACAAAAACAAAAACAAAAGACACCTAAAGGCCCACCACCATGGAAATTCTCTCTCCAAGAAAACCTGGGATGTGAAAGTCCTAGGACATGCAAATGGAGGCCATGCTTTCTTGGCACTCATTTTTCTATAGAACCAATCATCTTATTTATTAGATATACAGAAAAACTAAGGTGTGGCATTTTCTTTTATTAATTAAACCACAGGATACAAGAAAATTCTACATGAATAAAGCATTTTCCAAAAGCACTCAGTTGTATTTACTTGAACTATCACGTGAAACGATATTCAAGGTAGAACAAAAATAAAACCATGGCCATGTGAAACAATAAACTAGCTAGAATAAAGTAATAAAAACAACAGCATGAACATAAGCATTGAAATAAAAATTCCTCAAAGGCACAGCACTCAGCAGCACAGGTCAGGCATTGGCTTCTCATGCTCTTCTCTATTAGGAAGAATTAAAGTTCTTGGAGGAACTCGGGGATCAGAATACAGAATAATACATGATAGGAACCTGAAATACCTTACAGAAAATATAAAGTAATGCTACAAATGCATCACACACACACACACACACACACACACACACACACACACACACACACACCAACATACCACATAGAGAACATATGTAAAAACCCCAGGAATCAGCACAAAGCTCCCCTGACAATAAGAAGTAGCATGTAAGTTATTTCCCTCAAATAAAACCAATATTCACAATTCCACATGCAGTAAATATATAATGGCATAAGTACATGTACAGCTCTATAGAGAGAAGAATTCCAAATGATTTGTGGAAATAGTTCACCCTCCAGGAGGGTTGCAAATGTAATTACATTCTTCCAACAAGTATGGCCAGAAGAGGGCAACAGGACGGCTGCAGTGGACAGGCCTGACAACTGTCAGTCCAGCAGGTGATCAAGATCACCATCCATTTTTCTATTGTGTTGAAAGATACACTGTCCATAGGAGTTACTAAGGTAGACCTGCAATCTACTTCTGTGATTGTGAGGTAAGCCTCATAGGAAATCCAACCAAAGGACATGGTACAATGTGTCTAACCAATGCTCCCTCTTCCTGTCAACATCATCAGAAACCAGACAGCTCAAGGCCGTGTAAGAATCAAGAGTATTCTGAAAGAACATGAAAGCTAAGAGTAACATGGTATTCCAATTGGCAACCTAGAACATGATCCTGCTCCTCTGCTGTAGACCAATATATATATATATATGTATATGTATATATGCATACATATATATATATTTGAATCCATTAGAAAACACTTCAATATTGAATTGGGCATACACGATAGCAAATATGAACAGCTTCCTTCATATTTTATTGTGACAAATTTGACATTTATGTTATTGACAAAAGTCAATATCAGATTGGAAAAAGGCAAAAATAGTCAAAATCTAAAATAAAATATAGCTACTACTCAGAGATGAGAACAATTGCTGTTTGACCTAGTGACATTTTCTTTGTTGTTTGAGACAGGATCTTACTGCCTAAACCAGGCTAGCGATGAACTCTCCATCTTTCTGCTTATGCCTATCAATTACTGTTACTCCAGGTGAATATCATCAGACCTAGGTAGTAAATATTTTAACCTACTTACTTACATATAATGGCTCAAGGCTTTGTATTTCAAGATGTTCTTTACTGTGCTGTACTTTCATAAATAATTATTAGAATACTTGGTTTCTCAAGTGTTTCTCATTATATACATTAGATATTATTATCATAGTAATTATATTAGATATGCAGACCTGCAAATTATCTCTGATATATTTCAGAAGCACAATAAAAATGGCCACCTAGTCAGAGAATCACCTATTTAGACACCTATGTAGAATCCCATGCAGGCTTGCTGATCAAGCACATAAGCTTTCTCTTCTTTATGTTTTGTGTTGGTACTGAGGCTTGAACTCAGGACCTGGGCATTGTCCTTAAGCTTTTGCCCTCAAAGCTAGCTCTGTACCATTTTAAGCTGATATTTTTAATGTTTAATTGATGGTGAAAGTTTCATGGACTTTCCTGTCTGTGCTCATTTTGAACTACGTTGGTCAACTCTCAGTTTCCTGAGTAGCTAGGATTACAGGCATGAGCCACTGGCTTCTGGCATGACAGTCTCTTCTTGAATTCCCATTTACTGAATATCTGTCGATATAACTAAGCAGGTCATATATGAGACACATTTTTGCAATTTGAAATCTCAGCTTGAATTCAAATTTAATTATCTTGAGTTCACACTAAATTACTCTTCATCTAAACTTGCTTTTAGAAACATTTCATACTTAGTATCCAATTACTGCAAATTATACTTATCAACTCTCCAGACAGGGTCAAAGAACATGAAGCAGTTGGTCTCTAAAAATATGATATATATTGTTTTATTTTCCATAATGTACTGCTTTTTAGAAAGAAGGGAGAGAATCCAAAGAGGAGGAAGGGGAAGAAAAATTTGGAGAGAATCAAGAAGGAAAAAATAAGAAGAGATAACATATTCTTACTTTTTAGGTGAGTTCAAAGTAATAAAATAGTTATTGGAAGATTAAAATAAATGAATCATCATAGAATTAGAATTATCATTAGAATTATCATCATGAGAATGATCATTTTTAATCTCTCCCCCACAGTCATACACAGAAATGTAAGCATGCCACTCACATAAGGAGATCTTTACTTTCTCCATTTACATGAAGAGTTTTCAATGAAAAATTAATAATAAGAAGTTCATAGGATTATAGAAAGAAAATTCGGACTCACTTTTGTAATTCTATACCTTCTCACTATATTTTTTTATCGTGGTGGCTTTAACAATTTTAAGTCTAATATATTTATTTCTCTTAAGTAATTAGAGCTTGTCTTCATGTTTCAGGCAAAAATAATATGAAGCATTATCATAAAACAACACCTGGAGTTTGGCCTAGTGGTAGAGTGCTTGCCTAGTATGCATGAAGACCTGAGTTCAATTCCTCGGTACCACATACATAGCAAAATCTGGGAATGGTGCTGTGGCTCAAGTGGTAGAGTTCTAGCCTTGAGAAAGCCCAAGGATAGTGCTCAGGCCCTGAGTTCAAGCCCCAGGACTGGCAAAAGAAAAAAAAAAATTTCATCAACATTTAAAATCAGATTAAGTAGACAGAAGCTTACACCAGGCATATTTGTTCTTGATGTAGGCAGTAAAATGATCCTAGGGTAATATAAAGAAAAATTTAAAACATATTGACATTATTGTGGAAAAATTAAAGTTTATAACATCCATTTAAATTTATAAGAGCCCCATATTGTCTTCTGTACACATGAAAATACTGGACACAGAGCCATGTCCTCTATTTACACATTAAAATACCTCATACACCCATCCACTTTCATTACTAATCTCAGGAGTAAAGATGCATGAAACCAAATATTAAATATACAAGTCATTCATCAAAGCAATATTCCGAATACAAGTAACATGTTATTGCCTACATATTTAAGAGATGGTTACTTGTACTGCCTCATTCTATTTCTGAGGATGGAGGAAGTCATTGCACTCTCCATATTAGGTCAATTTACAATGAAAAGCTTTGAGAACTGTGAACCCCCTCCTAGTTTCTTTTTAATAAGGGAAAGAATTATGGATGCGGGTGGGAGTACAAGAGCATTCTGGGAAAAAAGAAGTACAAAGATGGCCATAGGGGAGAGCTGATCCAGTTTGGGAGCACAACCTATAGAGATGGCAACAGGGGGTGCTGAGGTGGCCGAAGACTAGGAGAATAAACGCACAAAAGGTGGGCTGGTCAAAGAGTAAAAATAAAGAGGAATGAATCCCATCTTCCAGAAGAGGTAGAGATCTCATGATCTCATGTTGTGTTCTTTTTCCATATGGAACAGTCGGCTCTTCAGAGCATCTAGCCAAACAAAGGAAGAAGGGCAATGTTTCCTTAGGTTGGAGCTTTGCCAGAGAGGTTTCTGACTCAACAGAATCTCATTGGAAGCAATCACCCTGGGAAGGCACATGAGCAGGGTGAGTGCAGAAATTGAGATAGAGAATGTTCTGTGAGATGCTTAAGGATGTGAAGAACTTACAAGGTGGACCGAAATGAGCAACAGAACTGTCACTGGTATGAGACATGGAGGCTTCAACAGACCAGAATGGGGAAGGCTCCTGGAATCTAGTGATGGTGATGATGGCAGTGGTGATGAGAGTAAAGATGGTGACTGTATGTATCACAGAGAACTGTCAAGGGCTATCTGGTAGCTTTCATGGATTGCTAGGAATAGCTTCTAGTGAAACATGTGTATGTGTGTGTGTGTGTGTGTGTGTGTGTGTGTGTGTGTGTAAATAGCTGGCCACTGGTGTCTCATGTCTATAATCCTAGCTACTCAGGAGGCTGAGATCAGAGGATCAAGGTTCAAAGTCACCCTGGGCACAAAAGGACCTGAGACTCTTTAACCTCTATAAAACAATAAGTGGGACTTGGCTCAAGGGTAGGACAGTAGCTTTGAGACGAAGAGCTCAGGGCAACTCCCAGGCTGAGTTTAAGCCCCATGACCCACAAAAAAAAAGAAAGAAAGAAAGAAAGAAAAAAAACCCAGAAGTAGTGTTGTGGCTTATGTGGTAAAGTGCTATGCCCTCAACAAATGGAACTCAGGGACAGGAACAGGGACAGTTCAAGCCCTAGGATATATATATATATATATATATATATATGAATGATTAAAGCAGAGAGAAACCCAGGCCTGAAATTGTATATTAAGATGAAAACACAAATAAAAATTATTGGTTTAGTTTATGTTAATGTTCTTTAATTGCAGTCTTTCATGAAACTCATATGTCAGAACTTGTTCCCTCATTTCACATCCAAATGAAAAAAAAAGACAAAAAAAGAAAAGAAAGGAGAGACAGAGAGATCAAATGAGCTTTGACTAAAAAGTCAAGCATTCTTCAAATTAATTTCTGAGGATTCTCTTGATTTACTTTATAATAAAAATTCACCTTTGCAAGGGTAATGGAAGAGTTCTATTTTAGGAAGGTAATGGAACAAAAAAAAATGTACATATGCAAGTAGAACAGAATGAACAGAATGTATAAAACGTTACCAAAGAATGTCCATCATGACCACATGGTGGCACCAAAGTGCTTTCAGAAGATTTCCGCCCCAGCCTTTCTGGTTGTACTCACTGTTTTCTTTCATCTATCACATATAATAAGTAAAAGCTACAGAGCATTCTTCATCCTCTAAAAGGGAACAGAAAACCTGACAGCTAAGTTTCCCTTGGTAATAAATCCCAAATGCAGCCCATCAATGGATTTCAAATTGATAGGAGGTTAAGGTATGGCATAAGAATAGGCAGAAAATAACAGGATTTAAATGTGCTACCGTTTCAGAGACAATAAACTCTTAAAGAGGGTGTCCTAAGCCTTCTTACATTTACCATTTGTCTGGAAGAACATTACAAAGCTTTGCAGAAATGCAATCTGGAAGTCTGTAGCAAGGTGTGGCATTACCGCTGGCAGCAGGGGTGGCATAGGGCTATTTGTGGCAAGGAATAGAGACAGCCTTCAGTGTGTTTGCCATCAGCTTAATCACTGCGCAGAAAACATGCTCAGCACAGACGGTTGCATGGGTTGGCTCATGCACACATTTGTGTAGAAACCAAAGGTCTAATTGACCGTATTTTAGGGAAAGAATAAAAAATGAGGCTCCTACATTGACTACCAGTAAGCTACATGCTCCTTCTGACATGTTCTTTTTTTATTAAATAATTTTTTATTGTGATTAATGGAAGGGTTACATTGTATTCATCAGATAGAAGGTGCATAACTTCACAAACATTGATACCCTTTTTCATGACATGGTCCCCATTTCCCTCCTACCCTCCACCCGCTTATCTTCTGACATGTTCTTAAACTTCTACATGAATCAAAGCAAAATATTTGATGCCTGAAATAAAATTTGTTAGTAGAAATTTGAATACTTAAGTTGGATATATGTGGTGTCAGGGAAGGATAATCTGGTTTTTTTGTGTGTGAATGGAAGAAATTTATTTCCAAAGTTGCTATCTTCAACTCTCTAAAATGTTCATATTTCAGTAAGAACTTATAATACATGTAAAGAAAGAAGAAAGTATGATGCCATAAGAAGAAGGAAACAAAAAGAACAAAGAGAAGTTCCAGTTATTTGGCTTACTAGACAAAAACTTAAAACCAGGTATTAGAAACATAGTCAAAAGAATAAAAAGTAACACAGTGGAGTTCTATACTACCATCAGAAAGAACGACATCACCCTATTTATAAGGAAAAGGAAAGACTTGGAAAGAATCATAATAAGTGGAGAAAGCCAGACCCAAAGGAACATGGCTCAATGTTTTCTCTCATTTCTAATAATTAGTACACATCTAAGACTCTCCTAGCAGAGAATTACAATAGCTCAAAACCTAGGTTCATAAGGTCATATAGGATGAGACTAAAAAAACGAACTCTAGGATATGGAAACAAGAGCTTTATCTTGGGTGATGGTTGTTCTTAATGTACTATGTTATTTCTTCTCTCTCTTTTTGCCTTTTGTTAGTCTCATATTGTTACTGTATCTGATTTTGTTACCTGGTATATTGTATATACATCTATTTGTTTATTTGAATTGGGAAAGGGAAGAGGGAAAACAAGATGACTGGGAGCAAAACAAGATGACTGGAGAGTAAAAACCATTTAGGTTCATTAGGCAACCTCTCTCTTTTTTAAATTACACTTTAAATTACAGAGGAGAAAGTAAGCAATATAAATTCCTGACCTCATAACTAGTTTGGAGACCTTCTGATTTGAAGTTTCTGGCTAAAACTTTCATTCTTGTTTACAAAGGTTTAGCTACTGAACTTTTTTTTTCTTCTTTTTTTTTTTTTTAGATCCTTACTTGGTAACTGAAAGCATGACCTTAATATTCAAAGTCAGGCTTATGGCTCCTTGACTTTAGGGTTCATTAAGCATCACATAGTCTTACAGCTTATGAACTGTAGAAAATATGTATATGGTTTGCCATCCCACTTCTACAGAGAACAATGTAAAATGGGAAGTTAGGTTACACTCTGGAATATTCAGGCAATAATTAGGGATTATTCTTCCTCTAAATGATTAAGAAATTGTGTGATCTCACTCACAGGTGAAATCCAAGGGTGATGGTCTCACCAAACAGAGATTAATTAAAGCAATTGTAAGTAAGGGCTACAGAGGGCACAGGATAGGGGATGGGGAGAAATGTCAATAGGTATGTAGATAAAGATAATGAATCCTACTGTTGTTGCACAGTAGGGTAACTATAGCTGACACTATTGTATTGGTATTTCAAAATAGCCAGAAAATTGTGTTTAAATATTCTCAACACACACAGCACTGTGTTTAAATTGATGTTCATGGGACATACTTAATTTGATTACTATACTCTATATGGGGATGTTAAATGTTCTACTGTAGCCTACAAGTATATGGTATTCATGTTATAATTAAAAACAAAATTAGAAGTTCAATTATTTTGCCAATCCTGGGGATTGAACTCAGGGACTGAGCACTGTCCTTAGGTTTATCAAAGCTAGAGTTCTACCACTGGAGCCACAGCATCACTTCTGGCTTTTTCTGTGTACGTGGTACCGAGGAATCCAACCCAGGGCTTCATGCATAGGCCAAACTTCCGGCCGTAGGAACTCTGATTTATAAGAAGTCAGAAACATCGATCTCATTTCTAATAACACAAAACATGGAGGAAAGAAGGAACTCTTCAAGTCATCACTGCCACCATTCAGGTGCAGGTTGTGCCTTCATAAAATGTTAGCAAAGAAGTAGAAATTTCCTGGTAAGGAGGACTGCTATTTTGAGATACATGGAAAAAGATTCCAGGGCAGAAATGGTGAGGTTTATTTAAAGTAGACTCGAAAAACACATTTCTCAAGTGGTAAAATTTTAACAGAGACCCTAATGATGTGACAGTAAGCTTTATGGATAATTAATCAAACCCTAACAACAAGAATGACAACGTATCTCACACCCATAGCGCACATATCTATGTATGTCAATTACCCATGGAGAGGTGGGTTCCATCTCAGCTCTTACACTTATTCAGGTGTCTGTTTGGGTGAGTGACGCCACCTATCTCACCTCTGGTTCATTGTTACTTGAGAGTTCTGCCTTCTACTCCTTCATTCCATCACCAGGAGGAATTGTGAAGTCCAATGGAAACTCATTCTTACAGCACTGTTCTCACTTTCCCTCCTGTTTCCTCCTGATTCTCTTATAGCCATGGTGATAGAACAATGGGACAGTTCTCCCATTCACCCATTTTTGCAAGAATCATTTATTAGGCTCTGATCAGGTGCCAGATCCTCTGACAGACAGTGTTGAACTGATGATGAATAAGGCACAGCATGAGCCTACTAGGATTTAGTCTAATGGGGGAGAAAACAAAGCACCATTACATTAGAATATGATCTTTGTTTTCAGGCTGCTCAAGATGAGACAGAAGGACAAAAATACCTAATTATACTTAGTAAAGGAATTTCAGACATGGCTAGACCTTATCCTAACATAAAAGGAGATATTTTAATAATAGCAATAAAATAATAATAATAATATAAAATCAAAGATAAATGAAAAGAATTGTAGAATTATGAATAGTTTGGCTTAAAATCACTCTTTTCATTGACCATTCTCTGATTTCAATCGCCTTCTATTTCTACCACCTTCCAGACTCTTCCCTCTTTATGATCTAATTGTTATTCTTTCTGATTGGGATACTTTTGTCTTCAACACTTCACATGACACATATTCCTGCTTCTACTTAAATGTTATATTTTTCAGACTTTGTAGACTATGAAATACAAAATACCCTCCCCACTACTAGCTCTGCTAGAGAAATAAATTTTCTTTACTTGAACTTGATTCATTGTAGGATCTTCTTTCTTAGCCATTTTCATTTTCTGTCTCCTCTACTCGATCATTAGTTCAATGAGGGTCAGGAGAAATCTAGTAACTTCAGGAGTTAGCCTGATTTTTGAATATATCATGTGCTCCATAGCTACATCTTTTGTAACAAAATGGAAAATAAGGTAAATGGGAGTGGTAGAGTTAGAGATAAATGAAATGAGATAACTAAGTTGTGGTCTGAAAATACCACGTGAAAAGGAAGAACCACATTGTTCAAAAGCTCTGGAAAAATCCTTGTAGGACTTCAGTAGACAAATAGCACGAGGCATTTCTATTAGAGAACTGACTCTGGTAAGAATGTCAGGAAACTGAATGGAATGAGAGCAACCAATTGGAATGAGAGAACTGCAATAGTGAGCTCCATTAAGAGCTGGCTGCAGTGGTTTGAGTGAGCAATGCAGTGAAAGCTGAGGCTCAGAAGCAAGAAGAATGGAACAAATAGGCTCAGGGTTATTACAAATAGAATTTGTTGTCTGGCTAGAAGTAAAGGGAAAATGTAAAAGCCTGGTATTCTCTCTGTTTTTGATTTGGATAATTGGATAGGCACAAAGACGAGAATATTTTGAACCTGAAGCAATCTCTGAATACATTTCAGTCTGAAATGCAACAGAAACATCTCGAATTAAAAACTATAGAGTTAAATTTATATGATGTCACAGAAAGTCCCAGACTGGCCAGCACCCAACAGCTATTTGATAATAGGAGATAGGTGAGCTCAGAGTATGCAGTGAACAAATTGGAATGGCAGTTAGGAAAAGGGAGAAGACAAAAATAAACAAAGAGTCTACAAAGGAACTTGTGATTCCAAAGGCAAGAAGGAGTCCATAATTTGGAAATAAGGAAGATAACAATCTAAGTTGAAGTTGATTTTGTCATTTAAGTCTCTGTTCAACTGCAAATAACTAAAATTCCTATTTTACATATACCATCAATTACATGACTGGGGCCTAATTTTCCTTGTTTAACAAGGGAGGAAAAATATGGCTGCTGCGTATGTTTATTATCTCCTCCAAGGCTAGGTCCATGAATCTCTCTCCCTCCCTTTTTTGCAATATTGCTGACAGGAACTTTGACTGCTGCATCTATGTTTCAGGTAGAAAATGTGAGAGGATGATGTAAAGCAAAACCATTCTCATCTGTGTAGGACATTACCACTTATTCTTCTCTGGATACATTTTAGCTCTGCCATGTTCAGAATATTCAGAGTAAGGCAACCACATTTTAGGTATTTCTGTACAGTGAAGACATTTTTTTTTGGTAAGTCTTGTTTTATACATTCAAGGCATCATTAATGCTTCCTGGATGTGTTGATTGATTTAGTTGTTATTGATGGTAATCAACAGCATCGTGATACAAATAATCAAATATCAACACAAAACATTATGCCTATCTCTTTCTCTAGGCTCTGATATTTATTTTCAGTAACCTTTGTTTGTTCTAGATGGCAGAATCATGTTAGTCCCAACAATATGGTTTTACTGGGGAAGAACATGAAAGTAAATTTTTTTTTTTTTGCCAGTCCTGGGCTTGGGCTCAGGGCCTGAGCACTGTCCCTGGATTTTCTCAAGGCTAGGGCTCTATCACTTGAGTCACAGCACCACTTCTGGCTTTTTTTGCTACATAATTCGTGCATGCTCAGCAAGCACTCTACAACTAGGCCAAACTCCCTGCCCATGAAAGTAAATTTTTAAAAATCCATTCTCATTTATCTTAGTCATGTCTAGTTCATCCTGGCATAGGTACTTTCCAACAGATGGGCTGAGCACAGAGTCCCAAAGGCCTGTAGATTCTTACCATGAGCTCTGGAAGTAAAGCAAATGTCAGCGAGGAGGATTCTCACAGGAAAATGTTCTGCCTCAAATATCAGCCTTTCTTTACTGATCCACTTCTTACAGGGCAGACCTTTCTATATAGGATACAAAAGCAGGAGTGTGAACCCAGCAGGCAAACAGAAGAAAGTGGATGGTCACAAAATGAACTAAGTAAGTCAGACTGAGAGACAGGTTCTAGCATGAACCCAAAACATTGGAAAATAGCTTGAAATCCTGATTTGTTCCCCAAAATAGTTTCATTTCAGCTGCTGGAGAGAGGTTATAATTTCACAGGATTCAAATAAACAACTGACTTGGTCAATGGTGGATCAGCTATTTTGGAGAACACAGAATAGGTAAAGCAGAGTTTTACCTTGAAGGGAAAAGAATAGCAAACTAATAAACCCAATGTGAAAGCCAAACTAATAATAGTAGATTTCCAGTTAAAATTAAAAAAATCAGAATGTAGTGGCAGAAACACTATGAAAACAACTTATCTATGTCAGGATATTACCCATAAAATAAGCAAGGTTGGCAGAGTAAAATTTAGATAACACAATGGAAGTGAAGTCATCATCAAATTGGGCCAGATCATGAGAATTTATTAATGTGGGTTAAGAATTCAGTGAGTATACTACAAAATTAAGAATGTTGAAAAGGATTACATTGATCAAGATGCACTGTATTCATAAATTATATTGTTAAATGGGAAGGGGTATCCATGTTTGAGAAGTAATGTACCAATTACCTGACAAATGTAACTGTAACCCCTCTGGACATCACTCCGACAATGAAATACAATGGAAAAAATGGCAACTCATTGTACAACTTCAAGAGAATTTTAAAAAAGAGTCTTACAAAAGTTCATTAGATATATGTAAATCTCACAAGGGAAATCCTGAGTGCAATTAACTTATAGTAATAAAAAGGACAGAAGAAATATACACAGAAACTCACATGCAATTAAATTAATCTTAATGTCTGGTCTTTTCTGGAAATATGTGATCAAATGTTCAAGATTTAGCTATTTTTTACTTAGGTTAGAAAAATGAAAAAATGGCTATTTCACATGTTAAGAATTTGTCATATACTTGAAAATGGTAGGAATTTTTACAGTGGTATACTTAAGAGGTATGCACAAGAGAAGAATCATGGAAATCATGTTTTTGGAGTAAATGGATATATATTAGTACAGTAAATGTTATAGGAAATTGACAAAAGAGAGTTAGGTTTAGGTAACCCAATGGTATTTCAGAGAATTCTGAGAAAACTAAGAGCCATGAAGATCAAGAACTTGGACTAGACTCAAGAAAAATATTGCATTAGAAAAACAATTGCCTAACCTTCTAGACATACTTCATTGTTTTGGTCAAGCAATTTACATTATTTTATATTTTCCAGTTTCATTAAGATGAACTTTTAAAACAATTTCTCCAATTCCATCTTTCAAACCTATAACCAACTGGATTCCCATCTTCTATTACCTTAATAAACTCAAACTCTTGTCTTCTTTTCTTTTTAAGTAACAGGATGAATCCACCCATCACTCTCTTCCTGTCCTATGAGTATTAGCAAGAATTTTTCCAGTATTTGTGTACAAATCAACTTCAAGCGAAAAGGAGGAAAGTTGGGGCAACAGCAAATCAGAAAAAGTCAATGAAAGAGAGAAAATAGTGATTGTAAATGAAGGGGTTCCAGTCCTCTCCAGTTACCCAAGAAGGTAACAAAATGTTATTTAGAGGAGTTGGGAGAAGGGAAAATTATAAGTATGAAAGAGCAGGTTGGAGAAGACCTGGACATACTAGGAAATGTAACTTCCTTCCCAGTCTGTGCTGTGAGTGCAATGGCTTCAGGGAAACCAGAGATAATCAGTTAATCAAGATTAATGAGTTTAACTTTTTTAAAATTAGGAGTCTCTGCCATTGGGTACAGATTTAAAATGAAAACCTAGGGCTGGGAGTTTGGCCTAGTGGTAGAGTGCTTACCTAGCATATATGAAGACCCGGGTTTGATTCCTCGGTACCATAAACATAGAAAAAAAGCAGCAAATGGTGATGTGGCTCAAGTGGTAGAGCTCTGGCCTTGAGAAAGCCCAGGGAGAGGACTTAGACCTTGAGTTCAAGGCCCAGGACTGGCAAAAAAAATTGAAATCCTAAAAATATTCTTTTTGTGGTCAAGGTCATTTCTCCTAACCTTGGAGAACTGAGAGTTCCTACCTAGTTTTCTCTAAGAATTTAGAGTCTAGGCACCAATGATAACACTTTGTCACAAAAGAGTGTGACATAGTATGCAAATTTTTTCAGTTAAGGAGTGACAAAGCCCACTATTGAAAAAGCCAACATACAGATTGATTAAAGGACAGCAAGTGATGTGATACAAAATAATCAATGGTTCATATTGGGCACGTGAACAGTGGACAAAATGAAACACTAATGATGACTAGGTTAAAATGATCAGTTTATTTGAGAAGAGCCAAAATATTCAGAGCTTTCTTCAATTGCTCTATTTTCTCTGCTGAAGCCAGGATTGTAACTTAAATTGTTACCATTTCAATGGCTGATTCCTTGTCTATGGGCTGGTGGAATAAGAGGTTTGTTAAAAAAATTCTTTGCTACTCTGAAAAAGGAAATTAAAGCAGAACTGAGGAAATGGAAAAACCTCCCATGCTCCTGGATTGGAAGAATTAACATCATGAAAATGGCAATCTTGCCAAGGGCTATGTACAAATGCAACACAATACCCATCAATATCCCAATGTCACTCTTTAAAGAAATAGAAGAGGCAATACAAAATTTTATATGGAATAATAAAAGACCCTGTATAGTAAAAACAGTTCTTAGCAGAAAGAACAGCACAGGAGGAATTTCAATACCAAACTTTAGACTCTATTACAGAGCTATAGTGACCAAAACAGCTTGGTACTGGCACAAGAACAGGCCTGAAGAACAATGGAATAGAACTGAGGACCCAGATATTAACCCACAGACCTACTATGGCCACCTAATCTTTGATAAGGGAGCCAAAAAAAATAGAATGGAAGAAAGACAGCCTCTTCAACAAGTAGTGTTGGCAGAACTGGCTAAGCACCTGCAGACAACTAAAGCTGAATCCTTTTTTCTCACCCTGCACCAGGATTAACTCCAAATGAATCAAAGACCTCAAGGTAAAAGCAGATACACTGAAAACTTTACAAAAAGGAATAGGAGATACAGTAGGTCTCCTTGGCACAGGTTGAAACTTTCTTAATTAGGACCAAGAAACACAATTCAGAGAAGGTCTGGATAACTAGGACTGCATGAAACTGCAGAGCTTCTGTATGACAAAGGACATAGTTAACAAATTAAGTAGAAAGCCTACAGAATCGGACAAGATCTTCATTAACCATACAACAGACAAAGGCCTCAATCTAAAATATATCAACAGCTCAAAAAATTGAATCACTCCAAAACTAATGTCCAAAGAAACAACCATCCCATTAAAAGATGGGACAAAGACTTAAAGAGAATCTTCTCTAAAGAAGAAATAAAATGGCCTATGGACACATGAAGAAATGCTCAACATCTCTGGCCATAAAAGAAATGCAAATCAAAACAACTCTAAGATTCCACCTCACTCCAGTTAGAATGGCCAGGATCAAGAAATCTAATAACAACAGATGCTGAAGGCAATGTAGCCAGGAGGGATCACTACTACACTGTTGGTGGGAGTGCAAACTCGTTCAACCACTATGGAAAGCAGTATGGCAGTTCCTCAAGAGACTAAACATAGAACTCCCCTATGACTCAGCAATTCCACTCCTTGGCATTTACCCAATTGTCTAGAAACAAGAACACACTAAGTCCATATGATGTTTATTGCAGCATTATTTACCATAGCAAAGATATGGAACCAACCCTCAGTTGATGAGTGTATCAACAAGATGTGGTATTTATACACAATGGAATTCTATGCTGCTGTCAGAAAGAATGACATCGCCCCATTTATTAGGAAATGGAAAGACTTGGAAAAAAATCATATTAAGTGAAGTAAGGAACATAGGCTCAATGGTTTCCCTCATTTGCCATAATCAGTAGAAACCTTGGACTGTTCTAGCAGAGATTTGCAATAGAGCAAAACTTAGATACATATAGTATGATGCCAAATGAAAGGATATAGAAACAAAATCCATGTAATGAGTGATTGTTGTCCTTAATGTACTATGTTGTCTCTCATCTCTTTTGCTGTCCCTTGGTTATCGCATATTGTTACAGCATTTCTCCTTATTATCTGATATATTGTACATATGCATATTTGGGTATTTGACATAGGATAGGGAAGGGGGGGAAACAGATGAGGGTCGGGAGTGGGTGGATGGTAATTGGGACCAAGACATGAGAAGGGGTATCAATGTATGTGAAGTAATGCCCCTTCTATCTGGTGAATATAATGCAACCCTTCTATTAATTACAATAAAAATATATGGCTAAAAAATTCTTTACTTTGGGCTGGTAGTTTGGCCTCATGGTAGAGTGCTTGCCTAGAATGCATGAAGAACTAAGTTCGATTCCTTGGTACTACACACATATTAAAAACCTGGAAGTGGTTCTGTGGCTCAAGTAGCAGATCACTGGCTTTGAGAAATAAAACCCAAGGCCAGTACTCAGGCCCTGCGTTCAAGATCCAGGACTGGCAAAAAAAAAAGTCTTAACTTAGCAAATTCTCACTGTTATGTCTAAGAACTACACACATTAGCCCAATTCAATGCTAAGGACTGGATGGGTGGAGTGAAGAAGAATTAGTTTCTTCCACATTGTTCCTTGGGAGATTTTTCTCTCACTAATGATTTTTGCCTATGCCACTAGTGATTTTGTTTTTCTTTTTCTTTTATGGGAAAAAATGCCTTAAATACTACCCACATAGTACAAGTCTTATTTGCATTGGTTTCTTGGTCATCAAATACAATGGTTTTAACTTCATTTCCTATGATTTTCTAGTGGAAAACTATGCTGTTGGGAGAAGATGAGAACTTCCACAGCCCTTAGCAATTATATTTATACTTTATTGCCATCCTCTCAGGACTGGCTTCTACTCCAGAAAGCACAGTTACAAACTATTTGTCTAACATTCATATCACCCGGAGTGCTTGTTATGCATAAAAGCACTTACTCAATGACACTTAACTACAAGTGTTGATGCCACAATTCAAATCTAATTCTTTTGAGTTCCAATCCTACTTTGCAGCTACTCTACCAAGTAGTTGAATTATAAACTAGTTAGGGCTGGGTGGAAGAAAGCATATCTGGTATGCATGAAGTCCTGAGTTTGATCCACAGACCTGAAATGTGAAACCAAACAAATGACAATACGCCAACCAGCTGGTTCTCTGATAGTTATTCCAGTATTTTGTGGATTGTTCTACATTGAAATAGTCATAATATGCACAGTTGCTTTTAAGATGGTGCTTTATAGATCCAAGTAAATTACATTCTAATAGTTTTTTGTGCTTAATGAAGTAACAAAAAGCAAAGAATAGTATAAAAGTTATTTTCAACTTTGTATACATGCTCCAGCACCTTATTTATAACACCATAATTTGTCGAATAAGAGACATCATTTGGAAATTATTTTATTTTTTAAGAAGGTGGCTATTGCATTCCTTCTAATTTGTGCCTTAAACATCTGCATGGTTTCTGTCTGATTATGCAGAATTAGCAGTTCACAAAGGTACTTTATTCTCATATTGCATTTCTAGCTTGTTTATGATTTAAGATGTTGCTGGATGTGAATTCTTTCCCTCTCCTTAAAATCACTTATACTCTTAAAAACTCAAGGTTAAATATGATTAGAAGATCAATTTTTTAAATAAACAAGGTTCTTTTAGATGGAGGCTCCAACTGAATAGACTTCTATGACATCAGTGTTTCCTTTAATGAAATAAGTATGTTTTCTTCAGGAATTCAGATTTAGGATCAGTAGGCTGTGAAATTTTTAGTTAAAACAAAAAGCAAAACATATATTAACATAAAATGTTTCCTCCTATGTTGGCTGAAACTCATTTGGTTTCTAATGGAGGTAATGACTGTGAAGAACAGAGAAATAATGGTTTGTGCTATCATGTTCAAATTTATTTTCCTTGAACATGGTTAGGGCTATTGTTGTTTGCATAATTTTAGAGTAAGGAAGAATACTCCAGCTACTTTCCTCCATTATTATTAATAATAGTTTAAATAGCCTAAATATTGAAGTTTAACCAATTGTTCTCATTTTATGTATACATTGATTTTCACATAACTCGGTTTGTAAAATCAATCCTGAAAAAGTTTTCATTTAACACCAAAATAATAAAGAATATATTCTGTACCATGGTGGATAAATTAAAAGTAGAAGTTAATCTTAAGATACCATTAAATCCTAGCAAATATGATTATATTGTTTAAAATGTTTTATTTAATTTAATCATTATAAACTATACTTGGACTTTTTCATTCCTATGAAAAAATTATGGCATTAAATGAAAATAACATCAGGGATGTTAATCTTCATTAGAAATATTGTGCTGATTGCCAGATGAGACTGGTAGTGGACTAGAAAATAAGCATTGGAATGGAGACTTGCAGGTATAGAGACTGAACAAAAATATTGAGACCAGTAAGAGAAACCTGATGAGAATTGATGGGTCCTAAAAATACAGGACAGCAGGTATGGGTGGCTTACATCTATAATCCTAGCTACTCAGGAGACTGAGATCTGAGGATAGTGATTCAAGGCAGACTGTGCAGGAATAGGTGTGTGAGTGTTACCTCTAGTCAAATACCAGAAGACCCGAAATGCTGCTGTGCCTTGAAGTGGTAGAGTGCTAGCCAGCCTGGAGCAAAAGAACTCAGGGACAGCATCTAGGTGCCGAGTTCATACCCCAAGATCAAACAACCAAAAAAAAAAAAGAGCTAAATGATGTTAAGATGATCACAAATGTGGTCATGAACAAGACAGTGAGAAAACTATGGTCACAAGGCCTGACCACACACAAGATAAATGGAACCAAGTGGGTGAAAATGTCTTGAGAAAAACTGTGTGTAGAAGAAAGCTGTGTATAACCTAGAGATGGGTAGAGAACTAAAGTAATGATTAGGAAAGATTGGATAGAAGGTATTCAGTTTTTCAGGACAGACTGTTAAGTCTTCAACCAAAGGAATATACAGATTTTTTTAGATCTAAGAGGGAGAAGGAATAAAAAGTTCTGATTGTGCCCTACAAGAATCACCCTGGAGAAAAAAACACAAAAAAACAAATCCTACAATGTGTGATGTACAAATTGGCCTGCTTATCATAGTTTTCTCGGAATATTTAAAAACCACAAATGGTTGAGATGTTCTTGTTCTACTTTCCAAATACCTTTTCTGTTCTGTGAGAGGGTGTAAGGCCACATATAATTTAGCACAGAAGTGCTCAGATTTTGGTTGATGTGTTGTCTGGCTAGAGTGGGAGTGCAGAGCTGTCTGCCTCTTACAAGAGAAAAGCTAGTCAATATTCTGTTAGCCATCTTCTGGAAAATTCTCCCATAGCTGAGATCATTGGTGTTTACTGCCAGTAAAACTTACTTTTCTTTGTGACTGTGTCATTTTGACACTTTTATTCCCATGGCAAGAACCACCAGGTCCTGCATACAGTTGTATGCATGTATTTGAATTCAAATGTCATGATGCTGTCCAAGAAGTTGACTGAAGTATACAAACCATACACAATTTCTTAGTTAGGAAGCTATGCCATTGTGTATTTCATCTTCAGAAGGAATTACTATGAGTTCTTCATCTCTAATAAGCAGGTACTATCATGCCCTTATATGATAGATCAGTGGATTTTTGACAGAAAACATATTTTGCAATGGGAAGTCAAGTAGATATTCTTTTACTTTCATATAATTTCACATTTTGACATGTTTAATAAATCAAGTGGTACCTCTTAAGGTATAGTTTGCCCAGTCATTTTCTGATATAAGACATACATTTAACACATCCCTACGCAAAAGATTCTAGAGTACCTATATGTATCTCACCATAGTTAATAAGATGTCAACAACAGTCTGTTTTGTTTATCCAGGAGGAATCAATTTGTATAGGGTGAGACTAAATGAAAGGATCTCTAGGATATGGAAACAAGAGCTTTATCTTGTGTGATTGTTATTCTTAATGTACTATGCTATTTTTCTTCTTTTTTTGCCCTTATGGCTAATCTCTTATTGTTACTGTATCTGACTTTGTTACCTGGGATATTATATATAGGTTTATTTGTTTATTTGAAATAGGGAAGGGAAGGGGGAAAAACAAGATGATTGGGAGGGGGTTGGAGGAGGGAAAGGGGGACAAAAACATGAGAAGGGCTATCAATGTTCAAGAACTAATGTACATACTACCTGATGAATGTAACTGTAACCCCACTATATATTACCCGAAAAAAAGAAAAACAAAAAAATGGTATCAGTTGGGTTTGAATTGTGTTCACTAGGACTTCTGAATGTGCCTTAATCAGAAAATAATATCTTGACAGATTTAGTCTGGTAAAATGAGATCATTATGGGATGGTCTAATCTAATACATATGATGCCCTTAGAAGAAGGAGAAACAGACACTCAAGAACAGCTTGAAGCAATGGAGGTAAGGTGGGGAAAGGAGGTAGGGGTGGGAGTCTGCACCTACAAGGCAAGAACCTAGCAGTACTTGTGATAACAGCCTTAGGAATCTAAGGCAATGCCTAACAGTGAGTGACATATATAACATATAAGATATATATCCCAACAATAAAATAAAATATAGCTACCGTGGCCTAAACTTTTATTCAGGAAACCATGTTTCATCTTGGCAAGCCTGGATTTATAGAATCATGTTTTCTTTTAAAACTATGGCAAAAAAATTAGAAAAAGGTTTTCATAATGTTTTATGTTACGATTTTAAAAATAGCAAAGCAACAAAATAAATGTTTGGTAAGCATAAGAATTACTCCATTCTTAACATAAAAATAATTTAGGAGGCAGGAAAACCTTTTTATTTGTGCAGCGCGGTCAAGGATAAGTATTTTTAGAAGCAACATTTTCAGAAGTATTTTTAGAAGTTTATATTTTCAGATCCTCTTGATTGGAAATAATTAGCCTATTCTAAGAAGAGCAAAATATTTCTTTTCCTAGGGAATAATTTAGGGGAATCATTTGATATAGAAGAACATTAATAGAGGAGCTGGTACTGGGAAACAATAACTTTTAGGTAGACTATTTAAAGCCCACCATTTGTTTTATTATCATTAGGATGGGTGCAAGCATGCACGGATAACCCTGTGGTTCTTGGACCCCAGGTAACATGCTCAATGCATGACTCAAGGGGACTACACTCATTGTGATGCCCTCCAGAAACTGGTTCTGGCTAAATGAACGATGTCACAGTTTAACAACGGAGTCAGAGGCAATGCTTAGCGACTAAACTACAGGATTATTACTGTTACACAAAAGATGTGCACAAACTATTGTGAGTTTAGAATAATTTATTGTGCTTGGAGAAATTCAAGAAGATATAATGGGGGAGGGGGCCCAGGTGAAGGTTCTTCAAGCAAGAAGATATGTTCTTCTTGGACTGAAAATAGATATTTAAAATAGTCTTTTAGTAGTTGTACAAAGGAGCTGCCAATATATTTTGATCACCTCTTTCAACATTCTTACCCTGCCCTATTTACCCCTTTCCTCACTCTTGCTAATTTTGTAAGATATACACTGAATTCTTAAGATGTTCCCCCTCTTCTCTTGTCTATCCCTTTCTGCTCCTTGAACCCACTCCACACCTTTTGAATTAGAGTGTTTTGATTAATACCAAGTGCAATTGTTGAATGTCTGTTCAAAGTCAATATCGCAAAGCTTGGTCTGCAGGGTGGTCTATCAGAAGGATGTGGAACTTTAAAGAGATGAGATATCCTCATTTCCTCAAATGGGACATCCTGGGGTTATGGAGTGTACATTTACAAAAAGGCTTGTGAGACCTTTTACTGGTTAGTTCAGGATGTGAGCATTTTCTTCAAAGTTCATGCCCACATCTTCTTCGCTCAGAGACGGAAATAAGTAGCAAGTCCCCCTTTAGTACTGAACTTTGAACCTCAAAAATCTCCATCTTTTTCATAATTAGTCTGTGTTAAGCATTTTTGTTATAGTCATAGAAAAATATTAGCAAAGACCAATGAGTGTCAGTCACTGTTGTTTGAGTGACCATCTTAAGTCCTAGTTTAGACAGACCCTTGGGAGAGGTTAAATCAGTTTTCCTTTCATCAAAAATGTTTACGATTTTTAGAAAAAATGGGCAATAAAAGCTTATAGAAGCATTTAAAGAGATGTCAAGATACTCATGTAAGTAATACTAAGATGACTTCTGAAATTCCTTGTTCAATACAGAAAATCAAATGTCTACTTTCATCTTTATTTCAGCAACATTTAATCAGCAGCACGAGTTTGTGTTTATGTATTGATTGGGTTAATTATCTAAGTCTGAAGTTTACAACTGCATTAGAGTACAAGAGAATAAATTATCTGACTTAGGAATAGCATATGTTGACCCTGAAGTCAAGCTACTTATATGTGTGTGTCTGATTCTCATATTCTACATAAATAAAATTACAGTTCCAACATCAAGAAAAGTAAGTATATTTTTAATGAAAATAAGTAATATTTTCAGTCATATATGACCATTCACATTTAAATTACCTCTGGTAATTTTTATTAAAAATATTTGAGAGGGGCAGGGAGACTGGCCTATGGATAAAATGCTTGCCTAGCATGCATGAAGACTCGGGTTCAACTCCTTGGTTCCACAAATATAGAAAAAAGCTGGAAGAGGTGCTGAGGCTCAAGTGGTAGAGCTCTAGCCTTGAGAAAGTCCAAGGACAGTGCTCAGACCCTGAGCTCAAGACCAGGACTGGCAAAAAAAATTTGAGAAAATGTGTCTGTTTTTCACCTTAGAAAAGCTTCTGAACTACTTTAAATATATAAAGCAGCATCAGATAATGTCTAAAAATTAGGAAACAATTTGGCTTACTCTATAGTAATAGGTATAGAATATACTCTAATTAGAGTATACTTTTTATAAATATAATAATTAGCATTTCTTAGCTATAGAGCCCTATTTTCTACTTCTTATTTCTGTGTGTTGAGAGCTTCGGCCAGCTAAAAATAATCTATACTACACTATCATTCTTATAGATTATTTGGATTTTGTCATACTCTATAGTCCTTGTTCTATAGTGGTTCCTTGGTGATATCTAGATGGGAACATTTTTGTTATCTATTGGGCATAGCAAGGCTTCAAACTAATTTTGTAATCATAAGATATCATATAGAAATTCTTTTGTTTTATAATTATACTTTTAAACAATGGTTATGGAAAAAGTTTCAGGATTGCTACCCATGGCAGTGAAGTAATAGCTAGGAGAGCAGGTAAAGAGCCAATTACAAAGCATTTGATGACCCTCGCATAGATTTTCATATTCCTGTGAGTATTTTTGCTATTTTCAGGAGGATGATAAGAAATTATCTAATCTCCCTCATTGAGAAACTGAATTAGGAAGATGGTATCTCTCCAAACATAAAGAACAGAAGAATTAGGCTACTCTGGGTTCAGTGTTATTAATGATAATATATGGCCACGTATGCTCTGTTCATTTCTCCAAGTAATTAGATCCTCTCATTAGAACATAATCAATTCATCATTTTCAATGTACAGATAATGTGATGACTGATATCTCTGCCACAGGCTACATGATATAGAAATATTGCATATGACTTTTTAATAGTTTTACAAAGCAGAGTG
Source organism: Megascapheus bottae (assembly GCF_031878675.1). NCBI lineage: Eukaryota > Metazoa > Chordata > Mammalia > Rodentia > Geomyidae > Megascapheus > Megascapheus bottae. Next base: position 29,520,492 of record NC_143517.1, on the reverse strand, counting down.
TTGAGTGCAATTCACAATCACATGTTCCATCTCCCCCTTTGGCATTCTTATTGTTCTAAAATTTGACACAGAGTTAATTTAAGTTGCTATGAGCCCTCTGGTTCTGATATCATTAGATAGGATCAACCGAATTAAATTGATACAGTAATTGCATTTTTAGCAGTGATTTAGGATAATAAAATACAACCTTAACTACATAAAAGTATTTTGCACAGTCTGCTGTTCTAAGATGTGTATTTCAAAGGAAATTTGGTCATTGATATTTCATGAATTATATAGAAAATTTGCCCTTGCATTTAAAGTACAAACTTCTGCAAGGCTTAGGCATAATTAACTTCGTCTGAAATATGTGACCTATGTTAATCTGGTAATGTTATAATATTGAGATCTAACATAAGTTAGTGATTCATAGATTAAAGATGATATTTGTTACAGGCTTGTTGGAAAAGATGAATCTACTTGGCTACAAGTAGAAAGGAAGTTGTAGTTTTTCTGGTTCTTTGTTCAAAATATTTGGAGCATCCCTTTTTGATTACAAAGTCATTTCTGATAGGGAATGGAAGGGGGAAAACAAGATGATTGGGAAGGGGTGAGGGGAGGAGGAAGGAGACAAAAGCATGAGAAAGGGTATCAAGGTTCATGACGAATGTACATGAGACTGTATCAAGGTACATGACGAATGTAACTAACCCCTCTATACATTATCCCGACAGTAAAATACAATAAAATATATACAAAAATCATTTCTGTGGGATCCAACAAATACATAATCATTACTAATGATTACAAGAAGATTCATAAAAAGGCACAAAGGAAATGAAACAAACATAACTCTCAGATATTGAAAACCCCACTCACAAAAGGGCCTAAAATTCCTGTTTATATCCAGTTAAAGGCTCTTTTTAAAATAACTTTAGGTCTGTGCTATGATTCTGGTACCCCAGTGGGAAAAGGGTATGGGCTGACCTTTACTTCTTTTTTGCTAGTTTTATTGTTAGGTATTTTTAAAATTTTATTGTAATTAATAGCAGGATTACAGTTATTTTCACCAGATAAAAGGATCTTTATCTCTTTTCAGTCTTTTTACTCCTTTACCCCTAGTGTGTCTTTGCTCATCTTTTCCCAGGGAAAGATGGATTTCAGGTGAGCATGAAAAGGTCTTAGAGTTCTAGGGGAACTTTCTTTTGACCAGTGTTGGCTGATCCTCTTGCTCTGTGCTCATGTCCTTGAGCAATTGCTTTCTTTAGACTTATTGCCTCTTTCATATCCTCAAAACACAAAATATTATACACTTTTGAAATGATTTGTGATTTCCCTAACATACCCCCCACACTGCTATCCATATCTAGTGGCACTCTTTTAGCTTCTTTTTTTTTATTTTTATTTTTTGCCAGTCCTGGGCTTGGGCTCAGGGCCTGAGCACTGTCCCTGGATTTCCCCAAGGCTAGGGCTTTACCACTTGAACCACAGCACCACTTCTGGCTTTTTGCTACGTATGTGGTACCGAGGAATCGAACCCGGGTCTTTGTGCATGCTAGGCAAGCACTCTACCACCAGGCCAAACTCCCGGCCCCTCTTTTAGCTTCTTTCTGGCCTTCTTGAGTAGGTCCATGTGTGAGGCTTCTTGATCTCTGAGACACATTTGAAAGACTACAAACTCACATTTCAATACATTTTTGAATGAAGAAATACAAGCTCATTTCCTTATCTTGACCTTCTTGTCCTTCCTTCCTTCCTTCCTTCCTTCCTTCCTTCCTTCCTTCCTTCCTTCCTTCCTTCCTTCCTTTCCTTTCCTTTCCTTTCCTTTCCTTTCTTTCCTTTTGACTCAAACAGCCAACCACTTGCAAAAAGTGAAACATAAGGCTCAGGTATCAGATTTCACCTTCCATGTTTATGTGAATTCTTAGTAACCCAGATCAAGTTCTTCTGAGAAATGCTTTGGTGGACCCCTCAAATTCGCAAATTGTTCCTTTATTTCATTACTTCTAAGCACTTCACCAACTGAGGAGAGTGAGGTCACCCTAGACATTCAAGAACACCACACTTTATAAGGGTGTGAGGACAAGGATCAATAAATAATCTTTCCCATGTTGTAGATTAAGGATATCAAATGTCATAGGTTGATTTTATCTCATGGCTCTCTTCTATCATTCTTCTGAATTCTTCTGTAATCTTCTATCATAGAGGATGAGGAAGGGTTAGATGAAACTAGGGTTCATGGGTAAAGTGCTACAGCAACGACTAGCAAAACAAAGCACTGAATTAAAATCATAGTGCAAAATATTTAATCAGCTTATCAAATAAAAACCTTCTGAGCATCGTCTAGTCTGACATGGTGGGACATACCTGTAATCTCAACTTCTTTGGAGGTTGAGAAAGGAGGATCATTGTTTAAAAGTATTCTGTATGGAAACGCTTGATCCTATTAAATTAAAAGCAAACTAAAACGAAATGGTCTGAGACTATGTCTCAAATGACCATGTACTTGGCTAGCAAGCAGGAGGCTCTGAGTTCAATTCCCAGAACTTCCAAAGAGTAAAGTAAAAAATAATGACTAAGCATGTCAGTTGTTTTATGTTCAGTTACTGTGAATAGTATAGCTATTCTTAGATTGTAGATTAATGATACTTCATTAGACTCTGTTTTGGAATTACTACAAAATGAGGCAAATGCATACAGAGATTTAATTTCAAAATGCAGTTATGAGGGGCACTGATGGCCCATACCTGTAATTCTACTACTTAGGAAGCTAAGATCTATGGATCATTGTTAAAAGCCAGTTTGGGCAGAAGAGTCCATGAGACCATTTACTCCAATTAAAACTGAAGTAGATAATCAAACATATAAACAATATACCAGGCAACACAGTCAGACATAGTAGCAATATGAGAGTAACCAAAGGGCAACAAAAGGGAAAAGAAATAACATACTACACTAAGAACAACTTGTTTCCATATCCTAGAGATCCTATCATTTATTCTCATCCTGTATGACCGTATGGGAAAACAAGATGATTGGGAGGGGATGTAGAGAGGGAAATAGGTAAAAAATCATGAGAAGGGGTAACAATGTGTGAGAAGTAATGCACTTAGTATCTGGTGAATGTAACTGTAACACCTCTGTACATTAAAATAAAAATAATTAAAAAAAAACAGAAGTAGAGAAGTAGAGCTGTGGTTCAAGTGGTCGACTGCTAGTCTTGAGCAGAAAATTCAGGGATAGCTCTGAAGCTCTAAGTTCAAGTTCCAAGATGGGTACACACACACACACACACACACACACACACACACACACAATGTACTTAATTACAGCATGTAGTATGTAAGCACGTATGTACATTGTGCTGTTTGGAAAATCCTCAATCTTAGTTTTTAATAAAACTATGTTTTACTGTAACATTTAGCTTCAGAAAAACAGAAAAGTGTTTCTCAATTTTCATCAGAATGGAGGAAAGGCTAGGTTTAATGTATAGTATACTTATTTCATAAGCTTGTGTTCTGTAAATAAATTTTAAAAAAATCAATAAAGTACATTAACATGTACATAGACAGCATCCACCCATCTGTCCTTTTGTTTCTCAGTCATGAGTACTGCCACTTCATGCCTACAGTGACACTATTGAATGCTGTGTGTAATGATACGTTCAGTAGCCGTCAGTATTCTAGACTTGGGCAGATGAGACAACAGTATTGCTTTTTTACCCTGAAAAAGTGAACCAAAATGGGTATTTTTCTTACAGTGATTTAGCTGTAACAATAATAAATAATCCGTGGCAAATAAAAGAAGAAAAAGATGACATGCTTTTTTAATAAATGAAATTATTATCAGCATAGGAGACATTTTTTGTGTGCAAGTGTGTGTGTGTGGGGGGGGGGGGGGGGTTGTGGGATTTAAACTCAGGGCCTAGAAGCTGTCCTTGAGCTTTTTCTAGTAAAGTACTCTACTATTTTGAACCACAGCTCTACTTCTGGTTTTATGGTGATTAATTGAAGAGATGAGTCTCACAGACTTTACTGCCCTGTCTGGCTTCTAGCTATGATCCTCAGATCTCAATCTCCAGAGAAATTAGGATTACAGACTTGAATGCAAAGCTTGGAGACATTTTTTGTTGTTTTTGTTTTTGTTTTTTTGCCAATCCTGGAGCTTGAACTCAGGGCCTGGGCACTGTCCTTGGATACTTTTTGGTCAAGTAGAGCTCTGCCACTGGAGTCACAGTGCAATTTCTGGCTTTTTTTTTTCTTCTGAGTATGTGGTACTGGGGAATCAAACCCAGGGATTCCTGCATGCTAGGTGAGCACTCTACCACCAGGCTACACTTTTGGCCCATGGAGACATATTTCTAACAACTAAACTCAATGTGGCATTTAATCCAAACTTGCAATATTCCATTTTATAATAAAATGAAAATATTTCTCAATATGATTTATTAGTGAATAACATGACATGATCTGTGAGACTATATATTGAGACTTTACATTTATATATTGGTTATTTGTCTGTGGTTACTATCAGTAATACAAATTAAATGTTTATTAAGCATTCATTAATAAATCCATTTGGGAAAGCTTCCTATTTTATTAATCTGCATACATTTCAATTGCTTGGCTATTTAAAGCTTATTTAGTAAGTTCAGGAGAATGAATTTTGGCCTTGGGTATGACGAACTTGGATTCAAAACTGTGTTTCACAGCATTGGACAATTTAATCTCAGGTTCCTTTAAGCTGTTTCTTTGCATGAAAATGGAATGCAAACTATTTCCCAAGGGTCTTTTGACATTTAAATTTGGCTAATACAGATTTCTCAACAACTTACCCCTTCTCCCCAGCCCCCTTCCAGAATCAGGAAAGTACTGTGAAAAATAATTTCCTAACAGATTTCTACATGAGCTACACACCTGGTGCCCATCTCAGCTTTCAGCACCTTAAATAAAGCTCTTTACTTGTTGTAATTGTACATTGACCAACTTGAGGAAAGGAATTATTTCTTGCCGTTCCTGTCTTCATTTTGTAGCAGTGCCAAACACATGTGGCATATTTACTAATGTAAATGAAATTAACATGACAATGCAAATAATACTTGGATATAAGTTGGCTATTTTCATAATAATTTTATGATTTTTTTCTCCCTCCCTCCCTTCCACCTCCCCTCCTGGGCCTTGAACTCAGGGGACTTGGTATAGTGTCTAAGCCTCATTGTGCTTGAGGCTAGTGTTCTACCAGCTGATCCACAGTGCCACTTCCAGCTTTTGCTGTGTAGCTTACAGGAGATAAGAGTCTCATGAACTTTTCTGCCCAAGCTGGCTTCAAATCACTATCCTTTGATCTCAGCCTTTCCTGTATCTAAGCACCAGGCTTATTTTTAAGAGTTTTGAAAATTTAGTATCGAAATATATATCAGAGAAGTAGAAAATTGCCATCAAAGAAGAAAAAATGTTACAATATGGACATAAAATCAATAATAATTGAATTTGCATGTATTACTATTTGTCTGTGTATATATTTGAATACTGAACTTTATTATCTGGACTTCCTTTATTAAGAAAGATAAAGTTTAGGACTTGTAATCTCTATCCACTATTAACTAATGGATATTTGTCTCACTAAGATGAACCAATAATATCTGTTGATAAGGTTAGCAACAATGTTTATTAATAAAATATTTACTTCGCTCATAGTATTCTTTGAGAAAGTACACAATAGTGAATCACATTTTCCCGAAGGGTTTTTACTTCAGATAAAACAGGCAGACCAGACACAACATGACAAATGAAGGTTAATGTATTTAGGGAAAGAATGACTGGCTTTAAGGTGGAAGCATCAATCCTTAATACTCAAGAAGGAAACTGAGGTATTCTAAATCACTTAGTGCAAGTCATCACCATTATGAAAGCAATGCCTGTAACAACTGCTAGGATTCAGTCACACATTTTCCAAGAAGTTGAATCAAAAGTCTCAAGTGAGGATCTTCAACATAGTAAGCATCAAACAATCGACAAGATAGATAGATATCATGAGCTGTGTACCATGTGCACTGAAAAGATGGTGTTGAACAGGTACTCTAGGGAAAGCCATTCACAGAAAGATTTTACTGAACGTGGCCAACTATGTGTCAAGCAGTTTCATTATAATTCCAAGAAGATAAGAAGAGGTTAAAAAAGATCCAATTTATTATTTCTCTGTGATTATTGTTTTCATATGAATTTTTATGATTTCATATGATTTTCATACATTTTTTTTCAACTCAGCTTTATCCTATTTTCAGCTATTTTTACAAATCTCGGGTAATTATAAAGTGCTATTACTTCAAAGTAAAAGAAAAATGAAAAAATACCCTGAACTATTAACACATTTTTAAAAGAATTAGATCAAATAACACGATAAAGCCATTAAACTCTCAGAAATTCTGCAGGCATCTAGGCACTGATGGCTTACAACTGTAAGCTTAGCTATTCAGAAGGCTGAGATCAGAGAATCATTGCTCACAGACAGCTTAGGAAGGCAAATCTGTGACAGTCTATCTCTAATCAAGCACCAAAAAATCCGGAAATGAAGCTGTGGCTCAAGTGTTAGAGCAAAAAAGCAAAGAGAATATATGCAGTCTGTAAGTTCAAGCTCCAGAAACACACACATACACGTAAACGTTACTACTGGAAAAATGTTATTGTAGATCAGTAGTACATTTGTTTTCATAAGTGTCTCTGTCTTTTGTTTCATAGTTTCTTCTGATTTTATGAGTGACTTCTAACTAAAATATATTTATTATCTTCCAATATTTGAATATTTTGAACTTTACAAATACACATTATATTTAGCCTTTAAATATTTCTAGGTGAAGAAGTTTGGCTAATAGCCTCATCATTTCTATATCTACCTTCTTGATTAATAATAAACTGTGCAATGATGCTTTTGTAAGAATTCTATGAGGCAAGATATTTTAGTCTCCTAGCAATTTCAGGTACATTACATGATGCAAACCTATCTTTGAAGAAATGTAGTTTATTCTACTTCTGCAGAAATATAAAACAATTTAAAGACCATTGAAGATCTGTGATTAGACAGGAAGCATTTCCTGAACAAGTACTATATCCAATTTTCTTTTTCATTACCTCAAAGTAACCAAGATTTTACCGGTTTGTTTCTGTAAATTATGGTAATACTTAACATTTGGGAACTAGATCCTAATATAATGTTACTTGACAAATTGATTGGAGTATATGAAGAAGCATGACATGAAAAAATTAGTATGTTTTTGTTGATCTGAAAGGTTTACAGATCATATTTTATCATGTATTAATCGTATTTTGGGATTCAGCAACCAATTTTGCAAGCCTTCCAATCCAATAATTTCGAACAATTGTTTACTCACATATCCACCATCCTGATTTTACTAAGTTTAAGTGTGCACTAAATCTTTGGTCCTTTTTGTTTTAATCTGGGGTGGTCTCAGACTGCCACCCTTGCACTCTGCTGTCTATGCATCTGGAGTAAAAGAAGCTGCCATCACCCTGACCTGGTCTTTGACATTTTTGGCCCAGGCTAATCTCGAACCATGATTCTTCTCTCTCTCCTTTCCAAATATCTGGGATTACAAGTATAATGCTGTTTATATTACAAAGAAACACCCATTTGTCAGAACATCAGGAAAATGTGGGGTCAATTTTAGCTACAAAAATAGAACACAGAAACAAGAAAATCAAAGACCCTGAATCACTACCATCGATCTTTGTTAACAAGGCAGTTCAACCTCATTTTTTGTAAGGAGATAGAAGGAGTCAGAAGTTATGTCAAAAATGACATCAATTACTAATAAGGAGAAATAAATTCATTTTTCATTGGTACATTAAATTTTATGTTCCCTTTGGTTCATTAACCATGCATACTTTTTTTTTTTTGCCAGTCCTGGGCTTGAGCTCAGGGCCTGAGCACTGTCCTTGGACTTTCTCAAGGCTAGAGCTCTACCACTTGAGCCTCAGCACCACTTCTGGCTTTTTTCTATGTATGTGGTACCGAGGAATCGAACCCGGGTCTTCATGCATGCTAGGCAAGCACTTTAACGACTAGGCCAAACTCCCGGCCCCGCATACTTTTTTAAAAAAATAAATAATTAGTTATTCCCTGGTTTGTTGACAGGAAGTAAAAGACAATAGTCAGAAAAGCTCGGCTTCATTCTTTAGTTGTCAGGGAAAACATGATACATTTCTCGTTACATTTCTTATGTTCTAATATGGAGGAGCCAATGAATTTTTTACAAAAGAACACTCATAAGGTTAGATATGGTTCTGGCACATGGAAATAAAAATAGGAACACCTCTATTTGATTCATAGCCTCAGATTTGACTATTTATCTTGAAGGAACTTTCAAACTGACTTTGGATATTAGGTGATGGATTTGTCCAAGTGAAATCTTTAACAGACAGAAATGGAGTTAATTAGGGGGGACCAGACAAAATCAGCCCCTTGTCCCCTCCCCAGATGTAGAGTAAGTTCTTAGCATTGCTGTCAGGAGAATGTCCAACTGCCCTCTGCACCAGTCAACCTTGCTTGCTAGGTAAAACGTTTGACAGCAGGTTTTGTAAATGAGTGTGAGTGTACCTAGTGGACCTGAGACAGCATCTTAAAACTCCAAGGCAGTTATAACAGTCATTGCACATGTGTGAAAGTAGAACTAGAAAAATTGAGAAGACGGATGTCATTGGGATGGGTGGGGGATAATCATAGAAGGTGTAACAGTGATCAAGACATAAACTGACATGATGAATTGTAAGCTCTTTGGGCAATTAAAGATAATACTTTTTTTAATAGAAGACAAGAACACTTGCTTACCGTATTGCCCAGAAACAAGGAACATATGCTTGTTCCTCCAGAAGAGAGAATCTTGTTTGTAAAGCTCTCCTTTGACAGGTGTCAGTAGCTCACAGTCATGAGCAACTAATCCTAGTTACTCAGGAGCCTGAGGTAACTACAGCGCAAATTAAAGTGACCTGGGGCTAGTCGAGATCACTCAGCTAAGTATCAGAGACTGTATCAGGAACTAGGCAGTACTCTGTGTTACAACAAAGCATTTTATTTGTGATCAGTGTCTGAGACTTTATACATCCTTCACAAATTTAATTTTATATAATCGGATACTCTCTTAAAATTTAAACTTTGAACTGTTAGACATTTCCCTAAAACAGAAGGGCTGGTATAAATTATTTTCCAGAAATGAGGTGCTGTTTCACAGGACTAGTTTCTTTTTGTTTTCAAATTTTAGTGAACTAAATTTGTATTTGTTAACATCAAAAAGTAGGAAAGATTTTCTTTACAAATAATTCTGATCAAGTATGTGTTCAATGAAAGCAGGATAAAAAAGCTTTTGAAAGCAAAAATGAAGCAGTGTCTTGAAACTCAAGCAATAATACTGGAAATTCTACAACAGAAACCTCCAGTACCTTAGAGGTAAGAACTCAGGGCCCAATCCTCACAGCAAGTGGCAAAAATCCTGTCATGGAGCTCAATGAAAAAAAAAAAAGAGGTCTCAAGTATGAACTTATCTCAGAAATCATGAATACTTAATATTGGCCATTATTATGATGTATTTTCTGGAGTTGAAGACATTTAGAAATGTCTTTTTGAATTCTATGCATTGCTAGTGACACAACCAGGCATGACTGGTGACCTACCTGAAATCAGTTACTTCTATTAACTGGCAAGAGAGGCACAGAGCTCACATCACCACTAACAATGCTTTTCTCACCAACGTTTTCTACCAATAGCCTTATATCTTTGAGACTTTTGGATAGTTTCTTCAGTGCTGTTTGTGAACCGTAAATTCCATGCTCCAGAAAACATTACCTGTCTGCAGCAGTAGAGATCAAATAGGTTATGGGAATGAATGATGGGTTAGATTGAATAAAGTGGGAAGACTGATGTGTGTGTGTGTGTGTGTGTGTGTGTGTGTGTGTGTGTGTTTCCTTCATTTGCTCTAGAGAGCAGGAAACTGTTGCTGTTTATACCTGACCAAAACATCATGTCTGATATGTGTGATGTTTTATGGATTTGTAGGTTTGGTCTCTTCAGAGAATAAAATTTGAACAGAAATCAAGGTTATACTTGACATCACAGTGGTTAGATGACAATTCAAGCACTCTGCATCTAACCATTAGTAGAATATGGATTATTGTTGAACATGAACAGAAAATTGACCAGCAATTTCTTATCACTTAGGAAATAGTCAGATAAACTCAAGTAGACAGATAGGAATTTTCTAAAGAGGCTATATGCTTAATGTTTGCCCCAAGTCTTCTGGATACACACTAAAACTATAGGTTACATTTTCAAATAAATTTCCTGGAACTTAATAGTTATTTAATGAAATTTATCCATTGTAATAGTATGGATATTTAGAAACAAACTCTGTCTTAAATATTTTGACAAGGATGAAAATATCTAATCAATTATTTTCATTTTCTAAAATAAAATGCTAGGGTATTTCTAGATGAATTACATTTTCTTTTTCTGTTTGTTTTCTGTTTTTGTACTCCTAAGCTAGAACATGGACACAGAAAGTCTCTGTGGTTGAATACAAGGACTATAACTGTTATCAATAGGAAGATAGGAAAATAACAGCCATGTTTTGCTCTATATTAACATTGGAATCATTTGTGCAATGAAAGAAAGAATAATCCTAACTTTCTTAATGTAATTTTAGATTCATTTGATGTCTAATGACTTAAAATTTTTATCTTTTGTAATTAAAAATTATAGCACAAATTAATTTAGTGTGCTTTTTATGCACATGATTTATTGTTTTATTGTGATTTTTACACTTGCAAATTTTTTACTTTGATTGGAAAGTAAACACCATGATTTTAAAACATATATTAAAATTCCTTGATATCTAAATGAAGTAGTCCAAGTCACTTCCTTTTGAATAAGGACTGGATGTGTTGGTTTGACTGTAGCAATAAAGCAATAAAAATTGGCTTCTGTGGGTCAATCTGTAATCATAGTTTTGGGGTCTCCCACATTTACTGAGTCCCAGGTAGAATTCTCAACCTGGGATGCTACTCTGTGAAGAGGCTGACCTCTATACCTTGAGAACATCACATGCGGCAGTTCTATGTTTGAATTCTCACAGATTAGATACCAGAATGGACTTGATTCCAGGAGACTTTCATCTCTCAGATAAATTAATCTCTCCTGGCCTCCCTTCAGTCTCAAACTCATAGCTCTAAAGCCTGTGCAGCAGACTTGCCACACATCCCCACCTTAAACAAAGGTAAAACTCAAACACTGTGTTGTTCAATATGGCTGTCTCTAGCTAGCCACTTGGACTGTGGCTCAAATTGAAATGTTCTGTAAGCATGAGAAGCTGTAGGAAAACTGCTCAAAGAATGTGAAATGTAAGTTAGAAAAGCTAAGTAAAGATTCATGAATCTTTTATTCATTAGCTATTGAAATGATACAATATTGATTAATGGATTGAATGGATTAGAAAAAATAAATTATAAAGGCTATATTTTTTACCTTTTTGGTTCATTTTATTCCTAGAAGATTTAAACTTTAATGGTGACTCAGATCTGTGGTTCACATTGTGTATTTATAGAACAGCACTGGGTTAAATCATCATATTTTGGGGAAATTTTTAGACAGCATTGAAATAGTATGGAATAAAAATCTAAGTAAGAACTTTCATCATAACACAGTTTCCTTTTTATTTTTATTATTATGTTTTTTAACATCATTTTCAAATTAGAAAACATGAGGAGAAAAGTTTTGGTGAACTTTGTATAACTAAAATAAGGACTTTTAATGGGTTATCATTTGAAAATATAGGGAAAAAAGACTAGGTGTTAAATCATGTTTGGTGAGGTTGATGTGATACAGACACTTCATTTAATACTCTAATATTTTATTTACTATATTTTATTACATTATTTTGAATTATATCTAAAATTTAAAAAATTTACACCAACATAGCAAGAATGAAAACTTTCCACATATTGGTTTCATTTTTCTAATTTATCTTATGATATCCTATCCTATGTTCCCTTCTCAGTATAACTTATTTATATGTTTCTAGGTGTTTTTATAGAATTCAAAACAAAGACTGCCAACTATGAGAACAGTTTAAAAGGGAAATTTTATTAAAATTTCAAAAGAGTGTTGAATGATTATTTTAGCAAACCATGGCCATTTTTCCATGAATGATGAGATGCTTTCATAAATTCAAATCAGTATATATGTTCTACCCCTAATCAAACCCCATGTCGTTCTAACCACAGGCTGGTTTCCTTTTGTGCCAACTAAACACATTCTTTCTCTTACCACCCACTACTGCTCTGTCACTCTTAATTCTAGACTTCACTCCACCTGCCAGGCTGCTACAGAGTTGTCACCAGCTTCATCTTAAAAGCCTGACATTTAGCCCTTCCTCCTCAGCTGCAGTCAATCAGCTATTTCAGCTTAGTGAATGTACCTTGCAAAAGAGGTGGATAGTGTCAGTCTGACTAAAAACTGAGAGATTGACTGTTTCCATTCCTGGAGGAAGTGTGTAATTATACCACATGTAACTGTTGGCTTTCTTGTCTGATGGCCTTTCCATCATCTGCTCTTCTCGGGGAGACCTGAAAGCTGTCAGATAACAGCTGTATGAAGCAGTTGGTGGCACCTCTGGGAAAACACCTGTCAACATCTATGTACAGTCACAAGTTCTGTGTCTAAGAAGGTAAAAGAGGTGGCAGAATTGCAATAAGAGAAAAGAGGTAGCATAGGCTTTAAAGCAGGCTGGCTAGAAGTTCTGCCAGTAACTTACTTGTTATTACTTTCTGTGACAGTGTAAAGGTCTGATTAGGGTTTAGAATGGCAGTCACAATTTCAAATGTCTTCTGAAGCTGTCAATATTATATCTAGTGGAGACGAGATATAACTACTGCTAGTCCTAGTATGGCAATTGTAGAGAACTTACTGAATGCCAGGTTCTGTCTTAAACAATTAAGTATGTGTAGTGTATAGTATATGTATGTATGTATGTATGTACATATGTATGTATGTACGTATGTATGAATGTATGTATGTGTCTATCTATCTATTTATCATCTCTCTGAATATAATATATACATGAACATATACACACATCTACCTTATATAAATGCTCTAATTGCTTTTATAACATATATATTATATAGGCAAGCATGATATAGTATGTCCAAAGCCACAGAGAAAGCAAATTTTGGGTTCAAATTCTGGAGATTGTGGTTACAACCTCATGTCATACTGTTACAGGAAGCAGTGGTATTAGTATCACCTTAAAACAATGTGCTTATTTCTATTCAGTTTTGCACACACACACACACACACACACACACACACACACACACACACACACAAACCAAATACGTCTGTCATCCCAATTCAGTCACTAATCTGTCTCCAGAAAAAAAATTGGCAATAATGTGTCTTTATGATATTGGTAATTAGACTTAAGTAACTGTGAAGCTTAATTTTATTTACTGAAGTGGAAACATTTGCTTTTTAAAACCCCTATATTTCCAGTTACTTTATAAATCCTTAATTTCACTGATGGTGGGAAAGGGAAAAATTAACAGGGAAATGGGGACCAAGACATGAGAAAGGGTATCAATGTATGTGAAGTAATGCACCTTTCATCTGGCGAATGTAATGTAACCCTTCTATTAATTACAAAAAAATATATAGAAAAAAAGAAAAATTCTCAGGATATCTGGAAGTCGTTCACATTTATACTCTAAATTACAGGTATTATTAAATGTTTTTAAAAACTGGCAAGTAGGTAACTAAAAACAAAGGTATACTATTCATCGCAATAGATTAGTTCGTGGTGAAATATACCTTGTCTTATGACAGAATACTTTAGAGCCAAATATATGTACTTTTACTTTTAAAATATTAACTACTGGACCATTATAAATTTGTTCTGGTTGTAAACTAAGGAAGGGAAGGATGTGATAGATTATGTCATCATTGCTTTTCTTAAACCGGGGGTCATCACAACTGGAATTGGCTCCACTTACTTGCTCTCAAAGCAGTCATCAGATTTAGGTTGCTGAAATCACTTAACTTAATTTTCAGAAATGGATGGATGAGATCAAATTCTCTATCATTATTCTAACCTGATTAATAAAAAGAGGGGATGCCTTTGTCCGAATCCATCATGACATTCATTTCTTCTCAGTGCACCTGTACATTAGGAAATGAACTTCCGCTGTGTCAGCAAGATAAGGTCCTCAAGAATAATCCCTTATTGACTGAACTGTCCACCTCTATCTTGTGAAGGAGAATGCTTTCTATGCTGCACTAGACAATTATTGACCAGCAGTAATGCTTAAAAATGGAAAGTAAATTGTTTCATGGAAGAATTTATTCTCTTGCTAAACTAAAGCAAAAACAATTATACCACTCTTGGATTCTGTGAAGAGATGTGAGCTTTTCAAACTACCATTAGTTATGCTTTGCAGAATTTTAAGAATAAGTACTCACTATCTCATATGAAATAATCTACTTGAAATACTGTACCTTACATTTATTTGTTTATATAAGCAATAGACATACAGGCTTAGGTATAACTTTCCAACAAGCATCAACTATAAAGACATCTTAATAAAAGATTTACTAGCAATGAAATAAAATAGACCTATTTTTATGTCACATAACTCAAGCTGGATTATGGAAAAACAAAAGAATGTAATGACCATGTTAGTTTTATTATAATATGAAAAATAAAGATATATCCACATATTTAGTTGTGCAGATTGTTAGTATATATAAAACAAAATATTACTTATGGTCACTTTAAGTCATGACAGAGTTACTTATATCACCTTGCCTGTTGTCATCAGCCTCCATAAATCTGGACAATGTATTTGACACAATCCTGTGAGCACACAGGATAAGAGGCAACAGAAAACTGAGAAATTGGAGAGGTAGAAACATGTGAAGTTAGTGCTGTGAGATGTGATATGGAAAAGGAGAGGAATAAGGCTTCCTGAGTAGAACACACAGAGATTTGTGTTGGGTAAATACGTGGCATCTTGGAAATACAGGGGAAATGCTGGAGAAAAGAGAGTAATGTGGGGGAAATCTCCAGAATTGTACCCAAAGCTCTATAAGACCATTAATTTGTTGCTAGAACACCTGCAAGACACATTGTAGATGAGAAGAAAGGACTCTGGAAAACATTTGTATCTACAAAAAGTAGTGGAGAAAATCAGAAATGGTACAAGGATAAATATATATATATATATATTTCCTTAAAAGGCAAAGAGAAGATTAAACACAAATACATTAGTTTGTGTGTTAGTAATATATGTGAATTATAATGGAGAACATAGATGAAAATGTTGGTAAGAGTTATGGGTGTATATTGTTGTGAGGTTTCAACGTTTATTTGAAGTAAGATAGCAGAATTTGATGATAGACTGTGATTACTCAAAGATGTCAGTTTTGAAACACAGGCCACCCAATAAAAAGGAAGTGAAATGGCAGAACAAATAAACATCTAGATGTGATAAATTAAGAGTTTTAGGAATGAGCAGTTGATTAGGAGGGAGATAAAGAGGAAAAAGAATGTAGAAATATAAGCTAGTTATATTTGTTCTAAAACTTTAAAGTAATAGAAAAAAACTAGGGACTCTTTAAGATACAGTCATGTATAATAATATTCTGCATAGAGTTTCAATAGCTGGTGAAATAAGAGCAAGATATGGGATATATTAAATTAAGAAGCTGCTGCATGGCAAAGGAAACAGTAGAGTTAAGAGAAAACCTAGAGAATGGGAGAAAGTCTTTTCCAAGTATATATATGACAAGAGATTAATATCAAGAATATATAAACAAGTCAAGAGTAAAATGAAACAACAGAAGAGTAAATATTCCAAGCAATATGTTTGCAAATAGACTCTATAAATGCTAAATTCATGGAAAGGGCTCAACATCATGGAAATGCAAATCATAACAAACTGACACTCCATCTCACCTAAATGGAATAAGGAAACCAGAAATGAATTGTCAGAGAGGATGCAAGGAAGGAACACTTTATACACTACTTGCATGCAGATAAATGCATGTAGCCACTATAGGAATTGAATAGAACACCACCTGAGCTACATTGCGAACTGAACAAAATCACATCACTCTAATGATACCAATATCTTTAACACTCCACTATTTAGAATAGCTAAGTTACACACTCATCCCAGGTGCCCATCAACAGATGAATGCATAGAATATTAAATTTGCTGAAGGAAATTTTATTCAGCTATAAAAAAGAATGAATCTATGTCACAAAAATAGGTAGAACTGGATATCATGTTATTAAGTGAAATAAACTGTTTTTTTTTCCTCAAAGCTGGGTATGATGTTTTCTTTCCCACAAGGAATATTGGAGGTTGGGTCATGGAAGTAAAATCGGAACCATTATAGATGAGGAAAGAGAAAGTAGGAGAAAACTGGAGGAAACAGAAAAAGAAATAGATGGGTTAACATGATCAAAGTACAATATAGGCAAATATAATGAAACACATCACTTGAAAAATATACACCAATAAAATAGACAAGATGGACATCTGAAAGAAGTTTTGAATTCATCACAAATGATAGATATTTAGAGCAAATAAACAAATCACAGAATATGAAATAGATCTGTTAAGGGACTACCCCTCACAGCAAAGAAATCTACAAAAACTTAAACAATTACATCAAACGCTCCATGAAAAATGAACAATTGGATTTGGACATAAATTTTTTCCATAAAGACAGATGTTTTTCATTATGTACAAATGCATGTTGAACAAAAATAGTCACCTACAAAATGTAAATCAAGCCATAATTAAATATTCCTTCATATCCATTAGAATCTCTATTATCAATCCAAAATATTATGTCCACAATAAAGAGAAAGAAACCCTTGTAAAGTGATTGGGAGACTATAAATTGTTTCTATCATTATGGAGATTTCTTAGAAATTTAAAATATAGCTATTATATAATCCAGTACTTCTACTTCTGAATGCATATTTGTAAAATCAGTTCATAGAGGATTTTGTTTCAACTATTCAGTGACATGTTCATTCACAATAGTAAAGGTATAAAAGCAACACAAGGAAGTGAAGATGCGGCTAAAGTAGTAAAGCATCAGCCTTGGGCACCAAGTTCTGAAGTCAACCCCCCAGTACCTGCATAATAAAATAAAATTATAGGTCAGTTGCTGGTGGCTCATGCCTATAATCCTAGCTATTCAGGAGGCTGAGATTTGACGATAATGACTCAAAGCCAATAAGGACAGGAAATTCTGTGAAATTTATTTCCAAGGAACTGTCAGGAAACTAGAAGTGGCACTGTGGATTTAAGTGATAGAGTACTGGCCTTGAGCAGTACCCAGGCCCTAAGCTCAAGACGCAGGACTAGCAAAAAGTAAAATAAAAAAATTAAATACATAAATGAATATACAAATAAATAAAAACAGGACAAATGTCTAGCACTGGATATAGAAATAAGTATATATGGTTTATGTATACAATTTAGATTAAAATAAAGTTTGTTTTGTCAACATCATGTTACTTTTATGCAAGTAATAAAGTTTGTGTTAGACAAAGGGGCTATATTTTTAGGAATAAATAAATCCTCATTATTTTCTTGTAAAAATAAATTTTTCTAGCTCAGGCTCTTAGAAGTGTGTGTGTGTGTGTGTGTGTGTGTGTGTGTGTGTGTATGGTACTGGAGATTAACCCAAGACCTTCAATATGCTTGGCAAGTACTCTACCATTAGAGCCAGGCCTCTATTCCTTTTGGTTATTGAATTAATTAACTAATTAATTTTGAGGTGGACCTTGCTACCTTTCATTAGCTTGGGGAAGAACAATCCGTTATTATGTTCCCTGAGAATCTAAAATTACAATACTGTAATTTTAGAGGAATTCTTGTGCCTTAAAATTTTCTTATTAATTATATACTTACTTTAAGGCTTTAAAAAGCTTTATAAGGCCTTTGAAATGAACTGGTAAATAAGCAAACTTCAAGTTTTGAGATCATGAGGAAAAATGAGAGTGAATTATGATGTGATCAATTTCTAGGCTGGTAATTTGAATCACTCTGAGATTCTTTTCATTCAATATAACAAGGAACAGGAAGAAGTTGTTCTAAGAGCTGAGACTGACAAGTAGAGAAATTTGAAATGAAACTCTAGATGAGAAAAATATATTTGAAAGTATTAATAGTCACTTTGAAAAAGCTAATATAATCACAGAATTGAATATATTGAGTATAATGTAAATTCTATCATTTGCAAGAAATATGAAGCATGAAGACAATGAATTTCAGTAACTAAAATATTACTAATAAATAATTGTTAATTCCAGCAAAGCTAGGTAAGCATTCCCTCAATTTTATTCCAGATTTTTTGTTGTTATTGATTGTGTGACTTGAACTCAAGGTTTGGGTACTGTTCCTGAGCAATTTTGCTCAAGGTTAGCACTCTGCCACTTTAAGCCACAGCTCCACTTTCAGTTTTCTGGTAGTTCATTGACTTGAGGGTCTCACAGACTTTCCTGCCTAGACTGATTTTGAAATGTAATCCTCAGATTTCAGCCTCCAGAGCAGCTAGAAATTACAGGCATGAGACACCAGTGCCTGGTTCAGTTTTCTTAATACTGTGTTGTCCAGTCAGTTATAGAGTATGTTCTGCCCACCCAGATTAACCATTTGATTCTCTTCTTTCATTATCTGGGTAATTGAACCAAAAGGTCTACAGTGCTTTGGGTATAATGTCTCCTTTGGTCACATTGCATCAAAGCAGACATTCAGAGGGCCAGTCTTTACTTATAGAAAATGAATACCATGCTAAAGAATTCAAAACTCTTTCCTGTTAGGTAAGTAGAAATAAGTGGTTTTAACATGTAGTTTAAAAAAAAAGAGGGAAAAGTAATTTTCTGGCTTTTGTTTTTCTAAATTCTTTAGTGATTTCATATTTAATCCTGTATCTAATTCACAAACCCATCACCCTGTTTTGATTGTTTGTATTTTCATAGTCTCTGCAAACTTGCTTCATCACATTTTTCATAATGTGAATTTACTGGTATATTTGTAATTTGGGGCTTCAGGATAGCAGAACATCATTAGGATATACTTTAAAATTTCTCTCATTGCAGAAGGCCTTTTCCTTCAAAAGGCAAAATGTAAAGAGTCCAGCATGAGAAAGCACGAAATGTTCTATGCAACTCAAGATCATCATTCTTTCTTCTAAAGACATCCAAATGGCCTACAGCCTAATGGGCCCTGTGATAAAACACACACCATAATACTTCCATTACCATTGGATACCAGTAGCCAAATGACTGAATTTTTCCTGATCTAATTCAGATGGATTGCTTTTGTGTTCAATGTACTAAGGCATAAGGCAATTAATCCTTTCCAACTTTGTTTCCTAGGGAAAGAGATGAGATGAAGAAAAGAAGGAAAATAACAATTTTGTGGTAAATTGTTTATCAATCCATTATTTTATAGAATCCTAACTAGAGCCAGAAGTATGTGGAATTAGCCACGTTTTACAGAGGAGAAATTGAAGACACCCAGAAAGGTCCTGTAAAATTGTTCCAGATTCACAGAGCAGACATATGGCAAATTTAAAACTTGAATCTAAATCAATTTTACTAAAAGTGCTCTTACTGTATTAGGCTGGAAAGAAAGTGCTATGAACTGCCTGTGTCTATTCCAAATCAATATTTTGCAATTCTAACTCTCAATGTGATAGTATTAAGTGGTGGAGCCTTGCAAGAGAATTAGGCTATGCAGCTGGGTGGGGCCTCATATCTGATTTAGATGGTATTAATTTAAATGTGATGCTGGAATGAGTTTAAGAATTTTGGAGATATTGGGATAAATTTCAGGAGTAATGGGAAAAATCTGATAAACTGAATGATTATATTTCTCAGAACTATTTGTGTGTGTGTGTGTGTGTGTGTGTGTGTGTGCGCGCGTGCATAAGTGTGCCAGGACTGGACTTGAACTCAGGGCATTATACTCCCTTGTTCAACTTTTTTGGTTCATAGTTGTCAATTTATAACTTGAGCCTTGGCTCTTCTCTGGCTTTCCCCCTTGTTATTTGAACATAGATCCCACAAAATTTTTTTTTTTTGCGTTTGGTTTTTTTCCTTTTTGGCTTTGAAACACCTCAGATTAGAATTACATATGTAAGTCATCAGCACTCACTTGAAAATTTTCTTTGGAATTCTTTTTTTTTTTTTGCCAGTCCTGGGCTTGAGCTCAGGGCCTGAGCACTGTCCTTGGATTTTCTCAAGGCTAGAGCTCTACCACTTTAGCCTCAGCACCACTTCCGGCTTTTTTTCTATGTATGTGGTACCGAGGAATCGAACCTGGGTCTTCATGCATGCTAGGCAAGCACTTTAACCACTAGGCCAAACTCCCGGCCCTTTGTTTGGAATTCTAACCACAAATTTGAGTATCAGGTTGTAGAATGTTTGGGAGGTACATCTGTTATTCCTTTTCTACTGTGGGAGGACAGAACAAACGTAACCCATTTTATCCCCATCTACAATTACTATTTTCATGGCCTTAGAGAGATTTTTTTGAGAGAATTAAATGAATACTGTTCAATTTGTTATTATGAGAGGGTAGAAGATACAAGGTGCAGAGAAGTTAGCAATATATTAGGAAATTCAAAAAGTTAAAAGAATGTACTTTGATAAAGAAATGGCTTTGATTTTCCATTCAGATAAAGTAAATGAAAACAGTATGGTAGAGATGCTGCTTAAATAATATTTTATCTGGATGAGAGTTCATAATATTGCTTGTGAATCATAATCACAATGCAAAACAAGCCCACTGCTAGGCATGTTAATTATTCTTGGCTTCCATTAACATAAATATGCTATAATAAGGTGTAGCTTGAAACATTCATGTGCTAGAAAATCTTTTGCTTCTGGCTTCAGAGAATAACTGGAAATGTTTTCAAATATGTGCAATTCCTCTTATTTATAAAGTCACCATCACTTGAAGACAAACAGGAAGATGATAATAGATCCCCAAATTATGAGTACTAAGAGTATGGATGCATCTGTGGCAGAGAGAAAAATACTGAAAAAGGTCTTTATAGGACAAAGAGGGAGTTCAACAGTAGGTGGCTGATACATGGATTGAGGTGCAATTCATTCAAATGCAGACATGAGCTTAAGAAAATGAATTAGAATCACAACAGTATCAATTTGAAGGTAGTCCAGGAAGTATTTATAAACAGTAAAAGTCATTCTTGCAAATGTTTGAAGAATGATGGATTTTTATTGAACAAATATAATAAAGGGATGCTGTTTTTTTATGCTGGTAAAAACTGGATTGGAAATACCTAACATTCAACATTCTGATACATAAGAAACCTATTATAAATAGAATGAAACTACATTGGGAAAATAAAGAAAGGCAGACTATTTCATTAATGGGATTGTAACATTTTTTTCATCAGATATGAGAATTTGGGATTTGGAACTGATCAAACAAGCATGTTTAGAAATATGATATTTCAGAGAGGAAAAACCATTGCAAAATAATATATAGTTATTTGGAAATGGTTTGTGTGCAGGCAGTATTCATCTTTCATATTATGCATTTAAGTCCTCAGTTCTTTCAGAGAAATTCTGAATGCATTTTTGCTCACAATATTTTTTATAAACGTGAGGACATTGGAACTTCCAAATGCATAAAGAAATATTCTTACATTGTTAAGGTATTTTTCCATTGTTAGTTCCTTCAAAGATAATTGTTAAAAGGCAAAAACACAGAAGTTTATAGCCTGAATGTATAATAAAATATATGTCCTAAATATATGTAAAATCTTAGAACAGAAATAAACAATAGAAGCATGACATCATAAGCTATAAAAGTTAAACAACAGAGTGGTTCCTCTATAAAGCACCATCTTTAACTACTGTTTAAGGAAAAGACAGTTTATTTCTACTGAAGCAATTTCCTGCACATAAAAATAGCAAAGAAACGATCTAAGTTACTGCACCATATCGACTGCTGGGAATTAGGGGGAAAAGTTACCCAATTTAATCAGCCTGTTTTGCTTACACCGAAGGCTCTAAATCTGCCCCAGATTGCTGGTGCTCCTAAGATAAAGCACAGTTTTCCCTTAGGTTCGTTCAGAACTTGAAACTCTATTTCGATACTAAATAGTTCCAAGAAAATCTGCTTCAGTACAGAAACATATATCCATATGCAAGAACATTTATTTAAAAGATATAAAAGAGGACATGCACATATTAGCAGTTCCTATTTTCTATTTTGTTTTTCTTTATTTTAATTGTATTTTGTTGTTGAGGTAATGTAAAGAGGGGTTACAGCTACATTCATCAGGTAGTGGGTACATTACTTCTTGAACATTGATACCCCTTCCAATGTTTTTCTCCCAGTTTCCCTCCCTTTCCCCCTCCCCCCTTTTTCCCCTTA
Source organism: Megascapheus bottae (assembly GCF_031878675.1). Taxonomy (NCBI): domain Eukaryota; kingdom Metazoa; phylum Chordata; class Mammalia; order Rodentia; family Geomyidae; genus Megascapheus; species Megascapheus bottae. The sequence goes on along the minus strand of NC_143517.1, from coordinate 29,498,017 downwards.
CATTTCCTATTTCAAAACAAACAAACTAAATTATACCCATTACACCAGGTAACAAAGTGAGATAAACCATAAGGAGAGAAGCAAAACAAAAGTAAACAAAGGGAGAGGAGAGAGAGAGAGAGAGAGAGAGAGAGAGAGAGAGAGAGAGAGAGAGAGAGAGAGAGAGAGAGAGAGAGAGAGAGAGAGAGAGAGGGAGAGAGAGGAAATAACCTCACACAAAAGGCTAAGAACAACAACCACAAAATAAAACTCTTGTTTCCATATTTATAGTTCATTTCGCTTATCCTTACCATACATGGCCATATCCACATAGCTATTGAACTATTGTGGTCCTATACTAGGAGTATCCTGGATGTGTAATACTGCAAATGAGGGAAACCATCGAGCCTATGTTTCTTAGGGTCTAGTTTACTTCACTTAATATGATTTTTTTCCAAGTCTTTCCATTTCCTTATGAATGGAGCGATGTCATTCTTTCTGATGGTGGCATAAAATTCCATTGTGTATAAATACCACATCTTCTTGGTCCATTCACCTACTGAGGGGTATCTGAGGGGCATCTTAGCTATGGTAAATAATGCTGCAATGAATATTGTTGTGCTAGTAGCTTTAGTATATCCTTGTTTAGGGACATTTGGGTAAATGCCCGGAATGGGATTGCTGGGTCATAAGGAAGCTCTTTGTTCAGTCTTTGGAGGAATTGCCATACTGCTTTCCAGAGTGGTTGAACTAGTTTACACTCTTGCCAACAGTGTATTAGCGTTTCCCTTCATCCACATCCCAGCCAGCATCTGTTATTAGATTTTTTGATAACGGCTATTTATTCTAACTTGAGTGAGATGGAATCTTAGAGTTGTTTTGATTTGCATTTCTTTTATGCCAAGAGATATCAAGCATTTCTTCATGTATCTATTTTCTAATAACACTTTCCAGTGGAGAAACACCACATTCCACTTTTTCAGGGACTAGTTTGTTAGAATTTGTATAGAGTTCCTGAATTAAATTTTTGTAATGAGGATGGTAACGATAGATTGAGGTAGTTCTTTCTGCTTATTCTCAGTCAAGCTCCATTCCTGTTCTCATGTCCTTCCATGCCATTTTGTTAATTGTAATAATATGTGACAACAGGGATAAGGTCACCAATAAATAAATACTTCCATGGCTATTCCTCTTTTTGGAGATATTTATGTCTGGTAGTATACTAGAGTCCAAATTTAAGCCATGATTGGTTGCTACTAGATCCTAGGGAGAAGACACTCCGACCTCACTGAACTCAGTGGTCTTGAAGGCAGTGTACAGTTAGTGGAGGCACCAAAGAGATTGAGAAGTTGAACATATAATGGATTCAGATCACTGAGGATAGTTGATCATTAAACCACTGTGCTGTTTTTTTATGGATGACAGAAGTTTTGAGCTCAAGTAGAAAATTTTGATCATTACAGTGATATTACACAGGTACTCACACATTATTCTTTGGAAATCTTTTCATGAGTTGAATACAAAGGCTTTACAAAATTTGTTTTTAATAGAAGTAAAAATAAGAAAGAAAATTATGCATATTATTGAGCTATCATCCGATTGAACATATACATTTATTCCTTTAAGCAATATGTACATAATCATAAATCATTTTATAGTAAAAACATTGAAATTTTCTACAAAGTCTCTTAGGTAACCAACTTAAACTCTAGGAGCTATATGCCTGTCCAGAAGGTTGAAAATGCATACAACCAGCGGTTACTTCTTGGAAACTTATAAATGCATTAAAATCCCGGAATCATTCAGAGGCATGTAAAGTGTCTATATAGATACTTGTTGAAAGATTCTAGTTATAGTTATGAGTAAATACATCTGCAGTTGCCTCTGATATCATTAATTTATAAAAACAGCATATTTACTTTTGCAAAAATAATGATGACTGATTAAGGCACTTGATCCCGTTTGAGAATTCAAACATTGAAAAATTTCAAATGCTATACATTGCTAGAGCAATGAAAAGCAATTATTTCACTGATGAATTCATGGCTTTATAATACTAAGAATTCAATATAATTATTAGATTATCAAGCATTAAATGGCATTGTCATAAATATTGATGTCAAACATTTGTCTTTATTGTCATCTTGGGGGAAATTTAAGTAAATGTAATCTAGTCCTTTGATGCCCTGGCACTAAAGCTTTCAATATGCTAGTCCAGCCTGCACAAACTTCTTGTTTTTGAGGCTACGCATCCTGCTAACTAAGTCATCTTATATACCATCATTTTCCACTATCTAAACAAACACACACTGCTCTATTTTGTGGAAATAAAAATGTGGATACCCATCTTTCTGTATACTAAGTCCACTCAGCCCCTAGACCTTTTCTCGCTTCTCTCCATTCACCTATCCAGAGTGAATGCTGTCAATTCCTCAGCTTTACTGAGACACTTAAAAATCTGAGAAATCTTGTTTCCCCCCCTTCCCTATTCAATTTCAAATAACCAAATACAAATATATCCGATATATCAGGTAACAAAGTGAGATACTGTAACAATAAGAGATAACCAAGGGATAGCAAAAGAGATGAGAGATAGCATAGTACCTTAAGGACAACAATCACTCATTATATGGCTTTAGTTTCTATATCCTAGAGGTCCTTTCATTTACGGGGCTTGGGGGGAGGGAAATGGGGACCAAGACATGTGAAAGGGTATCAATATATGTGAATTAATGCATCTTCTATCTGGCAAATATCATGTAACCCTTCAATCCTTCTATTAATTACAATAAAAATATATGAAAAACATAAAGCATCAAGTAGAAATATAATTAAAAACTAAGTTTATCCAAAAATCTGAGAAATCAGATTTTTACAAGTAATTATCTTATATTAGAAAAGATTTTATTTAACAATTTCATTGAAAATTTATAGCTGTACTAACATTATTCATTTACACACACACACACACACACACACACACACACACACACACACACACACACCTTAAAAGCTTTATTGCTGTCTATGAACTTCTTTCTTCATTCTTCCTCCTTCCTCCCTACCTGCATACCTTCCTTTTTTCTCTTGATTTCCTTTTGTAAATAGTATTGTTGTTTGAATTCAGAGCCTGAGCCTTGTTCTTGCTAACAAGTACTCTATTACTTGACCCACAAACCTACACCTTTTTGTTTATACAGATGTTCAAATTGTTTCTTGGGCTAGTCTAAAATGTCTTCCCCCAAATCTCCACTTAGTGAGTGTATAAGAATTCGTGTCTGAGACAGTGCATCCAGCTTTATCTTGCTTCTTGAGTTCCATTTTGGGTCATTAAGAATGCTTCTAAAAGTTTAATTTTAAAAGTATACATCAAAAAGCTGGGGGTGGTGGCTCATGCCTGTAATCCTAGCTACTCAGGAGCCTGAGATCTGAGGATAAAGGTTCAAAGCCAGCCCGGGCACAAAAGGACCTGAGACTTTTATGTCCAATTAACCTCTAGAAAAGTGGGGCTTGGCTCAAGGATAGAGTGGTAGCCTTGAGCTGAAGAGCTCAGAGACAACGCCCAGGCCGAGTTCAAGCCCCCCAAATTAAAAAATAATAAAAAATATACATCAAAATATACAGCAGATGATGGAGATAAGCAAAATGTTTTATGTTCCAAATCTCTTGTTTTGCCAAAATGTATGTACTGACTATTAATCCACAGGCCCCAGTGTAGGAGATGGCATCTTTGGAAGGTTAAGTCCCAGTGGCAGAGCCATCGTAAATACAACTAAGACAGTAATTTAAAATAATTTTGTTTATTTGAACTATGGAAGGGAATGGAAAAACAAGATTAGTGGGAGGGGTGGGGGGATGGGAAAGTGGGATAAAAACATGGGAAGGGTTATTAATGTTGAAGAATTAATGTATTTACTACCTAATGAATGTAACTATAAACCCTCTATACATCATCCTGACAATAAAATTAAAAGCATTTCACATAGGATCATATTTATGCATACATATTCACCTATAGCATATATTATATATAGGATAGGCATACACATATATGACTCAGTTGTGTTAAGTTTTGGGATGTTTTTGAGGGGATGGGGAAAAGAACTTTAGAGGGTGAACAATATTGAAATACATTAGGTCTATGAATGATGATAGGAAAGCAAAACAAGATGAAAGGTGAAGCTGATGGGGAGCCAACATGGTCACATTATTCATCTATACATGTAAACATAGAACAGTGAAGCTTGTTAAGTTGGTTTGTGAAGCAAGCAGTGAGGATGAGGGAGAATAACTTTGTCTGATTAAGATATATGTTAATGGACATGTCAAATAACTCACCCCTGTACAATTAATTGATAGTACTATAAGCATAAAGAAAAATACCCCCAGAATCATGGTTCAAAGCCAGAAAGGGCATTAAAAAGTCCGTGAGACTCTTATCCCCAATTAACCACCAGAAAACTGGAAGTGGTACTGTGGCTCCAGGGGTAGGACCGTAGCCTTGAGCTGAATAGCTCAAAAACAGAGCCTAGGCCCAGAGTTCAAGTCCCACAACCGACAAAAAAGAAAAAGAAAAATACCCCAGAGAGATTCTTAGCAATTTTTATATTGTGAGGACACAGCAAAATGGTGCTGATAATGAACTACAAAGCAGAACTGTCAGTTATGTGATTTTTAAATTTTCTAGTCTTCAAAATACCCAGGAATTCTTTTCCATTGTTTGTACTCATTTTAGTGTATTGTTGGTAAAAAAAAATAGCTCAAATGGAATAGTATATAGTTTTTTCCCATTTTTAAATAAATTCTCCTTTCCCTTAACAGATATATTGTATCTTGGCTGGATATATATTTCTTGGTCATAATTTTTTTAATAGTCTGTAGATGTTATTCTATTATCCTATAGCTTCTTGCATTAGTGATAAGTCTGATGCCAGACTATACTTTTAGAAATTATTTGTTTTCATGAAAATTTGTAATGGTTCTTTAGGATTGAATTTTGAGAACTTAAGCAGTATTCATAGAAGTAATTCCTCTTGAGTTAAAGCTTTTTTGGAACCCTTTCAACATTCTATAGACTTGAGGAATATAATCTTTACTCACTGATTTCTCCCAATTTTTGACTTTTCCTTTGTGCTCTGTAAAAATGCTTCCTGGAAGTATGTCTTTTATATGTTCTCCATTTTTTATCTTTCAGTATTTATACTCTGTGTCTCAAAATATTTCTTACTTTAGATTGTCTAGGGTAAGAAGAGTTGGCAGTAACCATTTTCTTCTTTAATTCATTCATTGAAATTTTAAGTTAGAATTTCTTTTGTAACTTAGGCGGAATTTGTGAATCTAGCAGGATCTCTTGGTTGCTTTTGCTAACTATTTCATATGTTAGGTGAAAGTATTAGTTTCTTGAGATTTCCTTAGAAAAATCTATGATCATCTGTCTCATTGTTTCCTCTGTGTAATTCCTTGACATTTATTTTTTTATTAAGGCGCTTGAGAATTGCCTTTACTTTTTCTCATGGGCTTACTTTATTCATAGAATCAGACTGAGATGCTGTAAAATAACTTGCATATTTTTCTCTCTGGGTCTGAAATATAGAAGTTGGCAAACTGGAGGTTTTCCACCCAAGATATCAGCCAGTCTCTCCGATCCCAGGTTTTTTTACTGCCAAGTTTTGCACTGTCACTTCATGCAGAAAGAGATCCAGATAGATGCCCTGTGGACTTCTATTTGCAAGGAATCTTCAAGTACTTTTGGGAAGGCCTAGGTAATGATGACTACCATTAGTTTTCATAGGCAAAACCACAGGCTCCTATGCAAAGAATGGCTTGGGAGGATTTTGTTTAACTGTAAGGGAATCTATCTTTAAAATTCCCCATTTAGCTACCAAAAGTCAACACTCTACAGATATTTTTTTTGTTTGTTTACAATCAGAGTAGGAAGTTGTAAATGCAGCTAGTAGTGGTTTACCTGCAAAGGGAAAACAGAAAAGGCTATACATTCTTGTACTTCTCTCATTTCATAAGTTGCTTATTTGTAGCAATCCCACACAGAATACAGCATTCACTGCTTCACCAGTCTTGCTGTTTGATTAAAAGTGATGACTGATAAAGGGGAAAGGTCATCTATTTTCTCTCTCTCCCTTTCTTTTTGTGAAATGTACATTTTGATACCATCTTTTGATTCTTTACTTGAATCTTGAATTTCAGTTGGCTAGAATTCACTTTTTTCCTATTTTCTCAATTTTTTGATATTTTTCTCCCCATTTTGTCTTTGGTTCTACTATGTATCTTTGCCATATTGTCGAATGTGCAGTGTATTAACTGGGGGACATACTGAAACAAAGCCCTGAGAGGATTTGGTGTACAACTGCTACTTGGTTTTTGTTACAAGACAGCTAAGATGGATACCCCAACTATGAGTTCATTTATTTAAATATGAGGTGATATCAAAACTAAATAAATAGTGACTTTACATGGTGATCATTTTGTAAATATTGTATTTCACTAAAGCTTGAAGGAATCTGTATGTTCTAGAACAAATTGCTCAGTTCACTCTGTCAAAACACAAATGATAAAGAAAAATATCATGCACTGAGCTTCTGCAACATGGCTGTCAGTTAACAGTAAAGAAGACAGGCATTGCTAACAGCCCACAACACTCAGTATGATTCAAGAAGCTCAGGCATTTATTTATTAGACTAAGGGTTATTAGATTATAAAACACTTACATGATTTAAATTTGATTATTCTCTGGATTTAAAAAAATGTATAATTATAGTTGCTTTAAAACAGTTTTTGGGTCTAATAATGAAGCATTTCAATAGAAATAGTAAACTATGAATTTAGCAGAATATGTATTGATCCGATAATTATTTATTCCTTTTTTTTGTCAGTCCTGGGGCTTGAACTCAAGGCCTGGGCACTGTTCCTGGACTCTTTTGCTCAAGGCTAGTGCTTCAACTCCACTTCTGGCTTTTTGATGGTTAATTGGGATGAGTCTTCTGGGCTTTCCTGATTAGGCTGGCTTTAAACAATGATCCTCGGATCCCATCTCCTAAGTAGCTAGCATTACAAGAGTGAGCCATCCAGGATACTGATTTTTAGTTTTCTGATATCATTAAAAGTGGAGATTATCAACAGTATGACTGTAGTTTACCACAGGGAGGCAGAAAAGACTAAGTTTTAGTCTTGCTGGTCAGTTATAATTTATTCTCTTAATACAAGTTGAATGGTGATAAGTAAGATTGTATACAAAGAAAGTAGATATCAATCAGAAAGGAGGGTACTTTATAGCTGGCCCAACAGCCAGGCATAGTCTGGTCATGATTTGAATGTATTATTTAGAAATTAATTTGAAGATAGCCTTTGAAAATTGATATGACAAACCATTTATGAAAAAAGTCATACTATGTATTGGAAGAAAACCTTTATACCCTTGGTTCTAATAGACTTCATAGATAGTCTTTAGTACACTTTATAGTTACTTAGATGATTTTTTAAATGACCATAAAATTTTTTTCTTTTAGCCATCAAGTCTATAAATGGAAATATGAATGAAAGACAACATGTATGCTTGTTCATGTGGAGCTAATATTGGTATATAGGCACAATGAGTTCACAGTAAATAAGTCTAATTAGTAAATTAGGGTAATTAGACTCATGTAATTACAATTTTAATAAACTCATCATTAATCTGGTATGTTTGGAAAGAGTTCTTCATAGTCCTTTTCATTGCCATTTAAAAATATTTTTATTATATGTATTTAAAGTTTTAAAAATGGTGCTATATATAGAGAGAAATAATCAGTATAGTTAAGGAAATTACCTTGCCTATCACCTCACATAGTTAACATTTTTGTGGTAAGTATATATGAAATCTATTCCTTTAGCAAATTTCCACTCAATAATAATATTATTGATTATGGTAATTATGCTGGGCAGTAGAGAGCTACATTTATTCCTCTTATATGACTACAACATTGTGTCCTTTGAGCTACATTTTTCATTTCTTGTTATCTACCCTCAATTCTTCCTTTCTCTAAGTAACTACCATTCCTCTCTCTTTTTCCATTTGACTTTATAATTAGTAGCCATTCCTCTCCATTCACTTTTAGTCTTCAAAGCTGATCAGCTCTGCTTTGATTTTATTGATTATATCATACATGTTCTAGTTTATCAAACTTTGTCCTCACTTGAATTTCCCACCCCCCCAGTTCTGGGGCTTAGAACTCATGTCATTGGCACTGTCCTTGAGTGTTTTCAAGGCTAGCACTCTACTATTTGTGCCACAGCACCACATCTGGCCTTTTCTGTGTCTGTAGTACTGAGGAATTGAACCGGGGCTTCGTGCATGCTACGCAAATATCCACCACTAGGCCATGTTCCCAGCCCTCACCTGAACTTCTTAATTCTAAAATAAGATATTATTGTTTTAGTTGTATTCTATTTCTAATACAATACAAAATTAAAAATAGGCAACTGTTTGCCTTGTTACTTCCAATTTAAATACTGAAAGTAGTCCAGTGAAAAGCTAGTCACATTTAAACAAAAATGTATTCAGCATAAAATACATTTTTTTGTCTGCTGTGGGACTTGAACTCTAGGCCTGGGGTCTGTCCCTGAGTTCTTCAGCTCAAGGCTACTACCCTAGCCCTTGAGCCACAGCACCACTTTCAGTTTTCTAGTGGTTAATTAGAGATAAAAGTCTCACAGTCTTTAGTGCCCAGGCTGGCTTTGAACTGCGATTTTCAGATCTCAGCCTCCTCAGTAGCTAGGATTACAGCGGGAGCCACCGCGCTTAGCTTAAAATACAAATTTTATTCCAACAGAATGTTTTTTCCAAAAATTGGAGTACTTTATATTTTTCAAAGTTGCAAAACAAAACAAAATTATACGACAGGTGTCAGTTTTACTCTTTAGCATTATCCTTGGCTATAATTTAATTTTGTACAGAAGGTTAAATGAATTTTCTTTTTGATTACTTTTCCATGTGAATAATAATTCTATATCTTTAGACTGTGCATATTTATTACTTCAAAATAATTCCTAAGTGAAATACTTTAAACCCATTACAAATCCCTCCATTAATCAAAATAGCATTCTGAAGAGAAGTAAAGTTATTATGTTCTCCTATCTTTTTCCCAAATAAGTAGTAAGTATCAACAACTTCAACAAAAATCTTAGATGAAGAAAGACACACATGGATATAAAATAAAACTGTTGGACTTCCTTAATGAACATTTAATTATTTCATAGGGCAAACTGATGATAGATACATAAAGCTGATGAAAGCTTAATGGGGTCTTAGGATGTTATTTATAAGTTGGTATTATTATTGATAGCTGTTGTGCTTCTTTACAGATCCTTACAGTGTGGGGGTAAAGGCGTTTGACCTTCTTCAGGAGAACACAATGTCTCAGGGTGTCTGCACTCTAAGCATGGTGCCAAGGGCAAAATCAGGAAGTGCTAAAAAGCAATTACAGAGGACAATCTGCACTGAAATTTACAGCCCATGTTGAAAAACTACATCCGCATTGCCTAATTATCTCTGTAGGAGAACTTTCATCTCCAGCGACCAAAATTTTAAATTCAAATTTTAGTATATATAGGTCAATATAAACCAAGGAAAAAAAACCTTGATAATTGCAAAACTGGGAAATAAATTAAGCTGACAGACATGATCTCAGTGAACAGAAATAGTACAGAATTGAGTTCAGTTAACAGAAATAGCATAATTATTTTTAAATCACACAAATGTGATACACAAAAGGTTCTAATCTTCTATAACCAAAAGATGATCCAAAAATGATCTAAGACAGTACACAAATAGCTACTTTTAACTGTTAAAATTTGAGTTATTCACATTATCTACATGACAAAAACACGAAAACTAATATGAAAAAATAGTAAATGCATACCAAATGTTGATAGTTTTGAGATTTCCTCTATTTATTAATTTGTAATGCTAAATTCAAGCAATTTTGTGTTTGCAAGACAGTGTTTTATAATCATTAAGAATTCCATAAAAGAAGCAAAATTCTTGCTACTCACAATGTTCTCAAATTATATTATATTATATATATATATACACACACATAAAGGAGTATAGACTCTATATGCTTATAATTTATACAACTATAACATGAAACCTGTAAGTTAAGTGGGAATAAATCTGTTATTAACAAATTAAAATTGTCCATATTGATTTACTGTTATGGTTAACAATGAGTCTTCTTACCCGTCTGGTCCAGGTTCTGTAGATGTCTACCTTATCTTGTACCCAAAGTTATGCTCTCAAAGACTACCTTTTATGGCTTTTCTAATTACTCTAAAATCTTCCTTTGGGCAATGTGACTTGAAGTCTTGTAACCTCTAGTTTCAAATATATCAAGGGCCTGTTACATCTACATTGCTCTTTTTCTCATTTAGCCAGGAAATTATAGCAATAATACTCTATTTTAGTAGATACTTAAAATACTTAATACCAGATGTAAAAAAGAGTAAATAATGTTAGGTCTACTACACATATGAATGTTTTGTGATGATTTTAATATAAAGTGGTCACTTGTAGTTCTTAAAAAATTCATGTATTCTTCTATCTGGTAAATATAATGTAACTCTTCTATTAATTACAATAAAAATATATGAAAAAAATTCATGTATTTTTTAAATGTTTGAAACTTTTATTTTAGTCACAGTGATAGAGCTCTTGTTGATGCCACATTTCTATCACCTTTCACCTTTATTTCTTTAAAAGAAAGTGGGGGGACAAAATAAAAATTCATATATTTTAATGGAAATATTTCATTTATAGGTTCATGGAGAGTATGTGAACTCTAACAATGTTGTTGCTATTTTCAATTTGTGTTGTGGTGTTTTTTGGTGCTATAAAGCAAGTCACAATGATCTAACTGTCCACGCCACTTTTTTCCTTCATTGTTGATTCTGTTCTTTTCCACCCAGTTAGTCCTGATTGCTTTGGGCCCATCTAAAACCTTCCCAGTCATAGAGGAAATAACTTTTATGAACACATGTGCAGCAAGTGCTGGTTACATAATAAGTAAGCACTTCCAAGGCAATGTATAAAGACAACCTGCTAAGGGGAAACTGTTCTTTTTTTTTCATTTTTCTTTTTTTATTTTTTATTGTAATTAATAGAAGGGTTACATGATATTTGACAGATAGATGGTGCATTAATTCCCATACATTGATACCCTTTCACATGTCTTGGTCCCCATTTCCCTCCCTCCCACCTCCACCCCTCATCTTGTTTTCCCCTATTCCCTATCCAATTTCAAATAACCAAATACAAATATATCCGATATATCAGGTAACAAAGTGAGATACTGTAACAATATGAGATAACCAAGGGACAGCAAAAGAGATGAGAGATAACATAGTACCTTAAGAACAACAATCATTCATTATATGGGGGAAACTGTTCTTAAAAGGGAATGATTCTCTATCATGTGGTGACACGAATGGCCATATAGTTTCATATAGGAGATCATTCATCTAGGTTGATAATGAGTATTTTGTAAGAAAGTGACAATCTGGGTTTTCTATTGTAAAAATGCAACCAGTGATAAGTTTAGAGCATTATTTCTTCAATACTTGCAGAGTTTATATGCTTTAAGTTATGTTTTGGGTTAACTAATCCCCAAATGCCAGTGGCTTTAGTACTGATTTCTCACTTGGTTTATTTGTCATTAGAGGTAGCTGGATGCTGTGCATCTGGATCAGGCCTGTGGACCTAGGGTGAAGGAACAGGCCTATCTAAACAGGAAGTTTCCACAGCAAAGGGCAGGAAGTGAGGGGAGAGTCAAATCACATGTGCCCATATAAGTCATCCATTGTAAAAAGGCACGGATCATATTTATGCACCTACTGTTTTCAAAAGTGAGTTTTATGACAAATTCTGAAAATAGTCGTATATGTGTGTTGTGTGTGGGGTGGTAGTTATTTTTAACTACAAGAAGTATGGCAAGGATGTGAAATTATGAGACCAGTATTACAAAAAATGAGGTCATTATTATCACAACCATCATCCTAAGCAATATGTTGTGAATGCACCTAAACAATATGTTATGAATGCAGCTAAACAATGAAGCTCATTTTCTTGTCACTTATTAGTCTCTCAGGATGGACAGGAGCTCAGTCTTTGGAGTCAGTGTTAATGAGACTCCAACTCACTGTTTGATTTTGGAGGAGTCTCCAGTGCCTTAGTTTTCTCATTAAAAATATAAATTAATAATACCTTTCTCACTGCTTTCTTCTAAGAATTAAATGAAGGCTTAGCTATAAAACTCCTGGATATCCTTTCAGAAAATGTAAGGTACTTTGCACATGAATATGATTTGCAGTCCGGTCTCCTCCTTTATCCCATCTCTTCACAGGTACCTTTTGTATTTTGCAAAGCACTGGCATAGACAATTTAGACAGTCATTTAAAATAATACTTTGCATAAATCACTCTTACCCTTAATTAAATTAAATGATTTTTCCCCCTTATCTTGCTTCAGCATATATATATATGTATGTATGTATGTATATATATGTATATATATATATATATATATATATATATATGAAAACAGAGCAGGAAGGAGTTAAAAAATCCCATGGAACCACATTGTAGTTGCAGCCACAAAATCAAGGGAGATCATTTCAAGTTCTGATTTCTGTGTTGTTTATGACAATACAAAAGAAAATGATCCAAAAGAGTGAAAGCTATCTATGCTACATTGTTTGTCCTTTTTAGTGAAGTGCCATGTGGTAATATTTTTATTTGACTGTAAATTGGTCAATAGCTTATACTTTCTTTTAATATATTGAATAGTCAAATCAAGAAAATATTATACAGATTACAATGGTGTTCGTCAACATGAGGCAAGATCCAGGGATTAAACTGGGGCAATTATCAGATGTTAGAGGACTACATTTCAGAAATTTAAAACAAACCAAGAAAATTTCTAAGGTAATTAAGTGGAATCTTAAAGTATAATATTAAGTTAAAATGTCTAACTTCCCCCGTTTCCATACATTGGAACTTCCAATGTTTGGGTAAATGCTTTCTGGCTCGGAATTTTACCAGTTATCATAAGATAATGGAGACACTTCCTTTTGCCATGAATCTGTAGTATGGTGTGGTCTGATGAATTGCAACAGAACCCATCAAGAACCCAAAATGTGTATACAGTAAATCATTTTCCAGCTCTCAGCTTTATGCTGGTATATAAGGCAGACAATACCCATACTGTCATGGAAATTACTAAAAAAAAAAAAAAAGGAGTTTAGCCAGGTAGTTATACAGGAATCACCGGACATATATTTAGGATGTAGTGATAACATAAAAGCAAATAAATGGCCATAAAACTACCCAGAAATATACCAAAGATTTAGAAATACAGATTTATAGTAGAATTCATCTCTTTAAAGAAAATAATTTATCAAAAATTCTAACCAAACACCAAGGCATAGTGGTGCACACTGGTAATTTCATTACTTGAGAAGATGAGGCAAAGGAATTGCAAATTTCAGGTTGGCCTGGGTCATTTAGCAAGACTCAGAATTAAAAAGATAAAATGTCTTGAGGATTTAGCCTTATGATAAAATTCTGCCTAGCATGTGTCAGGCCCTGGGTATTACCAATATTCAGTATTATAAAAATAAAATAAAAATCAAGTTTATTGTATAATATTTAAGCTTGATACAGTGATGCATGTCTGTAAACACTGAGAAGGCTGAGGCAGCATGATCCAGGATTCAAGGATGACCTCTGTAGCCTAGCAAAATCTACCAGTCCACAAATTTAAGCCAGTCATAACATATTACTGTGTACAAAACATAACTAGATGCCTTTCATCCATGGTTAGTTTTGCCAGAAATTTTATTAGATAAATTATGATTTATTCACAATAAAGGTTCTAAAAGATATCTATTAACTTTCAATTCAGTAAGAGTATTAAAGGGATGTGAGATGGTAAATCTATCAAAGATGTGATTATTAGAATAGAGGATAGACATTTATGTATTTGTTGTTGCCTGCCTGCCTGCCTGCCTGCCTGCCTGCCTGCCTGCCTTCCTTCCTTCCTTCCTTCCTTCCTTCCTTCCTTCCTTCCTTCCTTCCTTCCTTCCTTCCTTCCTTCCTTCCTTCCTTCTTTCCTTCCTTCCTTCCTTCCTTCTCTCCTTCCTTCCTTCCTTCCTTCCTTCCTTTCTCCTTCCCTTTTTTCCCTTGTGTGTGTATGTGTGTGTGCATGTATTGGAGTGTGTGTGTGCACATGCATATGTGTGCACACACGTGTGCATTCTCTGGCTATGTGGTTTAAATTCAGGATCTGGGTGCTGTTTCTGAGCCATTTTGCTCAAGGCTAGCACTCTACTAATTGAGCCACACTCTATTTCTAGTTTTGTGGTGGTCATTGGAGATAAGATTCTCAGAATTTGTTGCCCAGGCTAGATTTGAGCCATGAAACTCAGATGTCAGTCTCCTGAGTTAGCGACTGGCATCCAGTAGACATGTAAATTTACTTAGAATGGCCAGGACCCTGAGTTCAGGACTCAGGACAGGAAAAAAAAACCTAGAACTGTTTATCCTAGGGACAAGCCACTTGTGTATGTGAGTAAAGATTGAGATGGAGTGGGAAGGATTGTGACTCGTTTGGTGATAAGAAAAGTGAAGAGCCATGACCAAAATTGAACAGCATTCTTAAGAATCAGAAAAAAAGTTTTCAGTACACCCAGGGGCTGAAGGAAAGGACAAGCTAGAGAGGTGGTATGACTGGTACCACATAGCTCCATTTCTGGTCATTTGTTGACCAGCACCAACAATGATTGGAGCAGAATTTGGAATTGATGTATCTGATTATTTAGATTTGGGTTTGCATTATTTTATATTTCTCATAATTAGAAACACTGGGCAATAAACATTAGACTATTATTGTTTTCTTCAAAAGATGAATATTCACATTTGAGAGAACATATGCTGGCTGAAAAACAAAACGTGTTCAATTGCCACAAATTGTTACATTTCCAGTTTCTTAAATGTGTGATAATCTAATTAACTTAAAGTGAAAAATACTGAGATGCTTTGAGATAATGATAAAAAATCTTGTTGCCCACAAACAGAAATAAATGTCTTTTGGCTATGATTAGTTAATTTTGCAAGAAATTTTGTTATTACAAATCTACTATTGCATCATGATAATCAAGTTTCTAAGAGAAACCTATTAAGTTTCAATTCCGTTAAGAGAATTAAAGGAATATGAGCAAACAAAACTCTATTAAGGATGTGATTATGTCACATTAGCTTTGCATTTAAAGGCTTTCTTAGAGTTGAATTTCATATTTGAAGATATTTTCAAATGTGTAGAAATGATTTCTTTGAGTGCTCATATTGTTATAATAATTACCTTTTCTGTCTCCATATCTTTTATATGTATATTTGTTAAAAAGTATACATATGTAAGAATTGGAGGGCTTGGGAGTGTGGCTTAGTGGTAGAGTGCTTGCCTAATATGCACAAAGCCCTGGGTTGGATTTCTTGGTACGATATACACCAAAAAGCTGGACGTGGCATTGTGGCTCAAGCACTTGCCTTGAGAAAGCCCAAGAACAAAAACAGTGGCCAGGCCCTGAAGTCAACTCCCAGGACTGGCAAAAAACCAAAAAACCAAAAAACCAAAAAAACAAAGCAAACAATCCGACAGTAAAAACATAAGGCAAATATATTACAATATCAAAGACCCACTTATGTCACTTACAATGTAACTTTACTTGAGTTTATTACCTAATGTTTATAATGTTTTCATATATTTCCCAGGCACACAGTCAGATAAGTACTAATTTCACAGTGTCCCAAATTCATGAAGTAAAGCTTAGCGCAATACCTAATTTTAGTGATATATATATATATATATATATATATATATATATATATATATAACTTGTAAGTTTTTGAACACTTCTCCCTTTCAGTTGTGCTGCTTTTACATTGAAATAATCTAAGGTACATATTTACATACCTGCAACAGGTCTTGTTTAAGAAGGCCAGGAGCAAATAGTTTCTTCAACATTGCTGTTGGCCTTTCTGTAATACTTATGGTAAGGGGGTAGAGTCTTAGAAAATAACTTAAGATTTACTTGCTTCTACTTTGGTGAATTTCAGGTTGTTTAAACATTTAAATATTTTCAAGTGCTAATAATAGTATCATTTCCTTTATTTACTTAGCAAACTCATTTGCATAAGAGTCTGTGTGCATGCATGCAGGTGAGTGAATATTTTTGATGCCTGCCCTTTTTGCCATAATCTATCTGTAGCTTTAACCACTTTATTCACTAAATAATTGTCTTCATTATTTCATAACTTTCACATATAATAATGTTTCTTTCAAGTACAACTTATCATGATGATAAATATTTAAAATAGCTAACATATTTAAAGTTTTGGTGAGTTATGTTGATTTTGATAGAGCTCATTCTGTTATTTGAAATTCCAATAAGAAGTTAACAGTTGAGCTATTAAACTAAATTGAGAGTGTTTATCAGCTTTCTTTATTGTAACAAAATAGATAATATTTATATAGAAAATAATACATAAGCTTAGATTTAAAAATAAATTAGATACAAAATATACAAACTTAGATAAGAGAAAAACGAGGCCACGTTTGTTATAATTATTCATAACTTCAGAGGTTTAAGCTACAGTTGGCTGGCCTCATTGCTTTTAGGTCTGTGGCCAGATTGCACATGATGGTAAGGAGCTCTTGGTAGTGAGAAGCTGCTCATCTTATGGTATCAAGGAAGTAAAAGATCAAGGAAGAGGAGGGGCCGTAGTCCAGCTATCTTTGCAATGCCATGCGACCCATGACCTGATTTCCTTCCATTGGACTGATATTTCCTCAAAGTTCTATTATCTCCCAGTAGTCTCATGAGCTCTAGGCCAAGCCTTCAACAAATGCACCTTTAGAGGACACATCCATATAGAGTAGTAGATTAAATTTGGAAGCAAAGAAAAGGTACGGATTGATCAGAATAACGGATGGTTAAACCAGGCAGGGGCAGATAAAGAAAGGAGAGGCAATATCAGAAACTAGCCAATGATTATCAAGAATATTTTTTTTGGCCAGTTCTGGGCCTTGAGCTCAGGGCCTGAGCACTGTCCTTGGACTTTCTCAAAGCTAGAGCTCTACCACTTGAGCAACAGCACCACTTCCAGCTTTTTTCTATGTATGTGGTAGCATGGAATTGAACTCAGGTCTTCATGTATGTTAGGTGAGCACTCTACCACTAGGTCAAACTCCTGGCCCTGTTTTAACTTTATTGAAATGGTTTTCATCTGTAATGTTGTCTGTTTCGCTTGGTTTCTAGTTCTACTGGCTGCACTTTAGCACAACTGCATTTGCCTACCACTTTGTCAAGCAAGGATGAATATCACTTCAGTTTGCATAATAGACAAAACAACCAAACTGTTCTATATACAATTACACATATAATCATTTTATATGTATTTTCACAGTACCTAATGAAACCATGTCATTTGAAATTCTACTCAACTTAGGAGCAATTTTCAAACTTTTCTCTAACTTTATTTTTTTCATTCTTCTGTATCTGATATGTATGTCACAGAATTTGCTATCCTAAAAGTTTTTGACAGTGACTCCTTCCACTTTATTCATCAGTGACTTTGAACTCATCAAAATGAACTGATATATATATATATATATATATATATATATATCTTGTAGCCTCCAGAAAAATATGAGGTGCTGTAGAACCTGGGCAATGTTTTATTCCCTTTGTTGTAGAAGTTCAAAGCTGAGTTGAGGATAAATGACTGATTAAATTATTCCTTTCCATTTGTAAAGCTACCATCCTGGTACAGATGATGGAAGGAATGATGGGGTTATATTCCAACAGATATTTATTCAATACCATGGACTTGTGTCAGGAATAGAACTGTGAATATTGAGATGTGGCTCTCTGTTCTTAAAACTTCAAAACATCACTAAATTCTTAGAATTACTTTTCCTTTTTTGTCTCCAAAGTAATTGTTTCTGATCATTAAATACTTCTATAGGTTATCCACTTTTGACTTTTCTTTCTTTCCTTTTTGTTTATAGTTGATTCTTGCTCAAGCAATTTAACTGGAATGAGCTTATCTGTCAACTTTATAAAGCCTTAGTCCCTTAATATTACAACTCTGAAGTCATCTTTCAGATTGAAAAAGTCATGTAAAAGTATCTCTATATATCTCAACTCTTCTTTTCTCACTTAAAAAATCACACCAAGTTCATCAGTACAGTAAATACTTTGCTAATCAGTTAAATCAGTATATAAATTGAAATTAATATTGTTTGTAACTGATAAAATACACATTTTACTAGTGGACTCTTCATTACCATTTTTAGGTACCTCTGAGTATACTGAGTAACATAAAATAGTTCATATCCAAGGACATTTATTTTAGTGCCATTTGTTTTTTTTCTTTTTTTTTTAAATTGTAGTTTATTGTTCGGTAATATATAGAGGGTTTACAGCTACATTCATCAAGTCGTAGGTACATTATTTCTGGAACCTTGATTCCCCTTCTCATGTTTTTGTCCCCCTTTCTTTCTCCTCACCCCCTCCTAAACATCTTGTTTTGCCCTTCCTTTTCCTATTTCAAATAAACAAATAAATGTATATATAGTATATGAGGTAACAAAGTCAGATACACATGAGATTAACCTAATGGGGAAAAAAATAAATCACATAATACCTTAGGAATAAACATTCACAAAAATAAACCTCTTGTTTCTTTATCTTTTTCTCTTTGGTGTGTGTGTGTGTGTGTGTGTGTGTTTTGGTCCTGCTGCTTGAACTCAGGGCATGGGTGCTGTCCTTGAGCATCTTTGCTCAAGGTTAGTGCTCTACCACTTGCGAAACGGCACCATTTGCAGTTTTTGGGGTGGTTAATTGGATATAAGAGTCTCAGGGATTTTCCTGCTTGGACTGACTTTGAATCATATCCTCAAACTCAGCCTTCTAAGTAGCTAGGATTATAGGTGTGAGCCACCAGTTTCTGGCTTTACTTCAATGCCATTTTTGAATGGAAATATGTTGGAGATGCTCCATTGTCAGTCTGAGGGGGCTACTAGTAAACTGCAGTGCATGTGATGTCTGTACAATTGGGTACTGCATCACTGTAATATGAATAAGAATATTTCAAAGGCATGGAGTTATTATATGCAAGATGTGGTGAGAAAATGGTGTCCCAAGCATCTTCATTAATTCCACCCCTTTCAACATTTTTGCCAATTTCTTCCAACCAACCCATTTCTGCACTTTCCTTAAATTTGTAAGATTTACATTGAATTTCTGACTGCAAATAGAATTTTTATTTCACTGTTCAAGAGAAATTAAACTTAAGAATTATAGCACCTAAAAATCCATTGATAATTAATATTAAAGTGTTTTGGCACTTATTTTGAATGAACTAATAGCTAAGTTAAAAGCTACATTTTTCTAAATGACTTTCAAACATTTTAAAATTATTTTATTTTTTGAAAATTCTATAGTACTTGATGCGCATTACATAATATTTTGAGTTGAGATTTCCACTTATTTTGTGTTATTTTAATGGTAAAGGTTTTATTTCATAATTACCCTGAAATTATTTGTCCTTTTATATTATGATTGGTACTATTTATTAAATATGTTAGTTTTCTTTTTTCTTTTTTTTAAATTTTTTATTGTAATTAATAAAAGGGTTACATGATATTTGCCAGATAGGAGGTGCATTAATTCACATTCATTGATACCCTTTCACATGTCAAGTTTGGCCTAGTGGTAGAGTGTTGGGGCCTAGCCTCCATCTCTGAGGCCTGATTCTGGCTCAGCTGCAATTAAAGGGCTTTGTCCAGGCATTCGGTCTTTTGCATACCTCTCTTAAGGCATCTCTGTGACTCCATTGAACCCCCCGCAGTTTCGTGGGTCTCCCAGCTGCTCAAGTCTCACGCTTTCCTGCACCTGTCCTGCCCAGTACCTGAAAGCCCCACCCAGACCCTTAGTGGTAGCACAGAGGCCCTCTTCCTATTGGCTAGCTTCCCAGTGCCCACCTTCTCCTACCCTAACAGTATATAACTAATTGTCTGACGCAATAAAGAGAGGAGAGCATCTGAGATCAGCAGAGATCAGCAGAGAGATCTGATGCGCTTTCATGGTTAACACTGCTTCTGACTCAGCGTGGTTTTTTCTTCCCTGGTGATTGGGGGAGGGCTGGGTCTTCGACACTTACCATCTCGCTCGGCTCCCGGGGGACTACAGGCTGGCCCTGTGTGTCCCTCCCCGTTCCCGTGTTGCTGCCCTGGAGAGGAGCAACAGTAGAGTGCTTGCCTAGCATGCACGAAGACCCAGGTTCAATCCCATGGTACCACATACTTGGAAAAAGCCAGAAGTGGTGCTGAGGCTCAAGTGGTAGAGTTCTAGTCTTGAGAAAAATCCAAGGACAGTGCTCAGTCCCTGAGCCTAAGCCCAGGACTGGCAAAAAAAAAAAAAAAATCTCTGTAACTCAGAATTTTTGCCGGGAGTTTGGCCTAGTGGTTAAAGTGTTTGCCTAGTTTTGTTTTTCTTTGCCAGTCCTGGAGCTTGAACTCAAGTCTTGGGCACTATCCTTGGGCTTTCTCAAGGCTGGCACTCGACCACTTTTGGCTTTTTCCTGTGTATATAGTATAGTGGAATTGAACCCCAGGGCTTCATGCCTGTTAGGTAAGCACTCTACCTTAGGCCATGATCCTGGCCCTGTTAGTTTTCTTATATTCACTATTTTCATTATATTTAAGCATAGCACTTTTGTTCCAGAGTTATAATATTATCCAGTGGCAGTCAATATCATTTTGCTATGCATTTTATCTCACTTCATAATGGTCGGACACCATGTTTTCATATCTCTGACTGTCGTACATGTTGACATGCATCTAACACAACCCCACAAGTAGTATTGAAAAGATATGCATGGTAGTATAGGATTGGAAGATCAGGTCACAAGTCACTTGTAGATATTTTTGTTCCCAGGGTTACAGGATTTCTTGAAGATGGGCATTTTGCCTACTACTATACCCAACATGTTCTAGGAACTAAATAATAAAGTTCATTAAAACTAGTGTGATCCTTTTTAATGATGCATGGGAGTTTCTTATCTTGCCAAAAAAAAGTTCCTTACAATCTCTACTATTGCTTTCCATAATTAAGGCTCAACGATCAAGTAAAATAGCCAATTTTAGCAGCATAAATCTAAGTATCCCAGCTTTTCATCATCCACGGGCTCACGCATTTCCCTACCTGACAGACCATTGGTTGTGCAATTCATTCTATCGTAGAAGTTTACTAATTAGCCGTTGTTTACAACATTTTAAATAGCTCTGTTTAATTACTGAAAACATGAGATACATGTTGTGCTTTATAGTCTACAGAGTTGTGGGTTCTTTTTTTTTTTTTAACACTTATTAACTGATGACGGTAAAGAATGAGGATGAGGAATTCTTAAATTATTACCAGACAGTATGTGTATTTTTTTTTGGATAGATCAACCAAGAATAATTTATTTCAGTTTAGGAAAACATTACCAAGAAGTGATGATATTTTTGTCCTTATGAAAACATATTTTACTTAACATTGAGTATACTTATAGGATTTGTTATGGATAAAATAAAATTTATTAATTTGGTCTACTCTCTAGTTTTGATAAATGGTGTTGGAAAGACAGTTTAAAAATTAGTAGAGCACACATTAAAATTCTTTAGAAGGTTGATTAGGGAAAATGGTCTATAAATATAAGAATGTCACTATTATAAGCTACCAATATTTATTTGCTGCATATTTGTATTAACTATGAGGAGAAAAAAAAGTAACCCGTGTTAGATAGTTGGCAATTTTATTAATTGTATTCAATTCAAGCTTCTACAAACTTGTAAAGGGAGTTTTTAACCAAATGCATATGTACATTCTAAATTTGCTAACTATGCAGTATTAAATATGTTAGAAAATAGCATGTTCAATGTATGAAGCTTTATTGGAGTTGATTAGTAGACAGAAATTAGAATAATTTATAATTTTGAAGATTAAAAAAATCCAAAGATTTCCTTATTCGAATATCTTCATTTGTTTGTTTACACTACTGTTCAAGTTAAAGGTTAGTAGTTAATTCATCTCTTCAGAAGTAAAAGCCTGGTTAAGTTATCATATTGAGACATTGTGATTGTATGCAGTGAGGTGAATGCTAACATTTTGCTTGTTTATCATCAGGACAAAGGCAATATGATTATAGAAAGAGTATTTTCTAAAGGTGCTGTTTATTAAGTATTTAGGTAGTCATTAAATAATATGTTGTTGAAATTGATTATCTGGATTTGTCATTTTATGATAAACCCTTGGTCATTCTATCCTTACAGGTTATCCTACAGATTTAGACATGGAACCTAATTTGCACCTGAAGGCATATGCAAAAGAATAGTACTCATTGAAATGGAATAGGATAGCTGCAGGACACAACCTTTGCATTTTATAGAGATGCTATGATTTTTTTTTGTTTTAAATGAGATTTATAGGATATTTTAGAATACTATATATTTGAAAATTCAGAGATTGAGTAAGCTCAGAACTCAGTATTTTTTAAATAATGGTCTTCTGAGGCATTTCACTGCTCAATTTCTCCTGGTGTTCAGACATGTATGAATGGAAAAATTCAAATGGGCAAAAAAGTCACACCACTAATAGGCAGTTATTTAAATATACAAATGAAAAAATGGAATTAAAAAAACTCAGTTAAACTTTAGTTTAAAATCTTTAGGTTCAATAGCTGTATCATCTGTATAAATAGATCAAATTATTCTTGTTCTTTGTTTTTTCTTTTATTGGTTGTTTGTGAAGTCACAAGATTTTAACTTTGGACCTCATATTCTGGCTCCGATTTTTACTAGGTTTTATTGGAAATGAAGTTTCTCCTTAGGTCGCTTCAAAGCTCCATTTTCAGGTATCAACATTCTGAGTAGGTAGGTAGGATGTACCATTATCCATTCCAAATTGGTGCTGTTAAAATGAGAACAAACTAGCGACACAAATGGTACATGACATAAATAAATTAATATGATGGACTTTCTCTTGTGTTCATATTGAGTTTTATTTTCAGTACAATTGGGAAAGGCTTAGGTTTGTAAGAATTCAAAATAATTGAAAGTATTCAAAATAATTGAAAGTATTCAACAATTGAAGTATTCAAAATAATTGAAAATATTGGTTTAATGCAGTTATCTAAAACAGAGACATTGTAGAAAATCAATAGACTTTATTATGGAATTTTGATCTGATTATTCTAAAATAGTGACTTTCTAAGTTGGGGTGATATTTGCCTTCTAGGAAACATTCCATAATATTTAGATACATTGTTACATTACTGGTTGAAAGTAGAAATGATTCTAACATATTACAAAGCACAGTATAGGCCTCAAAAATCAAGACCAACAATTGCACTGTGGCCATGACTGAGGGGCAACACTTTAAAACTCTATCTCATAAGAATTTGGAAGGGATATAAAATATATTCTTATTTAAATGTCTGAAGATCAGAATTCGTTACTGATGGCATTTTGTGTCAGATGTTTCTTCTGAAATTTGTAGAATACTTTATACTGCAGCTAGACATATTGAATTCCTTATTTAAAACATATAGGCATATTACAATCAAGTGACTAAAATCCTACTAGTGAGCCCTGCAATAATTAACTTGCAATTGGTTTGTGGAATATTTCCACCACTGGACAGCTCTTAAAGACAGGCAATGAAAACTGGCAAGGTCAATTTTCTTTGCTATTCAAGTGGAAAGTGAATGCCTCTACCATTATCTGTGAGCCAAAAACAGGAAAATCCACTGAAAAGAACTCTATTGCAGGTTTGGTAATAGTTCATCCAATGTTTTGGCAAAGCAGTAGAAAACAAAATTAACCCACAAAAATCAGAAGTCAATAATGCACAAGCAGAGAGGGTTATCAGGAAAACAACTCCACCCATAATAAACAAAAGATAAAATCTAGGAATAAACTTAACCAAAGGAGCAAAAGACGCTTGTAGTGAAAACTATAAAAGTTTGAAAAAAGAAATCTAAGATGACACAAGGAAACTAAAATACCTTCTATGTTCATGGATAGGTAGAATGAATATTTTTAAAATGGCTGATGGGAGGGGTGTGGGGCAGGGAAATGGGGACAAAAACATGAGAAAGGGTATCAATGTGTGAGAAGTAACGCACCTACTATCTGGAGAATATAACTGTAACCCCTCTATACATTACAATAAAATAAAAAATACAAGAAAGCAAACAAAAAAGGCCATATTGCAAAAAAATGACATACAAATTTAATGCAATCCCCATCAAAATCCCAATGAAGTTCTTTGCTGAGATAAAGAAAACAATCTAAGAATTCAAATGGAACTGCAAAATATCAAATAGCCAAAGCAATTCTAGGGTCAAAAGTAATGCTGGGGGTATGATCATTGCACACCTCACACTCTACTATAGAGCTATAATAACAAACAACATTTTGGTATTGTCACAAAAATAAACCCAATGAACAATGGAACAGACTAAAAGACCCACAAATAAAATTATAAAATTACCAGTTATCTGATATTTGATTGGGGCACAAAAGGTACACAGTGGTAAAGAAAGACAGCCCTCTTCAATAACTGGTTTTGAGAAAAATGGTTATCCATATGCAGAGAACTAAAAGTGGATCCCGTTTTGTCACCCTGCATAAATATCAACTCAAAGTGAATCAAAGACCTCAAAATCAGATCTGAAACTTTGAGCTACTTAGCAGGAGGGAGAAGGAGAAATACTAGATCTCACAGGCACAGGGAGAAATATTTTTAAAAAAGGAGTCACAGCCAAATGAGACTGCATTAAACTGCAAAGCTTCTTTATGGCAAGGAGAGAACTAGCAAGTTAAATAGAAAGCCCAAAGAGTCGGAGAAGATCTTTACTAGCCATACAAGAGCCTCATATTTAAATATATCTACAACTAAATAATTAAATCATTCCAAAATAAGTCTTCAAAGAAACAACCATGCCATTAAAAGGTGGGTTAAAGACTGAAAGAGAGATTTCTCTGTATAGGAAGTGAGAATGGCCTATAGACACATGAAGAAATGCTCCACATCTTTGGCCATAAAAGAAATGCAAATTAGAAACCTAGATAAATAAGGCCAAGTAGGATGAGGCTAAATGAAAGGACCTCCAGGATATGGAAACAAGAACTTTATCTTGTGTGATTGTTGTTCATAATGTACTATATTATTTCTCTTCTCTTTTGTTGCCCTTTGGTTATCTAATGTTGTTACAGTATCTTACCTTGTTATCTGATAAAAAAGAAATGCAAATTAAAACAAATTTGAGATCCCACCTCACTAGAGTTAGAATGGCCATGATGAAGAAATCTAATAACCGTAGATGCTGTTGGGGTGTGGCCAGGAGGGATCTCTACCACACTTGGTGGGAGTATAAGCTCATTCAACCACTATGGAAAGCAGTATGGTGATTTCTCAAAAGACTAAACATACAGTTCCCATGTGATCCAGTAATTCCACTCCTTGGCATTTACCCAAAAGTTCAGAAACAAGGACATACTTAAGCCACTAGCATAACCTATGTTCATTACAGCATTATTTACCAGAGTGAAAATATAGAACCAGCCCAGATGCCCTTCAGTAGATGGTTGGATCAATAAGTGTGGTATTTATACACAATGGAATTCTATGCTGCCATCAGATAGAATTAAATAGCCCTATTTGTAAGGAAATGGAAAAACCTGGAAAAATTATATTAAGTAAAGTAAGCCAGACACAAAGGAATATACTCAATAGTTTCCCTCATTTGTAATAATTAGTATACATCTAGGACTCTCCTAGCAGAGAGTTACAATAGCTCAAAACATATATACATAAGGCCATATAGGATGAGACTAAATGAAAGGAACTCTAGGATATGGAAACAAGAGGTTTATCTTTTGTGATTGTTATTCTTTTTCATATATTTTTATTGTAATTAATAGAAGGGTTACATTATATTTGCCAGATAGAAGGTGCATTAATTCACATACATTGATACCTTTTCTCATGTCTTGGTCCCCATTTCCCTCCTATGTGATTGTTGTTCTTAATGTACCATGTTATATCTCTTCTCCTTTTTTGCCCTTATGGTTAGTCTCATTTTGTTACTATATTTGACTTAAGTATATACAATATATTTGTATATACTGGTGTATCGTGTATACATTTATTTGAAATAGGAAAGGGGAGAAAACAAGATAATTGAGAGGGTATGGGGGGAGAGAAATGGGGACAAAAACATGAGAAGGGGTATCAATGTGTGAGAAGTAATGCACCTACTATCAGACGAATGTAACTGTAACCCCTCTATACATTATCCTAACATCAAAAAAAAAGGAGTCACAGAAACATAGCACATAGGAGAGTGGCTTGACAAACACAATCAAATCAAACTAAAATGTTTCTGCACAGTAAAGGACATAGTTACCAAACCAGAAAGACAGCCAACAGACTGAGAGGTCTTTATCAGCAATATATCAGATAAAGGCCTAATATCTAAAATATACAAGGAGCTCAAGAAATTAAGCCCTTTCCAAACTAATAAACAAATCACTAAATGGGCAAAGAAGTTAAGGAGAGACTTCTTAGAAGACAGGGATAGCAAAGAAATTCAGAGGAAATGTTCATCATAAAGGAAATGCAAGCAAAAACAACTCTATGATTCCATCTGTGATTGTAAATTTGAACACAAGAAATGTTTATGAGAAAGTAGTGGGAAAGAAAGTCTATTAAATTGTTGGTGGGAATGTAAACTGATATAACCATCTAGACAGCATATTGGCCTTCCTCACAAAGCTAAACATCTGTCCTTCCCTATGACCCAGACATATCACTCCTGACCAACTACCTAGAACATCAAAAGCCAGTATACCATGAAGACACTTATACATTCATGTTCATTGCTGCACTATTCACAATAGCCAAATTGTGGAAACAGTCCATATGTCCTACAACAAATGAGTAAATCCAAAACATATGGTACCTAAATGCAATCTAATTTTTCACAGCCAGTTGAAAGAATAATATTATGTCATGTGCAGGAAAATGTATAGACTTGGAATAAATCATGTTAAGTGAGGTAACCCAAGGTCAGAGAAAATAACAGTATGTGTTGTCTTTCATATGCAGAAGCTAGATCTAAAATACACCAGGACATAATAAATTATAAAAGTCTTTAGCAATCACACACAGTGAGAGAAAAGGAAGACATTTTTAGGAAAGGACCAGCCAGGCACAATGCTTATGTGCATCTGATTATACAAAATAATACTTATCAAAATGAACTCCAGGAAATGGAAATGAGGTTTTCTGTTTTTCTTTTCATTTCTTTTTCTTTGTTGTCTTGTTTGTTGGTATGTCTTTCGGTGTGCAAAGAAATTAAGAGACAAAGTGTAAAAAATACAGTAATGATATTCACTGGACACCAGGTTGAAAATGAGCTATGCAGTATAATTTGTGGATGGGATGGGAGGGGATATTGGGAGATAACAAGGGAAGGGGTGATATTTTCCAAAGAAAATGTATTCTTGGCCTGATTATGTAACTGTAACTCATCTATTTTCAATAAAAAAGTTGTATTCTGCCTTTTCATAGTACTACCAATTGAGCAAAAATACCCAGAGCTGGGCTGGGAGTTTAGCCTAGTGGTAGAGTGCTTGCATAGCATGCATGAAGACCTGGGTTCAATTCCTCAGTACCACATATATAGAAAAAAGCCAAAAGTGGTACTGTGGCTAAAGTGGTAGAGCTCTAGCCTTGCGAAAGCCCAAGGACAGTGCTCAGGCCCTGAGCCCAAGTCCAGGACTGGCAAAGAGAGAGAGAGAGAGAGAGAGAGAGAGAGAGAGAGAGAGAGAGAGAGAGAGAGAGAGAGAGAGAGAGAGAGAGAGAGAGAGAGAGAGAGAGAGAGAGAGAGAGAGAGAGAGGGAGGGAGGGAGGGAGGGAGGGACAGAGAGAGAGACAGAGACAGAGAGAGAGACAGAGAGACAGAGAGAGAGACAGAGAGACAGAGACAGAGACAGAGAGAGACAGAGACAGAGAGAGACAGAGAGAGAGAGAAGAAAGAAAGAAAGAGAAAGAAAGAAAGAAATACCCAGAGCTGATTTGCAACATGATGACATGATAGACACACTGTACCCCCTTTGGTGAAAGGCCCAGTTGAAGGAACCACAGCAGAAGCATTAGAGTATGGAAACTTCATATGAAACTGACAGGCAACTAGAGCAAGAGAGGACCAGTCTTGTTTCCTATTAGGATTCAACTCCTAAGGGTTTCACAACTTCCACATCATTGCAATGAGGAAGAAGTTGCCACACAAAATCCACTAATTCATATACTAAAAGCAGGCTAGCTGACTCCTGGATTCCTGGGCCTGATTTAATTTTTGTCCAATCTCTTCTGTCTACCTCACTTGCAGCCTTCTGAAACTCCTAATATGCCTTCTTCTTTTCTAGGTCAATGTTCCCAGCTTCACTGGATCTTTGACCAGGATTTCTGTGATGGAGCCATTGCTCACACAGTATATAAAATTGTTGACTTCTTTAGCCTTGACTATTACTATGACTATGATGAGAGCTGCGTTCAGGACCTGCTTGGGATGCAAAAGCATCCAGTGATCACACATGCATCCACCTGCCAGATACTGTCACTATTGAAGAACAACTGTGCTGGAGAAGTCGAGGGCGAAGGATGACTGGACACAGCATCAGCTAGAGCTGAGATGATAGCAGCCTTGTTATAGGCATAGGTTTGGTTCATATGGAATGCTATACTAAGAGAGGAGCCCATACTGAGCATTGGAGCAAGTCGGAGGTAGAGGAAAATAAGCTGCCCAGCTCACTGACCAAATCTGAAGGCCAGAACACAGGAGGAAATGCAGAAATGTGACCATGGAAGAACCCAGGAAAGGTTCTGCTTTGGACCGTTAAAGAGTGCTTCCCAGAAAAGTTCTTTTTTGGTCACATCTTCCTTTACAGATCTCTTTATGATGAAACTATCCAGGTTTATAAGTTTAAAACTATTTGTGTTGTCCCATAATCAACAACCTCAGCCCAATTTTCTTGTCTGATTTTGGACCTGTGTGTACAAGATGTTTTACTAACACGTAAACTTGAATATCTTTAGGCACACACATGCATTGTAATAGTATATATTCAATTCTGAACTCATTGCTTTATGTCAATTTTTTTTCAAAATTTGCAAAACCATCTAACAGAACCAAATCCAGAAATGGATCACTTGTTCTTGAATCTTTCTGCTCTTTCTCACCCACAGTGCCAGATGTTAAGGTTGGTCCAGCTACCACTATTTTTAATTCTTTTTGCCCTTTTCATCTCTAAGAGTAGACTCGTAGAAGGTGTTTGTTTCTTGTATTGTGTCATACTCATCCATCCATCTCACTGATGGGAGATTCAATACATGATATTTCAACAAATTACTCCCTATCTTTCACCTGTCAGTGACTCTCCTTTTTGCAACATCAAAGTAGTTATTAATTATATTACTCATTTATAAAATATTGGTTTTTAATTATGAATTAGGAAATAAATGATACAGTGATGATGATTTCTATCATGTGAAAAAATAGTGAAAGACACTTTAATTTGTTTGTCTTTAGATTAAGTTATAAAATATTTTCTCCTTTGGTTTCAGATTATAGTTTTATCTTATCTTTTCTTTTTCTTTATTTTGCCAGTCCTGGGGCTTGAACTCAGGACCTGAGCACTGTCCTTGGACTTTCTCAAGGCTTTTCCAGTCTTAGAAAGTATATATTTTTTACTTTTTTCCCTTACTTACTCAAAATTAAGCAAATAATATAGTGTCTCAGAGAAATCAAGAGAAGTCTTTTTTTGCTTAGCATAGTGTTTTTTTTAATTTTATTGTTGGAGTAATTAGTGTACTGTTTTGTGGAAGATGCATGCCATATCAAGTAAACTATGACAGAAATGTATCCTTTTCATGATTCTTTTAGGATTAGTGGAAATACTATATTTTACAAAATATCTTTGGTTTCAAGTCTACATATGCAGAAAATATATACAACACCTAGTTATCAAGCAATATGGAAGCAAAAAAGCAACATTATTAAACACTATTAGTAATTAAGGAAGTGATAGAAGTGATCATGCTGTTAGCTTAGAAAATACTGAAGCCATATGCAGACACCAGAATCTTTAACAATGGCAATTACTTACCAAGTGGTTGGCCTGCAATGATCCTAGCATTTTCCCCAGCCACAGCGGCTCTTGCGTGTCGCTCACTCATGTACTGTACAAACGCATAACCTTTGTGAACGGAGCATCCCACTATTTTTCCATACTTTGAGAAAATGGCCTCGATATCAACTTTCTTAACAATGGCTGTATTCAGATTGCCAATGAAAACACGGGAGTTGATAGACTTGGGATCATTCTTGTTGGTGACATTGCTGGTCTGTGTTTTGCCAGTCATGGTTGGCTCAGCTTGTTTGAATCCTTAAACAAAAAGAAAGAAACACAAATAATCAGAAAGTACATAATTGCATTCAGTAGGTATCACTGGATTTTAAACAGTTTCAATACCGTGCTCGGGAAAACATCAGTCCCTAAGTTGTTCTGATTTTCTTGAAAAGAAAATTAGAAATGTAAAAGGAATACATTGCATGGCTAAGAACAGTAGAAAAAGTCACAAAATTACTTAGTATTGTTTTAAATCAATGGCTCAGTTCATTATCATGTTATGACAAAACATTTTGGAGTTGTTTTTACTTTTAAATATACCTGGGTTCCAAAACCTAATTTGAGGAATAAACTGCATTACCCTATAAATGAAAAAATTTTAACCTTAAATTTCCACATTTTAACAGGAATATGTATTAGTTTTAGCATCAGAACCATAGCAGAATTGATTCCATCAAAGGCTGTGTTAGAGAAAAAATAAGGCATTAACATTGGAAGTTCAGTTAGAAAATTTAACATGATGATTGTACAAGTTTGAAAATGAGAGATTTTTTACCAGAAATTGGTATATGCCATTTAACTGGACCAAAATATGTCAGCTTAAAATAAACACATAAAGGAAAAAAGTTGTGTAGCCACTGTTCAATGATCAGAAAATTAGCAAGGCTGAGTAGCTGCTAAAATTTTATCCCTTAAATTAAGAGCTCCTTCACTGCCTAAGTACCACTAATATGTTTAAAAGATGTTTTTCAAGATTGAGAAAATGCTTAATTGTACTTCATTTCTCAATGCTCTAGCATGTAACAGATTTAGTCTGAAAGTCCTAAAATGTATTTAACAATATTTATTGTCTGTATTTTTCCAGGCATTATCTTCTATAATAACTATGAATTTAAGGAACTATTAGTAAAATCATTTTTTTGTGGGTCATGGAGCTTGAACTCTGAGCCTGGGAGCTATCCCTGAGCTCTTCAGTTCAAGACTATATATAGCTCTACCCCTGAGCCACAGTGCCACTTTCTATTTTCTAATGATTTACTGGAGATAAGAGTCTCATATTCTTTAGTGCCTGGTCTGGCTTTGAACTGAATAACTAGGATTACAGGCGTGAGCCACCACATCCAGCTAAAACTAACATTTCTAGGTTTACATCTTCTGATATTGATGAACATTGGCTAATTGATATATTTTGTCAGTGACAATTACATATTTATAGAAAGACAATCCTTAAAAATATCATGGCTATAAAAGTAACAAGTGCATCTGATTTTTAAGAATCACTTTAAATGACATTTCTAAATTAAGCTTTAAGTTGGTAGAAGTCTTAAAGGCATGTAAATTGGATATGCTTAAATTTTCACATACTATGCATTTTAACAAGGTACTTCTGAAATCAAGAGCAGTCAGATAACAGAAATGTTTTGAATAATACCATTCATTATTGAATCTAAGGTTATAGAAGCTGTGTTCCAAGTGGACCCTCAGCATTGAATGAATGTCCTTATAATAAAATTTGATTTAGTAAACAAAACTTTAAGCCATTTATGTGGAATTTAAGAATAAGACAGGATTAGAAACAGGAACATGCTGCCTTGCAATGTTTCAATGTAGCTATATTTACATGATTCCTTTTAAATTTTCCATTAGAATTATAAATGAAAAATATTGAAGGTTGAGCTGTTGCATATCTTATGACAAATGCTTGAACATATAAGAAATAGAAGAAGGTTTAAGAATACAAAAAGGATTGTTTCTTTATGTATAGATGCCTTTTCTTAGAAGTATATGGCAATACACAAAAATCATTAATTTCTTTTTTCCTGTCTTGTGATAAATATTTTTGGAAATGACTTACTGCTGATACTTTCAAAGACAAACATTCTTATGGCTGACAAATTATCTGACCTAGACAGAGATAGACTGGTTAAAATGCAAATAAAAATCAAGAGAATAGTTCAGACCTATGGCTTATCAGTTCAGTGATCTGCATTTGCAGTGGTATTCAGGCCTGTGTAATTTGAAGAATATTTCTCCTGTGAATTATTCTTCTAAATGCCAGTAGTTGACATCTGACAGTATTCTTTAACTTCATGTGAATGACTCTCATTACTAAATTCAATCTGCCAATCTGTAATTGTAATTAATAACTAATGCTAAGCTCCCCAATAGTCTGCATGTGACTAATACACAGAGACAGAGTTGCAAGTGTCTATCAGTATTTAAGATAATGAAAGACTTGTGTTGCTGTGGTTGCATATTATTATTACAACTTTCTCTAAATGAAGGCTTGACTTGATTACAGTGTTTTATTACTTTATTATTACTGTACTACTTAGCATAGGTGTCTCTATTACATGAATATTCAGTCAGTGGAAGAAGGACTTCCACTTGGAGCTCTGATGGTACTACAAGGACTAAATTCAACTTTGTAACTTACACAGCTTTACTACTGGGTAAATGTGGAAGAAGCAAGTGTTTTATTAAGCTACAAACAGCATAGAGCCATAAAACCTGAAAGAAAAAAATGTGAGGCCTGGGATAGCCCTGGTTTTCTGGTCATACAACAGTAGAGAATGGCTCAGTAAGGACAGATTGCAGGCAGAGACAGTGATTTCCCTGAGAAACTGGGATTTTATCCTGCAGTTTTCTTGAGGCAAGGGAGTGTTACAGAGAAATATATACACAAATTTTCTGAATACATGATGACTCATAAGACATACTTGCCAAGGATAAAATAACAGATACCAGGTTAGAAAGCTACTGGAAGTTTGTGAACTAATGAGTCCAAAGTCCCACAAAAGACGTGAATCATTCAGTCCATTTCCAGAAACACTGACGGGTCCAAGCTGACTCCAGGGAACATTGACATTAGACACTGAGAGAATTGGATCTGGTAATAGGGGTAAATGACTTCTAGAGTTAAAGACACTCTGGGGCCATCCTAGCAAAATGTAAAAGTAAGATGATCACCTTAAAACAACCCAAATGCCTGAGAGAAAAGCTTGCTTGTTTTAAAACCAGAGCCCAGCAGCATGAAATACACCGTGTTTAGCACCAAAATCTCTAGCAGACATTACAAAATTTAACAAACTTGACCCATGCACAAGAGAGAAATAAAAGATGTAAGAATGAATCAAATTGTCTTTTCTAAGTCTTTCCATTTCCTAACAAATGGGGCAATGTCATTCTTTCTGACAGCAGCATAGAATTCCATTGTGTACAAATACCACATCTTGTTGATCCACTCATCGACTGAGGGACATCTGGTTGGTTCCATATCTTTGCTATGGTAAATAGTGCTGCAATGAACATTGTAGTGCTGGTGGATTTAGTGTGCCCTTGTTTCTGGATGATTGGGTAAATGTCAAGTAATGGAATTGCTGGGTCATAGGGGAGTTCTATGTTTAGTCTTTTGA
Organism: Megascapheus bottae; assembly: GCF_031878675.1. NCBI lineage: Eukaryota > Metazoa > Chordata > Mammalia > Rodentia > Geomyidae > Megascapheus > Megascapheus bottae. The sequence continues at coordinate 29,464,054 of NC_143517.1, read as the reverse complement.
GGAACTGCCATACTGCTTGTCATAGTGGTTGAACAAGTTTGCACTCCCACCAACAGTGTAGTAGTGATCCCTCTTGGCCACATCCCCTCCAGCATCTGTTGTTATTAGTTTTCTTGATCCTGGCCATTCTAACTGGAGTGAGGTGGAATCTCAGAGTTGTTTTGATTTGCATTTCTTTTATGGCCAGAGATGATGAGCATTTCTTATGTGTCTATAGGCCATTTTTATTTCTTCTTCAGAGAAGACTCTCTTTAAGTCTTTGGCCCACCTTTTAATGGGATGGTTGTTACTTTGGAGATTAGTTTTGGAGTTATTCAATTTTTTGAGCTGTTGATATATTTTAGATTGAGGCCTTTGTCTGTTGTATGGTGGGTGACGATCTTCTCCCACTCTGTAGGCTTCCTAATTAGTTTAATAGCTATGTCCTTTGCCATACAAAAGCTCTGCAGTTTAATGCTGTCCCACTTATTCAACCTTTCTCTGATTTGTTGTGATTCTTGGTCCTTATTAAGAAAGTTTCGACCTGTGCTAAGGAGGTCTACTGTATCTCCTATTCCTTCTTGTAAAATTTTCAGACTGTCAGCTTTTACCTCCAGGTCTTCGATCCATTTGGAGTTAATTCTAGTACAGGGTGACAAAGAAGGATCCAACTTTAGTTTTCTGCTTATGCTTAACCAGTTCTGCCAGCACAACTTTCTTCCATTCTATTTTTTTGGCTCCCTTGTCAAAGATTAGGTGGCCATAGGTCTGTGGTTTAATATCTGAGTCTTCAGTTCTATTCCATTGGTCTTCAGGCCTCTTCTTGTGCCAGTACCAAGCTGTTTTGATAATTATAGCTCTGTAATAGAGTCTAAAGTTTGGTATTGAAATTCCTCCTGTGCTGTTCTTTCTGCTAAGAAGTGTTTTTGCTATATGGGGTCTTTTATTATTCCATATGAAATTTTGGATTGCCTCTTCTATTTCTTTCAAGAATGCCATTGGGATATTGATGGGTATTGCGTTGAATTTGTAGATAGCCCATGGCAAGATTGTCATTTTCATGATATTGATTCTTCCAATCCAGGAGCATGGGAGGTTTTTCCATTTCCTCAGTTCTGCTTTAATTTCCTTTTTCAAAAGATCATATTAAGTGAAGTAAGCCAGACTCAAAGGAACTTAGACTCAATAGTTTCCCTCATTTGTCATGATCAGTAGAAACCTTGGGCTCTCCTAGCAGAGAATTGCAATAGAGCTAAACCTTGATACAAAAGGCCATATAGTAGAACGCTAAATGAAAGGATCTCTAGGATATAGAAACATAAGCCATATAATGAATGATTGTTGTTCTTAAGGTACTATGTTATCTCTCATCTCTTTTGCTGTCCCTTGGTTATCTCATATTGTTACAGTATCTCACTTTGTTACCTGATATATTGGATATATTTGTATTTGGTTATTTGAAATTGGATAGGGAACGGGGGAAAACAAGATGAGGGGTGGGAGTGGGGGGGGGAGGGAAATGGGGACCAAGACATGTGAAAGGGTATCAATGTATGGGAATTAATGTACTATCTATCTGGAAAATATCATGTAACCCTTCTATTAATTACAATAAAAATATATTAAAAAAGAATGAATCAAATGGAATTTTTGAAGAATTGTTATGCTTCAATTTTAAACAAAATTTACTAGCTGCCCACTACAACAGGTGATATGACTGCATAAGAAAAATATGTACATTTGAAGTTGCACAGAGAATACATAACATATAGAAAGAAAGCACTAAGACAAAATTTTTAATAGCACTTCAGACTGCTCAGTGAATAGCTGTAAGCTATATATAAGTATATATATAAAATGATGTATAGGTTTATCTCTCAATTGCCATACATATATACATGCACACACACATGTACACACAGACACACACATAGCTATATATGTATAACTTATTGGATTTTAAGGAGAATAAACACATAGAAAACCATTAGAGATTCATTGTAAACGTATTAGTGAAAAAACAGTGAGAAAGAGAAAAATAGAGTAATGTTAGGTCTCTGGGAAAATACTGCCATTCTAATGAAAAAACATGGAAAACATAGGCAAAAAATGTGACAACGAAACAGAAAGGAAAAGGATTAAATGATTTTATTAAATAAAAATACTTTTTAGTTTGGAATTTTGTATGGAGTTAAGGTGTATTTATTAATGGTCCTGAAAAATGAAAATTAAAATATTAAACTACTATTTTATAGAACTTTCTGTGGTGACAGATTCTCTATTTATATCACTCAAAATTATATTTAGTAGTATGACATAACTTTTTGCAATGTGGTATGTGTAACTTGAGGAAATCAGCTTCTATTTTTCCTTTGTTAAAACAAGGTCATGTTCTAATGTGTAACTCTACCCAAAAAGGCTGAGTCCTTGGCCTTTAAACCTGCTGGAATGTAGAGCTAACCTTAGGTAAATATTGTAATATAATGTAAAACAAAAAATGGCATAAACATAAACTGAGGTTGTAATTTCTGAGAACAAAAGATGAAAAACAAAAAAGAGACAGAGAGGAGGGACAGAGAAAGAGATAATATTCAACTGAGAAGATCACAAAAACTCTTAATCTGGTAAATCTGAATTAATCATTAAAATATATAAGAACTCAGCAGACATGTAATTAATTTCTCAGCATACATAAGAGCACAGTGATTTTCAAAATATTGGTAATGTCATGTACATCTACACATCATATAACTTCTTTCATTAAACATGTTAGCATATAATATGCTTAGAATTAGAAAAAGATGAAAACATTTAGAATAAACTAATGGAAGCAAATCTTCATGGAAAAATAAATAATTCTACAAATTGAAGAAAAAATTATAATATTCCTTTGGAAGCTATTCTATGTTCGTTTTGAAATGAAGAAATCACCAGAGCATAACTGATGACACTGTTACTATTCCTAAAATAAATACTAAACTATTAATGATTCCAATATTACATCTCAAAATGCTTCCTGAAACAAGTCAGATACCATTTTTAAAACTAAATATATGTAGAACATTTGAATTTGAAAAGTACTACAAACTGTTTTTGTGTGTGCTTGAACCCTGAGCCTAGGCCCTATCTCTGAGCTTTTGAGCTGAAAGCTAGTCCTCTACCATTTGAGTCGCAGCTCCACTTTTGGCTTTTGGGGGGTTAATTAATTGAAGAGTCTTGCTGGTTTTTACTTTATGGGCTGGCTTTGATCCATGATCCTCATGTCTCAGCCTCTTGAGTAGCTAGGATTATAGAATTAAACCACTAACACCTGATTGTAATGTATACATATTAAAGGATAAAAAGGTTATTCCAACTTTAAGACCAATAGAAGCTCAATTCTTTATAAGCTATAATATTTAGAAAAAAACTATATTATAGCTGCCAAGATATAATGATCAGAATTTCCATGCTAATATTATTAATTATTTGAATGCTCATTTAATATGATCAAATAAACCTATTAGGCACAACTTAGAATTGCATACATAAAAAACTGCACAGAATGGGGAAAACAAGATGAGGGGCAGGGGTGGGGGAAGGGAAATGGGGACCAAAGGGTATCAATGTTTGTGAGGTAATGCACCTTCTATCTGGTGAATATAATGTAACCCCTCTATTAATTACAATAAAAATTACATGAAAAAAACTCCACCTTTTTTTTGTAAACTTGACAGGTATTTACTTCATTTCCAGTTTTTTTCAGGTCACAAATGATTTGAAAGGACCTCTAGCCAATTTAGTAAGAATAAAATTTCCAAATTTAAGGGATGGACAATATCAGTTAATCTTATCCAACTACTCTCTAGACTGAACTGTTTACTACTTTCAGGAGTAGAATAAGAAAGTGACTACTTGGGCATGCTCAAAGGAGTTTTAATACCTGCTAGCTCTTCTCTCATACCTCCACTTGTAAGTATTCTTCAATTCTTTGTGTTGAGTAGGGAAAGCTAATGAATGATAAACTAAAAGATAGATTCTCTGGTCTGTAGTGGCAAATAAACTTTCAGTGTTGAAACATAACCTTGTTTGTGGCCTCTAGGCACCAGCGGGATCAGAATGGCAGACAAGTGAGGGAGTAGAAAGGAAAATAAATACAGTGAAGATGTTTAGTATACATGTGTGAAAATTGAATGAAGAAAATGATGAAACTAGTTTTGGAGGGTAGATAAAGAGAGGGAAAATGGAGAGTAGGTGATTATGAGCCAGAAGCACTTAAAAATAACACCCTCACTGGGGGCCAGTGGCTTGCATCTGTTATCATAACCACTCAGGAGGCTAAGATCTGAGGATCATGGTTCAAAGCCAATCAAGCAGAAAGTCTATGGGGCTGTTATCTCAACTGTCCTGCATAAAAGGCCATAAGTAGTTCTCTTCCTCAAGACATAAGAGTGCTGGACTTGAGCAAAAGACAGCATGCATGCCCTGAGTTCAAGACCCAGGACTGGCACACATAACACACACACACACACACACACACACACACACACACACTATCAAAGTTTAACAAATAATTAGGCTGGGCATAATTATGTACATTACTGTTTCCAGAGCATGTAATCCAAGGCTTGCCTGGTAAAGAATTTGAAAGATCAACTAAAATAATAAAGCACTGGGGATTGTGGGGATTGTTCAACTGGCAGATCACTTGCCTTATAAGAGCATGGCCCTGAGTTCAGTATTCTGTACAGCCACCCACCCCCCTGCAAAAGAGATGAGATAGGCAGACATAATAATTTTCGGGTAATCAAAGAAAAAAGAATTATTTGGAGTTTCCCGGATATATTTCAAAAGCTATCGCTCTCTTAAATACATTAGAAACATTACTTTGTCTTCATTTGTTAAATCTATACTTTGTTAAATTGGCAGATTATATTTTCAATATGTGGCATTTGCATAGTGAGCATTCACTGATTCTTCAGAAATTCAATCATTTGTTAAGCAGAAAATTAAAATATTACTTGTAAAAATTATTTCAGCACTTGGATTAGCATTTCAATTCAGTTCCTACAACAATAATAGTACTCATAGCAAAAGTTAACTTTCCTATTCATTTGCTTTTGCTGTTTGCTTAAGAAATGAACTTCAAGGGAAAATAGGTTTCTAAATTATTTTTAAGTAGTTGTACAAAGGAGTTGCCATTCGACAAAGCAATTTGCTATTCATGTATAATAAAAGATTATATTCATGTTAAATTCTTCCTTGTATTTAAAATTATTGTTCTCAAACAGTAAGTATATAATTATAGAAATACTTTAGAAAGCTAACAAATCTGTTTCCATTGATCTTTCTTATCTATTATTTGGTATAAAGCAACAAAAGAATGACTTGTTTTTTATAAAGACTTGAAATTGGAGTGATACGATACATTTCACATAAAATGCATTAGTATGAAAGATTTTAGGAAGAGAAGAAGCTTAAAATCCTGGTGAATAGAACTCATGAAAATTTCAGAAAGTAGACAAATGACAATAATTTATTTAAGTTCTCATCAAATAACTTCGAGCAACATAATAAATTTAGAGAACAGTATAATTTTTAACACAAAAATATGAGCTAACATAACTTAATCTGAACTAGATTTGAATAAAAGCAGTGAGTAGTAGTAAATGAATATTTTTCACTGGAGATTGAACTTAATAGTTGGTTGGAAAGCAAAAATACCAACAACAAACATTATCAAAAATATCAACAGAGAATTCTTTTTCTTTTCTTTCTCCATCTCAGTCTCTGTGTCTGTAACTGTTTCTTTTGTATCTCTTTCTATCTCTCTCTTCCTGTATATCTGTCTGTCTTTCTACTCTAACACTTCCAAGTGACAACACATCTAAAAGTTAGGTTGTCCATGAACAAAATAGGAAAAGGAATCTCTCACCAGAACCAATTTAGTCGTGGACTTCCCAGCCTCTATAACTATGAGAAGAAAATTTCTCTAATTTGAGTGCAAAGCAGCTATGCAAGTGTAGATTATGTAATAACTTTCAAAATTATTTTAGGTATTTGTGTAAAGGAGTTACCATTGTATTCCTAAATAATGCCCTTTATGAATATAATGCCTCTTGGTTAATGGATAATGGCAAAAAGGTAAAGACCTTTATTTTTTGGTTTTGGTTAACTATTAAATTGGTAATCAAAGTATACTGAAATGCCAACATTTGAAACTCACTAAGAATTAGAAATATTTGGGGCCAGGAGTTTGATGTAGTTGTAGAGTTCTTGCCTAGCATGCACTGAGACCCTGGCACCACACACATAGAAAAAGCTGGAAGTGGTGCTGTGGCTCAAGTGGTAGGGCTCTAGCCTTGAGAAAGCCCAAGGCAGCGCTCAGGCCCTGAGTTCAAGCCCCAGAACTGGCAAAAAATAATTAGAAATAGTTCCATATCCTGGAGTTCATTTTGTTTATCCTCATCCTAATGTCCATATGCATGTAGCTGTTGAGTTATTGTGGTGCTCTGCTGGGATTATCCTGGATGTGTACTAGTTAGTACAAATGAGGGAAACCATTGAACCTATGTTCTTTGGGTCTGGCTTACTTTGCTTAATATGAATTTTTACAAGTCTTTCCATTTCCTTACAAATGGGGCAATGCCATTCTTTCTAATGGTAGCATAGAATTCCATTGTGTATAAGTACCACATATTCTTTATCCATTCATCTACTGAGAGGCATCTGGGTTGGTTCCATATCTTAGCTATGGTGAATAAGAGTTTTGTCTTTGTGTTTGCTGTTCTTAACTTACTATATAAAGTTATTTCCTTTCTCTCTCTCTTTCTTTGTTTCTGTCTCTCTGTGTGTCTCTCTGTCTCTGTCGCTCTGTCTCTGTCTGTCTGTCTGTCTGTCTCTCTCCTCTCCTCTCCTCTCCTCTCCTCTCCTTTCCTCTTCTTATGGTTCATCTCATGTTATTACTGTGTCTGACTTTGGTAACTTGTATATTGTAAAATTGTTTATTTGAAATAGGGAAGGGAAGGGGAATATCAAAATGATTGGGAGGGGAGGGTGAAGGAAACTGGAGTGAAAAACATGGCAAGCTGTATCAATTTTGAAGAAGTAATGTACTCAGTACCTGATTAATGTAATTATAACCCCTCTATACATCACCCCAACAATAAAATACATTTGAAAAAAAGAATTAAAATATTGCTGATTTTCTGTATTTAATCTAAGAAAATTTTTTTCATTCGTAAATTAAAATGACCAAACACTTGACATTTTGTAAGCCAAAGAAAATGGGAGATGTTTGCCAGTCTTGGTGAGCAATAAATGGAGCGTTGCAATCATTGGTAGAAGTTATGGTCAAGGAAAAAAATCTTTATTTTAGTCCACCAGTGATTTAAACTCATCAATGTAGAACTCATAACCAGTTTGAAACTATATTGGCTGGATCATGCCAAAATTCCCAACCATGTAGTAAATAATCCATATTACTCCTTTCTTTGTTAACTTATTATAAATTAGTCTGAACTCTCTGAACAAAGTACCAGTATTAAGTTGCTTACATAACAGAAATTTTATCCTACAGTTTAAGACTTAGAAATTCATGATCAAACTGACCTCTATTTTGATTACATTCCTAGTGACAGAGCTTTATTTCTAATATACAGACAGACTTATTTCTTTCCAGGATGAGGTATGGGAAGAGAAAGAGAGAGAGAGAGAGAGAGAGAGAGAGAGAGAGAGAGAGAGAGAGAGAGAGAGAGAGAGAGAGAGAGAGAGAGAGAGAGAGAGAGAAGAGGAGAAGAGGAGAGAGAGAAACACACAGAGAGAGAGAAACAGAGAGAGAGATAAAGAGAGAGTAAGGGAAACAGAGAGAGACGGAGACAGAGACGGAGAGACACATATAGGGAGAGATGGAGATAGAGCAACAGAGAGAGAAAGGAGAGCAGCAGATAAGAGTCTGTACACATGTAATAGTAGTCCAATGCAACAAATAATTTAAAAACAAGCATCCTCTGGAATAAAGAAGTGTTTGGCACCATATCTGTAAATCAGGGATAATTCATGAAGAACAGACACTCTGTGTCATTGACTGTTATTTGACCCAATAGTTGTTAGAGAACCATGAATGCAGAAGCATTATTAGTTTAGCTTGTAAATAGTCAACAAAATCTGGAGGAAATAGAACCTATTCAAAGCATACCTTACTGGGCTGTGGGTAAGAAGTTAGAAAGGTAATATGCATAATTTTTGTGCATTAAAAGAATGTCTTTTTTAGTCATTGCTTTAAAAGGTTCCATGAAGTATAATTTCAATTTTTAAAGGACTGTCTATAAATTATTAAAGCTATCTCAAAAAGAAATTTTATAGCACTTACTTTATACATAGTAAGAACAGAATATATACTCTCAATATTCATCCACAGAAGAGTTTACTTCTTTTTCTATTTATTTCCTCTGGGGTTGGGGATTCTCTAGAAAGGAATTCCAAGTTATTTGAGGAAGATATTAATCTCTATAATCGATAAGAATTCTAAACTAAGGGGCCTTGTCACCACAACTAGTAATGTTATGTTGAGAGAATAGCTACAAGCCTCAAAGATTTGGTTTATGATTCATATTGAGGATGACTGATAAAAGCATCTTGAAAAGACTTAGGGTTGTCTTTCTTAGGCAAAAAGTTTCTCCAGTCCACAGACTCAAATAATTTATCTGACCTAAATGATTAAAAATCATAACTTCATATCTCCTTCTTCTGAGTTGTTTAAAAATAAAAATAAATGAGATGTCATAGTTTACATCAATACCACTCAATAAGGTAAGAATGGAAAATGAAGATGAAGACATTATCTCAACTTCCTTGTTTTATATGGCTTCCTTTCCCTGTGCTCAATACCCACTTTTAATGGATGTCTTAAATGATGCCAGCAACAGAGAAGTAGTAAGGGGATTATTCTTGTCTGAATGCTGTACTATCCATATTCGTTCACTGAATAAAATATCTTTCTCCATTTTAAAACTCTCAGGACACTAAAAGCTAAATTTGAGGAGGTAAACTCTGTCATGCCCACAGGAGAAATTCACTCACTCTTGGTTAACAGGTCCATTCCAGTCTTGTCCTCTTTGTTCAAACTGTCAATCATGACAGTTCCCTCCGGAGTTAAATTTAGACCACTAAGTGATTTCATGTAGGATCCTGAACTGCCTGCAGAGATGAGCAACTTTCAATCATTATTGATGTGACTTTGCAGACTGGCCCTCAAGTAAAAGGTCTTAAATCCCACAACCAATCCTCTGAAATTTTGTACAACCCTAAAACATAAATATATGCTTGGAATAGTTATTTTTTTCTGCAGACTTGAATGCTGCAAGGAAAATATGAGATAAAAAATCTTTTTGCATGTGTAGAACGACAAGAGTTCCTGTTTATAAAGTCCTAAAACTGAATGGTTGTGACTATAGAAACAGTGTTATTAAAGCTAGCATTTGTCAATTCATGCCTCACAAGTTACAGTTAGAGAATAATTTTGTGGTGGAATATGGGCTTCTCCTGTTGGCACAATAATCTTTGATGATATAGGAAATGAATCTACTCTTTTTAATTGTGTAAAGCAAAATATCTGAAAAAAATGGAAAATTCTAAGAAATTTGGAAATTTAAAAAAAAATCTATGTTGTTGGGTATTGGTGGTTTATGACTCAAGAGGTTGAGATCTGAAGATTGAGGCTTGTAACCAGCCAGGACAGGAAAGTCTATGAGACTTCTATGTCCAACTAACTACTCAGAAAAAGCTGGAAGTGGCCCTATGGCTCAAAGTAGTAGAGTGTTATCCTTGAGCCAAAGAAGTTCAGGGACAGCACCAAAGTCCTGATTTCAAGCCCCAGAAAAGACAGACAGACAGACAGACAGACAGACAGACAGACACACACACACACACACACACACACACACATCTGCTATTTTTTGGGTATAATCTACAATGTCAATAAAGGTAATCCATTTATGAAGTTTAATATGTGAACACATTTTATCTCAGAAATAATGTGTAGGTGTGAGATAATTATGCCATCATCATAATTCTCTAAATATTTGTAACTTCCACATCAATTTTGCACTAATTATTTTATCTTAGCATAAGTAATACAACCTACAAGATTTTAATGTTTTGAAGATTTTCATGGAGGTGTGTCTCATATGGTAAAGGACTATCCTAAACTAGCCCAGCTAAGGAAACTCAAAGCTCTGTACTTCTGAATTTAAAAAATAGAAAGGGAAGCCAAACAACAAAGAAAATCTATGACCTTAAGTTCATACAAAAAGGTTCTTTTATCTAGCTAGGTAATTTTGAGTCATTTTTTCACCCTTCTAACTATTATTTGATGGTTTTTAATGAGAAGTATTAAATATTAGTCAGAGGATTTGGTGCATAGAAAGAGATTAGGAAATGTTAGCTTAGTTATTATTCATAATATGTGACCAAATTAGAAATTTATGAGCTAGATTGTTTTACTCTAATGAAAAGGTTATATATTTTCAGGAACAAGGACTTGATAAAGGACAACGTCCTATCTACCCTTTTAAATCTTCCATTCTTGGTGTTGATGATTCACACCTGTAATCCTAGTTATATGAGAAATGGAGTTCAGGAGTCTGTTAGTTCCAGGCCACCCTGGACAAACAAGTTTGGAATCTATCTCAACAGAAAAGATTAGTTGTGGTGGGCATGCTGTGGGAAGTGTTAACAGGAGGTATATGGTTGAAGCCAGGGAAGAAAGCGACTCTAGGTCAATAAGAAGATGACAAGTAGGTGTGATTCAATCATGAAGGTCTAACTTCATACTCCTATACTGTAAACAAAACAAGGCACAAAACCTTGTAGCTTTTCTGGCAAACTGGTATTACATGTAGAAAATGATTCTCAGTGCTTTCCATTACTTCTTTCTCCCCAAACACTTGCAGGATTCTTTGGTGATAGAACACAGCCTACAGTAAGATTTTATCTGTGATCATTTTAATCTTGAAATTAACACACTTGTCTCAACAGAGATTGTTTTTGCTAACTTGCTTTCATTAATCTTTATATTACAAAGTGCATTTGAACTGGCACATAAAAAGATAAAATTGTCTAGTATTACCAGTTGCATATATTATGTGATGTATCTATACACAGTGGTGAGGAAAACATTTGACAACAAATATGTACACTATATAATATTTAAATAAATTTAAGCATTGTCTGATACAACCTTCCTACAAAGATTCTTATATATCAATGCTACTGGAGAATGTCTTACTTAACAGGTGACATTTCAAATTACTTGGTAGAGATATATATTACATATGAGCAATTGTGCTTCTACAAATATCTTGCCTTTGGTGAGTGTTAATAATGCCATACATCTTGGGCATTATTGGCATGTACAAAATATTGGGATAAAATTATAGAAATTCTGTGCTTGGATCTTCTATTTTTTTTGCATTTCCCATTGTCTTTGATTCCATAAGTGGAGCCTATAATGGTCTACAAAGAGCTTCAGCATGATTACATAGCTCTGAGATTCATCTGTGGAATATATATCTTATTTATTTATCTAACTAAAATGTTCCCTAAAAATTGCAAACAATGTACCTTTCAGGCTAATATTCAAGGAATAGTGGGTTGCAGAAATTGGCTAATTTGCTACTAAACATTTAATATGAAAAAGGCAATCTTTCTTAGTTTCCAAGAGAATAGAATGGATAGGAATTAATAATCTCATGATAAATTGTACTCCTGCATATAGGCTTTATAGTTAGCAAATACTATTACTAAATCAAGACAGACTCTAGAATAGAGGCTCAAAAAGTAATATAAATCCTGGATTCTCAGCTGAACAGAAAAATCTATCCCCCCATCTCCCATCTACAGAAGGATATCTTACGGGAATTGAAAACCAGCAAAACTTATCCCTGTGAAGTGGAGTGAGATACTGAATTCTATTTGCATTTAAGGTCTTTGCTTTCTGTAGATATTAAGGAATTTTATGTAATTTCTACTTGATTTGTTGACATTTATTTTGGGTTGATACAGCTGGAGAATTTCAAAATGAACTTCACATATAAATTCTTACAGAACATGTTATTATGTAAAATGTTCCAAATAGTTATGGGAGATGGATCATGTAGTAATAAAATAGAAGCTACAAAATAGCTTTTCCAAATTAGGCTGGCACTTAAGAATGGTCAGGGAATCATATGTAATTTTTTAAGTCGGAATAGATTTTATATTTGACTTTTGGACAACGTGATGGGACATAGTAAACTACTTCTAGTCTTCATCTCTCCACTTACACTTTATTTACTTTCTTATTACATTTAAGAAAGGGCTATATTATACATATATGAGTATGTATGATATACTCATTTTAATTGTCTCAACATAATTTAGCTTTGGGCTTTTGAAAATATTTGGTGATTCAATAAATGATTAATAATTTAAATGAATGATTAGGAAGATAGAAATTTGCTGTTATTTGTAGTTCTAATGATATTAACTGAATTACAGGTTATATATAATAATTGTGCTTAATATATATTACATATGAATCTACATATGCAAATACAAAAATGAAAGCATGACCTCAATCCCAAGTAGTCAGGCAAATGGCTATTGAATTAATTTTTGCTATAATTGTGAGAATTAAATGAATTTCTTTTTTTTGTGTGTGGGTCATAGGGCTTGAACTCTGGGTCTGAGCTCTTCGGTTCAAGGCTACCACCTTACCCCTTTTCTAATGATTAATTAGAGATAAGAGCCTCAGGGTATTTAGTGCCCAGGATCCTCAGATCTCAGCCTCCTGAGTAGTAAGGATCACAGGTGTGAGCTACCTGCACATGGCAAATAAACCCATTTATTTACGTGACCTTATCATAAACTTTGTGGAGCTCCAAACTTCTTCACAGAAGTAGTCAGAGATTCTGTTAGAGGAGAAAATCTATCATGAAGGTAAACATTTATAATAGGCTCTGTTGTACCCTTTGTGCAGGAAATAGGATTTATTCTCACTGTTGTATCAACTGATATTTTATTCCTTTTTAATCTACTTTATATCACTGTATATAGAGATTTATTTCATTCATATAAAACATAGTAATTACTGTCATTTTCTGGCATTACCAATAAATCAAAATCAAACAGAAAACTTTCTGTACTCAGATTTGGTAGCAATTATCACAATTTTGTGAGGAACAGAACAGAAGCACATTTTTGTGACCTATGGATATGTAATATTTTCTCCATTTTTTTTCAAACAAAGTTGTATTATAAGCTCGAGTTGTACTCACACTCAATCTTCTGACTTAAGTCTCAAGTTCTGGTACTGTAGGCTTGAAAAACTTTGCTCAGTTTATAACAAAAAGTGACTACTATTAATTATGATGTGCTTTAGAACCTCTTCATAACTTTGAGACCAGTGTTAAAAGATTTTCTTATCCATCTTTGAGCTTAATACAAAATTGTGATATACCATTCATATTTCAAATGGAAATGATTATTTTTAATGGCTTTTAAAATATTACTTTATACAAGAACATATTATAGTCACTATACATGATAAAAAATGAAAGTACTTAAAATAATTGAACAGGTAGTCTTTCCCACTAACGTACAAAGAAAAAAATCTTTTACATAATTATATATTTGCAAGTAATTATATAGTTCTAGATTTGTTGACAGTTTTGATGTTATTCAATAAAAATAAGACAATATCACTTAGAATCATAAACACATGCAGAAATAAATTAAATTCTGCAAAAATTTGCACAGAAAATGATGATCTGTGTTGTAAATACATAAGATACATAAGCTAATAAACGCATGTAAGGTTTATAAGATTTAAAGTCCAGAAGCCAAATGAGATTTTGAAAAGGTCTCTTGCCTACTACATACACAGTAGGCATTATTTTGTAGTGTTATCAGATTATCCCTAGGTCCAATAGAACACTTGCGCATTAACAGCCACTTCCAACGAACCATCTGCTAGAACTACCAGGCCTCTTATAAGGACTCTAATAATTCTAGCACCTGTGAAAACATATCTCTTTTTGGAGATGCCAACACAAACAGACCACAATCCACACACAAGACAAAGGCTTTTCAGGATTTTGGCTAAGGGCACCTGATGCCCCTAGATTGAGACAAACCTGAAGATGTGATGTGAGTGTAGGTATTTCTCAACAATTCTTATTTTGGAACTCATACTCCAACGTGATAGCAGTAATGAGTGAGGACTCTGGGAGGTATCTATGTCAAAAGGGTAGAGAGCTTGTGTATCGAATTAGTGACCATAAAAAGAGCTAGAAGAAATTATCTAGATCCTTTTGCATTTATAACCTGTCCCCCATGTGAGGACACAATATTCAAAGTATCAACCTTGAAATTAATGCCCAGGATTTTACCACACAGCAGCTTGTCAGACTTCCTGACTTGTGGACTTCCCTGACTCCAGAAATCAATTTCTGCTTCTGCAAATTTCCCAGTCTCAGACACTTTGACATATTTTAAGTGTTAAACATACCAGAAGCAAAAATGTAGCATCCAAAGATCATAACACATTAACAATTCCTAGGACAATCTATTTTGTTATTTTATAAATGGATACAGGTGAGACAGTTAGGTATAATAGTATTAGTATTGGTTAGAAATTTTTTAACCAATTTTCTGACCTAAGACTAAATACTTAACGTTTGCACTCTTGATTCCTCCTAAATAAATCAAGTTACTCTAAATATTGAAAAAAATCTTAATTTACAATAAAATAAAATTGAAAAAGTAAAATTTTAATCATAATCATAGATAAAACTGAAAGTTTTAACTCTAATAATATAGACAATGTGATTTTCATCTTGTTCTCTATTTGGTAAAAATAAATCTAAGAAATTGTGTGTGGGCTGCGAGTGTGGCCTAGTGGTAGATTGCTTGCTGAGCGTGCATGAAGCACTGGATTTGATTCCTTGGTACCAAAGAAACAGAGAAAGCTGGAAGAGGTGCTGGGGCTCAAGTGGTAGAACTAGCCTTGCAAAAACTAAAGGACAGTCCCTAAGTTCAAAGCTCATTACTGGAAAGGAAAGAAGGAAGGAAGGAAGAAAAGAAGGAAGGAAGGAAGGAGAAACAAAGAGAAAGAAATTATGTGTATATATACATAAAACATAATACATAAAATATAAAGTTCACATCAATATTTCTTATTTAAATCATATTTGATTTCTACTTCAAATTCAGTAAATTACTAAGAATTCATTAGTTATTAATGAATCTGATCCTTATGATATCTTTGGGAAGCAGAAGAGACTTGTATTATTGGTAGCACTTTATACAGAAAGCAGCTAAAGCAGAAAATGCCAGTGATATTGACCCCTAGGGCTTGGAGACCAATATCTAATTCAGTGCTTATACCACACTCCTATTTTAGTGCATCATAGGACAAGCAATTAGATGAACTCAGTCATTTTATGCTTGTTGATATAGTCAATCACTATAAGTTATTACATAGTCATGAATTATAACATTTTTATTTTCTTTCAAGGTGCATTCATTCGAATATCACATGGTGTTACAATTTTATTGCATAGGATGATAATCTCTGAGTACTAGAGTTTCTAACAGAATATAGGAGCTTTAGATGTATTACCTCTTCTCTGGTATTTCTGGTAAATCATTCTCTTATACTTTAGTACTGACTAGATACATTGGCTCTAATGTGACAAATCTGCCATTCTAATGTAAACAATCTGCCATTCTTTTCCAAGTACCTGTGAGATACATTTTTTTAAGACCTATCATTTCTGGGTAAAATGCAAATCCAAATAAACTTCCTGTAACTGTCCAAACTAGTGTTCAGAATCATCACCTCTTTGGATACAAACTGAGATCTTTTCCATGCCAAATTACTGCCATGGCAATGAGGGGAAAAGAAACATTTCTCCTCTGTAAAGTCAACTACGCTTATCTCCTGTGCCACAAAGCCAAAAGGGGCAAATCAAACCACTAGGTATTTATTGAGACTTGATAATCTATCCTGATGGCTAATTAATATACATTGTATTTAAGTGAACTTTCTTCATTTCATTGTAATTGCAAGATGCAAATTATGTGCCATAGATGGAATTTCAGACTGAAAATCCAACCCTGAGACCCACAGAGCCACATTACATGTGTTGCCACACTAAAGAAATGTTCAGAGATCTGTGGAAGATGGTGGCAGCTCAGTGTGTCTTTCTGAGCTCTCACCAAGATACCAGTTCTAGCATCATAGGGGAAAGTTCATACCCAAAGATCGATCCTAAGTATGATTTGGCACCACAGAGAACTCAGTCAGAGAAGAAAAAGGCAGAAAAACCAGAGAAAGAAGATAGCATGGATCGGCACAGAGACAAAACCTCCCTCCAGAACCTGAGCAGAGCAGACCTGCCGACTCCAGACAGAGTCAGAACAAATCAAGAAAACAAGGAGTTGGTTCTTTGAAAACAATTAACAAAATTGACAGACCCTTAGCATATCTTAAAAAAAGAAGGGAGTACACCCAAGTAAACAAAATCACAGATGAGGATAGTAATGTCATGACAGAAATTACCAAGATCCAACAAATTTGAGAATCTAGAAGAAATGTATGAATTTCTAACCAATAGTAACATACCCACACTGAACCAAGAAGACTTAACCAAACTAAACAGCCCTGAAATAGAAATGGCAATAAGAGACCTTCCATCTAAGAAAAGCCCAGGGCCAGATGCATTCACAGTTGAATTCTATAAGGTCTTCAAAGCAGAGCTTACACCAATAGTCTTCAAGCGCTTCAACGAAATTGAAAATGAAGGCTTTTTGCCAAACTCATTCTACGAAGCCAGTATAACCCTCATCCAAAAACCAGACAGACATTCATCAAAGAAAGAGAACTATAAACCCATTTCTTTGATAAATATTGATACAAAACTTCTCAACACAATACTGGCCAACCATCTTCAGCAACTCATCAAAAAAATTATACGCTATGATTGAACAGGATCACCACAGGGACGCAAAGCTGGTTCAACATATACAAGTTAATTAATATAATTCAACACATTAACAGAGCAAGGACAAAAATCACATGATTGTATCAATAGATGCAGAAAAGGCATTTGACAAGATTCAACACCGCTTTATGCTAAAAGCTCTGGAGAAACTAGGAATCCATGGAACATTCCTCAGTATAATAAAGGCTGTGTACGACAAAACCACAGCTAGCATTATACTTAATGGTGAAAAGGTAAAGCCATTACCTCTAAAATCAGGAATGAGACAAGGATGCCCACTCTCTTCACTCCTCTTTAATATAGTATTAGAATTCCTAGCCACAGCAATAAGGCAAGAAGCAAGCACATAGGGGATCAAAATAGGGAAAGAGGAAGTGAAACTTTCCCTCTTTGAAGATGACATGATTCTATATTTAAAGAACCCTATAGACTCCACTCCCAAGCCGCTTGAGCTGATTCAAATTTTGGCAAGGTACCAGGGCATAAAATTAACCCTCAAAAATCAACTACTTTCCTTTATGCCAACAATGAGAGGAATGAGGCAACAATCAGGAAAGCAACTCCTTTTACAAGAGCCTCAAAGAAAATAAAGTATCTAGGAATTAACGAAGTACGTAAAGGAACTTTTTGATGAAAATTTTAAAATTCTGAGAAAGGAAATTAAAGCAGAACCGAGGAAATGGAAAAACCTCCCATGCTCCGGATTGGAAGAATTAACATTGTGAAAATGGCAATCTTGCCATGGGCTATCTACAAATTAATGCAATACCCATCAATATCCCAATGCCATTCTTTAAAGAAATAGAAGAGGCAATCCAAAATTTCATATGGAATAATAAAAGACCCCATATAGCAAAAACACTTCTTAGCAGAAAGAACAGCACAGGAGGAATTTCAATAACAAACGTCAGACTCTATTACAGAGCTATAATTATCAAAACAACTTGGTACTGGCACAAAAACAGGCCTGAAGACCAATGGAATAAAAGTGAGGACCCAGATATTAAACCAAACACCTATGGCCACCTAATCTTTGATAAGGGAGCCAAAAAATAGAATGGAAGAAAGATAACCTCTTCAACAAGTGGTGCTGGCAGAACTGGATAAGCACCTGCAGACAACCAAAGTTGAATCTTTGTCACCCTGCACCAGGATTAACTCCAAATGGATCAAAGATCTTGAGGTAAAAGCAGGTACACTGAAAACTTTACAAGAAGGAATAGGAGATACACTAGGCCTCCTTGGCACAGGTTGAAACTTTCTCAATAAGGACCAAGAAACACAAAAATCAGAGAAAGGCAGGATAAGTGGGACTGCATTAAACTGCAGAGCTTTTGTATGGCAAAGGACATAGCTAGTAAATTAATTAGTAAGCCTTCAGAATGGGAGAAGATCTTCACCAACCATACAATGGAAAAATGCCTCATATCAAAAATATATCAACGGCTCAAAAAATTGTATCACTCCAAAACTAATCTCCAAAGAAACAACCATCCCATTAAAAGATGGGCCAAAGACTTAAAGAGAGTCTTCTCTGAAGAAGAAATAAAAATGGCCTATAGACACATGAAGAAATGCTCATCATCTCTGGCCATAAAAGAAATGCAAATCAAAACAACTCTGAGATTCCACCTCACTCCAGTTAGAATGGCCAGGATCAAGAAAACAAATAACAACAGATGCTGGATGGGATGTGGCCAGGAGGGATCACTACTACACTGCTGGTGGGAGTGCAAACTCGTTCAACCACTATGGAAAGCAGTAGGACAGTTCCTCAAAAGACTAAACACTGGCACAATTACAGGCCTGAAGACCAATGGACTAGAACTGAGGACCCAGATATTAAACCACAGACCTATGGCCACCTAATCTTTGATAAGGAAGCCAAAAAAATAGAATGAAAGAAAGACAGCCTCTACAACAAGTAGTGCTGGCACAACTGGTTAAACACCTGCCGAAAAATAAAGTTTGATCCTTCTTTGTCACCGTGCACCAGGATTAACTCCAAATGGATCAAGGACCTCAAGGTAAAAGCAGATTCACTGAAAATTTACAAGAAGGAATATGTATCCAACATTACAGCTGGAACCATGAGTATCTGGTTATAATCTATTGAGTATGTATAATTTAATTTTGTCTACCAAAAACATATGATTTGAAATTCTGTGGACCTACAATAAATAAATGGTCAGATTCTTATATGTTTATTCCTGATAGCAAATTAGGCATTAACAATACTACCCTTGTAATTGAAATTTTCATTTTAATTACTTATTTTACGAAAAGGAGATAGAGCAGGACATATGCAGTGTACATGCATTATAAAGCAGTGAAAACTTGCCAATGAATTGATTAGGTTAGTGGAAAGGAATTTATATTGCATGCTTTAGACACATTGTAAATAAACATAGTAATTTCCAGATAAATACAAACTGTACAAAGTAGTTGCCATTTGACAAAGTAGTTCATGAATACAGTATATCTTGTTTAATGTTTCTTTCAATATTTTCACTC
Source organism: Megascapheus bottae (assembly GCF_031878675.1). Classification (NCBI taxonomy): domain Eukaryota; kingdom Metazoa; phylum Chordata; class Mammalia; order Rodentia; family Geomyidae; genus Megascapheus; species Megascapheus bottae. The sequence continues at coordinate 29,444,537 of NC_143517.1, read as the reverse complement.
ATCCTCCTATGTTCCTTCCTTCATTCTTCTTAATTTTGTTGGATATCCATTTAATTTTCGTCTGTATTTCCCCTCTTCTATCTGATTACCACTTTGCCCTTGATCCCAGCCCACAGGAACTGTGCAGTGCACAAATAGTACAAAGCAACAAAACTCATCACTTTCAAATATCTGTTTCCTAATGTTTTATTTTGCTAAATGATGATTTTGGCTTAAATTCATTATTACTTTTTGCATTCTAATGATATTCAGAAAAACAGAAACTTAAGTACCCATGCTTAGGCAAAACATGTTTCCCTTTAGAACAACTAACTACATTTGCAAATTTGAAAAATGTATTAATCTAATATTTTATAAATGATTTCAATAATTAGTGTTTAAGTAGTAACAATTTGAATTGTAAAGATTATAATAATTAATGGCATAGACTAAACTTCAGAAAAGTCCATTTTTCTATGAGTTCTGTGGATGAAAACACAGAATATTGTAATCAGGATATAGAATTAAGTGGGCTTGGCTTTAATTATACTATCAGTTTGTATTAGTTATGTCTTTAGGAAGGCTGTTAGACTCTCTTGATTTTCATTTACTCTATTATGAAATCGGGAATAGCATCAGTCTCCTCATAAATCTCCTAGAAACAGTGCACACAAATCCTTAACATATTTATGTCAGCATGGAGGTCTCATTGGAGCATATTAGTCCTAAAGGGAAGCTAATGATTCTGCCCTTCTATTAAACAATCCACCAGTTAGTTCTATCTGAGAAAGCCACTATTCCAAAGTCACTAATCAGTGTTGATTCGCCATAACCATCATGATGAAAGTAAGTATAAAATTGTTGGTTACTATATGCTCTCAAATGTAAGGAAGATTGAAAGTATTGAAAAACAAACAAACACAGAATAATGCCTAAGTAAAAATGACAATATAAATAAAATACAAATAACCTTCAAATAATTATTTCCTTAACAAGCTCTAGAAAACTGTGTTACAGCATTTTATAACAATAGCAACACTTCTTACATATGCACATGCACACATGAATGCACACATGTACGTGCATGCACATGCACAATTCAATGACCACAGTGAGTGTTCCACACAGATGTGGTAATATAGATGATGACTTACATACTACATCCAAGGTCATTAACATGACTCTCAAAAGTACTAGAGGGAAAGAATGTGATCAAGGTTGATAGCCAGAATTGAAGACTATTGTTTCATATCATCCTGTCATTCCAAATAATTATAATATATGTGCGAGGTTGTATATAATGAACTTAATCCTGTCAACAAAATTAATTATTTGACAGAATTAATTATTATGAGATGCAAAATCCACTCCATGGGAATAGAAATTACATTTTTACATGTAATCCTGGCTCCCAGACCACACAGCCAGAACAGCAGCATGGACATTTAATTTCCATTAGTTAGGCCAGTCATTATTCTAATATAATTACATAGTCTTGTAAAATGTCCTTTTTATAGAAAGCAATTAATTTTCATTTAGTAACATTTTAGATGCCAAGTATTTAGAAGTGAGAGTAGAATGCAGATTTTTTGTATTTATTGCAAATATTCATATCACTATAGCCTCAATATGCTTTCAGATGAGTGGAGTTAAGGACAAATAAAAGTACATATTAAGATCTAGATTTTAAATGCTATCACCATTAGCAGATTCATTTTGAATATTGACATTTATCCCAGAATTTGACAATGAAAAGAATGAATACTTTTAACTGAAGACTTGCAAAGTAAGGTCTTAAAAAACGGTCCTTAAAATAGTTCATTTAAAAATATATCTATATAGAAATGCAATAAGCCTGTGGAAATGATTTTCATCTGATCTGATTACATACTGATTGTTGATGTTGTAAGTTATTCATCCTTGATTATCAGCAACATTTAACAGATGTCATGGAGGGAAAGGCCAGAAAGAGCTCTAAAATAAATACTAACACTCTAAAAGACACCAAAAAAGAGATATTATCAACATTTTAGTAGGTTTAAACTATTCTACCTTGATTTCATATGAAGTGATATTGACTACCACATATATGATGTACATTTACTCTGTGCTACACAGTGTAGGTTTTGGGAAACTAAAAGTCTTTAAAATCATATTATCAATTCTCAAATTTAAAAACTGTGTATTCAAACAATTTTCATGTTATACAGCCTCCCAATTCACAGAACTCCAAAGTTAGACACTGGGAACATGAGGAAACAGCAGTTGTTCTGGATAGCTTGTAGCTTGTCCTTTCCCTTGAAATCCTAAATTACACTGCAGAATTACAGTACCCAGTGAGTCACTGTTCTCTGCTCAATTTCTATAATTGCGACTGTTTAATTGGCTCTAAAGTTAATATGGATAAATACAACTATAAATAAATAATTCTCATGCTTTTATTAACAAATCAGTGTTTACCATTTTTTTCAAGATTTTTCTCACGGAGATCATAATTCATTAAGAAAAGATTGATTTTCATGTCCTCCAAATCAGAATTCCATTGATAACAAGAAACATCTAGTTTGAGGAAGTAATTTATAAACACATGTTTCTTAAGAAAGCTTGCTAAATGTTCTTCATGTATTGAATCATGTAGTAGATATTTCATCAATTTTCACCTAAATCGAAGCATGCATAATAAGGTAATTTAAAAAAGACACATCAACAAAGTACTTTGTTTCCATTAGTAAATAGATGTTAGCTGAAATCTTATTTGTTAAAACTATCTATTCCTGCTCTGCTATATACTTTTTGGATTTGTTCTTTAGGAATTACACAAAGTTGTTCCTGTCTTCTTAGCAACTGAACTTCACTATCTTGTGTCCCTGATTCACTTTCCCCAGATACATAACAACATGTAAGAATGTTGAAAAGTGTTATTACTTCATTCATCTGAAAGCATATGTTGGGGAAATGACAGTCTTATCTGAATGAGAATGAACAAAAATATATAGAGCTCTAGAAAAATGATGATTAAACTGAATATGTAGCAATCCAAGTATATTCTATCTTCTTAGGTTAAACTTGCTACAGACAAAAAAAATGCTGCAGACAGTTACATAGATACTGGGAAAGTTAATCATACAATATTCGGTGAATTAACAAGCTGTAAAAGTAGTTACATTTAGTAGCTACAGTAAAATATTTCAAATAAAATAAATAAAAAGAATTTTTAATAATGGATATGATCCAATTCGATCACAGAACAGGGTTTTGAATTTGTAAAGAAGGAGTTGATATTATGGCTCAATAAAGTCATTATAATTATGAAGAACCAATCATGTAAAGAGAATAATATCTTAAGATAACCAGAGGTCCATAATGTAACAAACTAAAGAAGACATGTTCATCTAAATTATGAAATTTATTAAAAATTTTATATCTGTGAATCTATACATTATACTACTTTTTACGGAATGCACTGTAGCAATGTGACTACTGTTGAATAGTACTTGTAACAGAGTCATTTTGGTATCTGTCAAATAGGAATGAAATTATTTCTGAATAGTTAATAAACAACCACAAACTCAACATTCATCAAGCCAACATTTAACTTCCTTGTCTGAACTGAATGTACATAAGAGATAGAAGAAAATGAGTCGTTAATAATCTGTTGAATGTTGCCTAAAGTTACTTACAATTTTTTTTCTTCTGATGTTGTCTCTTGTGGTCAGGCCCTGGGCACTATCCCTAAGGCGCTTTGGGTTCAAGGCAAAAGTGTGATATGCCTTGTGCCACAGCACTTAGCTTTTTCTGAGTAGTTAGTTGGAAATCAGATTCTGATTTGGAGATGGGTCGCGGAATAACAAAATGGTAAGACAAAGCACTAAAGATGGATAAATGCAACAGAGATTTTCACAAGACACTATGTTACAAAAGGCAGCAAAAAAAGAGCCAAGAAGAAAGTGGTTGATCCATTTTCTAAGAAAGACTGGAATGATGTGAACGCCTGAGCCATGTTCAATATTAAGAAACATTGGGAAAACCCCAGTCAGGAAGAATCGAGGAATGAAAATCGCATCTGAGGGTCGAGTGTTGGGCGTGAGCCTTGTTGATCTGCCGTATGATGAAGAAACATTCAGAAAATTCAAGCTAGTTATTGAGCATGTTCAGGGCAAGCATGCCCGACCAACTTCCATGGCATGAGTCTTACCCTGACAAAACGTGCTCCCTGGTCAAAAAGGGGCAGACCACGATGGGAGCTCATGTGGATGTCAAGACTACGTATGGGTTTTTTGCTTCGTCTGTTCTGTGTTGCTTTGAGTAAAAAACACAACGGTGAGATGTGCAAGACCTCCTGCGGCTCAGCATCAGCAGGTAGAGTTCTTGCCTAGCATGCATGAAGACCTGGGTTCGATTCCTTAGTACCACATACATAGACAAAGCTAGAAGAGGGGCTGAGGCTCAAGTGGTAGAGCTCTAACTTTGAGAAAAATCCAAGGACAGTGATCAGCCCCAGGACTAGCAAAAATAAAATTAGAATTTTAATAATGACAAATTACAGCTTATTTTTGAAAAAGAAAAAGTTCAGTATTCTGCAAAAAGTAGAAAAGTTAACTTCCTGGACTGAATTCCATTGCTCCTCCTCACACACACATATAGCAGAAAGTAATTCATTTTTGTTTCAGAATTAACCAAAGTTTTATTAGGTGTAACTAAACTTTAAAGGGACCAATATCAGGTTTTGTTCCTACCTTGACTCAAATGTTATAGGACTTATAAATTTCCTTCTACAAGAATGTGTAAGTGGGGCCAGGAGTTTGGCCTAGTGGTAGAGTGCTTGCCTAGCATGAACTAAGACCTGGGTTCCATTCCTCGGTACCACATCCATAGAAAAAAGCCAGAAATGGTGCTGAGGCTCAAGTGATAGAGCTCTAACCTTGAGAAAGTCCAAGGACAGTGCTCAGGCCCTGAACTCAAGCCCAGGACTAGCAAAAAAAAAAAAAAAAAAAAAAAGAAGAATGTACAAGCTTGGGAGTGGTGATAAGACAGGCTTTTGTTCTATGTGGCAGGGCATTTATTAGTTCTCTTGCTCTCCTAGGTCAGTCAGAACATGCATTCTAGATTTTCATGGATGGTAAGACCCTTTCTCCAACTAGAAGCTTAGTGCCATGGCTCACTTATTTCAGAGTGTTGAACTAAGATGTTGAGCACTCAAAGAACTATTAATAAAATATACCCCACTTTATTTGTTATTCTTCATGAGATTGTGTTTTAAAAATCATTTTTATTGTTTTCTTGAATTTCTGAGCCATTATACTATGGGAAAAAATTCTCAACTGATTAAAGAAACTGTCAAAAATGGGAAGAAGTTGAAGATGAAAATGTATTATCTTGGAACAGAACTGTTTTAACAGTTACATGGAGTACATGTCTTGTTGAACATTGTTACCCTCACTCATTACTCCACTTTTCCTCCCCCGTCCCTTCCCCCAACCATGTTGTAAAGTCCATTTACAACATAATGGATTTTGGTGTGTTGAAATTACTTCAATGTATACATACTAGTAGCTTTTGCTTGCTTAGCAAATTGTGCCAATAAAGCCATATTTATGAATTAATTCGACCAAAGGAATGTCTACAGAGCTCTACACAGACAACATTCTGACACTCTTGTCAATCTTCATTTTGAAGAAAGCTACCAAATACAAATACTCATTCAACATGAAACTAAATAGCTATTTGTAGCATTGACTTGTGAACTCTGGAAAATGGTTTTTAAAAAATTGTATTGTGTGTTTGATATATGCGGGGGTTATAGTTACATGAGTCAGGTATAATCAGTACAATTCTTTTGGAACCATTGTGTCCCCTTTTATCACTCGGTCCTATTCCTTCCTTCCTGTCCCCACCCATTATATGTCCAGTTCATTTTTCGCAAAGTGTCTAGTGAGTATCACACTTGTCCTTGGTCATCTTTGTCCCACATTTTATGTTCCCTCCTTGGCCTTCCCAAATACCACAAACAAACAAGCAATACAAAAGAAAAAGTGAACAAAGTCAGCAACAATGGCAACTAAACAAGGTCTCTTTTTCTTTTCCCTGGAGTTCATTTCATAGAATACTGTATGATCACTGTCCACACCCATTGAGCCTTTGCTTACCACTTCCATGCATAGCCTCCTTTGGCCTCTATATGTGAATGACCAGGGTCCTATATATTTTGTTATGTCGCAGCTTCATTTATTTTAGTCATTTGAGCATGTTTACTTGTATATTAATAGATACACTCTAGTTATTCTTGTTTATAAGAAGAAAAGATTGGATTCTGAATAGGTTAATATACCTGAACACTGTGACTAAATCTGAGGGGGAATAATAAAAAATAAATTCAAAATAGTAATGTTTCTTTTATTTTAGTCCTTAATAGTAAAATCGTTGATACATTTAGAAGAAAGCAGCTGTTTTATTTCCAGTCAGAAAGCAAATAGTATTCAATAAATATCGTCATATGTCAAGCATAATGCAATTTTTTCTACTTAAATACCAAACCACATTAAATATTTCATAAATAAGTAGATGGAAATTCAGTGACGTATATGGCTTTTTCAAAGCATATACCAGCGAGTGATGGACAGCATATAATCTACTATTATAGCTTTTCTTATGTCTAGTGCAAAACACTAAACACTCATGGCTTGGGTAATCGATCCTCCAATCTTGCTTCTAGGCTGTGTGTATTTGTTTCAAGAAGGGAAGATCAAAGATAACAAACAGAAGAGAAACTATAAAATCTGCTTAAATTTTATGACTTTAAAGGGACAAAAAGACAAAAGCAGAAGTATTCATTCCGTTAAAGTATCTTTATATATAGATGGATACATGAATATATATGTATATACATATATGTGTATATATTCATTTGCATTATGAGCTATATAGAAAAAAACCCTTTTGTAATAATATCAGTACAGACTGACATTTGAATGTGCAGTGAGAGAGATGAGATTTCTACAGATTAAAAGAGCATGAGCAGCTCCTTACAATATTGTTTGTTGAGTGCACTACATATATTTAAAGAAGCAATGGGAGATAAGCTGAAAAGATAAATTAAGGCCAGGCTGTGAAGAATCTGAATGTTAAGTCAAGTTGTTTGATTTCTATTCAAAAAGCAAGGAGACTTTATTGGCATTTAAGTTTGTTCACTTTGGCTTTTGGAACATGAATATAATTGAGTTTCTGTATTTTGCAAACTGTTTTTGGAGACAATTTGCTACATGTACATAACTAAATTAATTTACAAGCTAGATGTGTGTGTGTGTGTGTGTGTGTGTGTGTGTGTGTGTGTGTGTTTTAAGGCTAAACGATGTTCTAGTGTTAGGATGGGTATTTTAAAAAACTTTGTTCAATTATAATGCTATGTACTATGTGTAATATATAACATATATTGCTATAATTATAGACAATATTGCTATTGCCTTATTACATTATACAGTATGTTTTTATTTTATATTCTCAAATATTTAGCAGATGCAGTGTTAGGAGCTGTTTGTAAAGGTGATGATGTAGAGATAAGTTCTAAATATTAGTTGTGAATTGTTGAGTGACTTCTAAAAATTGCTTTCTTTGCTCAAAATATTACCTTTAAAACAGAGTTAAAACAAATTCCCAATCACTTGCTACTTGTAATAATTTTATAATCCTTAAGAATGTAGCGATGTAAAAATATAACATTGGCTCCAATGCTTGAATGCAAATATAAAATTAGAAGAAACCAAGGACGAGTTGCTTTTCAATTTAGAGATTTATCCAGTGGTATCAGTGAATAAACTCTATCACAAATCATCACGACTACCTAGGACATTGTGTATAGGTTTGTTTGTTTATTTGAATTAGGGAAGGGGAAAATAAGATGATAGGGAGAGCTGGGAGAGAAAGGGAGAGAAGAAAATGAGAAGGGGTATCAGTGTTCAAGAAGTAATATAGCACTACCTGACAAATGTAACTATAACCCCTTCATATATTATCCTGACAATAAAGTATAATAAAGAAAAGAAAAAAAACAATAAAAGAAGTTATATTAGTGATTTTATTCAAGGTCATTTCAAAAAATCATATAATAGAACCATTTTTTTCTTTGAGATTTAATCTGAGCTTGTTGGAACAAATAAAGTTTCATATATATTTATGTTCATATGTAAACATTTATACATTTATATGTACACGTGTGCATATTTTATACTAATATATGTATATATGTTTGTGAATCATTAGTTTTATAAATCAAATTTTAGCATCTTTCTACTTGTGCATTAATTTTTTAATTTATTATTTTTAGCTGGTTGTATGTAGAGATTTCAATTCAATCTGTCAGTTTATGAGTGAAATACACTTTGATCAATGACATTCTTTTCATCATTCACACTTTGATTTTAAATATCTTAATGTTTTTGAGTACTGGTTAATAAGGCTCTGTTTGTGGATGGAGGATTTATGATCGCACATGTGTTCAGTGGGTCTTGTTGGCTTGGGAGCCACACAAAATGCTGAATCTCTTGCAGAGATTCTTGCATAAATTGAAGATTCACTCTTCCTCACATAAGAGATTGGTCCACTGTATTAGAGATTTTATTGTGGTCAGAATCCTATGGCATCATGTTTATGGCATTAAGTTATGCTTTTATGTGGCAGCCCATCCCTTGAAATAAAATGTTTTTGAATCTCTTTGATTGGGAAACATTACTCTGAAAACTGTATGCAGACCAAATCTAACTTATCCTTGAGCCTAAGATTTGTGTAAAACTAGAGACCAAAGAAATATGGGGCTAGAGGCTTCCCAGCAAAAGAGACAGCTTATGAGCTCATAGAATACCAGATAGTAGAAGATACCAATATTTTTCCTTCTACCATCTTTTGGATGGTTTCATGTTGAGCACTCAAGTAGCCTGACATACCACCAGACACAGGAGAGGATACAAGAGAACTGAGACAACAGGATGGGGAATTTCATCAAGAAAGCACAACTACCACCCCCCAAAAAAATAGTTCAAGAAAACAAAGAATGGCATGCTAGTAAATGGGTAGAAGAAAGGAAGGGAGAGATGGAAATTAGAGGAAAAGTTGGAGGTAGGGAGAAAAGCAAAGAACGAGGGAAGAAAAGATAGAATGGAAAAAATAGGAAGAAAGGAATAAAGCAAGAAGAAAGGAAGGAAGGAAAAAGGAAAGCCACAAGCTTTTTCCATGAAAATTTTTCATAAAAATATAAATTTAAAGACTTCATTATGTAAGGAAATGGAAAGGCTTTTACAAATTCATATTGTGAAGTAAACCAGACCCAAAGAAACATAGACTCCATGGTTTTCCTCATTTGTAATTAATATGTCTAGGATTTTCCTAGTAGAGGATCACAATAGCTCAATAGCTCTCTCTCTCTCTCTCTATATATATATTATATCTATATCTATCTATATATTTATATATTATATCTATATATTTATATATTATATATATGCATGTATATATTATATATATATGGCCATTGAAATGAATCTAAGCATAATGAACTTCAGGATACGGAAACAAGAGGTTTTTCTTTGTGGTTGTTGTTTTAAATGTAGTATGTGAATTTTTCTTTTTTCTTTCCACCCCTATGGTTTATCCCTGTATATGATTTTGGTACCTGGTATATTGTATATATATTTATTTGAATTCAAGAAACAAATGGGAACAACAAAAATGGTAGGACAAAGGACAAAGTTTGAACCCGAGTGTCAGCGATACTCACAAGATAGTATGTTGGAAATGAACTTTATAATTTGTTGGGATGAGGGTTGGGGTGAGGTAAAGTGGGAGGAAAACAAGACAGAGGGTAACAATATTTGGAAAGACATATACTCACTGCCTTACATATATAATGGTAATCCCTCTGTACATCACCCTGATAATACAATTAAATAATAAAAAAGACTTAGGGACAAGAGTTTGGCCTAGTGGTAGAGTGCTTGCCTGGCATGCACGAAGATCCGGGTTCGATTCCTCAGTACTACATACATAGAAAAAAGCAGGAAGTGGTGCTGGGGCTCAAGTGGTAGAACTCTAGCCTTGAGAAAGTCCATGGACAGTGCTCAGGCTCTGAGCTCAAGCCCAGGACTGGCCAAAAAAAAAAAAAAAAGGACTTCAGATCTGAGTGTGGTAGCAGATACCTATTATTCCAGCTAGTCCAGAAGATGAAGCAAGAGGATTTCAACTTTGATAAGAGTCTGAACTGCTTTCTTTCTTTCTTTCTTTCTTTTTTTTTTGGCCAGTCCTGGGTTTGAGCTCAGGGCCTGAGCACTGTCCTTGGACTTTCTCAAGGCTAGAGTTCTACCACTTGAGCCTCAGCACCACTTCCGGCTTTTTTCTATGTATGTGGTACCGAGGAATCGAACCCGGGTCTTCATGCATGCTAGGCAAGCACTTTAACCACTAGGCCAAACTCCCAGCCCCTGAACTGCTTTATTTCTAAAACCAAATACAAAGAAAAATCCTGGGTGCATTTCTGAAGTGGTAAGAGTTCTTACCTAGCACATGTAGAATGCAGAAGGTCCCAAAATTATCTCTATTTTAGTGTGTGTGTGTGTGTGTGTGTGTGTATGTGTGTGTATGCTTGTAAGACTGCAATATTTTAAGGTTTAAAAGAATAAAAAAAGAATGTCATTCCTGAGAATCAAAATATATTTCAAAACATACAGCAAACATGTAAAAATATACAAATAATCAAAGGAATTGTAAAAGTAAGTTCGGAGAATCAGGAATATAAAAAAGAAACATGAATTATACTAGAAGGGAAATATTTAAGCGAAGACAAGAGGCAAAAATTCCAATAGAAAATTTTCCTAGTTTTAGGAAAGATTTAATCTGGCGTTATGAAAGGCTAGTTTCACACAGGATTATGCAGGTCAAACAAACAAAGCACATAGACATATCCTGATAAATTTCAGAGAACTCTTTATGAGCTGAAAGTAAATAACTTATAGGGAAACATATCAGATATTGTTAGGTTTCTTAAAAATATTTATTGGAGCCGCGAGTTTGGCTTAGTGGTAGAGTACTTGTCTAGTATGAACAAAGACCAGGGTTCAATTCCTCGGTAGCATATATGTGTGTGTGTGTGTGTGTGTGTGTGTGTGTGTGTGTGTGTGTGTGTGTGTATATATATATATATATATCTAGCAGAAATGGTGCTGTGGCTCAAGTGGTAGGTCTCTAGCCTTGGGAAAACCCAAGGACAGTGCTCAGACCCTGAGTTCAAGGTCCAGGACTGGCAAAAAAAATATTTATCAAAAACATATTGATTATATAATCAGATAAGACAATAAAGCTACTGATAAATGTGATTCCTTATAACTTGTTTGTAGGGCTCCTATTTAGTTCCCTTATGGGATACCAAAACCTCAGTAAGATGTTTCATACATATAAAGAGCCACAAATACAAATGGATACTAATTTTTAATGTAAATTGAAATAATTTAAATAACTGCTCTAGCGATTTTTGTATGGATGGTCTTGACACTTATTTATTTCATCAAAACTATATATAGTCAATTGCTATTCTGAACTTGAAATTTTCCGTCTGACTAATCCTCAATTTAAATTACAAGCAAAGAAAGTTATATATTGAAAAATACTCATGGAAAAGACTGATTTCCTTCCCATAACAAAATCAATTTCTTCCATATTCTTCTAGCCTCTGTCTTCCTGCTTTCTTTTTTTCTCCTGTGAAATGTGTGGACAATATTTGCCAGCCCATCCTCATTGACTGTGTTCTTTCTCAATAAATAGTTCCAGCCTGAAGTGTTAAAAGGAAACATTCCAACAACTTCTCAAAGCTTCATAGCTGCAGAAATTACTCTGCATTTTGGGATTTTTTTTCTTCTACCTACTCTTTTTCATTTCATCTCCCATCAGCCTATGAGCAGACTAGCTTTTCTTTGGTACCTTGAAGGACTCACTTACTTTTTTGAGTCAGCTTCTACCCAGGTAGCAGACCTAAAATTGAGTGAGAAGTGATTGCTTAAAGGCAAATTTAAAAAAATAATGTTCAAAGAAAGATGAAAGTTTCAGAACCCCTCTAAGATAATTCTGCTAATCATAACTATTAAAATTGGTTTTCAATATTCATCATTATTTTTTCCAGAGCTCAGATCTTCACAACATTTTTATAATAGTATAATTACTCATTCCCTTCTCCATGTACTCACACAGGCATAATCTGACTTTAATGACTCTATTAATGTACTTTTACAAAAAGTGAAACTGATTGTGTAGCTTTCATTAAAGTCATGATTACATTTCATCATTAGGGAACATTATTCTGGCTTTTTTATGACTTGGATTCTTTTCACTAATTTAGCCTACTTCTTGCCACTTTAAAACAAAAATATTAATATCAGTTGCGAACCACTCACATCTCTCTAGATGGCCAACATTTGTTTATATCAGTATACTTTGGGTTTATGTCTTTAGTAGACAATTTACAACTACATGCTATTCTAACCTCTTGACTGTGTCATTTCCTGGCTGGTTCCCTACTCATTCTTTCAACAGCCTGAAAACTGGATGTTCTGGAAAAGGAATCTTCACACTGCTATGCACTGTCTAAGTGGTTCAGTGGAATTGTTACTTCCCACCCAATAATAAAATATAATACATAGAACAATTCCTTTTCTGTTTATCACTCTCTTCTACTTGAGTGAATTTTATGCTGTCTGAGGATTTTGTGTAGTGTGTTTGAATTCCAAGTACTTGCTACAGTGTTTGATAAATACTTGACAATTATAGGACACAATTCTGGTAGTAAAAAACAGAATTAAATGAATGAAACTTTCTCTTTGTGCTGGTATTAGGACTCGAACTCATACTCTTGTGCTCTCATTAGACTTTCTTCTTGCTCAAGGCAGGTACATTACTTCCTGAGCAATGCTTCCAATTCTGACAGTATGCTGGTTAATTGGAAATTAAGACTCAAAGATCTTTCTCTGGCTTGCAGGCTCATCCTCCAGGTCTTAGCTTCTTGATTAGCTAAAATACCTGCATGTGGTGTGAACTTCCAACATAAACAATTCTACAAAAATATAAATGTAAACAGTATAAATATAATGAGAATGTCAACAGAATATACTAAGTGTTGAAATATAACCAATATTCATGACTATTTACCTGAATATAATTAAAGTCATTCCCCAGACTCCTCTAATATCCTGAATAGGATCACACACTCCATACATATGCTCTTAAGACATGTAAATCTTCTAAACCTACAAAAATTCAGGATGTTATGAAAGTCTCAAAAATAAACTATCAATAAGTAAATAAATAATTTGAGCAATAACATCGATGTAAGGTTGGAGATCTGGAAAACAGAAGAAGAGCTAATGACTAGTAGTTTTGAAGTTTAGAAGGCAAGTAATTATGCTTACATTCATATGATCTAGTTTGTAATGCTCAAGGATAGAGATCCTGAGTACAAGTCTTCAGGATACATAGCAAATAAATATATGCAACAACTGAATGTGCAGAAGTAATATGGATGTCTGTGACTATATTATTGAACTCATCATAATGAACTTTATTTGGTTAAATGGTTTCTCTTTGATGATTTCACTTAATCTCAGTGTTTCCCTTCATATTTGTAAAATTAATATTTAAAATATTTTAGAGATCATTGCTACAAAGCAACATCATTTATAATTTTAGTAATAAGAAAGTACTTTAGAAATTTACAAATAAGATATTGTTCTCTATGTAGTTTCTCTCTCTCTTTCTCTCTCTCTCTCTCTCTTTTTTTTTTTTTGGTGGGTTATGGGGCATAAATGTTGGGCCTGGCACAGCCACTGAGCTTTTCAGCTCAAGGCTATAGCCCTACCCTTGAGCCAAGCCCCACTTCCCGTTTTCTAGAGGCTAATTAGAAATAACAGTCTCAGGTCCTTTATGCCCATTCTGGCTTTGATCCTTGATCCTCAGATCTCAGCCTCCTGAGTAGGTAGGATTACAGTCTTGAACCACAGCTCACAGCTATTTAGTTTCTTTTTTATCATGACAACTATCTTTTTAGTTATCTTCTTGATAATGAAACGTTATGGCAGATAATTATATTTTTGAGAACTGAGGGCAAGGAATTACTTAGCCTTTGGTGCTTTGACCAAAGCTGTTCTACTCATTCTTTCCTTTTTATATAGAAATGATTTCAGGGAAGGAGCTAGGTGAATTTAAGATTCTAATCAGCTTCCTAGGAAGAAAAGGAGTAAATTATAGCATTCAATTCCTGAGCCAGGATTAGCATGGAAATTCTGGAGCAACTTGCTACAGTAAGACATAGGTAGCTCTGGGAGCAGAGGAATCTGAAAATGAAAGCTGTGTGTGGCGCTTCTTAAATTTGTGGCTTCCAACTGTATATTCTTTAGTAAAGGCTCTGAATATATAACACTCCTGAATGTTGGAAAGGCACCCCAAAGTTGATTCATCTGACTAAAACCAATAGAGGATAGCTCATGCATCTCATTGGACAAGTACAATATTCAATGTGTACCAGTGAAATTACTTGTAAAGCAATTCATAAAAGTCAGGCTGATGGGGAAAATTATACCTGTTACAATCATTTCCAGATGTGGAATTTTTGTACCAGAAAAGCCCCTGCCTCTAAAGAGAAATTATAAATCATCCTGTGAAGAATTATTCCATGTTGCTCCACTTTGTGCAAAAGCAATGCTTCTGTCTTTTTTTCCTCTGTGTTATTTCAGTTCTTCCAGATACCAGACTAATGTTTCCTAATCTAGCTCTGTGAGTACAAGCATCCTTCCTCTGCTGACTTCACACTCACCTTGCAAACACTCCTGCCTCACCAACACTATTCTCAGGAAGTTACTTACTGTTCACTTCCCAAGCAAATTAGATCAATTTTACTTGCTTTTCCTTCACTAACACCATTTGAAAAAAGTCATTATAGAAATCAATTCTAACACACCGAATTTTGCACAAAATGTACTTGGAAACACTTCTTTTGTGAAAAGACAGGTAGTTTGAATTTTAGGTCACTTGCTCAAATCGTACAGCGCCTGCCTAAAAGCAGGTCCCAAATTCTAAACCTTAGAAGGAAACCAAACAGTAATAAACGTAACGTTTTGTTTTATGTATTGAATGATTGTTTTACTCTCTAGTGATGTCTATTTATCTAATTTATTTGCATTTGATAATGTTAACCACAGAGGGGTTACAGGTATATAAATTAGGCAGTGTTTGTTTTCTTTTGGACAATGTCACCTCTTCCGTCTGCCTCTTCACAGTTTTTCCTTCCCATTCCAGGCACAAGTTATATAGTTAATTTTCAATATTGTGTCCAGTACATACTATTACTGCATTTGTATATCCTCTGTCCTTCCATTTCTGTGCCCCTCCTTATGCTCCCAAAGACATGTACAAAACAAGACAGAAAGAAAAGAAAACAAAAACAGCAAAAGAATAAAAAAGAAAAAAAATCTTGTTTTCATTTCCCGAAGTTCATTTCGATAAATATCATTTGTTTAATCAGAGGCACACAGGCATTGTGCTGTAGAAGGCTACAGAATCCTTGGACCTGGCATGCCGGTCCCTCTACTGGAGAATTCAGTGAGCTCCCCACATTTTTAAGCACCACTGGATTTCGCTTCTGTATATTAGTAACTTTAAAATTTGACATTTTGAGATTTCTTTGTTCAGGCAGTAAATCGGTAGAAAACAAAAGCATTCTCTGAGGTTCTTCGAAGTTCCTTCCTGGTTTGTGAGTCTTTGCGAACTCTGTGTTTTCACAGGGCCTTTGTGCTTCTGTTAAAAGAGTGCTCTCAGCCTAGAATTTCTCCCAACCTATCCTTGACTAAAACACCGTGCCCAAAAGTGTTTCAGAACTTTCTTTGGTTAATTTTTTTTTTGCTGGTCTTGAGCTTGAACTCTGTGCCAGGGTGCTGTCTCTGAGTTTCTTTCTGTTTTTTTTTTTGAGTAGTTTATTGGCAACAAGAGTCTCATGGAGTTTCCTGCCAGGACTGGCTTCAAACTACTGAGTGACTTTTTATTTTATTGTCAGGATAATGTATAGAGGGGTTACAGTTACATTTGTCAGGTGGTAGGTACATTACTTCTCACACACTGATACCCCTTCTTGTGTTTCTGTCCCTATTTCCATCCCCCACCCCTTCTCAATCATCTTGTTTGCCCCCCTTCAGCTCCCTATTCCAAATATACAAATAAATGTATATACAGTATACCACGTAACAAAGTCAGCTACAGTAACCACATAAGATTAACCATAGGGCAAAAAAAGAGAAGAGAAATAACAGTACATTAAAAACAACAATCACACAAGATAAAGCTCTTGTTTCCATATCATAGAGATCCTTTCATTTAGTCTCATCCTGTATGACCATATGTATCTAGGTTTTGTGCTATTGTAATCCTCTGCTATGTATTAGATGTGTACTAGTTATTACAAAAGAGGGAAACCATTGAGCCTATGTTCCTTTCAGTCTGGCTTACCTCCCTTTATATAACTTTTTTTCCAAGTCTTTCCATTTCCCTCTGAGTGAGGTGATGTCATTCTTTCTGGTAATAGCATAGAATTTCATTGTGTATAAATAGCACATCTTCTTGATCCAGTCATCCACTTAGGGGTATCTGGGTTGGTTCTATATCTTCCCTATGGTAAATAGTGCTGCAATGAATATTGTTGTGATAGTGGCTATAGTATATCCTTGTTTCTGGACTTTTGGGTAAATGCCAAGGAGTGGAATTATTGGATTATATGGGAGTTCTATGTTTAGTCTTTTGAGGAATCGCCATACTGCTTTCCATAGAGGTTGAGCGAGTTTGCACTCCCACCAACAGTGTAGTAGTGATCCCTCCTGGCCACATCCCTGCGAGCATTTGTTGTTATTAGATTTCTTGATCATAGCCATTCTAACTGGAATAAGTTGAAACCTCAGAGTTGTTTTGATTTGCGTTTCTTTTATAACCAGAGATGTTGAGCATTTCTTCATGTGTCTATAGGCCATTCTTATTTCCCCTTTAGAAAAGTCCCTTTTTACACCAACTTCTAATGTCTTTACCCCAACTTCTAATGGGATGTTTGTTTCCTTGAGGATTTATTTTTAAGAGATTCATTTTTTTAGCTGTAGATATATTTTAGATATGAAGTCCTTGTCTGTTGTCTGGCTAGTGAAGCTCTTCTCCCCTTCTGTGGGCTTTCTATTTATCTTGCTAGCTATGTCCTTTACCATGCAGAAGCTCTGCAGTTTAATGTAGTTCCATTTGTCCAAACTCTTTGATTTGTTGTGTTTCTTGGTCCTTATTAAGAAAATTTCGACCTGTGCCAAGGAGATCTAGTGTATCTCCTATTCCTTCTTGTAAAGTTTTCAGGGTATCTGCTTTTACCTCAAGGTCTTTGATCCACTTGGAATTAATTATGGTGCAGTCTGACATAGAGGATCCAACTTGAGGTTTCTGCAGGTGCTTAACCAGTTCTGCCAGCACCACTTGTTGAAGAGGCTGTCTTTCTTTCATCCTATTTTTTGGCTCCCTTATCAAAGATTAGGTGATCATAGGTCTGCGAATTGATTTCTGGGTCTTCAGTTCTATTTCATTGGTCCTTAGGCCTGTTCTTGTGCCATTACCAAGCTGTTTTGGTTCCTGCAGCTCTGTAATAAAGTCTAAAATTTGGTATTGAAATTCCTCCTGTGCTGTTCTTTCTGCTAAGGATTGTTTTTGCTATACAGGGTATTTTATTAGTCCATATACATTTTTGGATTGCTTCCTCTATTTCTTTAAAGAATGACATTGGGATATTGATGGGTATGGCATTGAATTTGTAGATAGCCCTTGGCAAGATTGCCATTTTCACGATGTTAATTCTTCCAATCCAGGAGCATGGGAGGTTTTTCCACTTCCTCAGTTCTGCTTTAATTTCCTTTTGCAGGTTTTTAAAGTTTTCATCATAAAGGTTATTTAAATTCTTAGTTAATTCTTAAATATTTTACTTTTTTGACAATATTGCCAAAGAAGTTGCTTTCCTGGTTTCTTCCTTGCTCTTCTGCTTGTTGGCATATGGGAAAACAGTTAATTTTTGAGGATTAACTGTTCCACATTTTCAAAGCAGCTCAAGCATCTTGGGAAACAGTGTAGCCCACACTGGTCTTGAACTCGAGATCCTACTGTCTCATCCTTCTTGTTGATTACTAGCTTGTGCCACCATAGCCTGCGGCTTTTTTTTTCTAATGTAGTAATTGTGTAATTAGTTCTTGATGCTGACAATTTTTAAGAATTATTAAGCGCTGATTTTTTTAGAATTTTAAGAATTACCACAAACTATTTTATAATCAGAAGGCCATGAAATAATGCTAGATTAATTTTTAAAGTATAGTTATATAACTATATACCTATGAATCATCACTTAGCATATAAAATGTACACTCTTTTTTCTTTGATTGCATTTATTATTGCCAGACCCAATTCTTCTATTTGGAAAAGAGGAGTTAAAATAACATTGAAATGTGTGTGACAAGTACTGTGGGCCCTTGACTTCCAGTATTCAGAACCAGGACTAGGGGTAGACCATATGATATCATGTGTAACATTATCACGATTTTACTCAAGAGAAAAAAATGTATTTTTGAGTTCTGTTTACTTTTTTTTAATTGCCATTTCTGGGGCTTGAACTCAGGGTCTGAGCACTATTCTTGGGCTTCCTCAAGGCTAGAGTTCTACCACTTGAGTGACAGCACCACTTCTAACTTTGTGTATGTGGTTCCGAGGAATCAAACCCCAAGGCTCCATGCATGCTAGGAAAGCACTCTACCACTAGGCCAAACTACCACCCCTCTTTTGACATTTACTTTTGAATTGTCAGAATAAAAAGAGATACTACATATAACATCAAAAATAATTTGAGTCTTCTGCGTATTTGTTTTTTTTTTCTTTCAAGGTATTCTATTTATGTTTGAATGATATTGGAGCATGATACAGATCTACCCAACATGTCAGTTCTCCCTCTACTGATGTTCTACTCTCCTTCTTGTTTTCAGTTCACATATTAAAACTCACATCTCCTTACTGCTTCCCAGACTTTTGTTCTTTTTCCACTCACTATTCTTTCCCTTGAGATTTTCTCCACTGCAAAGTACTTTCAGAACTATCCACCCAATCTTTTGTTACCCTACAGCATTTTAAAATACAGCTATATGGTGCTTTGCTGGTATCTTACCAGATTATATTTTTATATACCTATTTCACTTTCAGGAGCTCTACACAAATTAAGATCTTATTGATCCTTGCATTTGGCCTTATCCCTTCCAAAGACATTACTGAAGCGACATGTAACATTTCATGTTATATTAAAAGAAAGAATGAGACTATTAAGGAAAAGTTGTAATTTCCAGAATATTATCATGTTGTGGAAGTTATTATTCAGCCTCAGAATCATAACTTGAAGGACCACAAGCACTCAATTATTTCACAATGTCTACACTGCAGCAGTGAAGAACTGGATACATGTCTAGATACAGGTGGGAAAAAAGTTACATAAGTAGTGTAGCATATGAAAATGTATTTCTAAGGATTTATAGAGTATTAGTATGACACATACCACATCGCCATGTAACTTAGGAAAAAATAACATCTCAGTAGTAATATAGTAATACGAAAGAAGTTAAAAATTTTATAATAAATACAATCATTTTCCAATTCTTTAGCTTAGATAGCAACATAATCTTTTCAAAATTGACTCTAAAATAACCACATAACTACATAAAATACTCTCTTACCCTTTATACAGAGAAGTTGATTTACAAACAAATCAAAATCAGAATATGAAGTTCTTACATTAAATATCTTCTGATTCTATGCAATAAACCCAAAGTGAAATTTTCACATATTGGCTATTAAGGCCTGTATCAACAGCTCATTGATGGCCTACACAGTATCTGTACCCCATAGCACACTAAATTGCTTCTATTGAAGCTTGTTAAGGACATTAATGGAGGTCAATTTATATCTGAAATAGCAGAAGATGAGATAGACATATGGCTCCCTATTGCTTTGACATATATACTTCTTTATTGTGCATAGCTGTATTCCATTTGTTTTGTTTTGTGCACATTTAGCACACCTTAATGTGTCTAGATGCTGATTGATGATTTTAGAATTTGCTAAGAGTTGATTTAGATTGAAGATAACTACTGTCTTACAAAAGAAACCTAAGTATAAGAAACAATGAATGATAATAATAATAATAATAACAAACAGAACAAAACACACTAAAGTAAAAAATTCAAAGATATTTTAAGTACAAATGAAATAAAATATTATCATAATTAACCATCATCTTGATTAGATGAGTCAAATTATATATGTTAAGTATATAGTACTTAATAATTTTTTGAGAGTTGAGATTTAAATATATCTGTAAAACACCACCCAAGCAAGATATATCCTATTATTCCAGAATATTCTCTTGTCAATTGCCAAACTCCTTCAACTTTTAGACAATTGACTATACTTTTTAGCAAATAGGCTTTACGTGCTCAGTAAAACAAATTGAATATATGGATGCTTTTATAACTAACTTGTTATGCTTTGCACAGTATCTGTGAGATTTATTCATATGGTACATATATCAGCAGCTATTTTCTTTTGCATTGCTGAATAATCTGTTGAATGAATATATCACTATTTTGATCCATTCAATTTTATTCATCCATTGTCCTGTAGATATTTTTGGATGATTTCTAGGCTTTTGTTATTTTAAATTGGATTTTCACAAACATTCATGACAGCCATTTCTTAATAATTTAAAGTAAAAATAGAAGCAAACTTATTCGATCTGATAAAGAATACCTATGCTAACTGTATGCATAATAGGAAAATATCAATAGTCTTTCTTGTAAGACAATATTCTTGCAGACTATAATAATTCTATTTCAATAGTGAACATCCTCTTCCCTGGAAATTCTTTTCCAAAAGAAAGAAGGAAGTTACATAAACACTGAAAAAAATACAATATAATTGTCATCATTTATAAAAACTGCCACAAACAAAAAGCATTTTTATAACCTTTATAAAAGAAAAGTGGGCCTTCAAGGCTTCAACTTCCTGATGTTATAGGGTTCGAGGTCAGGATACAAAAGTGAATTGTGTTGCTATATCTAGTAAACAACTGAAATATAAAATAGCAAAAAAAACCCTGTAATTTACAAAAGCCATGAATAACCTCTTATAATTTTTCTGTTCTCAAATTTGAATTGACTTTTTATCTTAATTTGACCATGACATTTTAGGCCTTCTCATGGTAGTGCACTGAACTTAATTGCTGCTGTTCATTACAATCAGATATAAATAACAGTGTACATACACTATCCAGTATGTCCAAAGATATGTAAGCTGGATGAACATTATAATAATATGTAAGCTGGATGAAACAACTACAGAAAGTTCTTATTTATCTTAGATATTTTTCTTCTAGTATAGTTATTTTTAATTTCACATTAATATGTCCTCTATCAGTGGCAGAGTAAATGAACTAGAATGAGGATGATTGTTTCTTGAATGTCTTTGCATAGCTTTACTTTGGAATAAAATTACCTATAAAGATACAAAAATGATTTTTGCTATTGTTCCTCATCCTGCTTTATCTGAGAATCTTCTCAACCCAATAGGAACTCTAAAACTCTGTATGTTTTGAATAATAGCCTACTACCATGTTTCTTGGCTATCTTTTGACTTACTTTCTCAAAAACTGCAGATAACATTGTTGGATTTTTGGAGTATTTTCTCTCAGCAAGTCTATTAACAATCCAAACAAGAAGTCACAAATACCTTTCCATTACATAACTAAGAGCACTCATTAAATTATGTACTTCAGCAAAGATAACTGTCTTCCTAAAGGAAGACAGCTCTTAACACAAGCATATATTCACCATTAAGGAGAGATTATTAGAAGCCCAAACATATAGTCAAATCAAAAGCCATTCATCAACTTTCACTTCCATTTGTTAGCACTTAAAGAATCATTACGATTTAATAAAAACTAACTAGAATGGACTTTATCATTTCTTTTATTATTGTTAACAAGTGTTCCAAATTGAAAATATACATTAAATCAATATCTCTTGAACAGTTTGCAAAAAGTATTCATTGATCAATTTCAGCTTCAGATACAGCTAAAAATGAAAGCTTATATAAGTAGTGATAAAAAGTTAAGAATTGAGATCAACTGGTCTACTGGTTCATATTTATTTGGTAAATAAAATGTAAAACATTAGAAAATATCTCAGGAAGGGCCTATTCTAAATGTTACTACTGGATATAAAATGATGCCCAATAATTGAAATTGATCCATCATTTTAAATTTTCAGTCACTATTCTACTTGGAAAAGATCAGCTTAAATGTAAAACACTGGGATTTCCATGTAAAAATGTTTGATCTTAATATTTTAATCTCTAAATGTCAGATTCATCTGGGTATTGGTGGCTCATGCCTGTTATCCTAGCTAGCTACTAAGAGGGGTGAGATGTGAGGATCAAGGTTTGAAGATAATCCAGGCAGAAAAGTATACATGAGATTTTTATTTCAAATAAACTACTCAGAAAATTCCAGAAGTGGCACCAGCCTTGAGCACAAAGAGGCTCAGGGACAGAACTCTGAGTTCAAACCCAGGATTGGCAAAATAAATAAATAAATAAACAAATAAATAAATAAATAAAAGTCAGATGTGAACAAAATAGTGTAAGTACCAATATTTGAATTTTTTTTTGCCAGTCCTGGGGCTTGAACTCAGGGCCTAGGCACTGTCCTTGGGCTTCCTCAAGATTAGCACTTTAGCATTTGAGCACAGAACCACTTTCAGCTTTTTCTGTGTATATGGTACCAAGGAATCAAACCCAGGGCTTTGTGCAAATACTCTACAACTAGGCCAAGCTCTCAGACCTCCTTTTTCTCTTCTATAATCCCCTTCAACTACACAAACATCATACTAGTTTCCAGAACAAAGACACCAATTGACAAACAATTGATCATTTTAAACGACATGAAATGAAATGATTTGAAAATAACTTTATTAATCATTATATTTACTCAATTTTATTCAGACCAAATGAGTAGAATTATTCCTAAATTTGATCCTAAATACAAATTCCAGTCATCTGGGGAAAATAAACATCACTAATTTTATGATGATAAAGTAGTTTTCTCAAGCATTGCTTTTTTAGATATCAATATTTATACTGTGTTGTTCGTCATTCAGGTGTATAGAAGGAAAAAGGAAAAAGCAATTTCTATATTCAAATTTATACACAGGAACCTTTGTGCATAAAGATGAGAAGCAGTATGTATTTTCAGGAAAAACAAGACATTCAAAGTAGGAGAATTTAATATGGCATTATTTACAAAGATAAATGAAATGGAGGTGGTCAAAGCTGGGTTTGCAGTCCTGTTTGTAGTCTAAATGTAACTCCTGTGGAGCAGTTATGTAACAAGAGCTGATTGGTAGGAACTGTGCCAGAGAGAGTGAGAACACAGACTGCCCAGATTTTTTAAATCTCAGAAAGAAAAGAAAAACCAGCCACAAAGCAACAACCTCCTCATTTCATCTCTAGTTAATGTTGATAAGCATCATTTTGTATGGTGATATGCACATAGCTACTGAGCTATTGTGATTCTATGCTAAGAATATCGTAGACATATCCTAGTTATTATAATGAGCAAAACCATGCAGTTTATGTTTATTTGGGTCTGATATTTTCAAAAGCCATTTTTATGACTAATATGTAGACAATTGCATGGACAGCTTGAGGTTTTGCTTGAAAAGAAAATGACTATGAGGTAACACTGGTGTTGCACCAGTGTTCAAATCACCCCTTCCAACTCAATATCACAGCACAGTATTTTCAAATGTCTCAGCAGTGCTCAATCAGTGTCCCCTCAATCCAAGTGCAGGTGGATTTCATCAAGAAAGAACACACTGTGAATACGGAAGATATTTATCAATATCTATCAGACTCTCAGGCTTCCTATTCATTTTAATAATTCATATATTAACACATTTTGTGTTTTGTTTGATCATCTTCACTGGAACTTCATACCAGGAAGAAATGAGAAAGGAGTTTAAGAAATAAACAGAAGTACCATTTTATTTCTAAAAACTTGAGAATATTATTTTTGTGGAGCACCTATATGAAATGGGGATATTAAGAAATCAGTGAGAACAAACTTAGCACTGATGGCTCACATTTGTTAATCCTAGCTGCACAAGGGATTCTACAATTTGAGTATTACAGTTCAAAGCTACTCTGGGTAAGAATGTCTATGAGGTTCGTATCTCTCAATTTAACCACAAAAAAAACTGGAAGTGGAGCTGTGGCTCAAGTGGTAGAGCACAAAATCTCAGGGAGAAAGCACAGGCCCCCCTCCCTGAGTTCAAGTCCCAGGACTGGAATGAGTTTCTCTCTCTCTCTCTCTCTCTCTCTCTCTCTCTCTCTCTCTCTCTCTCTCTCTCTCTCTCTCTCTCTCTCTCTCTCTCTCTCTCTCTGAATATATATCTCTGTCTCTCTCTCATACACACATACACCACACGTACACACACACACACACACACACACACACACAGAGAAAATAACAAGAATGATTCCATACCTTTTAAACAAGAGTTTCTTTTTCTGATGTGCTTCTGATGTGCTACTACTTCACTTTTTTGGTGTGATTAAGTTATTTATACTTATATGTCTTCTTCTGAGCCCAAAGGGACTTAAAGTTATCCCTGCTTGTCATTTTTTCAGACATTGCTGGTTTTGCTGTGGGAATCACGATGAAATGCTTCCAACACTTTTTCAGATAGTTTAATCCAAATCTTCCACGGAATCCAACTCTGAAAATATGCTTACTTTGTCCCATTGCTGACAGTGGTTGTGGCAGAGAAGTGGAGATTACCACTATTGAATTTAGACGTATAGAGAGCTCTCATGATGAGAATAGTGCAGGGTTAGATAAGCTGCCACCTCGGGCTAATAATTAGATGAGCAAAACCAGCATGTTGTGTGAATGAATGTGGAATGACACAGGGAAGTAGGGCCCATTGTGAGTAAGATGACAGATGACATGACAGATACCATGACAAAGAAAGTGTTGGCATTCAATCTGGAAAATGAAATACACTTTAATTTAATTTAATTTGCTTTACAAAATGATAAGTAAGTTAGAAAGAAACAAAATGATGATATAGTATAAGCTAGGCTTGAAGGCCCAAATGTGCAATCTCAGCTGGTTAAGATGCTGGTAAATTTAAAGTTAAACCCAGCACAGTTAGGAAACACCTCTCATAAAAAATAAAATAATACCCTGAGTGTGAGCTCAAGTGGTAGAGCCTTATCTAGCAAGGATAAGTTACTGTGTCCAATTTGCTGTACTGCACACACACACACACACACATCCATGCACACAAACACACAGCAATACATTAGTATTAGTACTTGTTTGTAAATTTTATACTTATGGCTTTTTAAATGGATTTGTATACACCAGTTGAAAGTACAGTGGGTGATGAAAGATGTATGTTTTAGTTTAGTTTTGCTTTGCCAGGACTGTTTTTCAACAATAATTCTCTAACAGACTAGTTAACAACTTTTCCCACTTCAAAATCATCATTTAAGAAAATTAACATTGCATTTCTCTGATATATGTCTAAATATTTCTTCTAATACCATTATGTAAGTTAGAGCTATTTGCTTTCGATTTTATATTTGAGACTATGTTATGTGTGCCAGGACTGCAGCTTGAACTCAGAGCCTCGGTGCTGTCCCAAGCTTTTTGCTCAAGACTTTTGTTTTACTATTTGAACCATAGCTGTACTTCCAGCACTTTTGTGGTTGATAGATGATAAGGGTCTCATAGATTTTGCTACCTGTACTGTCTTTGAATCATAATCCTGTAACAGAAGAGAAGTAAAAATATTCTTAAAGGAAAACTATGTAAAACACATTCAAAAATTCTGAACAGAAATTAAAAATATTAATTTTGTACTAAATTACTTTTCAATGTAGTGACTATCAAACACAAAAAATTTAAAAACTGAAATATTTTATTTTTATTTTTTATTCTTTGTAACATTTAGAAAAGAAAAATCTAAAAGTTACAAATTACTAAAAGGAATATGTATATTTAAATTTTGATTCTGTCAATGCAACTGAAATTAGTAATAATCAATATTACTGATTCACTTTCCATTTTAATTCATAGTTAAAACATTCAAAAATTGCCTTTTAATGTATCACTTTTATCAGTTTCAAATTAATTGACTATTATTAGCTAATAAATATTTATTTAGATATCCAGATTATTAGCATAATTTTCGTTAATATACTTTTATGACTTCTTTATAATGTTAAGCACCCAATATATTATACATTGATCAGTTCTGTAAATTAGTTTCACAAAGTGATACAATGGCAAAAAAATCAAACTATTCATGCATAAATTATTTTAAAGAAGCCCTTAAGACCCATTGCTTTTCTGTGCCTCTGGGTATGCTCAAGAATGGAAAAGACTTTAAGAAATTCATTTAAAGCTTTCTAGTATTCCTCTACTTTTGGTTGACAAAACATTAATTTTGAAGCTCAATAAAGTTAAGAATTTTGATCTCACAGCTTCTATAAGAAGTACAAATTTGCAGTACAAATTCAATTTCTTTAAAATAAAAATCAGTTGGAATGAATTAACTAGCAGAAAACCACAAAAGAAGTTTCTTCAGAAGCTGTTATAATAAAAGGGAACTTTAAAAATGAGCAAATCTAAAATACTTTCCTTCTACCATCAAAGTCTCTGTAGTGGTCTGTATTATTTCACTGAAGGACTTAAGCTCATCTACACTTCTTCAGGCTTCAGTTTGTCTTAAAGATCCCTCATTATCAGATGAATAAAATGAGTATCTCCACTTACATATAAAGCACTCTATGATTTGATTTAAGTCATAGTATTTTCAACTGTAATTCCTCCTCTACTTCTTTAGCCATTCGGCTCAAATAGACTAAGAATTCCAAATTCTGAGATGCTTTTCTTGACCTCTCATTTCTGTTTACCTAGGACGATCTCTTTAGGTGTCCAAGTCATACCATGACTTCAGTCTCCCTTCCTCCTAACCTTTGAACAAGAACTTCTTTGGGATTACTTTTCCTTTTCTTCTGCTGAAAGTACTCATTTTTCCTGGGCTGTACAGATACACATATAGAGATCAAATGAGTAGAAGCACACCCAGTGCACACAGGTATCTGTGCGCAAGGACACAATATGTTCTGAGTGACTAAAAATGAGAATGGATGGCCAAATAAATGCATAAAAAGTTATTTTTCTTTCTAAGTGACATGAATGTTTGATTAATGTATTAGCAGTGGAAGATAATTTAGTCAAATCAAGATAATATAAGAATATTTTTACAAAAAGATAATGACAAAAATAGGAATCATGAATTAAGTCTTAAGCGTTTCTACTGAGATGTTTGCCACTCCATTTAACAGAACCAAGCCACTAATTTCTATATGGAAATCATTGTCCATATTATTGTAATTGAATCTTCTGCCACAATTAAATTTCTATGATTCCTAAACACTATGAAATAACCCATTTTATCTGGAAAAATATCTATTAATAAAACTCTTTTTTTTTTTTTTTGCCAGTCCTGGGCTTGAGCTCAGGGCCTGAGCACTGTCCTTGGACTTTCTGAAGGCTAGAGCTCGACCACTTGAGTCTCAGCACCACTCCCAGCTTTTTTTTTTTGTATGTATGTGGTACCAAGGAATCGAACCTGGGCAAGCACTTTAACCACTAGGCCAAACTCCCAGCCCAATAAAACTCTTTTAATCACTCTCATGTTCGAATTCCAGGACTTGAGCTCCATAAAATTTACAAATTTTCTCAGGTTACACTGTGATGAACAAGGCCGTATACTGCATCTCAACGTAAGGCTTACTTTAAGAAACAATGATTATTTGTTACTTTTGTCAGAATGTTGACTGTTTTAGAGTTGTTGTCAAGTTTATAATCATGTGACACTTGGGAGCTCAAAAAATCACCAACTCCTCATCGTTTACAAAAGTCTCCCTCAAAAACAAATGTAAAAATTGAAAACGGCCTTTGCCAGATACTAATCCAATATACATTCTACCAAATATGGAATTCTTGGCTTTTCCATTGCAAAACAAGAAAGAAAATCAATTGTTGCCTTATAGAAAAAGTTAATCTTTTGATATTTACTCTAATATGGATGATTTCATGAAAGACTTGACTCAACAGGCAGTTTGATATTGAAGAAATGAGGCAATGATTACTGCATTACATTGAAATATTCTTCCTGATATATCTACAGGTTCTGATTTGGTAAACCCTAACCCGTGGTACCACAGCATCTTAATGACTGGGATGATGAAACAAAACTTTATATAATAACAAGTATGCTTGATTGTAATTCATTGCTGTGCAATCATTCCTGTAACCTGTAATTATACACAATAACTAGAGAATTAGGAAACAAATGATAAAAGGACATGGAATCACTTTCTAATTTAAAAAGGCAGGCTTGAAACACAGCTGATATTTTGCTGGTACAGGAGAAGGACTAGGAAAAGACTCCCCTTTAAGACCATTTAGAAATCACTGGAAAAATTAAGCAGCATTCATATCCAACAGGCCAGCAGGCCATCATGTCAGTAAAACATCAAATTGGCAGCAAGACTTCATGTTATTACTAAAATCAGAAATGTATAATTACCTTAATTTTATACCTTTCTTGTTCAGCTCCAAGTAATTCTTTTTTTTTGGCAGTAGAAAAATAACTTATATAATTTAGCCACATCATGACTCCTCAATCTACATTTTTCAATAAAATAACCTCTTGATTTTAATTTCATGTTAAACTATGTGAGTTCAACCAAATAAACTTATATTTTCTGAAAACTATGCCCCACAGAATTCAGTCTCCATTTGAAAGAAATAAATGTTTCCAAAAATTGATGTTTCAGAAAATTATTAAATGAATTTCATTACTTCTCATGAAATCACGTGCACATCTTTAACTAACAAAGCCACATAATGCATTTGTTTCTGTTTTTTTTTCTTACAATAGTTTAATTGGATTTCAACAAAATTAGGAAGTTTTTCTGTAAGTCAGTGATAAAGAAGAAACTTAGTTTTATAATGATGCAACAATGACACATGATCAGAAGAAATCATGGGGCTCAGTGATATGTAGTTTGATGTTCATTCCTTATTTTACATACTGGATATGAGATGCTGGGTCACAATCAGTAATCCACAAAAGAGCTGTGATGTTCAATATTTTAAATTCATCAAATATATATATATATATATATATTGTGTGTGTGTATGTCTGTGTGTGTGTGTGTGTGTGTGTGTGTGTGTGTGTTTATATTGGTCTTGCAGCTTGAATGTAAGGCCTGAGTATTGTCCCTAAGCTTCTTTTGCTCAGCACCTGCATTTTATCACTGATCTCAGCCTCCTGAGTAGCTAGGATTACAGGTTTGAGTGAATAACTTTGGTATTTTCATGAACATTTGTTAAAAAGAAGCAACTGGGAATATGAAGTTTGATAGTATTCTTTTACAGCATGATTATGGTGACGGGCCTTTACTGTGCACTAGTCAACACTGATAGACCTCGGTCAAAAGATTATTTTTTTTTATTGTAAATGAAATATTCCTTAGTAAATCCAACTGACAATTGCTATCCTATATATCCACATCAATTTCTCAAATTCACTAGAAGATAGAAGGGGCAAGTATCATTATTTTCATTATTTCACAGAGGAGTCACTTGGTGGTGTTTAAAAAACTTTTAGCACTATGTTGGAAATGAACTATACAACTTGGAGGAGGACTAAGGGGAGGGAATGTGGAAGAAAAACAAGGGCGGGGTTAACGATGTTCAATAAGAAATGGACTCATTGCCTTATGTAGGTAGCTGTAAGTCCTCTGTACATTATTATCTTGACAATAAAAGTAAATTTAAAAAAGGACAACCAACTAATAGATAACACATACCCTCTAAAATGAAAAATCCTAAAGTCATATAATTCTTCTATTATAATGCATTATTTCTTTGGATATATTGATGTAATATTTACCTACTAGAAATTAGTTAATTAAGATCATTTCCTCACTCCTATGGTTCCTCAAGGAATGCCTTCAAAGAATATAGAATATGATGGCCAGCCAATTATTAATTTCATAATAGACTTAATCTAATATGGCACTATGCTATTTTGACAGCAAAAATGTAAATGATACCAGGCTTTTTAAATAGAGGCTGTCATACATATCACAGAAAGCAATAAATCCACTTTTTGTTACAGCAGATAACTGTTTCTAGAGCAAGTCTTATATGTTAGTAAACAGTGTTTTGAGAGGACTATGGACAAATGACCTTCTTCCAAAGTGAAAGTATATTAGTGTAGTAGAATTAACACCAGATTCAGGGGACTTTATTATAAACTCAGGAAAAGGAGGAAGAGTTCTCTATCATATATGAATATCCATGATATAAGACATGAAACCAATATTGAGTATTCCAGAATTAAAATCAAGATATAGCAATTTGGGCTCAATGTAACGCATTATAATCTCTTTTATAATCTCGATTATAATAAGCAAATGGACATGTAAATCATAGGTTGGGATGCTGTTGTAAACTTCATGAAGATTTGAAGGGGAGCATCACAGATACAGCAGAAAAGATTCTTCTGGGGGCCGGGAGTTTGGCCTAGTGGTTAAAGTGCTTGCCTAGCATGCATGAAGACCCGGGTTCGATTCCTCGGTACCACATACATAGAAAAAAAAAAGCCGGAAATGGTGCTGAGGCTCAAGTGGTAGAGCTCTAGCCTTGAGAAAGTCCAAGGACAGTGCTCAGGCCCTGAGCTCAAGCCCAGGACTGGCAAAAAAAAAAAAATGGGCCGGGAGTTTGGCCTAGTGGTTAAAGTGCTTGCCTAGCATGCATGAAGACCTGGGTTCAATTCCTCGGTACCACATACATAGAAAAAAAAAAAAAAGATTCTTCTGCTGTATTTGTGGCTGGAAAATGTGGATGGCACAAAAGAAAATATAAAAGAAAAGCCATCTTCAAAAACTGAAGTACAGGGAATTCTGGGATGATAGCGGGAGTTCAGGTTGAGTCTATCTGAACTATGACCAAAACACCAGTGTGAGCATTCTAGGGAACAGTTTGTAGCAATAAAAAATAAAAATTAAATTAAAAAGGATAAAATTTCTTCATAGTTCACCTTTCAAAAGAAAAGATTTGAATAAAATGTAGAGTATTATTGAATATCTTACATTTATTATTTAATTGCAAATTATCAAAAGCTTAATTTCTATGTTTCTTCTTGATAATGAAATTCCTGGTACATTAGTCCATGTTACCCACATATAAATGATGCATATGCACTGATGTATTCAAAATGCACTTCAAAGACAATAAAATTGCTTACAATACAATCCTATCACCTATTATAACCGAATGGGAAGCTTAAAATGCTATTTTGACAATTATGTCTCTTATATTGATGTTTTATATGCATTCTTTTGTAATTTGCTCTTCTCTTCTCACAACCACTATTGAATGTATTTCCAAGTTAAAATAAATCTTCCTAATAGCCTTTCTAGCTATATTTATTATAACTACAGTTAAATTTTTAATTTTTTCATAATCTTGATATACTCTTTGACTCAAAATTCCTAAAGTGTGAGAATATACAATGCAAGGTTTATGAGTTTTTCCTATCCTCCTGCCTACTAATCTCTGAATTTTCACTGGCAAACAATGATATTTAGTACCTCGAAGATTTTTCTGAAATTAACTTACTCATAATTCACAGTTTACTTTTCACTAGTTCATAGGTGATATTTATCATGCTTATCTCTGAACTTCAATGCTTTACTTCATTTAATTATCAATATATACTACAGATTAATTGACATGATCAAGGAGTTTTCACATATTTTTTGTAGCTTAATAACCTTGTTCAGAGAATAGAGTAAAATGTGTCTAAACACATGCCACAAATGCACATTTTGTCCTTGCAATATATATATATACATATGTATATACATATATACATATGTATATATGTATATATATCCCTGGGTATTCTTTATGTTTCATGCCTGCCTCTGTGGGGTAAACTTGTGGAAGTGGATTGTGTGGTGGAATGATTTGCATTTAAAATGGATGGGCAAACCTAATTTCTTCTAGAAAGGTCTTCCCATTTACACTTTCCCAATTAAGATTCATCATAATTTGCTGACATTCTCCTTGATTATTGTCCTACTTAACTATTGACAATCATTTACTATTATTCTTAAGGTTCTTGTGAACTTCTTGCCACTTGCCTTTCCCTGGTGATTAAATCCTACTTATAAAATGGTGAGGTTTGTATAGGTTACTGATTATTTAATTGATCTTCCCTAACTTCTCACCAAATCATTATATTTTCATGAACTCCTTCATACTCAAAATTTAAAATCCAACGCTCTGGCCTTTTATTATTCTCCTCAATCCTTTCCAGATTTTCATACCATTGTATTTTCTCTCAGAATATGGGGATTTGAATGTTTAACCTACTCACTGAACCCTATCGTTTCTCCTTTCTGAATCTAACCATGATTTCATAGTTCACTATTTACATGTTTTTCAAAATCCAGTTCTTTTTCTGTTTTATTCTGACAGAAACACCAATTTCAAAGCATCTTAGCAAAATATTTCTGTGTTTCAGGGACTTGGCATTTTCTGTTCTTTCCTAAAGGTTTTCAAGCCAAGTGAAGAAGTTCACCCCTCTGGCAATCATTCCTGATACCACTACTGGACAATACTTTGTTTTGATTATCCCATAGCCTTCACAACTTTCTACTGTCACTATCCTTCACTCTTCTTTTCCCCCACTCTCACAGTATGATTTCAGCAACTTATTTACAGAGCAAGTAAGAGCTATCAAAAGCAAGAACTTCTTATAGCAACTCTCCATTTTCCAGGTTCCCTTTCTGTACTAACTATATCTCAGTTTTGTAAAGGATATTGGCTCTGTGACTCCTCAGGGCTTTTTTCATAACTGAGCTGGCTTTAATAATATGAACCCTGAAGCTTCCTTGTTTTTATGTTTGATCACTTCCATTGTCCTGTCCTGACATATCCTAATCAACTCTTTGAAGATAGTTTCCTTCCCTAGAAAAGCCTACACAGACTCTTTATTCTTAGCTAATTATCCATTTTAGATGGCTTTATGACCTTACATATAGATAAATATGCACGATCACTTGTTAGGTTGGTATATATTCCACTAAATGTCCTGTACACACAGTAACAAACATGCAATAATTGCACTTCATAAAAATATATAAATTGTATTTCATTTATTATCTGATTTAATTTTTCATTATATTGTGATGTCATATTTCAGGAATTTCCATGCTATATGCATTTATTTAAAAATATAGTTATAATTAATTGATAATAATTATTTCTGTTTTAGTGAGTTTTTTATCATTCTTATAATATCCCATATCAAGAGACAATTAAATGTATACTTCATTTAGAATGGAACATGCATCTTTTGAAACCCATTTGCATATAAAATGACTTAAAATAACCTTTATTTATACATTTCTTTATTTTTACCATATTAATAAAATTTATTACTTTAATTAACGGAAAGCAAACACCTATCTTACATATTTTTCAATCATCTTTGAACACAGTGTGCCATTACAAAGAGTAACAGGCTTGAATTTTGACCAACATTTTTTTGTCGTATGACTTTGAAATATAGTTTTTAAGCCTGAAAGGTTTATTTCTAAAAAGAACTGCTACCATGCATCTTGTCATAAGATTAAAGGCTGAAAACAGAGCATATCTATGCTTCTGAAAGGCCATACTATAATGGAGAACCAAATTTGGAAAGTGAAATAAGCTTTTCTAATAACATTCAAGACTTTGAAAACCAACAATTAACTGGAGGATAATTTTTGGTACAGTGCAGAAATCTAGCAGTCCATTAAATATGGGTTTAAGAGTTTTAATTTTAATTAATTATTGCAAATACAGACTTGTTGTTCTGTGACTTCTTGCTTTTACGCATATGGAAATTTGTGCAATTATCTACACTCAACCAGAGTGCCTGGATGTGAGACTACTTCAAAACTTTGATATTTATAATATAATATAATTCAAGTAGCAACCCATCAAATGTTAAGTGAAAAGAACTATTAGAGAAAAGTTCAGGTGCAGTTGACTATTTTAAATGTTCATATTTTATTTTATGATACGAGAATAAGGTTTAGCTTGACATGATATTAATTTATTTTGCTATGAAAACATGACCTTTGAGAAGATATTGAAGGCCATTATACTACGTAAGGAAATAATGTGTGATTTACTGATATTTGACACTGTAAATAAAACTATAAATTATCTTTTAAATAAGATAGATTTCATTATTTTGTATATACCATAATGTAATTAAGAAAAGAGATAATGACCTCTCTAAGTTCGATATGATTTGATTTGTGGTAATATCAAAACAAAGCTAAAATACTATTAAATACACCAAGGATAGGTAGTCTAATTTTTTCTGATTTAATGTTCAGTTGGAAAGAAATAATAATTGAAATTCACAACTCCAGTGGCTATGTTAAGATAAGTTTACATAAGTACAACTTTATGTAATCACAGACATTATAATTCAAAATAATTCAGGAGCTGAGTGTGGTGGCTCACGCCTATGATCCTAGCTACTCAGAAGGCTGAGATCTGAGGATCAAGGTTGAAAGCCAGTCCCCACACTAAAGACCCTGAAACTCCTTTCTCCAGTTAACCACTAAAAAACTGGAAGTGGCACTGGGGCTCAAGGGACAGAGCAGTAGCTTGAGCTGAAGAGCATAGGTACAACACTCAGGCTCAAAGTTCAAGTCTCTCTCTCTCTCTGTCTCTCTCTCTCTCCACCTCTCCCTCTCCCTCTCTCTCCTTCTCTTTGCCTCAACCTCTCCCTCTCTTTCTTTTTCCTCTCTTCTTCATCCTTTCCTTTCCCTCTCCCTCTCCATTTATCTCTCCTTTTCCTTCTGTCTCTTATTTGCCAAGTAGCTTATGTTGGCTTTGTCATGTATCTCGAGTTAACCTTAGGAGTTTGCATAGTTCCTGCCTCAGCCTCAGGAGTGCTGGGGTTGAGGAAGGTACTACTATGTTTGGATGCATATTACATTAAGTTACCTCTCATCTCTTTTGCTGTCCCTTGGTTATCTCATATTGTTACAGTATTTTACCTTGTTAACTGATATATTGTATATATGCTTATTTGGTTATTTGAAATAGGATAGGGAAAGGGGGAAAACAAGATGAGGGGCTGGGGTGGGGGGAGGGAAATGGGGGCCAAGACACGAGAAAGGGTATCAATGTAAATGTAGAGAATGTTTTGATCTTTATGATCAGTCTTTTCCATGGTATTCTATGAGATATAGATTAAATTCATTTGTATCTTAATCTCTAACTGATATTTGATATGAATAAAATTGTTCAACATCCTATAAATGACTATTTCCTCTTTAAAACCAAAATATGAGCAATAATGTGTATTCATAGAGCCAAATTCAGAACTTTCAGACAATAACATTTATTCTATCTGAACATCATTTTTTACTCTGAATAAATGTTGTTTCTTCACTCATAGTTAATTTATTTTACTTAATGGAAGGAAATCATTCCATGTGTCTAGCTTTCTTTTTCCATAGTGGATGCTTTACCTTTTATGCCAGTCTTAAAGGATACTTTATCTAGTCTGGAGACGACGAGTACTATCTAAACAGCATTTCCAGATTCTGTACTGTGCTTAGCTCATTTTTGCATAACCCTTTCCATTATTCTTGCCTCCACTCACATCATTAACCTTTAATTCAGAAAATGTTCTAATTCCTCTGTGAAACTCAAGCTGTGCAAAGAAATTTGTATGTAGGTACAATATTATAGTTAGGGTTCATCTACCTTAATTGAGTTGTGTATACCTCTAATTTCAACTACATGGGAGGGAGAGGTTGTGAGGACTGTAGTTTGAGGCAATCTTGGAAAAATTGTGAAAATTGTTTATTTATATTTATTTCACTGGTACTAGGATCAGGACTCGGGTAATCAAGTTTGCTTGCTCATGTCTGATACATTATTACTTCAGCCATAATTCCAGCTTGACTTTTTGCTTGTTTGTTTTGGACATGGTATCAGTAATTTTTCTTCCCATACTGAACTTGAATATCCATCCTCTGACCTCAGCCTCTTAAGAAGCTTGAATTACAGCTGTATGTAACCAGCACCAGGCTTCTGGTTAGATTTTAAACTCTAAAATTTTAAACTCTGCTGTGTTTTTCTTTTGATTTAATGATCCTTACAGTTAAAAACAGTCTTGATACAGCAGTCAATACATTTAACCCATCGAATACATAAACCATATGATAATATGCCCTGGCCTTCCTCTCCATCCATATACTGATATTCATTATTCTAAATCAAATTCCTTTAATAGATATCATGCCCTCTGAGCAGAGAAGTTTCATATAACCCTAAATATATGTGTAGACACAACCATATACATATAAGTTAATGTAAAGCTATATTAACTTATGTGAATGATAGAATAAGTGGGTCATTACACATCAAAGATTAAAGATAATTTTTAACACTCAAACATTGCCCTCTATGGCAGTCTAATAATTAAGATCTGATGAGATGCAATAGGAAAGTCTGTATTGCACCTGTTTTATTGTTTATTTTATTTTTATTGTCAGGGTGATGCATTCAGGGTTTACCATTAACATTCACCAAGTAATGAGTATATTACCTCTTGAACATTATTACCCTTTCCCATATTTTTCTCTCATTTCTCCTCCCCCAACCGCTCCCAAGTTGTAAAGTTTATTTCCAACTTACTGTATTGTGAATTTTGCTGTCACTCAAACAAAAAAAATGGAAAGCCACTGTAGATCAAAACTCTAAAACCCAGCCTAAATTTTTCCTTATAAATTGCCCAAAATATCTTAATTATAGACATAAAAATAAGGACAAATGATAGCCTTTCTTTTCTTTCACATATTTTTAATCTGTTGAAAAATTAAATATTTTATGTTTAAAGAAACCAAAAGTCGAGAAGGAAGGGAGAAAAATACAAGAAAATTTCACCACCGAATACAACAACATTCTGGGAGCAAGAAAATTCTGAGTGCTTTGGCAGCATTTCTGTAAATCTTGAAAAAAATTCAGCTAGCTGAAAGCTGTAAGTGAGTTACATGATTTACAGGATCTGTCTTCTAAAGAGTCCTACAGCTAAAATGACTTATCTAGATACCATATCTACATTCATAAGCCATGTTTCATTTTGGAAGTTAATCAAATAATTTTACTGTAGAGTAAAAAGCATAATATATAATTGGATTTAACAATATGTTCAAAGCTTAATTACAACTAAGTTTTGGCTCTACTGATACATTGATGATTTCCTTGACATAAAAAGAAAAAGCAGAAGGAACTGCAAATCTGAAGATACTTGTCTCAGTTACTGGCATTACAAAGTTTCCTAAAAGCTCTAGTTAGCCATTTAGGAGAAAAAGGAGCATCAACAACAAATTGTCAACCTGAACAAAGTTGGAAAGGTCAATCTGATTCTTTGATGCTTAGATGTGCTATACTATGGGCAAATTTTCTTTTTATATCATCTATAGAAGAAGAGGAGTCAGACTGCCCTCTTTGTGGGAAATCATTTATTAAATGGGTCAAGGAACACATATTTCAAGTAAGACTGTTGGCAATAAAGGGCATAGCTTCAGTCTGTAATAAACATCAGCCTCATGTTCACTGAAATAACACTGGCAGGACTGCCCTTTACAGCATTGATCCAGCACTGGTAAATATTGGGTATGAGAAAAATACAGCAAATGCCAAAATGTGGGCATTGTGTCACTGGAATTCTGTGAAAAGCAAAATTCCAAGTAGAAGGCAAAGGAAAGTGACGATGCCACACACTCTTAATATTACGTTACTAACTGTAACACCACAAGTCCACAAGGCAAAAATGTTTCCTAGCATCACTTAATTTAAAAGCATTCACTTTAGGTATCAGAAATGGCCAAAATGAATCTTGCTGTAATCTTTCAATTTTGTTATTTTAAGTGCATTAGAGCTTAAAACAAAAATAACCCCACCCTATTCATAATAATGAGCGTAAAATGATAGCTTTTATTGTTAGAATTTAAGTATGATAATGCAAAAAGGGCAAAATTCATAATTTTAAATCAACTTCCAGTTTATACTATCACTCAACAATTTAGCAAATTCCATGAAATATATATGAATCAAAGTAAATAAATAATTAAAATAAAGCTGCAACAAAGCTGACATTTATTTCCTTTGGGTTGTATACCTAAAATTTTACTGGTGTTATCTGACCTATATAATGCATTATGATATCAAGGACTCCCTCTGTCTTCTCTGTCATATGCCACATCAGGATATATATAAAATGAATCTAAAGATTTGTGAGAATATAGACTAAAAGGAAATACTTGTAAGGCATGAAAATCTTTTATACTGTACCATATTTCTTTATCACACTACACAATCTAGCAAGGAAAGACTGAAAATTTTCCCCAGAAGTCATTGATTCAAGGCCAAAATTTAACCCAAAGTTGCTCAGTTTGCTCTTTGCATAACTGAACTCCAGGTATAAAACAGAATGTGTATAACAAGAAAGAATATTATCAAATGCTCATTATCCTTCTGGAACACAAAATTTGGCAGCTGTTAAGCTGAGTCACTTGATGGAATCATTTTTTTTAAATTGTCCTCTTCTTTTGTCCAGAAAATTGACCATAATGAAACATGACTTAATAAGATGTTATTTTCCTGCAGCTTAAAGTTAAATAAAATTCCATGAAGTACCTAATTTTTGCCTGAAGTACATGTGAGGAAAAATACAAGGATATTTGCTCTTTTATAGACATTCAAAAAGCAATTTAAAGTTGAATAAAAAGAAGGATATTATCTGAACTGTAGGTATTGTGAAAATTGTGCCATGAAAATTAAAATAGTAGTTTGTACCACAGCCATAAATTACTAAACTAATTATCTAGTAGCAGGCATAACTGAATCATTCAAAGGGGTAATTAGCAATCAGACGTAATGAGTACTGCTACTATTTCTTGTCATACTGTATTTAGCTTCCATGCAGCCTGGAGGAACTGAATTATTTCCTATCCTTCTCAGAGGGCATTTCTGCTACATTGAGTGCATCAGCCCATATTATTACTCCCAGCAGTTTCATTCTTGACTGGTCTGCACATTTCTGATTTCCCCTGTCAAAAGTTTCCCAGTTTTCCTGGGCCCTTTAAAAACAGTCATCTTGGTAATCATGAATATATATATGCTCGTATGTACAATATAAATTGAAAATAATCTATGAAAACATATGATATGAAAATATGATATCTGAATATATATATGAATTCATGTGTATGTGTGTGTTTAAAATGTAGTAGACTCAAATTATATAGTGCCTTCATTAGATCAATCAAGAAATGTGTGCTGGAATATTTTCAGTGAGCCACTTTTACTCTGTAAGTTTTGATTATATGTATAAACTAAAATACTTCTTCCTATAACTATTAAATGAGAGAATTAATAATGCAACCACACACCATGAGTTTTTGTCTGAGTACATTTTCCCAATTCAAGCATAAGCCTGGGTACCTGGATGAGAAAATGAATGGGACCTTTCCCAGAATGCTGGACCTCAGACAGGAGTAGGTAGTTACAGATATGTCATACGATTGAAAATGCCACAATGAGACAAGAAAGATCTTATGCATGCATAACCCACTGCCATGTGCCATTTCCTCTTAGTATTTAAGACTATTACCTACTTCAGGATTGGACAGGAGAAATAAAATTGATAATGCAAGTCAATTAAGGGAGTGAGTCTTTTTCAGAGAAAAAATTAAAATGAAGTCCACTGTTTTCATTCCTTTAAGACTCAATAAATATTGACAAAAATGCATGTTTGTACCTTAGTCTCTAGATGCTGAAGTTCAAGGATTTCAGAGTAAAGCTTTCTGAAAAAAGAAATTTGAAACACTTGAGACAAAGTAACCAGAGCTGGGAATCAGTCTTTATTCACTAAAAAGTTAAATGAATGCAGCAAAAACCCTTATTCAGAATCTACATTTTCTTAATGAACATGTAGGGAAATTTAAATAGAATGGCTGAGCTACCATAAAGGAAAAATATTGTTTGTAATGAGATAGAGTTTTGTAAGCAATATTTAAAGAAAATTATATACTTTCTCATTCTGGAAAATATCAAGGAGAGCAACATCCATTTTTCTCTGATGCAAAGGCTAGTAAAAGGGTTTTTGATGCTGTCTCACCTCCTACAGTATTATTCTGAGCTGCATTACATGAATATTAATTAAAATAAACAATGCTAAGTATACATAGAAGTATATTATACAAGAAGCAAAATATGTTGCTTTAATTTTTGTGCTACTGAGGTTTAAACTCAGAGCGTCATGCTTGCTAGGAAGACCTCTTAGCTGGAACCAGGCCTCCTGTTTTCTATCTGAAGTTTTTTTTGGTGTTGGGCCTTATTATTATTATCATCATAATCATCATCACTTGAGCTGGCCCCCTTTATGCATCCTCCCATAAGTGGGAAGGTTAAAGTGAACCAACATGTCCAGCTTTCTCTGATGAAATGCTGGCTTGGAGCACAAATCTTTCCATTTCAGCCCCCCACTCCCACAAAATTGGGGATAAAATAAGCCTCACTTAAATTAGAGCCTCATAAAATTTTTTCTTAGGACTGAGACCCTCCTCTAACGGTACCTTTTGAGTAGTTGGACTTTCATTCATGAGATATTGGTGGCTAACCAAAGTCATGTTCTTTGAGGACTTAATTTTTCATCTCCTGAGTGGAGACTATTTTATCATTATTCTATTAAAAAGTGAGACCATCAAGAATTTCTTAGGGCTCTCAAAGCCCTGTTCTATGTGTATTATCTAGGTCTATTAGCAGGATGGCATTATGTTTCTTGGAGATTATCAATACAATACATTTGAGAACAATAATGATGTACTGTGGTTACAGACTGTGTTGTTGTCATCTAGAAGAATGTAAATGTCTTTGAAAGAGGAAGCATTTGGCACAAACTGAATACCACACTGCATAATACAAGTTACTTAACATTTAAAGCATAAATCTCTGTGAGTCCAGAAGACATGCTGCTTGGTCTTCCTGATTTTGGGATTTGTACATTCTAGGGAAAATTATCCCCAAATTCAAAGTTACAGAACCAATATCCCCTGGAGTTAATTAAGAAATTACTGTAATGGTGATGTACAGAGGGGTTACAATTAAATAAGTCAGGAAA
Source organism: Megascapheus bottae (assembly GCF_031878675.1). Classification (NCBI taxonomy): domain Eukaryota; kingdom Metazoa; phylum Chordata; class Mammalia; order Rodentia; family Geomyidae; genus Megascapheus; species Megascapheus bottae. Next base: position 29,403,075 of record NC_143517.1, on the reverse strand, counting down.
TGAATACATTTCCTTTTGAAGAGTCTTATTTTCTCCCAGTTTTCCCCTCCCGACCCATCAACCCTGAAAGTTGTATAGTTCATTTCCAACCTAGTATCGAATGAGTATCACTGATGAATTAGTAATAATAGCTTATTCCTTATCATGTTTACCACATACTCTGCCCCACAGCAGTCTATGCTTTGTCTTCCCTCAGAGCCTTAACAATCAATGCTCAACTGAGCCATGAAAATATGTGATTTCCCACAAATGTGCTCATGCACGAAATAAGTTGATCTAGTCCAATTATCTTATCATCAAGTGAGAAAACTGACACCTCACAAATAAAATGACTTCCCTAAGGCCATATAGGTACTACAAAAACAGCCAGGGTTGAAACCAGTTCTGGGATGGCGATGACCTTACAGAATCTTATATGTGTGAATACAACTATTTCAAAACATGTGCATAATGACTCAGATCTGTAAAACTAACAGCACAAAATACTACAGGAAAAATCAGATGCTTTTTTGGTATTTTTCTTTTATCCTTCAGATGATCTTCTATACTCTGTGTATACATATAGGCACTAGGTTTACTTTCATTACAGATATAATCTTATTATTTAAGACTTCCCGTTATTGACATTCCTAATAGTTAGAAATGTGCGTGCTGCTTTATCAAAGTGCACAGACAAATACACATGTGAGAATTTTCCAGGTCTGACCAAGGATCCCCTGATCTTTGGAAAATATAAATAGAACACACATAAGGATATGTAAAAATGCAAAGTAAATAACATGGATAGCTTGAGTGCCCATCGAAATAGTTCAAGAACTATTGAACATTAAAAGGCCATCCACAGATATTTAATTTGGTATGAATAGTTTAGGACTATTGATCTTGTCACAAGGGGGAGCCACTGTTTTTCAATTAACATAAACACATTGCAAGCAAATAAAATGATTCTGATTAAATACGAAGTAGAGATTTCATAGCAGAATTCTGCATTTTGAAAACAAAAAAGAAATTAATAGTAAATATCAGTAGCCATTTCTCTTCCTTTCAGTTTTATTGAGTAGATGATGAGAAGGAAATAGGTGATTTCTGTACCAAATCAAGCTTGCATTTTGATTTGCAGAAAGCAAATAGTAGGCATAATTCAATTTCAACACAAGAATTTAAAAATCAAATAAAATGTTCTGCTGGTCTGCTATAAATAAACCTTAGACACCAGTTGCTAGTGTGCATGGAGTGTTATGAAGTAGGCCCGTCACTGTGCAAATAGTGAGATGACCAGATCCTGTAAATATGCAAAGTATAGCATATTTACTGATGGGTTCCAAATGTGATACAAGAGAAGAGGAGGAATGCAAATGAGTGATATGTTTGGAATTGAACAATTATATATCGGTTTACAATCATTCATCACATGAAAGTATTGGAAATTCCTTTCCTTTCCTTTTGGTTGTTCTATCTTCTGCAATTTATTTTCAGGGGATGGAGTGGGTGGTATTAGAATCGGAGCTTGAACTCAGGCTCTGAGCTATGTTCCTTAAGCTTTTCTTTCCCCCTCAGGGATGGTATTCTACCATGTGAGCCACAGTTCCATTATTTCCGGCTTTTTCATGACTAATTGAAGGTGAGAGTTTCAACAATTCCTACTGAGGCTGGCTTTGAACTCAGTTCTCAAAACTCAGCCTCTGTAGTATCTAGGATTACAGACATGAGTTACCTGCACCTGATTTCTCTGTTGATCCGAATCATCACTATTCACATGTCAGTGTTCTAAAATACATCGAAGGTATTATTATAACTAATAAATGTGGATGATCATTTTGAATCTCCAAGTCTAATTTTTCAAGGATGTCTTCCATTCTATTTTCAAAAGTAGCACTGAGTCAAGGGAGAATGGAAGAGGCTAGATCCTGGACACAAACATGGTTGGATGCTTTGGTTTTAGTAGTCAAAGAAGGGCTAGTTCTAAAATTACTGGTGGACTGCATTCTTCAGAATATAGAATATAATTTGTCTTTAGTATCTTTGGTGAGTATGATAGTAATTTCCTTGATTGATTTCTGAGAAATGAAGACATGTAGGGCATACCAAATAAAATGGCAAAGTTTAAGGATCCTCTATGATTTAGTCATACTATATTATGGGTATATATCTAACTATCACTTAGTTTCTTATGTTAATGTATGTATCTACAGTCCACTAAAAAGTCCCTTGTATTCCTAATTTTACTCTATGCAGGATTAATTCTATTTTCTCCAAAAATTCTTGAATCTCATTCCTCTATAGAATTTTTCTTTTTTTTTAACTTTTCATGTATTTTTTATTGTAATTAATAGAAGGGTTACATGATATTTGCCAGACAGAAGGTGCATTAATTCACATACATTGATACCCTTCCGAGATTTTCTTTTTATAAAAGGTCCTTTTTGAACTAGGAGCAAAGCTCCTTCCTGTTTTATCTACACAAGATGATTTTTAGAGAAATAAACTTGAATTACATATAGCTATGAATTCTAATGTCTACATAGGTTACTTTTTGTGACCATCTTTAAACTTTGTGATACAAGGAGAAATGATGATAGAGTTGTGCACATCAAATCCTGTAAAAGCATTATCAGCTGTTTTCTTTTTCAAAGTTCCCCAGAGATGCAGTCTGTTCACCTTGTCATTCCACTTGAGAGCAGACTCAGGCAACTGAAGAGGTTATGTCTATCCTCCTCAAGGGCTAGCCCACAAACTTTGCATTTCTTACTTGTTAGCAGATAATAGAAATTAGCAAATTGAAATAAAACTCTATATTGTAGGTTTGATCTGGTATCTCAACAAAATATCCTGCGATCTACATAACATCTTCAAGTTCTCAGATTAGTAAAAAATTCAAGGTCTTTTCCTGCTTGAGGAAGTTTACCAGTTTAGAAAGCAATGTTGATGACAATATTTTTAGATGCAAGTACTTTTTGTAATTGGTGATGTTCAAGTGTTAAATCCAAAACCTCACATTTATTAGTCAAGTGTTTTACCATTAAGTCATACCCTGGGTTCTTTTTCCTTAATTATTTTTCAAGTAATATCTCACATTTTTTTTCCTGAGTGAATTTCAGACTATAGTTCTCCTACCATGCCTCCCATGTAGTTGAGATTTAGTGGTATACCACCATGACTGACTTGTTCTTTGGGATGAAGCCTTACTAAATATTGTGCTCAAATTTGCTTCAAATGGTGATCCTCCTATAACTACTTCCTGAGTAAAACATTAATATTATTTGACAATTTACTGTTACTGTTATTATTATATGTTATCTTTAAGTAGTTGTTCAAAGGAGTTCTCAATTAACAAAGCAGTTTATGAATACAATGCATTTTGGTCAGTGCCAGCCCTTTCCTCATACTTCCCCATCCTTCCCTACCCCACCCCACCCTTCCCTTAATCTTCTTAATTTGCATTGAACTCTCTGATGGCATTCTTTGTAGTGCTGCAAATCAACTCTAAAGCCACTGAGCTACATTCCCCACAGTAATATTTTTCTTTTTGCCAATTGTGCGGCTTGAACTCAGGGCCTGAGTGCTACTCTTGGACTTTTCTTAAGACTAGAGCTGTATCCTTGAGTCACAGCACCACTTCCAGCTTTTTCCTATGTATGTGGTGCCAAGGAATCGAACCTGGTCCTTCCTGCTTGCTAGGCAAGCACTCTACCACTAGGCCAAACTCCCGGACCCTCACAGTAATATTTTTAAATTTTCTTTTAAAGAAAAATGATAGCTGCTAATCTCAATTTGTCTTTCCTTATGGCATACAATTTACAAATACAAATTTTGTACATTTGCTACACATAATTGTGCTGTTCTTGGTTTCTTTGCATGTTGTGATGTGACAGTTTCAAATATTTGAAATTATTGTTTCTAAAGAGAGAAGTTAGCTCAATCCTTCTGTATTGGGCTAAATTGTATATCCCTTCAAAATCTGTGTGACTTGAACATAAAGTGAGTTTAAGATCAAATTGTGTACCTAAAATATGACCATATTCTACAAAGAAGCTTTAAAAGAATAATTATATTAAAATGAAGATATAAGATATAAGATGTATTGTATACTTATAAAATCTACATTGTTAGGCAAGAAATGTCTGTTGCTTGGTTTAACACTATGAGGCACTTAATGGTGTAAGTCCTAGCAAAGTGATCTTCCATCTTAAAGGGCTTTCCTGGAATGGGGAGCATTTTTCAGCTGACCAGCAAAGGCTCCCATAAATAAATTTTTCATGCAAACAGAGATTGGAACACAATAATTTTGTTGTAAGTGTGCATCCCAGTCATAAATATCATCTTGCTATGTTTTCTAGATGCTTTATAAAAGTATAATGTCTATCTCTTTAAGAATTTATAATCTCTATATAGAAAGAAAATAAAATATATGAAATTAAATAATAATAATATGGGTATAAGCACTCCACTGAGCGTCATAAATTAAAAGTTCTGTAGCAATTATGAGTGACAATTTATTAGGTGCCTTTCCAATTTGACTGAAATTAAAAGCAACACTACATTTACAAAGAATAAATTGCTTCTGATGGAGTATATAAAACTACCATTTATAAACTAATTTCGGAAATACATACATTGAAAATATTCCTATAAATTCCAATACCATTAACTTTTCACGATGATATCATTGATACAATAGTATAAACTATATGATTAATCTATATTCCAAAGAATTAATTTTGGTAGTACTGGGGCTTGAGTTTAGGGCTTCATGTTACTAGGCAGGTAGATGCTTTACAACTTGAGCCATGCCACCAATCGAGAAAAGTGTTTTTTTCTTAGCAATTAATAGATTTGATATCACTGAAAATTTAATAGAACATTCTGAGTACTGATTTGGTATTCAACAGATCTTTTGACATATGTATGTATGTATTTTAATGTGTTAGGGGATTTTAACATGAAGCAGCATGCTTCAGGTTTGTGTTAACTTTGTGGTGAATGACTGGAGTTGGCATGATAGAATATGTTGATTATGTGTACAGTTTATAGAGTCAAGATGCCTGGCTTCCAGCATGGGCTTCATTATTCCTTATCTTTGTTGACTCTGTCTCTTATCTCTGAGGGCTATACTGAAGCCTACAGATGTGAATGTGGCAAGGCCATTGCATATTGTGAGTTTTGGTAAAAGCTGGGATCCATTATCACCTAACAACAAACATCAACAAATTCTCCCTGCAATTTTGAGGTGGTTTGTCTGTTCCTTCCATTACAGAAGATGAATTCCTCCTCAGAAAGGAGGAAACCCTCTCCTGTCAACAAAGCTTCCAGAAACTGAAAAAATTGAATACAATGTTTTTTCATTGAATATAATGCTACAGAAATATTTCCCATACTGACAGAATCTGCTTTGTAATAATTAACACAGCTAAATTTGTAGTTCCCAAACTTATGTAGTAAATATTTTAACAAATACATATAACAATAATGTAAAGATAAAAAACTTACTCAGAGTTATAAAAGGTATACTTGTGCCTTGTGCTGTACAATTTTTTAAATAATACTCTTTTTCCATCATCAAATAATCTTTATTTTTCTACTTCAAAACTTTTTATATGGAAGGAAATGCAAAGGGAGTCCTTGAATTAAAGACTTCTATGTACATATGTAACTCTCAGGGCTATTTATATATTTAAACCCTGAGTTAGGGTGGTTGTTCATAGATAAGACATGAAGCCTCTAATTTCTCAACTTTCCTTCCATAAAATCCTTTCATAAAATACTTTCCAATTTTCCACTAGAGTAAACCACTGACACCAGCTGGTTTTCTCCAGGAATTCTTATTTTGTCTATAATGTCAGGTCATAGAAGTAGAATGAAAATTACTTCTCTAGTCCTTGTACCTCACTGCTTTGTTAAGTGACTCTCCTTTCTACTCACAAAGAGAAAACTGCATTTACATTTGAAGTCCACAACAGAGTACAGAAATGAAAAGACATTCTAGATGAAATACATACTCCCCAAAGACAATTACATAGTTTTTACAATGCCTGTAACTGATGTTGAAAATTAACAACTGCATGATTGAAGAAAGAAATGTTTTAGAGTCAGAGCTGTATTGAAATTCTAGCCATGGTGACCCTAAAGGAATTTTAACCACTTTGGGCTTTCCATTTTCTCATTGAAAAATAAAAGAAATGATATTGTAAAGAATATATTCAATAAGGTGTTTTAATAACCAGTAAATTGATACACAGCATGCACAAATATTCCTTCTGGGGCAAATTTACCTAGGACAGGTATGTTGCATTAACATAGAAAATGGAACAATCTATTGCTTATATTTCATTGTTTCCTTCTTATTTTAGGGTAAAAATGCTAAAATGTGAGAAGTGAAGAAAAGTTTATCCTAGATATGGTAAATCAGGAGAGTAGATAGGTACTGTGAAGTAAAGACCAACTAGGAGACATGCCTTGATCTCTTGTTTGCTTAGGGAGATAAAATACTATAGGAAATATAGGGTTAGATTGTAAGAGGCTAAAACTCAGAGATTCCTGCTTATGCAAGAATCAGTCTGCAAGCTTCCTCTCACACATCAAAACAATATTTTCCATTGTTTACTATCTGCCTGCCACCGTGTTCGGGGCTACACAAATCTTCTGACATCTTCAGAATGGCATTCAACTGCCTCAGCAGGAAATATGTTAAATAAACTGCAATAAAGATGTATACTTGTCTATACTCATTTTTCACGCACAAGTTTAATGTAGACTGGGGGAAAGTCTTGTTGTTTTATTATTATTTTTCTTTCTCTGAAAGGATGTTAAAGCTCTCATTGATTTCCACCCTCATTGAAATATTGGTCTAAAATACATTGGAACTTTATTCCACAAAAGAATAAAGACCAAAAGTACAGCTACAATATCAGGTTTTTAAAGATGTCAAATCTCAACAGCACTAAACCAGTTCTCCATTGTTCTGTATGTTATTCTTACTTTGTAAGTACTCAAACAGCTCCTGTGATTCTTTTTTTGCTTCTTTTCTGCAATGATTTTCTTTTCAGCGATTTAAGCAGTCTATTCTCAAAAGCAATGCTCAAAAATCCAATTACCATTGCAACACCAGGCTTTTGTAAGCCTTCCACATTAAGCCACAGAACGTGCTTCTTGCTCTACCTTTCCTGCACACTCACACTCCATGTGCTCTCCTATTGAAAGGGCTTTGGTTTTTGTTTCACTTGCTTGGCTCTCTTTGGATAAGGAAAAATGGCCAGCCATAAATTACTTTAAAACAAATGGAAAAAAACAACTATAAATCTTTCCTGTAAAAATACATCTAGGATTCCATATAATTCAAATAAAAATGGACAATATGTAATTACCTCTTTGGGATGATGTGTATCCCAACTCAGAGCAGGTTATAAATTACAAATCATGATGGATTAATAAGCATAACAGATGCTTAATTCATTTCAGGTTTAATGTCAAGTTTGCCAGATAAACTAGGAAATTAAAATAGAGGGTACCAGGAAGATTACATTAGAAATGGTTGCTTCCTTATTTAAATATTTTCCTTGTGCATTCTTTTGTCTGTAGAGTAGATAGAGAGATGTATAAATGTATGTATGCATATATGGCCACTTCCTGTTTTCTGGTTGTTACTTGGAGATAAGAGTTTCATGGACTTTTCTTGCCTGGGTTGGATTTGTACCACAGTCCTCAAATCACAGCCTGCTGAATAGCTATGATTAGAGGTGTAAGTTACTAGCACCTGGTTTGTGTACAATTTTTTATCTGCAGATTAATATATTGATATATATACTAGTATATATACTGTATATTCACACATAAAGTTTTTAGAATATTGCCATGTATATATAATGTGGATATACTATATATATATATACGCACACAGCCTTTCTATAATGTATATACTATACAGAGTGTATGTGCGTGCATCTGAGCATATGTGTGCATGAACAAGTAGAGCAGTATAAAAATTGAAGAAGTATTACAATAAGATTTTCTAATTTAATTTTTGGAAGCAATAGGCAAAGATCCTGACAAGGGTCAAGGAAAGAGAAAAATCTTTAATTGGATTGTAGCAGAGTAAATCCACTTACTCTAAGATTTTATTTAATGGTGAGTCATTTCTAACTTGCCTTCCTCTATAAAAGACAAAAGAATGTAAATTATGTAAACCTTATATTTTTAACATCTCATAGCTGACTTTTTTATAAAATCGAGATCATTTGAAATTCTTGGAAGTAATAAAGGTTTTATGACCACAAAATAAAAAGCCCTTATGATCAATAACCTCTGGCTATTCTGATTGTTTTTTCTGTCTATTATTAACTTCAGGAAAGAAATAAAGGTGTCTGAAAAGAAAAAATAAGTTATAATAGGTAGTTTATGTATTGTATGAAATTCTTGATTGTCAAATATTTTAATACAAATTAAACCATATTGAACTGTGCATGTTTGTATATACTGCATATGTATGTATGCATGCAATCATGTATATATAGATATGCGTGTTATCTGGATTAAAGAATTGAAAGCACACATGGAGAAACTATTCCTCTAAGGAATATAACATAAGTAAGAAATCTGACACATAGATTTCAAGATAGATTCACTGACTTAGATATGATGATTTAATACTCTCTCGAGTTAGGAGGAGAACTCACAAGGATTAAAGCTGTGAGAAGTACGTTTCTGTTTGCTTTAGGGAGACCAGAGTCAAAACAAGGAATGGGAAGATGAGGAGGTAAGTAAAAGTGACGTTTAGTATATGGGATAGAAAGGGGAACTTACAGTGGTAAAGGTCAAGTTCCCCTCCAAATAAGGAAAGAAGACAATTCATTAGGATTTTTCTGTTTTCACAGAAGTGTAAGATCCTCTGGAATGGAGGAAAAAAATTGGACAAAGAACAAGATAAGCATAAGTAAGGTGCGTGTCTCAGAGGTCCCCCCTTTTGTCTTATCAGTCTCCTACATCCTGACATTAAGCTAGAATGTATGTGTAGAGAATCTAACAGGAAGGGTTTCTAAATGGGTACCTCAAATGGAAATAATCACAGGCTAGTGAAAATATGAAGAAGAGATTATCATGGTCCTAGAGATAAATTTTAGTGCAAATTTAGTCCATTGGGGGAAAAACATTTTACAAAAGACAATAGAATTAATTTCCTTCTCAGTATATGTACCATTAAATAAATACTCCACATTTAATTTTAACTCTGTAGATAAGTAATGCTTCGTTAAAAGAAAATGTCATTGCTCCATAAGAGGTTCATTTGGCAAACACTGAGGATTCTAATTTGGTTTTTATAATCATAGTCCTGGAAGGAGGGTCATGGTTTCATGGCTTGCCCACGTAGTTCTTTCATCTCTTACCATGAAGAACCAGGATGACCAGATTTCCAAGATTCTTTCTGAACATTAAAACAGGAATACTAATGTGAAAGAATACTGCCAAAAACATTTTTCCCCAAGCACATCATATATTACTACTGTTCCTATGTTCTCTGAAGACATCACAAAGTGATGATAATATTTCCTATTTGTTCTAGCTCCTGTATCTCTTACCACATAATATGTGTTACCATTGGAATTAGAACACTAGAAATAAGTATTGGAATAAGACATGGAAATGATCACATTTTTGGAAATAATCATTGCTTGCTTATAGCTTCTAACTTAAAAAACAAAAGTAACAACAATGAAAGGAAGGACGATAGGTACAGGTGTTGGTTACTTGTAGCTTATTCTGTTCCAGTAAGAGACTGTGGAACTGTTATGCTGTTTTTTAAGCATACACATGTATCTGAACTCTTCCCTCATTGCTTAATCTAAGCCATCTTGTACTGAATTTCATTTTATAAAATCTTCTCAAAAGATTCTGAGACTTTGATTTCAGTGCTACCAAGGGCAGTGCCTGAGCTCTGAGTGATGCCCAGACAGAACCAGAAAGGAGAACCACAAATAACCAATTTGTTGGTCCCATTTTCTTGGATTACATAAACTGTATGGTGCAGTGTCTTTTCCAAAATTACATTTTTAGTACTATGAGAGAAAATAAACTAAAAATACCAGCACACCATGAAAAATGTCAACAAAAGTAACACATCTTCTTCATGCACATCTATGAATGACAGAATGTTGGTAAGCTATTGGATTCTTCATAATGAAATAAATACTATAGTCACATACAACTACTGTATTCTCAAAATCACTTGTCTTAGAAGCAATTAAATCAGATTTCAAATCAGAAGATTTAAAACCATAGGAATAGCAAATGTCTAAACTATTGTATGCATTATTCTATTAAAGGAATTGGTCTATCCCTTCACCTGTCACTAAAAAAAAAAAATCAAGAGACTTAGAAACTTGAAACATATATGCAAACCCTCAAAGCCAAAACTACACATTGTAACTCAGCCATCTGTGGCATTCCTTCTTACAGGAATTCTTAGTAATGAGATATAGGTATAAGAGAGGAATGATTCTCAAAAATTCGAAATATTTTCAAAAGTAAAAATGCCAAGAGTGTTAACTATTTTCTTCCTTCAAGAACTATATATGGGAATATATTAACCTATAAATACAATTTTCAAAAAATTAAAAATTAAAAAATTAAAAATGTCACTATCTGGCCTATAAAAAATGATATATTTCAGGGAAGATTTGGGGACCATTATTTTTTGGACACATTAGAGTTTTAAATATGATTTTTTAAGCTCTCTCATTTTAACAAGAAGAATTTTAAGTTCCTTATAAGATAACTAGAATACTCTAATGAGATTTTTTTTAACAGAAAGTTTCTTTGTCATAAATTCCGTGATAAAAAAGTAAGATTCTAAATAGCAAAATATGCCAGCCAGCAAAATCTATGCTACAGACTTAATTATACAGAAAAAGATTTGATTCATGACTTAAAATAGGAAACAAGAAATTGATCTTGATTACACTAAGAACTACCTATAATAAAACTCATTCGACATGCAAATCATTTGTAACATTAAGATTATCTACTCAATCCATAGAAAACCTCATGCATTTCTTCTTCACTTTGAAGTATAAGGTATAAGAAACAACAATTTGCATTTTATGCATGTCCTAATTGAAGATCAAAGATGTTTGACAACTTCATGAGGCTTTCAACAAAGAATATATTTGAAGAATTTACTCAAACTATAAGGTAGAATGGATAATTCTCTCTTCATATGCAAAAGAAATGGTGAATGATATTAGAATATCTCACTAAGTTAAACACTTATCTCAAAGTATATGTAAACATATACATTTTGGAAATCAGTCTTGTTGTGCTTGATAATAGGAAGCAAGCTTTATTTTTATATGTTAGAAATAATTTGATGCCTTGTGGAACAAATATTCTTCCAGTTAAAATCGACCTGAATATATATATAATATAGTATTTATTTAAAATTATATAAAATATTATAAGAGAGGGCCAGGAGTTTGGCTAATGGTAAAGTGCTTGCCTAGCATGCATGAACACCTGGGTTCGATTCCTCAGTGCCACATACATAGAAAAAAGCCAGACGTGGTGCTGAAGCTCAGGTGGTAGAGCTCTAGTCTTGAGAAAGTCCAAGGACAGTGCTCAGGCGCTGAGCTCAAGTCTAGGACTGGCAAAAAAAAAAGAAAAAGAAAAAATATTATAAGAGATAAAAAAATTGATAAAATATTAAAACTGTGGTGTGTGTGTGTGTGTGTGTGTGTGTGTGTGTGTGTGTGTGTGCCTGTCCATGGGTTTGAACTCAGGACCTGGGTGCTGTCCTTGAACATTTTTTTTCAAAGATGGTACTTTGTAAATTGAGACACAGATCCACTTCTGGATTTTCATTAGGGAATTGGAGATGAGAGTTATAAACTTTTCTACCCTGGTTGGCTTCAAGTCCCAATCCTCAGATCTCAACTTCCTGAGTTGTAATGGCTGCAGGTGTGAGTCATAAGCACCTAAGAAATATTAACAGTTTCAAAAGTATATAAATCTCTTTTGAAATTTCAAAGCTTGCTAATAATGATGTTAAAGTGATCTCTTCTGTTTCAATCAGTACATGATTTCCCAAACCATAGTGAATACCAGATTTTAAAAAATTTCATCATGTATACATACATAGTAATGCTATATAGTATTAATATAGTATAGTAATAATATAGTATATTATATAAATACATCGAATGTAATGTAGTATACTATAGTGATAATAGTAACGTGAGAATGGAGTGATAGTGAGGATGGAGTGACAGTTTAAATTTCTTTAGGAAAACCCTTTATTAATATTTTTGTTTGCTTTCTCACCTTTCTGCTTTCTGTAGTAACCTGTCAGGATTACCTGCTGATTGTTTTTGTTTTTTATTTTTATTTTTTGTAAAAATGCTTAAATTGCTTGACCACCTTCATGAGCTGTTTTCATTGTGACCTCCTGTGTGTGGTATTTTTCTGGTGAACAGGACTACCTGTGTGTGGTGCTCTCCTTTAAAAGCTCAGCCCCACAGAAGGTGGGGCTGCTCTCTACCAGAGACCAGAGTAGCCACTGAGCTGCTATGAAACTGCCTCTTAGCTCCATTCGCTGAGTGCTGGTGACTCTATTGCTGGGGGATTTGGGAACCCCCAAATGGCTGGGATATTATCCTTTCTATTCTTTCTTTCCCTTTGAAGAATTAGAGATTTATTCTCTAAAGGCTGTGGACTTTACTTTCATAATCTGTATATGCTCATCAGTTCTTAAGTGCACCATGCCATTTCATGGCAAAATGTTTGTCCTTTGAACTACATGTTCCTACTTGAGCCTAATTTCTGATACCATTAACTAACTATAAAGACTCTTGGAACTTAATGATAAATTTCTGCCTGCCTATCTAAATCTATTTTCTCTCTAAGGAGCCAAAAAGGTATCTCCTAATTGCTTTTAGCATAAAAGTTATTTGAGATTGCAAATTAGTTTTATCATTAACATAAAAGCTGAAATTAAAGGAAAAGAATCTATAATTAGGAGGTTATTAAAGGAGTAAGAATGAGATATCAGTACCAAGACCACTAATACCATTTTACAATGTGGAGGCCTTTGGGATTCAGAATTCACTTGTGATATAAATGAAACTCAGAGCAAACTAATATTGCTAATAAAGGACAATATAGAATACATGTGAGCAGGAAAATCTAAGTGAAATTTCATGTAAAAATATAGATAACTCTTTGGTTTCTTAAGATTGAGAAAATGTATCAAGGTGCCTGGGATGGTAAAATATGCTTATAATCCTACCTACTTAGGAGATGTGGGTAGGAAAATTACATACAGTCTGAGACCAACCCAGACCATAGTGAGACCCTATTCAAAAACAACCAAATGAGACCAGTAGCTGGTGACTCATTATTATTTTAATTACCTCTGAGACAGAGGTTGAGATGTTCTTGGTTTGAGGCCAGCTGTGGTGAAAAGTTTGTGACAGCCCATTCCACAGGAAAATGCTGGGTGTAATCATGCATGCTTATCATGCCAGCTATAATACAAAGCATCCATAATGTGGATTCTGGTCCAGTTTGGCCTAGGAAAAAAGCAGACTCTATATAAAAATAATCAGAGCAAAAAGATCTGGAAACATAGCTCAAGTGGCACAGCTTCTGCCTATTAAGTATGAGGCCCTGAATTCAACCACCAGTACTAAAAGAAAAGGAAATGAAGAAGGGTAGAAAGAAAGAAAGGTAGGAAATAAAGGAAGGAAAGAAGAAAAATGAAAGAAAAGAAACAAGAAAAAAAGGAAAGAAAAAATGGAAGAGAGAAAACCGATCAATATTGTTGTTAAAAAAATTATTAAAATTTTATTTTCCTCAACACTTCCTTAGAGTCCCACTTTCCAGATTCTCCTCTTCCTAGCTCTTCATATAGTATGAAATCTTATTTGTTTTTATATGTATTTGATTAATATTTTTTCTTACCTATACGATAAGGAAAACAGATTTTTCCATTGTACTTAAGGACCATTGTAGTAATTAGCACTTAAATGATTTTAATAAATTCTATCTAATGTAAATACTAAATGTTGAATAATGTGAAAATGAATAACGAACATTTTTGTGTTCTGTCCATCCGTTGGATACTTTTATGCACTTTTCTTGTGTTAACATACTTTCTCTTCCTTACCATATTGAGAACACATTCTGTTATAAACTAGCGTGAAGAAATAGGCAAATTAAAGGGTCTAAACAATTGTTTTGCAGTTTGTGAATGACAAAGATTAGACATGGGCCCCAGGAGTCTTGCCTGAATTTTTCTTCCTAACTGTACTAACCTGGCAGGCTTAAGCTGCCAAATTGGTTTTGTTTTTCTAAAAATGCTTAACCTGCTCGACCACCTGTGAGTGGGAATGGTTTCATCCCTGTGGTTATATACTATGGGCATTCTAAGGTGACCTCATAGGGTGACTACCACAGGCATGTGGTGTTTACCTTTCAATGCTCCTCCCCACTAAAGGGCAGGGCTGCTCTCTAGCAGCCCAAAGGGGGAGCCTTAGCCACAGTGCTGCTATTAAAATGACTCCTAGCTCAGTTTACTGAGTGCTGGTGACTATTGCTGGGGGGTCTAGGGGGCGCCCCCCAAAATGGCTGGGATATTACACTGATTACTAATTTATTAGATAGTTTTTGAATATTAGAGGGCAAAGGACAGTTTTCAATAGTTAGAAAGAAAAATAATACAATTTTTTCTGAAAGTATTTAAGCAAATAATCCATTGTTGAACCTTTGCTCAGTAGTTTGGTTGGGAAGACAAAAAGTAATTATTACTCTCAGCACTATTCTTATGCTAAGTGCTTTACTTAAGATGGTTTCATTGAATCCTCATAAGGGTAGGAGGGTGAGATTGTTCTTGCAAATAAACTTACAGGAAGTTGGTAGAAAACTGTGACACTAGGTTGAATAATGAAGAACAAAGAAAAGTTAATAGCTCAATGTTTTATTTACTGAGGAACTGAAAACAACCTACTTAGAAAGAGCTGGAATCCAAGTGTAAAAAGTGAGAAAACTGGAATGTTGGAAAAGCCAATGCAACTCCTACAGGAGGCATTGGAAAAAGCAACCAAGAAAGAACCAATTAAAAATGCCACCTGAGCACTAATCTGAAGCTCTGCCTGATGGAGCCCATCAGGGTGACTGATTTTCTTCCTTATAGTGTTCTAAAATCAAGCCATGGGCATGGAAAATAGAGGCATGGCCGTTCTCCTCAGTAACAATGTGACAGTAATCATATCTAAAATATTATGCTCTTTCTGAAAAACACGACACATACACAAACGTGTGTTTGGACTACATCAAAATTACCCCCCATTTCCAGTGACTCATTTTCTCAGATTTCAAGCTCTATATTTTTGTATTTTCTAAATTTAGAATAAGATCAATTATTGATCTTGAGTTCTGAAAGATGAAATACCTCACAGCTTCAGTAGAGCCATAGCTTAGAAAAATAAACAAAACTCCAAACAAAAAGTGAAGTCCTGCTTCATTCTTAAGAATACACATTTTAAATTTTCAACTTAAATATTTAGGTAATATCTTCTTACCACATAACAAATGACTATTGTGGCCGGGAGTGTGGCCTAGTGGTAGAGTGCTTGCCTGGCATGCACGGTGGGCATGAGTTCTATTCCTTGGTACCACATACACAGAAAAAGCCAGAAGTGATGCTGTGGCTCAATTGCTAGGGTGTTAGTCTCAGTAAAGCCCAAGAATAGTTCCCATGCCCTGAATTCAAGCCCCAGGAGTGGGGAAAAAAAAGAAGAAAAAAAGAAATGATATTTAATTATTTTTATCCTGATTTATAATATGCCTCTGAAATAGACTATCATTGTCATAGTGTAAGCAGGATGATCACGCTTTGAAATTTCATCTCAGAAATCGGTTTAAAAAGCGTAATTGTGATCTTTGATGTTTCCTTTTAACTAGATCACTGCTCATAAATTTATACTTTTTTGCTATTGAGTGAAAGTATTTTAATTCTTTTTCATTGTTGGGATAATGTATAGAGGGGTTATAGTTACATTAATCAGGTAATGGGTGTCACACATTGATACCCCTCCTTAGGGTTTTTTTCTCATTTCCATCCCCCATTCCTCCCAGTCATCTTGTTTGCCCTCTTCCCTTGGCAACTATGCTATCAAATCACAAAGAAACAATTATTTTTAATAACTACTAAAAATTGTGCGAACTTGACCTTACCTTCTTCCCAAGAGATGACAGAGATTCTTTTAAAAATGTTTAATGTCAATTGAATTATTTACTTCTTTACATAAAAGTTTAGAGTTATGGGGCCGGGGTTTGGCCTAGTGGTAGAGTGCTTGCCTCGCATGCGCTAAGACATAGGTTTTATTCTTCGGTACCACATACATAGAAAAAAGCCGGAAATGGTGCTGAGGCTCAATGGTAGAGCTCAAGATTTGAGAAAGTCCAAGGACAATGCTCAGGGCCTGAGCTCAAGCCCAGGACGGGCAAAAACAACAACAACAAAAAACCCAAAAGGTTAGAGTTATCATTGTGACATCCCTTTTGACAGATGACATTTAGGAAGAGAGTGGTTAAAAAAGTGGATCTTAGCTTGATATCAATAGATCACACATGTAATCCCAGCTGAGAAAGGGACAATCCCAATCAAGTCTACTTCAGGGAGAAAAATTCTCAGAATTCTTTTTCAACATACAGGTGGACCCAGTGACATAAACCTCACCCTAAGCTATCTGTAAGACCTAGAGGGAGATGACCCATGGTAGACTAGGCAGAAAAGTCCCAGAGACTCAATCTCAGTGAGAGGGAGCTGGAAGCAGTACGTTCCTGTCCTGTCTAGAATTATGGAAAGCATAATATATTGGATCAGCATGTAGGTACATGCTGAAGGAAGGAGTACGGGTCTATCTTAAAAATAACCAAGACAGCTAGGTGTTGGTGGCATGACCCTGAAATCCTTGCTAATCAGCTGAGATTTGATTGTGGTTCAGAGCCAGCCTGGGCAGAAAAGTTGCCTGAGACTCTTATCTCCAATAAACTACATACATACATACATACATACATACATACATACATACATACACACACACACATACATACAGGAAATGGCACTGTTGCTCAAATGGTAAAGAGGTAGCCTTGAGCACAAAGGGGCTCAGGGGCAACACCTAGGCCCTGAGTTCATGCCTCAGTACTGGCAAAATAAAATGAAACAATCAAGACAAGAGGGATTGGAGACAAAGCAAGCTTAACTGTAAAGAGCCTACTTAACAAGTTGTGAGGAATAACAAAGGAAAAGAAGGGGAAGGAAAGAGAAAACTAAAAAAGAAAAGAAATTAGCACATTTCTTGAACTGGAGAATGCTATCATTGCAATCTGGTTCTAAAATGAAAATTCTTACAATAACTAAACATTGTTGCTGTGAACAGAGAGAGGCTTAAATGTTTATAAGCTAGGGAGTAGATCATATTTATCAATTAAAATCTATGTCTAGTCTTCAATAGACACTTAAAATAATATTGTAATAGTGAATTAATAAATGTCAATTTGTTAACATACCAAAGAATACACGTTTCTGTTCATTGTGTTTACTATAAACAATAATATTGGAAGATCATGAAATTTTTCTGTCTTGACCATGTTTTGGTTCAGTTTCTTTGGTTCAGCAAAATAATCACTTACTATTTGTTCTATATCACATACCCATCAGAAAAAAAAGAAATGCCCTACATTGTAAAATGAAATATTTTAAAAGACCAACTTCATGGAACTCAGTAGCATTTAGTTTCTAAAGTTAATTATACACCCTCCACGGTATCATATATGTATCAGTGTCTTTTCACTTATAATCCTGTATATTATCCAAATAATCTTGCAAATGTAATATGTATATTGTGCATGGTTAAGTGGTGTCTCAGTGACAACAATGATCTATTCTGATAAAACGGTATTATTGAATATTCTAAAGTATTTAATTTCAGTTGGTTTAAGATAATAATAATCTAGTGATGAATGTATATGGCTTCTAATCCTAGACATGCTCCCTTTAGGGAAATCATCTGTATATTTTTCCCCTTCATATAGTCAAGCAATGATTATTTTCTTTTTTGGGGGGTTACTATAGTTAATTATAGCACAGTGTTAAATATTCAAGAGTAACAGTACTTGATCAAAAATAAAAACCTCATGCATTATCCATAGTTTCTTTTCTTTATTCTTTTACACTATTTTATATTTTGAATTCCTATATTTAGCAAATATATAGGAGCTATCAAACTTAAATTTTAAGTAAAAATTTCATAACATTTATTACAAATGTACTTAAATTAACATTAATGTCTTCTGTGTGTGTGTGTTTTATTTAATGTTTCTGTCAGGATGATGTATAGAGTTGTTACAGTTAGATATATGAGATAGTGATTACATTAATTTATTTATTATTTACTTTTTTTTGTGGCTCATGGGGCTTGAATTCTGGGCCAAGGCATTGTCCCTGAGCTCTTCACCTTAAGGCTTCCGCCCTACCTCTTGAGCCACAGTGCCACTTCCCCTTTTCTAGTAATTCCTCTTTTTTTTTAATGGTAATTAAGAGTCTCTCAGTCTTTAGTGCCTGGGCTGGCTTTGCTTCTCGACCCTCAGATCTCAGCCTCCTGAGTAGCTAGGATTACAGGCATGAGCCACAGCACATTTCTTGTTGAACATTGTCACCCCCTTCCCTGCCCCCACATTGAACTTCAAAACATGGATGGGAGGCTTGGGGAAAGGAAAGCAAGAGAAAAATATCCTCTGTTTTATCTGGTAATGCTACTTGCATGACTTTCGTACCTAGATTTCTTAACTAATGACTACCGGGGCTTTGAAATGCATCATATCTCACCCTTTTATTTTCTATCTTTGGTTTTTGTGTTAAGTGTGAAACTTCACTTTGTGAAATTATATTTAGCTAGACAATAAACCTTCTATAAATATACAACTCGCTTGGTGATAAATAACCTTCTGTCCTATTTTCTACAAGGTTCTTAGGAATCTACCGATGTACATAGAGATTTGAGTAGTTTTCAGTTCTTTCTGTCTGGAATCCCCTCAGTAAGGCAGGGAACCAACTGCTGATCTGCTTTCAAGAATATTGTATATATGAAAAAAAAAGAGCCAGGTTGGAGGCATGGCTCATATGGCAGAGCAATAAAATCCATCACAGTGTAGTAGATGAACAAATAGTTATTGTACCACACAAACAGAAGAGAATGGACATGTCAGAACCAAAGGAAAACAGAAAGAACAAGGATTGCTGTGTCCTTGGGAAGAACAATGTCCACAATCTACTGTTAAGCAAAAGTGGCAGATGTAAAGCAGTGTGCACAGGCACAAGGAAGACCTCCTTTTATTTGACTGAATTAGCATTTGGAAGACTCTTCTCTTTTGTGTGTATGTATGTGTACTAGGGGTTGAACTCAGGGCCTGGGCCCTATCCTTGAGCTTTCTTCCTTGTCAAGGCTGGCATTCTATCACTTGAGCCACAGTGCCACAATGCCACAGCTTCACTTCTGGCTTTTTAGTGGTTAGTTGGAGATTAGGAGGTTCTGGATTTGTCTGCCTGGGACAGCTTTGAAGCTGGATGCTCAGCTTCTTAAGTGGCAAGGATTCTTGGTGTGAGCCACTGGCACTTGGCAATATTTGCCCTTTTAAAGCAAAAACTCTATCCTGGTAGCTAGGAGTCTGTTTTTCCTGTGTGTATGGTAGACACACCGATACCTGCATTCCAGCCCAACAGTAGGCCAGGCTAGAAGGTGAAAACAATTGCAAAGTTGTTACATTTTGAAGGAAGCCATATTGTATTAGCTAAGTAAAGGAAATAGAAGTAGCTCAGTGCCAGGCCCAAGAACTGCTAAAATAAAAGAACAAGCAACCCTGGGGGAAAGGGGACGTCCCTTGTTTGGAGCCTGAATTGTGTGAATGTGTCCCTTTGTCAAAGCTGTGAGAACAGCACTCTGTAGTTGTGTGTATTTCACTGTATGTCATTTAGCTATAAATACTGTTTCCTTAAATTATACACATATTTATGGGGTATAGAATACAAGAATGTTAAGTTTAAAAAAAAAAGAATGTTGAATACAGAAAAACCTCAACTCACATGGGTTCCTTATTGGCTAAATGGAGAAGAGCTATCTAGGACACTTGGCCATCCTATGCCATTATATGAGCACATAAGAGACTTCTATGTACTGTGCTATCACATACATTGGAGACTTTTAGTGCAGACTGTGACCATGCCTGAAAAACACCATTTAAAAATATATCATTATAGGTCTAAATAAAATGGAATTCTTTACTTTCTTTTAAATTAATGTTTTATAACATTTTCTTGGATTATTAGGCAAAGGATTGTAAAATGATTTGAAATACACTGTGCTGGTAGGATTTATTGAATTTATGTGCTAATTCTTCCTTGGCCTTGAACAACTTATTTACCAAGACTGAGCCACAATTTCTTCATCAAGAAAATAATTACAGTAGTCATTAAGTAAGAAGGTTACTGTGAGAATTATGATGATGAGCTTGCTTCGGTGTAAGCCCCTATTAATTGGCGATAATAGCATTATAGTTACCTTGATGAAAGTTGTACCAACATGCTATCTTAATAACACTAACTTCACACACCGAAACAATTATAAAGTTAACAGTTAAAGTTTCAAATGATCATTTAAAATACAAATTATTTTATGTTATGAGAATTTGTTTCTTCTTGAACCTTCTTTTTGTGAGATGATACTGTTTATTAAGCAGTATATAGAGAAATAGGGCAATTTCTCTCATCAAGAGATATGTAAAAGCCAATGGAATAGCTCTGACAATATTGATTATTAATAGAATGTTAAATCTGACTGACAGGTATAATACAGTTCCTTTAATAATTATCAATATTTGAAATTTACCACTGAAAAATGAGTTTTTATTGTTTCTAATAAAGTCATTCACTTCCTTTTTATTTGAGTCTCTGTAACCATATCCATGAAGAGGAAAGGAGAATATGAATTCAGGACTGCAATTTCCTGCCATCACTGACACACAATTCCAAGGGTTAAGATCAATAAGCTGTACAGATTTTCTCACAGAGATCTGGTTGAAAACTGTACTGTAGTCACAGTACACCTGAAAATTAATATTAATATTATGTTTTGTATGCCAGTAATAGTGCTTGAACTCAAGGCCTGGGGACTATCATTCAGATAATTTGCTCCAAAGTGACACTCTATGACTTGAGCCATCGCTCTACTTCTGCCTTTTTGGTGACTAATTTGTAGACAAGAATCTCATAGACTTTCCTGCATGGGATGTTTTGAACCATAACACTCAGTATCAGCTTCCTGACTAGTTAAACTTGAGCCACTGGCATACAGTTTGAAAATTAAATAATATTGCAAATTGTAATCAGTAGAAAATGTTGAGTATTTTCATTGATCTCACTACTGAAAAGGCATATTTGTATTGCTAATCCTTGTGGGGCATTAATTTAGTGACTAAAAGAACTAGTGCTATACCATCATCATCATCATCATCATCATCATCCCCATTCCTCAGATAAGGAAATAGAAGGAGGCATATATTCATAGGTCATTCTAGGACCTAGCTCATCTTCGTTGAGAACTAGAGCTTGGAGGTTTTCTTCAGCATATTTAAGTGTGTTGTACACATATTTTTAGAAAAAGGTGATATTTTTATCCATAGCAACAGCTCAATACTGTATGAGTATCTGTATTCCTTTAGGAATCTGTTGAAAATACATAAAGAAGTATTAAAACATTAATGAACTAGAAAACAACCAATATAAAGGCAGTCAAAGGGAATCCTTGTGCATAGTTGGTGGGATTGTTTTAAATTGGTCTAATTATCAGAGGAACAGTTATTTCAGTCTTTAAAAGTTAAAATTCAGATTGCCATATAATGCAATAATTGATATTTTGCTTAGTCAAAATTTGAGATTTTAAGAGGCTATATCTCTCACATATATTCACAGCAATACTCATTGTTGCCAACACATGGGTACACGTCAAACATTATCATATATAGATAAGTAAACTTTAAGTGGCATATGTAAAAAATGGGGTATGATTCAATCTCAAGACAGTCCTGTGACATACAACAAAATGATACACACACACACAAATTCCCCCAGTGACCTCAGTGAAATAAGCTAGACTTAAAGATGTAAACAATATATCATCCTATATATAGAAGTTTCTGAAGTAGACATATTTATAGAAAAAGAAAATAAGGCGTAGGCTATCAAATGTGGGGTGAAAGGGAGAGCATAGGAATTGTTTAATGAATACAGAGTTTCAGTGTTTCACAATGAAACATTTCCAGAGATTGATTGCAAAATAATATAAACACAACTAAAAATATAAATACAAAGCAAATATATTTCCTTTGTATTGTTTACCTAGTTTTATGAAGATTTTTCTTCAAGCATGAAAATGCTTTTCATAATTCACAAGAAACATTTCTAGAGATAGAATGCATAATAATATAAACATAACTAAGAATATGAATACAGCTAATAAAATATAGCTAAAATATGATGCCAATGGTAAATTTTATTACTCTAAAATATAAAATAAATCTATTTCAAAAAATGATTGCAATATCTATTCTTTAAAATGTTATGTGCTAATACAGATTAGTGTATTCAAATAAATATTTATGTGCTCTTATTAAAAAGTTAAAATAAAATCCATGTCTTATTGTAATTTAAGGAAAATGTGTAATTTGAGATGGGTTAAATGCCCTAAAGGACATGTAGCTTTCAGAGGTAGGCCTTGAAAATAGTGTAGGCACTAGTTGTTTCCATTACTTATGAAGCATTCTGTGTCTCAAAGTTAAAATCTACACGTTAGTGGTGAATTGTTTTATGAGTTTGGTACACAGTTTTGTTTTTGTCACCTTGTAGTTAGTAGATTAGTCATATATATAAATTTATACATATACACACATATGCATACATATATGTGCACATGTACACATACAGATATACACACATACCAAGTATTAATAATATATTTAATTATGTAATATAACATATGGTATATAACTTATATATGGACATACACATGCATACATATACATATGTTTAGATAAATTGTGAAAACTGCTCTAGGGTTTATAGTTAGGAGAGGGGAATCTGCTTGCAGAGAATGGAAGTTAGTGCTTTGTGCTTCAGAACTATATCTTGTCCTTTTCCCCTAATCTGCTTCCAAATACTGTTAAATGAAGTTCCTTGCTCTGCCTTTTCTCCCATGGTGCTCTGCTTGACAGAGGTCCAAATAGATGGGACCAAAGGGTCAAGAGCTGAAGCAATGAATCAATATATTTTTTTTCTCTTTAAACTAATTTCCTTAGGTATTTTAACAAAGCAACAGAAAGTTGACTGGCACAACTTCCTTTATTTATTAAAAAAAACAAAACAGAAATTCAGATTTGGTAGTCTATATTGAAATTTAAGTCATGAATTCAAGATACAACTTGACTATAAGACTAGACTCAAATAAATTAAGTATTGAAGTCTGCTATTATACCCTCATTGAAGGCCATATATTGCATTACCAGCCAATAAATGAAGCTAGTTAAATGAGGTATGTTGATTTTAGGTAGTATATATTCCATGATATATTTGTAAAAATGCATAAAGCAATATTACTATTTATTATTAATTATTCCATTGGAATATCTATCTAAGCAAAACCAAACAGAAGTGTTGACCTTTTACAAAATATATTTTAAATACCTCAAACAGAAAGTATAAATAGAAAGGACATGATTTTTCTTAAGTTGCCATTTTCTGATGAGAGTGTTATACCTTATGTTCAAATGGCCAGCTGTTACATTATGTCCATGTTCTCCAAACTGCAAGTGAGAGGTTTACAAGAGATTTGAGGAAGGACTTGAGATCTAAGCTTGAAGAACAAACAGAATTTTGATACTATAAATGGAGAGGTGCTTGAGGCAAAAAAGACCTGCAAGTCCTAATCAGATAAAGAACAGTTTAACCTTAGTGATTTTCAGACAGCAGAGTCATAACGTTTTATACTATTTCTGAACAATGATGCTACTAACCTTTAATGTGCAAAGATTTTCCAGTGGCCAGCAAAATGCCTAGTAGCATTCTTGACTCTTGACTAGTAAATAAGTGTGCTATCCTATTATTACTATCTTATAGATAAGATGAAAAACTCCTTCATTTATTTGCAATTGACCTCTAATGATAAATATGCCTCACATACACCATACTCATAATTTAATAAGATTCACTTTTTCTACAAGATATAACAGAAAGAAGAAAGGGAAAGAATAAAAAAGAAGGAAAGACAAAAAGGGCAGAAGGAAGGAAAGAAAGAAAGAAAGAAAGAAAGAAAGAAAAAAAGAAAGAAAGAAAGAGAAAGAAAGAAAGAGAAAGAAAGAAAGAAGGAGGAAAGAAAGAAAGAGAAAGAAAGTCTATTACAGGAGAGAGGATTACTGGATAATTGAAGGATTTGTCATGACTGACTTGACTTTGGATTTAAAAGGTGATAGGGATCAAGCACACTGTGGAGATTTTCAGACTTCACATTTTATTAGCATATTCATTCTGAAGAGCTCACTGAAAACTAAAGAAAAGTATTCTAAACTTGACCAATTAAATTTGACATGGGATTAGGAGTACAAAGATGGGGAATAACCAGTAAGCATATCTATATACACACATAAAAATTATTTCCTTATTAAATAATCACACAAATGACACCTGAACATGAAAGGCTCTTTGGCATGATTTAGAGATCTAAAGATACTAACATTCTGTACTAAGCTTTCCCCTGATTTTCCTTAGAGAATTTAAATCTCTCTCTTTTTTTTTTTTGGCAGTCCTGGGTTTGAGCTCAAGGCCTAAGCACTATCCTTGGACTTTCTCAAGGCTAGAGCTCTACCACTTAAGCCTCAGCACCATTTCCAGCTTTTTTTCTATGTATGTGGTACCGAGGAATTGAACCCGGGTCTTCGTGCATGCTGGGCAAGCACTCTATCACTAGGCCAAACTCCCGGTAAATATCTTTTTGACTCAATATTTTTATGAGAAAAACTGAAGATGTCTCCCAAGTTCCTTAAAAAATGACTCATGCATGATGGGGGCTGGGAGTTTGACCTAGTGGTAGAGTGCTTGCCTAGCATACATGAAGACCCAGGTTCGATTCCTCAGTACCACATACATAGAAAAAAGCCAGAAGGGGTGCTGAAGCTCAAGTGGTAGAGTGCTAGCCTTGACAAAGTCCAAGGACAGTGCTCAGGCCCTGAGCCTTAAGCCCAGGACTGGCAAAAAAAAATAAAAATAAAAATAAATGACTCATACCTTCCTTGTAATACAGTTGGCATCTTCAAAATATATAAAGTCTGATTGAGAATTATACCACAATCCACCACACATCAAACCCATGCCATGTGGATATAGCATGCTACTTACCCTGTCACAAACTGAAGTTGTGTAGTAAAGTTTAGTATAGTCTTTAGACCTTTAAATTATGTGCCCTTATTCAGAACTCAGCTTTTCCTTTGGATTTTGATTCTAAGGTTTCCTGTTTCCAGTACTTCCTCTAGGCTTAGCTGAGAACTATTACCTTACTCACAAGACCAAGTAAAGCACAAGAGAGAGCTAGTTTGTATGCTTTAGCCACTGTATAAGGTCTAACTTCTGTCCCTGCAGAAGTATCAAGAACAATACAATTTCAAATGACACAAGCAAATTTCAATGAAAGGAAGGACCATTGTGGCTCTATTTCAGGGGTATCTGGTCATGGTTAGGTACTTCTGGGACCTGTGCTGACATCAGTAGGAAGGCAGGGCAGAAGTTTCTTTCTTTTTAATGGCAAAGAAGCAAAGAAAAAGAAAAGAGATGGGCATGCCAATATTTCCTTCAAAAGCACACCCCAAGGACCCAGTTCCTTTCTCTAAGACCCAGTTTCCAAAGGTTTCAACCAATGAGCTCGTAGTTCACAGCCACAATTTTTACTCTGTGGAAAAACAGTTGAGAATGTGTACTTCCATATCTGAAGAATTTGTGGGTCTGTTCATCAAGCAGCTATGCAGCTATATAATGTTGGTGCCAATAGAATAATTGTGAGCATTAACTTAGGTAATGCTTGTGAAGTACTCAGCATTGTTCTATCATATAGTAATTAATAAATGTTAGCTCTTAGCTGAGAATGATTTTGTATTAGAGCAGGCAATATAAATAAAGCGCTTTCCTAAAAGCATTTCTACCTATGCATAATTTTATGATTACAATTTTATACAGACTGCTTTCATAGCAACTGGTTTTAAGGGAGTACATTTTAGCTGATGATAGAATTATAAGAGTTTCTTGAATTGGTTTTTAAATGCACTATATTGCACTGAACCAATTCTCCCCATTAGCTCTGGAGGAATACGGTTTTCAAACATTTGCTGAATATATCAATTTTTTTCCAGCAGGGGACTCCATTCAGTAAGTAATTAAAAATTAAGATAAAGAATCTAAGAGATAAAGAGCAGATCATTGCTGTGAAATAATAAAGTGGCTTTATTTGAGTTTTACAAAGGAGGAATCATTTCCTAAGTCTTTTTACTTTACTTATAGTTTGTTGTAAAAGGCTGTAATATCATTCTTTATTCAAGAGAAATATGGAAGTGCAAACTGTGTTTGGTTTGGTATATAATATCTAAGGAATAATCGAGATGGTAAATGCATTTTCCAGGTTAAATAAAAATGAGAAATTTTACCTTGTAAAACCAAAAAAAAGTGTTGTTAGCTGAGAAGTAGATTAGACTTTTGGAAGTGCTTGGAGACTGTGCTCTCTCTAAAGTCTGATTTATACTGCAGGTATTTTAATGCTTACCTACTTCAGAATGACAAATAGTCCTGAGCTGAAGTCACACGCCAGCCCCAGAGTGCTAACAGCAAATGCCTTCCATTTTAATAGCTGAGTTTGTACCATTCTGTACACTTAAAATTCTAAGCATTTAACACTTCTTGTTGCATCTAAATCCAGATACAAAAACCTTCAAATCAAACTATTTACCTCACTGGATATTGGCCGTGAATAATTCATAAGGAAGAAAGAAAGATGGCAGTGAAGACAGCCAAAGAGAGGCTTTTTTTTAGTTAATGAACTCTAGAGTTTCAAATAATAATGGCACAATGGCTATTACAGGTTTCTGTTCAATGAGTGAAAAGAGATATGTGTTTCTCTTAACACGAATTCTCTCAGAAAGCAGGAGTGGTACACGGCTCAGCTCTCTGCTTCTCAGTGATGGATACATGAACAGCACCACACGCATTACCAGGAGATACTCTTTTTTGAGTGTGACAGCTCTTGTCACACTTCAGTGTTATCTTTTTACACTGTGAAGACAAATCTAGTGTTATGTTTAGATCCCATTCAAAGGATGCCACGAAAACCAACCAATGCAATGCTAAGCCCTTGGTTATGCCAGCTTTTATAACGCTTTGTTGTCTTCAAGGTTTGATGGGCACCAAGAATACATTAAATACCAGTTAGTTCACCCATGAATATTGGCCAGACCTGTTATCACTGTGACAATCAAGGAGAGCTGATTTATTTTGACTCCCGGTGTCAATTCTTCCCTGCTGGTTGGTGTCATTGTTTCTGGGTCTGGGGTGAGGCAGAGGGGCCATGATGAAGAATGTGTGCAGTAGACCTGATCTGCCATCTGCACATTATTGGGGAAGCTCAGAGAGGTGAGGTAAACCATCCACAAGATAAACTCTTCAAAATAAATCAAAACTTTAGTGAGCTTACTCCCTCCAAGCCTTATAGTTCAACCTTGCCACCACTTCTCCAACAGGGCATGTAAAATTTGAATCAATCAGTTGATTGGGTTTAAGCCTTTATATCTCAAGTCTCACATCTACTAGCTAGAAATCGAGTGTTCTAAACACGAAGTATGTAGGGGCACTTTATATTGGAGCCATAATCATAACACTATATTAGAAGTCTTACACTCTACTCTAAAATTCATCTCATTTATGATTTTATTTGAGAAAAGTATGTAGGATTTTTAAAATTAAATTACTCAAATAGAGCTCATATTTATACAGTATTATTAGAATAGTAAAACAGGCCCAACCTTTTACCATTTTATTCACTTTATATAAAAACCTGTAAATTTCAGTGGACCAGACTAGTTGATATAAGATTATCTTCCTATCTCGACATCCTTAACCCATCAATCAAGTCTCTATTTCTGTGTAAGATCACCTACTCCTAAGTTATCAGGATATCTGGGTGTGGGGGGGGAGAGAGACAAAGACATTGTTTTGCCTATAAAAAGTTTGTAATGGAATTTTACCCATCTATTGGAAAGAATGATATTGTATAATTCATAAGGAAATGGAAAGGCTTAGAAAAAATATATTAAGTGATGTAAGCCAGACCTAGCAAAACAAAGTTTGCCTGGCTTTCCTCATTTGAGGTTGATAGAATATGCCTATAGATCTATAATTAAACACACTGGGTGGTATGCAAGTTGTCACAAATGAATTAACTGAAGTGCAGCAGACTTTATGGCAAACTAAAATAGTATAATCTTTCAAAACGACTAGATCCAAGCCCAACAAAATCAACCCAGAGGGATTAGAGGGAGGAAGAGAAGGAAAAAGGGGAGGGGAATGCATCAAAAATTCATTATACATACCACAGAATTAAGGAAAGTGAGGAAAACTGCATTGACATGGGATGAGATTGTGGAAGAGGATGATACAGCTCATGATGTAATGTATTCATAAATTGCTTTTGTTATCTGACATGTTCTTTGTAATGGTAAAGCCAATCTTTTTAAGTTTCTAATAACCAAGCCAACTTCTTGTTAGAAAGAGTTTGCATATTAGCTCTTATAGTTTGATGATAAAATCAAAAGGGAAGACAATCCCCAAAACTTCAATGTAACAAATATTTTCAAAGTTATAGTTTTGAAAATTGTATTTCAGAAAATGTGGAAAAATTGCCAAAACTACTTAAGGAAATATAAATTTCTGGATTGCTAAATGAATGAATATTTAAAATAGAGATATCAAAATACTTTATTATTTCTGATTAGCTCTAATCTCACCACAAGTCAATAATATGTTCTCTTCCCTACACAGGCTATTTTGTATGTGTGAGTCTCTCTCATTTTCCATTGTGATATGGAGGTGATTTCATACACATTGACTTTAACCTAAACTTTTCAATGTTCTTTAAATAAACAAAAAAGTAAATGAATGAAGCTATTTCAGCTATAGCAAAAGGAAAAATATCTGCTTCTAATATTAAAGTCCAAATGTATTATTAACTGAAGTATAAATGGAAACATGTTATTGAGTAAACATTTTGGTCAGAATTGGGTATTGGCTATTGAGTAATCACCGTTCCTGGGTAAGCACTCTGCCAAAGGAACCGTGAGTCCTTATCTTTGAGATTTGTTTTTGCTTTGTTTTGTAGATAGGGTCTTATGCCACCTTTGTCTAAGTTGGCAGCAACTATCCTCTAACTTTGCCTTCCAAAGTAGCTGATATTATAGGTATTGTTTCCAGGTTCTCTAAACCTTTAAGAAAAACATTAATGATTATTTACAGTTTTATATCAAGTTCATGCTACTAAGTTTAAAGCAAGTCCACATTAATTAGGCGTACTGTTTATTATTTGTACAAAGGGACATCAATTCTACAAATCAGGTTGTGAGTATAATGCATCTCAACTAATGTCATCCCTCCCACCATTCTTCCCCATCTTTAACCATCCTATTCCTACCCTCAAGTTATGTGATACAAAAATATTCACATTATGTAGATTGAATAAAATGACCACATTAATTTATTATGATATTTGAGGTCAGTAAAAGCATGTTTTTAAAGCTGTTTATCAATTAATTTAGTATAGATATACTTAAGAAAGGATGTGTTAAGTAATTCTAATTATGTTTAATTTTTAAGAATTTTATACTTGGTACTTCTTTTGAGGATTTTTTTTTGTGGGTCATAGGGCATGAACTTGGCCTGGGTGCTGTCCCTGAGCTCTCCAGCTTAAGGCTACCACCCTACCCTTGAGCCAAGCCCCACTTCCCGTTTTCTAGAGGTTAATTGGAAATAAGAGTCTCAGGTCCTTTTGTGTCCGGGCTGGATTTGAACCTTGTTCCTCAGGTCTCAGCTTCCTGAGAGGCTAGGATTACAGTTGCAAGCCACCATGCCCAGCTTTGAGGATTTTTTTAACCAAAAAATGATATGTGTATTTCAAATTTTATTTTAAAATTTGTTTGTTTAAGTACAATAATTACTATCTTGCAAGTATTCCATTATTAGACTGAGATTTTGACTAAGACAGGAAAGTCTATGAGATTAATATCTCCAATTAACTACCATAAAATCCAGTATGGAGATTTGGCTCAAGTAGAAGAGAGAATAGGATATAAGAATTCCTCAGAGTTTCCTGACCAAGCTGGATACAAACTGCACTCCTTAGATCTCAGCCTCCTGTTTTGAATAGCTAGTAATTACAGGCATGAGCCACTGGTGCTCAGCAGGAAAATAATTGCACCTAGACTTGTATTGAAAGATAATAGAAATAGATTTTTTATCATGAATATCCTGATATTACTATTGCTAAAACATCTAATTTACATTAAATGAATATATGCTTTACCATATAATGATCCAATATGCAGTTTACCTTAGTTTTTTTTATAATTGTTTTGATAAATCTAGAAATATGAAGGATTTTATTCTATCACCTCCAACCATTACTTTATAACCTCAAAAATGTTAAGAGAGTGTCTATGGGCATGAAATCATGTTGCACAATGAATACCTTTAGAGATGGTAGGAGAAAGGAGATTGCAGGGAAAGGGAGATAATTAAGACAACAGAAGTCTTGTCTTCAGTTGTGAACTGAAAACATCAAGAAGGTTGATGTAGATTCATTAGTAAATTCCCAGATTTTCACCTAAGTTTAAAAGGAAGAATTTCATAGCACTAGGTGGATTTTGAACAAGAAATCTACAGCAAGAAATTTACATAATGAAGACAATATTTTAATGCTTGCTGTTTGATTGGTTCTGTATTCAATTCTAATTCTTAAAAACTAATAAATTCTCATATATGACTAGGAGTTGGAAACGACTAAAAAGAGCATGATAATAAAGTTCTGCTCTCACACAATAGTATATAGTAAAAACAATCAAGAGACCTGCTGTATTGTTTTAACAGATTAAGATTAGGCAATTAATTACCTTAACTAGGATTACGTTAAGGAGAATTTAAAAGATGTAGCAAGGATCCCTACTTCCAGTTGTCATGTCCTTAAGTCCCTTGACTTAAGTAACATACATTTATTTAACCAACTGCATGCAGAGTTGTTCAGTGGATCTTTAAAAAGATTTTGACTTCATCTTCCTAGCTAACCCTCTCTGTTATCTTCACATCCTGCACCTTGATATAGGATGGAATCCACTCCATTACTGTGAGGAGAGCTCCAGGTCAACAGCCAAGAAGAAACCCAGGTCCTAATACCACAAGTATTTAATGTGTTATTTTAAAACAACAACTATACAAACAAGCTGCAAAGTAGATTCTTCACCACTGGAGTGTTTGGTTAAGATTCCAGGCCTGGCCTACATATTGCATGTAGTTTGGGAGAAATCCTAAAGGATAAATTCTTGGATTCCAGTGTTACTTTAAGTACACAGGGACTGTGTACTGTTTTTATCCACAAATACTGGGAGCTACTTGGTACATGACAGTCAGTAACCAATTCCAATTTGATTTGAGTTTCCAAATCAAATATATGCTTTATGAATCTCCATGTACTCAACAATTAGAGCAACCCTAAGACACAGAAAATAAGTCAATGTCAGTTGATATGGCAAATAAAGGAGAGAAAATTAGTGATATATATGATAATTGGGACCTTGAGATTCTTGTATTTTTCTATGTGCAACATACTTAGTAGTATTTAATGGTCTAAATTATTGTAACAGTCCTTTAGATTTTGCTATTATTTCATGTAGACTATATCGGTATGTAATAATCCAAGTTGTTGTAATAGTCCTATCACAAGTAAAATAGCCTAATAGTCAAAGTTAGACTTTTATAAGACTGACTTGTAATTGTCCTATTACAAGTAAAATGACCAAGTTTCTACTATATAGTTCTACTATAGTTCTTACAGTTTCACTGAGGGATAATGTACATACAAAAGATAACATATATGAACTCTCTAATAAATTTCAACAACTAGGAATTATTCATGCGATCACTACCACAATGGAGGCTCACAGCAGCTTCATTTCCTAGGTTTGTTCAAGCCTCTTAGCGCAGTGTCTTCCTCAGTTCCCATAGGATCAGCTTCATCTCATTATAACGGAACAATTTGTAGAATTCTGTATACAAGAATGTGGTTCTAATTGTATTGAGTGCTTATGCTGTGGGGACATTTAGGTGTAAGGGTGTTTAGTCCACCATATAAAGAGGCTTTGGGGCCAGGAGTTTGGCTAAGAGATAGAGTGCTTGTATAGCATGCATGAAGATACTGGTTTAATTCCTTTGTACCATATACATTGGAAAAGCTGGAAGTGGTGCTGCAGTTCAAAAAGAAGAGTTCTAGCCACAAGAAAGTTCAAGGACAGTGCTCAAGCCCTGAGTTCAAGCCCCAGTAATGGAAAAACTGAGGCTTTTATTGAACTTAAAACTTACTGTCACTCAGAATTTTATACAGAAATCTTCCTGATACAAAGTCTTAGTTATAATATTTTCGGTGACAGTTTTACTAATAGGGCATTAGTAGGTTAATCTGAAAGTAAAATTATTTTTCTGAACTATTTTCAAGATCCATAGGATTTAGTATCAAGTATATATTTTTCTTTCTGAGCATTGTGAGAAATGTATTCCATAATAAAATAAGCTGGTCATTAATCATCATATTTTAAATTTAAAAGTCATAAGAAAGTTGAGGCTATTACAGAGTGCAAAAGGACTTACATATATGTATACAAATATATACCTATATATACATGCATAAATATAAAATTGGAATTTTCTAGATTCACTCTATCTTGGGACTTATTATTGGTTCTTGCTTATTAAATTTTCAACTCTCAGACCATCAGTCTGCTTTCACTTGGATGTAAGAGACATGCCATCATTCAAGGAAAATGCAAGAGATATTTTCCTGAATGTGAAGATGGATGATGGACAGGAAAATACCATGGAGAGTTACACAATTAAAGTGGCGGGCAAAATTCAACAGTCATTACTGCTTGCCAGAAGTGGCAGCATTAGTTGACTCCAAATGCCAATAATTTTTCACCTAACAAATGATTGAATTTTCACAATGATCTGAAAACTGCTTAAGCTACATCAAGTGTATTTTTTCCTCTTCCTTAGAATTCAAGTAGTTAAATGAATAAATGCAGAAGTCAATTAAGCTAGATAAAATTTTTTTTTTTTTTGCCAGTCCTGGGGTTGAGCTCAGGGCCTTAGCACTGTCCTTGGACTTTCTCAAGGCTAGAGCTCTACCACTTCAGCCTCAGCACCACTTCTGGCTTTTTTTTTTTATGTATATGGTACTGAGGAATTGAACCCGGATCTTCGTGAATGCTAGGCAAGCACTCTACCACTAGGCCAAACTCCCAGTCCCATAAGCTAGATAAATTTTAATGTGTCCACAAAATCCAAGCTCCATATTGTAGTGCAAATATTTAGAAACACAATACTGGTAATTATCTATAATTAAATAGTACTCATTAGTAATAGTAAATATTATTTATTAGTGTTTTATTAGCAATCAGA
The DNA here is from genome assembly GCF_031878675.1 of Megascapheus bottae. NCBI lineage: Eukaryota > Metazoa > Chordata > Mammalia > Rodentia > Geomyidae > Megascapheus > Megascapheus bottae. The sequence continues at coordinate 29,369,231 of NC_143517.1, read as the reverse complement.
TATTAAGAATAAAATGTTAACTAAAGAGTTTCTTTACTGTCTATTTCAACTTGAAAATACCATATGGTAAACATTTGTAATTGAGCAAACATTGTAAGAGGCACTAGGAGGTACACTGAAGAGAGGAATACTTTGAGGATTTTGTACATTCAAACTAGATTTTGATGTTTCCTTAGTAAGTTTTGTGAACATATCCATTATAACTTGAGCAACTTTTTTTCCATATGCTAACAAGAGCTTTAAACTTAATCAGATGTGAAGCTGGTCTCTTCTTGTTGCTTCAGAACAAAAAGAGAAGAGAAATTACTAGGTTCCTCTAAGTCAAACTGCATTGTAACATAGTTCCTCTTCTGGCTTATCTGAAGAGAAAGGATGGAATACACTAAGAAGAAGAAAGGCAGGGAGAAAGGAAACGACTTTGACTTATCTCTCTGCTCCCAAGTGCCCCAATTAACACATCCAAAGTACAAAGCTCAATCAACTACAGAAACCTGATTATCAATCTCCATGTAATCAGTCTGATGTGAAGATTCTGGAATAAGATATCCCTTCCTATAGGGAACAGATAAACCCTTAGATATCTACATACAATCTTCTTTCATGAAGAATTCAGAAGGGTAGGATGACAGCAAGGAGAAAAAAGAGTAGACTTACATTGTGTTTGTTAGCAGACATGAATGCCTGCATTATCTGTGTGTCCAGTGCACACCCAGAGATAATATGAATACCTTTATGAAATCCTAATGAATAGAACAACCTCTTCAATAAAGTTAATCCAGCAGAAGGAGGTTCTAGTATTAGATGCTGTGGACTGCAGCTGAATGGTAGCTAAAACACATAGCCTTTTCTTATAGGGATAAGGAAGGTAGTACTCAGAAGACTATGAAATGTATCCTACAAGACAACCAGCAAGGACAGAGATGCCGAGGAAGACTGAAAAATAGAAAAAAAGAGACCTTCTATGGTATGAAGTCATAACCAGGAGGAGTGAGACCCAAGATGATGGAAAAGAAAGAAGTTTGAATTTTATTTGGATTAAAATGGGCTACCATTTTATAACCTAAAAATTGTGATAAGTGAAGATGTGAAGAATTAACATTTGTCTACCATGAGTCAAAGTGCAAATCTGATAACATGGTTGAAGAAAAAAAATAGAAGTAGTACAGGCTATTCAATAAAATCTTTACCTGAAGATCATAGGTAATATATATTAAGTGCTCACTGTAGCATCTGGCACACAGAACATGATTTTAATAATTATGAGTTATTGTTAGTTTTATTAACATGTCTCTCACACTTTCAGTTACTCTACTTAGATATATTACCTCTAATCCTCAAAATAAATCTACAAAGTAACTAATATTCCATTTGTTTTAAAGATGAAGAAAAAGAGAAAGCAAAATTGAAAAAGGCAGTCTCTATAAGCAGAAGCTGAATCTAAGGAAATCAATAAATTAATACTGAAGGTGGCATCATTAGGGATTTAGCTTATTGGAAAAGTACTTGCCTAACAAACTGTGAGATCATGAGTCCTATCCTCAGCTCTGTGAAAACAAAACAAAAAAATAAGAAATAAATGAAATAAGAATTGAAGATAGAAATAAACATTACACAAGATACTGTGTGTGAGACTACCTCACATCTTACACTTGTGCTTTCCTGAAAGGACCCATTCATCCAAATAGGAGTTTGTTATCCAGATGAAATGAATGGACAGGGCTTTGAGACAAACCCCTCTATAAGCAGTTTAGAATGGTTAGAAGAGTGAGGGCAAGTAAAGCAATAAAATAAAATTCTTTACAGTCCTTCTTGACAGTGTTACCTGAAGGCAATTTGGTGCCAAGAGATGCATTTGTGCAAGAAAGTATTCAGGGCCAGTGCAGGTTCACTACACAGGACCAAAGGCATATTAAAATCAGACAGTTCTCAGTTGCTGAAACAGATACATTCATGAATCCTCTCACCACCATGATTCCCATCAGCAGTTTCATCCAGTGGCCTCTATCTTAAACACGGAATAAAAGAAGTGTCTATATTCAAATCCTGAGTGCAAAATGTGTGTGCCTTCTTTAAAGTTGAATCTCTCTGATTTTTCTTAACAGTGACAAATTTTTATCAAAATCAAAATTCTCCTGTGTATTTTGATGCATGTTAAGCAGTCAAGTACAATTTTTTTTTTACAAAAGCACTTTGTACTAAAATTCTTGAACTGGGTTTTAAACTCTGTCTCTAATACAAATTCTAACAAAATAGAAAGCAGAAAAGTATCGTATGAAACTAAGGATAGATAAGGGCAAGAGCTAACTACAGAGGCTTCACTTGAAGTTCCCAAAGGGGCAACAATAATTATAGGTTTGGAGCTTCAGGCAATTATAGGAAAGTCTCAAGTGTAGTGTTTCTCTGCTGTCTACAAATCAGCCGTGACTCAGTGACCTAATCTATGGAACAGAAAAGGCCTAGCTCTGACAAGATGTCCCTCTTACAAAGTGGATGAGTAAAATCTTCTATGAAAGTGATAGGGAAAAGAGAGACAAGAAAACAAAATATGTTCCCAAGGTGAAATAGGATAAAGGAATTTCAAGAGATGCCACATTAAGGTCATGGTGCCATTAAAGAACTTGAACTCTGGTTTCTCTCATCTGTTTCTCCCCATGTCCTTCTAGAGATGAATCATGGGAGAGCTGGCCAACAGCTCTAAATGAGGAAGAGAGCCAATTTCAGAATCAGCTACAGACCAGTGTAGGTAGGGAAGCGTGTGGGATACCTCTTCTTTATCCAACTTTAATGGGAGGTGTTCTCATAGGTAAAGCTACAATGATACAGGTTCGAGGCCAAGAGGCTTCAGAAACGTAGCAACTATTCTGTCAGGCTCTATCCGAGATGAAGAATCAAACTTTAGTGCAGGACAGGTGAGAATTGTAGGAAAGGAGAATAAACAAATAAAGACAGAAGTTGTGCAATTACACAAAACAAGATCGCCACTATTTAAGATACATAGGCACTTCAGAAGTGAGGGCTGGGAATACGTGGACAGGAATTCTAATTATTTTTCCTTTAATTCTAAAACACTCCTTCCCTGAATAGAAAAACAAATAAGAACAAAAGTTAAAGTTTGCCTTCATTCGATTTCCCTTTTATGTGAGTGTTATTATTCATTTGTTGTATAGGTATTGGAGCTTGCTCTCTGGCATGGCATTCTTGATGTTTCCCTCAAGGTTGGTACTCTAGCACTTCAGCTGCATCTCCACCTCTGGATTTTCTTTGGATTCTTTTTTCATATTTTTTATTGTAATTAATAGAAGGGTTACATTGTATTCACCAGATAGAAGGTGCATTACTTCACATACATTGATACCCTTTCTCATGTCTTGGTCCCCATTTTCCTCCCCCTCACCCCCACCGCTCATCTAGTTTTCCCCCCTTCCCTATCTTATTTTAAATAACCAAAAACGCATATATCCAATAGGATATATTTTTTATTATCATTAAGTAGTTGTACAAGGGAGTTGCCATTCACCAAAGCAGTTTATGAAAATAGAGCATTTTGTTCAATGTCACCTCTTCCAACATTCTCACCCACTTTTCCCAACCTACCCCTTCCCTCCCTATTCCCAACTAAGGCTCAATAAAAGCCAGAAATAGAGTGTGGCTCATGAGATAGAGTAGTTATCTTCAGCTAAAAATGTTCAGGGACAGCACATAGCTCTTGAATTTAAGCCCAAGGACCAGTACACACACCCCCACACACACACACGCACACACACACACACACACACACACACACACACACACACACACTCTATTTCACATAGCTGAAATTTGGTTTATCCCAAAATTATTTACATGTCACTAATATAAATTAACTGAATTTAATTTCTTGCATTTGAACCTTTAATCAATAATGTTTTGATTAATTAAGAAGTTTGAAAAGAAAACAATCAAGTGTTATTTATAATTTGCTGATTTTCCATAAAAATCAATTTCATGACATTTTAAAGAGGCTGTGATCATTCATATGCTCAGAAAATAGTTGATATAAATTTCACACTTAGAGAACTTGACTGAATAACTTATTTCTGTTTTTAAAAACGTGGGAAGTCTGTCCTTGTTTCGGGACAATTGGGTAAATGCCTAGTAGTGGAATTGCTGGGTCATAGGGGAGCTCTATGTTTAGTCTTTTGAGGAACTGCCATACTGCTTTCCATAGCGGTTGAATGAGTTTGCACTCCCACCAACAGTGTAGTGATGACCCCTCCTGGCCACATCCCCTCCAGCATGTGTTGCATCCGTTCTAACTGGAGTGAGGTGGAATCTTAGATTTGTTTTGATTTGCATTTCTTTTATGACTAGAGATTTGTTAGGAAATGGAAAGACTTAGAAAAGATCATATTAAGTGAAGTAAGCCAGACTCAAAGGAAGATAGGCTCAATGGTTTCCCTCATTTGTCATGATCAGTAGAAACCTTGGGCTCTTCTAGCAGAGATTTGCAATAGAGCAAAACCTAGATACATAAGGCCATATAGTACCATGCTAAATGAAAGGACCTCTAGGATATAGAAACAAAAGCCATGTAATGAGTGATTGTTGTCCTTAGTGTACTATGTTATCTCTCATTTCTTTTGCTGTCCCTTGGTTATCTCATATTGTTACAGTATCTCACTTTGTTATCTGATATATTGGATGTATTTGTCTTTGGTTATTTGAAATTGGATAGGGAAGGGGGGAAAACAAGATGAGGGGTGGGGGGGAGGGAAATGGGGACCAAGACATGAGAAAGGGTACCAATGTATGTGAATTAATGCACCTTCTATCTGGCAAATATAATGTAACCCTTCTATTAATTACAATAAAAATATATGAAAAAACCTGGGAAGTCTTGGTTATCTCATATTGTTACAATATTTCACCTTGTTATCTGATATATTTTATATGTGTTTAATTGGTTATTTGAAATTGGATAGGGAAGGGGGGAAATCAAGATGAGTGAGGGGAGGAGGGAGGGAAATGGGGACCATGTCATGAGAAAGGGTATCAATGTTTGTGAAGTTATGCACCTTCTATCTGGTGAATATAATGTAATCCTTCTATTAATTAGAATAAAAAATTTAAAAAAATAAAAAATACCTGGGAAGAATGAAAGGTGAAAGGAGATTTGATCACACAATGTGTATTTGCTAAGGACAATAAATCACTGCTATCATTACTACTTCATTATTAGATGCCATTACTATATCAAAGGGTGAAGTAAAAATTCCAGGCACTAAGGGAATACTAACAGGCGAAGGAAAGAAATCATGGTATAGAAAGCTAAAAATATAGTAAGGCCTTGTCAACGAAGGGTGATTGTAAAGTGAATTTGTGTCACTTTAACTTAGTGATTGAAATGTTTGGGGACTGGGAGTGTGGCTTGATGTGTGCTTGGAAGCTGTTTTATCTGGACAAATATTAGCTATTGTGTGATGGATAGGAGAAATAATTCTGTACACAATAGCTAATTATGAAAATCTGTTTTTTTGTGTAAAACATCACAATAACTATATATAAACAGCATTTTAACACACATCTTGTTTTTTAAAAAAGGGAAAAGGAATAGTAAGAACTTTGACACAACCGCTTTAAAGTCTGGTTGGTACCAAGGCCTAATTTCAAGCTCCACCAAACAATGGGGCCAGTGTCGTATCTTCTGTCTTGAAATACCTTTAATGTTTAATTTGATTCCTAGTACAGACAGGTGCCAGGGAATAGAGCCCATGGGTGATGCTTAGCAGAGATTTTAAATTTACAGACAGAGAAAAGACAAAGTGGGAGAAAAGAAGGATGATACTTAACAGTTACGTTTTTATATGGTACTTTCCTTGATGAAATAATTTCATTGTGCCCATATAAAATAAGGAAAATGCAGCTGTGAAATGGAAGAGATCAGGGGAAAACCCTCAGAAGTATAATGGTCCTTGAAATGTCCATTAGGCTCCATCTAGAGCTCAAAGAATATCTATGATAGAAACAATATTATGCTTTCATGAAAACACATTTGTCACTGATTAAAATAAAGTCCTATGATAAAAATCTTGTGGAACATGCTCTAAAGGAATTAGAGGAGTGATATGATAAATGAAAATTGAAAATTGTTTCAGGTTCACACAGAGGGCACAGTATAATCATAACAACGATAGCTTGCATTTGTAAAAGAATTTAGTTTTCTAAGTACTTTCATATCCTTCATCTCTTTTCATACTAACAACAGACTTTTGAGCTAGGTAGGGCAAGAATTATCATTCCCATTTTAAAAAGGAATAGAAACTTTGTGCCTTCTCAAATGTAACTTTATATTTAAAGTGATTGTATAATATTTCACTCATCTCAATCTAAATGGAATTATATGATGCTTTAGAAACATGATAGTTAGTGAAGATTAAATAAATTTTACAAGGTGGAAAATTTCCTAGAAGAAACAGGCACAATTACAGAGACTCAAATAGTATGAACATATAGTTACATTTGATATGCTGAGTGGATCAAGGAAATTATTTTACATAGCAGCTGAAGTAGTTTCCTTGTTCCCTGGAACATTTTTATATAACTATCTGGCTAACAACTCAAATTTCACGTATCAGAAATCTACTCTCATCCTTCCATGGTTCAGACTCTGCCTTTAGAAGAATCCACTTCAATGCATTTCTTAAGCTAGATATGACAACTTGGTCTCAGGTAGGTCACCTCTCTGTACCAATCCAAAATCAATCTCCCCATCTTGTTTTTTTCCCTTCTGTGGTGTCTCATAAACCCAGGTCTTCCACACTCAATCCCACTGTCTTCTGTGTATTCATTTCTCAACCTGTCCGGAATACGAATTTTAGTCTCTAAATGCACTCTTTCTTATTTTTTTATTGTAAAGATGATGTACAGAAGGTTAACAGTTACATAAGTCACATAATGATTTTCCTTCCCACACTTCCCTGCCCCCTAAGTTTTAAAGTTCCTTTTCAACATAGTGTCTAGCGAGTAAGGATGTTGCATTGGTCCACCTTTGTTGCACAATTTCTGTGATTACCTTCCCTTCCCCCAAGTCATCTACAAGGCAGGTCATATACAAGACAAAGGGTACAAAAAAATCTATGGGTCTGGCTTACTTATTTAATATGACTCCCTCCCCACCACGCCCAAAGCCTTCCATTTCTTTAGGAATGGAAAGATGTCATTCTTTCAGATGGAAGCATAGAATTCCTGTGTGTGTGTGTGTGTGTGTGTGTGTGTGTGTGTGTGTGTGTGTGTGTGTGTGTAGAAACAAGTACCCCATTAGGAGGGGGCTAAAGATTTTTGTTTTAAAAAAGACTTCTCTGAAGAGGAAATAAGAATAGCCAATAGACATAAAGAAATGTTCAACATCTATGGATTTCTCTAAAAGAAATGCAAATTAGAATTGCATTGAGATTCTAACTCACTCCAGTAAAAATGGCCATTATAAACAAACAAACAAACAAACAAAAAACAAACAATAACAGGATGTGGCGCAAAGGGAAAGCTACTGCACTGTTGATGACAGTGTAAACTGATTCAACCAGTCTGGAAAGCAGTATGGAGGATCATCAAAACATTCTTTTTTTTAAGGATCCTTGCATCACCCTAGCTGTTCTGATACTTTATAATCTTTCTTCTTGAAGGTCTATATGTCTCAGTTCCTGTTGAAAACAATTCCTTCCTATTGTTGAAAGTATTTCTGTTGAAGATTTACTTAACTCTCAATATGATTTTAATTCACCACAGAGGACCTTTTCTCTAAATAGCTACATGATTTATACTCTGTGGTATTCTAGTAGGATCTTAATTATGCAATGTTTTATACAGATCCTAAGGGGAATTTGCACTTTCAGTTATACTCAATATCTCTGATAGGAGGCTGTGTGTTGCAACATTCTTCTGACACCCTCAAACATCAAGCCATGATTAGAATATGTTCTATGTCATTGAAAAATAAAAATAAAATACTTTTAAATAGATGCAATTATTTGCATAAACCAGGCTATATCTGAAATGCTGACAATATAAGGACTCTTCAGCTCACTGAGCCTATGGTCATTACGCTGGAGAAAACTTACTAATGAACTGTTCTAATGGAGAATTTCAATGCCTATTGCCACTTAAAGTCATACAGATGAGGAAGAGGGGAGATTTGTTCAGGTTGTTAGCATGAAAAAAGCTCATAGATGAAATAAGCATGAAGCAGAAAGGCTTGAAGAGAATTGCTGTTTTACATGTGGCAGCTCAGGGACTATAAATGTCTCAACATCTCATGAAATATGAAGATAAATGAGATGCTGCACATTTCAGGTTGCTAGCTGGAGGCATGACGATTCATAATGCAGATATGTGTTTTTATGTCCTTCAAGCACTCTATACCTAATATCATTTAATTACTGAATATAAAAGAATTAATGAATAATAACAATAATTGACTAAGCATATAAATTAACTAAAGGAACTTCCAAATTTAGGTGATTCACTAAGAATAAATAAACTCTGTTAATAATTTTAGTAAGATCTTCATATTTATTCAGTAACATTGAATTTAAATTGCAAATATTTGATAATCTTAGTCATTATAGAACTATCTTATCTTTCTTTAAGCATCAATACAAAAAGATGTTTACAAGATGATCATAATTTAGGGGTGTTAGGCATAAAAATCACAACTTTAAGAATAACAAATTGAAAAGAATTATGTCAGACATACTTCAAAATCACTATAGAACTTATTTTTAATTTTTGTGCTGAGTTAATGCTGATAAAGAATGGGTACCAAGACATGAGAAAGGGTATCAATGTATGTGAATTAATGCACCTTGTATCTGGCAAATATCATGTAACCCTTTTACTAATTACAATAAAAAAAACAAAAAAACCCAAAAACATTGATTAAAAAAAAAGAATATGTCTGCAGTCTCTACGTCCCCAAAGTCTTTAAGCCAGCACATGTTCATTTTTTGACTTGATTATGTATAATTTTATCCATTATTGAAGACAGAGAGAAAGCATTTCCAATGTAAAAGTTGACTATTATTAATTCAATCCTTTAATAACTCAGAGAGTCAACAAATATCACTGAAATCAATGGAAGTTACAGGATCAATAGACTTCTACTTGAATATTTCAAAGAGGATTTCTGTTTAACTTTCCAATATATTTATTTTGGTTAGAAGGAGAAACATCAAGGAACAAAGGTACAGAGGTAATTGAATAGAGAGAAAAGTACTGTCAACAGAGCTTTATTAAGGAGTTGTTTTTTAGGTAAATAAAAAATAAGATGGATGAGGAATGGGAACAATTAATTGACTTAGCGCTTCTTTCTTCCAGGTGAGAGCACTTGTATGGGCACTCATCATTTGCTATCACTTAAACCTTGATTGGAATGATGAAAATAGTGGATCTGATTGAGTATAATCGAAAGCTGAAGGAAATAAAGGGTACATGCAAAGAATTGCACATTGGAAAATGATAGATGATGCACAGTGGAATACGATTGTGAAGAAAGAAGAAAGCTGAGAAATGAGATATTAGGGTTTGCAATTAGAAGGACCCCTTGTCCTTTAACACAAAAAGGGATTGTTAAAACAGTATTCAATTATTCTTCATAACGATGGATAAAGAGAGAATTCACAGCAGACTAAAGACTGAAACATAAAGAGTAAAACTTTAAAACCATAAAATGTAGAACAGAAGAATGTTATGTCTGTGGAGAAGAATGCTGAATTCTCAAGTTGAACTTGGGAAAAAACTGGATCTCTGCTGAATCTTCTCTTCCCTTTTGGAAATTCCCTTTACTGCTTTGACTCTGGGATTCTCAGCTTCCCTGATTTAATTTAATTTATTTGTTTAGTCAGTTTTGATGAAATCTGTTTTTTTTTTATTATCGATGTTAGAGCTGAGAGAGCGCCTTTTGACACTACTGGGTGTATTGGTAGACATTCTGAACATATCAGACGCTCCATTGTTGAGTCATAAGCTTCCTAGACCTCAGCTTCTGTGAAAAAGATGCCAGTCAGAAATGCCCTGATGACATAGACTATTTCTCAGTGCAGTGCATTCGATAGTGTCACTTCAACTCTGGTAGAAGCTTATACGTCCTTTCACAGCAGCACCCTGGGATGGCTAATTTAGACTCAGTGCATTCACAATCTCTTTATTATTCTTGAGGTCTCATTACTAACACCAGCCTTTTCTAAATGAAAGGAAAAAAGAGACAAAGCACTTGCTTTTCTTTTCCTTTTAAAATTGAACTCTGATATTTCAAATGGAATTGACATATGCCTAGGTGCTTGCTGATAGTTTTCTATATCCCAGCAGAGATTATCCCTACCTTGAATTAATGTATTTTGTATAATCCAGCCATCGTTTTATAGGCAATGATGATTTTATAGGCAAAAATCATTGTGATCTTACAGAGTCGCATGGTAAATGTCCTCAATCCATTGTTTGAAAGTACCTCTCCAATAAAGGTCCACAGGAATTAGCTCTTGCTATGTAGCTATCAGGTAACCATATAGAAAAGGTTGCATGGCTGTTTATTTCACAAATGTTGTGCTGTACATAATACAGAAGTATTATAATTGTGTGTGTATGTACATATATTCTTGAAAGGAGTCAGTAATGAATCCCAGTAATGAGTTAGATGTGAGAAATCAGGAGGGTGGAAGTATGGAAAATAGGACTCAATAGTTTCATTTTTTATATGAATAAACCAAAGCATTGAAGGAAATAAATAATTTTTGCAATTTGAAAAGACATGAATCCCTCAGAATTTCAATATATATCTGATAAAATAATTACATTTTAGCATTGATAAATTATCTACCATTTTGACAGTATATGAACTTGCAGAATTAAAATTCTTATGAGTTCATGGAGTGACAGGTAAAACACAATTAGCCAAATATCTAATAGAACAGATACTGATAAAAAATATCAATGTATGCTGTGTAGCATAAGTCAAATAGTATTAAAACAAATTAAGACCACATGTTCAAAGATTTTGAAGACTATATCGCAGATAAAATTTTTGTTTAGTAGGCTTGTATTTAAAGCCTGCAGAATATTTTTTTGCTAGAAAGATTTCTGGTTGTATGCATTATGAAAGCTAATTTCAGAAATCTATCACAGTAATATGAATACTCAGAAATATTATTGTCTTTTTATTTATAAACATTCCACATACAATTTTAGCAACTGTTGACATCACCATATGTCCGTGAAATTCAAATAATCATCGAAGTCACATAATCCACACTGGCTAATACTTGTGAAAAAATTTAATATAGTCCTAATTTTATCACTTTTCCTTGCCAATATTACTATTAGTAATATAGACAAACAATCATGATTAAATGGTCAACTTTATAAAATTTTAAATAACCACCAGATACCTCCTACAGAGGGATTTCTTACTACTTAAACTCCATGGAAACAGGTGGAATTTTGTTTCTTACGCTCAAGAGCAGATTTTCCTCTTAGAGGATATAAATGAGCAGGGCTTGGGTGCACACACACAGGTCACGGAGCCAGGAACTCTATCTGAGAAAAATAGTTACCAAAAGCCAGGGACTGAGAACAGATAGCTTCCAAAAGCAGAATGCAAATGGACAGCATGCACAACAGTTCAATGTGAAGGGAAAAGTAATGGACACATAGAAATAAGTTACTTGATCTGGATAAATATGAAAATCACGTACATTTATATGAAGCAATAAATAATGATGACAAACTATTCACATATCATCAGACAGCAAACTCAAGACAGGGTAAGGAATCACTCCTTTTTTGGATATACATGAAAAAAAAAAGAAAGACAAAGCCTCTCAAAGACATCACTGATGTTATTTTCACCATTCTAGACACTGCTCATCACTACGAAGCTATAGTTTATGAGTAGTATATTTCATCCATTTTATTAATAAATAATAGTGCCGCAGGCAGACTGATGTTTGGAGGTGAATTTCTCTGTGTTTTAAATGGGGACACTTATTTCTCTAAAATTTAATTTTACATATATATATTACATGTGTATGTTAGCATTCTTTTTAGTAATGATAATTTTTCTAACCTATAGGTTACATACATTGAGAAAGCTAAATACAAAGCAAGCCACACCCAAGCTAGTTCATTTTCAAAACTCAAGAGTTAGCACCAAATCGCTGACCCTACAATGTAATATCATTTGAACATTTTAAAATGTGTAGTAGTTCAACAGAGAATTTAAGAAAGCATAAAGGGATATAACTTTAAATATCACCTTTCCATTACAAACTGGAAGTCTTTTTTATTATAATTGGTTAAGGAGAATTAAAGAATAGAATGCAATTCCTTTACCCTAGCAAACATGTAGAAGAGTTTTGGGTTTTTTTTTTTTTTTTGCCAGCCCTGGGCTTGAGCTCAGAGTCTGAGCACTGTCCTTGGCCTTTCTCAAGGCTAGAACTCTAGCACTTGAGCCTCAGCACCACTTCTGGCTTTTTCTATATATGTGGTACCAAGGACTTGAACCCAGGTCTTTGTGCATGCTAGGCAAGCACTTTAACCACTAGGCCAAACTCCCGGCCCAAGAGTTTGTTTTTGAGAAAGAGGCAACTATTAAACATTGCTTTGCAAGCAATGATCACTGCATTGGTGACATCTTTCAAAGTTCTTATTGATTTACTAAATTCTTTTAAGAAATCCCAGGAAATATCCCTCAAACGTAATCATTTAAAATACTAACACAAGTCTGAGAAAATTAGAATGTATAATTTAATTCTATCTTGAAAATTTTTTGAACCATCCTATGTTTAAAATTGGCAAATAATGCTTTTGTGGGTTTGCAGCGTTGATATTTGTTTTGAAATGTTTGTTCAGAATTACTAATTGCTTATATGAAAATATTGCTATTTATCTACTTACTGGTGTGAATGAATGAATAAATGATGGGATATCACTGAGAAGTATTAATATAGAAAAGGACATTCACAAATTTACAAAAAGAGAAATAAAACAAAGCTTATTCATAATACCATCATTTTTCCTACTTGAGAACAGATGAGTACAAGTTTTCCATTTCCTCAGGCTATGAAATAGGATGTTATATACAGAGAAAATGCTGTAGGGAACCATACTGGACTTCAGTGGTATTAACTCAAAAATGTTTTTTTACCAAGGCATTGGTGCACCTTCCCTTAACAACTCATAATTGTAACTATTAAATCCATTCATTAAATCAGACCTAAAATGATATGGGTAATTATTAATTATTAGTAATAATAGTCATTGGTAAAAACAATCAATAACAACAATATGACATGATGACAAACAGGACAATTTGTTGAAGGGAATGTGAAAAATAGGAGACAAATGAAAGGGGTGCTGAGTGTGAATGCAAGCAAAATGCATTATATATATTTTTTATGCATGAAAATACCATAATGAAACCCACTAAGTACCATTTTTACTTCTCTCCTTAGAAAGGAGAGAAGGAAAGAAGGATTAAGAGAATGTCCTACGGGGTAAGCTTGATCAAGGAGCTCTATATGCACATGGAAATATAATGAAATTGCTTAGTACAATTAATCTTTACTATTGAAAAACAAAAAACAATTAAATTTACTTTTTAATTCACACCCCATTTGGGGGGGTCACAAAATTCATATACTAAACTCAATCTTTCTAAGTCAGTTTGGGCCAACTTTCCAGTCTACAAGATTTACTTAGGGCACTAATTTACATTCCCAGGTCTTCAATAATTTATGAAATTTAAAATAAGAAGGCTGTAATCCAGTAGTACAAATATAATTTTCCTATAAATATTCCAAGTAGTTGGCAAATATTTACAAGCTTAGTGTATCAGTACTATTCTTTACTGGTCTCTTACTCATAAAAGACTATTTTACCTGTGTATTCTTTTCTCCTTAGTAAGCTTACAGCATTTTTCATTTCAGGATCTCTAAGACTCACTATATTTTCATTTAATTTACTTAACACCCAAGGTTCTATGTAGTTTTCCAGATGGGGCAAAATGACTTCACTGGAGTGTTCTGCCTGATACAAAAGTCCGTTCTGCACCAGAATACTGTTAGCCACCAGGGAAAGAAACTAGCATTCCATCAGAAGGATAAGAAGACAGTCATAATACAGAAGATATAAACTCAATGACTTTAGGTTCATATGAATCTTCAGGGAATCATGCTCCAAACTTGGCCCATTTCTCCTTCACTTTGTCTCTTCTGTTATGACCAAATTCCAGGAATCCAATTTCTTTTATTTCAATATTTTGTAGCTAAAATTGACAGCTTGTCAAGTACCCTGCTTTCTCAGTGGGAAAGGACATTCCTTGCATACGTATCAGCCTCTCATGTCCTATATTTCTGCAACTGGTTCTTCAATGCAATAGCTGTTGCTTTATATATAGGAAGCTGTGTAGTAAACTTTCTGGACTCTCTAAAACATTATCATATATTTGATTGACAATAAACTCAGATACAATCTCATTTTATCCACTTAGATTTACTTGTAATATATTTTGTCTACCTGGAAATCTTTAGTATTATCTGCCAAATTACAGATTTTACTGGACACACTGTCAGATCTTTCATAAAAGTTCCTCTTCCTGAGACTTAGTTCAAATTTTTCCTTACAAGAAGTGCCTGCTTTATCTCCTATTTCATGTCTGTAAGTAAATTCTCTACTCATAATAACAAGTCCTGCTTTGATGACTTAAATTTTAAACAGTCTTTGGCATGTCATGATATTATAAAGGACTTAAAACTTCAACACTTTAGGTATGGTCCGTTTTTCTTATAAACACATTCACCTATTAAGTCCTGTCAAGATATTGTGCTTGTTTTATTCAACCGGTTTACAATGTAAGAGAGAAGGAAAAAAACAAACAAACTCATCTTTTATTTATTTATTTATTTATTTACTTTCAGTCGTGGAACTTGAACTCTGGCCCTGGGCATTGTTCCTGATCTCTTTAGCTCCAGGCTACCGCCCTTCCCCTTAACCCACAGCGCCACTTCTGAACTCTGTTGATTAACCAGAGATAAGAATCCCTCGGGCTGAGTAGTGCCCAGCCTGGCTTGGAACCAGGATCCTCACATCTCAGCTTTCTGAGTAGCTAGGATTACAGGTGTGAGCCACCATGCCCCACTTTTTATTTATTTTTTTTGAATTTTTTTTTTAATGACTCCTAATCTGTCACAGTGCTTGGGCTCTGAAACACTAACGATTCATAAGAGAGTAGTAAATACATTTTAATGAACGAATTATCATTTTTCAGATTTCTGAGTTGCATATTATTTTTAAAAAATTGTTTATATGGAAAGTTAAGTTGAATGATCATCACTGCATATTCCAATAGTTATTATCAAAATAATTCGGTAAAAATGACAGCCCTTAATACCATTTTCATACCACTTTGGGTGGGCCCATCAACATTCCTTTGTAAAGTTGTTACAAATTGATGTCAGATCTTTCTAATCTTCATCTCTATAACTTTCTACTAATGGCTTTACTATACTCTATTTTTAAAAAATAAGGTCTTCTGAGGATCAAGCTTCCATTGAATTGATCATAAGACAACTGTTTCAATTTTTCATCCAAGATTTATTTATTAAACCTCACAATGTCCTTTCTTTTACACTGTAAAAAAAACAAAACTATATAGTAAATTATAACTCTAAAGTTTTGGAAGTTCACAATAATGAAGAAACTTCTAGTACATTAGGGATTTTAGTCACAGCAGTAACTAGGACATTTGTATCCTCCAGTCTTTGGGATTGTGTGTGGACTACAGGTAGCAAAGAATAGAAAATGACTCTGGAAATTTTAAGCAGAAAATGATCCTAATGGCTAGGTAATGGGTAGTTCATAGAATCAATGAGAATGTAGGTGATGAAGGCTTGAAAAGTCCCAGAAATCAAAGGAAACTGGGTGGGCAAAAACTTAGACAAGATGATGCTACAAAGGAAGTTTGGATATTGTTTCTGGCCCCAATATTCACACTTACACTAGCGGATACAGGCTGCTTTTGCTGTTGCCATATGCAGGTAGATTTTAAGCTATCTTTGTTCCCTTGTGATCAGTAACTTGAATCAGTGTCACTATGCTAATGATTGGCTGAAAGTAGGCAGAAAGAACTATTTTCTTCATCTGCAACTGGTTTCAGAAGGCAGACAAGAAGCTTTATTCTGCTTTGGTGATAGATTACAATTGTTGATGTTGCTAAAACAAGACTAGTAATTTTGTTTGCTGTTACTGATCTGAAAAGGAAGACTAGACTTTCTATTAGTGGGTAAAATGTGACCTATTAATAATGCTTTCTTACTCTTTTAAATCTTGAAGGTCTGATTTTTTATATGTAAATGACTTAATTTCCTAAAAATGGCAGATATCTATTAGGAACAGAACTTAAAGTTGCTGACCAATCTGTTTTTTTTTCTTATCTTTAATGCTGGCTATGACATGGAACTAGATTTATTCAAGACTGTTGAATAGTCTTAGTTAAATAATCTAATCCAAGCTCTCCCCTTGCACCTATATATGCATATATGTGGACATATAACAAGTTTAACAAGTCTACTCTCCATTTTTTTTTCAATTTTTTTTATTAAAGTATTTATTAACATTGATTTTTACATCATATTTCAAATGACGTGGTAAACAAACAAGAATTCAAAAAGGGAATCTCTATATACAACCACAAGCTCTTAATTTTTAGAACATAATCAAAATTAGGCTGAGGGTTTGTATATCATAATACATATTAATAAATGTAATAAAACATTACATCTATAGAGTCATAAGTTTTTATGTAATTGTAGTTGTGTTTATATTTCCCGTACTATGTCCATAGCATTGGATATGCAAATATGGAGTCCTCACTCTTGCACTGTTTGGATTTAATAGCCACATATTAAGGATACCATGTGCCTTTTGTTCCTTTGGTCTTGACTTGTCTCACTCAACATGATTCGCTCTAGATTCATCCACTTCCTTGCAAATGCTATTAGTTTATCTTGTTTGTTGGCTATGTAGAATTCCATTGTAAATATATATATATATATATATATCACATTTTCTGTATTCATTCATCTGCAGTAGGTCATCTGGATTGTTTCCATCACCTGGATATTGTGAATAGTGCAGAGATAAACATAGCTGAGAAGGTGTCCTTATCATATCCTGGGTTATGATGTTAAGGGTAGATGCCCATAAGTGGTATGGTGGGATCATAGGGAAGGTCAATTTTCAGTTCTTTAAGAAACCTACACACTGCTTTCCAGAGTGGCTGAACTAGTTTACATTCTCACCAGCAGTGTAGTAGGGTTCCTTTTTCTCAACAACCCCGCCAGCATGTGTCATTGAGTTCGAAATCTTGGCCATTCTTGTTTAGGTAAGCTGGTATCTTAGGGTTGTTTTTATTTGTATTTCCTTTATGACCATGGATGATGAACATTTTCTCATATGCTTATCTGCCATTTTAATCACTTCTTTTGATAAGTTCCTCTTTAGTTCCTTTGCCCATTTAATAAATGGTTTGTTGGGTTTGGGGGGGGATTAGTTTCTTGAGTTCCCTGTAGATACTGGATATTAAGCATTTGTCAGATGTATTATTGGTAAATATCTTTTCCCACTTGGTTGGTTGTCTCTCTACTTTTGTGGCTATGCTTTTATCTGTGCAGAAACCTTTTATTTTTACGTAGTCCCATTTATCGAGCCTCTCTACAATCTGTTGTGACCATGGGATTCTGTTCAGGAATCTTTTGCCTGTGCCTATGAGTTCGAATGTCTTTCCTATTCTATCATGTAGCAGTTTCATGGTTTCTGGTCTGACATTGAGGTCTTTGATCCACTTTGAGTTAATGCTTGTGCATGACAAAAGGCTAGGGTCAATTTTTAGTTTTCTGCATGTGGCTGCCCAGTTTTGCCAGCAGCAATAATTGAATAGACTGTGTTTGTTCCACTGTATGTCTTTGGCTCCTTGGTCAACTACAAGTTGACTATAGATATGTGGTTCTATTTCTGGGTCTTCTATTCTGTTCCACTGCTCTTCTGGTCTGTTTTTATGCCAATACCACAAGGTTTTTGTTATTATGGCTCTATAATAGAGTTTGAAGTCTGGTATTGTAATACCACCAGCATT
The DNA here is from genome assembly GCF_031878675.1 of Megascapheus bottae. Classification (NCBI taxonomy): domain Eukaryota; kingdom Metazoa; phylum Chordata; class Mammalia; order Rodentia; family Geomyidae; genus Megascapheus; species Megascapheus bottae. The sequence goes on along the minus strand of NC_143517.1, from coordinate 29,351,071 downwards.
GCTCTTTTTGCCTAGAATTGTTTTGGCTATTCTAGGTCTTTTCTTGTTCCATATGAATCTTTGGATTATATCTTCTATTTCAGTGAAGAATGTCTTTGGGATTTTGATGGGGATTGCATTGAATTTGTATATCAATTTTGGCAGTATAGCCATTTTCACTTGGGTTCTCCCTAGTTATGAGCATGGGATGTCTTTCCATTTCCTAGTGTCCTCTCTAATTTCTTTTGTTAGGCTTTTATAGTTTTCATTGAATAATTCCTTTACATCTTTGGTTAAGTTTTTTCCTAAGTATTTTATTCTTTTGGGAGCTATTGCAAATGGGATCTTTGGGATTCATTTTCTTGATTTGGCCTTCTGTTTGTGTATTGTTGGTGTACAAGAAGGCTTCTGACTTCTGAAGGTTAATTTTGTATCCTGCCAATTTGCTAAAGTAGTTTATTAATTCTAGGAGTTTGGGAGTGGAGCTTATTGGGTCACTCAAGTATATTTGTATATAATTGCTACCAATTTATCTCTCGTTTTTGCCAAATTTAGCTATATATATTTTGCATCATTTCATGCTATGTTATATATTTTTCTCATGATCACACATGATCCATTATGAACTCAGAGAAAGATAACACATTATTAATTTTCTCTTGTGGATTTTTAGTCATGGTAGAAGTAAAAATGAAGAGGAGATATATTTGTGAATTATCCTAAATTAAACATTTTTAAATATAGTCGTGATAAGGCATAAAATATAAGAAATTTTGATAAGAATTTAGTTTAATCTGGGGTTAGGAGTTTGGCCTAGTGGTAGAGTGCTTGCCTAGCATTCAAAAAGTCCTAGTTTGGACTCCTCAGTCCCACATACATAGAAAAAAGCCAGAAGTAGTGCTAAGGCTCAAGTGGGAGAGCTCTAGCCTTGAGAAAACTCAAGGACAGTGCTCATGCACTGAGCCCAAGCCCAGGACTGGCAATATAAATTTTAAAAATAAAAAATTTATTTTAATCAGATAATATTAAATAAATTATTGAAGTTTTCCTAATTCTTGTCCAATACCAAGCATATGATTGGGAAGGAATTTTCTTTAATATGAGTTTTCAATAATTTTGTGTGAGGAAGGACAAAGTGATACCTTTTAAGGGTAAGGCAGTAATGCAATTCATCCCTACTTTCAAATTATAGACCAGATTTTGCTGGCCTGATTGCATGATCATTCAGCACTGTGACAGTTAGTAGATTGTTACCCACAGAGTATAGTAATAACTTTATTAGTGAGATTTCATTGCTCTCACATTTCTGGAGAGAGGAAAGTCAGCAATCTCTGATCATCTTAGGCTTCTGTGCTTAGTGACTTCATTGTACTCCTCAAATGCTGTTTCTATGATTGGAATAAATTATAATGTCTTCTTGCTTGTTTCATTCTACAAAATTGTACATTTACTGTACAATTATTTCTAATTATGCACCAATTCATCTATACTTTGTATAATTACTAAGTTCTGAACACTACATTGTAGATTTCCCACTCAATTTTTCTGGTTTGGACATTTTCTTAGTTTCCTTTGCTCCTATTTCTGAGCTTTGGTCTTCTAATAGTATATCAATTATACTAAATAAATAATACAGTATCTTGTTTAAATGACTTATGATCAATTTAAACTCAAATGCAAAACACTACTGATTTGGTTTTTGTGCTTGTGTTATATGGCTTGTGGGGGGAGGGTGGTTGTGGGTTTAACATGTTGTTTCTCATATTAGTTATGATGACACTAAGCTTCAACAATGACTTCCAGAGGTTTAATGATTCATTTTTGTCATTTTACTGAAATTTTTATTCAATATCAATTTAAATTTGATAATTCTGATTTCCCTTATAAACAGTGAAAGTAAAAATGTATTGTATTTTATAACTTGATTCTTCACTGTTTTAAAGATGTACATTGAATCATTCATCCTGAAAGAAGAATTTATATACATACCCTTAGGGGATAAATATGCAAAATTGAAATTATTTGAGACTTTGAATATTTTGTAAGCACATCGTTGTTGTAATTTTGTGTCCTGTTGCTGTCAATAACATTTGAAACTGCTGGAATTAAAAGTAAGAGAAGAAAAGTAGGGCTTCCTGCTGAAATCACAGAGCTTGTATTGAATGGTCATTATTTGTATGTCTCTAGTTCTTTTTATTTTGAAACCGTGCCAGTAAAATGATACTAGATTTTAATCTATTATATGAATTGATTGAATCCTTAAATAGCTGTCTTTCAGAAGAAAAGAATTCATTAGGAATTTTAAGTGCTTTGCTATAGGCTGATATTTGCAATAGGAGAGCCTTACCTATAGATTACTTTCTATTCAGTTGCATAAGTTGTTCTCCTTATTCTTTTAGAATATGTTCGTTTGCATCATTAAAAGTTAAAAATAGATGTACTCTTTATTTAGAAAAATCTAAAGTAAAACATTTGTCGAGAAACTAACGCCAGTGATTACATGAAATACTCCTTATAATATTTTCACCATCTACCCGCTTCAAGCTCTTCATATTGCCTACATTTTTATATTCAGAAATGAAAAACTCATAAAACAACTGAAATGACTAAAAGAGAATTCACAGTCAGAGAGAAAAATCAATCTGCAAAATGCAGACTGCTGGTCTGCAGCATTTATTGACAGAAAGTTGGCACTGTCTCTCACAAAATGTTCTCAGACAGTCACGGCAGGTGATGGGGGATTTTTAGTAGATTTCAACCACTGTTCAGTGTTACTGGCCTTTGCTCAGTGCTTAACTGCCTCTGGAATCACCAACTGTCAGAGGACAATAGATTGTACAGAGAACTGATATATTTCACTCATGCTATGAACATTTTATTGAAAATACTGGATACCTCAATTCAAATACTGGGTACCTCAGTTCTCCCTCTCCACAGTGGCTTGGATACCCTGGTTTCCAGAGGGTGAAGATAAACCATGAGGCATCTATCTGCATGCCATATTCATGACCACAAGAAACAGAGCTCTTTGAAAGAGAAATTTGATGGACTGTGAGCAGGAATTAAAGCTCTACTCTGGTTACTGGAAGCAAATTTAAGAGTGAACATGCTACACATGCTATGATGTGTTATTGAAAAGATAAGTTATTTTAGAGACAGAGAATGTTATTGTATGATGGGTAACTACAGGATTCTTCTGAATGAAAATGACTGAAATGTAGCTCAATCTATAAAAGGCAAATTGAAGTATATTAGCTTGCTGAATGTTCAGGAGCCACAAACGCATTGGAAAAAGGGGTAGAAATGGAACTCTTGAAGAACAAGAGTAAGAGTCTGCAATGCTGACTCTCCCCTTCTGTGTTCTATTTATTTTCTTCCCTTCAGTCAGAATATTTCTACAAACTAGGAATTATAATTACTGATGGTTCCCAATCCTCTACACCTACAGAGAAAGTGACTAGTACACATGCCTTGGCACACAAAGTGAAAAATCCCAAGAAAGAATTATAATTTCCCTGGACAGAGATGAACAAACCCAGGTGAGACACAACTGTATCTAAGAGACAGTCTCCTGAAACATCATTAAATTGCAGTGGATCAGTAGTCAGTTCAAAACCTGCTTTCCATGAATGTTATTTCTTTTCTGACAAAAAAAAGAAAGGATAAAAGAAAAAGCACATGTAAGTTGGATTTTCATCTACACAGGTAAGATTCAAGTGTTTTGTTTTCTGATTCATATGATGTCAGAATTTGATCTGATCTCAACTAAGTTGACAGGTCAAATTCATGGGAAGATACTGTAGTATTGTGTATTTATGAACACTGATATACATTTCAATGTGCAAATGGTCATTTGTTTGATTCTTGGTAATTGGCCAAATACTGATGTCAGTGTTATTTAAAACATATGAGTGTGCCAAAGAGGGAACAAATGCAGTAGTGATACTCACTCAACATACAACTATACAACTTGTGGGAAAGGAGGGTCACTAAGGAAAAACTGGGAGAGAAAAGGTAAGAGGTGACACTGTTTAAAAAGAATGTATTCATTACCTGACTGTACATCACCTTAACAGTAAAAGCCAAGAAAAAAAACACAAACACAGAAATAAATAAAACCTATGGGAAAAATTTTTTATTTCCCTTATATAAACTCAAATTATACTTTCAAGAGTTTTAGATAAGAAATTATGTATCACAGGACAAAACTTCCTAAATAAAGATCCAGAAACACAACAAATCAAAGAAAGAGTAGAGAAATGAGATCACTTAATATGCAGAGCTTTGGTATGGCAAAAAAAAAAACATAGCTAACTAGATAAATAGAAAGCCTTATATCAGAAATATTTAGAGAGCTAAAAAAAAATCCTTAAACAAAACCCATCTCACTAATAAATGGGCTAAAGAGGGCCAGGAATTTGGCCTAGTGGTAGATTGTTTGCCTAGCATGCAAAAAACCAAGGTTTTATTCCTCGGTACCACATACATGGAAAAAAAAAGCTGAAAATGGCTCAAGTGATAGAGCAGTAGCCTTGAGAAAAAGTCCAAGGACAGTGCTCAGGCCCTGAGTTCAAGCCCCACAACTGGAAAAAAAATGGGCTAATAAATAAAGAGACTACTCTGGAGAAGAATTAAGAAGAGCCAATAGATACATAAAGACACGTTCAACATCTTTAGCCATAAAATAAATGCAAATCAAAACCACATTGAAATTCTACCACACCATGTTTAGAGAGGCCAGTATCAAGAAAACAAATATTAGTAGGTGCTGGTGGGGGTGTGACCAAAAAAATGCAAACACACTCCTGGTGGGAAGCAAACTGGCTCAACTGCTTTGGAAAACAGTGTGGAGGTTCCTCAAAAGACTAAACATAGAGCTCCCCTATGACCCAGCAATTCCACTACTTGGCATTTACTCAAATGATCACAAGGCTACACTATAGCTACCAGCACAACTATGTTCATTGCAGCATCATTTACCAATCCAGATGTCCCTCAGTAGATGAATGGAATAAGAAAATGAGATATATGTACACAATAGAGTTCAGAAAGACATACATTGCCCCATGGAAATGGAAAGATGCATATAAAAATCATATTAAGTGAAGTAAACCAGACACAGTGAAACATAGGGAAACAAAGGCTTCATAGTTCCTTCTTTCTTGCCCCCCACCACTGGGCTTGAACCCTGGGCCTGAGCTCTTCAGCTCAAGACTAGTGCTCTACCACATTGAGCCACAGTGCCATTTCTGGTTTTCTGGTGGTTAAGTGGAGAAGAGTCTCACAGACCTCATGTCTTTCATTTTAGTAATTAGTATATGTCTAGGATAGTTCTAAAAGAGGATAAAAACAGCTCAATAGTTAAGTACATATGACCATATAAAATGATGCTAAGCAAAATAAATTCCAAGATATGGAAGCAAGAGGCTTTTTTGTTGTTGTTGATATTGTTGTATTTAATGTACTGCTTGAAGTTGTTTCATTTTCCTCTTTGATTTATCACCTGTAGTCACTGTTTATGATTCTGGTACCCTGTGTCTTACATATACATTTATCTGGTTTGGGGAAGGAAAGAGGAACAACAAGATGGAGAAACTAGGACAAAGGAAAACCAATGCAACAGTGATACTCACAAGATACTAAGTTGGAAATGATCTTTACAACTTGGAGTGGGGGAGAGTCCAGTGGTAGGGATAGTAGGAGAAAAATGAGGGAAGGGTAACAATGTTCAACAAGAAATGTACTCATTACCTTACTTACATAACTGTAAACCCTCTGCAAATCATCTTTACAACAAAATTAAATTCAACAAGAAATTGTATATAAAAATATTTGTGGTATAAATAATTATATAAAATATGTCTATGATATCATATTTATATCAGTATTTCTTTTTAGAAAATGGAGACTAGGAAACCTTTTTAAATGGACACATGGCCATCTACATTTCTTATCCATTTGAAATTTTCCCTTTGCAGCTATAAATTCTTATGAGAATTTTGAGTGAAATACATTATGAAACATCAAGTGAGGGCAAAATTTTATTTAGCAGTAGTGGAATCTTTTCAGTGACTGAAGGGTATGCTTGAAGCTAACAGGTTTTGAGACGAGAGTGATATAGACATCATGTAAAAAATTTCCTATAGGGGATGGCTGTGTGGCCTAGTGACAGAGTGCTTACCTAGCATCCATGAAGCCCTGGGTTCAATTCCTTGGTACCACATACAAAGAAAAATCCAGAAGTGGTGCTGTGGCTCAAGTGTCCTTGGGAAGCTCAAGGACAGCATCCAGGCCCTAAGTTCAAGCCCCAGGACTAGCAAAAATGTTTCCTATTATCAAACAAGAAAACTGAAAACTAATGTTTTACCTAATCCTGGATCTAGAACTCATTTCTGAATTTTCAGTCAGTGAGCTATACTTAAAAAAAAATTGAGCCCATTGTTGTTTGTTGATTTCCAGTACAGCTTATTTGATCATAAACTTTGCCTGTAATACCGACATAAAGCAAACCTGGATTGGGGGCATAGGTCAAGCGGTAGAGCACAAGATATAAGCAAGAGACACAGTAATACAATTACAGTAGTATTCAATAAGTCTAGGATGGAAAATTCTGTGAAGTACTGTTTCTTACCAGAAGTAAAATATAGGAAACCTGATATTATATTAACATAATTGTCTTAATATATTCTAAAAATAAAATCTACTTAAATGGCTTCTAACAGTTGGAATTTTGGAAAGGTCTGAGAAAGATAATTTGTTATGTCATACATAAACTATATAGAAATCTATGTACAATAGTAAGAGCACATGTTGATATTAAAGAAAAATTAAGTGCATTTTTTCATATTGTTATGCAGGTGATCTTTGGTTTCAATACCATGTTTGCAGTGTACATATACCTAAACTCTAAGATGTATTTTCCTATATTTAATAACTTTCTAAAATATGACTATTACTATTACAACTCCTTTCATCCTTTGAGAATCTTGTGAAAATTTGCTCTAGGAGCAGCAATATCCAGCTGTTGGAATATTTTCATGATTATGGTAAAGAATTCCTGTCATATAGACAGACCCCAGGTTACCTGCACAGACACCTTCTAAGAATCATCTTCCACTCTGATTAATTATCAAATACTATAAAAAGTTTCCTCGCACTCTATCATTCTCACCCCTATTTTGTGATGAGTTTAATCAATGTTTGTACAGGGTATTTGCATTTTCTTTCTGGCTGATGATAAACTTTCTGCTATTTTATGTGGACAAATTATTTCTCATTTTTTCATTTATGGATGAAAGCAGTTATATAGAGAAGTTGAGTGGATAACCTCCGTAAATCACAATTTTATTTTTTAATGGTTCACATGCTCCTTAGTCTTTCTTTGGTTATGGAACTTGAACTCAGGCCCTGGCTGCTGACTGATCTCTTTTGCTCAAGGCTTGTGTGCTATCACTTGTGGCCACAGAGCTGAACCACTTCCAGTTTTTGAGTGGTTAATTGGAGATGAGAGTCTCACAGGGACTTTTGCGCCCCAGCTGTCTTCAAACCTTACTCCTCAGATCTCAGGCTCCTTAGTAGCTAGGATTACAGGCGTGAGCCACTGGTGCCAGGTGCTCATTAATCATTTTCATATGTGTCTTCTTTTAATGTTAAGGGACTCTACCTTCTCATACATTTCTGTGTATATATACACATATGCGTACACACATATACACATGTGTGTATATATGTATAGACACACACACACACATGAAGTAGAATACTCATTCTCAGATGCAGAAGAAAGTTCTTGTTAGATTCTTTCACTCACTGCAAACATAAGAGCATAATAATGCTGATGTCACCTCAGCTCAAAAACTGGATGACATCATTTGGGACTGTGAATCAAAGCAAGTGATACAAGAGCATTCAACTGATGATAGAACTGAATTCAAAGGAAGAAGCATTGAAGCATCCCTTCAATGGGACACCTTAAGGTGTCCAGTGTCCATGAGCTCAGGAAAGGGTGGGGATCAGGAGCAGAAATGAAATTCCTAAGCAAAGTCTTCTGCCACATGTCTTAAGTTCCTATCCATCTTAAGCCCAGTCTTCCACATTTTCCCCAATCCTATGAGCTAAAGAGTTCAAATAAACATTGCTTTTCAAAGCTCTAAATTCAATCAGCATTTCTGTTTAAATCTTGTTTTTAGCCCTGAACTTTGATGAATATCATGCCAGCTCTGAGCAATGCACAGATTCACTGACCTTTAAGTCTTCATTTTTTTCCCATTATGTGTACCTCACTGCTTTGATGAAACACATTTAGCTTAATTTTCTTCATACTGTCAAGAACAGGATACAGTGACAGTAATTTCTTTTTAATTGTGCAATTTTATCCTTTTATTTATGATATAAATTGGGTTATAATGACTAACATCAATTTTTTGAATAGTTTATAGATTGTCTGCATTGTATTGACTTTCCTGGCCAACATTAGCTTCATAACACTATAAATTTGTTTTATCCTACAAATGAAGACTAGTACATTGCCACTACAGTTTACAAAGAAAAAGAAAATCATATCTAGCTGGAAATAAGAGACATATTGGATAAATGTGTAAGCGCAACATTTTTCTGTCTTCAATATGTAAGAAGACTGAGTGACAATTTACATAAAATATAAAATGTATCATATATACATATGTATTAGAACTCCTGAATGGTTATTTATTTTACCTTTCTGACTAGTAAATAATTCATCATTGAGAAAAATAATCAGGAAATAATCAAAATGTAAAGATCACGTGTGTATTTGTTTATTTAGTTATATATTTGTTTATCCTAAGTCATCATATGTGTGCCAGTTCTTTCCTGATTGATCACTTACAAAACTTAACACTGCCTCTCACACCCATAGAAAATTTGTGCCAAGAAATGAACAGAAAGGATACTTAGCAGGCAAAAAAAGATCCCAAAGCTAGAGATAAAATACATAATTCTTGGCTAGTATTAGAGCTTGAACTCAGATTCATATGTTCTTGCTTACCTTTTTCCACTATAGCCTGGCACGCTACCATTTGAATTACAACTCCATTTCAAGTATTTTGTTGGTTAGAAATAAGACTGTTGGAGATTTTTCTTAGTCTGGATTCCAGTCTTGATCCTTAGCCTCTTGATTAGCTAAGATTAGAGGCATAACAATTGGAGTCCACATAAAATTAATATTTTTATATTAAACATCTCAGACTTAATGTTTCCTAAATGACGCATTATTTTTTAAATATATTTAATTTCATGACATAACATTTTGCCAACAATTGTAAATCAATATAAAATATTAGGAAAAGATTTTAATTAAACTTGAAGAAAATCCACTTTTATAATAAGTATTGTTTATAAATCTTTTAATTTTATTATTAAAATATTAGTTTTATGTATATTTGTTAAAATATACAGCATGTTTTACTCACATAAATAACAAGTATATATCATTTGGTCTTTAACTAAAAAATACTGATATACATCTTTTCTTTTTTCAGTAGTGGGGTTTGAACTCTGGGCATGGGCACTGTTCCCAGCTTTTCAGCTCAAGGCTACACCCTACCTCTTAAGCCACAGCACCACTTCCCCTTTTCTAGTGGTTAATTGGAGATAAGAGTCTCATGGTCTTTAGTGCCTGGGCTGGTTCTGAACTGTGATCCTTAGATTTCAGCATCCTGAATAGCTAGGATTACAGGTGTAAGCTACAACGCCTGGCTCTGATATACCTGTTTTGCCAAATCATAATTGTATTTTTTGATGCCAGTTCTGGAGCTTGAATTCATATCTTGGGTGCTTTCTTTGAGCTTACTTTACTCCAGGCTAGTGCTCTACTACTTGAGCCACATATCCACTTCTGGCTTATTTTGATTTCTTTATTGGAGATATGAGTTTCATGGAGTTTCTTGCCTGGGCTGGCTTCCAATGCGGATTCTCACATTTCAGCCTCCTGAGTAACTGGATTACAGGCATGGGCTACTGGTGCCTGGCCAAAATTATACTTTTAATTTTATTTTCATTAAGTAGCTTATTGTTTAGGAGGGAAGAAAATAAGACAAATATCAACACACTTTTTCCAATTCATTTAGATCTATTTTAATAATCAACTTTCCTCTTAATAGAATAGTAAAATATTATCATTTAAAAAGATGGCCACCGGGGCTGGGAGTTTGGCCTAGTGGTTAAAGTGCTTGCCTACCATGCACAAAGGCCCAGGTTCGATTCCTTGGTACCACATACATAGAAAAAAGCCGGAAGCGGTGCTGAGGCTCAAGTGGTAGAGCTCTAGCCTTGAGAAAGTCCAAGGACAGTGCTCAGTCCCTGAGGTCAAGCCCAGGACTGGCAAAAAAAAATAAAATAAAATAAAAAGATGGCCACCACAGGAGGGATCACTACTACACTGTTGGTGGGAGTGCAAACTCGTTCAACCACTATGGAAAGCAGTATGGCAGTGCCTCAAAAGGCTAAACATAGAGCTCCCCTATGACCCAGCAATTCCACTACTTGGCATTTACCCAACCATCCAGAAACTAGGGCATACTAAATCCACTAGCACATCAATGTTCATCGCAGCATTATTCACCATAGCGAAGATATGGAACCAACCTAGATGTCCCTCAGTTGATGAATGGATCCACAAGATGTGGTATTTGAACACAATGGAATTCTATGCTGCTGTCAGAAAAAACGACATCGCCCCATTTGTTAGGAAATGGAAAGACTTAGAAAAAATCATATTAAGTGAAGTAAGCCAGACTCAAAGGAACTTAGGCTCAATGGTTTCCCTCATTGGTCCTAATCAGTAGAAATCTTGGGCTCTTCTAGCAGAGATTTGCAATAGAGCAAAACCTAGATACATAAGGCCATATGGTATGACACTAAATGAAAGGACTTCCAGGATATAGAAACAAAAGCCATATGATGAATGATTGCTGTCCTTAAGGTGCTATGTTATCTCTCATCTCTTTTGCTGTTCCTTTGTTATCTCATATTGTCACAATATCTCACTTTGTTATCTGATATATTGGATACATTTGTATTTGGTTACTTGAAATTGGACAGGGAAGGGGGGAAAACCAAGAGGGGGGTGGGGTGGAGGGTAATGGGGACCAAGACATGTGGAAGGGTATCAATGTATGTGAATTAATGCACCTTCTATCTGGCAAATATAATGTAACCCTTTTATTAAATACAATAAAAAATATTAAAGAAAAAAAGATGGCCACCAATATTCATAAAGTATTATCAAGTTGATGTTTTTGTCCTTGGGGTTAAGTGGTGAAAAACAAAACAAGCAGAGTTGAACAATGAGAATGACTGTCTCGGTGAATGTGGAAAGTCATTCCTGATACCCCCATTTCTATTCTTCTCACCCCTCATCATTCTCCTTCCAGCAAATTTCATTACATAGACTGGGTTAGAGCTGGCTGGTTAATACAAGTCTCTATCTAATGGTGGCTCTTCTTCATGTCCATTATCTGAGCTGAAGCTAAACTCAGAATTTCATTCCTGTGATAGTGGATTTAAGCTGGTCATTCAGTGATTCACAAGTTATTTGAGGATTGGAATAAAGCGTTACCCCTCACCTTCAGAGTGTTTTCTCAGCAGAGTCCCAAGGTCCATTTCATTCATGACGTTATTCATCTGATGAGTCACCTTATTTGATATTCTAAGTCCCCAATCAGGTGCCTCTGCAGATCTCTGTTAAGGCACTAGCCCTCTCGGCAGATAAAACACGGAGGATAGATGCAGTGAGAGACAAATAGCTCTAAGCTTGGCTTCCTCTTGGGTTTCAGATTCTCCTCACAGATTCTTGTTTATTCTTGCATCACCATTGTTTGTCCTTATAGGAGCAAGCTCCCTCTAACTTTGTTTATGGCCAACTCCCTGGTGGATTTCCAGTATTTTCCCATTGAAGACCAAAGACAGAGGTAACAGCTTTCCACAGAGCTTCAGTCTTTTCCTTGAGTAAGATTTTTTTTATCTGATTCTTCATTCCTTTCTTTTATACTTCCTATAAAATGTCAAACCTGGAGCTAAGTCTCTACTCGGAGTCTGATCTCCCATCCCCACTTCTCCTCCTCCTCCCTCTCCTTGTCCCACTTCTCCTTTTTTCTTTTTCTTTTGTTTTTGTTTTTTGCCAGTCCTGGGCTTGAGCTCAGGGCCTGAGCACTGTCCCTGGACTTTCTCAAGGCTAGAGCTCTACCACTTGAGCCTCAGCACTTCTTCCGGCTTTTTTGTATGTATGTGGTACCAAGGAATCGAACCCGGGTCTTTGTGCATGCTAGGCAAGCACTTTAACCACTAGGCCAAACTCCCGGCCCCATCCTTTTTTCTTTTTAATAAGAAAGTATTCACTATCACTTTCAAGAAGGTAGAATACTCTAGTGTGTTTTTGTTATGAAGGAAATAATTCCTTTAGAGGAAACAATTAGGACATCCTGAAAAGTAAGAAATTAGGACCCTGCAAAATCAACTGCTCATCTAGGTCAACTCTCCTTTGTACCTCACCTAGTCTTGGGCCTTTTATTCTATGACATGTTACATTGATGCTTCACTGATTGTTACCTATAACCTAGGAATGTTCTATCTTGATGAGGCAATTTGGCATCAAACTATTGCTGCTTGTATCCTCTGTTCTAGCATTCAGTATATATTTAGTGATCGTTTCTGGAATTATCAAAGAACTGATTCAGAGACCGGATGTTAAAGAGACTCACCCACTGAAAAGTCAACCTGCAAGTAGACTGCTATTTGCTGATTTTTCTGCTGAGTAGCAAGAAAAGTAATTGTTCAATGTTGTAATAGAACAACTTGGAAAGTAAGAATTATGAGTGGAACTTTAGAGAAGACACAGAGACACAGTATCTTGCTCAAAGCCACACTGTCCATTGGGAGAGTAAAGTTGAGGATGAACTTGTGTTTGCCTTACCCCAAAGCAGAGACTCATCTCGCAATATCTGTTGCATACCAAAAGGATATTGTTCTAACATGATGAAACTTTTGATCTTTTTACTCTCTCAACATGCATCTTACCATCCACCCCCACTCAAGGGCCCCTCTCCTTTTCCACTGCTCTTTCAGACTCACATTGTGTAAAAATTTGTTTGATTAACTCTAAAAAAAACATGGAGTTTCATTTCTGCTTTCCCCAACTTGCCTTTCCAAGTATATGACTTAGTCTCTCCTCCTTCGGCTTCCCACATTAAACTTGTCTAAAATAGACACCAATGATTTAAAAATAAGTAGACTCTGGCTTCTCAGAAAAGTTAGGAGTTTGAATGATTAAGTCCTCTGCAATACTTATTTCCTACAACATCCACCACAGCAGCCAACTCAGCCCTGTCGACCCAGTTTCCTCTCTGTCCAATTTCTTCCAATGCCTCCCCGGTGAGCAGGTTTGGATCATTTCCCAACTTTCTTGCTCAAGGTGGTTCTGACCTGGGTACTGATTGCTTCATCTACAGCACTGTCATCGCTTTGAGTATTTGAGCGTTAGAGCCATTTGTAGGTGGTTGGAGCAGTTAACCAGTGATTTGAATAGAAGTTTCTCACACGAATGCCAACGGGAGCCTAGCCTATAGGAAACTAACGCTGCCATTCAGATGAAAGGCGCTCCTCATTTCACATGTATTTTCAAATCATAATACATTTTTTCTCTATTTGAAGGAGTGTAAGCATACATTAAAGTATTCCTACTACTAGGGAGTACAGGAGGATACAAATCACGTTATCACTTTATTGCCAGCAGAAAAGACAAATGGCAAAATCACTACCAGACAATCTGACTCTTGAAAAAGTAAAGTACCAGCATTATTTATTTGTTTGTTTGTTTATTTATTTATTTATTCATTTATTGCCAATCCTCAAGCTTAAACTCAGGGCCCGGGCACTGTCCTTGAGCACTTTTGCTCAAGGCTAGCGATTTGCCTCTTGAGCCACAGCACCACTGCTGGCTTTTTTTTGTGTGTGAGTGTGGTACTGAGGAATGGAACCTAGGGCTTCATGCGTGCTAGGCAAGCACTCTAGCACTAGGCCACGCTCCTAGCCACTGTATTTTTGTTGTTGTTGTTTATCCTCATTCATGTTTGAAAAGTTGTTGAATATGAGGCAATATGTTGGCCATAAATCTCTGTTAGAAAAAGCCGTCTGGACACCTGACTGAAGAACACAGTGAAAATGATCCAATTTTATTCTTCTCTACAGATTTATAGAATTGTTGGTGTGAGAAAACAATGGCAGTGAATCTAATTCATCCCCAAACTGAAGGCTTGTAGGCATATCACATGCTTCCCCAGAGAGATGTGAATCTATTCTATTTTTAAAGATTTCCCCAAATCCCACAACTTCTCCCAACAAATCTTTCTAACTTACAATTACTTTTCATACTAGTAAACATTTCTTTGCATCTAACTGAAATCTCTTCTTCTAACAGTACCTTTGTGCCTTGCTTCCTCTTGTCCTACTTACTGTCAATATTAACAATGAATGCTCCCTGTACTGGGTTATTTGTTGACCTTCAGTCCTCACTGAAATGAATAATGCATAAGAACTTTCTTAAACCTTTTGAGGTCTGTCTCACCAGAAAAATAATCTTGACTACCTCAATGTCTTACACTACTGAAATTTTTCAGGTGCATTCGTCCTCTCACAAGGTTTTGAATTCATTAGGTTAATACATAATGTCCACATTGACTGTCCAACCAAAGCTCTTATGTAGGAGATTCTGAGACAGTTTTGTAATGCCTGACAAGAGCTTGAGGTTTCAAAAGTCTGGCATTCATTGCAACAATAATCTTTTAAATGCTTTAAAAGTTTTTAAAGCCAGATACTGGCTCATACCTGTAATCCTAGCTACTCGGAAGGCTGAGATCTTAGGATCAAGGTTCAAAGCCAGTCTAGGCACAAAAGGACCAGACACTCTTTTCTCCAACTAACCTCTAGCAAACGGGAAGTGGGGCTTGGTTCAAGGGTAGGGTGTTAGCCTTGAACTGAAGAGCTCAGGGGCAACACCCAGGCCTAGGGGTAGGGTGGCAGCCTCGAGCTGAAGCTCAGGGACAGTGCCCAGGCCGAGTACAACACCATGACCCACACAAAAAAGTTTTTAAGTAATATGTGTCTTCCATAACAAGAGATGAGTGGTCATTATTTTAAGTATAAATTTTTAAATCAATTTAACCTTAAACAGTCACTTGTGCCCACTCTCTTCTGTGTAGTACAGACTTATCTGTAATTTGTTCAGTATAGATATTTTTTGAAATACATTTCAGAAAAATGAGAACTTCCTCTTACAGTATATCTAGGTGCAAGAAATAAGTGAGATTATAAAAGTTTCATATACAAATTAGAAAGGTTTGATTTTATTCTGTGGCTATTTTAATTGCATAAATATTTTCAAAGTGATCAGAAAAAACATGAAGGTATGTATGGATATTAATTAGACCTGGATGTAATTATTTATTGTTAAATAACGTAAAGAGAGCAACACTTGGATATTAAGGATATTAAATATTTAAATAATAAATTAATATAAAAGAACTATATGATTAACAGAATAGTTTTATTGATTTTTATATAAAATTTGCCTAATAATTCTTTTTTTTGCGGAACTGTGTAGTTAATTTAAGTATATAGGTTAAATTGATTCAGTGAAAATCTACAGGAAAATAGCACTGAATATGGAAAATATTTGCCTGTACTTGTCTAGCCTTTAAAAATTATGTCTCAAACTGGGTGCCAATGGCTCATGCCTGTAGTCCTAGCTATTCAGGGGTCTAAGGTTTGAGGATCAAGGTTCAGACTCTACCTCCAATTAATCACCAGAAAACCAAAAGTAGTGCTGTGGCTCAACATGGTAAGACACTAGCCTTACCTGAAGAGCTCAGGGGCAGTGTCCAGGCCCCCAAGACAAAAAATAAATTGTCTCAATATGTTTAAATTTTTATTAACAGATTCTAGAAATTCTAGATTATTGATAGTAATATGATAATATATGTCAATTATTTGATTGTGAACAATCTAATCACCTAATAAAACCTTGTCACCACTGGTGACATAAGACACCTAATGTTTACTTCATATATAGCTCTTACAATGTAATAGTCTTTCCTGATAAACACTGCATTTTTGTTTTATAATTTTAACAACAAAATCAGAGACATTAAGTAAACAACCTTTGATTCTATCAATATTCCTTTTTTATGCAATTTGTCATTATTACTTCAGTGAGTGTAGTCAAGGTATTCTTTTTTGTCAGTCCTGGGGCTTGAACTCAGGGCCTGGGCACTGTCCTTGGACACTTTTTGCTCAGGTTTTATGTTCTACCATTTGAGCCTCAGCTCCATTTCTGGCTTTTTCTGTATATGTGGTACCAAGGAATCAGGCCCCTGGCCTCCTGCATAATAGGCAAGCACTCTACTACAAGACCACACTCCCGGCCCAAGGTATTCCTCTATATCCATGTCGGTACAGCCTTATTTTCTCCCTTGTGTCTCAGTCTGAATTATCACACCTGTTTTCTAGAATCTTCATATTTATCACATCCGTCAAGCTCCTGTTCAAAAGCATGCTTATCATTTATGAATTCGTTGTGTACTAATATCTTGTCTTAGTCAATTCCACATTACACTTTTTCTATCTAAATTCTCAAAGCCAAACATGGCATAGTTTCATGGACTCATACTCTTCTACTATTTTGTGGTATACACACACACACACACACACACACACACACACACACACACACACACACACTCGAATCTGGTGAATTCCTTCAAGGTGTACAATGAAACACTATTCTCAAAATGTTTAATTTTGCGCTGAGTAAGGTGGCTCATACCTGTAATCCCAGCTACTCATGAGGCTGAGATCTGAGCATCAAGATTCAAAGCCAGCACGGGCAAAAAAGGACCTGTGACTCTTATCTGCCAATTTACCTTCAGAAAACAGGGAGTGAGACTTGGCTCAAGGATAGGATGGTATCCATGAGCTGAAGAACTCAGGGACAGTGCCCAGGCTGAGTTCAAGCCCCATGACCCACAAAAAAAAAAGAAAAAAAAGTTTCATTTTGCCTTTTGCATTAATAAAGTAGACATGTCTTATAGATTTTTAAATTTTATTTTTTGAGTTTTTAAAGGACATTAAGGTACACACCATAAACTACTTAAAGATAATAAAATAAATTATAAAAAATATAAGACCAATGAGTCATTAACTCATCAAATGTCTTAATAAAATGTTCAAAATTAGTAATTTTATTATTATTTATTTCTAGTTTTTACTTGATGCTTAACTTAGTGAAATAGTTCTAATTTATCTTAAATGTAAAATGTAGTTTGAAAAGCTGCTAAGAAGGATTTGCCTTCCTGTATTTCATTGTCCAGGTATAGTTTTTGAACACACAACAGAATACATATTTTTTCTTCTTGTAGCAACAGAAAGATGCCTCAAACAGAAGCTTTCATAAATCAATCTATTTCAGCAGTTATTTTTGTCTCAGATAAAAGCTAATATTTTTAAGTATATTATATTGACTATATTTAAGGGTTTATTTTTAGTTTTACAAGTAGAGCTATGTAGTAATGTTTCCATAGATACATACAGTATAACTTCATCAACTTTTTTACCTCTCCTGTCATTCATTGTTAGTATATATTAATTATACTTTTTTACCATGTGTTCACATTATATTTGCATCTGAATAATATATCTCTGGGAGAAATATTAGTTCCATTTTTAGCCACCAACAAATAGTAAGACAAGCTTATTTGGAATGATAAATGCAGAAATAAATTTAAAAGTTTTACTAGCTCACTGGTAACCTATTGAACTTGATGGCTTAAATGGCAACATCCTGTAATTGTACCTTTCCAGAGTTCCATTAATATATGATGTTTCATCAAAAGTCTTGAGAGGATTGGTTAAGAAATTATTCTTTTTTATTCATTTTGAAATCATTAGCATACATTTTCCTCAAGTCTAAAATAGTGAGCACCATTTCATAAGAATTTCTCACTCTTACACTCAGGGTTATATTGGAAGGATTTTCTTGAGGCTAACTACAAGGAAAATTAGTGCCTGTGTAATTGAATTGTGTAGCAAATGTCTATAACAGCTTTAGGCAGTATGTGGAAACAGCACATACTATTCAAAAATCAGGGAAATTAATCCCTTTTTGCATTTTGTTGATCTTGCATTTATCCACTCATCTACAGTGTGTCAATTATAGTGCCTGTCCCTAGAAATTTGCTTTTCATGATGAGTGGAGGGAGGGTTTCTTAGATCTATCTTCTTGCAATGTGAGTAACAAAGTGAATGTCAAAGAATGTTTTGCATTTCACATCAATCTTAAATTTGTACCAGGATTGCAACTAGTATATCAATCAGGAAACATTGGAACTATTTTTATTCAGAATATTACCAAAAGCCAGTGTAGTGGTTCAAGTCCATAGTCACAACCATGGTCAGAGAAGACAAAGATATGAGGATCTTGGTTCTATGAAATCCTAGGCAAAATGATAGAAGGATTATCTTCTAAAGAAGCTAGAGCAAAAAGGGCTCCACAGTGTGACTCAAGTGGTAGAATGCTTGCCTAGCAGGCACAAGACTCAAAGTTCAATTCCTAGTACAGAACAAAACAAACATAAAAACCTCAGAAGCCCAGGAGTTGCTCAAATTTTTAGGACAAGTAGGGACAATACCACTCATTGATTAGTGACACTAGCATAATAAATACATAATGCATAACAAATATATATATAACTAGAATAGCAGATGTTTTTACTGCTGCTCTTTGAGATGACTTCACACATCTTAACAAAGACATTTACCCCATTGTTTTGTCTATACTTGCGAGTGGCTTATGACTTACATTTGAATTCAACTCACATTTTATTTTCTTATTTATGATAGATATAGCATTATACTTTTGCTGCTAGGTTATTTGTGTAGGTAATTATGCTGCAACATACGAAGTGCATTTCCAAAGACAATATGTTGGAAATAAACTTTACAACTTGGGAAGGAGTGGGAGGAGGGAAAGTGGGAAAAAAATATGAGAAGGGTAACAATGTTCAAAAAGCAATGTACTGGGGTGAGGAGTTTGGCCTAGTGGTAGAGTATTAGCCTAGCATGTATGAAGACCTGGGTTTGATTCAAAATGGCACTGTGGTTCAAGTGGTACAGCTCTAGCCTTGAGAAAGACCAAGAACAGTGCTCAGGCCCTGAGTTCAAGCCCCAGGACTGTCAAAAAAGCGAACATGCAAAATAAAAGTATCTTTACCTTTCTTATTTTCTACTATTCCACTATTGCCAGCAAAATGACCTTCACATTTGATCAGTAATTTGTGGGGTAGCTTGCTAAATGAATTTACTGAGTAAATTCATCCCCACCATATTCTCTACACAGAAAAAGACTTACTATTTTAAAGTAAAAACTAGACAATATTGCTGGGTGCTGCTTTCTCTAATTCTAAGCATAATAAATAATATTCCTAGGATGAAATTTGCCTTTCTTTAGGATTCCCTTTTGGAAAAAATAATGTGGCATAGCAAAAAAAGTATTATCCTCTCAAAAATTATGTTTTCCATATATTTATGATGACTTGCACTATTATTTGGCTGGCAAATCAGAAGTCATTACAAATATGCGTGGGTTTTTTCTCCAATTGTTGAAAGTCTACCCATATCACAATACATCGAATGTTATGAAGTCCCAGTGATGCAATCTTTATAAGGAATTATTTGCCAAGTAAACTGAAAACTAATTTCTTAGTGTTATAAAAACAGCAGAGTACTCTAAAGAGAGCTCTTGAGTTGTGTCTCCAAGGACTCCCATATTTATTTAGAAATTTAAAGCAAAGAAAATCAGAAAAATTAGCCTGGAGAGGTAAGATTGATTTACAAGAAAGAATTATATACCATAGAAGAAACTAAGTTCAGAACTAGGAGGAAGAAGGTTGGAATGGAAATGAGGCACTGCTAAAGATAAACCATGGATTTACTAATAAAGAGAAAGTGAGTCATCCTGATGTGGAAAGATGCCTTGATTCATCTGCCTCTGTATGGTACATAATTCTGTCTACTACCACATGAAATCATTCATTGAGAACTTACAACATTGCCTAGACTTAGACTTATACCTTACCTGCAGTAAGAATTATGATGAGATAGGCCTCAGAGAAGAAATATCGCACCTAGAGTTGATGACCGATAGATTTAGTTTGGGTGGCTTCTGGTAACTAGACATTTGAAGCACACTTTCTAATCAGAGTGATTTTCACTGACTGGAAAGAAATTATTATGCAAACTGTACTTATCAACATTGCTTCTAGGAATTTCTTTAGGTTCCCACCGTGAACTCTTTGCTCAAAGGCCATGTGAAAATTTTCACTTTTAAATAACTGGAAACTTGTCCAGACATGAAAATACAGGCAAAAGCTACATTGCCAAAAAATAAAAATCCTGGAATATCTAAAGGGAAATGTTATATGTTAAATTTGTGCATTGCTTAAACTCACAATAATCCTTTCATTATAGAATAACTTTCAATGAGTACTCAAGGCATTTTGTGGCACCATTAAATATGAATAAAATATTCATTTTCATTTTAGAATGCTACATCAAGACATTTTTTTAGGAAAGTGTTGTACCACTGAGAGATTCCCTAGGTTATTTTCCTAAGAGTTTGTTTTTCAGATAGAGTTTTCAGTTAACTTCATCCAGACCAACTTCAAAATGGGACCCTTCCACTTCTACCCACAAAGTAGCTGGGATTATAGAGGTATATCACTATGCTCAGCAGAAAGTCTTATATATAAAAAATATTACTCAGCACTGTTAACTATGGTCAAAGAAAAAAATATTAATCCTGTAAAGCACACTTAATAGGTGGTTTAAATTATTTCTGTAAGTGAGAAAGCCAGTGTTCACTTTTATAACTTGCAAGCATATTTTAGCATATTCTAAGACCAAAGGACCAAAACATGATTCATAGTGTTAGTGACTCACAGATTTGCATTTCTAAAAGTAGAAATTTGATGAAAATGTCTACTTACAGGGGAATTGTAAACATGGTCACAGCTGGAATCTGTTTAAGTAGGGGATAGAGTCTATAAAACTGTGTGCTCTATGCCTGGGATTGAAAGAAAGAGGAAAAAGCTGCTAGGCAGTAGGCGTATTGCTATGCTAGGTGATCTGCAGGAGACATAAAAACAAAATGTATGAAACACAATTTTTATCACTGGGGGCATGAAACTTAGCAGGACTTAGGCATATAGATGGAATATATACATATTTAACCACTGCAGTACAGTAATGATGCATTGTTACAGGTTTAGTGATTATAAGATAAACAATGGAAGAGCTATGAAGAGCTATGAAAGCTCAGAATGTGGTCTTAGAGCTCCCTAAAACCTAGAAGACAGTCTGGTCCATGGTAAATATTTAATAAATACTTGTTGAATGATATAGAAGTGTGTATGTATATGTGTTAAATGTGTCTGTGATTTTTTTTTTTTTGCCAGTCCTGGGCTTGAGCTCAGGGCCTGAGCACTGTCCTTGGACTTTCTCAAGGATAGAGCTCTACCGCTTGAGCCTCAGCACCACTTCCAGCTTTTTTCTATGTATGTGGTACCGAGGAATCGAACCCGGGTCTTCGTGCATGCTAGCTAGGCAAGCACTCTACCACTAGGCCAAACTCCCGGCCCCTCTGTGAATTTTTTTTTTTTTTAGATTCTTCCTTCCCCTCCCTCCCTCTCTCCTTCTCTCCCTCCTTACCCTTCCTTCCTTCCTTCCTTCCTTCCTTCCTTCCTTCCTTCCTTCCTTCTCTCTCTTTATTCTCATTTTCTTTCTTTTTTTCTTTTTAGGTGTTGATACTAAACTTAGTACTAAACTTGACACTCTTACTTGGCTTTTTAGCATCTGGTCAGCACTCTATAATGTGAGATACATATCCACTCTAGCTTTTTGTTATGTACTTTTCTGTTTAAGCAGGCTTTGAGTTGTGATCTTCAGTTCTCAGCTTTCCTAGTAACCTAGTAGTACAGGGCTAAAACACCAGAGTCTATTTTCTTAGAGAGTTTAAAGTTATAGTTTCTTCTTTAGTATTTCTACATCAGTTGTTTGTTAGTTTTTACAATGAACTTATTGTTCCTTGTTATATCTAACACATTTTCTCAAAATGAGGAGACTATAAAAATAGTGAGTTATTGGTGGTTTCATTTTTTAGACATTGTCAATTATATTAAAATGTATAGCCAGAGAACAAGAGTACAATCAAGAACACGTACAAATCAAGACAAAGATGAAATCAATAACATGTAGAAACAACATGCAGCTTTGCATTTAGATTATTAGCAGTAGAATAGCAAATACAAAAACATTTCCGCTATCTCCATGAACAAAGAAAATAGTAAATTAAAAAGGTAGAGTTGGATGAAAGTCTCTTAATTGGGTAGCTCTCCAAGTTCATCTTGTTTAAGGTCAAGACAGCAACCTCTTTGTAGTTGTCTCTTCACTGGGGGTTGAGTCATGTTTACGTCTATATATCTATCTAAAAATTAACAATTATCATATACTGTGGGATTAACTTCCCCTGGTCACCTTGTAAACTTTCACTGCCATCCCATTCATTTTCCATGAATTTATATGCTCTTTTTTTCTTAAATAAATCACAGCTCCAACTAAGGTAATTAAAATGGCAATAGCTGTTAATATTATGAATGTATAAATACAACATACATTTCTAGATACTGAGATGTCAGGTACTTCGTATGCCCTTTCATGAAGCTGTGGAGCAAATATATCATTTCTCTCGTAGTAAAAAAGTGAAAAATCAACAACAGTAAAAAGAAAAAAACCTCACTGGCTAACCTTAAGAGAATTCAGTAGTAAGTAAAATAAGAATTTGCCAAGAGAAGAATGTGTATGAACAGTGTAACAGACCAACAAAATTCCCAAAGATGAAATGGACCATTTCATTCATCCTTGTGTTTGATGTAGTCAATATACTCTATGAAGTTGCTTCTTATTTGCTTTCTTTCTTTTTTTCTTTTCTGTTCGCTGCTCCCTTTATGGTTTATCTCCTGTTGTTGTTATATCTGACTTTGGTACCTAGTGTACTGTATATACATCTATTAGCTTATTTAAATAAGGTAAGGGAAGGGGAAAGACAAGGTAATGTGACAAAGGACTAAGGGTAAGCAATGTAATAACTATATTCACAGGAAAATATGTTGGATATGAACTTAACAACTTGGGAGGGGTTGGGGGAAGAAAAGGAGAAAAACACGGAAAGAGATAACAATGTTCCAGAAGTAATGTACATACTAGCTCACAAATGTAACTGTAACCCTTCCCTACATCACTCTGACAATAAAATTTAAAAAAAGGAAGGAAAGAAAGTTAAGCACAAGGAAAAGTAAATAAAAAAAGAAAGAGAAAGGGGCTACTCCAAGAGTAGCGGGAGAGTCATATTCCAAAATAAACAATAAAACAAAAAAACTGCTTTGGCAAATTCAAAATGACATTAAATTATTATTCAATATTGAGCCCATCTTGCATGTCTATCATAAAGAAATATTTAACATTAATGCAACAGCATTATATAACTAGTGAATGTGCAACCAATGTGCAACAGCACATTCATTATATATAAAGTTCAAAGAAAGAGCAACCCAGAGCAAACACAGCTGAATAAATGATTTGCAGTCTCTATCTTAGTGGTCTGTTTTGCTTTTGCAACACAAGTTTCAGGGAACAGTGCCATACCTTTACCCCATTCTATTCACTTCTTATCACAAGATCAGACATTTTTTCTTACCATCTGCCTCATAGATTTCCTAAGATGCACACAGCCTTCTTACTATGAAATAACTACATTTCACCACCTTACAAAGACAATTAAAAAATACCTTCTGGGCATAACAAACAACCTACCTATTGATCACTTTTCTTCAGCGATCCTAATTTACTTATAGCATTTTAGTCTACACAGAACACCTGATTATTCTAAGTCCTTTACCTTCTGAGAGTTTAAGTTTTGTGTTTTGTTTATTTGACAGTCTTATTCCCATCATAGTTACAAGGGACTACTTGCCATGGTGAATAGTGAACTTTTCTATTCAAGAACATTGGTGATATTAAATAGTTCCCTGAATCTGAAGCATTATACTCATGGCTGGTTGGTCTTGTGTCTTTATTGCCTTGTTTACTGAATTGCTTATTTGATTACTGGGGGACCCCAGGAAGAATAGTTTAGTACTAGAACAATTAGGAAAAATATAGATTGCAAGAAATACAAGTAAAATTTTTGT
The DNA here is from genome assembly GCF_031878675.1 of Megascapheus bottae. Classification (NCBI taxonomy): domain Eukaryota; kingdom Metazoa; phylum Chordata; class Mammalia; order Rodentia; family Geomyidae; genus Megascapheus; species Megascapheus bottae. Next base: position 29,326,763 of record NC_143517.1, on the reverse strand, counting down.
TTTATCAATTTTTTGCAACATAGCAAAATACCAACAATATGCTTCTGCACAGTTTTTCAGTATAATAAATTATCATTAACATTGAATTTGGAGCCTGATAACATTTCAGATCACTAGGATAGCTTTACACAAGAAGAAACATAGTCTGGTGATGCACGCAGTATGAGATAAGATGGTTATAAAGTTAAACAACTACCATGGATGTAAGTCACACAGAGGGCTGTCCAGTGTCCTTTGGAAATTTTTTTTTGTCCTTGAGTACATTTCCAAAACACGAATTCTACAATTGCAACTCAAAAGCCCAATGTGATAGTCCCACATTCCTTTGCACTGAGGAAAGTAAGCCTGTGGCTTAGGTTCCAGAAATCAAATGCAGGGATCAGGACAAGAGTCACTGGCATTCACGTAAGGGTAATATGGAGAATTTTCTTCCTTATTCAGAAATTGGAGAATGATAACTAGATAAGCTTTGTGAATGAAATAGAGCCAGCCAGTGACTCAAGTGATGCAAGGGCAAATTACTAGCTCAGAGGACATTGCATTGTGACAGTGAGTCCTACAGCTTATAGTATAATGTAGTTACTGGGCTAACATTCTTACAAGGACACTTTTGTGACATGATTGTAAGCACATGTCCTCGTCTTTAGACTTAGTGTTACGCTTGGTTTTTCTGAACTCCCATCTATTCTGCAGTAAAATTAAAATTAACAATTGGTAGAATTTAATTAAATAGTGACTCATTAGACAGGAAAGTGGCCTACTGGCACAGTGCTTGTCTAGCATGCACAAAGCCCTGAGTTCGATTCCAAGATACTACATGCACAGATAAAAGCCAGAAGTGATGCTGTGGCTTAAGTGGTAGAGTGCTAGCATTGTGAAAGCTCAAGGACAGTGGCCAGGCCTTGAGTTCTAGCTCTGGGTCTGACTCATAGTGACTAGACTACAAAGAAGGATGGAGAAGAAAATACCAAAAGAAGAGACTTAAGAATCTGAAGCTCAAATAACTTCAAGGGTGACCTCCTGGTGAAGATATACAATCTGGCACATCTGGGCACCTCACCAACAGAAATTCTAAGTGATTTACAATATCCCAAATTAAGTCAAAGGTCAATGGGAGTTTGGAGTTCTGCTCTGCAAAGAGTTCAGATTCTTAAGCTGCAATTCATGACCTCAATGTCAGGAATAGAAATGATCTAGGTATCAATGTGTGAAATGTAAAGCACCTACTACCTGATGAATGTAACTGTAACCCCCCTATACATTAGCATGACAATTTAAAAAAGTAAATTAAAAATAAATTTACAAAAGAAATGATCTGAACATAGTGCTCAGCGTAATTCTTAATATAAATTGTAGCTTAGATGAGACATGAATAACAGCAAACTTCAAGTGAATTGTTTATGGGGAGTTGGCCTTGAGAAAGCATAGAGTATAAATATTTACCACAGTAACTGGAATACTAACCAAAGTAACTATATTTTATACCTTACTCCTTATGAATGGCCCATGTGATCCAGAAATATGGATAAAACTTAGGATTAAAAAGCAAATATGGGATGAGATAGAAGCAACAACAGAAGCCTAGACTCTTGACTGATTACTTCACAAAACCTTCCGGAAGTAATCTCAGGTATGCAGACTCTGTTAGACAGTAAATGTAAACCATTGGTGTAACACTGTTCTTCCCTGGCCATCCTGTGTCAAGATTGCTTGAAGAACTTCATGTGCAGGTAAAGGGATTTTATCTTAAAGAGAGTAGATGACAGACTTCAGAAGGCTCCATGTATCTTATTACATTCTAAGTCCATATTGAGCACAAGATCCAACATTTCACAAGCTTAATCCATCGCAATTTCCACTACAGAACTGAAACCTGTAAGCAAGTGGTTCTTAATAAATATTGGTAGGATTAGATTAAGTGTGCAAATTGAATTTCTTTTAAGAAACTGCCTAGAACACGATTTTCTTGTTATTTTGAAATACACCAAATTGGGAAGATAGATAAGTTAGTAATAATTCCCGTGGTTTAATTGACTTAGTATTGTGCAATGATTTGATCAGTTCTATGCAGATACTTCTGGACATTAAATAAACAACTGGCTGGATAAAATAACTTGCTTTGAAAAGTGATAGTTATGACAAGAGAGCTGCAAAATGACCTAAGAGAAATAAATGTCACGGGGACACTCAATGAGGTCTTGCAAGGTGAAGTGAAAGCAAAGGATAGAAGAGGCTCATTTATGATCATTTAAAGCTTCAGTCATCACTTTGAACTGTATCTCTGGAATCACCCACACATTTCAAAACTAATAGGCTGGTACAAAGTTACCAAAGGCTGCTTTCTTCTCTCAGATGTGGTTTGCCCATGGGGCCTGAAAAACAGACCTGCAGATACTAACCCTCTTTAAACAGAAGCCAGACAGAGTTGTTCATCTCCATTACAATGAAGAAACACAAATAATTAGAAGTCTAAAAACTTCAGATTGTGTATAAATATATTGAGGCAACTTTCACTCTCGTCAAAGTACAAGCAGGTTAGAGACACTATCTTAATCTTTCCCTGCCTGATTTATTCTTTTACTTCTGTCAATTTCTGGATCCTCAAAGTATGCTATCTTCCTACCAATTAATTTTAAAAACTGAAATAAAGGCAAAATTTCAGGATTTAAAATGCTGGTAACTGGCCATAAAGGAAATACAAATCAAACAATCCTATCAAATTGGCCAATATTTTGAATTCTAATAACAACAAATGTGGATGCAGGGGAAAAGGAATTTCTACTGTATAGCCTGTCTGGAGGTTCCTCAAAAAACAAACAAATATAGACTTTCCGTAATATCCAGACATATCACTCCTTGGCATCTACCCTGACCATCATGAGTCAGGATGCCATAGGACACCTACATAACCATGTTCATTACTGCATTATTCACAGTAGCCAAGCTGTGGAAACGACCCAATGCCCTTAATAGATGAGTGCATCAAGTGGTACCTATACACAGTGTAATTTTACACAGCTATTAGAAAGAATAACGTAATGTCATTTGTAGGGAAATGGATGGAACTAGAACTAATGTTAAGTGAAGTAAGCCAGGATCTGAGAGAGAAACTGCGCATGTTCTCCTTGATACGCAGGAGTTGGTTTTAAAACACACTAGAGGCTAGGCAGTGGTGGACCGTGTCTGTAGTCCTAGATACTCAAGAGGCTGAGATCTGAGGATCACTATTCAGAGGCAGCCCAGGCATAAAGTCCATGAGATTCATCTCAATTAACCTCCAGAAAACCCCAAGTGGCACCATGGTTCAAGTGGTTGAGCAGTAGACTTCAGCTGAAGAGCTCAGAGAATGTGCCCAGGCCCAGAGTTCAAGCCCATGACCAACAAAATAATAATAATAATAAACAAATAAAATGCACTGGGATATGACAAATTATGCTGAATTCTAGATATTCACATTTTGTGAGACCAAATGTACAATACTCAGGAGTGGGATACTAAGGAGATAGTCATGGAGTAGCTATTCAGAGCCCCATGAAGTGAATGTTAAGTGCTTGTTAAGTGATGGAAGTTAATAAACTACAACTAATTCTAAAGAATATTTCAATAAATATCATGTGATGAGTATTTATTTAACCAGTCCTAAGGCTTGAACTCAGGGTTTGGGCATTGTCCAAGTAGGCTACTACTTGAGCCACTTCCAGCTTTTTCTGTGTATGTGGAATCCACAATTTTGTGACTGCTAGGTGAGCACTCTACCACTAGGCCATACTCCCAGGCTCAATGATGAGTATAAAATAGACCAGTGAATCAAATAATGCCTCAGGATAAGTAAAAGCTATTTATAAAATTTTTCTCATTATATCAGTAGCAACATGATATTTTCACAAAAAATAAAAACAAGAAATATTAAGGAAGGCTTTTTGTATATTTTAAATGTTTAAAACATTTTTAAGAATGACATATATATCTTAATGGATTTTTTTAATTTTGAAGGAGTCAGTCCTCATCATTCTGAATTAACATATTAACATTTATAGATGCAGTTAATGACTCTTTCAAGGACAATTTAAATTACTTCTGTAAATAATAGATGGAATATTATAACAGGATTGCAGTTATTATGAATTCAGTACTGACTTATAGAAAAGTAAGAGGACATTATTAAGCATTTTCCATACTCAAAGGTTGCCTGATGACCAACCTCATTTATGTCTCAAGCAACAATTGTCTCCATTTTAAAGTCAAGGGAACTTCACCCAAAGAATTAGTGCATAAGTACTTTAATAGGTTGGCCTGAACATTTAATCAGACTAACAGCAAAGAAAATATGATTTTTTTTCCCTGTTGGTCATGGAACTAGAACTCTGGACCTGGGTGCTGGTCCTGAGCTCTTCAGCATAAGGCTACCATCCTACCCCTTTCGTAGTGCCACTTCCGGTTTTCTAGTGGTTAATTTGAGATAAGAGTCTCACAGTCTTTGGTGCCCAGGCTGGCTTTAAACCGAGGTTCTCAGATCTCAGTCTCGTGAATAGCTAGGATTACAGGCATGAGCCACCGTACCTGAAAATATAATATTGAATACTAAAAAACATTCACAGAGAATATATTTAATGACATTTAGATTACCACTGGCAAATCATTTATCTGATTAAGGACTTAATAGACTAAATACTTAAGCATCACTTAACTCAAAAGTAAATTAACATGTCACCTAATGTTTAAAACTGACAATGAAGATAACTAAATATTTCCCAAAGAAATATATCCAAGGGCCGAGAGTTTGGTCTAGTGGTAGAGTCTTTGCCTAGCATGCACGAAGACGTGGGTTCAATTCCTCAGTACCACATACATAGGAAGAAAGCCGGAAATGGTGCCGAGGCTCAAGTGGTAGAGCTTCTAGCCTTGAGAAAGTCCAAGGATAGTGCTCAGGCCCTGAGCTCAAGCCCAGGACTGGCAAAAAAAAAAAAAGAAATATATCCAAGCAGTCAAAAAAGATGAAGCATAAACTCTTCATCACGAATTACCAGGAAAATGCAAGTAATGATGAATGCAGTCTCTGTCTCTCTCTCTTTCCATACACACACACACACACACACACACACACACGCACGTGTGTACTATCTTCTACTTATCAATCTACTGGCTGATCGAGCAATTGATCTGCCTATTATCTACTTAGTTTTCTAAAGAGCTTATAGTTTCACTTGTGCAAAATGAGTAAATTCTGGAAACCTGTTTAAAATATTTTACTTATGTGACATGACATCCCATTCTACACTTAAACAGATAAGATCTCATATAAAGGGTTCTTCCCACACTCTAACAGTGTAATCAAGGAAGGCAGAGGCCCTTTTCTGTAAGACCAGGTATCAAGTATAGCATGATTTGGGGAAAACCCAGACCAAAAAATTAGCGAGGTTCCATCTCTAAAACAGCCATGCTTGATGTTTAGTAGATGTAATCACATGTATGCACGGGTTGTTGGAAGAAAATTCTTTAACCAAGGCCACCTTTGAGAAAAATATTGAAATTCCATCTAAAACCTATTTTAAAAAAAGAAAAAGCAGAGGCATAGCCAGGGTGGTGTTGAGCTGAAGAGATCAGGGACAACACCCAGGCCCAGACTTCAAGTCCCATGACCGACCAAAAACCCCCCATAATATTAATAAAAGGCATAGTTCAAATTGCAGTGTACCTGTGTATACAACATGAACCATGGAATTCAAACTCTAGTACTGCCAATAAAAAGTATAAAAATGACAAGGATTAACAGGAGTATTGTTCTAAGAAATCAAAGGAAACACTTCATAAAGTAACGGATTTGTACTGCAAGCAAAAATAGAAAGAACCAAAGGGAACTTTCAGCTGAATTCAATAGAACAATATTATGGAGGAACTTCCCCTTGTCTTTTGTGATTCTTATCCGCATAATGGCTAAATGAGCACAGGCCTTTGGCCATAGAGGCCTGACATTGGATTCCTTTAGGTAGGATGAACCTCACCTAGATCCTACTGGTTCAATCAGGGATGGTAGCTACAGATTAGTGAGGTGCTTTCCTCTGATAGAAAATAGTAACTTTTTAGGTGAGATTTTCTTTGTGGTACCCAAACTCACCATTGGTCCTCTTTTAATCTTTGAAGATTTCAATAAAAATTGTTCACTCAAAAAACAGAAACTTTTCTCTTTAAATAGAGATAATGAATGTTTACATTCTGATATTTTAAGGAAATACTTAATAGATATTCTTAAGCTGTATTCTACTCAGAAACAGCTAGATCTTTGCAACTTCCTTCAGTTATAAAGTGATAATTGAATATAAACTTCCTAGTTCACATGATTGCAATCAAGATTTTCTTAGAGTAGCATTATTAAAATGTTAGGAAGAGGTAACAAATTAAGGATCCATTTGTTCTTTAAAATGTTCAACTTATATTCCCTTTGTACAGCAACTTAAATTATTTTTTAAATAAGTAAATTTTAATGAACAATAATAGTATACATAAAACTTTATACTAAGGTATTCACAAAATATGATTTCTTTATGTGACATTTATTACTCTAATTGATGAATACTTTTGCTTTTACTTCTGAGCTTGAGTGGCATTAATGACATAATGACTATTAAATATCCTACTACCCAACACAATATTTGAATTTAGTAGGCATCAATGAATGCAAAACTTTTATATCATTCTTTTTTGTTTTTCCATTTTATTATTTAAAAATTATCTTGTTTATTTTGTATCTTTTATTTATTTTTTTCATTTTCTTTTTTTCATCTATTTTTATTGTAATTAATAGAAGGATTACATTATATTCACCAGATAGAAGGTACATTACTTCACAAATATTGATACCCTTTCTCATGTCATGGTCCCCATTTCCCTCCTCCCAATCCCCTGCTCATCTTGATTTCCCCCTTCCCTATCCTATTTCAAATAACCAATTAAGCATATATAAAATATATCAGATAACAAGGTAGAATATTGTAACAATGTGAGATAACCAAGGGACAGCAAAAGAGATGAGGGATAACATAGTACATTTAGGACAACAATCACTCATTATATGGCTTTTGTTTCTATATCCTGGAGGTCCTTACATTTAGCATCAGACTATTATTTTTTATTTTATTTTCGGGGTTATGTATGGAGAGATTACAGTTACATTTGTCAGGTAGTGGGTGAGTCATATGCCTAAAACTTATACTCTGGAAACTTTAAGAACATTTCAAGAACATTTCTTAAAGAAATCTAATTAATTGGAAATGTATGCTGTATTTGTAGAACAAAATAATTGCTTTGTTATGATCTCAGTAGTTCTACAATTTATCTATAGTTTAGTCCTAATAAATATCTGTGCTATACTTTACAGAAATTATCAAACTGATACTCAAATTGAATTGGGAGAACAAGATGATTGAGAGGGGATGAAGAAGGGAAAAGGGGACAAAAACATGAGAAGGGGTATCATTGTAAGAGAAGTGATATCATTCTTTAACAGTAACGGCGATGTTGAAATCTTGAGAGAGAAATTTCCATGTGTTTAAAGGACAATAGAATATCTTTTACCAGCTTTTACAAGGTGTATCACTTTGCCTATTTACAGAAGTAAGGAAACTGTCAATTTGATGAAGTACAACTCACAACTCATTAGTGTTGAACACAGAAGAAGAATTCCACATCAAAAATGACTGCTGAAATATTCACAATTACCAGCTGCTCAGAAACCATTTTGTATGGATAAAAAACATGTCACATTTAATTTATCAGATACTTTCTGCTGTCATACTTTTCTTTCGTTCAATGTACTGAAAAGTTATAAAAAAAAACAACTTCAGTTTCACTGTAGCCATGTAGAGACATTAAGAATAACACAAATCCATTATCTGCCACAATATAATTGTATCTGCATGGATGAATAATCTTCTGTAGCTTTTTTGCACTCAATTCTGAATTAAATATTCCTTTAAAGATATCTAAATACACAGTATTCAGTATCTCTACTTAAAAAATAAAACTATCATTTCAATATTAAAGGGGGGAAATTCATTTCTGAAGCTATAGTCCTTGAATAAGCTGGCATTATTAGTCTCATTTCTATGGCAACTATAATAGGAAACATCAGATAAATAATTCCATTTTAATTTTATAACAATACTGAAATGAACAAAATGTGCATTTTCATACTTGTAAAAATAATATAGTAGTAGTCTAGCCTTCCATTATAATTCTGTGATGATGGATTCAAGTAAAAATGCAATTAACTGTTTTAACCTTTTTCAAAATGTTAGCTATATAACCAGTCTCTGTAATGTGCTAATTCATTGGGGAAAGCTGAAAGAAAACAACAAGGTAGACAATAGGTAGAAGAGAGATTAAAAAATTATTATAAATAAAAATTAAGCCATCCATTACAAGTGTACACATTTCAGTTATCTGTTATTTGTCATAGATTTATTGTTCAATCCAGGTCCCACTAAAGGCCCTGTTTGCCTAGGCTTAGGTCATGTGGAGCAAGCAATATTTCTGCTCCAGTGCCTTGCACATCACTGGTTCTCTTCAGCCATGGCCCTGTAAATGGGTGGCCCTTTGTTACTGCTTACAGTGTCAGCTACACTTATCCTTTTAGTTCTATTGTAAACTGTCAGTGGAAGCTGTTTAAAGCTATGAGAAAGAAAGAGAGGCCTGGAGATATGCGTGCTCAACGAGAATCTCATGTCACGAGCTACCAAGAAAGCCTGGCTTGATGTCAGAACATCAGCAAAGAAAAGCTTCTTCTCGGGATATCACGTATAAAAGCAACAACTTCCTGATAATCATATATTTTGCATAATTTTATTTCTAATGATTCCCAAATACTCTCTAAGGATATATGAGAATACAATTTTGCATCTTTTAAATATATTCCCTTCTTAAATCATGTAGGAAGGAGTAATGGGCTTCTTCCCTGATAGGAAATAAAATAGTTAAAGCTATAAATTATTTCTTCATGGATATTCCTTCTACCTGCGCCTGTCCCCCCCCAAAGAAAGTGGATTTCTTTTAAAATATCTGGTGATATGAAGAAAAAACTGAGAAAAAATTCCAAAGAAAAATACAAGCAGCCTGTACTGAAACTATAGAAGAAATGTATACTTCTTCCTATAGGTGAAAACGATTCCAGCTTCGCCGTACTTCATCGCAAAGGAAAAACAAACAGTGACAGCATCCAGAAGAATTTTTTTAAGAAATCAAAAATGAAGAAAAACAATCAGTTGCTCAAGAGAAGACTAACTAGAATACAGTTCTGTCTGAAAAATTCTCCCGTGTGCTACGCAGAAAATTCACTGCAATATTGAGTCCAATAATCCAACAGTCTTTAAAAATGAATTCAGAAAGTTTCATAAGATAAAATTGCCCTATATTGGGAAGGGGGAGAAAACCAAGACGGGGGTGGGGGGGAGGGTGATGGGTACCAAGACATGTGAAAGGGTATCAATGTATGTGAATTAATGCACCTTCTATCTGGCAAATATCATGTAACCCTTTTATTAATTACAATTAAAAAAAGATAAAATTGCCCTATATTTGAATGCCTAGATGTTGTATACTACACACTTAGAATTAATATCATAGGTCTTCTTTTGCATAAGAACAATCTCCCTAGAAAGTAATCTTTGCATTTGTTTATTTTTATTCTGGGAGGATACGAGCTGCAAACATTTTCTTAACTGACCTTGAAAGATTTAATTAAAATCCTTAAATGTTATACAGAGATCTTTTTCAGTCTCCATGCTTATTACAGACCCCCAGAGCAGACACCAAAGAACAAAAATTATATTTTCACATCTTAAAGGAAAATGTTGACCACCAACATAGCATGGAAGAGAACATGGAAACATTGGAACTTGTGACATTCCTTTCTGAAATATAAAAGGATGGAGTTTAAAAGCTAGGAAGGACAATCAGATATTAGAAAGAGTAAACTACTTTGTTTTGGTAGAGTTGGCAAAAAGCCATGGAGGCTTCGTGTTATCCCTGCAACGTAGAAAACCCAGCAGATGCCAGCTAAGTGAGACAGAAGATTCAATGAGAAACTGAAAAGTTGAATTGAGTTCCTTGAACTCAAATCACGTTGCAGAAGGGGATGAGCATTTCCCACAGACCATGGTGTCAAACAGGAGAATGATGGATCAAGCGATTTTCAACTGGGAACAAAGAGCCATCAAAGCAAGTTGCTTCTTCCATTCAGAAGCAGAGAATATCTTTAAGTGGTTAAAAGTTTTTGGTGGCTGTAGATATACTCAACAAGAGCATGCCATGAACTAGCCCTAGGCCATAGATGAACAATACTACACACACTAACTGTATTCTAATGAGGCTTCTTCTGCTCCCTTCCTCTTGGTTTTCTCAATGGTAACTGTAAGGAGTTCAAGACAAGCCTTGTTGAGGTAAGACAGAGGTAATGAGATAAGGGGAAGTACAAAGGAAGGGAGGAAAGCAGAAAATCTTCTAGCTTATCCTCCCTTTCTTACTAGGCAGCCAATATAATAGGCTGCAGTATTTAGATCTTCAGAATCCTCATAAGGGCTTACTCACTAGCATGGCACTGTTGAAATTGGTGGGTCCTTTAGGAGGTGGAGTCTAATGATAGGTTATTTCATCACTGGAAGAATGTCCCTGAAAATATCGTGAGTTCCTGTTACTTTCCTCTCTTTGGCTTCTGGTAATTTGGTGAGAAGTCTTGCTTCTTCATGTGTTCCCTTTAGGATGTATTATGCGTTGTCCTGTCTCTGCCCTAAAAGCAATACAGTCAACCATTCTAAGATATGAACCTCAAAACTGGAAGTCAAAAAGAGCACTTAGAAATAGATTAACAGAGGAGGCATAGGAAATTCACATTGAAGTGGGTTAAGTTATTGTGCGAATGGTACAAAGTATCAAATATCCTGTCATTTATTGTCTCTATGCTATTTCTATAAGAAAAGATGATTAGCCTAGAACATACCTTTTCCACCTGCGATTTCTGAACTTTTTGAGAATGTCCTTAGTTACATTATGATGCATTCCTGTAAGGTTTGGATCCAATTTTTGTATTAGAACAGTGATACACCAAAATTTTTGAAATCATTGAGGTGCTGAGCAATAATTTGTGTTTCTGAGAAACATGTTTTAGCAAAATGAAGAATTCTAATATTTAAGATTGAATTGTGTCTTTAGTCTCATACCCTTTCACTGCACTTGACTGGTACTCTTTAGCTCATAGTCTCTCTTCCTATTTGTATTGAATTGTTTTCCTTAACTTACCCTATTACTTCAAATCCTCTATAGCCCTTGTGTTTTCTCTCTTCTCTTTCTAGTTTGCCATTCCCCTAGACACTTACATAGCTGCTACTTCTTAGGATTCATTTCAGACTCATGTATAATCTTATATTCTATAGCTCCTTCTCACAATCTAATTACTGAATTCTATTTTTTAAGCATTCAGCATTATCCAGACTGTGTTGTTCAGTATAGCAGACTTTGGTAACATGTAGGAATTTAAATTTTAGTTAAATTGAAATGAAATGAAAAATTCCTGTTTTTGTGAGAAGACCCATACGTAGTTAACTGCATAGTATAAAGGAAATGTGATCATGATATGTTAATCCCTTAGTCTTGTAGTAATCATTCCTCCTTATGTCTTCTTTCTCTACCTCTCTTGTTGTTTTCTTAATTATTATATAAATCTTAGACAAAACAGAAATTGGGTTTGTCTTCTTCACTCCTATGCTGCCAACCAAGGAACACAACACACAGAAAACTTTTAGTGAACATTTTGTCCATAAATATTCAAAATCAAATGGGATAGCCTCAGATATAGTCATATATACTGTAAACCAACCAATTTTGTTTAATTGTGACCTCTTTGTACTGGAAGGTCGTTGGAAATAAAGAAATAGGTATTCTATAGATTTATTGGATTTGTCTATGGTTCTCACATTAAACATAAAGCTATGTTTATAGAAGTTAAGTTTTTCTAACTTACTAATAGTGCCACTTCCACTTTTTATTTGTTTTGTTTTGGTTTTCATTTGTTTTGTTTTGTTTTTTTTTCTTAGATTTTATGGGTATAGTAAGGCTGGCAGCATTTTTACTCATGACATTCCTTTATTGATTTTTATGTTTACATAATCACTAGTTACCATCGTTTACTAATTCCTAATGCTGCTAATTTTTACAATGTTTTTGTTCTAATCTTGTTAAAGTTTTCTAATATTATTATTATTTTAAAATGTATTTTATTGTTGGCTAATGTATACAGGGGCTACAGTTACATTCATCAGGGAGTGAGTGCATTACTTCTCGCATATCGATACCTCTTCTCATCTTTTTTTGCCCCCTTTTTTCTCCCCCCTCTCCTAATCATCTTGTTTCTCCCCTTCCTTTCCCCATTTCAAACAAACAAATAAATGGATATAAAATGTACCAGGTAACAAAGTCAGATACAGTAACCACATGAGATTGACCATAAGGAGAAAAAAGAGAAAAAAAATAAGTTCACATTGTACATTAAGAACAGCAATCACAAAGATAAACCTTTTGATTGCATGTTTCCATGCATCATTAATTTTCTCACATGTTTCTCATGTCAGACTTTGGAAGAAGTTATTGTTTATGAGAAAAACAAAAGAAGAATACTATACATTTTTGAACTGGATATGATTGTTTCTACTCATATGTCAAAGCATTAATCACAAATGGGATAGTTATTAGGAAATAGGGCTTTAGATTATCCTCAGGGTTAGATAAGATAACAAGAGTGGATACCTCAAGATAAAATTAGTCTCCATAGAAAGAAACAAAGAAAAAAAGGATAAAGGCAGAAAGAACAAAAGGCCAGAGAGCTTTTAAATTTTCTCTCTTCCATATTCATAAAAAAGAGGTTTTATAAAAGTCTAGCAAGATGCCAAGTATCTACGAGCTAAAACATAGTTCCCTGTTGCTAGAATTTTGACTTTGGATTTTGTCTATATCCTTTTTAACCATCCAGATTATTTTGTAATGGCAGTCCAAGCAAATTAAGGCTATGAAAACATGGAAGGTGCAAAGGGAAGAGAATGTTCTCAGGCCCATATCCTAACACTAGTTTGCTATCCTTTCTTTCTCCAGCAGAATACACCAAGTTTGTGGTTGCCAGATCTGTTATGTTTAGGTGATACTTCTACCCTGGGTGAATTTCCACTCGTTTCTAACCTAGCTAATGAAACTCAGTCTGAGTACAGAAAATTTTTGTTTTTTTCCTTCATCTACTTTGGTAGAAACAAAGGATAGAAGATGACTTCTTCTTATAACTTTTCTTTTTGAAAATAGTATCACACTTTCTAAAAGTGCAATGTAGTAGAATGGGCTCCTATATACCCTTGACATAGATTCATCCATTTTTTTTTTTTTGCCAGTCCTGGGTTTGAGCTCAGGGCCTGAGCACTGTCCTTGGACTTTCTCAAGGCTAGAGCTCTACCACTTGAGCCTCAGCACCACTTCCGGCTTTTTTCTATGTATGTGGTACCGAGGAATCAAACCCGGGTCTTCATGCATGCTAGGCAAGCACTTTAACCACTAGGCCAAACTCCCAGCCAGATTCATCCATTTTTATTGTTTTGCCTAATTCTCTTTTACAGTTGTAGACTAATTTTTGTTTTTAAATTTTTCCCATATTTTATAGTCATCAATGTGTTGTACTATTATTTCACATCCACATATTCAGATATGAATACAACATCCCTTTATCAGACTCACCTCTGTCATCCTCTCTTATCTTTCTCTGTTCTTTTTTTTTGCCAGTTCTGGGCTTGAACTCAGAGCCTGAGCATTGTCCTCGAGCTTTCTCAAGGCTAGAGCTCTACCACTTGAGCCTCAGCACCACTTCCAGCTTTTTACTATGTATGTGGTACCAAGGAATTGAACCAGGGTCTTCGTGCATGCTAGGTAGCATTTACCACTAAGCCAAACTCCCAGCCCTTCTTTCCCTGTACTTGAGCAATCTCAAAAATTTATTTTATAGCTTTTACATGCAATTTTGATCATATTAATCTTTCTTCACCCTTTCTCTCCACTATTCATATCCATATCCTATCATACATTTATTTCTTTAGGCTACAGTAGTTATTCAAAAGGATTTGCATTTTGTATTTCAAGCACATGTGCACTGTACTTTACTTAAGTGGTCTATAGCTTGCTCTCATTTTCCCCATTCCCAATATCCTTCATAATTCAGCAGCTTTGAAACACATTAATTTATAAACACATGGTCTATTTTTTGACTCATTCCAAATTATATTTAGTTTAGGGAGTTCTTGATACAGTTGAAGCTACTTGACTCCAACAGTTAATAGACCTATGCTGTCATGGATTTACTTTTTTTTTTAATTGTAGGGCTAGAACTCAGGGCTTGGGTGCTGTCCCCGAACCTCCTTGTACTCAAATTAGCACTCTACCACTTGAGTCACAGCACTACTTCTAGTTACTGAGTGTTTAATTGGAGAGAGGAGTCTCATGGGGATTTTTATGCCTGGCCTGGCTTTGAATTCCAATCCTCAGATCTCAGCTCTTCAATAGCTAGGATTATAGGTGTGAGCCACTGGTGACTGGCTGAATTTGTAGTTGTTAAATCTTTAAACAATTCTGCTTTCCACATCTGGAATTTTACCTCTCTCTTATTGCTGTAAAAAGTGCCTCTTTAAAATATTCAAGGTTTCTTTATATTATTGAAAGACTAGAATGCTTGTGTATAATGCAGGCACACATTTTGCCAAAATGTCATTGTGAAGTGTCACCTTGTAGATCTGGTTCCCTGTCATCATGCTTGTATTTTTCAAGGTTTGTTCTTCAACAAAATAAAGCACAGGGAAATGGGAGAAATCCACAGCTTGACAAAATGTTAAGAAAAATCATACAAGTTCAGAATTTTGTATTCTATATACACATTCTGACACACAAAATAAAGAAAAAGGCAGAAAAGGAGAATGGTTAAAGGAATATGAGACATAAAAATAAAAGTTTTATGGCCATATAGGGATGAAGCTAAGCGAAATGAACTTTAGGATTTGGAAACAAGAGGTTTATCACTGTGATTGTTGTTCTTAACATACTATGTGAAGTTATTTCTTCTCTCTCTCTTTTTTCTTTCCTCCTTATCATTTATCTCATATTGTTACTATATCTGACTTTGGTACCTGGTATATTGTATCTGTGTTTGTTTATCTGAAATAGGGAAGGGAAGGGGAAAAACAAGATGATTGGGAAGGGATGGGGGGAGATTAATTTGGAGAAAAGCAGGGAAAGAAGTATCAATGTTCAGGTAGTAATGTACCCAGTACCTGATAAATATAACTGTAACCCCTCTACACATCACCCTGACAATAAAAATACAATTATTAAATTTAAAATTTATGCAGAATTTATTTTTAAGCTTCTATTACCCTGCTATTCCTGATTATTACCTATCTTTGTTATGACATTTAGAAGAGGGTACAATAGGCAGGTGCTTGTGGTTCATGCCTGTAATCCTAGCTACTTAGAAGGCTAAGATTTGAAGATCATGGTTCAAAGATGGTCCAGGCATCTTATTTCCAATTAACTCCCAAGAAACCAAAAGTAGTGCTGTGACTCAAAGTGGTAGAGTACTAACCTCGAGAAAAACAAAGCTCAAGTCCCACCAGCAATAGCAACAACCACAGAGAGAGACACAGAAGGGGGAGGAGGGAAGGAAGAGAGTAGGGAGAAAGGGGGAGAGAGAGGGGGGAAGAGAGAGAGAGAGAGGGAGAGAGGAAGAGGAAGAGGAAGAGGAAGGGAGCAGGGAGGGAAGGAGAAAGAGAGAGAGAGAGCGAGAGCACAAGAGCAGATAAAAACTGATGGAAGTATGACCTCTTAATGGCAGCAAATATATCTTTTTAGAGACCATATATGTCTCTTTAGAGACCATATTTGGAATTCAGAGAAGAAATGGAGCTATGTCCTGGGAACTAAGCTAAGATGAACCAAGGCAATTAAATTTTGCAGAAGGCCCTTGGGTGATTTCACTAAAAATATACCAACATTCCTGTGCTACAAAGACTTCCTCAACTTTCACTTTATCTCAGTAAGAAAAGAATTTCCACAAAGTAAAGAAGAATTACTGAGTATTTTGAAGAAGTGATATCTTAGGACTTCTGACTCATTTACATTCAGTTGACTACATTTTACTTATCCTATCCATCTCCATGGATAAGCTAGGAAAACTTTGAGAGTTACTTTAAGCATGTTTTAACAGTATTTTTTTCCTTTGTTGAGAAAATGTTCTTAAGGTTAAGTGAAGGAATAATTGTAGTAATCCATAAATGAGCTTGACCTTCAGTGGTAATTTTAGACACATAGGACATTTTTAGTTTTCAATAAACTCTAAATATTACTGAGATAATGAGGCAATGCTTTATAAACAAGTCTGACCAAAATGTGTGTATGTAATGTTACTGGTCAGGTAAATAAAATACACTATGTTAGGCACCAGAAAACTCTTAAGGTGATGATATTGGCAGTGACAGACTTGCTAACATAGGTATCACAGAAAGCCTGCTAACTTTCTTCAAAGAGCCTGTTTTACCCCTGAAAAAGGAAATAAAAGAAGAACTGAGGAAATGGAAAAACCTCCCATGCTCCTGGATTGCAAGAATTAACATCGTGAAAATGGCAATCTTGCCAAGGGCTATCTACAAATTCAACGCAATACCCATCAATATCCCAATGTCATTCTCTAAAAAGAAATAGAAGAGGCAATCCAAATTTCATATGGAATAATAAAAGACACTCTATAGCAAAAACAATTCTTGGCAGAAAGAACAGTGCAGAAGGAATTTCAATACCAAAGTTTAGACTCTATTACAGAGCTATAGTGACCGAAACAGCTTGGTACTCGCACAAGAACAGGCCTAAAGACCAATGGAATAGAACTGAGGACCCAGATATTAAATGACAGATCTAAGTCCACCTAATCATTTATAAGGGAGCCAAAAAAAACAGAATGGAAGAAAGACAGCTTCTTCAACAAGTGGTGCTGGCAGAACTGTTTAAGCACATGCAGAAAACTGAAATTGGATCCTTCTTTGTCACACTGCTCCAGAATTAACTCCAAATGGATCAAAGACTTGACGGTAAAAGTAGATACACTGAAAACTTTACAGGAAGGAATAGGAGATACACTAAGTCTCCTTGGCACAGGTCAAAACTTTCTTAATAAGGAGCAAGAAAAACAAATCAGAAAGGCTGCATACCTGGGACTGTATTAGAGCTGCTGTATGGCAAAGTACATAGCTAGCAAATTAACTAGAAAACCTACAGAGTGGGAGAAGATCTTCACTAACCATACAATGGACAAAGGCCTCATATCTAAAATATATTGACAGCTCAAAAAATTGAATCTCTCCCAAACTAATCTCCAAAGAAATAACCATCTCATTAAAAGATGGGCCAAAGGGCCAGGAGTTTGGCCTACTGGTTAAAGTGCTTGCCTAGCATGCATGAAGACCCGGGTTCGATTCCTTGGTACCACATGCATAGAAAAAAGCTGGAAGTTGTGCTGAGGCTCAAGTGGTAGAGCTCTAGCTTTGAGAAAGTCCAAGGACAGTGCTCAGGCCTTGAGCTCAAGCCCAGGACTGGCAAAAATAAATGAATAAATAAATAAAATAAAATAAAAGATGGGCCAAAGACTTAAAGAGAGTCTTCTCTGAGGAAGAAATAAGAATGGCCTACAGAAACATGAAGAAATGATCGACATCTCTGGTCATAAAAGAACTCCAAATCAAAACAACTCTAAGATTCCATCTCACTCCAGTTAAAGGCCAGGATCAAGAAAACTAATAATAACAGATGCTGGAGGGGATGTGGCCAGGAGGGATCACTACTACATTGTTGGTGGGAGTGCAAACTCATTCAACCACTATGGAAAGCACTATGGCAGTTCCACAAAAGACTAAACATAGAGCTCCCCCATGACCCAGCAATTCCTCTATTTGGCATTTACCCAATTGTCCAGAAACAAGGGCACACAAAATCCACTACCACAACGATGTTCATTGCAACGCTATTTACCATAGCAAAGATATGGGACCAACCCAGATGCCCCTCAGTTGATGAGTGGATCAACAAGATGTGGTATTTATACACAATGGAATTCTATGCTGCTGTCAGAATTAATGATATTGCCCCATTTGTAAGGAAATGGAAAGACTTAGAAAACATCATATTAAGTGAAGTAAGTCAGATTCAAAGGAACATAGACTCAATGGTTTCCCTCATTTGTCATAATCAGTAGAAACCTTGGGCTCTCATAGCACAGATTTACAATAGAGCAAAACCTAGATTCTTAAAGCCATATAGAATGACACTAAATGAAAGGACTTCCAGGATATAGAAACAAAAGCCACATAATGAATGCTTGTAGTCCTTAATGTACTATGTTATCTCTCATCTCTTTTGCTGTCCCATGGTTATCTCATATTGTTACAGCATTTCTCCTTATTATCTGATATATTGTATATATGCATAATTGGTTATTTGAAATAGGATATAGAAGGGGGAAATTAAGATTAAGAGGCGGGAGTGGGGGGAGGGAAATTGGGACCAAGACATGAGAAAGGGTATCAATGTATGTGATGTATTGCACCTTCTATCTGGTGAATATAATGTAACCCTTCTATTAATTACAATAAAAATATATGGAAAAAAGAGCCTATTTTACCATTTAGAAACCAAACATTAGCACTTTTTACTCATTGCATTCCCTATTGCCAATCATTTATAAATCTAATCATCAGAAAAAACAATATTAGCATGTAGAAGTTTGAGTGTATTGGCTTTCATTGTAACTGTGTGAAATTGTTGCCTAGACTCTGGTTTTCAAATGGGAGAAATTCATTTTCTGGTTGTATTTGAATCCTGTGTAGCTGAATAAGCTTTCATTTTGACACCTACATTCTGCTAAGTTCTGCCTAAATTCCATGCTGTGTCTGTAGACAGCTAGGAATGCACTAGAAATTTTTGACATTTTCTAGCCACACTTTTTCAGAATTAATTATCTCTGCATTGGCTCTGGCTACAATGGAGATATACAGACTTTGAGGAAAATCAAATCATTGTTTAAGTCATGCATCAAACGTCATTAATCTTATAGAAAGTTTATTCTCAGATTTATTTTTAAGTAACTTGACAGTGATGGATGGTAAAATATAGAATAAATGTAGAAGACATAATTTTTCCCCTTGGATGCCAATATTATAGCATATTTATAATTATTCTGTGTGTGTATCCTATTTCACTCTCTAATTGTTAAAAACAGTCCAGTTAAATTATTTTCTTTTCAATATCATATGAACTTAAGCATATTAGCCTTCATTCTGGTAGAATATTTGAAATTAAATTCAGGTATCCAAAAGAACAAATTTTCCTTTTTATTTTTTATAATTATTAGAAAGAAAATAAAATAATTATAAACATAGGTCTATGTCTAGAGAATGTAAGCAAGATTTCTACTTATTGATTTGTTAATATATATTAAAGCTCAGAAATTAAAGTCATAAACAAGTCTTAATCCACTTTGTAAAGTCGTAGACAAAATGAAAAGCAGAAGTAGCTGCCTAAAATCATATTAACAGATAGGTGTATACACTTTCTGGGTGGTTACAGACATTTAAGGAATCATAATTTACCTAACTATAAGACGAGGTGAAAATGTGTATTTGATTATGCTATGTTTAATTTGTCAGGGCATAATCATTCTAGGATTTATTCAAATATTCTCATTGCTATAAGAAATGAAACAAATATATATTGGCCAACACATTTCTACATTGTTTAATCATAGATTAATGGACTAATTGCTTAATCACAGCTTAATTTACTTCTAAGATAAATGAGAGAAAATTAACATACATAGGCTTTTAGATAAGTTTTTCTTATTCAGAATATTTTCCTAAATTCCAGAAACCTGGTTGCTGAGTGCATAATGCTGATATAAATTTATCAATGCATTATGAAAAACAAATGTGAATGGAATAGCTTAACTATTAAGATTGTTATCATATATTGATTCTAAATGGGAGGTTTCATTGTGTCAGTTTTGCAGGAATTTCTGAAGAAAGCTTCAGGAAAAGACAGAGTCTAAATTCATAGTGGAAAACCAGCCACCAAAGTAACTATTTTTAAACATTGAATAAATCTAATGTTATGATTCCATGCAATGTATACAAAAATCTTAGAGCACCAGTGTACTTCTCTGTCATAATCATTGCTATTAACTTAAGAGTCAAGACACAGAACAGGACACCAATGGCTCATGTCTGTAATCCTAGCTCAGGGGATTGAGCCAGCCTGGGCAGAGACTCTTAGTTGCAATTAACCACCAAACGTCCAGAAGTAGCGCTATGGCTCAAATGATAGAGCATTTGATTAAAGCCAAAAAGAAAGAATAAGTCTCAGGGACATTGCTCAGACACTCAGTTCAACCCTTAGGACCTTCACCACCACCACCACCACCACCACCACCAACAACAACAACAAGAACAAGAACATCAACAACGACGACAACAAAAAAGTTGTTGCAACAATTCTTAAACATCAATCATGTATATAGTGGTGATTAAGTGCTGAAAATTTCCCTAATATTGAATATTGATGTTCATTGTGTGGAGAGATTTGGTTAGTCTGGATGTCAAGAAAATTGCACATAGGTAAAAGACACAATGAAACTCATTTACAAAGTAAAATTTGCTATATCAAATATACATTCCTGTTTTGGTTTATGAGAGACTCACTGCAGCAAATTCATCAGTAAAGTTCAGCCTACATTTTTTATTGTTTCAGCATCATTTTTGAAGACTACGTGGCAACTGTTAGAAACAGCAAAAGTAAGCTCATAACCTAGAATCCATGCAAAAGAAAATTAACAGTGTAATTTTCAAGAATCTCATCAGATTTCCCAAACACACTATTTCCAATCTCTTGTCTATGTATTCGTTTACTAAAAAATTTGAACATGTGATTACTTCCCATTTGGTATGGATTTCAAAACTCATGTTTGGATTTTTCCTTGCACTCTGAGGAAAAAGGATGTGAAAAAATGGGAAGGATATGGGAAAAACTTGAAATTCAAAATTTAATTGCCATTTAGCATCAGATGAGGCTTCAAAGAGAGGTAAAAATTCAAGAGTGGAAAATAAATTATATGCTGAGGTGGAAGGAACGTGAAGAGTAATGGAAAAAGAAACTGTTACTTTTCCTTGTCAGGTAGTATAGCTGAATAATAACCACTTTATGACTGCCTCACAGAGAATTTTGCCAACTACCAGCAATGATAACTGTGGCTGTCTGTAACTTATTCACAGCATCAGCAGAACTGTGATGAGGACATTTATGCTGCATCTTTATGCCCTTATTTTATTTCTTTAGCATAAATTCGTGTGAAATTACTAAAATGGGTATGTAAATAGTGTCGCAGTTAAAACACTCCACATATAGCCCAACTCTCCTTCAGAAAGACTAAAAATTGTTCTCTTGTGAATGGTTTGTGAGAATGTTAATATTTTTATATGCTGAGCTACTACTTGATATAATGTTGTTTTCACCCTTATCGTAGGATATGTGAAAGTATTAGAATATCATTGGGCTTCAAGTTTGCATTTCTAGTCCAGTGAAATTACTGTTTCTGCTCACATAGTTAGTAGTCACTTGTACCTATATTATGAATTAAATATCCGTAAATGTGTTTAAATTAATAATATTTTTCTTATGATTTTTGTAACTTCTTTCCAAATTCATAACTCTTGTTTGGATTTTAAGTTTTTTTCATGCTTTAAATGAAAAGCAATGCTTTAAGAATAAGTAAATGGAGCTGTAAGTCAAGCGGTTGAACACCATTTTTGAGCAGAAAAACAATAGAGTACAACATTTTGAATTGAATCTGTAGTAGTGGTATGCACACATATGCACATTCCTCCCTCCTCTCCCCCTCTTCCAAGACTTGAATAGATTTAGCAAATGTGTTCAGGTTTTCCAATAAAGCAGAGTTTTACATAAACAAGACATGGAAATTCATTTAAAGATATCTAATTATCATCTCAAATAAACAAAGTAAAAGATAGTTCTATAGCACGATTGTCATTGAACCTATGGAATTCATAGGAAGATAATGTGATACCGAGTATCTAATAGGATTACTTTATTAACAAACCATAGTGCTTCTTGTTTCACTGAAAAAGTAATAAATGATTTTGTTTGCAACAATGTAATATGAAAAATTATGTAAGAAAACTCAGGCTTAATAGGCTCTACAACAAACAATGGTTTCAGAAAGAAAAAAAGTTCAACAAATTAAGTCATTACCTTTCAAGTATATATTTGCTAACGCTAGAGTTAAATTTTTGTATCTATGAATATCATACTCCGAAGTGATTGCTGTTGACATGTGAAATTGAAGCTTACAGAGGACAAAGGTATGCAGTAGGCAGTAATTATTTGAAGTACAATGTCTGTCAGATTAATGTAGACTTAATGAACAATGTTCATTGTATACTATTTCCATATGACAACTTCATGAAGAGCTCTTTAAAAGCTTCAAGTTTGCCAGAACCTGGGGTGCCTTCCTTTTCAAAAGAAGTCATTCTGAAAAGTGATGAATTTCAAGGTCTGGAAATGCTGAACTAACCCAGATATTCAGCAGTTGCCGTGGCCCAGGCAGTTGTACTATAACAGTTTCCTTTGTGTTGTGTGACAGTGAACACAGCCAAGATAATTCCCATAATTAATGTGATTGTGATAAGTTATATGTGAAAGACAAATGCAAGATATAATTAAAATAACAATCAAAGTTTCTTCTTTTTCTCCTTAAGAAATCACTTTTAATATCTTTTATTCAAGCATCTTTAATCCTCTTTTTGTTTGCTTTTCCTCTGGTAAACTAGTTCTTCATAGTGCATGCCCTTCTAAATTCTCTCGTTGCAGTCTCTCAACATGGACTATGTTAAATATCAAACACTCGAAACAAACAAAAGGCATCTAATCAAATACTCAAAGAAGTTATTGATCACTACTTAAAGTTCTCTCATCAATAGGTCTTTCTTGCTGTAAAACTTCTGAAAAGCAATCATTGTGGGGAACATAGTCTCTTGTTTATTTGCTATAAAGGGCTAGGTAGATGTTCATTAAGGGCCAGTAGTATTTCTTTGACTACTTACCTCTACAATTCTTGTAGGCAACTAGCCATTGATATTGATATACCAGGCAAACAAATACATATGACTATGTATTTTAAAAAACTTCATAAATTAGATAGAAAGCAAGATTTCGTGAAATCTGTTTTTTTAAAACCCTTGTTTGTCTGATGAAATTCATATACACTTGTCACTTTATATCTCATTATAGGCTTGTCTCCTAAAGCATTCCTTCCTAGAACTTCACAGACAACTACAACATTGAACTTATTATCTTTCTCTTGGTTGTACCATATCATTAATTTGTTTATTTTTATATTATCTCTGAATACCTTAAATATTGCCTCTTGTTCATCTGGAAACTTTTAAAATTAAATTTAAAATCACTCACACCTGATCTCCCATGAAAGGTTTTCAATCACTTTTAGTATGCCCTTAGCGATCATTGCTTTGAGCTCCTGTTCCCCAACACTCCCACATCACAATGACCTGCTTAGACTTCTAGGTCAAGATCATATTTCACTTATGGTTTTTGTTTTCTAGATCCACCATACGGTAGCATAAAGAAAAAGTTTTTTATTTAATTTTTTTCTTGTTTTGACAAAGGTATTTTTATTAGGTTAGTAGAGACAGCCACCTTCAGATGCCTATTAACACTTTAGTAGTTAGTGGTAGAATCTCCTGTTTTAAAGAAAGCTCATAGAAATCTAGAATAACTACCTTTAATGACTGTCTTGGAGATGGATTTTGTAAAATGAGGCCAGGACACAAGCATTACATGCAAAATCTAAGCTATACCAGTGAAGGAACCAGTTTTGAGAAAAATTATCTTCTTGAACCATTAATTTGGTGCTTGTCATATATGATTATATTTTAGCTATATAAATTTCATTTTTATAGAGTATAATTGATAGATTTGTAATGTATTTAATAGCAATGTTTTAATTTTAAAATATGCTGCCATGAAAGGAAGAAAATATTAGTTCCTTGTGCTGCCATAGTTTTCTTTTAACATATTTGTTATCAATAATATATTACCTTAAAATAAAAATAACTTATTTAAGGTATAGGTATGAAGAAAATAAAATTTCAGCTACCCATTTCTCATAAACTTCAGCTAAGGAAATGTAAGCTATTAAAAATGGAAAGAAATAAATGAAACAATTTATCTCCTAGAAAGGAATCCAAACAGGCTAATAATATGCTCCCAATAGGGAAGCAATCAAGAAAGGCTATATTGTCATAAGGCTTAAAATGGACCATAAAAGATGTATTATTGAAAACCACACCCTAAGGATTAGAATCTACATAACACTTGAATTATCACTGAAATTTGGTATTTTAACTCACCATGTCATCATGATACTATAATAATAAAATCAATAACATATACATGCAGATGAGCTTTCATTATTAAATAAATGCAATGATTTGCATTCTATAAATGCTTTCTATAAATGTATAACTATTTTTTCTCATTTGAATTTTTTTTGTCATCCAAGAAACACGGACAAAATGTTTCCTGCTACCGATATACTGAAGTGAAACTCTTAAAAGCCAAGAAGCAGACCATCTGAAATCCTGAGTAATGTTGAAATAAATTATACATGTGTAACTAAGGTCTGGAATTAATAAATAAAGGAGAATGAATAGGAAGTCATATTCCAGTTCAGATGAATCCATGAGCATTTCAGTGCCGGTCAGTTGTTATGAAAGTAGAGAGATGGTTCATGTAATAACAGAGAACTTCTGAGTTATGACACTTGCAGAAACTGGAACTGATAAAATGTGGGCTGATACAAAGAAATATCAAAAGCCAGAGGGGCTTGAGGATATTAGGGACTTCAAAGATTAGGGCATTTTATCAGGTGAAAGTAGTGATTTTATAATCATACAGGAGCTGTAGGAAAGTGGTGTATTTACTAAATTTAGTGAGAAAAGGAAAATCTAAAACTCAATGAAGGAAATTGCCTAGGACACTAAGAGCATAGTGTAAGAGAATGGTTTGGGTGAAAAGAAGACAAATTTCAGATGTCAATGAAATTTTGAAAGTCACATCTGAGAGCAAGTTGTTATGGTCATATCCATACCATAGGGAATCCATCAAAATAGACTTTGGTGACAGTCATCGAAAAGTGTCACAAACAGGGACGAAGCAAGGAGGAAAATCTTAAAAGAAAGGCATTCCTTGACTATTAATACCCCAATGTTTATGATATGATGAAAATCAGTATCCAATAATAACTTCCTTTTAGCCATCAATTCCTGGAATTTAATATGTATAGATCCCAGTGATCAACACACAATTTTCCTCATTTGCCTTATTTGATGATGCTTAATCTGGCAATACACATGAAATGAGAAATGCTCTTAACTGGTAATATGCTTTGTCTACAGAATGGCTAGTGAGTAGCACTGCTTCATTGGTTCACCCTTTTTCCCACCATTTCTGAAAATCATGAATTTTAATAAAGAAGATATGACAGCCATAGATATTGGCTACAGGGGAAATAAAAGTTGGAGACCAATGAAACTGGTCACTGTCAAACTCTAATTTGGATCGCTTAACCATCTAACTTTGCCTTATTTACATATTTAGAAAATTGACGAAATCAAATTTTGGTTCAAATACTCTAAAGAACTGCTTTAAATCAATTTCCTTATCATGAAATCACTCTAAAAGCCTGGACTGGAGTGAGATCTGCGAAGAATAAATGAGAGAATGCTTGTAATAAGGTTCGAACAGAACCTACAACATAGAGCATAAATTTAGTAAGATGAAATGATTTTTCCTCTCCTTTTAATCCCTCTTTCTCTCTTTACTTGCCTATAATGTTGTTCCAGGAACAGTTGCTTCTAGATAAATTTCTTTCTTTTTCCCATTTCCCAGTTCAATCATGTTACTTATAGGTCCAAAATATTAACCCACCTAAAAAATACTTCATGTAAGATTGAGAAGAATGTGTCTTCTGCTGTCACCTTATGGAGTATTCTACAAATAGAAATTATCAAGCTGATCAATTTAAATGAAGAAAATCTTAGGATAAATAAGACTTTAGGAGGTTCTTCATTCATAGATCCTGAGATGATTATGAAGATTTCTCTGAAAATATTTCAGTGCTCAGTCATTTCTTCATCTTTCCAGAACCATGATAGGCCATTTTTTGTTGCCCAGAGGGTAAAACACATGAAAACATGAAGTTATCCCACAAAAGTTTGTTTTAATAAGGAGTTTCCTCAATCTCATGCCCTTCCACAGGGCATGGCAATATTTCAAACTTATGTTTTAAGCGTTTGTACCAATTCATGACTCTAATGGATTTCAGCAGCAAATGATGTGTATTAGGTAGGAATCTTTGGTTTATTAATCTTTAGTTTGCAAGTTCAGGAATATGACTTTGAAGCACTTGACATGTTGAAACTAACATCACAAGTTCTGTTTTTTGCTTTCCTCTCTTCCTTTAATTACTATACCAAGAAAAAACACTTATCCACTAAATCCTTAGTGTCCTTTAACAAATAACCTTATCTTAGAAAATATAGATAATTTGAAAAATGTCAAAAGAAGGATACAGAAGTTTAAATATGGGATTAGTGGGTTATGGAAGTCTAAATAATCCATACTACTTTTGGGAAGGCACTGATCGGTTCTCCTTTTATTTTTAAAATTAGCTAAAACAGCTAAAACTAGAATCATAGCTGGAATCATAAAAGAATTGAAAAGCATGATTCAATTTTCCAATTCTAGTTTATCTACCTAAATTGAGTGGAAAATCCAGAAAGACAATTACAGAGAAAAACCTTTACATGTATACCCAGGATCAAGGCTATTATGTCCTCAAATATACTATGTATTGTATAATTATTTAAATTCATTTAAATTTTGATGATCACTGAAAGCATCAGTTAGGTTCCACATCTTTGATGCTTTTATTTAATAGTGTTATGTAGGCAGGAGCCAACACATATATGAATATAACCAATAATCATACTTGAAATGCAACTTCATTAAATTGAGTGAAATAATTTGTGAATGGAACATAAGCTGTGCATGCGAGCATATGGGTTTATGAGCATACATATATATATATATACACATACATACACGTAAGTCATGCGTACATGTACATACACAGTAATATATACACATGATTATGCATATCCACATAAAGAGAGGTAGGAAAGAGGATGAGAAGATAAATACACAAGAGAAATACAAAGCTTAGATCTCCCATTGTACTCTACTTATATTTCATATTACTCTAGATTAGATAGCCTAAACTGGTCTCAGTTATGTTTACACAAAAATCTTAAGCAAGTGGCTGGGAGTGTGGCCTAGTGGTAGAGTGATAGCCTAGCATGCATGAAGCCGTGGGTTTGATTACTTGGTACCACATACACAGACAAAGTCAAGAGTGGTGGTGCTGTTCCTGTGGTAGAGTGGTAGCCTTGAGTACAGAGAGGCTCGGGACAGAAGCCTAGCCCCTGAGTTCAAGCCCCACGACCAAATACAGGAAATTTGAGCCTGTTAGGAATAGACTTGACAGATGTGTGAATTGAAATTACTACCGAGTACTAAATTACAACTACATACCCTGGAGTTCAAACGTACAGAGAACATTCATCTAACTTGTTTTAAAATGATGAGAGTTTTATTTAAGGATTAATGTATACTGACAAAAGTTAATTATTCGAAGTGAAATCCAAGATTCTATATTTCTATCAATGTAAAAATAAACTGTAGGACAGGAAGAGGACAGAACTAGTTGCACATTTGAACTCGTTTCACAAATGACCTTGGAAAATGTACGTATTTTGAAAAATAATTCCTTTCTGAGTAACTGTTCAAAAGACACAGAAGCTCAGAAGTTGAGCTGCAGTATATTCTAATATATTTAAATGATAAAATGTTGATGAAATGTGCTTCTTCACCTTAAATTACTTCATGTTTCCTAGGTCCCTTCTATGCACCAGTGGCTCAAAACCTGTTAATAAAGGCTGCACTAACAATTATCCAATACTGGAATTTTTTAAAGACCTGTCTCCTAGCTCTGATTAAAGATCTGGACAGTGAGAAAGAAGAGTAGTAAAACATTTCTGTGAATGTCAGTTCAAATCTGCAATAACCTTAATAAGAAATTGAGGAATCTTTCTTTGCCTTGCTATCTCAACACTGGAAAACAACGGCAACCCTTATGTCTCCTCCCAAGAATGTTATGCAACTGATCATTTATCATGGCACAAATGCAGTTTATATTCTTTCTAACAGATGCACTAAAACTATCTCCAAATTACAGCTGAATCTAGTTCTTTGGAAAAGTCAAACGTTTTCTCAGCTAAACTTTGGCACATGTGTTCACCACTCAGAAACTGTAAGCACCATAAAATGCTAAGAAATGCTTCCAGGCTGACTTTACACACTCTTAGCATTATGACTAAGTCTTCCATTTTAAATGCATATAGACTAAGCGATTTATTCTATAAATGTAGAAAGGAGATGAAACTAAGATATTCCCTTCTGTTCTAACGCCTGTTGTCACTGTACAATTGGCTGGAACTCAGCATGTGGGAAAGCCATATGTATATTTCAAATTTATTGAAGAGGATTGCTTGGGATGGTGTATCAATGCACAGAAAGATTTTATGCATTTCAATTTTCCTAATCATGTTAAAGACCATGTTTAGACCGAGAAGATTTGTCCTTACTAAACCCAATACCTGTTGGCAGGCTATTTTATCCTTCAAAAGTAAAGTCTTTAACTTTGTAAGGAAGAAAGTATTAATAAATCATCTTTCATTGACCTAAATCCAAATGTTTTACAGATTACAGGACTTATATGGTAACATCATAGATCTTCCTATTAGTTTAAATATGTTGTGAATATTATGATGTCAAGGAGCATATATATCCTATTCTTGATGTATTTTCATCACCTTATTATTGTTATATAGTACTACCAGCATTCAATACTGTCATTCATCACTTCAGTACTGTTGAGTAGTTTTGAGACATTTAAAAGTGTCTTGCTTGATCTGTTACTATATCCCTGCCTAAATAATACAAAGTAAAGTTTTAATACTCAAGTAGGTATACTTGATCTTCCTGACAAAATGACTAGTAAAGAAGGTCAAATAAAATTCAAACACACAAGATTTGTCAGTTTGTTCATAATTATTACAATTATTACCCTGAACTTACCAAAGTCAGTAAAGCTTTTAATGGAAGGAATATGGTACATTTATGAAAATAAAGAAACAATGTAGGAAGGAACAGTCCCAAACCAGAGAACATATAACTGTCCAATAGCATGGTGATAAAAGAGGCTAGAAGAAAAAAAATCACTGTGACTACAATTCAGAGAGCTGAAAGGGTTTATGTAGTACAGATGCAAATAGGAAATTGAGTTGAAATGTTTGGTTTATGACAAGATTGTCGGTCCTCTTTTTCTTTCTATTTTTTTTCCCCACCAGTTCTGGGCTTGAGCTCAGGGTCTGAGCACTGTCCTTGGACTTTCTCAAGGCTAGAGCTCTACCACTTGAGCCTCAGTACCACTTCTGGCTTTGTTCTATGTATGTGGCACTGAGGAATCAAAACCGGGTATTCGTGCATGCTAGGCAAGCACTCTACCACTAGACCAAACGCCAGGCCCCTTGGTCCTCTCCTTAAACATGACAGCATAAGATTTTATGGGCAGTGGATCATGGGAAAATGGCAAATCAGGGCCTACTTTCATGGACATACAACCTGTGCATTTCCATCTGTACTGGTTATATTTTGTTTTAATGCCGTCTGCTATCTTCTTGGTGTTTAATTTTGGAAAGTACTGGGGATTACAGTAATATCTTCGTGTTTTCTTGGTAGGTACTGACTACTGGAGCTACGCTTCAGTATTTTCCTAATACTTTGTTTTATACAGAGAGTCTTTCACCCTAGCTGAGTTTGAAGTGTGTAATCCTCCTACTCGGGAATTTTGAGTAGTTGGGATTAAAGATATGAATTACTATTACTGCTCTTTTGAAGTTCTGAGTTGCTTTTTTGCCAGTCATAGGTCTTGAACTCAGGACCTGAACACTGTCCTTGAGTTTTCTCAAGGCTAGTGCTCTACCACTTGAGCCACAGCACCACTTCTGGCCTTTTATGTGTATGTGATAACCAAGGAATTGAATCCAGGGCTTGGTGCATGCAGGCAAGCACAGAGTCATTTTTTAAACAAAGTATCAGTATTTTAATTTTACACCATGCCCCATAAATAATATAGCCTATCTTATGGTAAATGGCAAAGTAATGAATTAGGACCTGCTTATGTAGTTTTGTTCTACAAAGCAAAATCATAAGGTAAGGTAATAGTAAAGGTGTATGATATCAAACATTAAAAATGTTACAATAATTAGTCATATATACATATTTAATCATTGAAAGAGTAAATGTGACAGAAAAATTAGGAAGAAAATAATCCCATGAAATACCATTTATCTAGTGAGCAACTTGCATTTCATTTCTAGACAGAAAAACACAGCCTACTTATCTTGACACTTTCATCTTCAGAACTGATCAGTAATACAATAGATAGGATAGTTGCATTTAAAAAAAATGTCTTCTCCTTTTCTCCTCCTTATTATCCAATCTTTCAGCCACAGAAAACTTCTCCTTAGAGGACCAAGTGCTACATTAGAACAAACAGGGCAAACCTAAACTTCTGTTGGTTGTTAGTAAAGAAAACAACAGTTGTAAACTAACTCTAATGCACATGAATGTGTTAGAGAAGTTTAATTTCTACTGGAAGTTTTATTACTCTTAAAGAGGCACATATAGCCTCTCTTCTTGTTTTGCATCAGACCTTGCCAGAGAATTAGTATATGGTTGTCATACTGACATTAGGAGCAAAGGAACAAGCAGCTCAGGATAAATGGGCAGCAAGATGGCAAAATCCCATTTTCAGAGACCAAAGCGCCTAACCTCTAATCATCTACGTCAGAAATTTTAATGCGCTATCAGAAAACCCCTTTTGTTTAATTCTAGGAGATTTAATATCCCCGAGGTCAGAGGCTGCTTTATTTATCTTTGTTTTGCCTGTAGGATAGAACATTAGTTTCAATCTCTTAGCTATCTCTTATGTTATGAAAGATGAGATAATTTAAAATCTCAGGACTATGTGCAACTAAAATATCATGCAATAGTATTTGATACTGATTTACATACACTTTGTTTCTGCAGTTCCCACTAAATTCCTTTCAACATGAGATCATTATGTTGAGTAAGAAGTGAATATTTGCTTCTATGAATAATAAAAATCTAGCTTTGGAGTGCTTTGGAGAATACCTAACCTAATTAAATGAAGTGTTATTAAATTTTAATTAATGTGCACTATTCAAAATTAATAAGATCTATAACTAAAATCATGCTTCATAAATGATCACAAAAGAGCAGAAACCCTCTACAGACTCAATTTTATTTTTAAAAGATTCAGTATATAATTTTTCTACTAAAATAGGCAAACAAACTACCATCTTTATATTAGTTTTTCTTAGCCTGAATAATAAACCTACAAAGTGTTCTGATGTGAAGAAAACTAGTTTTCTAAATTTCAGTTTTGAGTGCTACTGAGATAAAACATGAAACCTGTGTGTACAAAATAAACAGTTGAACTTGCAGAAGAAAATTAGACACACCAGGAAAATAATTTATTTTAACACAGGCTAAGCTGTTAAACAGAAGAAAATTTGTTGACAAAATAATAAACCACTAAGATTTAGTTAGTCATACCTACCAAATGCACATGGAAAAGAAATTCTAATGTTTGTCTACTTTTTATATCAATTAATAAAACTCTTTAAGAAACAGTGATGAGCTGGGCATGGTGGTTCACACTTGTAATCCTAGCTAGGGGCTGAGATCTGAGGATCAAGGTTCAAAGCCCTGGGCACAAAAAGACTCATCGCCCATGAACCTCTAGAAAATGAGAAATGGGGCTTGGCTCCAGGGTAGTGCAGTAGCCTTGAGCTGAAGAGCTCAGGGACAGTGCCCAGGCCAAGTTCAAGCCCCATGACCCACAAAACAAAACAAATAGTGATGACTTGGCTTTTTATGATAGTATAACTGTCTTTCTTATCTTCAAACATGAAGTTGTATAAACCATTTTGAAAGAAATGTAATAAGTGACTTTGAGTGCATTAAAGATTAGAGAAATGAGTACCAGTAATCCTTATGCAGGATTTGTGGAAATGGGTAGAGTTGCATAAGAGGCAACTAATTAAGGGTTTAAGAGTAAAAGTACTAGCATAAGAATTTAAAGATGTTATTTTTGGTAAGTTAGAGGAGGTTAGGTTCTGTAAAATCTTAGTAGAATCATGAGCTTTAAGGGCATCCCATATAATCCCAGATTATCTTCAAGCTGTCAAAAAAGGGAAGGCTTTGTTTTTTTCAAATCAATAATCACACATGTGCAGTTACCCAAAGCAAAAATAATAATTTTTGCAAAATATTAGATTTCTTGTGTTTTAGTCAAGCAATTGGACTAAATAGTATCCATTATGATTAAAATTTAAACTCACTTTCAATTAACCACTATTATCAAGGAGTATTATAACTGGAATTAAGTGTAAATTACAAGAAGATATTCACAATTTTAATGCTTATTTCCCTGACTTAAAATTCTTTTCCAGGAAGTAGTATAAAAGATTAGATTACTTAAAGGCAGATTAAATCACTAAAAAACTCAAAATTGAGCACAAATAGTTGGTTTCCCTCTGTCTTTTAAGCATTTTTCCATATAAAGCTACAAGTAATCTTCCATGGAAGGCTACATTTAGTCTTATATAGAAACTGTGTTTTGTGCCCACTGCATTTTAAAAGTTAAATGTAATAATGTGCTGAATATTTTAAAAATAAAATATGTTAGAGATATTTAACTGGTTTGACATTAATAAGTTTAACAGCATTTCCAATTTTGATCATTGGATACATTCTTCTGGAATTAAGTATCTTCACAAGTTAAAAATTCAAGTACCAAAACATTCTTTGATGTCTCTTCTTATAAATTATTTATTGTCTTTAAGTATGTGTAGAAAGGGTTTTCAATTCAACATGTCAGTTAGAGTACAATGGGACTTAATCAGTGTCACCCCTTTTTCCTTCCTCCATCTACCTCAAAACTCCCCATCACATACACCTGAAAACATATGTTCCAGCATCCTATTATTCATTTAGTTAAGCTGTAAGTTGTTTGTTCAAAAGAATCTTCATACGCTGACAGGTTTAATTGAAACCCCTTTGCATACTACCAAAAGATAATAGTAAAAAAAACAAACGATAAGCATATATGAAAACATATGCAGCTTCACATGCATATACCTATATACATAAATGCATTTAGTTTATGGTATATGCAGAGGAGGATTCCCATGAAAATGCTCTTAATATACAGTTCCCCAGACCTACAATTGTCTTCAAAGCTGTAAATTCTCTAATTTTTGCATATGAATCTAGGTACCTACTTTCTCATATCATCAAATATATTGTAATATTCTTTGTATGCCTTTTAACGAATAGTTTTTGCACATAGTCTATCATTAAAATAAACACAGTGTGGGCATTTCAGTTAATATACAAGGAGATTATTTTCCATCAGCATCTAGACTCTTCAATTTTATGAAAGTTATTTATTACTTTCTAATATTGAGAAATATGTTAACTACTGTTCTTCTAAATATGTAAAAATGCACCTAGTTGTATTGAAAAATCTTAGATGTATTGTTTGTATGAACATAATTTATGTAACTCTCAACTTATTGAAGAACATAAACTTTGTTTCCAATATTTCTCTATTATAAGTTGCAGCAAACAAGCATCATCAATATTCTCTTACTCATTTAGGATGTACTTGTAATCCTTTGAAAGACAGATTCAATTATTGTTGTGAATTTGTTTTCCAGCTATGTGGGGAATATCTATCTGTGCAAATCAACACACGGGACAGTGACTTTGAAACTATTTCACAAGATAAAGAGCAGTTTATTTGCTGAGAACATTTTCTTACCAATTTATGTATAGAGGGGCTATTACTTAGATAAGAAAAACACATAATATATAATGCATTTAATATGAAATATATACTATAATGTATTATAATCTTATTTTGTTGTATACTGTTGAGCGGCAATTTTGTTTTCTGTTTTTGTCTCTCAACAACCTACAGAATGTTTTCTTTGATTTCACATTATTATTTCACATTAATTTCAATGTCATAATCCAAATCACCCACTGGTAAAGAAATCAATTTAATCTCTGAATAATTTATTGCTAGTGTATTGAATTACCAGATAGCCTTGTATTTTCCCTCACTGATGCTATACAAGGCATGGGATCAGAAGGAGAAATATAAATTTTTAAATAAATATATGACAGATAACATACCCTTAGCTGAATTATATCCTAAAGTATCTATGAACAAAAATAAATGTATGAAATTCAAGGAAGTTGAAAGATGCATGTACGTGTTTTTCATTTTCTTATTTTATTTGCAATTTTAATTTTTTCTCTCATATTTCACACAATAAATTCTATAAAATATTTTCTCTAAAAGCTCTTCTAAATATTCTTTTCATTAAAGTTCAGCTTTTTCATATTTCTATAGTACTGTTTTTATCTCTTCCAATTCTTGAACATATTGCTTCTTGTTTTATGCAAATGAGCATCTGTTGCTGAATAAATACCAGCTAAATGACTGGAAGAATGATTAAAGGAAAGAATCAGTGAGAGCTAGAGGTATATGTGAGTCTTTTATTATTCCATGTTAAGAATTTTAAAATGAAAACAGTTTTCCCTGAAACAAAAAGCTCTCTAATTCAATTTTCACATGAGCAAATATTATATGCTTAATAAATATTGGTTATATGCTTGGCTGAAAGAATGAATAGATAGGATTCTTTTTCACTCAATAATTTATATATTTTCTAGGTTTTAAGCTCAAAACAAAAAAGTTAATGCTGTATTCTAATTTTATTGTATCAATATTTTTTTTTTGCCAGTCCTGGGCTTGAGCTCAGGGCCTGAGCACTGTCCTTGGACTT
Organism: Megascapheus bottae; assembly: GCF_031878675.1. Lineage (NCBI taxonomy): Eukaryota > Metazoa > Chordata > Mammalia > Rodentia > Geomyidae > Megascapheus > Megascapheus bottae. The sequence goes on along the minus strand of NC_143517.1, from coordinate 29,291,493 downwards.
TCTCAAAGCTAGAGCTCTACCACTTGAGCCTCAGCACCACTTCTGGCTTTTTTCTACATATGTGGTACTGAGGAATCGAACCCAGGTCTTCGTGCATGCTAGGCAAGCACTCAACCACTAGGCCAAACTCCCAGCCCACGTATCAATAAAATTTTTCTCTTTCTACTAGATGTATTTTTGACACATGAGCTCTGAAATTTTGTTTCCTGAAAGGTATATGAAAAAACAATCATTAAAAATTAAATGTAAATTGAAAATAAAAATCCCTTTCCATCAGTACATAAAAATTCCAAGATCAGAAACTTTTTAGTGACTTTATTTATTTATTTATTTATTTAAGTGACTTTAAATCAAGTTTAGGAAGTAGAATTTTCTAGAGTATGGATTCTTAGTTCGATGGATTTAGATCAGTTCAGTTTATATACACAGCATTAACCTGTAACCCCTCTGTTTATTATCTGGACATTAAAATTAAATTAAAAATAAACTTGTTTTAGTGTACAAAATATCATATTAATTTAGTATGAACAGTTTTAATATTAGAAATACATGACTATATGCCATCTAATAAAAGATATAGTTATATAGGAACAAAATTCCTGTGCCTTTCCTTAAAAAAAAGTATGTTGTTATAGTTACTCTTGAAAATAGAGTGTGGGGGTAGTAAGTGGAACTCAGTGTTACAGTATATGTTCAGTAAGTATAAAGTCCTTGGTTTAATTTCCAGCCTTAACATCTTCACATTACAAATAAAAAGGTAGACAATGTTTATGAGCATGTTTGAAGTTTATTTTGCCAGTCCTGACTTGAACTCAGGTCCTGGGCACTGTTCTTAGACTGTCTCAAAACTAGCACTCTACCACTTGAACAACAGCACCACTTCCACTGTTTTTTGTGTATGTGGGACTGCAGATACTCTACCACTAGGCCAAACTCCTGGCCCTTATGAGCATTTTTAATGAAGCACATAAAAAGTTCTGTAGAAGGACTACTTGTTTCAAATACATTTTTAAAAGAAAGCACAAAAGAATGTGTTTTTAACGATGGTTAGATCTAAAGAAATAAAGTGTTTCACTAATAATGTATTACATATATGTCTATAAATAAATTTTTTATTTATTTTAAAACATGGAAAAGCATAATGGAATTTATATTTTAACAAGAGTCCTAATGAAACAGAATGTGTCATAATTTAAATGTATTTAATGTAGAGAGATTATAAAATGTGAGTTTATGTCTATTTATGCAAAGCTGAAAATGGAAATTCCCATATACTTATTGCTACTTGCATATTGTATAACCAACTATTATTATATAACTCACTATGTTATCCTCAGGAGCTATGCCTGCCTTGAGCTTTAATTTCAGGTCACACATTTTTGTTTTAAATTTCTTAGCATGGCTTAATGAAAGACATCTAAATACCTACATCTCTCTTTTTGATTAGTTATCTTAGAGAACTAATTAAGTAATCAATAAACAGAACCAGTATAAGTCAATAGTACCTCTGATAAGCATATGTGATTCCCAGTGTACGACAGTGCAGTTGTCAGCAATTACATGGGAAGCTATATCTTAAAGTTCATTAAAGACATGCTTGTAAAGCAATTAAATGTTATCTGGAAATGTTTTTGTACCATTTATAATGTGGTTCCTTATTTCTAAAGTTAAACTCACAGTGAAGACACTGGATTTTATTCAACCCATTTGAATACATGATATAAATAACAATATTTTACGTCTAGCATTCATTCCCTCATTTATTAACATATTTACATCAATTGTAAAATGTTACATGATGAGGTATATATGAAAACAGAAAGGTTAATGTGTCAGACCCTCAACCTCTAGTCAGCCCATAGTATAATGAGACATATATAGATAAAAAATTATTTGTTATAATAAGTAAAAATCTCCGTTTGATTTGATCTCAACCTTATGTTGGTAAAAATAAAATGAAATTATTATTAACAGTAAAAATCTCTGGGTGCGAGTAGCTCATACCTGTAATACTAGCTACTCAGGAGGCTGAGATCTGAGGATCACGGTTCAAAACCGGACATGAAAGTCCCATGAGACTCTTATTCCTAATTAACCACTAGAAAATAGGAAGTGGTTCTGTGGCTCAAGGGGAAGAGGTAAAGGCCTAAAGAACTAAATAGCTCAGGGACAGCACCCAGGCCCAGAGTTCAAACTCTATAACTGACCAAAAGCAAAAAAAAAAGTAAAAAAAAAAAAAAGTAAGTCTCTGGCTCAATGAATCCCATATTTATCAGTATAGGACTTAGCATCTCTACCTCAAGTTCTAGTCATTTTAGGGAGTACTCCAAGGTCTTAAACAAGTTTTTTTCCCAACCATGTCATATATTTCTCTGTTCCAGTTCTTTAGACATGCCCATTGGCACAAAGATATCAAATTCATAAACCCTTTCCAATATCTATTCTTATTCTATAGTCTTGAAACAATCACCTTCACTAGAGCACATATCTCCTTAACTCATTCCTTTGAGGACATACATACCTCAAATAACTTTCCATTGACCAAGGATGAAGGCAAGATTCCATATTCCAAAATTTTCCTTTTTCTGTTCAGCACAAAACCAATTGAGGTTACCAAAACGTCAGTAAACTCTCTGACTCTAAGGAATGAAACTAAGAACCCAGTGAAGTTTTTAGAAATCTGATGAGGTCATACTAGAAAAGACAAAGAAAAACAACTAAGTAAAACAGTTCTCTAAAATAAACTGTCAAGCAAGGATCCAAGACAATGAAATTGGAGGTGATTGGCTCAACAAAAGAACTTCTCAATAATAACTACCTTAGATACACTAAAAAGCTCTCTCTAAAATAGAAAATGGACATTTTCATATAGTATGATCGTAAAGAGAAAATCATGCATTGAGTGAAAGAACAAATCATTCTACATTGCTTCAGTGTTGGGGGCCGAATGTAGAGTCAGGCTGGCCCATGAATGTGCATCACTGAGCAAGATAACCACACAAAGAAATGAGCTGTCTTGCATGACCCCTTGCCTGTGAACTTTGAGCTATATCGTCAGTATTGTGAATCACTTTCTGCTGAGACTTGATTATCATTATGTACAAATGTGTTATTGCTTTATAACTCTCTGCTGAGACTTGATTATCAATGTAACACCTGACAGGTTCTTGTTTTGTGGAGACTATATGACCAAAACAGGAAATAAACGACCACTGTGGTCTTAAGCTTACGGCCTTAGGCTGTAGTCTTGGGCTGTAGCCCTCCAGACCCCATCTGTTACTTGTCTTGTCTTTTTCTTTTCTCATCCTCACCCTCTAATCAGATATCCTGCCTTGCTGCCGGCTGGCTCCAGCACTTCGGTATCATTGTCCTGTGGTAATCTAACACACAGATAGCAAGAACACATGTAAGCAGACAATATTTCCAAAGCTTAGGCATATACACACAGATTTGTGTATATTATATATTTACTTGAATATTTTGATTTTAGGTTAGAATATAGAATTTGTTTAAATTTTGTAACCTAAGTACTGAATTTTTAAATAAAAATTAATATGATTTTTAACATTCTTAACTAGACTTCCATTTGGGGGCTGTAGTTGTAAAATCACATGATAAGTGCTTCAATGAAAAAATATGTTTTGTCTGCTATAAACTTTACCACTTGCAAGAATCCAAGTAGGCATATTGTCATGTAAATTAATGGCATAATAAAGCAAAAATGAGGTGTTTTTTTCTTTCTTTTATCAGTTTTAATTTTGCCTTAGTACTAAAACAACCTAACCATTAATTCACATTTATGGCCTATGTGGCATATGGAATTTCATCATTATTTTCACTGTCCTAGTTGATATGACTTCATCAGTTTTTTAGTCATCTAGCTAGTTTTTAATCTTGTGATACAACAGAGTTGTCTTTCTTTATAAATATGCATGTACACTTAGATATGCATACATATAGTTAGGTATAGGTAAATACCTAACTATGATACATTTATTGTTTCTTAATATTCAATATGTAATTAATTATGCATATATTGTAATTTTATACAAAGTTAAATTATACATGAATATGCAAATATATAGTTCTTATATTCTTGGAGGCTGTAGCAGGCCTTTCATCCTTAGTACAACAGATTTCTTTGGTTTTCTGCCGGCTCACCAAATTCATGAGCCCTTCATGTTTCTATTCAATTCTTGTTCTCTATGATCCTCTTTAAGAGGATACTAAAATATGGACTTGGTATTGTTAACTACTATATCTTTCATGAGACCAAAATCTTGTGTGTAATGGCACTTATTTTATCAATAACATCACAGAATACAAGAAATGGACATATGAATTATACCATAAATACTATTAGGTAGTCTGGAATTGCATGGTTTTAAAAAGAAAAAAAATCAAATGACTATGGGATACTTAATGACAGTCCTCAGGACCACTAAATTTAAAATCTCAACACTATATGTCTAAGAGTAATTCCAAAAGGTATTTAAAATACATCAGTAAGTAATTTGTTCCAATAGAAGCAGATGTGCATCATGTATGTCTATTCCCTCACCTGTTGATGACAGCTCATGCTTCTTCCTTTTCTATCCACCAATAGACAGTAAAGCACAAGGTTGTATTTTGTGTTCATCTCTTAGTGATATGATTATGAGACATTTTATTTTCAAAAACTTGAGTAGTCAAGTGAGGGAATTAGTCTTCAGAGAGAAAAGAGCTCAGAGGAAACAAAAGATGATCATCCGTGAAGAGAATTTTCCAATAATTTAAAGAGAAATCTACAAGAAACTGCTGAGACTATATGAACGATTTTGAAATTCAGGAGATTGCATTTGTACTGAACGAAAGTCAATCACAGTGACCCTATGGACAGGAATTAGAAAAGTCTAATGTTCTTCCAGATGAGTGACAATTGCAAAAAAACTAATATAACACATCCAAAATGCACTTCAGAAATTCAAAACACTTGAGAAATTTAGAAAAAATATGAAAATTCATCAATACATAGAATAGGATAGGTGCTTAAGTAATCATGAATGACTTTCAAAGAAACTAAACATTTCTTTAGTGTCTCCAATATTTTAAATAGCAATGTACCAAATAAATGTGTTACACTAATTTCCAAATAAATTTCTTCTGTAGAGAAAGTATATTTATTCTACTGCGTTAAGAATTCCAAGGTTATAGTGCAATCCTGATTTCTCCTCATTGATTATAATGACTATTTTGCAGTTATTTTTTGGTCTCACACTACAGTACAAATTAGGAAATATGTGCATACTTTTAACTCTAAAGTTAAAATAGTCTTGCTGGGTACTGGTGCCTCATGCCTGTACTCCTCGCTACTCTACTCATGAGGTTGAGATCTGAGTGCTGCAGTTCAAAGCCAGCCATGAGACTCTTATCTCCAGTTAGCAACTAGAAAACCAGAAATGATGCTGTGGCTCAAAGTGGTAGAGAATAGCCTTGACCTGAAGAGCTTAGGGACGATGCCCAGGCCTAGACTTTAAGTTCTACAACCAACTTATAAACAAACAAACACCAGAATATTAGTCTTATAGGTCTATACATTTCTTCCATGACTAGGTCAGCTATCTGTAAAATTTAAGGCTTTTATTCAGCTGTCTTTCACATATATAAAAAACAAGAAATTCTTATGAAAGAAACAACTGTTTAGGGAATAAAACAAAGTGTATATTAATTTAATTCTATAGTACATGGTTGTCCCTATTGATATTCATTTATTCACGGACTAACTGACCTGTGTTAAACAAGAGAAACAACCAGTTGTCTGTCCAGTCTCATTCAAAACTGTCGCCCAGCTTTAATTTTCCTTCTATGATACTTCAGTGGTGTCACTCAGCCAAATAAATGAAAGAGAAAAATGTCTACTGCTCTAGGGAATATGTAACACTCATCATACTACATCTTTACCTGCACCACTCTGAAAATTGGATGAGATAATTAACATGAGAGGCCTGGAGCATCTTCAAGGGAAAGAAAAGATGAATACTGTGCACAGGGCAAGATGTCCCAGCTCAGGATACATTCTGAGATACTTGTGTTTGATCTAAAAACATTGTTCACTAAGATAATTGCTTGGTTGCTTGGGAAACTTGTAGCTCTGTATTCCTACATGAGTTTATTATTAGGGAATTTTCCATGTCTTGAATAAGTACTACGTCTGTAAGAAATTTCTATGCCCAGCCAGTGGATGCCAAGCTATGAGTTTGTTGTTTACATATCCTCAAGTTATTTGAAAGATGCACACAGTGGAAAAGAGTACCTGCTTGTTATACATACACTTAAGAAAAATAATTTCTCCCATCATAGCTATTTGTAGCGTACCATCTTCCCAGGAACAATATCAACATTACTTCTGCAGCGGCCATCCCATAATGGGTTGTAAGGTCAGTGTTTCTGTTTTGTTCCAGCTTCTAATGCAAGACAAACCACAGAAAATTAATTATGCTCTTCTGCCAATCTCAAAAGATGTTCCCTATTGTAGGTATTCTACCTCCTTCATCTCCACTTAAAGAGAAACAAATGTGGATCGAGGTTTAATCTTATTGATAAGTGGATTAAAATAGTCTATTTTTTCAAATCAGCCTGAATGAAAATAAAATTTGGAAATAATTTTTTCAACAATCCCAACTTGTTTTATACATAATAAAGAGACATAGTCATGACATACTGTCATAGTATCCTACTTGTCAGAATACATTAAAAAAAATCTGAAGGCACTTTTCCAATATATATCAACTGTTCTTTTTAAAAACATTGTCCAGTTACACAGCGATTCACAACTCTTTTTGAAGAAATAATGAAAAAAATATATTAACGAAAGTGGCCTCAGTGTTCTCTTCTGCTTGAATAAACAATATACATCCATCTTTCTGACTGGAGGCCCTGATCTCCCTTATCTGGGAGCCTTTAGTTTAGGAAATTTGCAGCCATATGTATTTTTTCTGTTCTTTGCGATGTAAATCACCCAAAAAGCTCCTTACAGTTTTACAACCTAACAATGTCTTTCTCAAGGATTTAGAAAGCAGCTTTTCAAACCTTAACAGCAATAGTATTGTGTCTCCTCATTTCAGTGGGAAACTAAGAGCCTAATGTTTGCTAGATGGACCCAAATTATAAAACTATCTTGCCTCACAAAGATAAAATGCAATTTATTTTTTTCCTTTGTGTAAAGGTTTCAGTGCAACCTCTGCTCTCCCTCAAAATCCCAACACCTTGTCTCAGTGGAGTTGAATTTAGATTGTATTTTGCTTCTCTTCCGAAATAAATATTAAATAAAATGTTATTTGCCTTTTAAGTTTGTCCAGTGTCTTTACCCTGACATCATCAAAAAGATATATATTACTGCATCAAAAAATACCTTTTTAAAAGTAGAAAAAAATAAAACATTTAAATTTCCAGTGCTCAAAATGATTTAAATTGTAAACATTCCAAATCAAATCAAACACAACAGAGAAATTTTTTTTCCTTTTACAAATTGCCACACCAAAAATTTTATGTAGAAAGATAAATTGTAAGGCGAAACTATTTGGCATCTTTTCCTACTTGTTTTCGGAGGGGATTGACATATTTGTTACCTAATTGTGCTTCAAGCAGGGCAATAAAATGCAATAGAACAACATGCAACCAAAAGTGAAAAAAGAGCCCACCACGATTACCAGCTTTCCTCAGAAGCAGAAATCTGTGTAATTGATGAATGTGACATTCTGTGACTATTTATATAACAAACTAAGCCATTGAAAAATGAAGAGCTGTCATAGTTTGAACAGATAACAACTGAGGAAGACAAAATCAGCAATGATGACATGACAGATGCCTGGGAGGACTTGGACATCATAGGATGAGGAAGTTCTGTAATGCAATGGCCCTCCAACATGGTGGTACCTTGAATCAACATGGAGATTATTTTAAAGTAGTAGTGCCTTTGGTGTGGCCTGAGTGTTGCTATGTTTAAACTCCCCCCAGATGTTGACTTATGGCAGCAGTTCTCTCTTTTCTCTGCACCTCTGGGACATTATTTCCACAAACAGAGTAGATTGACCTCTATTTGACACTTCTTCTCCCAAAACATTTTTTTTCCCATTTTTGTGGGTCATGGGGCTTGAACTAGGCTTGGGCACTGTCCCTGACCTCTTCAGCTCAAGGCTATCACCCTACGTCTAGGCTTGGGTGTTATTCCTGAGCTCTTCTGTTCAAGGCTACAGCTCTACCCTTGAGCCAAGCCCCATTTCCTGTTTTCTAATTGGAGATAAGAGTCTTAGGTGCTTTTCGTGCCTGGGCTGGCCTTGATCCTCAGATCTCAGAGTCTCAGATCTCAGACTCCTGAGTAGCTAGGATTACAAATATGAGCCATCATGCCCGGCTCTTCTCCAAAAACTTTATCCCTACTTTCTCTCCTTAACCCCCAGCACATCCCATCATCATCTTTTTGCTTCTCCAAATGAAACTGATCAATTACTATGATATGATTTTATATATTCAACTACTTGATAGCACACATTTGTCATTGTATTCACATGGTAACATTAACTTGGTTACATGTCATTCTCACTAAACATTGTTTCTCTTTGTAGCTAACCAAATATTGACAGAGCAAAATACACAGATGGGACCAAGTAGTAGTACTTCAGTCATTTATTCCTTGATTTTACATACCAGCAAGTCTCACATGTCCAGCTGTTAAGTGTGTATCTAGAAAGTGATTAGTAGTCACCATCCACTGTTATACTCAAATATAAGATATGATTAAGTTCTCTTAGTTTATATTAAAACTGCCTTTTTAGTGGTTTTGCTACTGTTTCCATCAACACTGAGGTTTTCTTAAAATGGAAATAGAACTGACTCAAAACTTCTTCATGGCTTCTTTTTCCATGCAGTGAAATGAAAAGTATTCAATAAGACCTTCAATTGTCTACAATACTGACTTCATTTACTATAGTTCATCTTTGCTAAATCCTCATTACTTAAACCCTCACCTCTTTATCCACCATTTGAGATGCACTTTCATGCCAGAACTTCTTATTTGCTATGACTTCCCAAGACATCCTGATAACTCATATTTTATTATTTTTTTCCCTTGGTTGTGGGGCTTGGACTCTGGGCTAGGCCGCTGTCCATGAGCTCTTCAGCTTAAGGCTACTACCCTACCCCTGAGGCACAGCACCACTTTTGGTTTTCTATTTGTTAATTAGAGATAAGAGACTAAGTTTTAGTGCCCAGGCTGGCTTTGAACAGTAATCCTCAGATCTCAGCTTCCTGAGTAATTAGGATTACAGGTATGAGCCACAGTGACCGGCTTCCTTTACATTTATCAAACATTTATCATGTCAAGTCTCAGCCATAGTCTCATTGAGAAATATAACCCCTAACTTCAGCTTTTTACATACTCCAAAACAAACATAAATCTTGATCACATTTTATGGTTTGTTTTTGTGGTCTATTTTCACTATCCTGCCTGTAATATGCTTTTACTTAGTCTGACTAGATTAGAAAATAAGAGTATAATCAGATCTTATTAACAATTATCATCCAACAATTACTCCCTCAAACATCATTATTAGTAATAATCATCAAATCACAAAACAGATTTTCCAGTCTTCATAATATTTACTTCATTCTTTTTGAATTTAAGACTTGACTAATATGTTCAGCTGAAGATCTGAAATATAGGATGAAAGTTATAGGTCAATAAAGGTTTGGTGAAAGTGGCTAGATAGAAAGACATAGATAGAAGCATGTTGGGAATTTGCAAAGTGCAAGATTTGCGTGAAGGCAAAAGTATTTTGTAAATTGTAAAGAAAAGAGTACTAATTTTTACTAAGCCTTGGCATCTCAACATGATGTGCAGCTCTATTTTTTCTCACTTTTCTTTTCTGCCCTTTGCTTTCCTTTTTGTAATTCAAGTTTTTTTCACAGAGAAATGTAATTCAATAAAATGGTATATTATAAATACAGACAGCCAAGCAGACTTTGTGTTGAGTATGCTCAGCACATTATAAATGACATTAATTTGAGGTTTCTGAATTATTGCATAGTTCACTGTAATTAATATGTTTCAGAGTATATACTTTAAGTTTATAAGGAAAATACCAGTTAGGAAAACAAAGCTTGGTCCTAACTACCCTTTGTCATCACTGAGTGTGTCTGTAGGGTCTCTGCTAAATAAGTTTTTGACCTGGATCTCTTTCCTTCTACTAACTTTATGAGATACTTTAATATAAAATTTTGAGAAGTTACCCAACCTGACAGGGATAAAGTTAAAATAATGTGAGTGGTGCATGAATTCTTTGAATTGAAAATTGATCTGTATTTCTACAGAACTCTCTTTGAACAACCCCTCTATAGAATGACAAAAACATTTTTAAACAAACAAAGAAAAAGAAAGCTACATAACTGGTCCTTAAGTACTCCTAAATATATTATTTCAGAATCAAAGCATTACATTACTTACTGGAAATGTACTAGTGTATTTAACAAAACACCATTGCCTCTATTATGAGAGAATAAAAATGAGATTTATATAGCCTAATATCATGTATTTCTCTCCTGTTGAAACAGATGATTTTAGAAGCAAAAGAAACAATCTTTCAAACAGCAATTTTCTGCATTACTGCTTGACTTTCTGAGAATAACTAAGCTTTAACAGAATGGGAAATTGAACGAAAATAGTACTACTAAATAAGGTATTTTCATACCTGGTAATCTGACATAAGGAAAAGTGGTCTATTATTGAATTAGATTATTCTCATTGTAATATTTTTTGAATCATACTTCATTATTATACAGGAATAAGTCTTTAAAGTATACCTTGTCTACTATTGTCATCAATTTGATTTTTACTGCTATATTTTTTCATTAGCCTTCACAACAAAATTAGTATTACAGAAGGACTATTTCCTCTCAATACACAAAGACTAACTTTAAGGTGTTATATGACCCAAGGATCAGATGCAGGCAGACTTAAGATGGCACGGAGTATATAATATGTCACGAAAGACTTTACCTATGTCAGCAGTATAGCTGACAGAAAGATCAACCAGCTAGATGCCACAATTTGGTTCAGGAATAAAGTGTGTTCTTGAGTTTGTGTAAAAGTCTCTTTATCGTGGCTGAAATGTTGGGAGAGTTGCATGCATCTTGGGAATGAAGGTTTGACTGTAAATTTCCCTGTATGAATGCAATTGTTGTATCTGTTTTAGTGTGCCGTGAAATTGTAAAAGAAAAACTACCTGAAACTCCCAGGAATTCAACTTGAATGCAACTCAAGACAGTCATGACAAGGTGAATCTACAAAACAATGTGTTAGAGTCTATGTCCCATTCCAGTTGATTTTTAATTTCATTTTATGGAAATTTAACTTTCAACTTTTCTATTTAAGAAAAGTAACTAACAACTCTTATTATTCCACTAGATTATGTAGTCACTTCTGAGTCTGTGCCTTATCACTGATCATGAGAATTATATGATGTCAAATGTCTAGTGTCTATGCTTCCTATAAATTTATGAACTCCATAGACATACTGTCTTCTTTAGAACTCTTTCTCTTTATGCAAGATTAGACAATCAAGTGATGTAAAAAAAATCTGAAAGATAGGCGTTGAGCTGCAAATACCAGATCCAATTAACTGTGTTTCAAATAATAGATTAATTTTCATCACTGGAAAAATTTGTGGTTCTAAAGTCAATTGTGTAATTAATGGTTCTTCCATGTCTGAATGCCAGTGATTTACACTTGTAATCTCAGGAGGCTGAGATCTGAGGATTTTGGTTGAAAGCCAGCTAGAAACAGCACAGCTTTAATGATGCTTCATTTCAGATTTCTAACTCCTAGAAACGTTAAAATTAAATGTGTTGTTTTGAGGGACTGACTGATAACAACAAACAGTACACTTTGCTTTGTCTATTATAAAAGCACTGTAAACTGTCTAGTTTTCATAATTTTTCCTCATGTGAGTTATGTAAATCATCTGTAATGTTGACTAGTGAGTGCTCAGAATTTGATAAAATGTCTGAAGTATGTTAGATACTATACAAATACTGAAGGGGTAAATAGTAGAGATATAAAAAGATACAGAGGTGAACATTGAACCCTATAACTCTGGAAGCCCTTGGTTTTCTTTGTTGCTATGACTGCTGCTTTTCAAATGTATTGAAGGAAAAAATGTTTTGTTTTTCCAAAATAACCTGATGTAAAAATAGAATAATGAATGTGTCAAATTAAATTCAACTTCCTTATCTATTTCTTCCTTATTTACAATGCTATATCTCAAGAAAAAATAAATGTGATATAATTTTTTTCTTTTCTGATCATCATAGTATTCCATATGTCCATAAATGCTATCTAGAACAAGCCTCAATTCAGTACAATTTAAACTTTTAAATATAATACTTCATTTAGCATTCAACTCCCCATTGTCCTCAGGGATTCTTCTGAAATTCTTTCATCTGGCCTTGTAAAAGGGACACAAACATAAGCTACTAGAATAACTATAGCAAGCCTAGTTCTGAAGCCTTTTAATGAACTTACCAGTAGCATAGATACATTTCCTTTTTTGCTTCTCTGTTTGCTTAAATTGCAAGCTGAAGATAACAGGTTTCTTTACCACTGAAAGATACTGTGGGGTTCAAAAGGCCTGAGTTAAAAGAAAGTGCTTTGTGAAATGCAGCAAGTAAAGAATAAATGTGGTTCAGGGAGGATGGGGAAGGGAAATCACATTTACTGAACCTCATTATGTCCCACTAAGGTGCTGTAGCATTTTACCTCCCCAACAGGGGAATTCAGTAAATGGTAATGTGAGGTTCAAAGACATCTGAGTCATGACTATTGTCATATCACCTAATAAGTGGCAGAGCTGGGACCAAATCCTGCCTCTAAAGCTCATCTCCATTCTACAGCACCATACATTATTAACAAAGGAGCAAAAACACAACAGCTTATTGACAATGGACTGTTTTGATTTCTAAGATTATTCTACATATAAAGAAATACGTATAGATGTAATAAGCAAAATCATCTTGTTTTCAAAACAAAAGGATAATTATGGAAGCAATATTTTTTCTCTGTATCATTAAGTATAGGCTACTGCACCAGGAAATGCACACTAATATTTTTAATTAGTTTGCTTTAAACAATATGTAGAGCTAGCAATAGCAGAGTCATCTTGTTATGAGAACAAAAGCATAATGACAAAAGAAATATTAAGTTTTACATTATATAACTATAGCTTACTGTCCCAAAAGATTAAATAATGTCATCTTTTAAATTATTCTATACAACCAAAAATACATGAACTGTCTCAAGAGCACTGACTCCTGGTTAAATCATTTCTAGAATGACATCTGCAAAGAACGTACAAAGAATTTAGAAGAAATGACTGCATTTTGATATTTTGAGCCTTCCTCAAGGCTGTATCCTTGAGAAAGAAATGAATGTTCAGTTTAAAAAAGTAGGTGCAGTGTTTGGAAACTCAAGTGGCTTACAAATTTTAGTTTAGAATTGAATACCAGTATCCAGCACATGTCCTTTTGCCACCTCCAAACATGGTATGGCGATAGGACCTTAGAAACTTTCACTGGAATGAATAAGCTTGCACAGAATGCTTAAAAAACAGTGGGATAAGTTTTAAAATACGTTTATGCTTTCAAATAGGTTTCTAGACAGTCATTGTATAATTTTTCTGTACCTTCCTAGCTCTCCTACTTGCTTTGGGAAATGTTCCTTCTGTGATGTTTGTTTCAAGGCCTGGAGAACTCAGATAATACTAATCTATGTTGTGGTAGAATTTTCTATTAAAGAGTAGTCACAAAATTAAAAAAAAAAGAAACAAAACTGAAAAGCTAAAAGAAGCTGATCTTTCCTATGATGTTTTTGCATCATCCCACCCACTGGATTGTAGCTGATTGGTCCAAACAGAACATGAGACCCAGCTATAGTTAGTCAGAGGATCTTGAAGCCATGGCATGCTTAACTGATTTCAAGTAGACACCTACCTTTGACCTGAGCAATTGAATCATAGTTCTAGGAATGTTTTATTGTGGTGGTAGAGCTCATGATAGCATAAGTTAATAAAGAACCTTGGAAACGTCTACAATTTGTACAGCTTGGATTTAAAATGTCTCTTCAGTAATATAAATGTATCTTGATAAAAGTCAGCTTGCCTGTGTTCATTTGTGCTAGCTTTCTATGCCTTATAGATACAAAATTTCAGAATTATATAAAGACATCAACACAAAGGAATAGCCTGCCATTCTGTCCAGCAATAGCTTTATTAATACATTGACTGTTTGTATGAAGAAAATGATTTAAATTTTCTTTATAGCACAGAAAGAAGTCATAAATATCAAAATCGTACACTGGGTTTTTACTTTAGAGGAACAAAATTATACTTTTCTTCTTTCTTCATTATATTACCTGATATTGAGCAGCGTAGTTTCCAGACACTGTGCACTGACTATATGTAGTTCAAAACATACAAAACACACAGATGGCCATGGAAGGTAACCAAGAGAACATTTGCATTTCTCTTTCAGGTGTTATATCTTAAAAAAAAATAGTATACAAATCAAACGCAGTGCCAAATAATGATTTACTAAATCAGCATCCAGAAAATCTTAATATAATGAATTTGGTATTATAATTTATTAGGACAGTAATACTTTGCAATGACTTTTTCAACGAAGCTCACACCATGACCACTGCAAACAACAGTGCTGAAACCACATACAACTGTTATAATGTTTTTCACATTCACATTTCATTTTTGCCTTTGAATAAAATGTCTTTCTTGATATATGATCAATATCCTACAGTTTTGGGATTTGATTTTACATGTATGTATTTAAATATATATCTTTTTAAAATATACATATTTGGATATATTTTAAATATACATCTTTTACATATATATGTAAACATATACATATGTGCATATACATATATGTATGTGTGTATATATGTAACTATATATATATACCTCCATGTGTTATCTTTATAGGTATATATATACCTATATATGCAAATATATGTGAAAGATAGATATATATCTTTAAAATATATATATATCTTGATAGCTGTGTTCCTGTTTTGCATGACTTTCATTTATGCCTGTACTACTAGGGAGATTGAGATTAGGAGGAACACAATTTAAGATCAGCCTAAGCAAATGTTTTTGAGACCTTATCTTAATAGCTGAGCATGGTATTATGTACAGGTCATTCCAAACTACAAGGGAAGCTGAGATTGAGAGAGTCATGATTACAGTCCAGTTGGGATAGAATAGTACATATAACTCCTTCCCTCCCCAAGATGCTAGACTTAGTGCATGCTTGTTATCTGAGTAGGAAGCAGAAAGTAGGAGAAGTACAGTTGAGGCACAGATATTCAGGCAGAAAGAAAGAACCTTTCTCAAATAATAGCTAGTACAAAAAAGAAATGGTGGCATTGATCACTGGTATGGCACTTGTCAAAGAAATCTGAGGCCCTGAATTACAACCCTAGTACCATCAGGAAAAAAGAAAAGATTTAAATTACTACAGGAATCCTGTCCCCTATTAAATGGGCAGAGTAGCCATGGAAGTTTAAATAGGCCAGTAACATCGTCGACACGGTGTTGCTATTATTCTACCTACTATTTTAAAGATTCTTTAAAAGTGCTGACATCACAAATGAACTTATGGGACACAACAAAGGCAGTTCTAAGGGGCAAATTTAGCACACTAGGAGCAGATATTAAAAAGGCAGAAGAAGAGCATGTAAATAACCTAAAGAAGAAATTGAAGCACCTAGAGGAACAAGAAAAAGTTAATTCTAAAATGACTAGAAGGACAGAAATAACAAAATAAAATTGGAAATATTTCAATCAGAGATTGAAATAAGATTCACTATACATAAAATTAATAAATCAAAAAGGTGGTTCTTTAAAAGAGTCAACAAAATTGACAGACCCCTGGCAAGATTAATCAAAAAAAGGAGAGGGGAGACTCAAATAAACAAGATTAGAGACCCTAAGGGAACAATCAAGACCGATATCCACGAAATTCAGTCCATTATGAATAAGTACTACCAGGGCCTATATTCAAAGAAACAAGAAAATTTAGTAGAAATGGATGACTTCTTAAATAAATATAGGCTACCCACATTGAACAATGAAGAGGTAAACAAATTGAACAACCAAATTTCATACAATGAAATTGTGGAAGCAATTAGGGTTATGCCAACCAAAAAGAGCTCAGGTCCAGACTGTTTCGCTGCAGAATTCTACAATACTTTTAAAGATGAAGTAGTACTTATACTCTTGAAAATCTTCTGAGAAACAGAAGCAGAATGAGCAATACCAAACTCATTTAATGAAGCTAATATTACTCTCATCCCCACACCGGGAAAAGACCTAACAAAAAAAGAGAACTACAGACCTATCTCTCTAATGAACAGAGAGATGCAAAATTGCTCAATAAAATACTAGCCAACATAATCCAGAAAAAATTTTAAAAAATTATGCACTACCATCAAGTAGGCTTCATCCCACAGATGGAAGGCTGGTTTAGCTTTCGCAAATCAATCAATGTAATACATCATATCAATATTGCTAAGGATAAGAATCACATGATAATTTCTCTGGACAGAGAAGACATTTGACAAAATACAACATCCATTCATGTTGAAAGCACTAGAAAAAAATAGGAATAAGAGATACATTCCTTAAAATAATTAAAGCCATATATGAAAATCTTACAGTCAGTATTATACTAAATGGAGAAAACTGGAACCATTCACCTTAAAATCAGGAACTAGATAGATGCCCACTCTCTCCACTTCTCTTCAAGATAGTGCTGTAAAACTTAGCCAGGGCAATAAGGCAAGAAAAGGACATCAAAGGGATCCACATAGGGAAAGAAGAAATTAAACTATCCCTATTCGCTGATGACATGATCCTCTATCTGAGTGACCCAGCAAGTTCCACTCCAAAACTCCTAGAATTAATAAACCACTTTAGCAAAGTGGTAGGATTTAAAATTAACTTGCAAGTCTTGTATACCAACAAGAAGGCCAAATCAAGAAAATGATCCCATTTGCAATAGCCCCCAAAAGAATAGAATACTTAGGAATTAACTTAACCAAAGATGTAAAGGAATTATTTAATGAAAACTATAAAAGCCTAATGAAAGAAATTGAAGAGGAAACCAGGAAATGGAAAGACATCCCATACTTATGGGTAGGGAGAACCAATATAGTAAAAATAGCCACACTGCCAAAATTGATATACAAATTCAATGCAATCACCATCAAAATCCAAAAGACATTCTTTATTGAAATAGAAGATATAATCCAAAGGTTCATATGGAACAAGAAAAGACCTAGAATAGCCAAAACAATTCTAGGCAAAAAGAGCAAAGCAGGTGGTATTACAAACTCTACTATAGAGCCATAATAACAAAAACCGCTTGGTATTGGCACAAAAATAGACAAGAAGATCAATGGAACAGAATAGAAGATCCAGAAATATAACCACATACCTATAGTCAACTTGTATTTGAAAAAGAAGCCTAAGATATACAGTGGAACAAATGCAGCCTATTCAATTATTGGTGCTGGCAAAACTGGGCAGCCACATGCAGAAAACTAAGAATTGACCCTAGCCTTTCACAATGCACAAACATTAACTCTAAATGGATCAAAGACCTCAATGTCAGACCATTCGTTTTCAGGGCTGAAAAAAATGCAAATCCACTAAACTGGGTTGAACAATCATTAGAACAAAAGGAACACATCTAGAAAAGAAATATTCCTCTCATTAGAAATTTACATCCACATCTATAACTGTATCTGCATCTCTATTTGTCTGTGTCATCTCCTGAGAGGGAATGGCTGCCAAAAGAAAAGGCCATTCATGCTGTATTACTGTACCTTAATATGACAAAATATCAACTTTATCCACTTAATTGCACTAGTTCTGAATCAGTGCTTATTGAGCAATTTTTAGATGACAATGGACCTTATAAGTCCTTCAGATAATGTAGTATAATATCCACCTTACAACCAGTCTTTCTCAAAGCATGTAAATGCAATTGCTGTATGATTTATGAATATAATCCCATCACCTCATTTACTAGATAGGTGTGTCTATAGTAGACAGTAGTCATGTGACAATATTTCTTTTGTTTCTGACAAATTTAAATTTCTAAGCTAGATAGTCCCATTATAGTTACTTGACCAACTTAAGGGAGGCTACTGTGTAAAAACATGTCAGGTAATAGTAAGGTATATTCCTCATATTACCATGAAAATCATCTCTTTTTTTTGCCAGTCCTGAGGCTTGAACTCCGGGACTGGGCACCGTCCTTTAGCTTTCTCAAGGCTAGTGCTCTACCACTTGAGCCACAGCACCACTTCCAGTTTTTTGTGTGAATATGGTATCAAGGAACTGAACACAGGGCTTCATGAATGCTAGGCAAACACTTTACCATTAGGCCACACTCCAGACCCAAAATTCATCTATTTTAAGCACACAACTCAATTTTGTTATTTTCATATATTTGTTCAGCTATCAGAACATAGTTTAAAATTCTTTGTACTTTTGCCACTATCAGGATTGAAGTCAGTGTTTTCTGCTTGGTTGTTTTCCTTTCTTGTGTGGTGCACTACCATTTGAAACATAGCTCCCATCCAGTTTTTTGTTGATTATTTTTCAGACTGAGTCTTATGAACTTTTTACCTGGCTTGGCTTCACATCACAATTATTCATATCTCAGCTGCTTGCTGCCAGTGTGTTGGTAGTTCTACATTTTTAATAAACCTAAGTTCATCTTATGCTCATTGATATACTATTTCCTATATTTTTTACTCCCCGGCATCTCTAGATCTGCTTCATGTGTCTACAGTTTTGCCTTTTCTATATTTGAACAGTAACACCATATATATATGTAGTCTTCTATGTCTAATGTCTTTCAATGAGCATATTTTCTTTCATATCCACTTGTATTTTCCAGAGATTAATAGCTTTACTGCAGGTTAATGTTCAAATTGTATCGATATACCATAATTGTCACTGCATTCACAAGCTGGTGACCATAGTTTATTATATTTAAGTATAGTCTCTATATAGAGATGTTTTTTATTTATTTTGGTTAGATCAGTAAGAATGGAAATTCTATGCCAAATGATAGAAAAGTAGAAAATTATTTTTTAAATGATATGATTTATATTATCACCAACATATTAACTTCAAACCTTAACAGGTAGTTGGCACTTAATTTTACATATTATTCAGAATTTGGAGTTCTATTTTGGTGAGTACTCATTGTCTAACAAGAATGATGTTAAGGCTTGTGTCTTACACGTTCATAGCACTTGTATATCATTGTTTGACCTAAATTATTTCTCATTTCTCAAATATTTCTTATTTTTAATGAAGTTATAGTTCTATATGTAAAGCTATAAGTCATTTAATTATATTTAATACAACTTATTTATCAAATATTTTCTTCCTAACAGTTTTTACTAAGTTTTCTGAATAGTTTACATTCATTCCATTTGGTGAAGTTGTAGTTATGTTTTTTTTTTCTTTTTTACTTAATTGTTGGTGGTGCTGACTGCTGAAAATTGAACCCAAAACCCTGGCTTATACTTCACTACACAATGCCCTAAATCACTGAGTTATAATTCTGTACCTTGAGACTTTAATTTTTCATAATGTGGTCTTGATAAAATATCTTAAGGATTTTCTCTGTATTTGAAGATGCTCATCATTTTAGTTTTCACATTTGATTTTTTGGTTTTAGTTTTTGCAGTTTCTTTAGGCAGAGCTTCTCTGTAGAACCCAAGCTGGCTACAAACTTACAATCTAACTGCATCAACTTCTTTAGTGCTTAGATTACAGGAGTGTACCACCAAGCCCACTTTAGTCACATCTTTTTTTTTTTTGCTCAGTGGTGTGGCTTGAACACTGGGCCTGGGTGCTGTCCCTGAGCTCTTTAGCTCAAGGCTAGTGCTCTACCACTTGAGCCACAGCACCACTCAGTCACATCTTTTTGATGCACCACAATTGGGATTCTTTCTGAATACTAATTTTCTCTATTGATAAGAAGCATATATAATTAATTAGTCATAGTATGTCCATAGGGGAAAAAAACAATATTCCTATCAGACCCCAAGAAACAATTATATCTATATAACTTCTAAAAATTGAATTATGCAAGATCTAATGAAGAAATAAGTAATAATAGGCTTAATCTCAATATAAATTTGTGATAGTTTGATAGTTTTATATCATAAGACTAGAATATTTTGTGATTCCTTACCTCCTATTGATCCCCATGGTGTACTAGTATGGAAATGCATTCACTGATTTATTATAGTCAGTCAGTAAATATTAATTTCAAAATATTACTAAATCTGCGTTTTCACATGTGGGGTATTAAGGAATATGGAAGGTTTTACTTCTTAATTTTATATTAGAAATTAAGTATAAAAGTAGAAAGACATGCTACATGAATATTACATGAATATGCACAGTGCACAGTAAAATAGTATATTTTTTGAAAAAGTATATGAAGTATATATGCCTGCTCAATTATACACACAAGAACTGCATGCAAAATATTCAGTTGAAAGTTCAAATGTCCCTACTGTTGCAACTTTTGAGTAGGCTTCTGAATTTCTTTACAGAATATTAAGGCTATTCTTCTTTCTGTCACAATTATTTTGAAGACCTCTATTTTAAAATATACCCTAAATCTATATTCAGATTTATGTATGCTTATTTGTTGTTGTTTGTGGGACTTGAACTCTGGACCTGGGCACTGTCCCTGAGCTCTTCAGCTCAAGGACACAATCCCTTAAGCCAAGCGCCATTTCAAGTTTTCTAGTGGTTAATTGGAGATGAGTTTCACGGTCTTTAGTGCTCAGGCTGGCTTTGAACAGTGATCCTCAGATCTCACCCTGCTGAGTAGCTAGGATTACAGGCGTGAATCACTGGTGCCCCTTTATACTTGTCTTTGTCTTGCCTAAGTTATCGAGCAGCTCCTTTGCAGTTTGCTATTGTCTCAGTTTCTACATCACCAGCTCTTTGGGCCATTATTTTTGTTCTGTATTTCTTTCCAGACAATGATTTACTCTTTTCTGACACTAATCATGCAAACATTAGGGGAAGTGTTAGTATATGTAGCCAATCAGAAGAGACAAGATACTGTGCTTTTGTTTTTGTTCTGTCTTGGTTTTCTCTGCTTTGTCTGCATCAAGGTCTTCTCAGAGGCCCAGCTGTTCTCAACCTCCTTACATTGCACTGAGATGGGATCAAGAGCTCAATAGCAAGGTCTTAACTCATAGCTTATACTGTCCTTACAGAATGCTGCTCACATACATAATTTCCTGGGTTGTCTTTTTTTCCATGGAAGAATTGTTATGACTAATGTAGCAATATTTGCATAATGAGCCATTCAAAAACTTGTTTATTTTGTTTACCTTTTAAAAAGTTTTAGAGAAATACTAAAGGCAAATAGTTTCTCTGTGGTCTCCAATTTCAGTTAGCAGGACAAAATATCTCAGTTAAACTTCAATGGTATCTTGTTAGTTCCTTTCCAATGTATATGGAATTTATAAATATGGCAAATATTGGTGAAAATAAAGAAGAGAAAAATATCAATTGTAAATGTAGCACTGAATCATAAGAACTCAGGAGTTAATGGTCTTCCTTTTTTTTTTGCAGTCCTGGGCTTGAACTCAGGGCCTGAGCACTGTCCTTGGACATTCTCAAGGGTAGAGCTCTACCACTTGAGCTTCTGCACCACTTCCGGCTTTTTTCTATGTATGTGGTACCGAGGAATCGAAACTGTGTCTTTGTGCATGCTAAGCAAGTACTCTACCACTAGGCCAAACTCCTGGCCCCTACGATCTTTCTTAAAAATAGTTAAAACTTTTACACATTAGATACATCACTGAAGTCATTTTGTTATTACTCAGCCATTGCTAATAAACATCAGCTGTTAATTAAATTTAATGGGCAGCATTTTCTTGTCTCTGCAAGCATGTGCTTTTTTAAATTCCAAAGAACTTAAATTAGATATCAGAACTGAAAATGAAATAACAGAAAGCCAAAGACAACACAGGCTTAAATTCAGATGGCTAGTAAAAGAGTTGAGAAGATGAAAACATAGAAAATAAATACTGTTAAAGAAACTCCTTTGACTCAATCTGTATTCACAACAGGAATCCTGTATCCCCTTGTGGTCATTCCCACTAATACTTCTGTTGAATAATGCAACTGCTTACTAAAGCATTCAGTGTCTCATGGTTTAAGTGGTCACCAGTCCATAAACTTTAAATTAATTACTTTTTAATTTATTTGTATTCAACAATAACAATTCTCCTGTCATTATGCAGTAGGCTGATCTTCTCCCCTTATTAAGTATGCAGTTCCTATATTTAAGGTAAGTGATCTTGATCTTAAGAGAGCTGGAACATTAGGAAAAATAAAACGAATTATAAGCTCATAGTCTGCACCTGAACAGCAACAACAGATTTTTCACCACTGTAAATGACAGAGTTCTACATTCATAATGGGTACTAAATATTTAGTATTCTTTCATCTTTTAAATTTATTACATTTAGTAGTGAGAATGCTATAATTATTTTCTTCTTGTTTTAAAAAATTGCACTTAAATTTTTTTCCAAGCTTGGTAGGTCATGGAGCTTGAACTCTGGGCCTGAGTGCTATTCCTGAGCTCTTCACTTCAAGACCAGTGCTCTACCACTTTGAGCCACAGTGTCACTTTCGGTTTTCTTATGGTTAAGTGAGATAACTGTCTTTTTGACTTTTGTGCCTAGGCTGTCTTTGAACCGTGATCCTCAGATCTCAGCCTTCTGAGTTGCTAGGATTACAGGCATGAGACATCTGTGCTCAGCTTTTTCAAAGCTTTTTATCAGTGATCTTTTAGTAGCTGTACAAAGAGTTGCCATTGAATGAAGCAGTTTAGGAATACAATGAATCTTAGTTATTATAAGTATTTTAAGTGTGCTTAATTTCACTATATATGCTAATAGACCATTGTATGACTTTCAGGCTTCTTTTCTCATCCTGCTAAATAATTTGCTTCCTTTGGTTTTAAGTAAGTTCAATGCTGACAAGATATGAGACAACAAAGGACTTAACCATATTTTCACTTTAACTTAAGAAAGCTATGGACAATTAGTTACAGAAATTGCTTTATTACAGAATTGCTAGTTCTAATGGACATTGGATATTTTGGTAATAACTCAAACATATTTTATTTATCCTTGCTTAACTTTTAACGGCGTTATCCATATATTTCAGTGAAAAGGCATTTGAAAAAGTAAACTATAAGGTAATAAGTTGTAGACTAAGTCATTTACTATAAAGTTTTCTTATTAATGTTACTATTATTTCATCTAATTGGCTTTTAGTTTTTTTTCAGACAATTTTACCTCATTCATTCCCTGAAAAAACAGAGATATTTAAACATACACATACATCTCTGGATTGTAGATTATCAGATTATCATTACAAGTGATGTTACTCCTGGAGGAAATTATGAAACCTAAGAATTCTGATGTGGCCTTAGGGAGAAAAAGAGAGCTAACAGCCTTCCAATGGCCTTCCAAATATGTGTGTGTGTGTGTGTGTGTGTGTGTGTGTGTGTGTGTGTGTGTGTGTGTGTGAAACATAGTCACTGTAACTGTGTAAAGAACTGAGTAGAGGAAATTATGAAACCTAAGAATTGCGATATGGCCTTCCAAATAGTCCCTTGATACATACATGAAACATAGTCACTATAACTGTATGAAGAACTTCCTACTGTCTGACTGTCTTTTATGTTCCAATATCCTGAAGCATTTTCCAAAAATAAAAACAAATGAGAAAGTCATAACCTGTCTTTGAAAGCCTCCTATAGCATAGGTTTGACTGCAAATTTCAGAACTTGCTCCCCAGTGTTTATGTTGTTCTCAGGGATACTCAAAGTGCCTTCTTTCATTGGACACATGAAATCATGTAATCATTTTGATTACTAATCAGTTTGTTATAATGACTTGAAAAAAAGTTAAGCAATCTTAGAATTGCCTAATATGGAAAGTAATGATAGCAATCACTGAGTGAAGTATATTTGCAAAAACCAAAGTAGTCTGCAGGGGGTCACCATGATATGGAAGGCTCCTCTAGTATGGAATATAGTAAATCAAATTCTTAATATCCTCTCTACTATGGATTTCTGTGATGAAATTTTTGTGGACCTGAGTAGAGAATGGGTCTTCAAAACTCTACCCATTGTGTCCCAATCAGGCTCTTGTAAGACAGTATATAACCAGTGTAAACATAGCTAGGAGCAGTCAGTGAACAAGCTGGAGAGATGGAGAATATTTATTTTTTTTCCTCTCAAATTCTCTAGGCCTTCTTAAAGAATGCAAGCTTCTTGTTAACACAGATTTTAAGTAACAGTCACAAAGGGAGGAAAACTTTTGCTTAGGCTGAAAGCTGATGTCCAGGAGAGACCTTAACTCACAGTAAGGGATCATATGTACTAAACTTTGGTGGGCACCATTCCAGATGAGAACAGAAGTGAAAAGCAGGGGCTACCTCCAAGAAACAACAACAACAACAACAACAACAACAATGCTACAATTTGGTTCAAAGGAAAAGAGAAAATGTAGTTTAATACAACACAGGATGTACTATTTAAGGAACAACTGACAGAGTCAAGAGACACTTCATGGTTGACAACACATAATTCAGGTATTTTTGAGCTTCATGGGATCAGAAATTAAGGAAGTATAACATGGTGATCAAAGTGTTTATTAACTGGGTAGTTTGAAAGAATCTCAGGCAAGCAATAAATAAATCTGAAAATTCATAAATCACCAAGACACATTTTCCCCTCTTTTTACTTGAAAAATAAGAAGAAAATAGGTGATGACCAGTTTTGGTGAGCAAGATAACTCTGCCCCGCCCATGAGATTCCTGAAGACTTGCTTTGAGAGTGAGTAATGAGCACATTGGCTGCTTTAGGCCTGCTTTGTTCTCTCTCAGATTAAGTTCCTGGATACTGATCAGGGAGATAGGTATCCTTTTGTTTCTCACATCAGTTGAAGGGTTGGCATTTACCTACTGAGATTGTAATTTGATTTCTCCAGGAGCTCTCAATCTCTGTCCAGGGAGAGTAATGAAAAACAAAGGGTCAAACACCCCTTGCCAGAGGTCTGGCCTGATCTGTCTGACCCTGCTTTGAAGTCTAGAATACTTTGATATTTTCAAGTGCATGCCTTCAACACTAAAGAGTAATGCAATATAGAGGGGGGGAATCTAAAAAATTATATGGCATTACATTTTATAGCGAAGAAATAAAAGTGATATGGCTATTCTTAGACTTCTGGAAATTTTTTTATTGTTATTTGAATAGGACATTCTATTTCATAGGCAAAATGTTTCCTAATTTGGAAGACACTAAAACAAAAGAGAAATAGGGTTTGAATAGGCAAAGGGTGCCAGTGAGTAAAAACATTGAAGGTGAGAGGAGTGAGACCAGTAAAATCATATTGGCAAAAACCCAAGAGGTATATTTAGGGGACTGTGAATGAGCCAAGTTGGCTGGCTAAGAGGATTTTTGTATAAATATAATAGGATATGAGACACAATAAATGGATGTTGAAACTAGGTTGCAGAGTACATTGAGAGCTATACTCCAGAGAAACCTATAAATGTCATGAAACCATTTAAAGTTTTTGACTTGGGAAGCAAAAAAATCAAAAGAAACTTTAAAAAGATTATTATGAAGCATTATCTAGATGAAACTGGATTAAAAAAAGATGCAGGAAATAAGGTTCATGCATTTGATCAATCACGATGTGCTAAGGCCAGGATGAGTATTGTAGAGACAAAAAGAAAAAGAAGAGTTGAAGATAAGCACCCGACTATCCAAATATTGCTTTATATGGTCTTTATAAAACTTCATGGTGGTGTGTAGAAAGTTAAAGGTATAGCTCAAATTTGGTTATTAGGAAAGGGTAGTATTTGATAAAACTAGTCAGAGGATTTAGTATCAGTTGCTAAATTCTGCACTACCTAATAAAGCTACAGAGGATCTTAAAGCTAAATCACAACACAGAAAGAAAAATATGCTCTTCTTTGAGTATATTTTTGTTGATTTTCTCTATTACTATTAAAGAAACTAGTATAGATAAAAAAAATTGTACAATTTACGGGCTCTCCTAAATGAATTCCTGAGCCTTTGTTGGTTATTTTTCCATCTTTCTATCATTTCTTGACCTAGTTTTCACTCTGAATTCTGTGTATTAAATCATTTAAGTTGGTTCTAGGAGATAATATTCATGTAACAGTGAGTTTACTTGAGCTTAGTGGAAAGGACTGCAGAAAAGGTATATTAGAGAATATGCTACAAAAATGGCTGGAATTTAAACTTGCCAGATTGTTCCCTGTACATTTTGGGATCAAGGAAGATTCTTCTTTTTTTTGGACACCTGCTTGAGACTTATTTCCCTCTCCCTCCTGTAAACCTCTGGAAGCTTCTAGGCTTTCTCCATCACTTCAATTGGCTCATGAGTCATCATGATTAGTCATAATTTACAGGTAATGTTGATTTTTCAATGACAAGTCCTATTACAAATTGTTAAATTTTTATATTTTCCTAATACAAAATTAAAAAGAAAGGAAACATTTAATAGTCTAACTCCATTTTTCAAAGACAGAATTTATATGTCTCTATCTAATCTAGATTTTACTTAACATTAGATGACCTATATGTTAAATACTGTTGGGTGACACTTTTTGTCCCAAAGCAATGCAAGAAGAGAAGTAGAGTCCAAAAAACACACTAAAACTAAATTAGTGGCATATACAGTACAGATTTATTATTTTATACCTTAGTATGTATGACATGCTTCTTACTAGGCTAGTAGTCAAAGCGTCATATAACTGCATTTTTTCTTGTGTCTATAAAAGGCTATATATATTCTTGTACATCAAGGTTATTGTCAGACTTTAGTTCCATTTGGCATAGGACTAAGTTCTTACTATAGTTACTGATTTCCTAGTTGTCTATTGAAGAGTGGTTCCAGTGTTTAGAAGTCTTACAGGCAAAAGGGACAAGGCACACTGACAAGAAGTATGGCTAATCAAGGTCCATGCTATGCAAATGTGAACAAGTCACAATGCAACCCGCTTAACTAGAGAATACTAGCACAAAAAGCAAAAATCTCAATATTTCTCACTTCATGATACCTTCATTCATCTTCAAAGGCAGAACGTAGTTTTTTGAATATAGAAACTCTAATCAAAAAATATTCCCAGTATTTTTCTAGAGAGAAGATTATGGTTCCTGGGCTTAAATGGTAAATCAGAGGATGAGGCTTTTAAAACTGAAATGAATAACATCAGCCAATGGAAAATGTGTTCACAAATATCTTTCTGGAAGCCTTCCTCCTGTATCAACAGTGTCATGTCAATTTCCAGCCACAGGGAAAAGTTGAGCACACTGTGTGAAAGGATCCTAAGGACACAGGAGGAGGAATCCTGCCAGGTAGCTTTGAATTTTTTCAGTAATGAGGCAACATTTTTTGTGTGTGGAGCCTTGATTGTGTGAGGTAGGTAATCAGTCAGATTATTAATTAGTAAAAGTACATTTCATTCATGTTATTTAAAAAATGACAATCATTTGATTTGATGAGGCAAACTGTAAAAAAAGAAATAC
The DNA here is from genome assembly GCF_031878675.1 of Megascapheus bottae. NCBI lineage: Eukaryota > Metazoa > Chordata > Mammalia > Rodentia > Geomyidae > Megascapheus > Megascapheus bottae. The sequence continues at coordinate 29,263,752 of NC_143517.1, read as the reverse complement.
ATGCATTTGTAAAATATTATATCGCATATAAAGCAAAAAATGAATATTAAAAACAAATTTTGAAAGCCGGAAGCATAGCCTCATGGTAAAGTGCTTGCCTAGCATGCATAAAGCCCTAGGCTCAATTCCCAGGTACCACATATGCACCATAAAATCCAGAAGTGTTCTGAGGCTCAAATACTATAGTGGTAGTCTTGAAAAAGCTCAAGGACAGTGCTCATCCCTGAGTTCAAGCCCCAGGACAGGCAAAACATAATTTAAAATATAATTTACATAGAAAATAAAACGGAGATGAAATTAGTGGAAATAAACCTAGATGTTTTGTGTTAATATTTTAAGTCACTTTTTTATAGAGGAAAACTAATCATTTTATATATTAATTAATAAATGATAAAAAGCACATATGACATATTTTAATAAGACAAAATAAGTAACTACAATTGGTAAAAATTATTGTAAAATCATTTCAAAATAAATCCATTTTATCTGAATAGGATTCAGTTATTAATGAAATTTTAGAAATGCTTTGTGATAATGAATGAATTATTGGAAATATGTTAATGATACAAAGATTAATGGTACTAGTCCTGCAGACACAGTTCAAGCAACAGATTCTTAGCTGTTAAGGTAAAAGTAGAGTGCAAAGGTGGAGGGAAAGCATGAGGCCTTAAATTGAAGTTCCAGTATTAATACAAACAGGCACATGGATATTAGTAGGATTAATGAGTATAAATACAAGAGAATATGTAAAGAAGCACAGTTAAGTAACCAATATGAAGATAGAGATCTGGGATCTTTCAATTGTTATATTTCAGAAAATATTTATCACATTCTAAAATTATAGATATAACCAGAAGACAGTAAAAGTATAATTAAAAGAACAGAATTATTTTAATATTAGTATACTCTAGTTACTAAAAATAATCTCCTTTTCATATGTATGCTGTTCTGAGAACTTGAATTTATGGTTTAGGCATTATCTCTGAGCTTTTGTGCTCAAGGCTACTACTCTACCATTTGAGCAACAGCTCTATTTCTAGAATTTGCTGATTAATTGGTGATAAAAGTCTTGCAAGCTTTGTGTCCTGTACTGGCTTTGAACAGAAATTTTCAGTGCCTGGTTTCCTGAGTCTCCTGTGTAGCTAGGATTATAGGTCTGAGCCACTGGTGCCCTAAAAAAAATGTATTAATCAATATGTAAGAAGCATCATCAGTATACATTTTAGTAATTATTTCTATGATAAGAAAATAGTTGACCAGGAAATGCCCATTTCTGAGAGCCACACCTTTTTTTGGCTTTTTATATTTCTTTTCATGTTTGTTATTGTTCTGATCAGTAACTCTACAGAGCTCATGTGGAACTCTAATCAACCACAAAGACCACCAAAAATTCTCCTCAGTCCCTTTATGAATTCTTTTTCTTCCCTCAAAACTCTAAGTCTTTCTCCTTCCCTTTAATCTTGTGACTTGAAACAATTATTAGACTGGAGAACTTGTGAACACTGAAGTACAGGCCTCATAGAACCAGCAACTTCTACTTTCTTAATCAAACTGGCTATGATGGAATAGCCATACTTGGTCTCTGAGCAGTCCACACAGAGAATTACAGGTGATCAGTAAACCCATTGGAGGCAAAGACAGGACCAGTCACTAAACAAAATAAAAGCAGAGAAAGAAAAACATGGAGAGAGAGAGACAGAGAGAGAGAGAGAGAGAGAGAGAGAGAGAGAGAGAGAGAGAGAGAGAGAGAGAGAGAGAGAGAGACAGACAGACACAGATAGAGAGAGAGAGAGAGAGAGAGTGATTCATTACATAAACAAAAGTGATCAAAAGAAGATCAATTAACTTTCCTTATATAGTTTTAACCTTCCTTCTGAGAATTTCTGACTTTTAAGTACAATTTATCTCATATAGCTACAAAACCAGAACCCACTCAGAACCTATAATGAAATACAATGCACAATTAGTGTTTAATGTACCCTAAAACGATTCCTTTGTGTCCCTATCATTTCTAGGGAATGCATTGAAGCCAGATATCTTTGCCAGATCTGATTATTATACTGCAACAGGCTCGATTCTACTTTTGGGAGTCTGGACATGGAGTACAGGTTAACTACTCACACATTCAGTATTCTATCATTCCATCCACAACCAGACCACAGGCACATGCATTAACTTATTTCTGTTTCCTTTAATACAATAGGTTTCCTAATTCTATGAATGGTCAGACCCACCAATAACTATGTCAATTGAAAGTGGCATTAAAAGACAAATGGTGCTTGATGTTTTGTTTTTAATTTAACCATGTCTAAAAGACAACTGGTTATATAAAAGTTCCATTGTAATATTTTCATAAATGCTTATCGCATCCCCTGGTCAAGTTCATTCATCAATTTTCTTTATTCACCCTTCAACACTCTTTTTTTACTGCAAAACAAATAATTCATTATATTTGTACTTCTTTATTTCTGGATTCTGTTCTTTTTTCATATATTTTTTATTGTAATTAATAGAAGGGTTACATTATATTCACCAGATAGAAGGTGCATTACTTCACATACATTGATACCCTTTCTCATGTCTTGGTCAACACTCTTAAAACAATTTCATACCCACTCATCCTCTTCCTATACCTTTTATCTCCCATGGGTTTCTACTCCCAACGGAAATGGTTACACATTTCTTGCATTCACTTTTTATTAGTGTGTATTAATTGTACAAAGAAGTTACAGAAAGAGACATTCCTTAATGCTTAAATGAATAACTATGTCCTCTTAAATACAAAAAAGGTTATTTTAGATACTGTATCTAAAAATAAATTATTACATTGCCATGGGGAAGATTATATTCCTGTCTCAAATTTAATGCTGACTATCCTTATTCAAGTCACTTAAGTTTGTTATGCCTCATTTTACTGAGCAATTAGAATGATAATATCATCCTAAATACATCACAGGAAATTTGTTTCAAATAAATGAGATAATATGTATGAGAGGGATCTGAAGCCTTCCTAAGAGGGTAGTTAATGATACAAGAGGAAAATGTAGGGCATACACTACAGGAGTTGAGGGGAATATAGAGGTCAGGCCATGCAACATTTGTTCTGCATTATCATTCACCTTGTGCTTGACCTACACTGTAAAGCCAAGTCATTCCATTTCCAGACAGGCCTAATTGTTAGTAATGAACTCCAATAATCTGTGTCCTTGTGACTGTTCCCCTTTGACCTTATGCTATTTATTTGCTTATTTATTTATTTATTTATTTTATATGTCAGCACAGCATACCATTTATATTCTACCCTGTGTTCAATTCAATGAAAAGCACATTGTCAGGAAATGAATTCAGACCTGCGGATTTGTGTTCCCACATGTTTTATAGTGTAGAGGAAACAGAAACATGGGGATAATGACTTAATGTCCATTCCTGAGGAATAACAATAAAGCATTCATGAAAGTGGCTCGAAAACAGAGCTTTCAACGATGCTCATGGAAAAAAAATGTTCACAGAGAAATATTAAGATGTGAATTGGTTTTCTTGATAATGGCCATTTTAACTGGGGTGGGGTAGAATCTCAATGTAGTTTTGATTTGTACTTCTTTTATGGAAAGATATGTTGAACATTTCTTCATGTATCTCTTGGCCATTCTTAGTTCCTCTTCAGAGGAGTCTCTTTTTTAAATTCTTTAGCCCACTTATTAATGGGGTAGTTGTTTCACTGAGGATTTGTTATTGTGGGATTTTCCCCTATTCATTCCTGTAATGTTTTTAGGGTACCTGCTCTTACCTCAAGGTCTTTGATTAATTTGTATTTGATTTTGTTGCAAGTTGATATGTATACAAAAGGGTACACTACTGTACTATGAGTGGTAATGTAAATTGCTTCAATCACTCTAGAAGCATTATGGCAGTTCCTCAAAAGATTTAAACATAGAGTTTCCCTATGGCTCAGCAAGCCTACTTTTTGACATTTACACAAATGCCTAGAAACAAGGCCACACTAAAACTACCAACACAACTATGTTCATTGAAGCATTATTTACCATAGCTAAGATATGGAACCAACCAGATGCCCCTCGGTAGATTAATGGATCGAGAAAATGGGGTATAGATACAATGGAATTGTGCGCTTCCATCAGAAAGAATGGCATCATCCCATTCTTTTTTCCTTTTTTTGGTCATGGGACTTGAATTCTGGGCCTGTGCACTGTCCCTGAACTCTTCAGTTCAAGGATAGGGCTCTACTGCTTGAGCCACAGAGCCACCTTCGTTTTTCTGATAATTAATTGGAGATAAGAGTCATAGGGACTTTCATGCCAGGACTGGCCTTGAAACTTGATCCTCAGATCTGAGCCTCCTGCATAGCTAGGATTATAGGTGTGAGCCACCTGTTCCTGGCTAACATCAACCCAGTCTTAAGGAAATGGAGATGACTTAGATAAAATGCTATTAATCAAAGGAAGCCATATTCAAAGAAACATAGGCTCTGCATTTTCCCTCATTTTTAGTAAATAGTGTCTGTCTAGGATGATTCTAACAGAGGATCACAATAGCCCAATCTACGTATATGTCACCATTTACATGATGCTAATCAAAATGAGCTGCAAGAAACAAGAGGTTTTGTTTATTTTTTTGCTTGTTTTAATGTACTGTGTGAAGTTATTCCTATCTTCTTTCTTTTATTTCCCCTTTATCTTATCCCCTATTGTCACTGTATTTGATTTTGGTACCCTGTGTCTTGTATAAATGTTTCTCTGGATTCGTGAGACAAAGAACAAAGAGTGAATCAATGTACCAGTGGTACTCACAAGACACTACACTGAAATCAGACTTTATAATTTAGGGGACTTGGAGTAGGGGAGGTAGAAGAAAAGAGGGAGGGGATAATTATTCAACAGGAAATGTACCCATTACCTTACTTATACAACTGTAATCGTCCTGTGCATCACCTTCACAATAAAGTAAAATACTATTAAACAAGATATGAATTGAGGGAAAATGGAAATAGTAGAAATCTTTCTTATTATAGGTAATCACTGTCGACAAAAATTCTTTCACAGTCTTTACCTAATTTACATAATAACTAATTCACCAATCTACTTGCTCACCTCTTTCACTGATGCCATTATACCAAATGTTTTATAAGTTGGAGAAGTATGAGAAGCAGAAGCAATACACTGAATCTTAGACACATATTATGAAGAGTTCTGTTGTTGAAGCAATCCAACTCCTACTTAGGGTAGAGGGGGAAAGATATTGAAGGAACTAGCTACTTATTAATTTAAAAAGAACCCTTACCCTATCTTTAAGCTAAGCCTTTAAAGAGAAGGATGGCTATGTCTTCCTTTACCTATGGTCATCCAGAACATTCCAAACACTCCAACTTAAATGCAGAATGCAACACGTATTCCTTGAAATCTTCAGTTTGAAGAAAATTGACTGAATTATCATTCTATCACCATGTATATTACACACCTATCCCAATCATTTTTATGTTATTTAAGATCTTGGAAAAAACACTATTTAAATTATTCATTTAAACAGTAGTGAAACAAAGCTCACTGCATTATACTCCCCCATTATTCACATCTGTTCACTCCACATATGCAGGTACTTAGGGTCCCAGGTACCAAGTACATGAGGCTATCAGAGTTACTGTTTTTCTCTTCCAAGAACCCAAGCTTTATGTCGAAGTAATTACCTCCCAGTTTTTACACTGATATTCAATACTAGATCTATATTCCCTGGCTAAAATCCATGTGGTGGATGAAGGCAAGTCTAAATTATTTTGTAGAGCAATAGATAAAAGTTTGTTGAAGTTTAGGATTACAGAATAAGAATTGTTATTTTCCTATTTCTCCTCTAAATCTAGTTTCTCTTTTACCCTCCTACTTGCCTAAAATGAGTTTTACCATAATAGGCATCTCTAAAAACCAATACTTATTTTCAACACAGAAATTTGACCCCCTAAATAACAAATGAGCTTAATATTCCGAGTCACATCTAATTATCCTACAACTGACCACAAATGGAGCCTGATGTGATTTTCAGACTTGGCCTTAGAAGGCATATGTGAGGATCACCATAATAATCTTGAGGAAAATTTATAACATCAAAGGGCTTCTCCTGCTATGAACTTTGAGCATTTTATGGCTGTACTTGGCATTTTGCAGTCCCATTAAATAATTAACAGGGTCTTCATTTATTCCAAGTGTCATTGGTCTAAGTAGGACCCTTCAACTCTAAGCATAATCTGTGGTAATTAGAATTTAAGTAGGCAAAACAATGAAATCCTGCATAAATTTTCTTCTACAATTCTAAGATTCAATAATGTGTGACTTAATGCTCCATAAATTCATTCAGGCTGAAAGTGGGGCTCCAGCAGACACCTGAATATTTTCCAATTATCCTTCCTGGACAGTTCATTCACTCAATACCTTACCAGAAAAAAAATCTTTATTTTGCTATGAATAAGTTTACTTTTTGTTTAAAAAATCTCAAAACCATTTTCTCTACTTACCAATATTTGTACTGAGAGACAAAAAATTACTAATAAACACATGTTCAGTTGTTAATGCACTTAATGTTTTAGAATGGATAGAGTTAGTCATGAAATGGGAAGGTTACAACTTAGAGAATAGAAGCCTGGTTTTGTTTTGCTAGGCTTGCAGGTTCTCTGGCTTGGTAAGTTATTTAACCTCTGTATTTCTATTCACTAATTCAGAAAGTGAGGACATATGTTGTGGAAATACTCTCTGGAGGTGTATGAAAATTAAATGAGTTAATTTATTTAAGCCTGTAGAATAGGAAAAGCAAATAAAGACAGAGTTATTTGTTAAAAGTTATTTTTTCAGTGTTTTGTGGTCAATAAAGAGCAATTCATGTGCCCAATAATCTGCTACTCAGCTTTAGTTCATTTTCCCTAACACATGAAGTCAAAATGTGGGTAGTCAAGGTGAGGGTGGCAAATAGAGCTGAGATTACTGTAAATGTTCCCAGGACAGGAAGCCTGACACTCAGCAGTGGTCTTATGTCAGCAAATGTCTTTTAGCATAAGTCACTCCCAGTTATTACATAAGAATTCCTTTATTGATTTATTTGAAGAATACACTTCAAATTTATTGAAAACTGTCAGGTAGGAAAACACAATTTTCTACTGGAAAATAAAAACGTGCATTCAGAAACTAGAAATTTTATTCCTTGTGTGTGAGAGTATGTATTTAAGTTGGTATTTTTGTTTCACACCTGTAAACCTACATACTTGGGAGGCTGAGATCAAGACAATCAGAGTTCAGGGATAGCCTGGGTAGAAATGTTTGAAGTTATCTCTAAAGGCATGCTAGAAGTATGTCTCAGAAAGAAGAGTGCTACAGTAAAAGGTCCTTGAGTTCAATCCCCAGTACCATATATTCATGTATTCACATATATTCAAATATACATATTAATAAATATATTTACGATTATATTTTCATCCATTAAACCATTATTGCCTATATACTTGCAGACTTGTAGTAACACTGAAAAGTAGAAGAGGAAATGTGGTACCCAGAAACAGCTGGCACATGTTGGCAAACAAGTCGACACATATAACCCTTCTCAACTTCAGAGCTGATTATACCCTTCAGCAAGAACCAGACATACCCTTTACAGCTATGACCTATAGTTGGACCTATAATTGTGGTAATTGCTTTCGTGTCATGACACTAACTATTTCATGGTACTCAATCCGTGTCTTTCAAAATATTTTTAAATGAAACCCTACTCATAATGATAATAATTTTGCTAAGTGGTATCCTTATTTATGCCCCTGGTAATAAAAGAGGAAAAATCTCTAACTTAATCTACAGTGAAATTATATACAGTATCTCATTCATTTATCCATTTCCATATAATTGGATTTTTAAAAAATCAGATGAAAAATTCTGGAGAAAACACTACACAAGTGAGTAAGAGCAAATCTAGAGTTACATCAAAGGTGCAGGTATACTTACATTATCATGAATTCATTCTCCAACATTTTATTGAATGTTTATTCTTAGGAAATAATACATGTGTATAGGAAGATAAATAAACTATGCTTTAATTGTTTAATTGATTACAACCAATTAAACTTCTGAGTCTGAAATTCAAATCCTCCATGCATTGACACTAATACAGCTTTTCCAGAATAATATTCACTAGCCTTCATCAATCACCTAAGGGATTCTTCTGAATTTCCTAGATATAATTAAACTTGTTTACTTGTTTATTTATTCTAATGGCTTCCATGTTTTACTGAGTCTGTCCATTTAAATGTAATACATTTAAAATTTTTTTCAAACAATCAAGTCCTTGAACCCCATAAACCAAAATGTATGTACTTTTTCTAAAACTTTTGAATCACTTTTAAAAGGCATTTCACTCTTAGTAGTTTTGGTTATGTAACAATTCTATAAAGAAGTTTAGGAAGGAGGAATACATTTCTACAAACCACACATTATGTTACAGAATATTATATACAGAATGCTTAGTAAATATTTGTTGAATTATGCTTTTAAAATAACTGAAGCATTCAGTTTAAGAAGCATTATGCTGTGGTATTAAACTGAAATCTTTCCTATTTTCATTCCATAAAGCAATACTCCTCTCACACATGTGTGAGAACTCCCTTAGTACAAATCTGCTAGATATAAGATTGTTCAAAGACAAGGGAGACCTAAGAATGGAAATTCAGGCTAAAACCACAGAGAATGGAATTGTCACACCTCTCCCCTCAGTCTCAGTATCAAAACAGATGTTACTCTCTGATTTCTAGTTCTTCAAACTATGCAGACTTTTATAGAAGTGTTACATGAGAAGAACAGGTTTATTTTTTTTTTACATTTTTCCCCCTTCTTTCTACTCCAAAGCTGTCACAGAATTTGAAAACAGTCTAGGCAAGGATTAGAATAGCTTGATCTGGCTTATTTTATTAAATTATTTCTGCTTTCTTCCATTTGTTTTTAAATAGGAAGGTTTGTCTTTTGCTTAGGGATGAATAGAATTCAATTTCACAAAGGTATCATGTTTTTCAATCTTCTTCAGTTAGTTTGGCATTATTATCATAATTTGAACAAGGCTATTCTGCCTTGTAGTGTAGATCTACAGCTTAAAACCAAAACAAAATGTCTACAGCCAAAAATATGTTGTTGACCAGGTTGATACTAAAAATATCTATAATTTGAAGCAGAAGTTTAGAACAGGATCCATGGACATACACGTAATCTGCATAAAGATTAAGTTCTTAGTGACAAATTCAGTTAATATTTAGTGACCAATCCAGTTCTCCAGAAATATGGGGGACCCCCCCACCCAAGATGTTAAAATTTACAGTGCTAAATCTAATGAAACTCTGAGAATGTCATGATGAAATAAATGATTACAATGGTCACTAAAGAATGAGAAACAGACAAGGAGGATTTGTATGCATGAAGAGGAGATGGAATATTGCCATGCTCACTGGGGTAGTGGTGGTAACACAGAATGGACCCATTGGAAATTGTGAAAGAAGCGTACTTTATCATGCTTCTGATAAAGAAGGAAATAATACTTTAAAATATCCATGGATAAATTCTACATTATCAGTTCAGACAATATATGAGATGATGCCCTAATTCAAAGATTCATAATATCATGAATATATAAATGTAAGACTATAAAAGGATGATGTGGATAGACACACAGCAATTGCTTTACTACTTTATGATGTAAAACAAATGCCAAAACAGCATTCATTTGAGCTAAGGAGAAGAGGAAGCAATCTCTTCCAATCACTTTTCATAAGTGAGGCTATGATGATTTCTTGCCTTTAACAATAAAGTAAATAAAACAACCAAAAATAAAACACACAGAAGTATATTTGTAAGAACATCAGTGAGGATGGTTCAGTAACAAATATATATAAAAAGTCATGGTCTATGGAAGAGTGGTAAGGAGAGCAAGTAATGGAGAAGGTGAGATTGATTGGAATTTATTGTAAAAATGTGTGAAATGGTAAAAAATATCCTCCCCTGTATAAGTAATGTGAGCTAATTAAAAAGAAAGAAAAGTAATAGTCTATAAGGAAAGAGATTTTCTTCAATTAAAGTGAATCAGATTTTGAAACAAAACTCTTTAGGTCTTTATGCAGAAAATTAACTATGAAATGAGAATAAAAAACTTAAATAGCCTTTATCAAAATGCTAGCAAATACATGTGGAAGAAAATGAAAAAAGAGGGATGTTCTTTGAGAAAGACTCTGGGGGACTGGGAGTTCGGCCTAGTGGTAGAGTGCTTGCCTAACATGAATGAAGACCCAGGTTCAATTCCTGGGTAACATATACATAGAAAAAGCTGGAAGTGGTGCTGTGGCTAAAGTGGTAGAGTGCTACCCTTGAAAAAGCCCTAAAACAGTGCTCAGGCCCTGAGTTCAAAGTCCAGGACTGGCAAAAAAAATAAAAAAATTGGTGTTTGATACCAAAATGATACTTAGTAATTAAATGATTTAATTTGAAATATAATCCTAAAATTAAAATCAATTATCAATTGTACTTTAAATTAATTAACAAAACAGCACTTAACTGTATTATAGAAGAGCTTTCTATATTTATTCAAGGATAAAGAAAAAATAGAAAAAAATCAAGAATCAACGTTGCTCTCAGCTATTCTTCATCACTACATTATAAAAACCATAGAAGCAATTCCTCTGCAAACACAAGCTATATTTAGTGTTTAGAACAAATTCATTTCCGTTCGCAACCGAAAAATGGTTATGCATGAAAGTTCCCCAAATGAGTTAATGTTTTTGTACTATGACACGGACAGTATCTACTTCCTTACAACTTGAATGATTCAAAATATACAACTCCAGCTTGCGCTATGTAGGCAGATCTTTCTTTTTGTTGTTTGTTGTTTGTTTTTGGTTTTGGTCATGGGACTTGAACACAGGTCCTGGGTGCTGTCCCTGAGCATTTTTGCTCAAGGCTAGCACTCTATCCCTTGAGCCACAGCTCCACGTCTGAGTCTTGGGCATTTAATTATATATAAGAATCTCAGTGACTTTCCTGCCTGGCCTGGCTTTGAACTATAATACTCAGATTTCAACCTCCTGAGTAGCTAGGATTGTACTCTTGAGCTACCAGCACCAAAGGATAGACAGATCTTTGTGCAGACACATTTTCTCTAATCTCTTTCCTTTCACTTTTTATAATGACCTTGAAATGTCATCATTTTATAACTAGTTGATATTTATCAATACTTGAAATAAAATTACTCTTGTGATACAGTAACTTCATGCTACTCTTTAAAAATATTCAAAAGTGGAACTGCAAAAGAGCAAATAAAAATAATTATAAAATATGGTGTATTCACCATATTGTGTTGAAAACAGTAAACTGTAGAAGTTTCTCTCGATGTTTGCGATAAATATTGTATGAGAAAATGTAACTGAAACATGACTTAAAGACTAAAATATTAGCTTACAATTTAAATAATATCTCTGTAAGATGCTGAATGGCTGAAACATAAGAAAGTCTTTTTACTGTTCATACATGAGTTGATAAACCATCATATTAATAGAAGAATACAAATTAGAGTTGTTTTAAAATCTGAAATGGACACAGTAAAATTTAAAACATAAGATAAATCTAAGACTTTCACCCAAATCATCAAATGAAAGTAAACTAAGAATATAAAATTATATATATATATATATACAGATACAAACTATAAAAAGCACAAAACAAAACAAGAAGGAGCAAATAGTGGTGGCTAATATTTGGAACTCTATAGAGAAAACAGGATCATGATTTGAAGCTAGCTTGAGCAAAAGAAATGCTACTGAGATGCTATCTAAAACCCAAGCTTGCTGGGCACAGTGGTTCACAGCTTGTAATCCTAGCTACTTAGGAGGCTGAGGTCTGAGGATCAAGGTTCAAAGCCAGCCTGGGTACCAAAATACCTGAGACTCTTATCTCCAATTAACCTCCAGAAAATGAGAAGTGGGGCTTGGCTCTAAGGTAGGGTGGTAGCATTGAGACGAAGAGCTCAGAGACAATGCCCAGGCCCTGGTAGGTCTGTAGCCTTGAGCTGAAGAGCTCAGGGACAGTGCACGGGTCAATTTCAAGCCCCATTTCCCACAAACAAAAACAAAATACAGCAAAACAAAAACCAAGCTAATGTGTTACTTTAGACCTGTTATGCTGACTACCTTGGAGTCAGAGATAGTAGAATAACTGTTCAAAGCCAGCAGGAACATATTCTTACCTGAAAATAAAACAAAACATCTTATCTGAAAAACCAAACAAGAAAGTACTGAGAGTACAGCTCAAGAGTTTATAGCAGCTTTGAATTCCACACAAACAAAACAAAGAGGAAAGCAAGCACCAGTATTAGGCTTGATAACAAAAAGAAATGGACAAGTTATGCCAAGCTATATGCTATTTCAAAATAAAAGTTAAAAAAATATGGATAAGAGAACTATGATATAGGTGTAATATTGTATTTATATGCACAAAGATAATATGTATTTCAGGCAAAAATAAAAAATTTTAAAGCGCATTTTTTCTTTAGCACCGAAGTAACTGAACTCTAAATCACAAAATGGGAGGGATAAAAAGAAATCAATACATTAACCTGAAGCCTGGTGGGACTTCATTACCTATTGAACACATGGAGTGAACACGGATCACCTGGGGGGTGAGTAAGCAGAGAATGAAATATGGCACAGGAGGCTCTAAGTAATTTGTGTTCTACCTGGCTCCAGCTTTAAGTAATTTAATCAACACCAAGTACTGGCTGGAGTTTCCAATTTTTTCCAACTGGTGTATGAACTCCAGTAATGCAGTCACCACACATTTCTCATTATTGTCTCCAGCTCTTATCCCAATACTGGATGTTTTTACAAGCAATGTTTATCAGCATAGTGTTTATTCAGCACAGAGGCTATATTGACTCACCCTAGAAGGATCTGATAACATATGCTTAAGTGTAATATAAAAATGATGGATTTTTATTTTTTTAAGTGTGAATGGTTAATAGACATACTTTTGTATATGCTAAGTATGTTTTGAGCACTTCACATTTACTAACACTTTGTCTCATTCTACATTCCAGACAGAAGGCATTAATCACTGTTATTATTTTATAACCTTTCTGAATCATAGGACTAACAAGGAACAGTTTGTATGGCCAGCCCATAGATCCTTACACTAGAGTGTGAACTCTTTCTTTTTTTTAAATATATTTTATTGTAATTAATAAAAGGGTTACATGATATTTGTCAGATAGAAGGTGCATTAATTCACATACATTGATACCCTTTCACATGTCTTGGTACCCATTACCCTCCCCCCACCCACCACCCACTCCCCGTATTGGTTTTCCCCCCTTCCCTATCAAGTTTCGGATAACCAAATACAAATAAATTCAATATATCAGATAACAAAGTGAGATACTGTAACAATATGAGATACCCAAGGGACAGCAAAGGAGATGAGGGATAACATAGTACATTAAGGAAAACAATCATTCGTTATATGGCTTTTGTTTCAATATCCTGGAGTGTGAGTGTGAACTCTTTCTAGTGGCCCTGCAAAACTATAAAATGATTGCTGTGGAATCAAAAAAACAATTTTACTATTGTAAGATTTAGCATATTTTAGACAAGTAAAATTTTACTATGTACCAATAAAAGTAAATTGGTACCAGCATTCAAAATAAGCATACATATATCTTAAGTTTGTTTCTACCTCCAGATATAGTTTCTTCATTGAAACAATACAGTAACTTCTTGGAAAAAGTAGAGATTTGAGTCTAGTCTCAGGTATACATAACTCAATCTTCACAACACAAAAGCCTGAATTTAAATGTTACAAGCTTCAATTTTCTCTTTCTTTAAAGTAAACAATGAGACTTCTATAATCAAGATTATGGTGAAATAAAAATGCATCCTCAGTAAAAAAAATAATAACTTGTAAATGTTTTCTACAGCTTCCATACCTGTCATGTTATATAACGAAAACTGTTTTTCAATATTACTTTCTTTAGAACATTAGGACTATGTTTAATTTTAAACGATTAAGAACAAATAACTTTCTGGAGGAAAAAAGAGTAAAAAATCAACACAGAGCAAGAAAGAGGAGTGAAAGGAAGAACAATTTTTCCATCTGCAAGAGAATAATCCAAAACTACAACCAGGGGATCTTGCTAGAAAATACAAGATGACTAAGGATAATAAACCCAGAGTCTATTACAATAAGGAACAGAGAGAGTCAAATCACTGCTGCTATCATTTTGAGGAAAAACTTTTTAAAAAATTATTAATGATGCATGAATTCGGACAACCCAGAGCTCCTAGAAATATTAAAATGGATGTTATCAGGTGATATTCTCTGGAAAATATATGGAATTGTTTATCTATCAAAAGATTGTTTAGTCCAGGCCTGATACAGTTGCTGAGTAGAACTATTGCTGACTTTTACTTCTAATTATTCTCATGAGCTTCTTGAGCTATTACTCAAGCTGTAAGCCTAAGCCTAGCCAATTTCTTTATGAGCAATCCTGAAGAATAGCTTCATAGCAACTTGAGGTACTCAATAAAAGTTCATTAGATATTTTAGTACCTAACCTATATATTGGTAATCATTTTATTTTTCCTTTCTTTGGTTAATAAAGGAAGACTATAGAACACGTACCTTATCTATAATAATACTAATAATTGTTATTGTTATTACTATCATCACTGTAATTTATTAGTTCAGTAAACAAGTATAAAATGATTCATCATTCAAAATAACCTTTTAGCTAAAAGAATGTATTAGGCACATTTAGTTGGCACAGTAGACAGAGGGATTGTGTCCACATTGGTATCATTTATATGTTACAAATGAATGCAAAGCAAGTATCGTCTGGGTCCCAGAGTTTATTTGATTTGCATAAGTGGCACTCTGACAGACTGCTTTGCTGTTATCCCTGCCTAAATACCAGAACTGTGAGCAGATGGTGAGCTGGTTCTCTTCAATTAGACTTGTCTCGATTGTTATACTTCAAAAGGTACTTTAGTGGAAGCCCTTGGAAAATAATATTAGAAAAAAAATTTAGAATAGAATTTAGAGTACCTGAACCCAAATCAGAGATTTATTTAACAATTCACTAGTCATTAAAATGTGTAATTTATTATGAATATCTTTTTAGGTTTGCATCAAGATTTTGTGTTTATACCAATCATCTCATTAGATTACTGGGTGAAGTTGTAGGAATGAGGTACAAATAGGTCTCCTGTAAACTCCTGCAGAACTCTAGACTGATCAGCTAAGCTTAAGCATAAGAATGGTACAGTTGTTCTTAAGGTACTATGTTATCTCTCATCTCTTTTGCTGTCCCTTGGTTATCTCATATTGTTACAGTATCTCACTTTGTTACTTGATATATCGGATGTATTTGTATTTGGTTATTTGAAATTGGATAGGGAAGAGGGGAAAACAAGATGAGGGGTGAGGGTGGGGGGAGGGAAATGGGAACCAAGACATGTGAAAGGGTATCAATGTATGGGAATTAATGCACCGTCTATCTGGCGAATATAATGTTACCCTTCTATTAATTATAATAAAAATACATGATAAAAAGAAAAGAATAGTACAGTAATGTACAGGGCAAGCTTTGCCTGTAGATACTGAATGGTTAATACACCAATACTGTGACTGATCAAAGCAATTGAACAGGCCACAGAAGACCAATGGTAAACATCAAAGGAAATTTCAGTGGTTAGATGACTGCTAAGGCACATGTGAAAGCTGGGAATGTTTAGGACAGTTGAGCTTTTATATGATCATGTAGGATATCATCTGCTCCAACCAGTTCCACTCAAACAAGTATACACTCCCTTAAAGAAAATTGTGATGGCAAGGAGTGACTGGAGAGGATGACGCTAAGTAGGCTAGGGATAGAAAGTTTAATATTTCATGATGTCATTTACATGAATAATTTGATAAAATTCATATCACAGACTTAGGAAGTGGAATGGTAGTTGCCAGAGGTTGGTGGTTAGGGATGAAGGAGTAGGGGATGTTGCAGTTAGATGGGCAGAATGAGCCCAGGTCACCCTAGGAGTGATTCTCTTACCAATAATACACTACGTATTTCTAAATAGAAGGATGAAAGGAGTTTTTAAAGTTTTGCCACAAAAAGAAATGATGTTTATGGATATGTCATGGACCCTGATTTGATCATTAAAAAATGTATTCATGAAAAAAGCATCACATTGTTCCCTAAAAATGTATGCATTTATTAATTATTGAAGTATAATAAGACTAAATAGAAAATCATATTTGGCTGATATCATTCCATAAATCACCATAACTATTTGGATATTTTCACGTATGTAACAAAACATATGGTACGCCTGTGGAGTTTATTCTACAAATGAGGGATTAGAGGCCAAACTGCTCAAGTTCATGGGGTTAGTTATTAGAAGAATTAAGATTTAGACACAGCTAGTATCATATCAGAATCTTTTGTTAGTCATAGTGTTTACAGAGGACCATAATTTTGTGATGGTAGTTAGAAAACAGTCTTGGTAGATGGTCCTTTTGTTTTAAGAGTTAGTTCTACTTAGTGATGTTGGGAAGCATTCACTTGTGTTCTCCTCCTCTAATGTCTGGCTCTTTAATAAACAAGCCACTGGAACAGCAAGAGCTTCATGGAGGTCCAGTCTCCTGCGCATGATCACTGCCAGAGGTCTCCATGCAGAAAGCCTGGCCTGTTCAGCAACCTCTATTCAGCTCATTTGTTTACAGGAATGAACTCCTGTCACTGTCTGATTGTGCTAAAGTACATTTTCTAGTTTCTTTACCCAGAACACTAGTATTTAAATTTGGATTTAGATCTCAGCTTAAACAACATTTTGTTAGAAAAGCTATTTGCCCCCATCTAATATAGTTTTCTGTTATAAATCCTCTTCCAATCCACCTTCACACTGTCACTTCATCATTAGTTTTGTTTCTGTTACTGGTGTCTCAGTTTCCTGACAGAAAAATACAGTTTTCTTTATCGCTATAAACATCTGGGAGAAGTGAATGACACAAATGTCATGTTTGCATCATTGAAAAAATAAAAATAATTAAAGAAAGAAATAAAGAAAGGCATAGAGGGATGACAAGGAGAAAGATGGAGAACAGAAAAGCTTATTTTTATGTTGACTTCATCTGTCTTCCCTGGTGCTGCTGCTTCTTGGAGGTACAGAGATCCCTGCCAGTTTACTTCAGGGCACTTAGACTTTGTTCTTTCACTGTCAGACTTAAGTTGAACAAATGTTTCCTACTCTTGAGAAGAAACATGCTCTCCCAGGGCCACTGGAAATGCTATCATTGTAATATCATATTTTGGCTTCTGAATAACAACACAAAAACCTTTTTATTAGGGTCTTGATTCCTCCAGGTTGTTTTTTTTCAGTGAAATTTTCGGCATTTTCTTTCAGAGCTGAACATTTTTAGGCAATTAGATTTCTTCTCAGGCAGTGGTTTAATTATTTAGAAGTTCTTCTTTGTAATGAGGGTAAATTGGCCTCTTCACAACCTTTGTTTCATTGATCTTGATTCTGTATTCTATAGAGGTGTAAACCCTACTCTCCTACCCACCCTACAGCACTTCTTCAGATTATTTAAACATGAAATCATGCATACTGCTGAGTCAACCATTCTAAAGGCTAAACATTTACTTTCATGACAATTATTGTGCCTCTGAATCTTTGTCATGCAAACTCTTCAAGCATTTTGGAAAGGATAAGCCAGATTCATCTGCTCAAGCTGGTTATGGCAATAGTAATAAATGTAACGTTGAGCTATATGAAATGGGAAGTCACTTTTGAATCAAATATTCTAAGTAGAATTTATTCATCTTTCCAATAAAGTAGCAATATAAGAAGTCCAAGTTCATGCATATTTATTTTACTCTAGTAAAATGGTTTGTACCTCAGTCTATCCTAATAGATAAAGTGTTCAAGTTGCTAATTATTTTTCAAAATCCATTATTGTCTTCTTTTTTCATTCGAAGCAACTTCTAAATGAGTCTTTTGTGTTTGTGCACATCTTACAGTACATGTAGTGGTATCACCCAAGTCATTCATATTCTTTGAAACTTGCAGACAATATTCACTGTGCTTTAATGAATAAATCCTTTTCTTTTTCTTTTTTTTTTAAATCATTATGTAGAGGTGATATGTAAGTCAGATAATGAGAAGAATTATTTTTGAACCATGTCTCCACTTCCTTTGCTCTTTTTCAGGTTTCCCTTCCATCCTCACCCACAATATGTACTATATAGTTTTTATTTTCTACATAGTGTCCAGTGAGTATCAGCCTGTATCTTTTCACCTTTTGTCCCATATTTAATAAATCCTTTTGTCTCTCACTCTGAATTCTGTGTTTTGCAATTATCCATACAGGCTTTTCACGTCACAGCTCTTCATGAGTCTAAGAACAGCAAGAATCTACCTTCAGATGGAAGATGAAAAGGAGACTTATGATGATTACAGATCCCATCCTTTGATTCTTTTAGATGGTTCTCAGAAACCCTGCTGCAAAGACAAGCCAAGCTTCCACACTATGTCTTGCAATTTTTCTCCACATCAAGTGAGAAATGACAAATGATCATTCTTGTCTGAAACAGCTTTTGAGGTAATTGGGTTAGTAACAAAGACAGCTAAGACCTAGATGTAAGATGCTCCTGTGACCAAAATACTATTTGAACAGATATGGGATTACACACGGGAAAGGCTTTGAAAAAGCTGTTACTGAAAGGTTGATGGACTTTGAAATGGCTAAATGGAAGTGATAAAATGACTTTGAAACTAATAGAATAGAGACTGGTGTCTTTGAGGAAAACTCTGGCTAATTCTACTGTTCAAAATCCTACTGGTCAAAAATTTGCATGAATATAAAAAGAAAAGTAATGCAATATGTCCCCAGAGTTTGCTTGACAAATACATTACTTTTGTGACAGAGAATCAAAGAGGAAATAATATGCAAAAGGTACACTTAATTAAACTATGTGAATCTTGTATTATTATATTCCTTTATACTTCCTAGGGAAAATGAAGAAGAAAATGCAAGCTCTATGAGCCAAATTTGTTGGTAAGTTATTTAGCCCCAGTTGAATCTCGTGTCCTCATGACTTTCCCAGGAAATAATAATTTTAAGATACATATGTACATATGTACTTCTATTTCACTGTGGCAGAATGGACAGGCATGTCCCTTCCCAGTCTGTTCTACCAAATCACTAAAGTCACAGAATCAATGTAATTGGATCATTTATGTGACAGGACAAAAACATGGACAAGCAAGAGGCTTACATCTATTCATACTGATGGAAAGCAACTGGGTTAGCCTTGCAGTTCTAAGTCTGACATCAAAGTAAAAATCAAAATGACAGCTCTATATTCTCAAGCTCCTGTTCTGAATAATTAGAACAGGATAATAATTAGAATAATTAATTCTGTGTTCTAGACTCCCTAATAACTAGTAATGACCTCTGACGTCATTGCAAGTAAATACATAACTCTGCAAAGGAGCTTGTTCTCTTGAAAAATAACATCTGATAAAGCACAATTGGAGGTCATTCAGCTCAGCAAAGGAGAGAGATAAGGGAAATTAAATCCATTGAGCAAAATGAATGGATGGGCCTAGTGGGAAGGAGTAAGCAATTAAGTGAAATCAATTTATTTAATGCTGGATTCCTCTGTTTCTTTTCCTCAGCCAGTGTCTAGAACCTGGGTAGAGAGATTAATACCTCCCAAACAGAACATTCAGTGCTTCACTAAGAATTATATTTGGAAGGCTACCTGTACAAACATGCTATTCCAAGTCACTGATTAAACTCTAAGAAATCCAGCAGTTGCCAAGCTACTGGCTTCTTTTCATTCTTCAATACCCACACCAAGAATCAGATAATCTATAGTGCTCTGACAGTGGGTTGAAATCCCTTAGTTGGCATTCTTGCACTTGAGACATGCCTCTAGTTCAGATTTTCTCCAGAATTTCTGGAGCTGGGATCACATAGATTTTTCTGCCTAGACTGGCAGACATTCTCTGGACCTCAGTTTCCTAAGTAGCTAGCACTATAGGCATGAACCTTTAGTGCCTGACTAGTGCTCACTGTTGAAAATTAACCATAACATAGAATTACTGGACAGTGAGAAAAACAAAGAAAAACGGAGCAACACAAGCAAGTTTGAAAATCAAACCACGAGATCATGAAAAAACTAAGGAAATATTACAAGGAAATACTGTGTACATATGTGTGTGTTTATGAAAAAACTCTAGCATATAATATGGTCAATAGATCATGTACATAGGTATTTACAAGTGAGACTTTCTATACTGTTGTTATACATAGAGTCATATATTGAAGGAAATATTTCCTTTTGATAACTCGAGGTAAAAATGTAGAGAGTATGTATCCACTGCTTTCTTCCAAGTGTACCATCCCTGTTTTATTTTTAGATTCTCTACATCTGTTATTTTGGTTTAAAAATACAGTTTTAAACATAATGCTTTTTTATAGTGATTATTCAGTGATCAATTAACATTTGGACTTTCTAGATGACATGATCCTGTATTTAAAGAAACCTATAAACTGAACTCCCAAGCTACTTGAGCTAATTCAAAACTTTGGCAAGCTAGCAGGATATAAAATTAACCCTCAAAAATCAACTACCTTCCTATATGCCAACAGTTAGAGGAATGAGGCAACAATCAGGAAAGCAACTCCTTTTGCAAGAGCCTCAAAGAAAATAAAGAATCTAGGAATTAACTAAGAATGTAAAGGACCTTTTTGATGAAAACTTTAAAACCCTAAAAAAAGAAATTAAAGTAGAACTGAGGAAATGGAAAAACCTCCCATGCTCCTGGATTGGAAGAATCAACATCATGAAAATGGCAATCTTGCCAAGGGCTCTCTGCAAATTCAACGCAATACCCATCAATATCCCAATGTCATTCTTTAAAGAAATGGAATAATAAAAGACCTCGTATACCAAAAAAAACTTCTTAGCAGAAAGAATAGCACAGGAGGAATTTCAATTCCAAACGTTAGACTATTACAGAGATAGAGTGACCAAAACAGCTTGGTTCTGGCTCAAGAACAGGCCTGAAGACCAGTGGAATAGAACTGAGGACCCAGATATGAACCCACAGACCTATGACCACCTAATCTTTGATAAGGGAGCAAAAAAAAAAAATAGAATGGAAGAAAGACAGCCTCTTCAATAAATGGTGCTGGCAACACTGGTTTAGCACATGCAGAAAACTAAAGTTGGATCCTTCTTTGTCACCCTGCACTAGGATTAACTCCAAATGGATCAAAGACCTTGAGGTAAAAGCCGACACACTGAAAACTACAAGAAGGAATAGGAGATACACTAGATCTCCTTGCCAATGATCGAAACTTTCTTAATAAGGAGCAAGAAACGCAACAAATCAGAGAAAGTGTGAATAAGTAGGACTGAATTAAACTGCAGACCTTCTGTATGGCAAAGTACATAGCTAGCAAATTAACTAGAAAGCCAACAGAGTGGGAGATCTTCACTAACCATACAACAGGCAAAGGCCTCGTATCAAAAATATAACAACAGCTCAAAATATTGAATCATTCCAAAACCAATTTCTGAAGAAACAACCATCCCATTAAAAGGTAGGCCAAAGACTTAAAGAGAGTCTACTCTGAAGCAAAAATAAAAATGGTCTATAGACACATGAGGGAATGATTGACATCTCTGGTCATAAAAGAAATGCAAATCAAAACAACTTTAAGGTTCTGCCTCACTCCAGTTCGAATGGCCAGGATCAAGAAACCTAATAAAAACAGATGCTGGAGGGAATGTGGCCAGGAGGGATCACTACTACACTGTTTGTTGGTGGGAGTGTAAACTCATTCAACCACTATGGAAAGCACTATGGCAGTTCCTCAAAAGACTAAACATAGAACTCCCCTATGACTCAGAAATTCCACTACTTGGCATTTACCCAATCGTCCAGAAAGAAGGACATGATAAATCCAGTAGCACAAAGATGTCCATTGCCGCACTATTTACCATAGCAAAGATATGGAACCAACCCAGATGTCTCTCAGTTGATGAGTGAATCAACAAGATGTGGTATTTATACACAATGGAATTCTATGCTGCTGTCAGAAAGAATGACATCGCCCCATTTGTAAGGAAATGGAAAGACTTAAAAAAATCATATTACTTTTAGCCAGACTCAAAGGAACATCGTCTCAATGGTTTCCCTTACTTGTCATAATTAGTAGAAACCTTGGGCTCTCCTAGCAGAGCTTTAAAACAGAAAAAATCTAGATACATAAGTCCATACAGTATGATGCTAAATGTAAGGATCTCCAGGATATAGAAACAAAAGCCATATAATGAGTGATTATTGTCCGTAATGTACTATGTTATCTCTCATCTCTTTTGCTGTCCCTTAGTTATTTCATATTGTTACAATATTTCACCTTATTATCTTATATACTTTATATATGCTTAATTGGTTATTTGAAATTGGGTAGGGAAGGTGGAAATCAAGATGAGCGGGTTGGTTGGGGGGAATGTGCACCATGACATTAGAAAGGGTACCAGTGTTTGTGAAGTAATGCACCTTCTATCTGGTGAATATAATGTAACCTTTCTATTAATTACAATAAAATATATGGAATGAAGAAAAAACAAAACAAAATTTGGGCTTTCTAAAAAACATCAAATAAGATTTGGTATGTTGGCCCCTGTGCCAAAGCCCAATTTGAATTTGGCAGCTAATTGTTTAGTGATTTGGGGAAGGAGGGTTATTTATATCACTTTAGCTCAGTTTTCTCATCTGTGCAATCAGAATGGTGATAGCTCCTTTATAACAACATCATGAGTATTTAAGAAGCTAATTCATACAGAAGATCAGGCCTATTGTAAACACAATGAAGATTTTTCTTGTTTTTGTTTTTAGTAATAGTATCGTGCATTTTGCCTATTCAAAAATTATAATTTGTTCTGTTGGGATTACAAAACATATTCAATGATCAAAGTGGCTCACATGAATTTTATGCTTTATTTGAATTATTTGTGAATAAATTATGCCACATAAATGTTTAGTTAAAAAAATAGCCCTTTTCTCTCTCATGAAAGAGTCTTTTTAATTTTTAAAGATACCTTCTAATTGTTAAGGTATAATTGTTAAGGTATAATTATGGGAAGAAGCACTATGACTATGATTGTGATAAGTTGCCTTGTGCCATTTCGATACATTGTGCAGTTATCTGTGTAAGAGTAGCTACCCACCACAAAACATTGCAATGTAAGTCATGTGGTGTGTTTATTATTTTCAATACTAGGGAACGTTCCTTTTTAAATTTTTTCATGTTTTTATTGTAATTAATAGAAGGGTTACATTATATTTGCCAGATAGATGGTGCATTAATTCACATACATTGATACCCTTTCTCATGTTTTGGCCCCCATTTCCCTCCCCCCCACCCCCCCACCACTCATCTTGTTTTCCCCCGTTCCCTATCCAATTTCAAATAACCAAATACAAATATATCCAATATATCAAATAACTAAGTGAGATACTGTAACAATATGAGCTAACCAAGGGACAGCAAAAGAGATGAGAGATAACATAGTACATTAAGGACAACAATCACTCATTATATGCTTTTGTCTCTATATCCTAGAGGTCCTTTCATTTAGCGACATACTGTATGACCTTATGTATCTAGGTTTTGCTTTATTGCAAATCTCTGCTAAGAGAGCCCAAGGTTTCTACTGATTATGACAAGCTCAAAGGAACATAGGCTCAATGGTTTCCCTAATTTGTCATAATCAGTAGAAATTTTTTAATTTTTTATTCTAAGTCACAACTTGTGAAAGGAAGAATAATGTTATAGATTGTCATAATTCAGTACATTGATTATGTATCTGCAATTAACAGAGTCAGAAACTGCCATCCTGCTGTCTGCTTCCTTACAGCTGCCTCTTCAGGACAACTTAGATATTAAACCAATGGGAGGATTTTGACATTACAATCTTGTACAATCTACTAAGCTCAATAGTCTATCTTCTCTAGCCTGTTTATCAGGTTCACCACCTATATCAAGACATAATAAAAAAAAATATCTTCTTAAAAATAAAATCTGTGCCATGAGACCAAGAGGAAAAATGTCTATCAATTGTCCTTCTAGAATACATGTGTCATTATGAGAAGTTTTGGGGATACAAATGGAAACATAAAATCAATCATAGTGATGCATGCTTGTAATTTCAGCATGGGGAGTCAGAAGAAACAGGATGATGAATTACAAGACAGCTCTGGCTACAAAGAAGAGCTTGTCTCAAAAACTTAAGGGTTAAAGATTTTTGTTTTTCAATAATATAGAATTTAAATAGATAGAGCTAGGCCCTAAGTTTGATCCTCAGCACATTGAGAAAGGGGGAAACCTGATTACCAAAAGCAACATGAAAGGACAAAGTCTACCCTCAAAATCGTAGCCCTTAGAAGAAAATATTATTATATACAGTATATATCTTACACACATGCAGATAAACATATGTATGCATAGACCAATATGGAATGAAATGATTTCAACAAAATATATTCACTGGTTATAATCACAAGACCGAATTCTGGGTATCATCATAGAATTATTTCATAACTATTTCCCAGATTTTCATTCACTAGGAATATCACTCTCTTTGAAAACCAAAATGTATCCTAACTTGGAAAATAAATCAATATAATTTTATAAAGCAGAAATAATAGGCCATAATTCAAATATTTGAGGATTACTAAATGACATACAAGCAGTTTCTAGGAGTTTAGCCTAGTGGTAGAGTGCTTGCCTAGCATGCACAATGACTAAGGTTTGATTCCTCTCTACCACACACAGAGAAAACAGTGGTGCAGGAAGTGGTGCTTTGGCTCAAGTCGTAGAGCCTTCTGAAAGCCAAAGGACAGTGCTCAGGCCCTGAGTTCAAGGCCAAGGACTGGCAGAAAAAAAAAAACCCTGGTCTTTTTTCTCAGATAATACTTTTTTTCTTCAATTTTCTGATTTACATTTTTAAGTTGTATATTTTCGTATATTCTACTCATGTTCAGAGTTTAATTTTTTTGTTTGTAATACTCCTTTACATATGCAAATGTTTTGTTTAATTCTTAGAGTTAAATCTTCGGCATTGGGAAGTATAATTGTCAGATAAAAATAGACTCTTGTTGTTTTCTTCTTAGTAATGTAGTTTAAATACTGCCTAACATTTTTCTATTCATTTCTTGGATTTTTCTGCAACACCAAAAAAAAAAAAAAACCAGAGAGAGAGAGGTTTTATTTCTTCCAGGATAGAAGAAAATGAATTTCAATGCTGTCATTATCAAGAATCCTGTGTTCTTTTGGTGTAAATTAGTATATTTTTTAAACTGACACAAAGAAAGAATTGTATCATATGATTTTATTCAAACTCTTCTTTCTTTAATACTTCAAATTGCTGCCATGTCTTGACTTTCCTTCTCTCACAGCCTCTGAGAGAGTCTTCCTGACTTCTGCCACTACCCTGAAATATTACCTATCCAGATTTTCCCCATGGACTTCTGCACAGGTGGAGATCCTTCCTTCCCCTCTCTAGACCCTGTATGATCACTAATCAGGTGCCAGCCCAAGAGTTTGAGCTCCCTCTTTCCCCAGGGAGTGGCCTGGCTGACTGACTCAGTCTAGAGCCTTCTGTCACTCTCTCTGTTGATTTCTCTGTCTCCACCTCATCAAAGCACTGGCTTTGTGGAAATGGAGTTCCACAACTTGTTTCCCACCTTGAAGTATTTTGAAGTACATGATATCTCAAGCAATTTTGATTTTTTTCCTTGGTGATTTTCCCCACAGGATTTTTGAAAAAATTAAATTAGGATTTTCCATAGTTAGAGAGTTCGACATCTCAAAAGTACTACACTGAATAACAAAGTATACTGTATCATATTGTTTGCTTTAGTTTAATAAACCTTGATTATTGTATGCTTCTCTTCCTTTCATTTTATTGTATTTTATCACATTTGAAACCCCCAAGTCATCTTCTTTCTGCTTCTAGTCTTGCCTTTTACATTTTTATTGAGTATTCCTATTTGGACATAGTAAACTAATATTACTAAACCTCTCACATAAAGATGGGGATTGGAAAAGGACATCAAGAGATAGGAAGACAGAGACTCTGCAACAACTGTCAACCAGGCACAGAAATGTGAAGTGGGAAATTTATCTTTCATCTCATATCTTTTATCACAAATCTTTGTGTATTGATTTCCTCCCAAGAAAAAGTGACAATCCACTCACATGAACTAGAGCAAATTCACTATGCAATGAATGAAGTAGGTACAGGAGGTTCAAACTATGTGTAAGGTATTTGCAACTGCTTGGCAATAAGCCAACCTTAGCAAAGCCTACCCTGGGGACAGGATCTTCAGGTAAGTGTGTAAATGTAGTCTCCTCACAAATGGATATGTCACACAATTTGTTTCTTTTCATAAGCTTTACATATATCAGCCATTTGTACTTGTACCTTTGTGATACACTTTATCTTATACTGATGAAAGAATAGACAGTCATAAATAAAATTTTAAAAGACTAGCAATCTTATTCTTCCAAAATTATTCTTTTTTCTTAATTTCAACATATGAATTATAAAATGCATAGATTATTTAGTTGATTATACTTTACTTGAGAAAGCAAAACTGCCCAATCTCAAATAAAAGATATAAAACACAAACTGCATTTTAAAGAACAACTTTAAACAGCAGGACTAGTGGTAACATGCAAGCCATTTGTTAGGTAGTACTTGACACTTAATATCACACTAGCTTCACTGTATTAGAATTAGTAACAAAATTCAACGAAATACTATTGTTTATTAGATGTTGTTTTTTAAGTATCAACAATAAGGGTGGGATAAATGGTTAATATTCAGTTTTCATTACTGGATTTCATCTATGATTTATATAGTTTTTTATTTTATCTTTGCTTTTTAATTTTCATTATATAGTTGTATAAGGTTGTTGTCATTTAACAAAGCAGTTTATGAATACAATATGCCTTAATCAATGTTACCCCTTTCAACATTCTCACCCAACCTTCTCCTACTTACCCTTCACTCACTCTTCTTAAATTATAAGATATCTATTGGATACTTGTCTATATTTCACTTCCTTCTGCTCCTTCTTTTACCCATTTCCTCTTGCCTCCACCCCATTTTTTTCCCAGTACTTGCTTCTTAGGGATTTCTTTTGCTGAATTTTGATTTTGCCTTTTAAGAATGAATACTACTTGAGTTCTGCCTTGAATCTATTATGTTCTAGTTAACAGACTTGTATACACTTGCAAACAATCCGACATATTTACTTAGAGGCTTATAAGCTAACTCTAGCTTCTAAATATAAGAGAAAAATAAATCCATTGTTTCTCGGGACGTAACTTAACTAATAAAATTTTTCCAGTCTATATTTTGAAGGTCATTCTGAGGTTTTCTGTTGGGTCATTCAATTTGTCTTGAAATTACAACAGAAAAAAATAGTTTATCAAACTTAAATTAACAGGCTCAAATTGTGAATGGACGTTATTTTTCAATAAGCCATAATTGGCAATCTAATATACAAGAAGAAAAAAATGTACTCATTTGAAAGTTTTATGTTGCCAGGAAACCAAAACAAACAAATAAACAAACAAACAAAAAAGATTAGTGCAGACATTCTACCTAACCTGTCTTAAGCTGTTTGTTTAGATGATTTCTTTATAGGCAATTCAACCTCTTCTAAATATGTTTTATTTGTACAAGTTCTTTAAATGAAAGAAAATTGGAAATCTACTAAAAAGCAAATATTGCATTGCAATTAAAATGCTGAAAAATATTGAAATATACAAACTTTTAAAAGTTAAAAATATATTCAAAATAGACATAAAGAAAAAAGCCACAAAACAAGATTAGTACTATTTAATAAAAAATGAAACCCAGTAAATTCTTACCAAAATTAGGTCTTTTATACTCTTTAAAATATTTCAAATGTTTTAGTTCAAGTGGTTGAATGCCGCCATAACAAATGCAGGGCTATAAGTTCAAACTCCAGTACTGACAATAACAATAGTCCAATTTTGGGAAGGTTAATAGAAAGGAAAATATATTTCACTGAAGCCAATTCAATGAAAAATGGTATTTTACCTTAGCACTGGTAGCTTACACCTGCAATTGTACCTACCCAGGGACTGAGATCTCAGGATTGAAGTTCAAAGCCAACCCTGGCAAGAAAGTCCATGAGCTGCTTATCTAAAATTAACCACCAGTAAGCCAAAAGTCATACAGTGGCTCAAAGTGGTAGAGAACTAGCCTTGAACAAAATAGAACTTCAGCCCCAAGTTCAAGGTATTGTTTTCTTTATATATATATATATATATAATTATAAAAGGGTTACATGATATATATAATTATAATTATTATAATTATAAAAGGGTTACATGATATTTGCCAGATAGAAGGTGCATTAATTCACACATATTGATATCCTTTCACATATCTTGGTCCCCATTACCCTCCCCTCCACCCCCCCCCCGTCTTGGTTTTCCCCCCTTCCCTATCCAATTTCAAATAACCAAATACAAATAAATTCAATATATCAGATAACAAAGTGAGATACTGTAACAATATGAGCTAACCAAGGAACAGCAAAAGAGATGAGAGATAACATAGTACATTAAGGACAACAATCATTCATTATATGGCTTTTGTTTCAATATCCTGGAGGTCTTTTCAATTAGCTTCATACTATATGGCCTTATGTATCAAGGATTTGCTCTATTGCAGATCTCTGCTAGTAGAGCCCAAGGTTTCTACAGATTATGACAAATGAGGGAAACCACTGAGCCTAAGTTCCTTTGAGTCTGGCTTGCTTCACTTAATATGATTTTTTCTAAGACTTTCCATTTCCTAACAAATGGGGCGATGTCGTTTTTTCTGACAGCAGCATAGAATTCCATTGTGTACAAATACCACAACTTGTTGATCCACTCATCAACTGAGGGACATCTAGGTTGGTTCCATATTTTTTCTATGGTGAATAATGCTGCAATGAACATTGTTAGTCTTCTCTGAAGAAGAAACAAAAATGGCCTGTAGACACATGAAGAAATGCTCAACATCTCTGGTCATAAAAGAAATGCAAATCAAAATAACTCTAAGGTTCCACCTCACTCCAGTTAGAATGGCCAGGATCAACAGATGCTGGAGGGGATGTAGCCAGGAGGGATCACTACTACACTGTTGGTGGCAGAGCAAACTCGTTCAACCACGATGGAAAGCAGTATGGCAGTGCCTCAAAAGGCTAACCATAGAATTCCCCTATGGCCCAGCAATTCCACTACTTGGCATTTACCCAACCATCCAGAAACTAGGGCATACTAAATCCACTAGCACAACAAGGTATTGTTTTCTAAAGCAAGACATTGAAGGTTTAAAAGTTTAAATAAGACTGGATGTGGTTGATTCTACAAGTAACTCAGTACTCTGAAAGCCTGAAACAGGAAGATTATGAGTTAAAGAATTGTCTGGACTACAAAAATCCTTCCTACATATTAAAAATATTTAAATAGATGTCACAAAGTCACCCATGTGGAAAAATTATAAAACATTGACATGTGAACTAAATCCCTCTCTAGTTATCATGATTTGAAGTTGAAAGAGTCCCGAGGAGCCTTGCATGATGTTGCTTCCAAGGAAGATGAGAATAAAAAGGCCTGTGCCTTAACTACACAGAATAGCAAATGTTTATTTAGCTGGGCTATTGGAAAGAAAACTTCCACTGATTTCCATGAATCAAAAGACAAATGAACAAATGGGACAACCTGTCAAAAGCTAAGCAGTGGCCAGCATTATAATATGGGAATAAAATCACATAATTATGGAACAAATTTTGGACTATTCTCATCCTGATAAGTACTGAAGAGTTTTTAATATTTTGATTTTTTATATTTTTTAATATTGTGATACTGCATGAAATGGTGTGATTGAATATAATTTTAATTATCTTGTAAGATTCTTTCTTTTCTTTTCTTTTTGTGTGATTCTAGGAGCTGTCCCTAGGTGCTTTTGCTCAAGTCTAGTCCTCTATCACTTGAACCACTTCCAGCTTTTGGGGGACAGGGGGTGTTAATAGAAAATAAGAGTATTATGGACTTTCCTGCTAGGCTGGTTTTAAAGCAGTACCTATGATTAATTCTTGAAGATATATTATAATATACCCTATATGCTTAAATTCATAAGTATTTTAGAATATTTTTGGTATATGCTATTAAGCCACAATTTAGAAAGGGTATGTTAATTTATGCACTCATAGCAACATATTCAAATACTTATTTTCACTCCTTTGGGACAAGAATAAATATTAACTTTCAAAGACTAATTTTGATTGGATAGGCTATAAGGCTTCTCATTATCATTTCTATTTGAATCTTGTAGATTACCAGCAACTCTGAATACATTTGAATAGTTTATTGGCCATATTAAACATTCATTTTTCACTTATGTTGAAAAAAAACAGTCTTTTTCCAAGTGCCTATGTCAGTTTTATGGTATAAAATCTTCAAGTTTTATGTTGTAAAACTAGATTTTATCCATTGGTTCTCTGTCATTGGTTTCCTTTACTGAAAAAAATCTCTCTGCATTTTAAACCACTCAAGTTTTGTTTGGCATTTTCAATTTTTTCCAGATTGTAAAAGTATTCAACAGCAGTATGCTTGAAAAGGAAGACATGAGTATTTGAAAAGAGAGTTCCGTGAACTTAAAGATAATCTATAAAGAGATATTTGCAAGTATAATTTCTTAATATAAATATGTAGGAGTGGAGATAATTATAAATACAATTATATAATTTAAATACATGAGTATCAAATGGAATGCTATACATTTCAGTGTACATAAATAGATAAAATTTGAAATCTTCAAAACTGTCCACTAGCATTCCTGGCTGCCACTCTCAGTCTCTTGGCTTATCCTCTTCTGGAGGCCAACAACATTTTAAGTCACTGCTTATTACATATGTGTCATCACAAAGCAAATTTTGATTACTACTTCAGTATTACAAACTTAACAACTATAGAGTACAATGTGACCTCTTTCTAATATATGAGTAATATGAATAAACTCTATCTAATATTACATACATTCTTTTCTGTTTTCTTGCATGGCTGGAGTTTTAATTTGGTAGATGGCATTCTGTCACATGAACCATAGCCTCAGCTTTTGTTGTTGTTGTTTTGGTTATATTTTTTTAATGGGATCTCATACTGACCTCGGGATGAGGACCCAATTTTTCTTCTGATCTCCACCTAACAATAGATGGGATTGAAGCTGTGTGATATCATGCCAAACCTATACCCTTTTCTCTTACCTGTATTGCTTGCACAAGTCAATCCAAAATTGTATTTTCACTCATGCGGTGTCATGGCTTCTAATCTTTTCTCAAGTCTGAACACTCCTTTTCTTATCCATTGACACACTTGTTCATTTTCTAATCAGAGCTGAAATGCCATTTCCATTATAAAGATAATCTTTGATATTCCTGAATAAAAATAGTATTGACATCCATATTACCTAAGAGTCCAGTGCATTGTCGAGTTTAGTGTATTCTCTTCTGCAGAAGCTCTGGAAAGGCTGAAGGCAATCTTATTGATCTTAGCATTTCTTAACATCTAAAAGAATGTGGCGGAAACTACATGAAAGAATGAAGCAGAAAAATATGAGAGAGGCAGAGTGTAATTGATCTGCTCCCTCATCTTTAAAATACATAGACAAAGAGAATGGATATAATGAGATAATACAGGAAACTATATTAGCAACTCAGCAGGGGAGAGTAAAAAATGTGCCTCACAATGATAGCTCAATGTAATAAATAGCAATGAGGAACATAACTAGTGTCCATAGTAGACTCTATTCTAGCATGACAGTTAAAAAAAAGTTCAATTTCTTTCTGTATATTGTATACCCCTTTAAACCTAATAATGCAAAAATAAATTATAATGCAACTAATTTGACCTACTAATTATAACAACACATATATTTACTGTCTTACAACTCGACAACTATCATTGCTTAGCTGCAATCTCTGGTTCTGCTCTCAAAGAGCAGATTGCAGTGGAGAAGGTGCTTCTTCCAGATTTCATGGTTGCTTTCAGGACAGCCTGGTTCCTGTGTCATATAAGAGAAAAGAAATTGACTGCTAGCCAAGAAATAAGTATGTTTTCAGTTTACTTTCTTCACTTTGTTCAGAGAAAAAAATTCTGATATGTAAGTTTTGTGTGCTCAGTGTATTTGTTATTTTCTTCACACAAATTAAGTGCAGCTGAAACATCCTCAGCAATATTTTTATGATAAGACATGTGTGATTTTTTTA
This sequence comes from Megascapheus bottae, assembly GCF_031878675.1. Classification (NCBI taxonomy): domain Eukaryota; kingdom Metazoa; phylum Chordata; class Mammalia; order Rodentia; family Geomyidae; genus Megascapheus; species Megascapheus bottae. The sequence continues at coordinate 29,231,306 of NC_143517.1, read as the reverse complement.
AACTTTATTAAATATTAAATATATTGAAGAGAATTCAAATTTTCTTTACTCAGCTGCCATAGAAATATGGCATGAACTATTATTACAGGACATACAGAATTTTAGACATCAAGAATTTCAATGGCTCCATTATTATATGGCCTTATCATCAATGGAGCTTAATGTTATATTCTATTATTTGTGGCTTGTATAAGGTTAATTTGATTTGAATAAAGTGCAAGTTACTTGATTTGTTGTTTATTTATGACATCCCTCCTCAAATTAATTAGAAATGATATCCAGGCAAAATCATGTGCAAATATTAACTCAATATCTATTTCACACATTACCTCAAATTCTCCCAGTCCCAAGATTCAGTTTTGAAAGAAATCAAATTTCTCTACCCATACATGGAAAGAATGGCAGTATAAGTCAGAAAATACAAGCTCTAGGGCAAGATCGGCCATTCCTAATGTATAACCTTTGCATGTCACACAGTTCATTTGTAAAGTGAAAGAATTTCTTTGATCTATAATTTTACCTTGCAATTCATATATTAGAAATTTAAGCACTTATACAACAGTGTTTGGAGTTAAATCTAAATGACAAATATTGACCTCCATTACTTCCCAATACTAAATTACATCTAATACAATGGTTTTCAGGAATGGGTATCCTTTTTTCTGGTCTTTTTTCATAATCATACTCATACTCTTTTTGCCCTTCTACTTTCTTCCATGAAAAGTTCAATAGCTATGGGTATATTATTGTATAAAATAGTGCTTATCAAAATAAACTTAAAAATGGAAACAAGAGGTTTGATGTAATTTTGCTCCTTGTGTTTTTTTTCCACTTTAACACTGTTTTTTCTTATTTCTGTACCTTTTGTCTTTATGCAAGTTTGTTTTGAGAAGGTTGGGGGTACATAGAAATGAGAGACAAAGGGGGAGCAAATGTAGCCGTGATATTCACTAGATACTATGTTGAAAATTAACTTCACAGCTTGTGGTGGAGGGGAGTTGAGTAGCAAAATTTTGGAGAAAACAAGGGAATCGTTGATATTGTTCAAAAAAGAAATGTACTCATTATATGACTTATGTGACTCTCTGTACACCACCTTTACAATAACAATTTTAAAAAATAAAACATGAAGCTGGATGCAGTGGCTCACACCTGTAAGCCTAGCTACTCAGGAAGCTGATACCTGAGGATCTCAGTTCAAACTAGCCCAGGCACAAAGGACCTGAGACTCCTATCTCCAAATAACCTCTAGAAAAATGGAAGTGGGGCTTGGCTCCAGGGTAGAGCAGTAGCCTTGAGCTGAAGGGCTCAGGGGTAACACCCAGGCATAGATCAAGCCCCATAACCCACACACACACAAATTAATTAATTAATTAATTAATTAAACAAGAAAATTCTCACTTGATACAAGATGCCACAAATCTGTTTTGGGATCTCTCAGCTTCCAAAAGCTAATGAAAAAACAGGTATTTTTGTTGAGGATATTTCAGTTAAATCTTCACAAATGGAATAAGGAAAGAAGTACTTCAAGACTATACTTTCTCTAAGATGCATATTCTACATTTAATCTTCTAAATATCCTATTTTTTTCTCATGACTCTAAAGCTTCTGTTTATTCTCTAGTTACTCAGACTTCAATTTGTATCTTCTTTGACATTTATTAATATGAGGAGTTGGGAAATTCATATGTACTGTTCTTATACTGAATGGCTCTATGTACCCTAGAGAGGAGATGTGTAACATGGAAGAATCTGCCATATCACTTCATTCTTCCCTCTGCCTTTATCTTCCCATAATATTATGTTTTTCTAGCTAGAGCATTCATGACCACAATCACATAATTTCTGTTCAGTTGTGCTTATCTTTATGTTTCAGTTTAAATGGCATTCCAGGACAAATAAATTGAACTAAAAACTCAGTAATAGAAGGGTATCTCTCCAGTTCACTGACTGCTAGCTCTATAATGAACCTATACATGTTAACATTATATGATGTACATACCTATTTATCAGTATATATTTTCTACTTAGGCCCATATTCCCCATGGGATAGAAAGGTATCCATTAAGTTGTAGTGGTAGGCATAAAGCATTTCTTGATTATAGCTTTTGCAACCATAAAAGTGAACTGGGAGCTATGGTCCATCTCTGTAATCCCAGTTACTTGGGAGATTAAAAGGATCTGGATTGGAGACTAGATGAGTAAAATGTAACATGACTTCAGATGAATGGAAGGCTTAGATAGAACAATTGTAGTCCAAGTCTGTACTGAAAAATACACAATCCTATATGAATAGTAACTAAAGCAGAAAGGGCTTCATGTCTGGTTTTAGTAGTAGAGTATCAGTCTAGAAAGCCTAATACTGCAAAATAAAACACAAGAAAACACAAATGGTATTTATGACAATACTAACATTGTAAAAGAAATCAAAGAAAAGTGCTATTTAAGCAAACATTTCAATAATGAAACTTATTTCTAAGATGTGATTAATGGTTTCTGAAGTTCCTTAACAACTGTAATCATAATTAATTTTTATGAACTTTACAACTGTCTTTGGTAATAATAGGAGATGAACAGGAATAATTTATTGAAGGAATCATCATCACCTAATATGACCAAAATTTCTTTAAAAGAATTATAATTAATGAAAGCATATAGTTTTATGACTAGTATGTAATTTTTTGGCAAATCCTTGACAGCAAATATATATATAGATACATAGATATATCCATGAAAGATAATTACTTTTCATTGAATCTATCCATAAAACTGAATTAGCAAAATAATAAACATAGCTTTTAGAATGATTAAAACCTAGAATATTTTTATCAAGTCTATGAATAGACATTCTTGAGACTCAATACAGATAACCTAATCATGTACAAACATATAATTCAAATGAATTTTATGATATAACAACTAGCCTGCCATGCAAGGCACTCTGCTTTGTTTCTCATCTACTCTAGTCTACTCCGTCCTACTCTATTCTTTCACTATCACAATGTTATCTAAATGCATTATAATTTGACCCATTCACTAAGAACTCTGTCCTGAATGGAGGTAACTAAGAATGGTTACAGTTTATCCAAAATTTTAAAGTTGAAAATTATTTAAAGAAATGAATGGAAAAATCAGAAGTTATTTCAGTTTTACAATCTGCTTTTACAAATATTGAAGTATGGCTGAACACCAATGGCTCACACTTATAATCCTATTTAAACAGGAGGCTAAGATCAGATCATTACACTTAAAAGCCAGCTCAGGACTGAAAGTCCCTAAGACTCTTATTTCCAATTAAGCATCAAAAAATGCTACAAGTGGAGCAATGGCCTAAACTTGTAGAGTACTATTCTTAAGTAAAAAGCTCAGGAACAGTACCCAGGCCCTGAATTTAAGCCTCCGGGACCCATAAGAATATTAAAGTGTGCTTTTATATATAACTTTTAAATGGAAGAAATCTTCAACTAAATAATTTAAAAGTGTAATACAAATCCACATATACTTCCCTCCCTCTTAAGTCATAATGCTTTCTTTCCAAACATTTATTAAATGTATTCATTTGATCACAAGCTCCCAAAATGCAAATCCATAAATTATTTTCTTTCCAAAATAATCCTGTGAACATATATGAATTACCATACTATTTCTGAAGTCCTGGGATTGATGCCAAGCACACTACCACTAAGCTACATAACCAGCTCTTAGTTTTCTAAGATAAGATCTTTGTAAGACTGAACTTATCTTACTGCATAGCCAAAGCTTCTAGCCTATACCTTCCCAGTGCTGTTTATCAAACTTTCTTCACAGATTTTTGAACAACTTCTCACAAAAGTCAGACTTGTTAGTCTTTAGTTATAGATTTTTAATTATAATTGATAAAAAAACAGTTGTTTTTTGTTTCACAGAATTCAGGACCTGTGCTACTTGGGCAATAAGTCACACTTTTCATTTTTATTATTTTTCATATATGGTTTCATGTGTTTCCCCAGACCAGACTCAGATCACAATCCTCTTATCTATGCCTCATCATAGTTAGAGTAAGTAGTATATGCCACCTTATATGGCTCATCATTTAGTTTTTAATCAATAATACTATAGATTGACATAGTAAGATTGCAAATAAAGTCTGAATAAATTATAATTAGTCTGGGTACTCATTAGATGTCTAATGAAAGATTCATCTAACTTAAATATGTGTATAAAATTTGTCACAAAGTAAATTTTTTACTTAAAAACATACAACAGTTTATCTAAATGTCAAAGTAATGGCTTTGTCTCTTTGTATTGTTATCAAAGTTATATTTTTGATATGATGCTATTCATAATGATAAATTCCTCTACTTAGCCTTTTAGGAGAGTATTGTGTTGGGTAAGTCTGTTAGCAAACATCATATATACCTTGATAGGAACATGTGAAAATAAAAGTCTCCCATACAACTAATTGATGTGAAGCTAAAATGTGGAAACATATGAAAACAAGTTCTTATTTCTTCTTAGTTGTAGTGAATTCGGTCTTGAATGTTTCTGAAAAAGTCATATACTATAAGCTTGCTATTGAACACAAATATTGAGTGGTAGTAGAAACTTGCAAAGATGTAACCTGGCCAGAGGACTTTATGTCATTCAGAATGCATTGCATGGAGAATTAGAGAACGCTACTTTCCCTCTCCTTCACTCTTAGGTCATGAGCAAGTTGTTTTGCTTTAGCATGAGCCCCATACAGGATGGGCTAGCTCACCACAGGTTCAAAGCCATGGGCATTGTAGATCATGATCTGAAACTTCCAAAACACTAAGTCAAAACAAAAATTTCCCTTTAAAAGACTACTGGAGAGAAGGGAGAGGGCATTGAAGGACTGGCCCAGAAAGGAAGGAAGGAAGGAAGGAAGGAAGGAAGGAAGGAAGGAAGGAAGGAAGGAAGGAAGGAAGGAAGGAAAAAAGAAAGGAAGGAAGGGTGAGCAGCTATAGTAATTCAATGTACACTGTGCAAAAACTGGACTCCACAACTTGAAGAAAAGTGTGGACATTGGAAAAAACATGGAAGAGAGCAATGAAAGGATGACATTGACCAAGATACACCATGCTCAGAAAGGACATGTGAACTGTAACTTCCTGTACAAATACTCAGTAATGTAAAAGTGAATTGCCCCTGTTATCTGTTAGAGTAAATAGAAAATTGGCTAAGATAGCTCTTCATGTACCTGAAAGTTTATTGGGTGAGTATGTGTCAGACATGGGTTAAATGATAAAGGGTACAATGAAAAAAAAGGAGAGATGGTTTTAATGTTCTTGAAATATTCAATCCACAGGAACAAATTAGAGCAGCCATGTGTAAATCATCAACATGCTTAACTGTGCTAAATACGACAACAAATAAAGCACTAAAAAGGAGCAAGGAAAAAGAGAATAAGATGCCTTGCAAGTTGGAAACCAAAGGTTTTTATAGAGTGGCAACAAATACAGAATCAGAAATGAGAAAACGTTCAGTAGCACAAGGAGCTAAGGAAATGCTTTTCCATGTAAATAGAGAAATGGCTAAAATCTGGACAGATATAAACCTTCTTTCAGGAACTGAAGACTGTTAGTGAAATACAGTTAATGAGAGGTGACCAGTGGCTGTTGGAAAGCTAATCTGGAGACAAATCAGGCTGTACTTTTCAAGCCATTTCAAAGATTTGAATTTTGTTTTAAGTATAATGAAAACCCTACAAGGAATAATCCAACTTGTGACATGGTCTGATTTGCAATTTCTGATGATCACCTGTAACTGCTATGTACAGAAGGGATTAGAGAGTATTAACATGCACACATATGGGGTAGAGCTACCATGAAGTGGCCCACGGTAGTGGCAATGCCAGTGGGAAAAAAGAATGAAAAAATTCAAGAAATATCTCGTAAAAGAACTGTTAAGACTTATTCAGTGATGAAGAGTCTCAAAGCATTAAAGAAAAAAAGAACAATAAGTAAGATGATAAGGTCATCATATGGGATAGAAAAAATTTAAAGGCAGTTGAGATCATATGTAACATTCATAGGTAGCAAGACAAGACTAGATTCTAATGCAAGGTTAACAAACTCTGAAACTAAGTATTTTAAAATTGCAAATTAAGATAATAACTCATAGTTGTTCAAAACAAAGAATTTTTAATTTCCTTGGAATTCTGTGCACAAGAATGCAACATAAAAGAAAAGTGGTGATAGAACCCCCATGACAATCCTGTATTCTATTTCTTGCCATAAGCATTTGAATGCTCAGAACTAAATACACAGCGCTGTCTTTCCCATTCATACATACAGCCATTCCCTGAAGCTGGGGGGATGTGTTAAGAACACTAAGTAGGATAGGCTTGAGGAAGAGGGATCAACACATCAGTGTAAGGGAAGAGTCTTCTGAGAAGACAACCTTTGAGTCCAGGCGTACTTGAAGTAAACTAAAATTGGAGGAAAATTCAGAGCAGAACTAAGGTAAAGGATAGGGACCTTTTTATTTAATCTAAATGTATTTGCGTAAAAAGTATTAGATAGAACAATGAATTAATTATAAAGTACAAAAAGCTAAACATTTTAACTATAATAAATTAAGTTAAAATTGGATGGACATATTCATATGATCACATTCAGAAAGCAAGTGGGAATTAACATATGGGACATTTAATGTCTTAATGTTAGGTGCCTGGTTTCTTCAAATAAACTCGAACATCAGAAGATCTAATATCCAAACACCTCAGTTTTACATTTTCTTGACTGACTGTCATGATCTTTATTCATTCTTTTCCCCAGAAACATTTATTGATCACCTATTTTATGATGATATACACACTGAATTTAAAAATTCTATCTGGAGAAACTAGGAATCCATGGAACATTCCTCAATATAATAAAGGCTGTGTATGACAAACTCACAGCTAGTATTATACTTAACGGTGAAAAGCTATAGCCAGTCCCTCTAAAATCAGGAATGAGACAAGGATGCCCACTCTCTCCACTCCTCTTTAACATAGAATTAGAATTCCTAGCCAGTGCAATAAGGCAAGAAGCAAGCATAAAGGTGATCCAAATAGGGAAAGAGGAAGTAAAACTTTCCCTCTTTGCAGATGACATGATCCTGTACTTAAAGAATCCTATAGACTCTACTCCCAAGCTCCTTGAGCTGATTCAAAACTTTGGAAGGGTAACAGGTGATAAAATTAACCCTCAAAAATCAACTGCCTTCCTCTACACCAACAGTGAGGGGAATGTGGCAACAATCAGGAAAGCAACTCCTTTTGCAATAGCCTCAAAGAAAATAAAGTACCTAGGAATTACCTTAACTAAGAATGTAAAGGGCCTTTTTGATAAAAATTTTAAAACCCTGAAAAAAGAAATTAAAGCAGAACTGAGGAAATGGAAAAACCTCTCATGCTCCTGGATTGGAAGAATCAATATTGTGAAAATGACAATCTTGCCAAGGGCTATCTACAAATTCAACGCAATACCCATCAATATCCCAATGGCATTCTTTAAAGAAATAGAAGAGGCAATCCAAAATTTCATATGGAGTAATAAAAAACCCCGTATAGCAAAAACACTTCTTAGCAGAAAGAACAGTGCAGGAGGAATTTCAATACCAAACTTTAGACTCTATTACAAAGCTATAATTATCAAAACAGCTTGGTACTGGCACAAGAACAGGCCTGAAGACCAATGGAATAGAACTGAAGACCCAGATATTAAACCACAGACCTATGGCCACTTAATCTTTGACAAGGGAGCCAAAAAAATAGAATGGAAGAAATATAGCCTCTGCAACAAGTTGTGCTGGCAGAACTGGTTAAGCACCTGCAGAAAACTAAAGTTGGATCCTTCTTTGTCACCCTGTACTAGAATTAACTCCAAATGGATCAAAGACCTGGAGGTAAAAGCCGACACTCTGAAAACTTTACAAGAAGGAATAGGAGATACACTAGACCTCCTTGGCACAGGTCAAAACTTTCTTAATAAGGACCAAGAATCACAACAAATCAGAGAAAGGCTGGCTAAGTGGGGCTGCAGTAAACTGCAGAGCTTTTGTATGACAAAGGACATAGCTAGTAAATTAATTAGGAAGCCTACTGAGTGGGAGAAGATCTTCACCAACTAAACAACGGACAAAGGCCTCATATCTAAAATATATCAACAGCTCAAAAAATTGAATCACTCCAAAACTAACCTCCAAAGTAACAACCATCCCATTAAAAGATGGGCCAAAGATTTAAAGAGAGTCTTCTCTGAAGAAGAAACAAAAATGGCCTATAGACACATGAAGAAATGCTCAATATCTCTGGCCATAAAAGAAATGCAAAGCAAAACAACTCTAAGATTCCACCTCACTCCAGTTAGACTAGCCAGGATCAAGAAAACTAATAACAACAGATGCTGGAGGGGATGTGGCCAGGAGGGATCACCACCAGCACATTGCAGCACTATTTAGCATAGCAAAGATATGGAACCTGCAAGGCTATTCTTGTGATACCCTTATTTCACAGCTAAAGACATTGTCTTCTGATGGCACTCTTTCCCTCATTCCATCAAATTTGCTTGATACATCATTAAGAATTAGTTCTAATTGGTTTGGTACATGAGTCACTCCAGATTTTACCTTTAGCAGATCCAAGATTACTGCTGGCTACTGTGACATAATGTATCCTTTTAGTAATGCTTTACCAAAAATAATATCAATTCATGTATTTCTATCATACAGGTAATGATGTGAGATTAAGTAAGATATTCTGCATATCTTGCACAATAATTTAAGCATCTATTTTAAGGAAAGCCTTTCAGAATCTTCAGCAGTAAGATAGACCTGTTTCTGGGTTTTCATGACTCAGTAATTTATTTATATTATGCCATTCATCACTCTGCACTTTAATCTAGGATCAATGCTATATATAGCTTGTCTCTACAACTCCAATAAATGTACTAGAGTTGCTAAATATGGTTTGCTAAATAAACACACTAATTAGTGAGCTGATAGAGCATTGACACAACATAGAAGATTAAGTATGACAAGCATTCAATAAATTAGATTTCTATGGACTTGTAAGGGTATACTGCAATTTTCTTCTCATTATAATAACTTTATATCGAGAATATGATAATAATAATAATAATTTACACTGTATGAAAATTTTACTTCAAGATACATTATTTTGGAAAATAATCTTAACCATCTCTAAAAATCATAGAACTTAACATAAATGATTATGCATTGCTAATATCATTTGCTCATTAGAACAGATATCTATTTGTCTTGAAATATCTAGAATAGCCATGTTAAGCCTAAAGCAAAAATAATGGAGATTAAAAATGTATTCTAATTACATAAAAATAATTACTCAGGTTCTATTGTCAAACATTGCAAGTGTATATTTTGTGTTCAAAGTAATTAACTCAAGTATAAGATAATAGTGGGCTCTGGTGATCTTGAATCCAACTGTGTGGATCCTGAATTGGAAGCATTTTTTTCACTTTAATTGTTTGTCCTGCTTATGATTGGAAACATACTACCTTGAGTTCTGGAATCTAATAACAAGTCAGATATTTAGGATTAGAACATTTACATAGGGTAGCTTGCTTGCTTAAAAACTCTACGTTCTTTGGATGTTGCTGTTTTGTTTTGTTTAAGCTGATAATGAAGTTTAAATTCAGGGCTTCTAGTCTGGTTTCTTGCTGATTACACTTAGAAATGAAATTTTAGATATTTTTCTATCCTGTCTGGATTTTGAAACTAGATTCATTTATTATTTTTAAAATAATACTTGTACAGAGGGATTTCAATTCAAAACAATTTTTGTACAAAGAGATTATAATTCCACATGTCTGCTTATGAGTATAAGGCATCTTGATAAGAGTTACTCCTTCTGTGTGGATTTTCATAGTAAGCCGCTGGATCTGATTAGCTAGCATGGTAGGAATGAGCTGTTGGAGTTGTGTTCTTTGGGAATTTTTATTTTTTACTTTTTGTTGACGAAGGTGATGTTTAGAGAAGAGAAATAATTTGCCTAAGTAGCATTTGAAGTCAAGAATTCTGCAGAGATTACACAGTTAACTGTCATACTTGCTGACTTTTCTTTCAAAGTCTATCCCATCTTATTGTCTGATTTTCTAGGAAGACTTTGGCGTTATAACTATTTGTCTTTTCTATAAACACAAAACAGTGATTACTTTCATTTCTTTTTCTCCTTGAGCATACTATGCACTCTTTTTACTTTTCTTTAAGATTAACTTATTTTTCCTAACCTTCTTTACGTTGGTATGAAAAAGTCCCACTGGAATTAATTAACTCATATTCTCTATCGCATTGCAATATGCAAAGAAGTAAATGGCTTCTGAGATTAATAGCTGAAGAAAATCTAAGGTGGTTAATGAGTCTCAAGGCCTATTTACTTTGATGTAATAGTGATTATTGTTCTATCACAATCAACCACATCATTAGGAGGAAACACAAGAAAAATTCATTTTTCCTCACCTGAAAGTACTGCTAAAAATGTTCCTGTGGAATACCTATTCCACATAAGTGAATACCTATTTTTATCACCTGAGAGAAAGAAAATATTGGCCAATGTGGAAATTATTTCAAATGGATATTATGTGAATATTAAAAACTATGCTCTCATATAAAAATCAAGAAAACACTTGGAGAAGCTCTACTTTTTATTATCATTTACCATAACCTCCAATAAAAACCTGAACTCTATTCCAATCATTTTGAATATGAATAATATTTCATAAAATTAGTGATACTTCATAAGATTATCTCCATTCTAGTTGTGAATTTAACCAGGAAAGAAATACATGATTTTTAGTAAGTTTACAAATACTTGCTTTTAATTCACAGCAAAAGTGAGAATGTGCAATACTATATCAAGTCACACTATACAAAAAATAGATCATGCTGGGGCCGGGAATTTGGCCTAGTGGTTAAAGTGCTTGCCTAGCATGCATGAAGACCGGGTTCGATTCCTAGGTACCACACACATAGAAAAAAGCCGGAAGTGGTAGAGGCTCAAGTGGTAGAGCTCTAGCCTTGAGAAAGTCCAAGGACAGTGCTCAGGCCCTGAGCTCAAGCCCAGGACTGGTAAAAAAAAAAAAAAAAAAAAGATCATGCTTAGGTAAATAACAAGACACCCAAATTATAAATAGGGTCAAATATCGAAAGTGTCATAAGTATAACAGAAGTAATGTCATCTTGTGACCTAATAACTACAAAAGTTTTGAGATGAGTAATCCATTACTACTCAAACACAATCAGCTTCCATTTCAGAAGAAACATCAAAAATTGGCCATATTCGGTATATGAGTAAGGCATATCCAAAGTTTTGATAAACTAATAAGACCTTCATGATTTATTTGTGTGAGTAAGAAATAGTAGGCATCTAAAACTAGAATTTTTTGTGTTGTCAAGATAAAAGACTTTAGTTATTTATTTAACTCTATCCATGAATAAGAAGTCACAAAATTTTTATATATTTGATTAATTTTGCTCATCTATATCTCATGTTATTATTAATTTTGGAGGAAAATCAGAATCTTTGATTCCAACATTATCTTTTCTTACCTTAGAGATCCTACTAGGTAAAACCAAATTACAGTTACAATTTCTTAATAAATTCCAACATCAAATTTATTTTTTATTCCTTTTTATTCAGTTATTCCATGATACACTGTAACATTTTATCTATTTCCTTTGAAAATAATGTCCTTTCTTTTATTTTTAAAATTATAACACAGGGACATGCACACATATACACACATGCACACAAACATATACACTCAAGAGATAGAAATGGACAGAAACATGCCTTACTCATTTTCATGTTACACTTTAGTAAAATATTGAATGTAATCAAGCCAGTGAATTTTTATACAAATGAAAATCTAAAGCTATTTAAACTTCTATTTACTGTAATCAATTCTAGGCTTTATCTTGACAACATATTACCTAAGAATGTTAGTAAATTTTACATGTTTCAGGATAGGTTTACAGTGTCTCAGAAATGCGAATCAGATGAGAGAAAATTTGTCTTATTAGTCACTCATTAGAGAAATCTCAAAGAGAATTCTTTGTTTAGTATCTTGGCCTCTACATCATCAACTTTTTTTGCATATTGTTTATTTGTCCATTCACTTAGTGCCACACAAGAAAGTCGGCACTATGCTACCAATTTACTGAAGTTCCCTGAGAGTACTAAAAATTATATGGTGGTATAGAAGATCAATAAATTGACTGTTGAGTTAGTTAAGATAAGCTCTGGTGGCTGTAGCCAGGCATTTCCTGAGCTGAGAGGAGGGACCTTTGAATCAAGCTTGGAGTTGGAAATATTCTCCACTGAGAGTGAAATGTCATTGAAATTCTAACCTGTAGGCTATGTGGGACTGGTCTGATATCACTAGAGAAATCTTTACAAAGAATCATTCAAAGTTTTTACTTTTATTCTAAAGAAGAACACCAATATTCATCAAACTTTTCCAGGAAACAGAGAGAAGGATTCCTACCAAAGCAATTATGAAGTCAGCTTTATATGTATCTCCAAATCTTCCAGGGACCCAACAAAAAAAAAAGGAACCATAAATCAATCTCTTTGATAAACAGACACACAGAAGCTTCTTAACAAATATTTGCTAATCAAATTCAACAATGAATCAGAAAAGTCATACATTGTGATTAATTTGGATTCATCTCAGGAATATAATGCTGGTTTAACATACTAAATCAAAAAACACAAAGCAGAATGTAAACAGAATCAAGGGCAAAAATAGCAAGATAAAGGCAATAGATGAAGAAAAGGCCTTTAATAAAATGTAAGGTCACATTATGATAAAGCTCTTGAGTAGTTACAAATAAAAGGAGCACATTCTATCATATTGAAAGATATATATGACAATCAGCAGAAACATCATACTAAATGCTGAAAAACTGAATTCATTTCCTCTGAAATTAGAAATGTGACAAGACTGTACATTCTCTACTTCTTTATAAAATACCATTGGAATTCCTACTTAGAGCAATAAGGAAGATAAAGAGTCCAAAGAGATCCCAATAAGGAAGGAAAAGTCAAGCTTTTCCTATTTGCAGATGATTTTGTCCTACTTTTTATAGTTAATAGGTATGAAAACAGACTATATCCACAGATGTATGGCAACCTTGTGTTTGATAAGGGAGCCAAAACTATCAGATGGAAGAAAGACAGCACCTTGAAAACATGGTGCTGCCAGAATTGGCTATGTACATGTAGAAAACTGAAGATGGATCCTTTAATATTACTCTGCACCGGAATCAATTCCAGATGCATCAAAGAACAGATATCCTGAAAATATACAGGAAGATAGAGGAAACACTAGGCTCCTTGGCCCATGTTGAAATTTAATAAATAAACACAACAACTCAAAAAAGGGCTAGATAAATGGGATTGCAATAATAAATTGCAGAGTTTCTCAATGGCAAAGGATTTTAACTAGCAAGATAAATAGAAAGCCCACAAGTTGGGAGAAGATCTTCACTAATTATGCAGCAGACAAAGACCTCATACCAAAAATATACCTAGAGCTTAAAAATTTAAATCCCCCAGTAAAAAAGTATCCTCAAAGAAAAAATTCACCACATTATTAAGTAGGCTTAATAATTAAAAAGAGACTTCTCTGAAATATTCAACATCTCTAGCCTTAAAACATTTTTGCAAATCAAAGCCTGGCACGGTGGCTCACGCCTGTAATCCTAGCTGCTCAGGAGGTTGAGCTCTGAGGATTGTGGTTCAAAGCCAGCCCAAGCACTAAAGACTAAGAGAAGCTTATCTCTAATTAATTACTAGAAAAGGAGACGTGGAGCTGTGGCTCATGGTGTATGGGAGAAGGCGTATGGTGGTAGTCTTGAGCTAAAGAGCTCAAGGACAACACCCAGGCCCTGGTGTAGGGAGGTAGCCTTGTGATGAAGAGCTCAGAGACAGAGCCCAGCCCCAGAGTTCAAGCCCCACAATCCACAGACAACAAAAATTGCAATTCAAAACCACAGTCCATAATGTGTAAATGAAAACATTTCATGGTAGAATCAATAGTATGTTTCTTGTTATTAAAGTAAGAGCACACTGGTGTGTGTGTGTGTGTGTGTGTGTGTGTGTGTGTGTGTGTGTGTGTGTGTGTGTGTGTGTAAGTGCGTGCGCGAGTGCTGGTCCTGAAACTTGAACTCAAGGCTTGGGAGACTGGGACATGTCCCCCTTTCCTGCTCCCCCTTCCCGCCCACCCAAGGCAAGCCCTGTACTGATTGAGCCACAGCTCCATTTCTGTCTTCTTGGTGGTTAGTTTGGAGATAAATCTCATCTTCCCCAGGCTAGCTCCCAACCCTAATCCTTAAATCTCATTGTCCTGCATCTAGGATATAGATGTGAACACTGGTATTGTGGTAGATACACCATTTTTGATAACATAAAGTACATATTGGCCTATAAGCTTGCCTTCTAGGCAATGATACTAGAATAGAAAACAAGCCCTGATCATTCTTTACCAAATGGAAAGGATGGATATTCCTTTTATCCTACACAAACACTTGAACACTGTAATAATTTTAGTTACTAACTTGGAAACTGTGTGAGTAAACAACTAGCCTACCAGCTTGTAAGAAATGCTGGTGTTCACTCAGTTTTTTTTTATTTATGGTGAGGTAAATGTTCTAGAAAATCTCAAAGTATTTTCCAACAAAAACAGATTAAACATATTGTATACTTGAACATTACCAAGAATTTGAATTTAAGTTTCACCCCAACAAAATTTTCAACCAGGCACCCACGTTTACACACACAAAAAGACTAGTAGTAATAACTAGCTTGATTTAGTTCTACCATCACGTATGGATACATAAGGACAATGTAAGCACAATACTTAAATTTGGAGCCATGATGAGGGGTTGTTGAAGGATGAAATATTTGATTAGATCTCTCTAGTTTATCCACAGCCATCATTTTATAGCCTATATGTGGATAATATTCAAGGTAAGCATCCTCAAGAAAAATCAGCAAACAAGACAAACTGTTGCCAAGGATGAGCTGCTACTACTAAATATTCACCCAATGTGGTAAAAATACGACCAGGAGAGAGAAAGAAGGAGAGAGAGAGAGAGAGAGAGAGAGAGAGAGAGAGAGAGAGAGAGAGAGAGAGAGAGAGAGAGAGAGAGAGAGAGAGAGAGAGAGAGAGAGACCATATGTATGGAGAGGTAGATATGTGTATAGCTCTATATATACTTATATAAATGTAGGTACTGGTGTCAGGAAGAATGACATTGCCCCATTTGTTAGGAAATGGAAAGACTTAGAAAAGATCATATTAAGTGAAGTAAGCCAGACTCAAAGGAACTTAGGCTCCATGGTTTCCCTCATTTGTCATAATCAGTAGAAACCTTGGGCTCTCCTAGCAGAGATTTGCAATACAGCAAAACCTTGATACAAAAGGCCATATAGAAGGACACTAAATGAAAGGATCTCTAGGAGATAGAAACATAAGCCATATAATGAATGATTGTTGTTCTTAAGGTACTATGTTATCTCTCATCTCTTTTGCTGTCCCTTGGTTATCTCATATTGTTACAGTATCTCATTTTGTTACCTGATATATCAGATATATTTGTATTTGGTTATTTGAAATTGGATGGGGAACAGGGGAAAACAAGATGAGTGGTAGGGGTGGGGGGGAGGGAAAAGGGGACCAAGACATGTGAAAGGGTATCAATGTATGGGAATTAATGCACCATCTATCTGGAAAATATCATGCAACCCTTCTATTAATTACAATAAAAATGTATGAAAAAAAGATTTTCAGAGCTGCTCACAAAACTGATTTTCATACAACATTGTGTTTAATATGGGTTTGTGAGATTAAATTTTGGAAATCATAAAGAGTTTTTACCTAATAAAATATTATCATTAAATGGCTTAGTAATTTCTGAGGACTACAAACATCAGCAAATTAAAATGCAATGTGTGTTTGTCTAGTAGGATTATTTATGGAGAAACAGGGACACACTAAGTGGATACCATACTGAAAAAGCTTACCTACTGAAGGTAAGATTTGCATAAGAATGATGCAGGAAGTTTGTACAAACTAGTGGGCTAACCTGTGCTTAGTAATGAGTAGACTTCTATTTAAAAGAGTTCTAGTGCATCATAAACCTTTGTGTTATCATTGTAGAGGCTGACATAAACTAGCAGTACGGACATGCAGGTAGTTTTAATTTTATCTCACTGCAGGAAAAGGTAATACAGTATTTGAGACTGGTTTGAGCTACTAGAATATGAATTTAGCTCACACAGATTATGAGCTGGAGAACAATGTTAGTATAGTGAAGATACAAAATTAGTTTACATCTGCATATAAAGATATATGTTGTATGCACTGGCCATATATACCCACTAGAATGTAGGTAAATTAATATTAAATGAATTGAGGAAAGTCTGTTTCCCTGCCACATTCCGAATGCTAATTAGTAACATGTAGTTACTGTACTAAAAAGTAAAGGCAGTACAATTCCTACATTACAGAATATTGTATGTACCAGTTTATATATAATTTTTTCCAAAAAATGAAATTTGAATTAGAATGTCTGCAAAATACGTAGATCTTGACTCCACACACACATACAAACACACACACACACACACACACACACACACACACACAAATACTATGAGAAGACAGCTTCACTATACTAGCCATTGGTAAAAGCCTGTCCTCATCTTTGTAAAATGTGCACAATACATACAACATAAATACACACGATTCAAATTTTATTTTGAAAACTTAAGCACGAGACTGTGTCATCTATTCATAGCATGTGATGTTGTTTACATATTACTCCTGGAATAAAATTGTTATATTTATATTTTCTCACAAAAGTAGCTGACCATAATTTATGCAAGGAATGAGTACAGAGGTGAGATGAAACCTAAGTTTCAATTTAATGCTTCTTTTAATCATTTGTTGTTATCTGTCGTACATATGCAGCATCTCTTCAAAAAAAAAAGGATTATTTCAACATGTGATTTAAAGATCATTTTTCTCTTGTTCACTTTGGGGCTAAATTAAAGGGCAGTATGAACTCACAGAACTTACAAAATGCAACAAAACCTTCTCATAATTACAGAAAAAAGTAACTAATGGGTCATAGACTTGAGATTAATCAGCTGTATTATCAAAAACAATGAAGTCAGCAGTGGGAAAAAAAGGATGCATTACAAACAGAAAAATGATAGTGTGAATTGTAGAAGAAATGATTTAAAAAATAAAATCTAATATAATTTTCTATAATTATAATTTATATTTTGCCATGTTTACCATATGTATTCCAATTAAATACTATTTTCAGTACATCTTTTACATAATACAGGATCAATAAGATTCGTAAGCAATAGACAGCAAATTGATAATGTTTTTCTTTACAAACAGAGAAAGTCTCCATTATGTGGTAGAGACCATTTCAATAAGTAGTTTATTTTCAAATGGTAATGCCAGTTTTTGCATTTTATATGTCAAAAATAATTATGGACATGACATTTACCCAAATATTACAAGTTTTCCAGTTACATTGATAATATTTGAATGCAAATCCTATTTAATCTGTGGTAATGAACTTTTTGAGTTATATATCAGATAAAATCAGTCATTTTTTAACTCAGATGAAGAGTGAGGCTTCATTTTCCACCCACAATCTGTCAAGAGTTGATAAAATAAAAATTACCTGCAAAATAAAATAAAACAGACCAAAATGAGAAGGTGAAATATCTAGCTGAGTCAATAGCTAAAAATTTCTCTGTCGCCTCTCTCTCTCTCTCTCTCTCTCTCTCTCTCTATATATATATATATATATGATTGTTTTCTTTCTTTGGTACATTCCTGGGACTTGAATTTGGGGCCTATGCATTGCCCCTGACTTGGGTTTTTGTTGCTGTTCTTGGTTTTTGGGTTTTTTTGCTCAAAGCAAGCACTCTAACCTCTTGACCCACAATTCCACCTGCAGATTTTTGGTAGTTTATTAGAAATAAGAGTCTCATGAACTCTGCTATTTGGTCTGGAAAAGACCTAGGATCTTCAGATCTCTGCCCCCCGAAGTAGAGTGAACCACTGGTGCTCAGACAGTTACAACATATCATTTTTTTTTGGCCGGCCATAGGACTTTAACTTAGGGCCTGAGTTCTGCCCCTGAGCTCCTCAGCTCAAGGCTAAGTCCCTACCCTGCTACATACATTTGATAAATGTTGATTCTCATTTTCTGTAACCTGGCAGAAACCTGGCAGGCCCCAAACAAATATGAATGAAATAGTGGTCTCCACACCATCCAGTTTACTGTGAAAGTGGGATACTATAAAACTTTCTCACTTAATTATTTTCATTTAGTCAAACAGGCAAGTATTCTACAATGGAGCTATAACTCCAGCTCCATTTGGATATACAACTATTATCATGGCTATGTGGTAAACAGTTAAATTATTTCTCACCATATTAAAGTTTCATGTACAATTAAAAAGACAAAATTATTTTTAGTAACAAATGAAGCTAAGCCTGTCACAGTGACTCATACTTGTAATCCCAGCTATATAAAAGATGGAGATTGAAAGGATGAAGTTTAAGCCCAGCCCAAGCAAAATTAGCAAGAATAAATAAACTGGATGCAGTGGTACATGTTTGCAATCTTGCTTATGTAGGAGAACATGGTTGGAAGCCAGCCTTAAACAAAAATGCAAGGTATTATCTAAAATAAAACTATAATTAAAAGGACCGAGAATGTGGCTCAAGTGGTAGGTAGATCAGCTGCCTAGCAAGTGTCAATTCTGAGTTCAAACTCAGCATCAGCATATATATACATTTCTATAAGTACATATATACATTTCTATAAGTAAATAAGGTTGTTTGGGTAAGTATAAGATTTTATTTGAAAAATATACAGATATATGCAAAATATTCCTCTAGCTTATATAAATCTTAGACTATAGATATGTTCCATGTTAATGTACAAAATCTAATTATCTCAAATAAAATGGGATAATAAAACTATACCAATAATTGTAGTGCATATTCTATGTATATAAAAATAATGCAAATTCCTTATACAGAACTTGTCCATTTTCATTACATACAGTGAATTTACATCCTGCCTAATTACCTTTCCTTATCTTTTTCACCCAAGGCTAGCAACTGTAATGTGACCTAATTTGGCAAATTCTGTAAATAATTGGCCTAAAATATTGAGTATGGTTGTGGCAATTGATAATAATAATTTGCCACAGTCATATCAAGGAAAATTAGCTAAACACAGGGAGAAGTGATGTATTAAAGAGCTTTAAACATTTTCTCCATTCAATGTTCAGTACTGCAAAAATAACTGTTCTTACAATAAACAAGGTATACTGAAGACATGGATAGAATAGAGGATATTCAATATGGTATAGTAACATCGAGCATTTGAATACATATTGTGAGGACAAATTTCAAATACACATATTCAAATGTTCTACTTCTCTGAGTATAATTAATGGAGGATTTGTGAGATTAATATCAGAAATTTCCTTTAAAAATGACAAGTGTGGGATTAAAAAAGATGACTTTGAACAAATATTTTGTCTGTAGTATTTGTACTCTGGATCAATAATAGGTAAACACATTATTTCCTTATGAGACATAAAAAGGTAAACTAATTATTTCAAATAGAAATATTTAAATTGTCAAGCTCATGGGGGACAGTGAGGGGAAGCAAAGGGGGAGAAAAACAATGGGGGGGGTAACAATATTCAATAAGAATTGTACTCACTACCTGATGTTTATAACTACCTGATGTTTGTACAGCACCTTGAAGATGAAATTAAATTTAAAAAATATTTAAATAAGAATTTATAGGAAATCTAATGCATATTTTTGAAATCATAACATAAAACAAACTTTTATTGGCTATGTGATAACTCTTTACTCGGAAGATAATCTAGAAAATAAGGAAAAAAGAAAACTAGTAATTCCTATTAAAAAGAACAGTATCTATTGGCTCAAAGGTCCAATTGGTTAAGAACATTTGATAGAGAGCTTTTAGCATTTAATATTTAGAGAACATTTAAATAGAGAATGTTATCTTATTACTTATTTACAACTAAAATTTCCATTCTGTTAAATACCTATTTTATCATACGTAATGAATTGCAATAAAAATTTTCAATAAAATGGCTTGGCTCAGAAATATGTAAGGATAGTGAAGATTTAATTATGTAAACTCACTGGGCATATTTTAGTGCAACATAAGCTATCTTCTTTTTTAGTGGGGTGGTTCTTGCTTACAATTTATTCAAATGTGAAACATTCACATTTGAATATTTCAATTACATGGCATTTTATTCCATTGACAGCAACCAAAATCGTGTTTCCTGAAGATCAAAACTATTTCATGAAAATACGGATGATTGATTGACTTTGTATCTTCAGAGAATAAGGAATACTCTCATTTTAAGCAGATGATTTGAGGCTGCTTATTTTTTTGTTCCTGTGATTAGTGATTTATAAAAAGTTTAGAAAATCACACCAAATAAAATTATATGAAAGACTTATAAATATTGGTATTAAGTATGGAAACTATTTTAAAAACATAAAACAAAAGTGAAGAAATAAGAGATGATTGCATCAGGTAGAACAGGGTAAAAGACTAGAAGAAAATATTTCATGTCAAAAACAACATGGATATGCATGGTATAGTTATATGCCAGTTATATGTCAAGAAATACTATATAGTTCATATAAAATGCATTTTACAAAAGTGTATATTTATAATTATTAGCTTCTGTGGTACAAGCCCTTTTGTGAATTAAACCTGTACTTCATGCTTAGATATATACTCCACCCTTACTATATACCTTCATAAAAGGCTTTCAAAACAGGCAGAATCAGTAAGGTGTAATCTGGGAGAAAATGGAATGACTTACCATCCTAAATTTGTTACTGTGTATTTTGGACTTATCCTCCATATTACTCAATTTCTTCACTGATAGCCATGAAATTTAAAAGTAACATAATGCTCAGAACATTGTTTGCCAATAGATAGATCCTAAGTAAGCTCTTGATATTTTGTTGCTATCATTGCTGTTGTTGTCATACTATCACCATAGAATTTCCTTCCAGGGATGCTTGGCCACTGCTACAATTCTAAAAATATTTTCTGGTGGTTTTAATTGAATGCAGCATTTATACTTAACCAGACCAAATAAGAATACCTCTTAGTGTCAGCCAAGAAAGCAGTTTTCTGAATTTCATGGTATTCATCAGCATTCATCACTATAATTTTGGATCAAGGTACAGGCAGTTAGTGGATTAACCCAGCAGACATGCTCAGACATGTAACAGAGACTTCCTTATTGCCTTGAGTGGAGAAACTAGGCATGCTAATCATTGACATTGTAATCTAATCACCAAATGATAAAAAACATCATGGGAGGAAGCAAAATCTCAGGGCTGGATCTAATTACATTACTATTCAGAAGCTTGATGGAGAAGACGGGCAAGTTTGTGCAGTCATTTATACAACCAAGCACTCAATAGACTATTCTAGGCCCCTGTCCAAGTTGTGACTGGAAAGCTAGTAGCTGTGCATTTCAAATCAAGACCAGTTGTTAGAGAATTAACTCCAGGACTCTGTAAGCTCTGATTGAAACTGTAATTCCTATGATCTTTAGGTAACAGCAGTTTTGAAGTAGAGGTTATGATGAGGCTTCTGATACACGAGAATGATTTTTAGCTATCTTTTCAAATTTAGCTCTACTGTGCGTTGAATAACATGACCAAATAACCTAATTTATCATTTCTATAATCTTCAAAGTAATGATCATAAGACATCTACTTGTCAGGGAATGAGTAAATGCAAAAGGTTATTAACTACTAAAACAAACAAACACCCTCCTACATTATTTGTGAAAGAGTGCTATTTTCCTTGGTGATCATAAAGAAACAGTTTTTAGAAAAGGAAGAAACCAACATCTAAACATTGTACAATATTACTATTCTGTAAAATGAAACAACACAGAGATTTTGCTAGTTATTCAAATATAAGTGTATAGCACACAATAAGTACACAGAATTCCTGTATCTAAAGCAAAAGCTGATGGACCAATTTATACAAATATAGTGAAATGAGAAATCTGCTTATACCTGTCTCTTCTACAAGGCTATGGCGTTTCACTGAAACATTAAGTTTGTGAAAAATAAAATGTAATCTAAAGTACTCAGAAAGCTATAAATTTTAGTGGCCCATGACCTTACAATATGCATTCACTAATGAATAAAGCACAACATACTGATGACAAACAATCCTCAATTTTCTGCATTGGTAGAGGGAATGATCCAGAACAGCAGGTGAAATATGCTTCATTTCCATTTGGATTGTTGAATAGAATGCATGCATATGTAGGAACCGATAAATTCCTCTTTCTTTTTCTTTTTGCAAGTGACTCACTGACTGACCATAAAGAGAAGCAGCACAGGGGCTGGGAGTTTGGCCTAGTGGTAGAGTGCTTGCCTAGCATGCATAAAGACCCTGGTTGGATTTCTTGGTACCACATATACATAGAAAAATACAGAAACTGCCCTGTTACTCAAGTGGTAGAGCTCTAGCCTTGAGAAAGCCCAAGGACAGTGCTCAGGCCCTGAGTTCAAGGCCCTGGACTGGCAATAAATAAATAAATAAATAAATAAATAAATAAAAAAGAGAAGCAGCACATACAAGTACCAGCACATACTGGCTTATTAGCAGACATTTTTAAAAATCATGTTAAAGAGGTGGAGTAACTCAATGGATAGAAAAATATTTAGCACACAAAAAGGCCTATTTTTATTCATCATCTAAACAAAATCCATTTGGAGAATACTTATTCTCACTCACTAAAAATGTTAAATATAAGACTGAAAAGTATAAGTTGTCAATACAAAGATTCCATAAAAAATAATTCAAATAGTAAGCAATCAAAGCTAATATATATATATATGACTATGCCTGAATATATGCACAAACACACACGTATATGCACACACATACACACATTTATAAACCTTTTGCAATTCTGAAGCTATAAAATTAGATATTATGTAAAGAAATGACATTTGGTTGAAAAACTACAAAACATCCACCTTGAAAATTGCACTGTCAATGTACTGTTGTTGACTTCAGAGATCTATACATATGCTCCAATGATGCAGTCACACATACTCTTTAATAACTAGCTTTGCCTTTGTGTGAGGTTTCTACTAGAAAAAGCAGCTGCACTAATCTGTAGCAGCAGCATATCATTTGTCAACCAAAAAGGAGTAGCATGAAAGGAGAAATACAAAGCCACAGTATAATACACATGTAATGGTTATCTTAGCTGCCTATTCAGGAATTGCCTGTATTGAAATAAATCCACACGTGGGATGGTTGGGTGGAAGAACACTACACCAAAATACTTAGCAGATAGGAAAATATTTTTATCTGTCTGTTGCTATCATGGTACTATTTCCTGTCAAATTATCACCATCAAGTGAACTGAGAAACATCCAACAAGGAGATTTCCAAAGCTTTATCCTTAGATTCAGGGAATCCTGACTCAGGTCTGGAGACTGCAACTAAAACTGCTGGCATTTGATGAAGCTACTACATTGTCAGAAATCATGTCACTCAACCCATTATCCTACATCAGCTCAGTTTGGTGTTACGCATTAATAATCCCATTTTGCAGTTAATAGAAAGGAGCTTTGGAAGTTAGATGCACAGCTACTCTTTGAGTCTGACAAATTCAAATACTGTGCTATTTATTGCTTTGCAAACAAAAAGCTTCTATGGAGTTTTTATACCTGGCCTGTGAAGGAAAAGTCAGCAAAAGCCTCTAGTATTTTTTTAAAAAAAATTTTATATTACTTGTTCAGTTAGCAGCAGTGAAAACTAAAGGACCAACTACAGGGAATCCAAAAATCTAATGAGGTGACAATGTTCAAAAAGAAGTGTACTCATTACT
Source organism: Megascapheus bottae (assembly GCF_031878675.1). NCBI lineage: Eukaryota > Metazoa > Chordata > Mammalia > Rodentia > Geomyidae > Megascapheus > Megascapheus bottae. The sequence continues at coordinate 29,207,294 of NC_143517.1, read as the reverse complement.
TGACTATGTAACTGTAACTCCTTTGTACATCACCTTTAAAATAGAAAATAATAAAAGAAAAAAATAAACTGGGCCACTTACATTAAATTAAAAAGACAAGGTGGATACCTGTGCCTCATACCCGTAATTCTAGTTACTCAGGACACTGAGATCTAAGGATTGTAGTTTGAAGCCAGCCCATGCAGAAAAGCCCCTGTAAGATACTTATCTCCAATTATCCACTCAAATGCTTAGTGACATTATGGCACAAATGTTAGAGCACTGACAGCTCCCTGGCCCTGAGTTCAAGCCCCACAATGGAAAAGAAAACATTAAGACAATTCCCTTGGGGGAAAAATCAAATGCTCTGCAGAATATTGCTTTAGTTGTTCATTTTCCCCTTCCCTTCCCTTCCCTTCCCTTCCCCTCCCTTCCCCTCCCTTCCCCTCCCTTCCCCTCCCTCCCCTCCCTCCCCTCTCCTCCCCTCCCCCTTCCCCTCTCCTCCCCTCCCCTCTCCTTCCCTCCCCTTCCATTCCCTTCCCTTCCCCTTTGCCTTTTGTGTTTGAGAAACATCAGGTATATTTTCAATACTTCCAAGTTCAACTTTCTTAATATTTTAACATTATTGTTGCTGTTTGTTTCCAAAGGCATGGACATGCAACTCTCTCCCACTCAAAATTGAAGAATAACATCCTTCTATGTAATGCAATGAGAGTTTTATGCAGTCAACACGCCTCCCAGGGAAATGGACTTCTTGCTTGCCATTTATCTGTTTTGCCTTGGGTTGCCAAACACAGTAGGAGCCATGCTGAGATTCTTAGATCACCAAGGCAGAACACCCTCAAGTCTTGTTTGTGATCTTTGCTTTAAAGTTTCTTTAGTTTTTAATAACAATAAAAATAGATCAACAGAATAGTACTAGCGCAGGCATTTTCATATGAATGACTCCATTATTTAGCTAAAAAAGGGAGTTTAGTGCTGTTATGAAAATGGTGAGGAAACAGGCTCTAGCAGGAAGTGTAGAAGCTACAAGTGACCTTCTACCTGAAGTCCAGGGCCCTGGTCAGGATTTGCATTCTAAGGAACTGAAATTCCTTTATTAAGAATTCTTGGTCTCCAATGGAATAGAACTGAGGACCCAGATATTAAACCACAGACCTATGGCCACCTAATCTTTGACAAGGGAGCCAAAAAAATAGAATGGAAGAAAGACAGCCTCTTCAACAAGTTGTGCTGGCAGAACTGGTTAAGCACCTGCAGAAAACTAAAGTTGGATCCTTCTTTGTCACCTTGCACTAGAATTAACTCCAAATGGATCAAAGACCTGGAGGTAAAAGCTGACACACTGAAAACTTTACAGGAAGGAATAGGAGATACACTAGGCCTCCTTGGCACAGGTCGAAACTTTCTTAATAAGGACCAAGAATCACAACAAATCAGAGAAAGGCTGGATAAGTGGGACTGCATTAAACTGCAGAGCTTTTGTATGGCAAAGGACATAGCTAGTAAACCAATCAGGAAGCCTACAGAGTGGGAGAAGATCTTCACCAACCAAACAACAGACAAAGGCCTCATATCTAAAATATATCAACAACTCAATAAATTGAATCACCCCAAAACTAACCTCCAAAGTAACAACCATCCCATTAAAAAATGGGCCAAAGACTTAAAGAGAGTCTTCTCTGAAGAAGAAACAAAAATGGCCTATAGACACATGAAGAAATGCTCAACATCTCTGGTCATAAAAGAAATGCAAATCAAAACAACTCTAAGATTCCACCTCACTCCAGTGAGAATGGCCAGGATCAGGAAAACGAATAACAACAGATGCTGGAGGGGATGTGGCCAGGAGGGATCACTACTACACTGTTGGTGTGAGTGCAAACTCCTTCAACCACTATGGAAAGCAGTGTGGCAGTGCCTCAAAAGGCTAAACATAGAACTTCCCTATGACCCAGCAATTCCACTATTTGGCATTTACCCAACCATCCAGAAACAAGGACATACTAAATCCACTAGCACAACAATGTTCATTGCAGCACTATTCACCATAGCAAAGATATGGAACCAACCTAGATGTCCCTCAGTTGATGAGTGGATCAACAAGTTGTGGTATTTGTACACAATGGAATTCTATGCTGCTGTCAGAAAGAATGACATTGCCCCATTTGTTAGGAAATGGAAAGACTTAGAAAAAATCATATTAAGTGAAATAAGCCAGACTCAAAGGAACTTAGGCTCAATGGTTTCCCTCATTCGTCATAATCAGTAGAAACCTTGGGCTCTACTAGCAGAGATCTGCAATAGAGCAAAATCTTGATACATAAGGCCATATAATGTGAAGCTAATTGAAAGGACCTCCAGGATATTGAAACAAAAGCCACATAATGAATGATTGTTGTCCTTAATGTACTATGTTGTCTCTCATCTCCTTTGCTGTCCCTTGGTTATCTCATATTGGTATAGTATCTCACTTTGTTATCTGATATATTGAATTTATTTGTATTTGGATATTTGAAATTTGATAGGGAAGGGGGGAAAACCAAGACTGGTGGGGAGTGTGAGGGGGGGAGGGAAATGGGTACCAAGACATGTGAAAGGGTATCAATGTATGTGAATTAATGCACCTTCTATCTGGCAAATATCATGTAGCCCTTTTACTAATTACAATAAAAAAAAAGAATTCTTGGTCTCCTCAGCGGATAAGGCATATATCTGCAATATATCTGATTAATTTAAGAGAAAAATAATGACGACAACAACAAAATAGTAATTTGTAAATCAATGAAAACATACCTTCAAACTCATTTATTTTCCACCTATTGATGATGATTTTTTTTTTAAATTATAATTTTTTGTTTTATTGTCAGGGTGAGGTATAGAGAGGTACAGTTACACTCATAACTGTGAGTATATTATTTCTTGAACACTGTTACCACTTCCCATGTTTTTCTTTTACCTCCCTCTTCCCTCTTCCAAGTTGTAAAATTCATTTCTAACATCTTGTCTTTGAATATCACTGTTACATTAGTTCACTCTTTGTCTCATCATCTTATTTTTCACCTTCCCTTCCCTAATTCAAATAAAGTAATAAAAATATATACAATACACCAGGTACCAACATCAGATACACTCACAACAGGGAAAAAAACATAAGGGAAAATAAAAGCAAAAGAGAAAAGAAATAACTTCATATATCACATTAAAAACAACAACCACAATGATAAACCTCTTGTTTTCATATCCTGGATTTCATTTAACTTAGTATCATCCTATGTGGTCATATGCACATAGCAATTGAGCTGTTTTCCTCTGCTAGGAAAATCCTAGACCTATACTAATTTTTACAAATGAGGTAATGCATGGAACATGTTTTTTTTGGGTCTGGCTTACTTTACGTAATATTTATTTTTTCCAGTCCTGGAACTTGAACTCAGGGTCTGAGCAGTGTCTTTGGGTTTTTTCAAGGATAGAGCTCTACCACTTGAGCCTCAACATCACTTCTGGCTTTTTCTATGTACGTGGTACCAAGGAATTGAGCTCAGGGTTCCATGCATGCTAGGCAAGTACTCTACCACCAGGCAACAGTCTCGGCCCCTTAATATGTGTTTTTCCAAATCTTTCCATTTCCTTACAAATAGGGTGATGTCATTTTTCTGACGGCAGCATAGAATTCCATTGTATATAAATACCACATTTTCTTGATCCATGATGATGATTTCTTAGTGTAAATGCTTCAATTTGTGATTGCAAATTTTAAAACTATAGTGGAGTGTCTGGGAGCTAGCTTATCTCTAGTATAACTGAGAGGATGAGATGGGATTTCATATATAAAACACAGCACAAAGAAAATTCGAATTGGTGCTAGAAAAACTGTGGGCTTTAATCTTGTGTTTTGACAGTTGTGAATAGGATTTTGCAGCTAGAATCTTCCCGCCTACTAGCAGTCTAACAAATTAAGTGTATTTATAAACTCTTCAAATAACAAATTGTGGATTCTCCTTTGACAGACATCTTATACCTCCTCCAAGTTGTAACGAGTATAACTAACACACACACACACACACACACACACACACACACACAATTGCATATATTAATGGTGTGTGATGTGATGTCTGTATATCCATATACATTGTGAAATGATTATCATACTTAAACAAATTAACATATCCCATCACTTCACAGTCATAGTCTTTCTTGAACAGAGAAGAATATTTAAGAACTACAGTGTGTAGTGTGAGTACACTGTGCAACACAATTTGAGCAAACTCACTGTGTTCTAAATAATATTAACTGGAGTATCCATGCTCATCAGAACATATCCACCTTTTAGTCCATGACAACCATGTTGTATACCCTACTTTTGGGTCATACTGAGATAATAAAGTATTTATCTTTCTATTTCTGGCTTATTTTAGTTAACAATATCTTCCCAAATTTATCAATGTTGTCTCAAATAACAAGATATCTGTCTTTAAATCTGAATAATAATCTAGCAATATAAGTGTGAAAGATAAACATATAAAAGATATATCATATAATCTGACATTCTTCTACTTACTTCATCTGTCTGTGGTTATTAATAGTGCTGCAATGAACATGAAAGTATAACTATTTCTTTAACATCCTGATTTCACTTTCAAAAATGATATTGTTAGATCATAAGTTTATTTATATGTATATATATATATTTATGTAATATCTATATTTTTCAATTTTTGGGGTACTTTAAAATTGTTGACAATAGCAATGCCAGCAAGTGTGTGTGCGTGCGTGTGTGTGTGTGTGTGTGTGTGTGTGTGTGTGTGTGTGTGTGTGTGTTGGTTGGTTGTGGGGCTTGAACTCAGAGCCTGGGTGCTGTCCCTGAGCTCGTCATCTCAAAGCTAGTGCTATATCACTTGAGACACAATGCCACTAGCCAGCGTGTTTTGATGTACATTTCCTTGATGATTAGTAATATTACACATCCCTTTTCTGTTTTTTTAAACCATTCAAATGTTTTCTTTGAGAAATATCTCCTGAGATGTATAATTTTCAACATCATTCCCTCAGACTTCCTTAAACTACACTTTTCCAACTTAGTGATTTGACTTCCTTTGACTCACCAACCTTCAGTATTCCTCATCATTAAACATAATATATGTTCTTTACCTCTGTAATTCCTTATATCTACATGTATCCATTTTGATTTCAACTATCGCATACAATATCTACTCAGAGAATTTTAAAATTCTTCCTGGCTCTGAACACTCTATCTACTGATACCTTTCACTGCAGACTAAAAAACTTAATTAATATTATTCACTAATTGAATTTACTTTTGCCATTAATTCAATCTTTAATCATGTACTCTCACTGAACTGTTTTTCCAGTGTCTCATGTATATAGCCTTGATGAAATAATTACATTTTCTAATAAGAAAAGTGCCCTCTTAAAATGAATAGCAACTAACTGCCTGAGAACACTTGCCCAACTACTCAGATGAGGTTGCCTGATTGAAGAATGCTAGAACAATCTTTAGATCACAGGAGGTTAGGGCTATGTGACCCAGGCCTATGTAGAACTAAAAACTCCATGAAGGCCTTAACTGTGATCTGGTCCACTAGTGTGTTCCAAAAGCTTAGGATTGATTTACACATATGAAAGTATATATTACAGACGGACCTGTGTCTCCTCAAAAACCATATGCTGAAATGTTACTACCCAGTACCTCAAAATAAGGTTATATTTGCAAACAGAGCTTTAAATTGGCACGGAAATAATATCATATTTTTTCATATAGATTTTCTATTATAATTATTAGAAGGGTTACATTGTATTCACTAGATAGAAGGTGCGTTACTTCACAAACATTGATACCCTTTCTCATGTCTTGGTCCCCATTTTCCTCCCCTCAACCCCCCCTATTTTGTTTTCCCCCCTTCCCTCTCCTATTTCAATTAACCAAATAAGCATATATACAATATATCAGATAACAAGGTAAAATACTGTAACAATATGAGATAACCAAGGGACAGCAAAAGAGATGAGAGATAACATATACTGTGTATTACAAAAGGAATTGAAGCACTGCCTTGCATAGTTACAGAGGGAAAAAAAGACCAAGTAAGGGAATAATGATGTTGTGGGCATCTGCAAACTGAAGAAAGGGGCTTCAGAAGAACAAAGCATGCCAAGGTCCTGATCTTTGAACTCTAAAATGTTACTTAATTCTAAAATATTTTATTATGGCAATCCTAGTTTCCACAATAATCAACATTTAAGTACTGACTTGATTAAATTAAGTTGTTTTATCCTATTTCTCAGATCAAGTATTGAAATTTAACAGCATATTCTTTCGAAATTAGAAATTTCTCCTTTCTTCAGTTTTCATTTAGCCCTTAAAAGATTCATGACTATATGTGAGACCTCATCCCCAGTGTTTGTTGCATTTATTGAAGTGTGTGTGTGTGTGTGTGTGTGTGTGTGTGTGTGTGTCTTAAATCAAGGCCTGGGTGCTGTTTCTTAGCTTTTTGTGCTTGAGGTTATCCTTCTACCACTTGAGCCACAGCTCCATAGCTCTTATAGCTAATTGGCTATGAGATTTGTGGACTTTCCTGCCAGGATTGACTTTGAATCCCTATCCTCAGCTCTCAGCCTCCTGGGTAACAAGCAGGATTACAGACATGAGACATTGGCACCTGGCTTCACATTTTTTTAATTACTATTTCTCCATTACCATAGGCTTATTTTGGATGGTAAAGAATATTGGAATGTAACTAATAACAACAGATGCTGGAGGGGATGTGGCCAGGAGGGATCACTACTACACTGTTGGTGGGAGTGCAAACTCATTCAACCACTATGGAAAGCAGTATGGCAGTTCCGCAAAAGACTAAACATAGAACTCCCCTATGACCCAGCAATTCCACTCCTTGGCATTTACCCAATTGTCCCAAAACAAGGACATACTAAATCCACTAGCACAATGATGTTCATTGCAGCACTGTTTACCACAGCAAGGATATGGAACCAACCCAGATGTCCCTCAGTAGATGAGTGGATCAACAAGATGTGGTATTTACACACAATGGAATTCTATGCTGCTGTCAGAAAGAATGGCATCACCCCATTTGTAAGGAAATGGAAAGATTTAGAAAAATCATATTAAGTGAAGTAAGGCCAGACTCAAAGGAATATAGGCCCAATGGTCTCCCTCATTTGTCATAATCAGTAGAAACCTTGGGCTCTCCTAGCAGAGATTTACAATAGAACAAAGTCTAGAGACATAAGGCCAAATAGTATGACACAACATGTAAGGACCTCCAGGATATAGAAACAAAAGCCATATAATGAGTGACTGTTATCTTTAATGTACTATGTTATCTCTCATCTCTTTTGCCATCCCTTGGTTATCTCATATTGTTATAATATTTCACCTTGTTATATGATATATTTTATATGTGCTTAATTGGTTATTTGAAATTGGATAGGAAAGGGGGAAATCAAGTTTAATGGGGGGGGGAGGTGGGAGGGAAATGGGGACCATGTCATGAGAAAGGGTATCAATGTTTGTGAAGTTATACACCTTCTGTCTGGTGAATATAATGGAACCCTTCTATTAATCACAATAAAAAATATAAATAAATAAATAAATAAATAAATAAAAGCTTCCTGATAAAATTCTAGCTTCTCCTGACAAACCTTGTTTATAGTATTGCAATAGACTATTGAAGTTTCAGGTTTCAATGTATTTTTGGAATTCTCTGCAATTCAAACCTGAACAAATCACTGTTTGACCCCTAAACAGAAAAGGATGTCATGCCCTTGATTTCAAGCTATGTTTCTTTTCATCATTCTGATGCAATTATTTTACCCTTCAGTGCTAAAGACAATGACTTTCAGAGGAGTATGTACTGGAAATTGTCAGCCAGTGTGAGCCAATTAACAAGTATAATCACATTTTGAAAACATGGCCTGAGACCAGTGGATTTGACACATTTGGAAGTACCAATGTATGCTTTTGCTAGGCATGAAAAGTAACTTTCAGTGCAAAATAAAAAGGTCCTTTTGTAAATAATCAAATTCCAGTTAACCTAGTATCTAAGATGATGTATGAGTAATCAGACGGGTCAGAGGCTTCCAGAGTGAGACTGACCTTAAGTTAAAGCTTTGCTGGTCACTGGCTGTCTCAGCCTGAACAAGTGACTTAAGCTCTTGAGCCTCCAGGACATTTTCTATATAACATGAACAAAAATAATCAGCTCCCAGGGACTTTCCTTAGAAAGGCAAACAAACTGTGTGCAGAGCCAATAGTTAGAATTCAAAAATGGTTACATGTTTTTATTTTAAACATAGTAATACCAAATGCTCTTTTGGATGACTAAAATTATGGCTTCAGAGTGAATTATTTTTAGAAATGATTACATAAATACCCACATAAGTTTCATAAAGAAACTGTAGGCAACAGTAGAACATATGGCATGAACAAAAAGAGACATTTAGGAATTCAGTAAATATTATAAAGGAGTAAATATCATGTCGTGTTCTGGGAGTATATTGTATGAGAAGACAATAGTTTTCTAAATACTAACAAGAATTAAACAGGTTGACAAATACAGTGCAGATTGACTTCATTTAGATAAAAATGGATGTTAATAGGAATATGCAGACATATATGGCAATATGTAGATAGCAGTAATATGCTATTGTAAAGTAAATTGATATGAATTTGAGATAAAATATATCAAATCCTAATGAAGAAGTAAAACTGCTTATTGCCACAATCACATTGTAAGTAACCAAAATCTTCTACATACTTCACTCAAAGAAATAATTTAATTTTGTTGTGCTTCTCTTTTTTTTGAGCTCTATCCACCAACAGATGATTCTACTCTTTATACTCAGAACCAAGAAAAATATCATAAATATGGCAGTTCTATGTTCTCATTTAGTACAACTAGACTATAAAAGTAATAATAAGATGCATTTGTAATGGTTATGGTCTAGATTTTAGTCAATTCACACACAGAATTTTAATGGCCAAAAGCATTATATATATATGTATATATATATACATGTATCCACTACTACACATAAACAGCTTATCAATATCAATAAACATAATCAAACTATAGGAATATTCATTGATTTTATATGGACTGGGACAATTACTGTCATAGAGTCTTCCAGGTGATTATGAGCCCTCTGAAAATGAAGCTAGGATTGTTATCTACTGAGTCTGTGACTAACAGCACCTCAATAGTATATGAAGTAAAAGACAGTGAATGAGTGACTTAGAAAGTATAGACTGAGTTCAATGTGTTGTTGTGTACTTGTGTTTTTAAAGCAATCTGCGTTGAATGTTCCTTTTGTTTTGGCTCACAACAACTGGCAAGGCAATATTTTGTAGAATATAATAAAAATGAATTACCAGAAAAATGAGAGAGAATACACAAAGATATAAGAAAGGCATGAAATTGCTTTATGAAAATTGCTGTAGGAGGCTCAATTCCTTGATTCAAAATAGCAACCCACAGACTGTAGACCATTTAAGTAGCACCATTTTTATTTAATTTAATTTAATTTTATTTTATTGTTGGTTGTGGGTCTTGAACTCAGAGTCTGGGTGCTGTCCCTGAGTCTCTTTGTGTTCAAGGATAGCACTCTACAACTTGAGCCACCACACAACTTCTGGTTTTTGAGTGATTACAAATGGAAATGAGTCTTGTGGAGACATTTCTGCTCAGGCTGGCTTTGAACTGCTATCCTCAGATCTCAGCCTCCTGAGTAGCTAGGATAATCAGCATGAAGCCCAACCCCAGCTTAAGTAGCACCATTTTATACTGTGATCATGAACAATTTGTTGGAAGGAAACCACAATTAACCCATTAGTAAATGAAAGTTTAAGTATTTTCAAAGGACTACCATCTTAGTTAAAGAGCTGGCATGATTGCACACACCTGTAATTCCAGCTACTTGCTTGGGATTGGGAATCAAGTTGACATTTTGAATCCAGCCCTTAATAAAAAAAAGTTAGTAACATTTCATTTCAACAAACAGAATGCAGGTGTGTTGGTTCCTCAGGAAGCATATTCATGAAAATTACAATGCCCGTTTATCATTTAGCTGAAGAGCACAAGACTCTAACTGAAAACTAAAAATAAATGGACTTGAAACCAGGCTCAAAGTCGTACAGCCTCTGCCTAACAATCCTGAATATAAACTCCAGAACAGCCACATAATTCATGGATAAAAATTTAATATAGAATAATCTGTTAGGAAAATTATCACTTTCTTCTGTCGTTTTCTGTAATTCTATGATTCTGACAACAGTCATAATTTACATTAAATAAGGAAAGCCAAACACAAAATTCCAATGGGTACTAAATTTTTAGCACACTACAGGTATCCTGGCAACCCCACATGCCTTCAAAAGAAATACTGGAAAGATTCAGAGCACTGGCAGCCTCCTTACTACAGAGAAAAAATCCAGATCACTTCAGAGATGAGAAGCAAATGCCATGAACATATGTAGTGTGTTGCTTGACATAACTTATATTTGATTTTGCTGCTCCTTTCGGGTTCTATCAAGTGATTTTTACCCATAACTCACATATCATAAAAGACTTTTTTTGCTAAACCTGAATGCTCAGAGAGGTGGTTAAATGAAGAAATCACTGCAGCATTTTAAACATATACAAAACAGATGTTGGAAAATTCTTTCAAACTCAATGATCACATTGTTGTGTCTCAGCTAGGAAAATATTCTATAAAATAGTCTATTATTATGCTATCTATCTATCTATCTATCTATCTATCTATCTATCTATCTATCTATCTATCTAACTACAGTTATAGGCTATTTTGCCATCCCGAAAACTACAATTATTCAGAGATAATTTCTGAAAATATTTTTAACAGCTAATACAACATAAATCCTTGAATTTTTGTATTATGTAATCATATGTAAGTGCAACAACTAGCATTACTTTGAGCATCAAAAAACAAATCCTTCTTCCTTATTGAAATGTGAGCTTTTGTTTTTCCTTTTCTTTTCTTTTTTTGGCCATGGGTCCTGAACTCAAGGTCCAGGCACTGTCCCATGAGCTCTTTTGCTCAAGACTAGTACTCTACTACTTTGAGCCACAGCTCAAAGTTTCTGCTGGCTAATTGGAGATAAGAATCTTATGGATTTTCTTGTCTGGGCTGGCTTTAAACCACAATTTTCTGATATTAGCACTACTAGGATTATAAGCATGAACCACAGATAACTTTCTTACTTTTTCTTGTCTTTTTTCCCTTGTGGGGCTTGAACTCTGTGCCTGGGCACTGTCCATGAACTGTTTAGCTCAAGGCTACCGCCCTACCCCTTTAACCATAGTGTCACTTTCTGTTTTCTGGTGGTTCATTGGAGATAAAAATCTCACGAACTTTAGTGCCCAAGTCGACTTTGAACCACAATCCTGAGATCTCAGCCTCCTGAGTAGGTAAGATTACAAGTATGAATCACGGTGCCGGGCCATGTCTCTTACCTTTTTGTGCTAAAGGTTGGCACTGTACCACTTGAGCCATAGTTCCAAGTTTTAGCACTTAATTGGAGGTAAGAGTTTCACATATTTCTCCCTAGGCTGGCTTTGAACAGCAATCCTCAAATCCTGAGTAACTGGAATTATAGGTATGAGCCACTGGTATTTGGTTGTTTGCCGTACATCTAGCAATATAATCAGAGAATAATAAAGGAACTAAAATAGTCACAATTGTGCATGGCAAAGTATATCACCCTACTGTGTATCAAAAAGAAATTTTTCTCATAAGAAAATTTAAATTTCATATAGTCCATAATATTTTAGTATCTAAACCAGAAAAATGACAAGAGATAATGAGTTAAAAATCCAAGTCTTCTTTCTCTACCAAAGCCTTGGAGATCCATGAGCTTAATTCAAAGATGCTAGATCACTTTCAACTGAAAAAATTCCATTATCAATAATCTGCAAGTATGAGGCATTTCTTCTGTAAATTGACTTCAGTCTGGTTTGATTTTGTTCATTTTATTTGGATTTCTCGAATTTAATTTTAAATAGACAAGTTAACAGTTTATCCCCAAATTTTATCATTGGTTCCATGTCATTTATCACTGTTTACTCCTTTTCAATGTATACCTCATCCTCACATGTTTATTATGTAACATTTGGTAACTAAATGATGATTTTTTTAATTTGGTGAAAACATTAATAGATGTATCAAGTCATAAGAAGGTAATATATTTTATAATTAATAGTTTACTCCAGTTTGGGCAATGGCACATAAGTACATGCTCTTACCCAACTTCATTCCTTATAACAAATAAAATTATTATTCAATATGTCTCACTTAAAATAAAAATGAATTCATTTTAAAAGATTTAAAAGCCAGGCATGTTGGCTCACACCTATAATTCTAGCTACTCAGGAGGCAGAGACCTGAGGATCAAGGTTCAAAGCCAGACCATACACTAAAGACCAAAAACTTTTAGCTGTAATTAACCAGAAATGGCACTGTAGCTCCAGGGGCAGGGTGGTAGCCTTGAGCTGAAGAGCTCAGGGACAGCACCAGACCCACAACAGACAAAAAAAAAAAGTTTTCAATTATGTATTCTTTTTCTTTAATGCCAGATTTTGAACTTAGAAACCCATATTTAATGCTGGCATTGAGTTTTTGCTTCATGTCCTTCTTTTCAATAGTTACTTTGGAGACAGAATGTCAATAATTTTTCTACTTGATTTCAAAATTCAAACCTCAATTTTCAGTCTCTTGAGAGACAGAATACCAAAAATCAAGATAAAATCCGCCTCTGCATAAATTTGCTTGTATCATCTTTCTTCTAAAATCAATAATACCTAAAATGAAGCTTGTGTTAGTAAACCCAGCTTTGGTAGGGAATCTGTATATGACCACTGCTGTTGGGAACTTACTCAGTGTTAGAGGGCTTGCTGAGATCATTACTGTGACTTTGTATTAAATTTCAGCATTTTACATATTAATTCTATTTGAGGCATTCTATTGTGGGTACTCTTATTGATACAATTAAATATCTGTAAGAATAGCAATTTATTCACAAAAATATGATATCATACACACATATAATCTCTTAAGTTATTTGCAATAGGTATGATAACAAACAGCCATAAGTTCTCATAAGCATTATGCTTTTTGAATGATTACTAATAAAGGATCTAAATAATACATGGAAATAATGAAAGGTAAACTATTACCTTCTATTCTCATTAGCTTAAATAAGTCAAATTATTTCTGTGACATTGAATTTACATCTAGAAAAATTTCAGCTAAGTAAAGTATACATACTCTGTGTTTGCTAGACTTTATTCTGGAGACATTACATTTTCTTTGTGCAACATTTGCAATAATTGTGATGACAATAAATGTGACATTTATTATTAGTACTATAATTGTCATTGCTGTTATTTACTTTTAGTTGCTACCAATATCCATAATTTTTATGTGTGTGTTGATCTTGGAGCTTGAACTTAGGGCCTGGGCATTCTCCTTAAGCTTTATGCTCAAGGCAAGCACTCTGCCGATTGAGCCTCAAGTACCCTTCTAGTTTATTTTAGAGATAAGAATATGATGAACTTTACTGCCCGGCTTTGAACTGTGCTTCTCAGAACTCAGCCTCTGAATAGCTAGGACTACAGGCATAAGCAACAGGTGTCTGGCTTTCAACAGTTGTGATTTCATTGAATATTCCTTTATAAAATCTATTGTCTAAGAAATGCAGTGTTGGGCCATAGTAGAGTACTTGCCTGGCACGCATGAAGACCTAGGTTTGATTCCTCAGTACTACATATATGGTAAAAGCTGGAAGTGATGCTGTGACTTAGGTGGTAGAGCGCTAGGCTTGAGAAAGCCCATGGACAGTGCTTAGGCACTGAGTTCAAGCCCCAGGACTGGCAAAAAAAACCAAAAAACCAAAAAAACAAAAAACAAAAAAATAAAAGAAATACAATGTTTCATTAAAATAAATGATATTATTAGGAAATTGGAATCTTGGGGAAAATCAGAAATCCAACATACAAAAGTTACATGCCTGCTCTGGAATTTCAGATACTGATAATAATCCAAAAGAAATATCATTCCTGAGTGTCAAGAATTTTGAAGCTGAGGTAAGTGAGAAGGTAAAAGTGATTCTTATTCTTTTAGTCTTCTCTATTTTATGCATTTGCTTAAGTGAATCTTTGGACAGAAAACAACTAAAATGACACACTAGGGATCGGTGGAAGATGGCGGTGGTTCAGTGTGAGTCCTTCTGAGCTCTTGCCAAGATACCACTTCTAGCATCATAGGGGAAAGTTCATATCCAAAGATCCATCCTAAGTAAGCTTTAGCACCACAGAGATCTCAGTCAGAGAGGAGAAAGGCAGAAAATCAGTGCAAGAAGACAGTGTGGAGTGGCATGGAGACAAAATCTCCCTCCAGAACCTGAGCAGACAGCGCTTCTCGGTGGTGCAGACCTGCTGGCTCCAGATAGAGTCACACATAGCCTGAGCAAGCCCAGAGCCATCACCTGGCCATCGCACAGACCTGCCAGTTTCACAGAACCACAAAATCCAGCAATTTGTGAGTACCACTGTAGATGTTTCCACTTCTGCTTGAGGAAGCGCATTGGGAAGGAATCCCCTCCCCCATCAGCCTAGAGCAGCGCCCTCTTGACTGCTGGCAAAGACTGCTGGCAAAGACCGCTGGCAAAGACCCTGCCAAACCAACTGGAGCCTGAGACGAGGTGCTGGCAGCGCCATCATTCAAAAGGGCAAAGGTTTGCCCAGAGGCAGCTTAGCCAGACATCAGCACCCTGTACTAGCAGAAGTTCCTCCTCCTGGGCAGGGCCACAGTCCTGGTAAACAAAGCCACTGGCAGCTCCACCAGTTTGTTTTTTTCTACCCAATCAAGCAAACTGATCAGAAAAACCGCAAAGCCAAATCGTAGGAGAAAAAGACTTTTTGAAGTGTTTGGATCCCAAATTTAATGGAGACATAATTTTCATACCCTGTACCCCCCCAAAAAAATAAAAAACGAATGGAAGAATACCCCCTTTTTTCTACCTATTTTCATTTACATTTTTATGTGTTCTTAATTTTTTTTGCCACTTGAACTGCACCCTTTTTTTAATGTTATGATTCTTTCCATTTTTTTTTTTTGGCATTCATTCTGCCATTGTGGTCATTCTAGGAAACATAGTGACAACACCGGGTACAGATTGGATATAAATGATAT
This sequence comes from Megascapheus bottae, assembly GCF_031878675.1. Classification (NCBI taxonomy): domain Eukaryota; kingdom Metazoa; phylum Chordata; class Mammalia; order Rodentia; family Geomyidae; genus Megascapheus; species Megascapheus bottae. Next base: position 29,192,063 of record NC_143517.1, on the reverse strand, counting down.
TTTAATTGATACAATAACCTTATTTTTAATCTGTTGGTTCTTAACCCTAGTGTTTCTTGTGTAAGAACTCATAATTGTGTGGGATATCCCCCTACCTTTTTTCTTGTTTTTTTTTTTTTTTACTTTTTAAAAATTTTTATCATTGATCTCCTATATATACCTTCCTCTTTTCTGTATATATTCTTTATATATCCTTCTTATTACTCTTCTTATATTCATAAATTTTATCTTATTTTTTTCTAAATTTTGTACTCAACTATTTTACCCTTCTATAACCTTAGGTCAGTTATCCCTTTTCTTCATTACTATATTAATCTTACACTCCTACACTATTCTTTTCTTTCCTCCACTCTTGTCTTTCATACTATTTTACTATCTGTGGACCTCTGTTCATCCTTCAACTTATAGAATGCATGGATCTACAGTTGATGGTTGTTGAATAATGTTGTATATTTAGGTGTTCAATTATACTGTAGGTCCAGAGGGACTTAAATACAATAGAGACTGGATTGGGGGGGAGGGGGTTGGTCATAAAATGGTGACCAGTGGTAGTATTAGATTTGTCTGTAAGTGCACAAAGTGAGAGAGAGAGAGACTGATAATAACAATCTAAATTGTGAACATCTATTTTCTGGCAATCTAAAGAGCTCTAGGTTGGTTATATCTTAAAAATTGTAATCTTGTGCAGTATTAATCTTGCTCCTGTTTTCAAATGGGCAGAACAAGAAACTCAAGAAAAATGGCAAATCAAGGAATAGCATTTCCCACCCAATATAAACAGGAAAGGAAGCAGTCAATGGCAAAACTAGAGGAAAGTCCTCTAAATGCTATACAAATGCAATCGATAAACGTGATAAATGAAAAGTTTGAAAATATACACAAACAGATACGTGAGGAAGCCACATCTAAACAAGATGAAACCATAAAGAAGGTGATGCGTGAATGTAAGGAGCCATACAGGAGGCCATAATAAATGATTTAAGTGAACACGAGGAAGCTAGAGAAAGAAAAATGGTTGAATTCATAGAATCCACAAACAAAAATCTGACTGAACTCCAACAAATGTCCAATGAGAGTAAAGTTGCTGAGCTAAGCATTCAAATAGAAATCAAGGAGGCAAAAAAGTCCATGCACAATCTCAAACAAGAGATGCAAGGCATCAAAAATGAGCAATTGGAAGGAAAGGAGATGAAGAATAAAGTAGAAAGTATTGATAGCAGATTAGACAATGCAAAAGACAGAATGTCTGGAGTTGAAGATAATCTAGTAGGTATAGAGAAAGAACAGAAAATAAGACAAACCAAATGTAGGAAATATGAGAGAATGCTTCAGGAGGACCAACATACAATTAGGAAGCCTAATTTAAGGCTAATTGATATTGAGAAGGGCTAGGAGAAAGAGGTCAATGGTATTGGAAATATACTTCAGGGAATCATCTCTGAGAACTTACCAAATATCCAGAAGGGCAGGCCCACCCAGATACAAGAAGCTTTTAGAACCCCTAATAGACCTGAGCAGAAAAGGACATCCCACCTCCACATTATAAACCTATAATGCTTACAGGATCGATAGAGACCAAAGAATGGATCCTAAAAGCAGCCAGGGAGAAGAGAAGAATCACCTACAAATAAAACCAATCAGAATAACCCCAGATTACTCAGTAGAGACCATGCAAGCAAGAAGAGATTGGAAGGATATTATATCATGTCCTTAAGACAAATAACTACCAACCAAGAATACTGTACCCAGCTAAGCTTTCATTCATAACTGAGGGAACAATAAAAAGCTTTCATTGCAAGGAAAAGTTAAAACATTACATAGTAACCAAATCAACATTACAGAAAATTCTCAAAGATATCCTACAAATTGAAAACCAACACAAACGTGGTACTGACAAAGAAATAGCACCTAAAAATCATACCAGCTAAGTACTGTAAGAACTGTCAAGCCACAGGCCCAAATGAAAGCTTTTAAAAATGGCAGGAACTAGTAAATATTTTGCAGTCCTAACTCTCAATATCAATGGACTTAACTCTCCAAATAAATGGCATAGCTGGATCAAAAAGCAAGATTCATCATTCTGTTGTCTTCAAGAGACAAATCTTGCCCCACAAAAAAAACAAAAACAAAAACAAAAACAAAAAACCCAAAAAACATTTTTTGAAAGTAAGAGGTTGAAAGAAAGTTCATCAAGGTAACAGCCCCCCCCCAAACAGGCTGGAGTTGCCATCCTCATATCAGATAAAATAAACTTCAAACTAAAATTAGTGAGAAAAGACAAAGAAGGTTATTATATGCTAATAAAGGGATCTCTTCTCCAGGAGAACATAACCATCCTATATACAAACCTAATCTCGGAGCAACAAACTCACCAAGGAAACTTTCACTAAAACCACACATAGATCTAAACACCGTGATTGTTGGTGACTTTAACACACCACTCTCACTCATGGACAGATCAACCAGGCAAAAATTCAAAAGAAATCTCAGAATTGAACAACTGTATAGACCAACTAGATCTAACAGACATCTGCAGATTAATTTACCCAGCAACATCACAATACATGTTTTTTCAGTACCCCATGGAACATTTTTGAAAACAGACCACATTTTAAGGTATGAAACAAACGTGTGAAAATTCAGAAACACTGAAAATATTCCCTGCATTCTCTCAGACCACAGGGGAATCAAATTGGAACTGAACACCAATCTCCACCAACGAAAACCCCGTAACTCACAGAGATTAAACAACACATTGTTGAATCACCAATGGGTCATTGTGGACATCAGAACAGAAATTCAACAGTTTATGGAATTTAAAGAAAAGGAACACACAAAACACCAGCTCCTTTGGGACACAGCCAAGGCAGTACTCAGAGGAAAATGTATACCTCTGAATGCTTAAATTAACAAATTGGAAAAATCGCAAACAAACAATTTAATGTCATACCTTAAGCTCTTGGAAAAAGAGCAACAAACCAACCCTAATTCCAGTAGAAGGAACCAAATTATTAAAATCAAAGCAGAATTAAATGAATTGGAGTCCAAATAAACTATAGAAGGAATCAACAAAACAAGGAGTTGGTTCTTTCAAAAAATTAACAATATTAACAGACCGTCGCAATAAAAGGAGGGGGCACACCCAAGTAAACAAAATCACAGATAATATCAGGAAAGAAATTACCAAGATCCAGAGCATCATGAGGGAAAACTTTTCAAACCTTTATGCCAACAAATTTGAGAATCTAGAAGAAATTTATGAATTTGAAGCCAATATTAACATACCCACACTGAAACAAGACCTAATCCAACTAAAGAGACCTGCTTCAAGCAGTGTAATAGAAAAGGCAAAAAGGGTGCTTTCATCTAAGAAAAGCCCAGGGCCACATGGATTCACAGCTGAATTCCATAAGGACTTCAAAGCAGAGCTCACACCAATACTCTTCAAGCTCTTCAACAAAATTGAAAACAAAGGCCCTTTGCCAAACTCATTCTACTCAAATCCACTATATCTCATCCAAAAACCAGATAGAGATTCATCAAAGAAAGAGAACTACATACCCAGTTTTTGATGAATATTGATGCAATACTTCTCCACAAAATACTGTCCAACCATCTTCAGTAACTTATCAAAAAAAATCATACACTAAGATCAAACAGGATTCATCACAGGGATGCAAAGCTGGTTCAAAATACACATATCAATTAATGCAATTCAATGCATAAACAGGTGCAAGGACAAGAATCATATGATTGTCTCAATAGATGCAGAAAAGACATTTTACAAAATGCAACACCCCGTTAAGGCTAAAACCTCTGGAGAAAGTAGGAATCCATGGAACATTCCTCAGTATAATAAAGGCTGTGTATGACAAAGCCACAACCAGCATTATACTTAATGGCCAAAAGTGAAAGCCATTTCTTCTAAAACCACGAACAAGACAAGGATGTTCACTCTCTGCACTCCCCTTTAGCATAGTATTAGAATTTCTAGCCATAGTAATAAGGCAAGAACCAAGCATAAAGTGGATCCAAAGAGAGAAAGAGGAAGTGAAACTTTCCCCCTTTGCAGATGACAGGAATCTGTATTTAAAGAACCCTATAGACTCCATTTACAAGCTGCTTGAGCTGATTCAAAACTTGGGCAAGGTGGCAGGGTATAAAATTAACCCTCAAAAATCAACTGCCTTCCTTTATGCCAACAGTGAGAGGAACAAGGCAACAATCAGGAAAGCAAATCCTTTTGCAATAGCCTCAAAGAAAATAAAGTACCTTAACTAAGAAGGTAAAGGACCTTTATGATGAAAACTTTAAAACCTGAAAAAGGAAACTGAAGCAGAACTGAGGAAATGGAAAAACCTCCCATGCTCCTGGATTGCAAGAATTAACATCGTGAAAATGGAAATCTTGCCAAGGGCTATCTACAAATTCAATGCATTACCCATCAACATCCCAATGTCATTCTTTAAAGAAGTAGAAGAGACAATCCAAAATTTTATATGGAATAATAAAAGACCCCGTGAAGCAAAAACAATTCTTGGCAGAAAGAACAGTACAGGAAGAATTCCATTACCAAACTTTAGACTCTATTACATAGCTATTGACCAAAATAGGTTGGTACTGACTCAAGAACAGGCCTGAAGACCAATATAATAGAACTGAGGACCCAGATATTAAACCACAGAACTATGGCCACCTAATCTTTGATAGGGAGCCAAAAAAATAGAATGGAAGAAAGATAGCCTCTTCAACAAATGATGCTGGTAGAACTGGTTAAGCACGTGCAGAAAACTAAAGTTGGATCTTTTTTTGTCACCCTGGATTAACTCCAAATGAATCAAAGACCTCGGGGTAAAAGCAGATACACTGAAAACTTTACAAGAAAAAATAGGAGATACACTAGGTATCCTTGGCACAGGTCAAAAATTTCTTAATAAGGACCAAGAAACACAACAAATTAGACAACATCTGGATAAGTGGGACAACATTAGACTGCAGAGCTTCTGTATGGCAAAGGACATAGCTAGCAAATTAACTAGAAAGCCTACAGAATGGGAGAAGATCTTCACTAACCATATAACAGACAAAGGTCTCATATCTAAAATATATAAATAGCTCAAAAAATTGAATCACTCCAAAACTAATCTCCAAAGAAACAACTATCCCATTAAAAGGTGGGCCAAAGACTTAGAGACTTCTCTGAAGAAGGAAAAAAAATGGCCTATAGACACATGAAGAAATGCTCAACATCTCTGGTCATAAAAGAAATGCAAATCAAAACAACTCTAAGATTTCACCTCACTGCAGTTAGAGTAGTCATGATCAAGAGAACTAATAACAACAAATGCTGGAGGGGATGCATCCAGACAGGATCACTTCTGTACTGTTGGTGGGAGTGCAAACTCGTTCAACCACTATGGAAAGCACTATGGCAGTTCCTCAAAAGACTAAACATAGAGCTCCCCTATGGCCCACCAATTCCACTACTTGGCATTTACCCAATTGTCCTGAAACAAGGACATACTAAATCCACTAGCACAACGATGTTCATTGCAGCACTCTTTACCATAGCAAAGGTATGGAACCAACCCAGATGCTCCTCAGTTGATGAGTGGATCAACAAGATGTGGTATTTATACACAATGGAATTCTATGCTGTTTTCACAAAGAACGGCATTGCCCCATTTGTAAGGAAATGGAAAGACTTAGAAAAAATCATATTAAGTGAAGTAAGCCAGACTCAAAGGACTCATTGGTTTCCCTCATTTGTCATAATGAAACCTTGGGCTCTCCTAGACAATAGAACAAAACCTAGATGCATAAGACCATATAGTATGACACTAAATGAAATGACCTCCATGATATAGAAACAAAAGTCATATAAAGAGTGATTGTTGTCTTAATATACTATTCTATCTCTCATCTATTTTGCTGTTCCTTGGTTATCTCATATTGTTACAGTATTTCACCTAGTTATCTGGTATATTGTATATGTGCTTATTTGATTATTTCAAATAGGCAAAGGGAAGAGGGGTAAACAAGATGGGCTGCCAGGGTAGGGGTTGGGAAATGGGGACCAAGACATGAGAAAGGATATCAATGTTTGTGAAGTAATGCACCTTCTATCTGGTGAATATAATGTAATCCTTCTATTAATTACAAAAAAATATGGAAAAGAAAGAAATAAAATTCCTCATGATGGAAGTCCTTCCTACTAGAGTAACTCAAAGAACAGAAGTCATATAATACAAATCCAATGGGTACATTTGATTGTAAGTGATCCATATTAATCAGCAAATAAATTTTGACTGTTTTGTGGATCTTGCTATTTTTATCATTGTTGTCATTTATCCCTGTAAATAAGTGGGACTGAATTGGCAAATTAGAAGTGCCTTCTATGTAGTAAGGCTGGGCTGAAATAATGGGTAAAGCTGTTTTTAATGTCATACTATGAACATGAGTGACACTTAAGAAACTGAATTTATAAGAATGGAATATTGTATTGAATAGGGTACACAGAATTATACTATCCAGTACTAGAATTTTTACATTTATAGAACTCCAAAAAGTAACAGACATGAAACTTGCCATTTAATTTCCAAATAATTTCTGAAGCCAAGATATTATAAAAAAGGTTATGTAGCTGTATACAAGTTCACTATTGTTTTTTATTCTCTCTGTGAATGACTCTTCAGAACCCTAGATGGTTCTCAACAAACCATACATGCCTGACAAACCATCTAATATAAAAACTTGTAGTATAAAAGTGTTATCCATTGAAGGATTGTATTCTTTCTTCATCTAGAGGACCAAAGTTTGTAAAGGTGGACTCAACAGAAACAAATTTAGTAAATGCGCCTATCTTGTTTCTAAGGAACAATAACTATCAAGATAAATTTAATATTTCTTATTAAACTGACCATATCTTGGGATTACTTTTTAGCAAGAAATGAAGTTGAATAGATTTCAATTTATATTCTTAATAAAAAGTGAAAGCTAATATTGAAACAATCACAGAGTATTTTAAAACTCTATCTTGGCTAAGCTCTGATAAGAAATAAGATGTCAAAAAGAGTTTTAGAACATGACACAGTCCTGAGACTTTTCTAAATCATCAGATATGCATTCTTCTATGTGGTAACATTAGAACAAGAACAATAAAGTACATATGAAGCATGAAGTATATTTAGAAATGTATGATATATAATGTATAAAATACACTTTTAATGACAGTATAAATACAGAATTTATAATAATTACATATTGACTGTATGTTTAATGTCATAAAATGAATTACATTTAGATAAAATGTAAAATTTGGTTTCATCTCTTTCACTTTCCTTGTTAATTTTGTCCAGACAACTAAATATGATAAACCTTTATAACTTGTATTATGTATTTCTATTGACATAGCTGCTCCGTTTGACATGACTCTTGCTTCCCTCTTCTCTGATTTTCCTCTCCTTTTAATCTTATTCCTTTTCCCATTTTCCATCCTTGCTTCCTAAAATTGTAACAATATCAGGGGAGAGGTCTTGAGTGTGAAAGGAAGAGCTGGCAAAATATGGTAGTCAGGATAGAATTGATTCAGAAAAGAACTGAAATCAAAAGTAATTTTGTAACCTTAGGCCACCGATCTCATTTAAATTAAAACTGCAACTGTTTTGTTATCGATTACAGTGAGGGGGAAAGGAAAGAAGTTAATGTCAGAATGAAAAAAAAGCATGATGAAACCCATTAATTTATGCAATGAAAAAAGAGAAAAACACCCGAAATGGATATTTCATAATTAATATATTTTCTCCTACTCTTGAGCTTCTACTAATAAATTTTGAGTTATCTAGGCATATTTCAGAACTAAATTCCTTTATATTCAACAAAAATTATGCATAGCATAAAAGGTACATGAATATAAAAGCACATTGTACCTCTTTAATGCTCTTTTTCCTCAAAATAAAACCCTTTTGTTTGGACCTCCTGAAAATTTTATTCACAGTTGTCTGCTCTAAACAATTTGTTCCTGTCTATTCTTGCTGGCTCCTCCTGTCACTCCTATCTACCAACTCCTGAGTGTTCTGGCTTTAGAAAACAACATGGAGCAAAAGGATGAACAATTCTCCAACATGAGTAACTATACCAAACCATTGAGGCCAGAAGACATTGTATCCAACCATTTCAGATATCTTAATTATCTAAATAACTATAAAAATCGATTATAGTTTTATTAATTCCCAGGAAGTTGTGTGTTTTCATTGCTGTTTATGCCATTTCCTTTCACAAGTAAGTTGTAAGTTCATGAAAGTTCCATTTCTGTTTGGTTTTTAACTTTTACAGAAAAATCTCTCAAACAACATTGATTTCAATAAAATTGATTTCTAACAAAATATTGCTTGGAAAATATTTTGCACCTAGAAAAGCCATCATGGAAGATGTAAGAGTGAAGGAGCAGCCAGAATTAGATCCCATTATGGCACAGTTTTGAAGCCCTGTTGGTTTCTAATAATCTGTAAGTAGGGAGTTAATGCCAATGCATTAATCATGTGAGTATGTCTATTATATTAGAGAAGTGTCATTAATCATGTGAGTATGTCTATTATATTAGAGAAGTGTCACTGACCTATTGATGTGCAAATCAAAGTATCTCTTCACCACCCTTATCTAGTAAATAATACATAGTAGTATGTATTGTGCAGTCATCAAGTCCTGGATGTGAGACTTAAACTCACCCAAACATTTAGCATCATTGAAATATTTGATGCTACATTTTTTACTAAATATTTTTGTCTCAACAATACGATTATTATAAGGTATTATAATGATGAAGCACTCATATGAACATGGATTTTAGGTCTCATCTACAAAGTTAAACCACAAATGGAAGGAGACCATAGTAGTAGCAGTGATAGAACAATCAGTGGCCATATTTTCTGGCTTTCTAGATTTCTTTAAAAAAAATAACTTGTACTATAGCAAAAATAATGTGGCTTTAATTTCAATATAAACCAAAATTTAAGAGTATTTTATCATAGTATTCTATTTTAGTTTTTGGTTAATGGAATGGTTATAAAGAGTTTTTTAATTCTCTTTCCTGAAAAAAATGTATGCATATGTCACTAAAATAAATACACACATCTATGTTCTCTTTTGAATGCTCTAAAGGTAACATGAAAGTCTTACAAGTCACAAAAAGACCTTTTTCATAGTGGTTGATTATAAACTTCCAGAAATGTTATTCTTTTAAAATCATCTTTATAACTTTTCTTTGATTTTTTTTCCCTCTGTCCTCCAATTATAGATTTGTCAAGAGCATCTTTCACATTCAGCCTCCCTTCACAATATTTTAAGTTACCAGCGTCTGTAGCATTGTCTTTAGTTAGCAGTATGTCTTACTACATGCTGAAGCTGTTCATCATTTGTTTCTGCTCTATTTCAAAATCTAGAAATACAATATTCTCCTCTGACCAAAATCATCCATCCTTACCCTGCTCCCATTCTATTAAAAATAATGAGCCTGCTATTCATTTGATCACGACCATCATGCTCGCATATCCTATCAATTCTTACTCTATTTTTTTTCATAGAGGTAGCCTTGCTTCTTTTTCAGCCCAGATTTAAATCTTTCTACAAAGCATCCACTGCTTGAACTACGTTCACCTTTTTTTTTTTCACACAGTGTATACCTTGGGAATGTAATGTGCATTCTTGACCCATTTAAATAACAGGCTCTCTTGTTAGAGGAAGTGATGCAACTATATTCATTAAACTAACAAAAATGTGACTATTTCCATAAGATTCTCACTATAATGGCAGTTACTTTCAGTTTAGAACTGGACTTTAACATTTATCCCACTAGCTACATTAAGAGTTATAGGGAGATTTAAAAATGAGATGGAGATAAACATGATGTCTCTAAAAGATTCTAGACATTAATCAATAGAAATCTGGATCACTTCAAGAAACACAGCTGGAAATCTGAAAGAGTTAAAGAAGCATCTGAACAAAGTATATGAGAGTTAAAAAAAAAAAAAGAAAAAGAAGTGGAGGGGCTGGGAGTTTAGCCTAGTGGTGGAGTGTTTGCTTAGCATCCATGAAGACCTGGAGTTCAATTCCTTGGTACCACATACATAGACAAAAGCTGGAAGTGGTGCTGAGGCTCAAGTGGCAGAGCTCTAGCCTAGAGAAAATCTAAGGACAGTGCTCAGGCCCTGAGCTCCAGCCCAGGACTGGCAAAAAAAAAAAAAAAAAAAAAAAAAAAAAAAAAAAAAGAAGAGGTGGATTGTATTCAGGTAGTCAATGCCTCTATCTGATAATTTATGATAAAAAATTGTCACTCATAAACCAACTGTAGTTCTTCCAAAACATGTAGACACTGAGATTTCCATGTAATAACTGTCCCATTTTTTTCATGTGTATATGCATATACCTATATAATTTATAGTACTACTGTGGAATTATAGATTATACTTAATTCAATGTTATATGGTCTGTTAAAGTCAATTTGATGTTCACAAGCTAGTTCAAACTTGGCAATTTTGGACACACTTCAAGTTTGATGTTGTTTATGTTTACAGACTTTGTCTTGGACCATTTTCTTATTTTTCTGGTGAAATGAGACGAGCAGGCTCATTTTGTATTTTTCTCTGTCCAGACCTAGAATCATCCAACTGTGTAAAGCACTCTGGTCAACTTGGTTAAGGTATGATACATATCAGTTGATTTGTGAATAAGAATACCTTAGATTGATAGCGCTGCTTTATACCACCCGAGGAGCTCTATGATGCTGCCACAGCATGTCCAGAAGCACAGGACACCTGTTCACTTGATCAATTCTGATATATCTCCTTCACTGATTTCTTCATAAAAATGATTCTGACCAAAGATTCAAGCAAGCCTACCTCAGCAGGGCCATTCCTTTCTATTGAGTTCATGCATTCTCTGCTGAACACTATCTTTTTTCTTATTTTTCAAATATATATATATATATATATATATATGGGGGGTGGGTGCATTGATCTAAACTTCAGTGGTTATCCTTATTTTTTACTGTTCTACAGTTTAACAGTCTCTTTTATACCCATATAGAAAAATGTGGCCTTACCAAATATATGTCCTTGGGTGATTTATTTATGGTTGTTTATACTTGTAATGTAGAGGATTTCCCAAAATCTCCTTTAGCTGTGTTTTAACTCTAGACCTGAATTTTATGTGCATACTGGTCTTTTTATTCAAAATTTCATGTGTGAACTTCAATCTGTGTTTTATACAAAACTGAACCATTCAATCCTCAATAATACCTGATTTTCCTCTTCATATGATCTCTAAAAGGGTTTAATACTACTAATTTCCAAAGTTTGAATCAGGTTTTAATCATCCCTCCATGTAGGCATCCAAACCTAGTTATTTCATGGATGTATGGACTTCTTATCAGAGATCTCAAAAACCCATTTTCTTCATTTTTCACTTCAAGATTTGGAATACCCATCGTCTTTCTCTTTTACACTTCCTCCACAATCATGTAACCACTCATTCTTGAAAATGTTCACTTGTCCAAGTTCCAAATAAACTATTTAATAATAAAAAGCATCTTCACACATTTGCAAAAGCAACTGAACACAGCATCCGAAAATAACATCTTACAGTTATGCGTAATTTGTTGTATTGACAAACAGATAAAATCAGCTTGAAAAAAATCTCACACAAATATGTCTACATGAAAATCTGAGATGTTAATGGTGAGATGTTGGTAGACAGAAGAAACACCTTTATTTTTAGTCTTTCTGTGTTATGAAAGAATTAGCTGTTTGTTTTTCCTTGTGCAAAAGACTAATTTTCCACATCACCCTGTAAAGGCTTTAAGAATAGGGATAATATTTCGTACTTGGCTAAATGTTGAATGCTTTTCTGATGGGCCCATTCAAAGCTACCTTTGGCATAGAAATATCTATTTTGTCCCAACATGGAACACTAGTGACAACTTATACATTTCTATGTATTGGACTGTCCTCAAAAAATATGATAGTCCTGAAGAGATGTGTCAGTGTCTGTGAACATGTATTTGAGCCACTTTCTGTTATTTCTGGATCAATTACTCCCTACTGAAAGGCATGTATTAATGAAAACTTGCAAACTGTAGTTACTTATATAACATACCTAGAATAATATAACAATTGCTTTATATTTGGTATCTGGTATATTATATAAACATTTATTTGAATTAGGGAAGGGAGGAGGAATAACAAAATGGTGAGACAAAGGGCAAAGGGTGAACCAGTGTAACAAGAATATCACAAGACAATAGTTTGGAAATGAGCTTTATAACTTGGGGTAGGAGGTTGGGGGAAGGGCAAATGGAAGAAAACTGTGGGATAGGGTAGCAATGTTACCCATGAAAGGTACTCATCTCCCTAATAAGAAAATGATTTTTTAATAAAGGAAATAGAAAACAAAACTGAACAAAAATCTCTTCTGAAATGAATGCTTCTTTTACGCAAGCTGTCCTTAACACATCTGGGCACTTCAGGTGCATTATATTATCTTTCAACCTCAATTTTCTCTAACATATAAACAATAATGCACTCCCTACTCACCAAGTAGAAGAATGAAAATACATTCAATCAGCATGACAATAAAAGTTTGGCTTCTTCCATTCCTTTTCTCCAGTCTCAATTTAATGAACATAAATAGCTTTTCTTTAGTCCTACCTAGTAACCATCTCCAAACTAACTCAGAACTTTGTGACTTCTACTATAATTTAACATATGGCTATCAAAATGTGTAAACATTTTAAGCACCCAGATGATGTATACATAAAACAAGTTTTATTGTTGTGTCAAAAATGCAGCCATTTTACAATGAAAGGAATATTATAAACTGATGAAGTGAATGTGTGTGTGTGTGTGTGTGTGTGTGTGTGTGTGTGTGTGTGTGTGTGTGTATGTGCAGTACTGGAGCTTGAATTTTGGGTCTCACATTCTCACTTGCCTTTTTCCACTCAAAGCTGACACTCTACCCCTTGAGCTACTCCTCCACTTCCAACTTTTTCTTTCTTTTTCTCTCATTAGGAGACAAGAATCTCACAGGATATTCTTCTCAGGCTATATTCAAACACAATCCTCAGATCTCACCATACTGAACAGCTAGGATCACAGACATTAGCCTCCAGAGCCTGGCTTTAGTTGCAATTTTACCTAAAATATTCAGATTCAACCTTTACTCTTTCATTAGTGTAGGCATGTTAGTGAGGCATCCCTTGCAAACTTCAGAAAACAAGATAGGGTTCCCATGTTCCCTGCATTTATCCTCTTGACTAAAATTTATGTGTAGTTAAATAATTCTCTGTCTTCATACAAACTGTGACATTTTCAACAACAACTTCAGGGGATATTCATTCTAAATACAAAGTTTTTCCTCTGTCATCTCTGTGGGCAGGGTATTAAACAAAAAAACAAGCAAATGAACAAGGTTTTATTTTTTATTTTTTTTTGTATTTTCTAGGCATCACTCTTACAAAAAAAATAGCAAGGAGGTAAAGAAGCAAACAAGAACTTTATGAGTGTGGTGAAGAAGTCCAGGAGCATAGCCTAGTGGTAGAGTATTGGCCTAGCAGGCATGAAGCCCTAGGTTTGATTCCTTGGTATCACATACTTAGAAGCCCTAGGTTTGATTCCTTGGTATCACATACTTAGAAGCCCTAGGTTCGATTCCTCAGTACCACATACTCAGGAAAAGCCAGAAGTGGCACTGTGGCTCAAGAGGATAGCCTTGAGCAAAAGTGTTCAAGGATCATGTCCAGGCACTGAGTTCAAGGCCCGGGACTGGCTAAATAAATAAATAAATAAATGTGGGAAAGAAATAGAAGATACAAAGGCATATTTTCCAAATATAATTCTGATATATAGCAAATCAAAAAGATAAATAAAATTTCCCTGTTTGTTCTTGTGAATTTTAATGACAAGAATAAGAGCTAATGGGGTAACAGTGTTTAAAAACAAACATACATTACCTTACTTATATAACTGTAACAACCTGCTTATAATGTTAAACCCTTTTCATTAATGCTAAGACAAATAAAAATTAGGACAAAGCAAAAAAAAGAATAAGAAGAGTTATTAAAAGTTGGCAATATCTGGATAAGATCTATTTTTCTTAAAAGAAAGAATATGACAAATATATTTAGAAAATATCTGGTAAGTATGTAATGAGATATTTTTACATACATAAATCACCTGTAATTTCCATTTTATTAACTATTGGTCTTAAATCACGGTTCCTGAAATGATTGTTTTCATTACTACTATGTGTAACTTTATGTTACATCTGAAAATTGTTAAGAAGAATTTGTTAAATCATAAGGTCATACCAAATAATGAAAACTATAAAGTATTTGGGCAAGATACTGTAAATAATGGACAATGGTTGCAATAATAGTAAATGAATAAAAGCTTCAGGTCAAGAAATCTTGGTTGTTAATTGTTTTTGATTTTTGTTTTACTTTGTAGCACTTTGTGAGCAATAAGGAGAAGAAAATTCATTACAACCTCTTTCTTGTTGAAGAACATTGTTTCTTTAATTTTAGTGTAATGAAAGACATGAAGAAATAAATGTATTTGTAAACTCACAACTTGTCATTTTAAAATAAAATTTATAAGACAGAGAAGAGAATGGATTATAGTATAAGAAGGTATTTCTCCTAGCATTCTTTCTTCTTTTCCAAATAATGCTAAATGTCTACTTCATTTCTCTTTGATTTTGGAACTTCTTGAAGAATTAAGATGTAGAAGTTTATTTGATTTGATGCTCTGAATAATTGGATGCTTGCAATATCAGAAAAAAGTAAATAAAGGATGATAGTTTTTACTCAGATAGAAAGATCTCAAAAACCTAACAGCAGTCCCCTCCTCACTGGTATTTCCATACATTTCTTAATGGATTACTGAAAGCATAACTATTTGATTTAAAGAATAGCTATTCAAATAACACATGTTACTTTTAACTAGAGAAGTATTAACTGGCATAGCAGATTATTTTTCTAGGTCATTGTTTTCATAATGTTGCTTTCCTTTGACATAATCTCTTTCAACTATTGGTCTGCAAAAGTAATAGACTATCATGTTAAAACCAAATAAAATTTTTCTTCTGTAGTTGAGAATATGGCATGTGTACAAGATATGTTGGTAACTTTCACCTTACATAAAACACTTCCAAGCAGGCCAATTGAATCTGTGTGTGTGTGTGTGTGTGTGTGTAATTAAATTTTCATCATTGCAGATAAGTAATTTTGGATTAAAATGTAACTTTACATATAAGCAATCAAGTTGTACACACACACACACACACACACACACACACACACACACACACACCAGCCACATACCACAGAGCTCCCTGTAGAATTTTATTACCCTACAATGTTCAGGATCCCACTACAGAAACTATAAAATTAATTCTGTAATCCAGGACATTTAAAAATATATACATGTTGACATTTCATAAAAAAATTTAATAAAATTTAATAGGTAATTTTAGGCTTGTGGTTATTTGTCACAATTTATTAAAATATTTGAGATTAGCCAGTGTTCTACCAGTCAACGATGCCAGTTATTTCCCTCACACACTTTCCTTTACCCGGAAAATAAAAACTAGGTTTGTGTGTGTGTGTGTGTGTGTGTGTGTGTGTGTGTGTGTGTGTACTTTTTGTTTGTTTATCCCTTCAATAAATAATGAGAGGGGGATGCCAGGCATGGTGGCTCAAGTAATCCTAGCTACTTAGGAGGCAGAGATTTGAGGATCGTGGTTCTAAGCCAGCCCGGGCACTAAAGTCCATAAGACTCTTATCTCCAATTAACAACTGGAAAACTGGAAGCAGGCATGTGGCTCAAGAGGTAGATGGTAGCCTTGAGCTGAAGAGCTCAGGGAACAGTGCCTAGACCCAGATTTCAAGCCCCCTGACAGCCTCCCCCCTCAAAAAAATGGTTAGAATCCAAATGGTTGGTCATTGCAAGCACTATGTATTTTTCCAGGAGAAGCCAGTAGGTGGTGCTAACTCTAGTATATGCTGTAGGACAATTTAAGTCAAAAAGTCAGGGAAGAAATGTTCAAATATCACCTTGGCTACAGAGCTGTAGACCTTCTAGCTTAATTCATGGTGGATGATTAACTTTAGTGTCATAGAACTTTGACATAAATAATAAAAAAATGAACAGTAAATAAGTAAAAACACAGTATGACAAAAAAGAGAAAAACAACAATCAACTAAACAAACAAACAAACCACATTCTTAGTATGCTTTTTGTTTCCCACATACTAAAATGTTCTGTCAATCAATTTTGGTCCCAGTATGGTTTCATGGAACACTGAAAGCATAAGACAATACAACAATCTCAATTTCAAAATACAAAGTAACCTAAACTTAGGATACCTCTAGTTATTTCTTTCTTAGATGCTCTTCTCTTTCTTCTACAAGAATTAAATTACTAAATTACTTCAACACCTACAATGCACAAAAATGTTGTACATATAAATCATCTTTCATTTTAAAGTATTCATTCATACTTAAATGTTACTGTGATAATGGTATATTATGATTTAAATGAGTTTTAGTCACAATGAATCAGAATGTTACACTTTTCTTTTAAACACATTTCTTTTGAGCCATTTGAAAAAGTATCTTTGAGTAATGAAGCCACTACAGGGAAGCAGAAAAATTCATTTTTAAGGCTTCGTGGTATTATATTGGCTTCAAATTTTAGGATTTACTTCTTATCAAGATTGCTGTTTATAGGCAGAAAAATGATTTTCCTCAGACATGTAAAAGCACAATAGAATGTTTCCGACAGAGAACAGCTGTCATGAGAATAGTACCATGAATACAAAAAAACAACTCAAATATGACAGATCTTCCAAGAACCTCTGAGATGCATGTATTTTATTGTACTAAAACAAATAACATAGCTTTCTAGCTGTTACTATTGTCTACGGATAAATGAACTTTTACACTCTTCACTCACTCATTCACCAGGAAGAATAAAACATAAGATACGAAACTTTTCCTTCCCCACATGAAGGGAGTTGCCCAATCCATAAAATGTTTGCTTGAATTATAAAGTATATTACTGGTGGCATTTTGTCACAGGTTCTTCTATGTGCTAGAGTTACTTTATATTTCTGTAGATAATCCAAGAGGGAAAAGTTATTTCATTTACTAAATGTGTTTTATTATCAGTTCATATATATATATGCATGAAAAATTAAAAGCTGGACTTTTCAGGTAAAGGGGGAGGAGACAAAAGAAGAAAACCAATGATTCAAAATCAATTTTAAAATCAAATACCAGCTGCTTTCTAAATTTTAAGACTTAATGCCTTTTACTGTATTTACTTGGCCATTGAATTTCCCCAGCCCGTTCGGGCCCAGCATAAAATACAGAAAAGGCTTTTTATTACCAACTAGTACATCTTTGAGAAGTGGCGCTAGCTTATACTGCAAATAGACCACAGCACAATCATAAAATATCGTAAAACACATTCAGTCAACACTGAGGATATCAATGCTAACCACATTCCACAATCCATGACCATAGAGAACCCCTCACCACTTGTCCCCAGGTGTCAGGGGAAACCCTTTAAACAGGATCTGATCATTCAAAAGGAGCCCTGCCCCTTTAAAAGTTAAATAAAAGGCTGTTTTGTAGTCTGGTGTAGTCTCACTAGAATAAAGTAACTGTTTCTTCCTCCACATTAAACCCAAGCGACCTAGGTCTAAGTATTCCTCCACTCCCTGGAAGATACCAGTAATCCCTTGATCTCAAAGCAAAAGAACAGTAAAAGATCCAAAGCCAGAACACACCACTGAGAAGGCAAAGCCTTGGCAACAAACAGGAGAGGTGGGGAAGACTGCCTGCGCTGTTTACTCATTGGGGCTGGGGGGTAGGGGTGCGGGGAGTTGGAGGTGTGGAGCAAGGAGCTGATGCCACCCTCAGAGCTGTGGAAATAGCCGGACCTCCTGCCTGCCTGGCCCCCAGCCAGCCCTTCCGGAAGATGCTGTACCCACAGCCTTTCCCGTATCTTCCTGGCGTTTTGAGGGACTGGCCCGACGGTAGCGCCCCTTATGGCATGGCAAGCAGCCCTGTGGGAACTTAACCCAGCTCACCGGCCACTGCCGGCCCGCCAGGGCCAAGGAGCAGATGCCGCCCGCTGCGGACACGACTAGACTTGGGCGCAGACAGGGAACCACTGTATTTTACGCACATCTGAAAAAGCCATCCCAAGGAAGGGAAAGGACTTTGGTGATTTTTCCCCCGTGTCTAGGCGCAGCTTTCCCCCACTGACACTGCCCAATGTGCGTGCGCGCGCGCGCGCGCACACACACACACACACACACACACAATTTCTTTGCCAGGACCAGCTTGGCCACCGCACACCCAGGAAACGCCTCTAAGGGGACCAAGTACCTGCTCTCTGCAAGCTGCTCAGATGTTCACTTCGTCCTCCGTTGACAAGGAAACCAAACCGCACTTCATTTTTTTTTCCAGAAAAACCTTCCACTGCCATCATTTGAAAATTGATTTATGGGGAGGGGAAAGGGAGGAAGAGGGATAATATAGATATAGATATCAGGATATCTATCATAAAATTATCTCGGTTTTGTTTTTAAAATAAAAAAGGCAGATGTGCAAAAGTCATAGTTAATTTAAAGGAGAGGGGGGGAAAAAGTATATATTTTTGCTTAAAAATCATCCCAGTAACCAGCTGCAAGAAAAGTTTCATGTTATCAATAGATAGCAAAAACAAGAGGGGGGGAAAAAACACGAAATTTTTCCTCTGCTTCCAAAAAGAGCATAAAAATAGAAAATTAGTATATTTTTGCCCAATGGTTTTGAACCAGTATCACAAGACCAACAAACTTGCAAACATTGCCATAAAATCCCACCTAGATACCAAAAAAATTAAAAATGTTATCATAAAAAGTATGCAAAAAAAGAGTTAGAAACATGCTTTTTTTTTCTTTCGGTTTTACAAAGGGGAAAAATAGGTTCCATACTTCACATCTCTCTCTTTCTCTCTCTCTCTCGCGCGCGCTCTCTCGCTCCTTCTCTATTTCGTTTTCCATAAAACCAGTTGCATATTTTTGCTGGACTTGGGAGTTGCTCCCAGCGAGCAGGGCGCCGTGGACTCTCAGCCACAGTGCCTGGTCTACAGAACGATCGCATGCTAGAAAAACTTGGATTCAAGAAAAGGCTCAAAACCATGCTCTTTCCGCTTTCCCAAATACAAACAATAATCAAAGAAGTGGATGTAAAAAAATAAAAAGAAAAAAATAAAAAGAAGAAGAAAAAAAAAACCAAAAACCAAAAAAAAAAAGGACAAAAAAAATATAAAAGCATAGGACAAGAATGCCACTGAGAAAGGTACTCACCGAGCGGGAGTAAAATGTTGGAATAAAAATGAGATTTAGGATAAAATACAGTATGGCGGTGGAAGAAGGAATGAAGCGCGTTTTTTTTTTGTTTGTTTGGTTTTTTTGGTTTTTTGTTTTTTGTTTTTTTTTGTTTTTGTTTTTTTCCTCCCAGTCTCTGCCTCGGGCGCGGACACGTGACTCGGAGCCTGGCTGAGTCGCGGGCAGCCGTGGGAAGGAGTGGGGCTGCACGGGAGGGAAAACCCCACCGAGCCCCACTCCTGGCTGGCGAGGCGCGGCAGCGGCGGCGGCGGCGGCGGCGGTGGGGCGGCGGCGGCGGCGGCGGTGGTGGTGGTGGCGATGGGAACCCGGGCGCCTGCGAGCTGCGGCTGGCTGGCTTGGCTGGCGGGATGGCTGGCTGGCGGGCGGGCGGGCAGCAGCAGCTCAGGGGCCAGGCTGCCTCCTCCGTGCGCTGCCTCCTCCGTGCGCCCAGACGAGCAGGTGCCCCTCACGCTGAGGCTGAGCACACGCACACGCACACGCAAGACGGGCAGGGCGAAGAGGGGGAGCCGCCGCGCGGGGTTGGGCCCGGAGGCGCGCAGCAGCCACTGTGGTGTGGGCTGAGCTGGCTTGGATGCTGTTGCCTGCCCCTCTGCTGCTGCTGCTGCTGCCGCCGCCGCCGCAGCCGCCGCCAAGGTGGCTGCACCCACCCTGCATGGGGAGTATGCATTCTAGGGGACCCTTCGAGGAGGGGAAGGGGAGGGGCGAGGACGCTGATCTGAAGATCAGATGCCCCCTCCGAGAAGGTGCACAACTTGCTGCTCACCCCCAAAGTTGTCGCCTGCCACTGCCTCTGAATTCCCTCGGTTTCGTTCTCTTCTATCCTATTTACTTTCAAGGTAGTTACCTGAGGAGAGTCTCTGCTCCCTCCTCCGTCCTGAAGTTTCACCATTCAAGGGTGGCTTAACTCACTGGTGGCGGTTATTGTTACTGTTGTTGTTGTTATTATTATTTCTATTTCTTTCCTTTCCTTTCCTCTTTTGTTTCCTCCTGATTTTCAACACCCTTCCCTCCCCATCTCTCCTAAAGTGCCTGTGTCACTGCTGGTCCCCTCCCCTTGGTACTCAGTGGGATACTGGGGGGCGTTGTCCCTGGCAAAGGCACCATCAATCAATCTTGACTGACATCTGAACGCACAGCGTCTCTAGCTCTCTTCTAAAGAGGGATGTTTGCTGTTTGAATGATAATGCAGAATATCTTATTTAGAAAATTCGTCCTCAGGTTTATCATCATCAATAATAATAATAATAATAATTATTATTATTATTATTAGTGGTGGTGGTGGTGGTGAAGGGTGGGGGCGTGGATATGGTTAATTTATTCAGCAGTGGACCCGGTATTGTTTGTTTAGTGCGCGGGTGCGCGCTTGCTTCCCACCTCATCTGCGAGGCTCTGCGGGTCGACGCGCCCTGGCCAAGGCTCCTGCCTCACTCTTGCTCAAGTTGTTTGCTCAGGCTGGAAGTCAGGGGAGAGGCAAACAAGTGAACCCATTGTGTGAGCAGTTGGTCGCAGGGAGGCAGTCAGCGATTGGCGGTTGAGGCTGGGAGAGCTGTGCGCCTGTATTGAGATGGAGGCTTAGAGGGACAAGAGCCCAGGTGGGAGAGCAGTGGATGAGGAAGGTGAGGGTGGAGGGGATTTCTCCACTCACAGCTGCTTAGTGTCCTCCTTGCCTCAACAAAGATGCCCTCAGCCAATCGCTGAATGCGTTGGGATTTTTTTTTTTTTCTGTTGCTGCTTGTTGAAAAATCAGCTTTCTGGACGCTGTAATGCATTTCTTCATTTATTTTCTTCAATATTTTTGTGTGATGATCCCTTCAAGACCATATTCTTGCATCGGATTGGAGAGAATTAATGACCATGACTAGGTTTGAAAACAAACAATTAATACAGTCCTGCAGTTTTCAGATTTCTGCTCCCGATCGTTATCTCCATGTTTCCAGTGTTGAGGGTTAAGATAAGATATTTCTATCCATAGAGGATCTAACCTGGATAATTCTGGAAATTAAGCATGCATTTGTTACTGGGAGCTTTCATAGCAAATAGGGTTCTCAAAAAATTCTGGTCAGAATTTATGGGCCAAATAAAGTGTTTGTGCACACTTTAAATAAAAGAAATTTAAAGTAGCTATTAAAATATAACTTAAATATTTATTTTGGAGAGTTGCCAACAGACTACGCACTTATTATGCATACTTTCCAGTGAGGAGAGTTGATTAGGAATGCTGACCAAGACAGATGAAGGCATCAAAGTAGACTTGGTCACTTTAGAAGCTTTAAATTCCATTCAGAAATCAACATACTTTAAACTGGATTATGCATACCAAAGTGCTTTGCCTTGCAAATCATGATCACCTGGATATTGTATATATATTTTGAACTGGGATCTCTTCTGATGCAATCACTTTTCTTCCATGACTCATGAATTAATTTTATCTGCCATTTAATTCTGAGTTTGCTAATTTTTTAAATTTATGTTTTCAGGCTTCAAATATATTAACTTCCAGTAATTAAAAGAAAAATACAAATTTATGTATTCAGTAAAGAATATTAATCTGTGCATATCTTTTCCATCTATTGTCTTAGGGGAGTAGTGAAATAGGGGGTTCTTCACTTGAAAATCAAGTTTTGAACCTTTAGATCAGGCTGAGCAATGTCTGGGGTTTAAAGAGTTATTCAAGAAGAACTTTGAGAAACAAGCTGTTTAGAATTACACTGCAGCAATGGCTGACAGCCAATCACAGTGATTGTCAGGCTTTTATTATTCAATAAAATGACTCCCCTTTATGTTAAATGCAATTCTGCTGAAGAAAAGCAAGACATCAATATCCTCCTTCCACTTTCTCCATTTATTTACATAATTGCAGTACAATGCTCAAAATGTTCTTCTACCATTTATTTCCAAGGCTCCATTCTCATCCTTTAAAGTTGCCTCATAACATCAAAATAAGAGTAAACAAAATCTGGTAGAGAGAACCAGTATTTAAAAAGAATACCACCCCCCAGTGAATTCTGTTAACCATTTTATAACATTGATAGATTGATATTATTCTACCTATTTTAAAGATTAGTGTAAAATAAAGTCAGTTGAATCATGGATACTCTACAAAAGAGATGAGATTGAACCAAGTTTAAATCTGATCTTACATATTTCAAAACAGTATATAAATACTCTTAAGTACCACTTCACAACAGGATTTCTCAGATTTGGCATATCTAAGATATGTGGATATGTATAAATCTTGTGATATTACCCACATTGAAAAAGGTCATAGCGCAGATAGTGTATTCATTATTATATTTGATTCCATGAAACACAAAAAGTAGAACATAATCAGTTAATTAAAAATAAAATACATTTAAAAAGGAAAAAGACATTTAATATACATAAATAGAGCAAAATAAATCTACAAAGGATGTAGTCTATAAAATACCATTTTTTTATTGCTTGGTAAGTTTATTATTGCTTTGTGAGTTTTATATCTATTACTTAACTTTTGATTGTTTTCTATTCCTATTATGAATATAATTGATGTACACTTCCTATTTAAGTTTTAATGGCTTTCACTTTTTTCCATATCTGGAAAAACTGCAAATATCAATATCAGTGCTAAAACATATCAATAAACACTAAAAATATGTTATGCATGAAATAAGGCAGATAGGGCTATCAACATTTCTGAGCCATTTAAGTATTAATATTTTACTCACCATATTGCACATTTTGTGGAAGCCAAATAATCCAGGCTATCCATCTATCTAGCCACCTATCTACCCACCTATCTACCTACCTACCTATTTATATATCGATCTGTCTCTATACATATAGATATACACATGCATATACAATTAAACTTTGTACTTTTATTTTTACTTTTTACATATGAAATTAATGTGCTTTGTAACCAAGAAAGTAAAGGTATGTTAAACAAATTAAGGTTTACTAATATTGTTATTTGAATATATTAACTCTAGATGAAATCAATGTAATATATTTTTATGATACAGTTACATGAAAAATGTATAATATGCATATATAAGAATGCATTCATGAGTTTTCCGATAGATATACTAGAGGCCCTAAGGATAAAAAAAAATACCTGTCCAATGTTCTACCATTTGTGACTATTCATTGATTACTAATATGGTAAATATCCATTCCAAATAAATAAATTATACACATGTATATATATACACACACTAAATGTAATGGCTTATTAACAATTTTTCCAAAGTAACTTTTATAACCTAGTCCTGTTATTACAAGTAAGAAGCTGAAACATTGAGATCAGAAGAAGGATGAAAAAGAATGAAGAGGTTGGGAGGATGCACTAATGAAAAGCAAGAGAGGGCACACTGAGAGGAGCAGAAGGGATAATTGTCAGACGACAAGCTTCATGTATGGCAAACTTTCCTGAAAAATACTAGACAATTGTAAGGCAAGTGCAAACACTGGACAGATTTGGGTCACACAGATGAGTCATAAAAGACATGTGACGAAAGTAACTTAGAAAAATAGTGCAGACTTTACAATGTATTTCTTTAGCAAATTTAAAGATTGTCTTCAAACTCCAAAAAACAATCTTGCTGAAGTGAAAAAAACTCTGCCAGAAGTAACAAAATTTACTGGAGAAAGATCGGAAAATGCTATCTTATTTGTGGCTTTAAATCAAAAGGTCTGCATAGAGGAATGACCCAGACTAATTTCATTGCTAAGTTAATGTTAAAACAACAACAAAAATCCTGTTTTTCTGTCTACTTACAAGATCCTAGAGGTATGAATTTTTTTCTTTATATTTACACGTGTTATCATTATATTTTGTTTTCTTATTTGTTGATTTTTAGTTTTTGAAACCTAGGGAATAGAAATGATATGGATTTTAAGTAACAACATTTACTCAATAAATTTGTGATTCTCTTTTCTGTAAGTTAAGCATAATTCTTGTTTTGAAGATAATGGCAGTCTTGAATGAATGCCTGGGATCAATTGTTTCTATCAAGTCTTGGCCTTCTGGCAATAATATGAAATTTTATCTCCATGCCATTTAGCAAGTTGAATTAGTTTTAGTATGATACACCATATATTGTAAAATTTTCTCTTGAAACAATGAAAGAAGTGTTTTTTTTTAAAGATAACTAACTAGAATAGGATTTTTAACAACAAGTTTTGTGGCATCACCCAACAGTCTAAAAGTCTTGCACATTGGAACTAAGCCTTAGATAGTCAATATTGTCTCATTTGTAAGTTTTGCATATGAAATGAATAAATAAAAAGCAAGTCAGCAAATGTGATTTTAGAAAATACAAAATTAAATGCTATAATATGGACAGATCTATATTCTTGAGGTGATTTTATTGAAACTACAGATAGATTGCTTTTGTATTTACATGTAACTTTCCACCATGTACTTTATTTTCTACATTTTATTTTATTGTCAAGGTGATGCATAGAGGGGTTACAGTTACATTGGTTAGGTAGCAAGTACATTGCTTTTTGAAAATTATTACTCCATCCCATGTTTCTCTTCCAATTTCCCTCCTCCCGCCCCCTCCCAAGTTGTAAAATTAATTTCCAACATATTCCCTTGTGAATACCAGTGTTCTGGTTTCATTTACTTTGTGTAGAAAATAAAAGTATTAGCCAGGCTTGGTGGCTCAACGCCTGTAATTCTAGCTACTCAGGAGGTTGAAATCTGTGGATCAAGATTCAAAGCCACCACAGCACAAAATGACCTGAGACTTATCTCCAATTAACCTCTAGAAAACAGGAAGTAGGGCTTGGCTTAAGGGTAGGGCGTAGCCTTAAACTGAAGAGCTCAGGGACAGCGCCCAGGCTGAGTTCAAGCTCCATCCATTATGTACTTTTAACTTCATATGTTATTTTCTCTTTCCCTTTCTCTGAAAACTCAAATCTCTTCCATCCTCCTCTCCCTGTTTAGGATGTGTGTGGTAAGAAAGGAAATATCTATATATTCCTTATTTTATTTTGACTTTTATTTAATGAATAGAATTTACAATTTTAATAGAATTTCAATACATATCTAACAAGATATTTTTATGGTAGGTAGATATTATGAATGTGATATACACATTCACTTCTTAGATTCCCTTTTCTCTCATAGGCATTCCTTTTTCAGTGTTTGTGGGGCCAAATTTGTTAGGATCTGAACAGATTACAGCCTTTGGCTGTTTGGCTTCAGGGTAGTAAATTATTTCTTGTTTTATTCATTTAAAGCTCCAGAGAAAACAGGAGCAAAGATCAAACACAACCTTCCCAAATAAAAGTATAATGAACTACTAGTAGGCCACTGGGAAAAATATGAATATTTTAAATTACAAACTTATAAATACACACACACATTTCAGGAGAGCATAACAGCATGTGAAAGCAGTTCTACCTTCATCACACCTGTTCATGTATTGGTTTTAGATGTACCTGTCTTTACAAAATTACTTGAAATCACAGTTGAAATTTTATTTATTCCCATTAACTTTATGGGAAAAGATTTCTCTAATTTTGTTATAGTTCACTACTTTTGGCTTGATTTTAAGAATTTTAAAATTTTAAAAACTTGAATACCTAGCTATGCTCTGGTGACTTATGCCTGTAATCCTAGATAATCAGAAGGCTAGGATCTGAGAATAATAATTAAAAGCCAGCATGGTCAGGAAATTCTTCAAGACATACATTTATTTATGTAATTATGTATTTATTTATGTAGTTATGTATTTATGTACTTATTTATTTATTTTTGCCTGTACTAGGGCTTAACCTCAGGAACTGGGCACTGTCCTTGAGCTTTCTCAAGGCAAGTGCTCTACCATTTGAGCCACAGCACCACTTCTGTTTTTGTTCTTGTTTTTGTTTTTTCTGTGTATGTGGTATGAAGAAATATAACCCAGAGCTTTGTGCATGGTAGGTAAACACTCTACCACTAGGCTGTACTCCCCGCCCGAGATCCTCATTAATCAACAAAATAAGCCCAAAGTGACTACTTATGTGATAGAGAACTACCTTTCAATATATAGTTAGGAGACTGCACAAAAGCTCTAAGTTTAAATCCCAGGATCAGCTATAAATAAAACAACTGAAAGCATAAATATCATATTTTATTAGTAGTTTTCAAATAGTAGTGTTTAGGAGAAAAGCTATAAAATATATAAATTACAAAATAAATTTGTTTTTAACACATTACTTTTTCTTACAATTAAATACTACCTATATTTTGTCATTTTATTAACACAAAGAACAAAGAATACTTTTAGTTCTATAAAAGGAAACTAATAATCATTTATTATAAAGTTACTGGGGCAAAATTAATTTTAAAAACCTTTATCAAAATACAGTACAACAAACTGAAACTAACAGATATCAAGGGCATAAAATAAAATCTTTAATATTTTATTGAAGAATATATTGCTTTTTGTAGTACAAGAGAGTGATTTTTATAGAAATAATTTTACAAAATCTAGTATTCTGGCACAAATACTAGGAATAAACAAAGGATCTACTATTGCTTGGTAAAAATATTCCTGAAATTAATTATACTTATTGATGAAACTACATTATCAATCATAATGCTATACTGATTTAAGGTTTGTTTTTTTTTTACAGGGTGTTTTACATTAAAAAAGTATTTAATAGTGAGGACGACAAATTGATTACTCAGATTGATAAGTAGATACAAGGATTCAGAGATACATGATAAACACATATAAGGGTACATTGATAAGATTAGATAAAAGCTTGTATGATAGACATACAAGATACTATTTGCTCACTCATTTTATCACTATAAATAAGGTAAATAGTTAACATGACCATCCATATGTCATTTTGAAGAAAAAAAATTTTATTTTAAATAAACTCTCCTTAGGATATGCTAAAACATTTTAATATTTACAGATTACTCTAGTAAAGTGTCAGGATGTATAATAGATTTTCAAAAACCATAATTAATACTTGTCACTTAAACTTGCTTGATGTGACTTAAAAAATTGTGCTCTCAGACCTCTTCTTTGCTTTCATTTCCATCTCTGAGAAACGAGTATCACTTTGAAACATCTTTGACTGGGACTTTCTCATTCTATTTTTACTTTAATTATAATAAAATTAGTATACATCATATACAAAGATTATCAATATTTTAAATCTATAGTAAAATATGAATTGATTATTTGTTGATACTATATTACTTTTTCTAAAAAAATCCTAAAAGGATTTTTCCTAAAAATGAAATATTTTTCTAAATATGAAGTTTTTTTCTCTAGATACACAAAATTTAAATTATCAGAGAAATTAATTTAACTGTTATCTTGAATGAGTGTCTTCATAAAAGACTGAATTTATCTAAACCTTTATTTCTTTAAAGAAACACACTGGGTGGCTAAGAAATATTAACTTTACTCTAATACTGTGGTCTCAAGGGAGTTTTTTCTTAAATCTTTGTGATAGTTTGGTGATTCAGATTAATTTGCAAGGAATTATTGCAGATCATTTCTCTAAAAACTCAAGTATCTCACAGTATCTTTTGATGCCTATTCTTTCTATGTGCTTACTCACCAGGATTCAGTTTTATAAAGCATGGAGTAATGAACAATTAATGTGTCCCCTACACATTCATAAATATCAGATGTTCAAGCAATATTTTCTCTTGTATTGGATTACAGTGAAATAATGGTTGAATTCTTTGACTAGTGCCTGGAGGGCTGATATAGGGTGTTGCTGAATAGATATTATCTTCTTTCAGGCAGTAGAAATGATATTTCTTGATTTCTGCATATCAATCAAATAGAGGATCAACCCATATCCTTGTAAGTGATGAAAACGAACTCTCAGATGACAGATACAACTTTTATTTGAGAAAAGCAATGAGTGTTTGCTTATGCAATCTATATACTCAAGCTCTTGCCACCTGACCTAAACAAGAAATATCACTAATTATAATTATTTCAGTAAAACAGTCCAAAGCAAAGCAACATCAATTTATTTTATTTTGTTTATTATTATTATTATTGATGGGTCATGGGGCTTGAACTCTGTCCCTGAGCTCTTCAGATCAAGGCTATGGCCCTAACTTGGGAGGCATAACCCCACTTCCCATTTTCTAGAGATTAATTGGAGATAAATGTCATGATTTTTAGTCCTGGCTTGCTTTAAAATGCGGTCTTCAGATCTCTCCCTCCTGAGAAGCTAGGATTACAGGCATGAGCCACCACATCCAAAAAATCTAGGAGAATATATATTTTGCTAATCATGGGTCTTAAACTCAGGACCTGAGCACTGTCCTTGGGCTTTCTCAAGACCTAGTTTCTACCATTTGAATCACAGCACCACTTCCGTTTTTTTTTTTTTCTATGTATGTGGTAGGAAGGAATTGAACCCTGGTCTTCATGCATGCTAGGCAAATACTCTTACCAGGAGGCCAAACTCCTGGCCTTATTTTATTTTTAATTGGCAAATATCAATTGTATTATATTTATAGAGTACAATATGATGCTTCAATACATGCATATATTGTGGGATGATCAAATCGAAGAAAATAACTTCAAAAAATTTCAATCTTAAGGGTCTGTGATGTTCACCAGGATGCTCATATTTATTTGTTAACAAATGGGAAGATAAATTCACATTTTGTTGCTTTTGTTTCAAACTTTTGGAGTTCATACCATGGGCCTAGAGCATACTAGTTAAGCCTTGTACTGTCATGCACCCAGCCCTTTTTATCATTAATATTAGCATCGGGCTCCAAATAGCAATTTGAAAATATTGTAAACCTCTCATTTATGCAATTACCTCAGACAAAATGGCTTTACAGTTGTTACTAATTTGTGGCCCTTGTGACATGCCAGGGAAGATAAATTTTCAGAGACGAGGAAAATAATAAGTCATTGATTTATTTGTTCTTTCTTTACTCATCTATTAACATGACCAAAGTGAACTTCGTGACAGACCATATTTTCTCATACAGCTTACAGGGAACAGGAGACAGAGGAAGTTACTCTGACCATCAACTGTCCATGGATAAAAAGATCTCCAAGTGTAATTAACTTGATCATTTACAAATCCTGAGTATTTTGTACCCCTTAAATACCATATATTGCAACTATTTCCTTCTTTTCTCTATACCTCCATTACTATCTTCTCTCTCAATATAGTATCTTATCTCTCATGTGAAGGCTATAGCTGAGCTAGAATTTAATGAATAATCCTGCAGAATAGGAGAAGGCAGTACAGAGAAAGGAGTTAGGGGATGTAGAGGAGGGAGTAGATAATGAAGTGAAGAAAGGATGTGTGAAAAGCTCAAACTAAAATCTCCATTGCATAATTGGACCATTACCTGGGTTTCAAAAAAGTGACCCAGGCTAGCACAATGCATTAGGAATGAGGAATATTAAACCAATACTATCATTATCCTCATTTTTCAAATGAAGTACATGGTCCATAGAAAGAGGATATGCTTTCACTGGTTATGCCATCTGCAGTGTGACCTTAAGCACCAGCTGACTGCCAACTACAAGGGCACTGAGGAGGATTGCAAATGCACTGTCAGTAGGTAATGGAAACCTGGAGAGTTTCAGGAAGGTAAGAGAGCTCAGAGGAGGGAGATGGTGCTGAGAATTTCAAGGAGAGAACAGACTTTATGCTGAAGCAGGGAAAACCCTACAGATATGCTAAAAATTCCTCATTGGTGAGAACTACATCTTCAATCCATCCATGAACTGTGGAAGAATCAGTTCCCCCTGCTCAGGCTTAGAGAAAAACCTCTTCAGTGAGCAAAGATGCTGAGGAGTGTTAAGTGGGTAGTTAGATCATTTTGAGAAAAGAATTTGGAAAACTGAGGAGGAAAGAAAGATTATTTCAGGATACCTTTTCTCCTGGAAGAGTGTGAAAAAATTTTTAAAGAATTAATTAACATTGATTTTTACATCATATTTCAAATGACAAGTTTAACAAACAAGTGTTCAAGAAGGGAATCTATATACAGTCACTGGGACGTACTTTTTATAACTTAATCCAAATTAGGCTAAGGGTTTGTATATCATAGAAATGTATTAATTTATGAAATAAAACATTTTGTCTATAGAGTCATAGGTTTTTATGTCTATATAGTTATGTTTATATTTCCATTACCCTGTCCATAGCATTGGGTATGCAAATATTGAGTCCTCACTCTTGTACTCTTTGGATTTAATATCCACATATTAAGGATACCATGCGCCATTTGTTCCTTAGATCTTGACTTGTCTCACTCAACATGATTCATTCTAGATTCATCCATTTCCCTGCGAATGCCACTATTTTATCTTGTCTGTTGGCTATGTAGAAGTCCATTGTATATGTATACCACATTTTCTGTATGCATTCATCTGCAGTAGGGCATCTGGATTGTTTCCATCGCCTGGCTATTGTGAATAGTGCAGATATAAACATAGCTGAGCAGGTGTCCTTGTCATATCTTCAGTTATGATGTTTGGGGTAGATGCCCAGAAATGGTATGGCGGGATTGTAGGGAAGGTCTATTTTCAGTTCTTTAAGAAACTCCACACTGCTTTCCAGAGTGGCTGAACTAGTTTACATTCCCACCATCAGTGTAGTAGGGTTCCTTTTGCTCCACAACCCCGCCAGCAACTGTCATTGTCTGAGTTCAAAACCTTAGCCGCTCTTGTTGGGGTAAGGTGGTATCTTAGGGTTGTTTTTATTTGTATTTCCTTTATGACCATGGATGATGAACATTTTCTCATATGCTTTTCTGACATTTTAATCTCTTCTTCTGATAAGTCTCTCTTTAGTTTCCTTGCACATTTAGTGGATGGTTTGTTGGGTTTGGGGGGATTAGTTTCTTGAGTTCCCTGTAGATACTGGATATTAAACATTTGTCAGATGTATTATTGGTGAATATCTTTTCCCAGTTGGTTGGCTGTCACTCTACTTTTTTGACTATGCTTATTTGTACAGAAAATTTTTATTGTTAGGTAGTCCCATTTATTGTGTCTCTCTCCAATCTGTTGTGGCTCTGGGATTCTGTTCAGGAATCTTTTGCCTGTATCTAGGAGTTCCCGTATCTCTCCTACTTTATCATGTAGTAGTTGCATGATTTCCAGTATGACATTGAGATCTTTGATCCACTTGATCCACTTTGAGTTAATGCTTGTGCATGGCGAAAGGCTAGGGTCAATTTTTAGTTTTCTGCATGTGGCTGCCTAGTTTTGCCAGCACCAATAATTGAATAGACTGTGTTTGTTCCACTGTATATCTTTGGCTCCTTTGTCAAATACAAGTTGCCTACAGGTATGTGGTTCTATTTCTGGGTCTTCTTTTCTGTTCTACTGATCTTCTGGTCTGTCTTTGTGCCAATACCAAGCAGTTTTTGTTATTATGGCTCTATAGTAGAGTTTGAAGTCTGGTATTGTAATACCACCTGCTTTGCTCTTTTTGCCTAGAATTGTTTTGGCTATTCTAGGTCTTTTCTTGTTCCATATGAATCTTTGGATTATATCTTCTATTTCAGTGAAGAATGTCTTTGGGATTTTGATGGGGATTGCGTTGAATTTGTATATCAATTTTGGCAGTATAGCCATTTTCACTATGTTGGTTCTCCCTAGCCATGAGCTTGGGATGTCTTTCCATTTCCTAAAGTCCTCTTTAATTTCTTTCATTAGGCTTTTATAGTTTTCATTGAATAATTCCTTTACATCTTTGGTTAAGTTTTTTCCTAAGTATTTTATTCTGTTGGGAGCTATTGTAAATGGGATCATTTTCTTGATTTGGCCTTCTGTTTGTGTATTGTTGGTGTACAAGAAGGCTACTGACTTCTGAAGGTTAATTTTGTATCTTGCCACTTTGCTAAAATAGTTTATTAATTCTAGGAGTTTGGGAATGGAGTTTGTTGGATCACTCAAGTAGAGGATCATGCCATCTGCGAATAGGGATAGTTTAATTTCTTCTTTCCCTATGTGGTTCCCTTTGATGTCCTTTTCTTGCCTTATTGCTCTGGCTAAGGGTTCCAGCACTATATTGAAGAGAAGTGGAAAGAGTGGGCATCCCTGTCTAGTTCCTGATTTTAAGGTAAATGGTTCCAGTCTTTCATGATTTAGTATAAAACTGGCTTTGGTTTTTCATATATGGCTTTAACTATTTTGAGGAATGTACCTCTTATTCTTATTTTTCTAGTGCTTTCAACATGAATGGATGTTTTGTCAAATGCCTTCTCTGCATCCAGAGAAATTATAGTGTGATTCTTATCCTTAGCTGTACTGATGTGGTATATTACATTGACTGATTTGCAAATGGTAAACGAGCCTTGCATTTGTGGGATGAAGCCTACTTGATCATAGTGTATGATTTTTAAAATTTGTTTCTAGATTCTGTTGGCTAATATTTTATTGAGGAGTTTTGTGTCTGTGTTCATTAGAGAGATAGGTCTGTAGTTTTCTTTTTTTGTTGGGTCTTTTGCTGGTTTGGGGATGAGAGTAATATTAGCTTCATAAAATGTGTTTGGTATTGCACCTTCTGTTTCTATTTCTTGGAAGAGTTTCAAGAGTATCGGTGTTACTTCATCTTTAAACATCTTGTAGAATTCCGCAGTGACAGCATCTGGACTTGGGCTCTTTTTTGGTTGGCATTTCCCTGATTGCTTCCACAATTTCATTGTAAGAGATTGGTTTGTTCAATTTGTTTACCTCATCTTTGTTCAGTGTGGGTAGTCTATATTTATTTAAAAAATCATCCATTTCTACTAGATTTTCTTGTTTCTTTGAATATAGGCCCTGTTAGTACTTATTCATTATGGAGTGAATTTCTTGGATATACGTTGTGATTGTTCCTGTGGGGTCTCTAATCTTGTTTATTTGAGTCTCCCCTCTCCTTTTTTTGATTAATCGTGCGAGGGGTTTGTCTATTTTGTTGACTCTTTCAAAGAACCAACTTTTATCAATTTTGTGTATAATAGATCTTATTTCAATCTCTGATATTTCTGATTTCATTTTTGTTATTTCTGTCCTGGTTGTTTTAGAATTAACTTTTTCTTGCTCTTCTAGGTGTTTCAGGGTTTTTTTTACATTATTTACATGCTCTTCTTCTGTCTTTTTAATATGCGCTCCTAGTGTGATAAATTTGCCTCTTAGAACTGCCTTTGCTATGTCTCATAAGTTTCTTTGAGATTTCTCTTGATTGTCATTACATTCAAGGAAGTTTTTAATATCTTTTCTGATCTGATCTGTTACCCAGGAGTTGTTCAGAAGTGTGTTGTTCAGTTTCAAATGATTGAATGTTTTTTGACTTTGACTGCATTGTTCAGAATTAGTCTGACTCCACTGTGGTCTGATAGAATGCATGGGATTATATCAGTCCTCTTGTATCTGCTTAAGTTTTCTGTAGGAACTATTATGTGATCTATTTTGGAATGTGTTCCATGTGCTGCTGAGAAAAATGTAAAAGTTTTGCCGTTGGGTGGAAGTCTGTGTGTATGTCTGTTAAGCCCAGCTGGGCTATGATATCGTTCAAGTCGATGGTGTCTTTGCTTAACTTTTGTTGAGTTGACCTGTCATTTGTTGAGAGTGGTGTATTGAGGTCTCCCACTATGATTGTGTTTCAGGCTATCTTGTTCTGTAATTCTAAGAGAGTTTGTTTGACGAATTTGGGTGCTCCCATGTTGGGGGAGTAAATGTTTATAATTGTAATATTATGTGCATGGATTGTACACTTTACTAACATGTAATGGCCATCTCTATCTTTATGTACTGATTTTACTGAGAAGTTAATTTTGTCGGAGATTAAGATTGCTGCTCCTGCTTTTTTGCATGGTGAATTGGAGTGGAAAATTCGTTTCCATCCTTTCACCTGGAATTTGTTCCTGTCTTTGGCAGTGAGGTGGGTCTCTTGGAGGCAACGTATGGATGGGTGGTGTTTCTTAATCCAGTCTGCTGCTCTGTGTCTTTTGATTGGATTGTTTAGCCCATTCACATTTAGGGAAGTTATGGAAAAGTGGCCAGTGTCCATTGTCATTATTTATTTTTACTTCTAAGCTTCTTTCTCTCTATTTCCCCCCTTTTGAGTTTAGTGATTTATAGGTAATTGCTTCTTTATGCGGGTTCTTGATGTTCTACAATTTGTTCTTGATTAATTAATATTTTTGTAACGCTGGTTTAGTGTGCACGTATTCATAAAGCTTCTCTTTGGAATGAAATATTCTTGTTTCTCCCTCAAATGCAAATGCTAGTTTTGCTGGAGATATCAGGTGGGTTGGCAATTGTTGGTCTTCAGGACATCAATGATGATTTTCCAAGCTTATCTTACATTTAGGGTTTGTGTGGAGAGATCTTCTGTAATTCGAATTTTTTTCCCATTGTAGTATAGCTCTTTCTCTGTTTTTGCAGCATTTAAGATCAATTCCTTGGTATTTGGGTCTAGTGTCTTTACTATGATATGTGTAGATGAGTTCCTTCTAGGATCTTGCCTGTTTGGAGTCCTGAAATCTTCAATAATGTGAGTATTTTCCCTTTTGAGGTTGGGGAAATTATCTGCTATGAGTTTGGTGAATAAGGGTTGCATTCCTTTGTCCTGGAATTTGGCGTCCTCATCAGTCCCTATTATATCAAGATTAGATTTCTTAGCTGCACCTGCCAGGTCCTGGAGTTCTCTCTGGTGGATTCTGACTAATCTTTCCAGGCTAATGATTCTCTCTTTCAGGTCTTGTGTTTTATCTTCTGTTCCTGATGTTCTGTTCTCCATCTCAGTCAATCTGCTGCTTAATGCCTCCATTTTTGCTTGAATTATGGACATTAAGCTGATCATATCTGCTGAGAGGTTATTGAACTTTTCTTCCACTTCTCTTTTGAATTCGAAGAGTTCCTTGGAAATTTCTTGCTTGCTTGTGTTTTTGGAACTCCACCTTTATTTTGTTGGTCATGTCCAAAATCATCTTCTTGATTAGAGTCATATTTCGTGTCTCTTCATGTGTTATATCTTGGGATGGTGACATTTCTCTCATCCCTTTGCTCTTGTTTCATTTTGGGCTTTGTGTGGGACTTTGATTATTTATGTATGTTGTAATTCGTCTTTGCGCTCTCCTAGGTGTTGGGAACTGTTGTAGGTTCACTCTGTGGTTGGTAGGTGGTGGTCTTTACTTGGATTGGGAACGGTGGTTCTGGGAATCTGTGTAAACCTGTGGTTCTCGGCCAAATTGATTCCACTGCTGAGTAGGCCAGAGTTTGAAGATTTTGCAGGTGTTCGGCCTGTTCCCAGAGGCTGTGTGCTGCTGTATGACTAGTTCTCAGCCCAACCAGTGGCCTCACAGTGGGCTGTGGGCTGTATCCGCACACTTCAGACTCAGCGCGCTGGGCTGATGGTTGATTTTTCTACCCTGCTTCCAGGAGCGGCCCCCGGCCAAGGGTCTGAGATTTGGGAGTTTCCGGGAGCTCTCAGCTGGACCAACTGGTGTCCACTCTGTTCCCGTGGGCGGGGCCCAGCCAGGGGAGTGGGCTCCAAGGGCAGAGCGTGCCTTTCTGACTCTCAGAAGGTGAGCTCGGCTACTGGTCTGCCCTTCAGTTCCCTGTTTTGTTTCCGCTGCTTTGGCCAAGAGTCTGTGACTGTGGGGGGTCCCCTTGGTGCTGTCTTACTGGGGATTCCCAGCAGGAGGGTGCCTGGTTCAAGATTTGGGTGGGATAGATGCTGGCTCCTAGACTCTTGCATACCCCACCCGCTGTTGGAAGGCAGGGTCTCAGCGCCCCCCACTCTCCAGATCCAGTGGCCTGGGAGAGGAACCTGTTGGGCAAGTGGAGCAGGGACACCTCCGCCCCCTTTGGTGGGGTGCTGGGTCTTAGCGCCCACCAGCCTGTCAGTCTCCAGTCAATGGCCTGGGGGAGGGGGCTGTTGAGGGAAGGGACGGGATTCTAAATTCCTTGCCCCCCTGCCCTTGCCAGTCTTTCTTGGGAGGGGTGGAGGGGTCTGAGTTAAATTCTATAGCTCACCACCAGCTCTGCTTTCCTGATGGGTTTGGGAACCCGCTGGGCTACCCACTGGGGTACCCGCTGTGCTACTCACTCCTCTGCCTTTGGCTGGGGACTGCTCCATGGTATTGGAGAATCAATCACTCCCCTCCGATCTCAGCAGCCACCAGCTCTGCGTCTGGGTTCCACTGCTTGCAGGTCTGGTCTGTGCTGGTTCCTGCGTCTGGCTTCTTCCGTCTGCTGGCCGGGTCTATGCTGGCTTCTGCGGCGGTCCGGGCTGCCAGGCCCGTTGCCCTCTGCAGCAGCTTTTCCAGGCTTGGAGCCGGGGGCAAGGGGTGGGGGAGGGATCCTCACGTCCCGAATTCTTTGAGAAAGTTGGATGTGAGCTTTATCTGGATTTCTTTTCCAGTTTGAGTCCTTCTCTGTTGCTCTTGAGTTTGTTGTTGTGGATTTCTTAAGATAATTGACTCGTGGGATTCCCTGGTTCTCTTTTTGTGGGAGAGAGCTAGGCAGCGTCCCTATTGTCTTGGCGCCATCTTCCCCTTTCCCGAGTGTGTAAAATTTCAGGCAGAGGACATAAGCTGGTGTTAGAACTTGTCTTAGACCAAGTCATTACATTTGTTTGGGGATATGTGGTGTTAGAAATGATAATGTGATATACAAATAGAATTATCTTGTAGGAAAGAAAACCCGCAACTTCCTGGTAATTTAAATTTCCTAGTTCTGCTTTTTGAACCCTGAGATAATTGACATGGATTTTGAGAGTTGGATCTCTTTGAGCAGATGAGCTTTGAAAAGAAAATAAGCCTTCATTTAGCGTCATAGTATATGGCTTTATGAAGGTTTATTTTGCTTTCAAAGCTCATCTGCTCGAAGAGATCCAACTCTCAAAATCTATGCCAATTATCTTAGAGTTCTAAAAGCACAAAGGGTATCAATAGTTGTAAAATAACGTACCTTCTATCTGGTGAATATAATGTAACCCTTCTATTAATTACAATAAAAATATATGGAGAAAAAAAAAGAAAATAAGCCATAGAGACGATGAGGCTAAAGTTTCAAGAGTCCGGAGTTAAAAAGGAAAGTGAGAAAGGGGAGCAAATGAAAATAGAGCTGTTAAAGAGTGGAAGGAAAAGGCACTGATGGGCAATGTGCTTTTTCTTTGAAATAAAATTGATGACCAGGGTCAGGAAGGAAAGGTTACTTCCATATATCTTTAAGCAGCAGAAGTACATTTTCAGATGTATTTCAATGTATTTTAACTGGGTTATATTTTAGTACAGATAGACAGAGATAATTGAAAGTATTTCCTCTACATCTGAGGTTTTTTTCATAATACTATTTTTGCATAAAACTGATTGCATCTTTTGACAGTATCTTAAATTTAAAAAGTATATTTTTATTTATATTTCTTGATTATAGGAATGAGAATATTTGTTATCCTTTATGCTACCTCAGTTTAGGTACAAAAAATGTCAGAGAAGATGGGATACTCAGAAATTTATATGTGTTAATAATCTATTCAGGGCATCAATTTGGGGTTATAAACATGTATTCTAAGGGTCATAAAAGTGAGGTTTTTTTTATGTCTCAACTTACTAGTGTGAAAATATTAAAGCCCATTATAAAGATTACATGTAGATATCTGCTACATATACAATAGTGCTGACATTAGTAATTTGGATAAAGGATAAGGAAATAGTAATTATAATAAAGCAGTTTTAAACAGGTTCAGGAGGAATTAGCCATAAGGAAGTTACTGCTGAGATGCTCATGAAAACTGTGGAGTTGTCTCTTGTGATATGCTTTGTCAGGCAGAACTAATTATCTGTGGATGAGAAGAGAAAATATGGTTAAAAAAAAAAAACAGCATCTATTTCCCATAGCGCAAGTATCCATTTAAAACCCAACTACTCCCTGAACCATGGGATAATTGAAACAGTATCAAGGCTGGCAGGAATAACAAGAAAAGTACAGTCTTTCTCAGACAGTGTGGGACAGATTGTACAATTAGCTTCAGATGACTGTTGGAGTAAATTTTACTTCAACTGAACAACACTTCAATTAGAATAAAAAAGAGAATTAAGTACAGTTAGAATATGGCCCTAAAACCAGAAAAACTATGTTGTTTTCCAAAAAAATACAAAATATATGAATGGAATATCTATCTATCTATCTATCTATCTATCTATCTATCTATCTATCTATCTAGTTTTGTCTTTACTTTTATTATAAGGCATGTTATGATAGCTAAACTGGAATTGTCAACCTGACTGGATAGACAGATGCCTAAGGAATTAGAAAAGCACAGATCTAGGTGTGTCTGAAATGATATTACCAAAGACAGATTATGAGAACTCCTACAAAATAAATTGATTTATTCTTTGATAGATTCATTTTATGATGGTGTTATCTGGGCCTACAGAGGAATTTGGCCCTGGGACATGCTCCATCTCTTCCTCTATTTCCTTTTCTCTGCTTCCTGTTTGTCATGAGGTGAGATGTTCCTGTGCCCTGTGCTGTGTTCTTCCAAGTACACAGGGCCAAGAGTTCATGGAGTGAACTCTCTGGAATTGTAAGGAAAACAGTGCTTCCTCTCATAAGTGGTTCTTCTAAGTCAAAACAATGAAAAATCTAACACGAAACCTTTTTGTTTCTCTCTCTCTCTTTTTAGAATATCATTGCAGCTATAGTGGGACTATCCATTAAATCCGACCATAATTAAGATTTGATGGTCTTAATGTATGTTTGCCTCAAATTAGATGAGTTATTATGTAAGAGAAGCTAATTTTCTAATACAACTTTGAGCCTCCTTCCTTTCAGTTAACAGCAACAGAAATGATTTGTTTCCTGCCAAATGCCTTTGACATCATCTTACCCTGATATGTTGATTTTTCTGGGCCTGGGGAAAAATGGCCTGAAGAGATCATAAACCTTTGTAAGGATCTTTTCCAAGGACTCTGGCTTGCCCTTGCTTTACTACCAAAATTATTACTTTCAGTAAAGAAGAAGGAAAAGGTGAATGTATAAGGAAATCCAGAAAAGAGATAACATTTAAGTAGCACTTTTAAGAAATGCAGACTTTCAACAGGAAGAAGAAAACAAGTATTATTAAAGCAACTAAGACTGTTAGAGACAAATCAATTATCCCCTGCTAAGTGAAAGAACAGATAAGAGATCACAGATTTTTTTTTTAAGATTTCTAACTAGATACATGTTTATGAAGCCTAGGGATTCCAAAATACACTTTGATATTTGTTCAATAAAGAGATAATCTGCATATTATAGAAAATTTGAAGGAAGAAATATGAAAACATTCAACAAGATTTTAAAGATTTTATAATCCGAGTTAAAGAAGAATGACAAATAAATGGTGTATTAAGTAAATATTTGAACTTTTCAATTTGTATTCCTGTGTTTTCTTGCTTTCTTTCTTTCCTTCTCTCTTTGTTTCTGTCTCTCTTTCTCTCATTTTCTCTTGCACACTGCCTTTTTGTTTTCTTGCTTTCTTTATTTGTCAGTCCTGTGGCTTGACCAAGGGGCCCTACCCCTGCATTTAAGCTCATTTGCTCAAGGCTACTGCATTACGACTTTGAGCCACAGCTCCACTTTCAGTTTTTAAGTGGTTAATTGGAACTGAGTCTCACAGGGACTTTTCTGCCTGGATTGGCTTCAAATGAAAGTTCTTGGATCTCAGCCTCCTGCTTAGCTAGGATTATTATCATGAGCCACAGTTCCTGGCTCTTGTGATTTATTAATTTTCCACTATAGGAGGTAGTAAAAGGTTAATTATGAAAAAAGTAATAAAGTACCAAAATTAATGATGAGAAGGATTCTATTAATATTAATTCATAAAACGACAAGGTATGTTTAAAATAATGATTTGCTCTGAGCAAGGTCTAGCTTCTGGTCTTTTTTGTTTTCTGTTCATATATATATATATATATTATTATAGTTAAGAGAGTGGTTACAGTTATATTCTCCTGATAGAAGGTGCATTACTTCACACACATTGATACCACTTCTCATGTTTTTGTCAACATTTCCTTCCCTCCACCCTCTCCCCTCATCTTGTTTCCCCCTTCCTTTTCCTATTTCAAATAAATGTATATACAATATATCAGATTACAAGGTAAGATACTGTAACAATATGATAATAACCAAGGGACAACAAAAGAGATGAGAAATAACATAGTACCTTAAGAGCAACATTCACTCATTATATAGCTCTTGTTTCCATAACCTAGAGTTCGTTTCATATAGCCTCATCTTATATAGCCTTATGTATCTAGGTTTGAGCTATTGTAATCCTTTGCTAGGAGAGTACAAGAATTGTACTAATTATTACAACTGAGCCTATGTTCCTTTGGATCTGTCTTACTTTAATTTTTTCTAAGACTTTCCATTTCCTTACAAATGGGGTGATGTCATTCTTTCTGACAGCAGCACAGAATTCCATTGTGTATAAATACCACATCTTGTTGATCCAGTCCTCTACTGAGGGGCATCTGTCCTTGTTTCTTAAAGATTGGGTAAATGCCAAGTAGTGGAATTGCTGGGTCATAGCAGAGATCTATGTTTAGTCTTTTGAGAACCACCATACTGCTTTCCATAAAGGTTGAACAAGTTTGCACTCCCACCAACAGTGTAGTAGTGATCCCTCCTGGCCACAACCCACCAGCATTTGTTGTTATTGGATTTCTTAATCATCGCCATTCTAACTAGAGTGAGGTGGAATCTCAGAGTTGTTTTGATTTGCATTTCTTTTGTGGCCAGAGATGTCGAGCCTTTCTTCATGTGTCTATAGGCCATTCTTATTTCTTCTTCAGAGAAGACTCTCGTTAAGTCCTTGGCCTATCATTTAATAGGATGGCTATTTTTTTGAAAATTAGTTTTGGACTGATTCAATTTTTTGAGCTCTTGATATATTTTAGATAATGAGGCCTTTGTCTATTGTACAGTTAGTAAAGATCTCCCACGCTATGGGCTTTCTATTTAGCTTGCTATCTATGTCCTTTGTCATACAGAAGCTCTGCATTTAGTACAATCCAGTTTGTCCAAACTTACTTTAATGTGTTGTGTTTCTGGGTCTTTATTAAGAAAGTTTTGATCTGTGCCAAGGACATCTAGTGTATCTCCTATTCCTTCTTGTAAAGTTTTCAGTGTATCTGCTTTTACCTCAAGGTCATTGTTCCATTTGGAGTTAATGCTGGTGCAGGGTGACATAGAAGGATCCAACATTAGTTTTCTGCAGGTGCTTCACCAGTTCTGCCAGCACCACTTGTCTTTCTTCCATTCTATTTATTTTTTTTTTGCTCCCTTGTCAAAGATCAGATACTTCTGGTCTTTCTTAATGGTCATTTTTCCTGCTAATTTACTACAGAAGAATTAAAGTTCTGGTGAATTAGATTGTTATTTATGTATTCTTTTCTCATTAGCTGCCTGTCTCATCTTTACAAAAGCAGTATATTCTTTAATTTCATAATGATAACCATCTGTAAAATACAGTCTTTGTAAACAACATAAAAACCAAGTTATAACAATTCTAATTATTTACAAGAAGAAATATTTTTGACACATTAAGAAAGTATGGTAGTGATAGTATAAAATTTCTAATGTTGATTAGCATATTTAGTTTACAAATGATCACACACTTCTCACACATATAAATCTGCTTCTTTTAAATGTGATGCTCATTGATCAAAAGAGAAAAATATTTTCTGTTGACAGAAACCACTTTCAAACATACTTAAGTAAAATGTATGGGAAAAATCATGGTGATAGTGGGTGCAATGGCTCATGCCTCTAATCCTAGCTACTTAGAAGGCTGAGATCGAGTATCATGATTCAAAGCCTGCCCAGGCACTAAAGAATGTGAGACTCTTATCTCCAATTAGTCACTAGAAAATAGGAGTTGGGGGTGTGGTTCAAGGGGTAGGGCAATAGCTGAACATCTCAGGGACAGTGCCCAGGCCAAGAGTTCAAGCCCTATGACCCACAAAAAGATATCATGGTGATATATTTTCCTTCATTATGAAGAAATAATAGAAGTAACTCCACACAATTCCATCTTTTCAGTCCAGTCAAAATTTTAAACCAATCAGTGAAAAACTTAAATTGTGTCCCTCATATGTATTATCTGTTAATGTTCATGCAATAACTTAAATGTCTACATTTGTTTTAAGTATCTACTATTTTTAATTTTTAATATTTACTATAATGGTCACATTATGATGTTGGCAATTTTCGATATAACATGCTGACAACATCTAGGGTATTAACTATACCGGTGTAGTTTTTGTTATTATATTT
Organism: Megascapheus bottae; assembly: GCF_031878675.1. Classification (NCBI taxonomy): domain Eukaryota; kingdom Metazoa; phylum Chordata; class Mammalia; order Rodentia; family Geomyidae; genus Megascapheus; species Megascapheus bottae. Next base: position 29,149,353 of record NC_143517.1, on the reverse strand, counting down.
TGGTGATACTTGTGAGTCAACTCAGGTTCACCTCAGTTTCATCACTTGAACAATACCTTAGTCATTTTTTTTTTTGCTTTAGGTTGTTTTTATGTGTGTCTCACATTTCCTCTGGCCTCCCTCAGGCCTGAGATTCTTCTGCCCTCACCTCAAAGTATCACTGATTACAAATATTCACAATCCTTTTGGTACCCTTAAAATTTATTATGTTCAAGTAGAGGCAATATTCACATCACAAAATAATAATTGCAGAGATACATTTTTGTGCTCCCTTAAAACCAAAACTACTGTAAAATGACAATTACATATATTAAATATGCACATAAAATACAGGAACTAATAGGACACTTAAAAGCACCAATTTGGCAGACGACTACTGACTATTCTTATAGTTATAGGAAAAAAGTCTCTAACTGATAGGAATGGAAAGAAAAATCAATGGAGAAATTCCCCAAAAAGGAAGCAGAGGAGAAAAAGATTTTTATGAACTTATGACAGAGTCTAAAGTGCAAAATGAAAATTCTTACATTAAGGGACAGATTGCTCAACCCCCTACCCCAACTCATATAATGAAGTATATTATATGGATGGATCCAGCGTGGCTTTTGGAAAATAATTAGTCAAGCTGAACTGTCAATGAAATTCTTTAGTTTATGTGCAGAATTTATATTGTATTGTAGAAACATGGGTCACTCTTGAAGTGGCAGAACTTTCGGGGATGAAACTCTAAAACTCCACCTGTTTCATATCTGGGAATGTGGAAGGCGCTATCAGAGCTGATGTCTAGGCTAAGACTCATAAATGTGGCAAAGTGGTAACTCAGCCCAGTGGTACGAATTGAGAATCTGTACGGGAATAATGGAAGAAGCCCTGCTCATCATTTTTAACCCTCAGCCTAGCCATTTTAAATAGACAAATTCAATTAAAACTATGTATGAAAGTTTTCCTCTGATCAATAATAAGCTGCATATTCTTTTCATGCTGTTTTCATTACCCTTATGATGTAGCTGATTTCTACAATATTGCTGTAGAAATTTATAAACCGCAGTTATGCAAATCAATTGATCCTTGCTCTTCGAAGCATGTATTATGGTTCCCTAGGTATGATACAGCTTGATTACAAGCTCCTGCCCTAGTGACTTTTCATCTGAGCCTGAAATTTGAAAACAGTGGTATATCTTTGTGTCTTAATTGTCTCGTCAGTATGGAAAGTCTGTTGCAGTCAGCATACACACAGGCCTCTTGGACTGTGGTTTCAGCTGATCTCCCAGTGTTGTGATTTCTTCAGTGGCCACCTGAATGCACCAATGTGAATTCCATGTCACATGGCCTGCGGTGCAAATCTATATATAGTCCCCTGAGACTGGGAACGCATTAGTGAATCTTCACACTACACAAAAGAAGATAGTCAGAACTTTTGTTTTATTATCATAGTGATGTATAGAGGGGTTACAGTTACATTCATAATATTCCTCATTTGGCCATTTGTATTGTCTTGCCTCCTTATTTGGCAACTTTTGTCTGTGTGATTGTTTATATGTGTGTCTATGTGAAAGAAAAGCCATCATATTGGATTCTAAGGTAGTTGTGAGCTGAGGAGAATTATATTCCTTCAGTAATTAGAATTAAAAATAAAATTGCAATACTAATATTAATCTATAGTAAGTTGAATTACGGGATTTAGAAGATAGGAAATATTAGAGCTAACATGTCATACCACTATGTCCTGAAATTTTTGGCATACACATACTCAGATTCTATTTACAGTTTCTAAGGCTTAATATATGTAATTAGTAATAATTAATGTAAAGTACACTTGGGCCATATGCATGAATTTCCATCTTTAAACATGGCAGTCAGTCATCAATGGGATAGTGTTAATCTTGTGTCTTGAAAAGAACTGAATATTAAATTCTTGTTGAATTGGGTAATATAAGTATGGGATATAAGGGATACAGGAAAGATGCACTAATTCATGTTGAACCAGCCTGATGGTGAAAACAGTGCAGAACTTCAAAAGCATCAGCAGCCCTTTCTTTTGCTGTTATGCAAAGAGTCTTTACAATTTTATTTTCTACCAGAATGGGCTCTTCAAATGCAAGCAGTACTCTCCAGACATTAGTAGCTACTTGCAAGCATAGCCTTACCTATACTACCAAGAAATAATACAGTTAGCACAAATGAATCATTCAGATCATTTTAGGAGATGATAGAAAATGCAATTTATTAAACATGCAAATCACTGTAATATTTCAATGTTTTATTAGCAGTAGCAAATTGTCTGTAACTTCAAAAAAAATAAGTGCATTTCATCAAAGCCTGACTGCACAGCAACTGTATAAATAAGCACTGCATTTTGATCATTCGTTTTTTTTAAGTGGTACTGAATTGGTTCTGTGCTAAAAATGATACTTCCATGTGAATCACTGATTTTGAAATCTATTTTTTTCTATAGGTTCAGTCTTTATTTTTGTTGGTTGTGGGGCTTGAACTCAAAACCTTGAGCCTCTTTGTGCTCAAGTCTAGTGCCCTATCACTTGAGCCACAGCACCACTTTACAATTTTAAATGGATAATTGGAATTAATAGTCTCATGGGGATTTTTTTCTACTTTGGCTGGCTTTGAACCATGGCCCTCAGATCTTAGCTTCCTAAGTAGTTAGAATTACAGGCCTAAGCAGTGGTTCCTGGCTTGGCTCAATCTTTTGAATCTTCTTTGGAAGCATTTTGCTATTCCAGTATAAGGCACAGTATTGATAAAATTTAGGATGTTGCGGTGTTTGTAATATTACTTTGTGTACGCAGTTCTATGCCAGGGTTATGCTAGGCGTAAAAACACTTTTTCCTTATTTCTGATAGCATAGTATATAGGTGTTACATAAAGGAAGGTTGGGATGTGATGAGCTTGTATAGCAACTCTTTATGGCTTCAGAGTAGAGGAATGTTTGAAGTAAATGTGTTAGAGATAGTGGGATTTCAAATAGTTCCAATTAGTGACTGGCAAAACCTAGAAGGTAAGAACTATATACCATAAAATAGAATTGATTGAAATTCAGTAGAAATACCTATGGGGATGGAACAATGAAATCCTTTACTACATGACTAATGAGACAGTGGCTAGGGGAAGAGTGGAAGGTTGTGTAACGGAATGAGACGAGTATTAGGTAATTTAGTAAGAGGAAGAGGATAAACACAGATTTGGAATGTAGAATTCAACAAGTGATTTCATTCCTTTTTCTCAGTTATCTACTTATGCTTCTCCAGTAGTTGCTATCTTCAGTTCAGACAAAGACTTGGGATTGAGGCCCCTGTTTGGGAGCTGGTAGCATGCAGGTCATCAAGTAAGACATGAAAATAGATGAAATTTTTTAAGTAGTACTTGCAATTAAACCACAGGGATTTGAAATTAGAAATATCAACATTTAAAATCAGATGTGGGGGGCCTGGAGTTTGGCCTAATGTTAAGAGTGCTTGGTTAGCATTCATGAAGACCCAGGTTTCATTCCTTGTCGGTACTGTACCACATATATAGGAAAAAGAGCTGGAAATGGTGCTGTGGCTCAAGTGGTAGAGCTTTAGCCTTGAGAAAGCTCAAGTGCTCAGGTCCTGAGTTCAAGGCCTAGGACTGGCAAAAAATTCAGACATGGTATAACAATTCTTAAAACCAAAGGTTCCTAATGTCTGAATAATTAATGGAAAGAACACTTAAAAATGAAACAAATTAAACAGCTCCCACATCTAAGTTTCTACTACTATCTTTTAATAAAAGAAAATATGAATCCTAATAGAAAAGGTTGATTCTGGGGGTCTGGCTTATGAATTAGAACCTTTCCTAGGATTGATTAATTCTAGCCTCACTCATGGCATTTATAAGATGATCCTGCAGCATAGTAGAGTTCCTAAAAGAATTATTAAAATGATTAGAGACATTGTCAGGTATCTGTGTCTCACACCTATAATTCTAGCCACCAAGGAGCTAAGATCTGATCTGAGAAATGCATTTTGAAGTCAGCCATAGTTTCTCTTACAAACTAACACACACATATGTGTCTGCATTTAAGAATATGATAAAAAAAAGAATATGACTAATATTAAAAGTTGTCTAAGTGATTAAAAATAAGAAATCAATAATAAGGAAGGAATTAATAGTGATATTATATTTAATGCCCCAGTAATGACATATAAAACATATATATGCTCAAGAATATGAACTTCTGTTTCTCTATTCCCATTCTCTTACTCACTTCTTGTGATATTTAACAAATAGAAGTCCTTGGGTGTAGTTAACAGGAACCTATTTGTCAATTTAAAGATTTAAGTGTGAAGCCTTCCAAGATGTTTCTCTGAACTTCATAATCATTCTCAGTACATCTGTATCCATTCTTCTTTATGTCTCCACTATAGATTAATTCATACAACTGGAAAATGAGATCTTATTTGTAATAACAGATCTGAGAGGGTCCCTAATAGAACAATTTCTTATAACTTCCAAAGAGGAGAGATAAATCAAAAATGATTGAGAATGCTTCCAGCCTTAGAATTCATCCCACCTATGTGACAAAGTAGGTAGGTAGCAGAGATTAACTCCTAGTTCATAGATAGTGTGATTCCTCCTGAATTTTCTGGATGGAATGCTTTTATCTAAAATCTCTCCTTTGAGATTACTCTCTCACTTAAGAAGTTATTATTCCAGGATAATAAATCCAGGGAGCTGAGGTCAGCAATATGCCCTGTAAAGTATTTGTCTTGAACAAAGATCTTAGTGTCCTATAATATGGAAGCCCAAAGAAGCAGGTAAAATGTGAGATAAACATTATTTTCCCTCTGTTATTTCACCTGTTAGCATTTTCTTGGATATGCGGCTTTTTATGACTGTGTATACCAAGTAACTAAAGTCTCTTCTTGCACTGTCACTTGTTTTTTGTCTTGGCTAGCACACGAGATAAGCTATCTTTTTTTCCCTGTCAACAACAAACTCATCTTTCTCAGTCAGTCATGTTATTTCATTATTTTCCATTAGTTTAGAGACAAGGTCTCTCCGTATTTTCAGTGCTGACTTTAAATTCTTGTGTTCCATTGATTCTCATACCTCAATCTACCAGTGAATGGAGACTATAGGTGTGAAGCATAGTATTCGTCCCTTTTGGACCTTTTATTTTGCTGTATGTTACTAGTTCTCCTTTCAGGAAGACTTATTTCTCTTATCAGCAAATCTCTGGACTTGCTGAGACAATTATAAATGTAGTGTAACTAAATAGGAGGGATTTGTCATAAGTAAAAAAATGTGTGATGTTTTGAAAACATGTTGACCATTCTTTGCAAGGAGGTGGTTCTTGAGCTTTTTCACTCAAAGTTAGCATTCTACTACTTGTGGCACATCTATACTCCTAGTATTTTCTTCATAGTTTATTAGAGTTAAGCATCTCATAGCCTTTTCTGGCCCATCTGACTTTCAACCTTTATCCTCAGATTTTGGACTGTGAGTAAGTAATTAGGACTACAGGTATAAGCCACCAGCACCTAATATATACTGAATTTTTCAGACCTAGATAAGAGCAAAGTTATCTAAAATGCTTCCATGGCTATGAAATATTCATCATATTTATGGATTATACACATGTGTTTGTGTGTAAAAGTCACAATTGACTAAACAATTATTGAGTCATTGTTATTGAGAAACAGTTATTGAGACAATTGTTCAAGAACAAATGTATCAAGATTCAGATCTTAACAGTTTTACAATCATAGAGTTATATTAAATTTTGTGTTATTATTTACTGTGAACAATCCTGACCAATTAAGTAAATGACTATTTGCAAGATTTCTCTTTTATGTAACTATAAATGAACAAAAGGAGACATAGCAGCATTCTATGGACATAGTATTAGCATTTAAGAAATTTAGGGATGGGAGTTTAGCCTAGTGGTAAGAGTGCTTGCCTAGCATGCACAAAGACCCAGGTTCAATTCTTTGGTACCGCATACATAAGAAAAGCTGGAAGTGGTGCTGTGGCTCAAGTGGTAGAGCATTAGCCTTAAGGAAAGCCCACAGACAGTGCTCAGGGCCTGATTTCAGACCCCAGGACTGGCAAAAAAAAAAGAATTTAAGAAATTTAGTTAATAGAACACAGCTCTCAGCCTAACGTTTATACTATATCCTGTTATAGCTTATAGGTTCAAAGTTAATTCTGGAAAACTGCATTTCCAGAGTGGAAAGCATGAGCAGACGGGTGAGGCTGTATTGTATAAGATCATGTAACACTTAGATTTGAATTCTCAGTTTAAAAAGTATTGCCCTAGTGTAATAAATAGAGCTCACCTCCATCCTGACACTGCTGTCTTCCAGACAGAGGAAGAGTTAAAGAGAAGAAGCTGCCCTGATTCCTTGAAGTGTACCAGACAGAAAGCACACACATCCTTGTATTTACATGCCACTGGCAATAGATAACCTGCTAACAGGTAGAGTGTAAGTGTTGAACTTATTATAGACTTTGCTTAATGAAATGAAAAGCTGATTTAGAGCTTTGGATTAAATAATTGAATGTCATGAGCATTACAGTATTATAGTTTTGAGGAAATAAGCTAAGTAAAATCACCTATTTTCTCATTATATTCAAGGTATGAAGTGATCATCCAAAAAACACTAAGCTTCTTTCTTTCTCCAGGTAATCGAGTCAGCCCGATGACCTAGATTTTTTAACCATTATTTAAGTTTTGCATATTGATAGTTGGTGGGATCTGTGTAGAGTTACAAAAACTTACTCAAAATGCCTTTGAGCCCAAAGACAGCAATACTGGTAAGCCAGAAAAAAAGTCTTCATAGAGTAATGCAACAATTTTCTGATTTTTTTCAGAAACGCATTCCTTGGTGAATGAGGCCTTATTTTTCTCTCTAAATTGAAGAAGAATTAGATCTGGTGCTAAAAGATTATAAAATGTGACAGATTATTGTTTGATGATATGGTCTGGAAAACATGATACCAGCAGTTAGAAGGCATATTTGCACAAAAATGAGGCAAACAAGCATACACATTGACTTTCTATTTTGCAGTTAGACTGATTTATTATAGAACTTCTTAGACCATAACTATGCTGCATTTTGACAGACATCAGTTTTAATTGAGACTATATACAAAGTAACCACTACTTTTCCCTTAGGGATTTTATCTACTTGAGAAGATCTTTGATATTTATGAATCAATGAACACATTCTTTTTTGAGCTTTTGTTTTCCTCCTGCATACTAAATTGCTTTACCAAGGAACCAGGGAATTAATATTCAAAATCTAGACCTATAAATACAAGAATCTGTAACACTTGAAAATATTGTTGCATTGTGTTCTTAATAGTCATGAATACAAGGTATACTCACTGTTTGTTAACCAGAATTTATTTCCTATGTTACCAGCAGGATTTTTTAAAATTCTTAAACAGACTTTGTTTTCGGCATAGTGCATTTCCAGTATCACTCGAGAAGTTTATCAAGTATATCTTGGTCCTGTAATATTCGTTCATATGTCATTTCCCTTCTCCAGATGATGATAAAATTGACAAGCAGAAACATGGCTTTGGCTTTTTTCCTAAGCAGAATTCTAGGACTTTCAATGTCTACGTACATCATAAACCCTAGATATAACTTTCAAACATCTTTGTTTTCATTTTTTGTTATACCCTTTCTTAACACATCTTAGAAGGGTATGTACATGTGTAAGAAGCAATGTATAAATAATGTAAAATATTAATCAAAAGACAACATAGCTGAAGAATGCCTATTAGCAGATGCTTTCCAACCACAGATATTCTAGATTGTGCTGCCAATTATCTTATTGAGTCTATAAATGTCTTCAAAATACCAATGAATGGGAAGAAAGAATCTGTGAGATCCTAGAGCCTTAATGTTGTGGCCAAATTACCAAATCCAGAAAAAAATGCAACTTGCATTTCCCATATAGTGACAATGTGTTGACCTTATGCACTACTTTGTATTTTGAAGCTGTTTCTCAGGAGAAAGTACCAAATGGGAAATGCCAAGTAATTCCATGTGGAGAGTCAGAAAACTGTAGTGCAGAAAAGTCAAAGCACTTCTCAGAGGTTATAAAACTCAGAATTTTTTTTGTGTGTGTGTATCAACCATTTGTCTGAATTTAGTTATGTTGTTTCAATACACTGACAAGTCATTCCATATTTTGCTTGTAACTTTTTCTCCCTCAAGAGTCACTTTAATTTAAACCAGAGAATTCTCTTAAAGATCACAAGTATACACACACACGCACACACGCACACACAACTACAAGGCAAATACAAATCCACCAAAGTACAAGTGAAGCAGTGCAAACAGGTTTCATTTTCAAACTCTAGGATCATTTTCTTCACCTTAGAAATTAAACTGAAAGGTTAGTCCTGACCCAGGCCAGGACTGAGCAGGGGCTGGGTACAACAGCTGGCCAACATGTATGTGGCTACTGGCCTGGAGAGCAGAGTATAGGGTGCCAACATCTGCTGCCCACTCCCTCCCTTCCTCTCCTCCCAGGACAAGGTGCAATGATATCATGTGGGTACACAGTGGCAGTGAAGGGGCCTTGGAAAGGACAGAAGGCAGATTCTTTCCACATTTTTTTTTTTAATGATTCAGTTTCTTTCTAGAGAATTTGAGGTTAGTGCAGAATGCACTGAGGATTTGACCTTTGTCATTCTGCCTCCAAATTGCTGTGTTTGTTTGCATTAGAATAAGAATTCACTCTGGCAGGTCCCAACATCTCACACTTACAATGCTATGGTATTAGTGCTGATATTGTTTCTTAGCATTCATTGCTAGGACAGATATTTGATGCTAAGGCTTAAAGATTCTCAGCATTAGAACTATCAGGTCGCTTTGAGGAACTGAGAGATTGCTGGTAGCTCATTGTGTTCATTTGTTTAAGGAGTGAGCTTAGTGAATGAAGAAGATATGCAATAACAAATTTTTTGATTACTTGGCAAAGGTAGAAAATAATTGTTACAGGAGAAGAAGAAATTCAGAAAAAGTGGAAGAATGTGATTATGCAGTGAGGAACCACTAGAAAAAAAAATTGAGAGGAGTTTTTTGAATCTCCTAGAGGCAGTGGAACTTCAGCACCAGATTCTGAAGCTCAGAAGACTCTTGGCTTTAAAATGGTCGCACTTCTCAAACTCACAAAATATTATGAAGATTAAATAAAATGAACAGAATAAAACATGTAAACACTTCTTATGAAGTAAATATGGCCTTGCTTCTCTAGAGCAATGAGAAGAATTATTTCAACTAGTTAGTCTGGATTACACAGCGTTTCAATACTAGATTCCAATGGCCCTGGAAATCTATGCAGTAAAAGTTCTCAAAAATGTTGCACATACACCTGACACTTGCCTAAAAATTTCCTCTGATATAATGCTGTTTGATTTGTATATACTAAGTGCAAAATAAATGCTTTGTTCTTTAACTTGAACCTTAGCTTTATCCTTGACATTTTCATAGTATTGCATTCATTTCAATTAACTGTATTGAAATAAGATTCAACAGTATAAACATTTTTGTTGTAATTCTGCCAGTGAGTGGAAAAATCTTTCTTTCCAACAATTTTAGTGTATTGTAGAAGGTGTTTATCATTCTGGCATATTAGTGAAACTTTAGAACGATCATAGTCAACAAAGGAAAGTAAGAATTCTAGCAATGAGGTTATAATTTCCTAAAGATAAAATAAACAAGACTAAAAAATGTGATTAGTAAAATTACAATATCATAATTAACATGATAAAATTACTTACCTTTCATATTTTTTTCTCTGTAGTCCCTGGTTACAGTCCCATATAAGGATATTTTGAGCATAGTCTTTGAGGGAGTCACTGAAAGAATGATGGATGACCCAGAATCATGAACAACATGTAACCAGCATCAAGTGAATAAGATCAATGAATTGTAGAAACAAGGACTATTAGACATCAATAGGAATAGATAACAAAGAGCCACAGTACTGAAAATACTTTTGTTGTTATGTCCCTGATAGTGGTACATACACAATTCCCTAGTAATAAGACAAGTAAATAGAGCACGTAAATAGAGCCAATTGTGGTTTCTGGGCATGCACAGGTTGGAGAAAACACAACAAACAAATACCCAGTCCTCCTTTACCTTCTCATCTTGCCATTCACAGATATACAGTAACACCTCACACAGGCACATGTTTCTTTTGGCAGAAATTCACAAAGAGTACTTATCCAAGGCCTTGCATGCACTCCATATGGCATGGCCTTCTGAAATACTGAGAGAGATGATGGATTTTAAAACATTTTTATTGTAGACTATAAAAGGACTTCTCTTTGAACTACTTCTTAAAAGACTATAGTCATGATTTAAATTGTTTTTCTGAATGTCAGGCTGATATTTCTTTCACAAGGAACACCAATTTCACAAATGAGAGGAGCTAGAGGAACATGTGATTTTCCAGAGATTGCCCAGCAGTGAAGGATGGGACCGAGGTCTCAGTCAGATACATTTGCCTTCAAAAAGTCATTTGTGATTTGCCCCACATTTTGCTCCTCCTTATGGATGAACTACTTCAGGCTCTCCAGTTTTAATGATAATGGCTTTTGCTTTGCCAAGACACACATTTAATTGCTTAAATATTTTTAAAAATATTTTTCTGATTATTTAATTTTGATAGTTATTTATCAATACATATTTATTTGCGATAGATCTGTTTGGGAGTACAGTCATGTCCTTGCTTTGCAATGATGTAACCAAGGCTTTTGGTGTGAATATTGGGAAATGAAATCTAAACACAATTCTCTTCCATCAAGTGTCTGATTGCTCATTTCTCCCTGATCATGTCTGCAGTAAATGACCTTTCCCTCAAGTGACTCTGACTAAAGAAATATGCTCTTCTTCTCCATCACCTGAATTTGAAATTAGTCCAAACTTGCCAAATCTCTCACCCATGTAATTTAAAATAATGAATGTAGAATGAAGAAATGGATTTGAACTAGTGCCCTGACTTAATAAAATACTATTGAGTAATTTTCATAATTTAAATTTAACTAGTAAATAATGTTATATGAAAATTAAATATTTATTTAAAAATCTCCAAGAGCTGTAAAGGTTCTAGAATGTTATCAAAACATTGCATAAATTAATAAAATATGTATATCATAAAGATATTACATAAAATATACATTATATTAAAAACCTAATATAATAAAAATTAATGTGGGCAGTGGCTATAGCTCAGTGGCTGAGTAAATTTCTAATATACACTGTCTCCTAGGTTTTATCCTTAATGTCATGCAAAAATAAAAATATTACCTAAAATAAAAACATAGCTGAGATATAAGAAACAAAGTCTGGCAGGAAAAATCAGTCTTCTAAAATCCTATGCTGAGGAAAATCGAAGACAAGAAAATCATTCAGAACATGGTTTGTAGTGAGCTGAGTTCCAAGGGCACTACTCAGGAGGCAGAGATCTGAGGATCATTGTTCCAAGTCACCCAGAGAAGGAAACTTTCTGAAGTTTTTATCTTTAATTAATCACCAGAAAGCTGTAGGAGGCTCAAGTGGTAGAGCACTAGCTCTTTATCAGAGAGAGTTCCTAGGCTCTGTTCCCAGAATCAGAACACACACACACACACACACACACACACACACACGCACACACACACACATCTGGATTATGATTTACTTATAAAATGTTTGTGTTAATATTAAATGCATCAATAAATGCTTAATAGTTGACAGAACAAAGCAAATAACCCTTTAATCTAATATTAATTTTATTTGAAGAGGATTAGATTTTTCAACAAATGAATTGGCTAATTCTGGAGAAGGAAGATTCTGAGGAATATGAGATTTTCTTTTGTCTGTCATTTTCTTTTCTGTCTTTCTTAGACAAGTATCCCCAAACTTAGAATATTCTTATTTCAGCTTTCTGAATTTATTGAACCACTGTATTTTACAGGGATGTTGGTGAGTCAGTCTGTGCCAGTTTGTGCAAGGAGAAAACCCTAACTGATCCAGCGTGTAGGCTGATCAATGATTATAAATCATAAGCTTCCAGCAAAGAGTGCATTGTATTACGTCTTCTAAGGACTTAACTTGCAGTTTTAAAAGGGACGATCTCTAGTCTCACTCAGGGTTCTAATTCCTATTAGAATATCAAGGGCAGTGTGACAGTGTGAATAAGCTCTATGTAAAACATTAATATATAGAATTTGATTAAATGAAACACATGTTTTCAGGGAAAGGAGTATGGCCTAGTGGTTCAGTGTATGCCTATCACACAGGAAGCCCTCATGGGCTTCCTAACCGATTCCCTTAGTCTTTCCCTAATGTATTCCTCAGTACCACATACACAGAAAAAGGCCAAAATGGTGCTGTGGCTCAAATGGTAGAGGCCTAGCCTTGAGAAAACCCAAGGACAGTGCCCAGGCCCTAGTACTGGCAAACACATACACACACACACACACACACACACACACACACACACACACACACACATACGCGCGTTCTCTTCAGTCTTCGTTTCTTTAAGACATGAATAGTAAATTTAAGAGGTATCTTTTCACAGTCACCACTGCAGGTCTTTTAGAAATGTTCTGCTTTATTACAATGCATCCTACTCAGAGACTGGAATAATTACCATCTATTAGTCATTCAAACAAAAATGCCCAATGATTGAATTGATTGAATAATGGATAAAACATTTCACAACTGCCCCATAATGGTGACGGTATTGATTAATTTGTACTATGCAACCTTTAGATCATTAATAATAGAATATTAACTTCATAGGATAGCTAGATAGATGATGCCTAATTTGGCATGATGACTACATTTTTTCATTTTTCTTTTTAACTACTCCAAGTTATTTGTATGCATTTTTTATCTCAGTTTAATTTTTCTTCTTTATAAAAATTAAACCTTTAATTAAGACATTTTTCTAACTCAGAAAATTTCTTCTGAAATTTAGAACACAGCAAGACACTTTTATAACTAGCTTCATTTAAATGGAATGTGATGTACACTCATTACTTATCTGCTGAGACAGGGCACAACCACAAGCATTCTCACACTTAAAAAAGTGCTGATAAAGTCATTATTCACAAGTTTCCAAGAATAGCAATAACTAATGTTCAATTAAGGGAGCTTGAGAGAGCACTCTTTTTCACAAGCAGATCATTTTAAAGTTACTTGGCAGTTGTGATTTACATTAGTGTTATGCAGAAGATAAACAATTGGCTCATATCTTTATGGCACAAATTTTGTAGCTTAGCATTAAGTACACACAACTTTAGGCAGGGGATTCATTTCTTTCTGCATTAGAAACTGAGAAGTTAGAGGTATTATCTCCATTGATGGTTACATTTGAAAGAGATGGTTTCCAAGTCCTTGATCAAGATATTCCTAGATCATAAAACTAACATGGGTCTATCCAGTTTCATATATATATATATATATATATATATACACACACATATATACCATATATAAACCACATATACACCACATATATGGTATATATATGACATATATGGTATATATACCATAAATATCATATATACTTTATATATACAGACATATATGTTATTGTAATATATATATATATATATTACAAATAGAAGAAAGTTCTTTCAAGCTTTCTAAGGTCAGTATTCTACGGAAAAATACCAGTGTAAGCTCTCTTTCCTTATTCTTAACAGGGTGAATAACATTCCTTACTTCACTTCTGGAAACAACCAGCTTTGTCAGTGTAAGTTGAGAGAATAGGGTAGGATTTAAAATAGGACTCTGTTGGCTGGTTACTTGTGGCTCATGCCTGTAATCTTATTGAGTTGAAGCTGATATCCAAGGATCCCAGTTCAAAGCTAGAACTGTTGGAGATTCTTTATTCTAGTTAACCAGCAAAAAAAACCCCCTGTAAATAGAGGTGTGACTCAAAATGAAGAACACCACCTTTGAAATGAAAAAGACAATGAACAGCACATAGCCCTGATTTCACGCCCCAATACCAGTATATATGATGAAGTTTATATGTATTATAATTTACTTATATATTTTATATGTAATAAAATGTTAAAAAGGAAAAATAATAACCAACTTTGTTGAGGTCTGACTTTCATTTAATGACTCATTCTCTTTTTAAGTGTACAGTTTGTGGGAATTTTAAAATGTATAGTCATCTAAATATCATAACAATCAAGATATAGATGATTTCTGTCACTTGAAAATGTTTCTCCGCACTTTGTGGTTACTTCTTCCATGGAACCTCTTTATTTTCCAACCTAGGCAGTTATTTTTGAAGTACAACTGACAAACACAAATTTAATGTATTTAAGCTGTACTACTTGATGTTCTGAATCCATATATACCTTGTGAAATATATCACACACAACATAACATCCATTATCTTGTTCTCTGAATAGGAGGCCTATAATGATTTCAGCTCAAATGGAAGCTTAGCTTGTTTGAGTTTCCCATAAGGGAAACTATATAGAGCATATAAATACTCTAGCGTATATATAACTAGAGTATATGTAAAGAGTATATAAATACTTTAGATAGTACATTTGCAAAGTTTGCAAACATTTCTCTCCCGCTACCTTTTCTCTTCTTTCTAATTAATTTTTTTTTCCCTCTGCTGAACAGAAACTTCTATGGATTGATGTAAGCCATTTGACTATCTTGCTTTGGTTGCCTGGATTTTGGGTTCATATTAAAACAAAGTGTTCAAGACCAACATTTTTTTTTTGCCAGTCCGGGGCTTGAACTCAGGGCCTGAGCACTGTTCTTGGATTTTCTCAAGGCTATAGCTCTGCGGCTTGAGCCTCAGCACCACTTCTGGCTTTTTTCTATGTTTGTGGTACCGAAGAACTGAACCCCGCTCTTTGTGCATGCTAATCAAGCACTCTACCAATAGGCCAAACTCCCCGCCACAAGATCAACATATTTTTAATGGAAATTTCTCTAGCTAAAATGAGTATGCAGTTACTCACATATGATTTAAAATCTATGACATTTAGTAAGACTTGCAACCTACAAGGTAGAGGCTAGTATTAACCTTCTCTTTTGTCAAAAAGAAAAGAGAAAAAAGAAAAAAGAAACTGAGACAGACAGAGACAGAGACAGAGATTGGAGCCATTTCCCATGCTCCTTTAGCTGTCTCACAACAACAATGGAAATCTGACTTTGGCCACTACTAAATTGCAACCACTTTGGTGTGAAGGCAATCCATTCTTTGCCAGGCCCAACACATACTTACATTCAATGAATATTCTCCATTACTACTTCCTTGTGCTTACTGCTGTAAAAGGCATTGTAAAACTGCCATCATCAGACTTTCAGGATTATCTTTACCTTTTTCTCCATTAATTTAATACAGCTCCAG
Source organism: Megascapheus bottae (assembly GCF_031878675.1). NCBI lineage: Eukaryota > Metazoa > Chordata > Mammalia > Rodentia > Geomyidae > Megascapheus > Megascapheus bottae. Next base: position 29,133,964 of record NC_143517.1, on the reverse strand, counting down.
TCTGGCTGTACAGCTCTGCCACAGAGCAATCACCTACCAGGCAGGAGGCCTTAGCATCTACCACTAGCACTACAAAAATTGTAACCTTACTTTATCCAGCTCCTCTTGAAAGATTGGCATGATATCATTGTCTTGTCCTTTGAGCTACTTAGTAGGCTGAGGTGGAAAGTTCTCCTGCAACCAAAATGAGTAACATAGGAGGGCTCTATCAATACAGAAAGCAAAATAACCTACTATATTTGCAATGTAAGCTCATAAATGTCCAACTTTTGGTTATGGAATTCCATATTGTTATCAAAATTTACTTTTAGAAAAATTTTTTATTGTTAACCAAATTCACTTTTAGGAAAAAGTTGGAAACATTGGACGTCAAAACATATATATGCTGAGCATAGATATGTGGATCCTCCTAAAGGCTCAATCTTATTTTATGTGTGTGTATAAAAGTCTATACTTTAAATAATTAATGAGCTCTAATGAGTGTTAGGGGTACAAGGCCCAAATATTTTCAGGATGTCATTTGTATCTTTCTTTAAGAGATTTAAGAGTTTTACCTAGAGGTAAAATAGCCTTGAATTGACCCAATATTTTTTTAATATTTTTTATTGTATTTAATAAAAGGGTTACATGATATTTGCCAGATAGAAGGTGCATTAATTCACATACATTGATACCCTTCTACTTGTCTTGGTCCCCATTACCCTCCCCCCTCTTGGTTTTCCCCCCTTCCCTGTCCAATTTCAAGTAACCAAATACAAATATATCCAATATATCAGATAACAAAGTGAGATATTGTGACAATATGAGATAACAAAGGAACAGCAAAAGAGATGAGAGATAACATAGTATATTAAGGACAACAATCATTCGTTATATGGCTTTTGTTTCAATATCCTAGAGGTCCATTCAATTAGCTTCATACTATATGGCCTTATGTATCAAGTTTTTGCTCTATTGCAAATCTTTGCTATTAGAGCCCAAGGTTTCTACTGGTTATGATGAATGAGGGAAACCATTGAGCCTAAGTTCCTTTGAGTCTAAAAGACCCAATATTTTGATTAATGGTTTAGTTTTTTTTCTTTTTTGGTGTCAGTTAATTCCTTTAGAATATCCTTCCTCTGCAATATTCTCATAATATTTGAAAGCTCTTTCACTAAAAATTGGCGATTCCTTAAGAAATCCCAAATTTTCAAAAACAAAATGTTGAACTGAAGACTAACATGGTAAGAAAAAAGAAAATAATGTTTCATTATGAGAATTATACACATAGCACACCTTGAAAGTTCCTTCTATGGCCATTTACCTCGAGAACAAACTTTGTCATATTCATGAAGAGCATGTGGAGCTGTGACTGAGTCGTGAGATGAGTGTGGTCTGGTGTTACAATCCAGCCCTTGTTCTTAGGCACTCTAGACTTTTTTTGGTCAGTAAATAAACTCTGCAATCTCAGTGTTCAACTCTGGAAAAACCTCAAAAATTAATTAAATAGCTCGGTGTGGTGGTTCATGCCAGCAATCCTAGGTACTCAGGAGGCTGAGATCTGAGGATCGCAGTTCAAAGGAAGCCTAGACATAAAAAAAAAACGTGAGACTTTTACCGCCAATTAAACATCAGAAAACCAGAAGTGGGACTGTAGCTCCAGGAGCAAAGCCCTAGCCTTGAGCTGAAGGGTTTAGGAACAGTGCCCAAGGCCCTGAATTCCAGCCGCGTGACTGACAAAAAAAATATGTAGAGAATATGAAAATCTTAAAGCTACTAAAATAATATTTATTGCCCAGTAAAGCTTACGATCAAAAATATGTGAAATTATTTGGGCTCATATTTTTCTGTCCTTTCTTTTATTTCAACCAGAAATTATTCTAATGAATTAAGTCAAATTCTTAGCCTGACTTTTGGGTTCACTTGATCTCCAATTCATTTGCTCTCTGATCTCATTGCTTTGTACATCTTTGATTTCTCTGTTCAGGTTACCTGAGCTCAAGAGTTCTGACTGCTCTGGGAAGATAACATGGACATTAATATTCCAAGGTTCATGCTCTTGATAATGTCTTTCTTGAAATACTCATTTGACTTATTTGCTACAAAGTTTGGCTGTGTCTTCCTCATGGCCTTCTTTCATAGTTCATTCTGCAAACTTCTTAGTCCTTTGGCAGTTTTCAATCTCCTCCATAACCTTTATCACCATTTCCCCGAATGGTCTAAATATGTAGAAAGCCATGTTGAGGAGAGAAAAGGGAAAGTAGTACCAAAGAGTAAGAAACCATTTAGGATCACAAGAACTGAATAACTATGTGCATATGACCTTATAAATGATGCTTATAGAAATATTCTCTAAGAAATGGTAACAATAATTGTTTTTATTATAGTGGTTATGGTTCTTTTTTGTAAAAAAATTCTTTACTTTTTTTCTATGGTTTGTTCTCATTTGTATTTGTATTTGGCTTCTGTACCCTTTATCTTGTATATAAATCTGTCTGATTTGGGGAAATGACAGGGAGGAACAGAAGCGGTAAGACAAATTGTGAACCAATTCAACCATGATTTCCACTAGACACTATGTTGGAAAAGAACCTCTACAACTTGGTGGGGGAGTAAGAGAATGGAGCGTGAGAGAGGAAGGCAAGTAGGGGAAATGAGATACATTGATAAATTTGAAGAGAATAAGGGATGGGCTGAAACTGTTCTGAAGGAAATGTATTCATTACCTGCCTTACGTATCTGTAACCCCTATGTACATCACCTTTACAATTCAACTATTTTAAAGTGCATAAAGATATCATACATCATTCTTAATTGTTTTAGATAATGTGTAACTATTGTAAAACCAGGAAACTAGATACAGTCATTGAAATCTTTCTCATTTACTGTGTCATACTCCCCAATATTATCTGTCAAGCAGAAATATTCCAATAATTAGTAAATGCAATAAAGCAATAGAATTCTCTAAAGCCCAAGGGCTGGAACAACCTGAAGCACCCTCAGTAAGATTCTATTCATTTATAGGTAAGTAAAGGATCCTAATTTAAAGTTAATTAAAAACTACATGGCTCGAGTTCTGTAGATTTTTTTTTACCATCTCTACATTAAATTGAAATTAATTTATAAAAACATAAAGGACTCTCTTTGCTTACTATTAATAATTCTCTTTAATAAAGTTTTTATCTGGGTAAGGGGAGGGTATGTTTATTTTATGGAACTAATATTTTTGCAGACAGTGCTTGAGTGTTCTGCTGTAGTGCACTCTTCTATGAAACATAGTTACCAATTTGTGCCACCCCATCTCACTTGCAGCAGTATTTATTCATAAAGGAATTTTTATGATCTATAAAAATAAAATCTCTTAAAATATATAGATAGGAAAAATCTCAATATGATTTTTATTGGACTTAATTTTATTTACCTTCTACCTCTTCAATATCAGATACATTAAGTAAAATACTGTTATTGGTCTTAGCTTCATTGTTGTTATCTATAATGTACATTTCATCTATTGGCTTATGTTTTCTGTGACATTGGCAAGTGTTTCTTACAATTGTTCAGATGTATTAAATATTATATTCTTACTGAACCAGAAGTAATTAAATGTTTCATTTATGGAAATCCTATTCTGAATTATTTGTATCTGTTTTATTATTGTTGTAAACGCCCAGTTTTTATAAGTAAATTAATAGAAACCAAGAACAGGTATTTAAGAAGAATTCATATCATTAGTACTTGAGAAATTTAACCAATTGTTAATTCTTTTTAATCTCTGAGATTAATATGAAATATTAAAAATTGTGTATAGTTTTACAAATTGAACAGATTTATGATTTGCCCATAAAATTGCTTAATGTATGCATTAAATCTGTTATTTTTTCCTGTTAATTTATACCTAATTTATTGTCCTATGGTAGTGCTAAATTCATAACAGATATTTAACCAACATTTAATATTATATAATGGTTACATAAACAAAGTTTTCATCAGATTGTGAGAATATCTAGTACAAAAATCAGAAAAAATCTTATGAAGAAATATGTAGTTTGGCTAGTTTCAGATTTTTAAATGATTTGGTTTACCTTGAGATATTCTCAAGTGTCTTTCTCCACTTTCACATTTCCTGACACTCAACTTAGTTCACTCCACGTAAATCCACATACGAATACATTAAAAAGTTGAGAAGGTATTGTTGGTCTAGGGAGTTTGGATCCCCTTAGTAGCTAAAATTTCTCCTAGTGATTCTGTAGCTATACACTAGTTTTCCTTGAAAAGCATGTAGAACTTTTGTGTTGAAGTTCCTAAGTTTTAGTAGTTTAGCCCTAGAATAGGCTGAGGCTAATAAAATAAATAAATAGCATGGTCACCTTTTTTATGACTTTCTATGCTCAATATTACTGATAATTAACAAGATTTTTCTCTCTCTTTCCTTCCTTCCTTTTTTCTCCCATTCTCTCCCCTCTCTTCCTGTCTCCTTCCCTCCCTCCCTTCCCTTTCACCCTTTCTTCTTTCTTTCCTTTTTTTTTTTTTGATAGTATTTAGGTAGATCTCAGCTCTAGGGGTAGAATTGAATCTTACATGCAATAATCAGCAGCCCCACCACTGAAACCATGTTCACACCCCCCTTTGCTTTAGCTACTTCGGGGAAAGTATGTATTTTTACCTCCTCATCCCAAAATGTGGTTTATCCTTCTTACAAAGCTGATTTGACAGAAGCACATTACCTCACCGAGATATTGTTTGAGAAAGAGTCTCACTAACTTTATGCCTCAACTTCTCTCCCAATTTCTGCTTCTTGAAGCAGCTAGAATAAAGATTTGGGACACCATGCCAAATCTATAACCACGATTTTTAAAGTTCCATCTCCTAACTTATAAGGACATTTAGAAAGCAGGTGCTTCTGTGAGAAATTCTCTTTTTCTTTTCTTTTCTTTTCTTTTTTTTTGTGGTTCGTGGAGTTTGAACTCAGCCTGGGTGTTGTCCCTGAGCTCTTCAGTTCAAGGCTACCACCCTAACCTTGAGCCAAGCCCCACTTCCTATTTTATAGAGGTTAATTGGAGATAAGAGTCTCAGGTCCTTTTAGGCGCAGGCTGGCTTTGAACCTTGATCTTCAGATCTTAGCACCCTTAGTAACTAGGATTATCTGCGTGAGCCACTACTTCTGTGAGAAAATCTAACACCATATTCAAATGCCCTGCAAATCCACTCTTGTTTAATTCAGCAAGATCCCTATATAGCAGAATCAGAGATATAATTCATGAATTATTAAGGTAAATTCAGAAGGCTTAACCTATAAAACCAGATTCTTTATGTCAAGCACCATCAACAAAAGGATTCTTCACCTTGAATCATAATCAAGGCCAAGGTGGTGATACATTAGACATCACAAGAATGACATAACTTTTTTCTTTCTTTCTTCATAAGAGAAGTTGTCAACCATGTAAAGTTGGCAGTGCATTATATCTTTTAATGAAAGCTGAATTATGTGCATACTCTGCTTCTTAATTTGTAAATACTCTCAGGATGAAATGTTTGGGCATAAGGACAAGTTTTCCAGGATAGAATCATTTCCCTAAAACAATTCATCTTTTTATCTGACTAGTGAAAAATATAAATGGCTTTATGGCCCTTTGATGCAACAAACTGTTTTTATCCTAACAATCAGAATTACAAATAAGATTATATAAACTAACCAATTTCATTTTAACAGAAAAGAAAATATAATCTGTAAAGTCTGACCAGCTGCTTTTGTTTCTACATTCATTCTTCTCAAGGACAGAAAGATTATTTAGTATATGATGCGTTTTAAAATGTACCTCAATGGATAGAGGATAAGCTTTAAATTCAAATAGTTCTGGGCATGAGTCCCAAGTCAGTCAATTACTAGCTTTGTGAGTAGAGCAAGTTTTTTTGATCTAGTTCATCTTCATTATCCTTATTTGTAAAATGAAGATAAGAACACTTCCTTTTAGGAGGTTACAGAACTCTGTGGGATGTTTCATTCAATGTATTGACTATGGCAGCTGGGATATAATAGAGATTTTCTTATTCTCTTTCCCTTTTCTAACAAAAGCCACAGTGTATTGGAAGAAAGGACTGTAATTATTATTCTTTGTCACATCTCTCATCTTCTTCTATCTTCATCCCTTAAAATGTGTTCCATATTTGTTTCTCAGTATGACTATACTAACTTCATTCAATGAATTCTAGAGCTTAACTAGAACTCAGACATTGCAGCATATTGTCTCATATGATTACTCTTATTAATATTTTGTAATATGGTTTTGTCTAGTCTAAGATTTTTCTGACTAGTTCTAGCTGAATGCAGCTAATCTGGATTCAGCACCACATAAAATTTTTTCTCTATAAAGCCACTTTGGTGGATACATGGAAATAAATAGAAGTCACCAGAGTGGGGAGAAAGTGAAGGGGGAATGGAAAATTGGACACAAAAGGCATTCTAAATGTATTTGAGGGTCATTCTTCTATTAACTTCTCATATTTCATGAGGAAAGGAATGAGAGTTTGAGGCATAAAGAAGCTTTTCTATATTTTTTTTCACTAAATATTACAAACTTTCTCATTCTTAGGACCAAAATTTAAAAGAAAAGCTTTTGCTATTATTTGTTCCTTTTTAAAATGTTATTGTAATGCCTTATAATAAATAGGACTTCTCAATTGTTTGAAACATTTTTAAGAAAAATCCTCATTTCTCTCGTTAAACACAAGGTTAAATGAACAGAAATGATCACTTTGAGAGACAGCAGAACAGTTTATCAGAAATACAGTTAGAGTCAATTAGAGTGGATTAAAATCTGCAATTCTATGGATTCAGAAAAGAAAGACTGGGTTAGATCATAGTTTGAAGACAGTCTTACCTGTTGAGAAGTCATATGGGATGCTTAAGTAAAGAGATAAAGCAGGGATTGGACTAACAAATGGTCCTGGATTTGACCAATAGATTACAACAAGCTATAAAATACAATAAATATTTTTAAAAATGAATACCTGAGTTTAAGAATCAGCACAGTAAAAAAAATAAGAAAGTTAACAAATAACTTTGTTAAGTGTCTAGTAATTTTGATTTTAAATATATTTTTAAAAATTATTTTAATGTAGCCACACAAAAGAATTACCATTTCTGCCTCGGTTCAAAAGGAGTTAGTAATGCAAAATATAGAGCAGCTTCTTGCAGGGCTTCTCTTATTTTCAGGTAAAAAGAATCACATGCTATTTTAAGCAAGATAACATTGTTTAGACATAGTCTTCCAAAATGCACCTGGAGACTACTGTTCATTTTGAAGGATATCATCAACTTCAATTAGAAAACAAGACCAAAGATGTTCTCAAGTTTAACTATTTTGTTCCCTAAAGTATGAATATCTGCATTGCAAATGGTATATGGTGTTTTAATTTAGTTTTATAAAGACTACTTGATTATATTAGCATTTATTATACCATACTGAGTGGTTTGTTGTTTGAGATCACATATTCACACTTACAAGACAAAATTTTCAGAAGTCTGTCTTAATATTATACATGAAACCAAACCTCCAGGGACAATATCACACCTATGTTGGAAAGGTGCTGTTTTTCACAACTCAGATGGAGGTGACAATGACACACTCTTAAAAAGGTGTTAGATGCCTTGAAAAGTTGCCCTTCTCTTCTCAGGCTCTGACATTAAAATGTACCTTCAAAGGCTGACTATAATTTTTTAATGAAAAATAGTATTGAGCAAAGGAAGTATTCTTAAATGACTATATATTACTAAAAACTTATAATAATAATAATAATAAAAATAAACAATCTTGTAAAACACTTGATTTTATTCCTTAATATTTTTTACCTCTCAGTGTCTTTAGTGCATCAGAAATTACCTGTTCCATTTTTATAATTGCTCCAGTTACAAGCTATTGAGATGACTTTTAATTTTCACTTGCTTTCACACCTTAAATTCAAATATCTCATACCCTAATGATTGTATACTCAAGATCTACTGAAAATTCCTTCAAGATAAATCCATTGTTTTTTCATGATCGTCTAACATCTTTATTACGGCAAGTATCCAACTATTCTCCTCTTCCTAAAATTCAAGATGAATAGCAGCCCAAATGTCACTTTTACAAGCAGAAATCATGTCTTGATAATGATTGCTTGAAATATTCTATGGTATTTTTCAAACACAGCCTAAAGTGCTTCAATTGGACTATAGAACCATCATGATCCCATCAACTTCCAAACCATTGACCCTGTTTATTGGCCTCACTGAGGTATTGGCAAAGCAAAAAAAAAAATATCTGCATAACAGATAATTTCACAAAATGGGGTAGAACTATTATATAGATTTTTTATTTCCTACTGTTTGCCTTGCTATCAGAAAAAAATTGCTGGTATTCCCATAGGAAGGCAGTTTAATGAAAATGTCATATCTCAGATTGCAATCAAACAATTATTGCAGCATAGCTGGTCTTGTTTTTCTGGGATTTATTAATTAAAAAACAGTGTCATTTATTATAATGAACAATACATATGAATGTTATAATCACTACCTTTTAAATTTTATCTTCAGAAGAAAATATATGCATGCAAAAGAAATGGCAACTATTTAGATAGATAGATAGATAGATAGATAGATAGATAGATAGATAGATAGACAGATAGGTATATTTAAAAAGGGGTTCAGAGGGCTGGGAGTTTGGCCTAGTGGTAGAGTGCTTTCCTAGCATGTACAAATGCCCGGCTTTGATCTCTTGGTACCATATACATAGAAAAAAGCTGGAAGTGGTACTGTGGCTCAAGTGGTAGACCGCTAGTCTTGAGAAAAGTCCAAGGACAGCGCTCAGGCCCTGAGTTCAAGCCACATGATTAGCAAAATAAACAACAACCAAAGGGTTCTGAGCCAGCCTACCATCTTAACTATTTTACCCTCCTGCCTATATTTTCTTCTATACTTCCTCTTCTCCTGGTATAGTCAAGAAACTTGCTCAGATATATTTTGGAGAGATAAAACAAGATGCTTGTCCAACTCTTTCCTGTTTTCCAATCTAGCTGACTGACTTCAGGAAGAATATGTTCTTCTGGGGCTGGTAGTTTGGCCTAGTGGTAGAGTGCTTGCCTAGCATGCACGAAGACCGGGGTTCAATTCCTCGGTCCTCCACATACATAGCAAAAAGCTAGAAGTGGTGCTGAGGCTCAAGTGGTAGAGTGCTAGCCTTGAGAAAGTCCAAGGTCATTGCTCAAGCCCAGGACTGGCAAAAAATAAATAAATAAAAAGAATATGTTCAGTTCAATGTTTCCATTTTTATAATTAATACAGTTTAACTTTTCATCATTTGCCTTACAGTTTTGTTACCTTATAAAAATAATTCTACAGAGGCAAGTAAAAGCAGGATGTAGTGTATATACTTTCTCAAAACTCCAGTCCTTACCCTCACAGTCATATGTTACACAATCCTCCATTATTTTTGCCATACCCTATACTTGTATCCCATGCTGTGGTTAGTACAAGTCACCCACAAACTGTATGTATTAATATTGTGTATTTTTGCTCAGAACAACCTTCTCATTTTAAGTAGCTTATTTGACAAGACACATGACAAAGTCACCTTTCTTTTTACACTGTACCCGTCAGAATTAATTTCGTCCATATGCACTGAATATACTTTAAGATGCCCATTGTATCTTATTGCAGTAAGCTGTAAGATTGTAACTTAATTGCATTTACCTGGGACTTTCTTAACTTGGATGGCTATAACCAAGTACCAAAATGACTGATTAAAATTCAGAACTTTTCTTTTCACATTTCTGGAGGTAGCAAGCCCCAAAACAGTGTGCCAGCAAAAATAGATTCCGATGAATTCCTTTGTCCTGGTTGGCCTTTATTCTCTTTTCTCACAATGAAGATGAGAAACAAAGAAGGAGTGAGGGAGTGAGGGAGGACGGAAGTTGGGGAGGGAGAAAGAGATGAAGGAGAGAGAGGGACAGTATTACTGTCATTGTTGTGGCTTCTTACATGGCTCATATAGTATGGTATTAGCTTTCCACTCTACTATCTTAAAGATTTCATTTAAACTTCATTACTTCTCTAAAAGATCCATGTCCAAGTGTAGACAGGCTGAAGATGAAGGCTTCCTTTTAGAGGGGATACAATTTAGCAATAGTCCTTTCCATGGCAGGGATTTATTCTTATCAAAGATTTCTTCATTTAATTTTGTATATCCCCAAGACACTAGCAAAGGTGTCTGTGCATACTGAAAGGCAGTTTTATTATATGTTCGGCTTTCAACTTAATTTTAATTATGGCTGTTAAAGCTATGACATGTCCACTTTTGCTTTAAATTTTCCAGAAACACTATGAAAAATAAAAATAGAACTCAAACAGAATGCCAAGAGTAAATTACAAAAGAAAAGCCAAGAGGAAAGTTGAAAAAAGCAAAGTACTTCATTCATTTAGGAACAATACAGGTAAATGAGTAAATTTGATGCATTCCAACAGAGTATCCTTGTTTGTCTTATGAACACAGCTTCTCATTTTACTTTATTTGCATTTCTCATTCTATTGCTCCCTTTGCTCAGGGCTAACGTTTTAAAGTATTTCTGTAAATTTCTTAAATTTCTAGAGCATACCAGAAGATATGCACTGTATATTAGTTGATGTTGAAGGGAAAAGTTAGAAACATAGAAAAGCATTTCTTAAGACACAGGAGTGCTGAAGTTACAAAGCAAAAAAAAAGACATTGTTTTATAAAGAAAGTCTACATTTTTTTTCTTGACAGTATTAATGTTCCCTAAACAAGTCTTAGCACATGTCAACATTTTAAGTTGATATCAGTATTTTTAACTTGATTTCCCTAAACAGTGACTTTTCAGAACTGGGTAAGTCTGTGCATTCTCCTCTGAGATTGCATTGCTACAGGAGATGGAGCTCATGACAATTTTATTATTTTTAATTTTTTTGCCAGTCCTGGGACTTGAACTCAGGCCTGAGCACTGTCCTTGGGCTTTCCTCAAGTCTACCCCTTGAGCCACAGCACCATTTCAGGCTTTTTTTCATATATTTTTTATTGTAATTAATAGAAGGGTTACATTATATTCACCAGATAGAAGGTGCATTACTTCACAAACATTGATACCCTTTCTCATGTCTTGGTCCCCATTTCTCTCTCCCCACCCCCTCCCCTAATCTTGTTTTCCTCTCTTCCCTATCCTATTTCAAATGACCAAATAAGCATATATACAATATATCAGATAACAAGGTAAAATACTGCAACAATATGAGATAACCAAGGGACAGCAAGAGATGAGAGATAACTGAGTATATTAAGGAAAACAATCACTCCTTATATGGTTTTTTTCTGTGTATGTGGTACCAAGGAATTAAATCCAGAACATTGTGCTTACTAGGCAAACATTCTACCAATGGCCAAACTCCTTGCCCCAAATCAGGACAACTTTAATTGATTCAAAGTTAAAATTTTTTTTGCAAGATCTTGCTTGAAAACATAAATGGTATTCACATTAAAAAAACAAAACATGTTATCACCTTGGGGTTTAGCTTTTAGTAGTCTATGTTAATTATCTGGATTATTTTGCTTTACCATAATGTACTGACTTAGATGTGTTTTTCTATGTGCTAGAGGAAAGGATCAGAAAAAACACATAGAAAAGTATTCTTAGTTAATATATTCTCCAGCCAGGGAAAGTGGGGTCATCCTTGAGTTCTTCTTTTCCTTACATTATTTAATTAATCAAGTAGGTTTGCAGATTTTTCTTATTAAAATTTTCCTGTTTCCTAACTTGCCTAACAACACAGCCATCTTCTATAGTTATAAGCATATGTTACTGGGGATTACTGAAAAGATTTTGACTTTTTTCATGAATTTATCTCCCCTAATTTTGACCCTAAATCTATTAACCTTCACACTGTAACTTTAATGGTGTTTTTAAAAATTAAAATGAAGTTGGTGTTGATTCTGGTTCAAATCTCAGTAGAACTTGTAACTTCCATTCATGAGCATGCCATATGATACCTTCCAACACTCAGCGTTTATCTGTAATTCTAGGTAATTACATGCCCTTTCTCTTCCTTTTAATCTGAGCCTCACATAGAGATATAACCGAGGAAAATCTGGACATTGTCAGCATTCAGTATCGTAGTGCAGATGCTTCATTTGTTTTCCCCACATTGCTGCATAATTTCTGCTGGACAGATCACCATTCAGCAAATAACACATTTTCTTTTTTATTACTTATATCAGCATATAACTTTTACTTTGCTTTAGGGGGCACCATTTACTTTTTGGGAGATATCTCTTCAGGAATGGAAATAGCAGAACATATAGTGATTTAAGCACGACTGGCAATAATGCAGGACTGCCAACTATGTCGTTGCTGAGTGGGATTTTAAAATGTTTTTGAAAATTTTAAAATACTTATTGTTTCATTTATGGTAATAATTCACATTTGTTGTATGAAAAAATATTTTCTCACATGTAATTTAACAAGTAATCATACTTTACATTGTCTTTACCTGGTCTTTCACCCCTTTGGCTGGGAAAAACTTTTATTCTCTTTGGATTCATTTTGATTAATAGGGTATTTCTATGCAGTTTATTTCCAAGCTAAGATATTGATATTTAGGAAAGAATAGAGAATGTTTACTGGTCTGAAATAACTTTTGTGACAGAAAATATTATAGACGTGTATCAACAAACATACACACACACACACACACACACACACACACACACACACACACACACACATAGGAAGAAAGAAAAAGATACAGAGACAGAGTGGTAGAGGCTTAGAGCAGAGAAGAAACAGCAAAACAGAGAGATTGGAGAGTCACACCTCACAACACCTCAGTGAATGAGAGCCTCAAGTCTGCTTGCACGATGGTTCTCTATACTGTGCTTCATCTACAATCCTCATTCTGGAAATTTGACTTATCTATCGGGTTTAGTATTTTCCTAAGCAGTTGAAGTGTTTGTTACTGTTTACATAAGGAATGTTTATCCTTAGGTGTGTTCCAGTTTTCTAGGGTAGAGTTCTTCTAGCTCTATCTGATATTAGCTGCAGTGAATATCATCTCTTAGTCCATGACACTGGCTTTTGATCTTGATGATTGCTTGGCTCTAGGAAGGAATAACAACCTGTCTTGGTTTCACTGAAATTGAGAGTTAATTTTCATGCTTTCTCTTCTAGTAATTTGAAGTTCATTTTGTCTTCACATTCAATGCAATTAGTGTACTTTGTTTATTTATTGGTTTCTCAATGTTTGTTTATACAGTTGAGACAGGCTTTCCCTATTTAGCCCAGACTGGCTTTGAATTAGAGATATCTCTGCCTTTCCCTTCTAAATTTTTTGGTTAGAGCTGTATGAACTGGCACTTTATACTTTTTACATCTTATCAATATTCAGAATGACTTCTTTATTATTACTTTTTTCTCTGGGCAGATAATTTATTTACTTATTTTTCTAAATCTTTAAATCACTGATTCTCTAACATCAAGATTTCCTTTTTTAGACAAGCTTCTTGGAGTATGCGTTATGGAAGTCACTTTCAAGACATTGATTCCCCTGTCTAAAACTTTTATAGGAAAAATATTTTCCACTTTATATATTAAGATATATGAAATTCTTTCAATAGGTTGAGTTTTAGTAGCCACTGGATTGAATGACTAGGAGCGACATTTTGGGCTCCCAAGTTTCTGTAACACAAACCTCTTTGGTAAGGTGTTTTTGTTTTATTATAGGCAGTAGTGGATGCCATCTAAAAGCATGGCTTCTGAAATTGGATGCTGATTTAAATGCACAATATTTTTTTTATTTTGCCTTTAATTTTTGTTTGTCCACCTATTTATAAAATGAGAACAGGAACATACGGTTTCAAGGTTGTTCATATTAATTCCTGTCCACATTACATATGAGGTTCAGAAGATACTAAGATAATAAGAAGATACCAAGTTCAACTATCTGAAATTTATTTTACTGTTACTACTGCAGCATTTTATCTAGAAGAGTTTTTTAAATTATAACTTTAACATAAATATAATCCAGGCTAAAAAGATTGATTCCTGTGAGAACATTGCTGATGTTTCCTTCCCACCTTCCTGAGAAGGTTTCTCATATTATAGATTCTTTACCCACTTGCACAATATCAAAGATTGAGATATCTTGATATTTGATTAAGTCATTTCTCCTTAGAACAAAACAATTGTATGAACTTGAGCTTGAATAATGCAGATTGAAAGGCTGGAATATGATGAATGCATAATTAAAAACATACTTCTATTTTATGATCAAGTATTCCTTTCAATTGTCTATCAGTCTTACATTTATGTGAAAAATAGATGAACCGAGTTTTACATTATAAATGCTAAGAAGTTTACTTAAATACACCATTTCTACCACTAGCTCATTGAGAATTCATAGGTAGGTGATAAATAAATATATTTGATAGAAATTTTAATAATATATAAGCATATACAGATAAAAATATTATATATTAGGTTAATCTGCTGAAATTGTGCTCTTATAATCTTACTTTTCCCCACCAAAATTAGATAGAAGCTAACACAATATCAAAATGTCATAGCTTGGGCCGGGAGTTTGGCCTAGTGGTTAAAGTGCTTGCCTAGCATGCATGAAGACCCAGGTTCGATTCCTCGGTACCACATACATAGAAAAAAGCCGGAAGTGGTGCTGAGGCTCAAGTGGTAGAGCTCTAGCCTTGAGAAAGTCCAAGGACAGTGCTCAGGCCCTGAGCTCAAGCCCAGGACTGACCAAAAAAAATGTCATAGCTTATGTGCCAGCTTTTATGAATATTAAAAACTATATTTTAAAATTGTATAGAAACACGACTAGATAAAAGCACATGGATAACATGTGTACGACTTAATAATTTTTGATGCACTATGCATTCCCTTGCAACTAGGTCAAGGAACTGAACCTCAAGAGTACATAAGAAATCTCTAATCTTCTTTCAGCTATGAGTTCTACCTAAGAGTTACTATGCTTATTTTAAACAGGTGATTAATTAGATTTTTGAAATGTAAATATATGGACTCATTGGAGTATTTCATAACTAATTTAGTTCCTTGGATATTGCTTTATTTTCTTTTTCTGGTAAGATTCAGGAACACTTTGAGTAGAATTTTTCAATAGATTTGTAGATATTTGGGGACATTTTACTTAGGGATATTGTAAACTGTATCACTATAAATATTTTACCACTCCTTTTTAAATAAACATATGAACTAGTAGCTGTTCAAAAATAAAGCAGAATTGTCCAATTACAAGGTAATTGTATGTCTACTTTAGGATCTACTTTAGGAGACAATGTTAACAGTTTCCCCGGTACGAATGTAGTGGGACAGAAATTATTACACACTGTGTCTTCTGGACTGATAAGATCTCATACCATTGGGCTTAAAAGGCAAAAAGTGAGTTTATCTTTTTTTCCTCCAGGAGTGTGCAACCCTTTTTTTTTGCCAGTCCTGAGGCTTGAACTCAGGACTTAGAGCCTGAACACTGTCCTTGGCCTTTCTCAAGGCTGGTGCTCTGCCACTAGAGCCACAGCACCACTACTAGGTTTTTTCTACTTATGTAGTACCCAGGATGGAACCCGGGTCTTGGTGCATGCTAGTCAAGCACTCTACCACTAGGCCAAACTCCAGGCCCATCGTTTTCCTTTCTAACACCATAAAAACATAAATTGGGAGTATTAAGAGAAAGGTTTATAGAGACAACCAGGTTCTTTATTTTTGTCAGGTGAATACCTTTCATTATCATAACGGGGATTCTCAAAATAATCTTTCAAGACCACAGAATAAATGTTCACAGTGACCTTAAATATATGTAAGTGCAGAAAGGAATGATCACAAAACTGTTAATGTGAACCATTAACTAAGTTCTGACTTGCCAGGTACCCAGATGCAGACAAAAACATATACACAGATCTCTCAGCTTACATTTTTATACTTGCCTCAGTCAGGAAATAATCATGAATAATACTGTTTCTCTATAGAAAGTACCAGGTAGATAGAACTCTTTAATGATAAAACTACAAATAACAAATACGACCAGAAGAAAATAAAAGTTGGGACACAGAAACCCTGTTTTCAATTTTTTCTCTAAGAACAAATTGTCCTCATTCAATTGAAGCTATTTCTTTTTTCTTCTTTTCTCCTTAAGGTTTACCTCATGTTGTTACTTTATCTGATTTTGGTACTTGGTATATTTTATATAGGTTTATGTGTGTATTTGAAAATGGGGAGATAATGATAAAAGGAATTTAAAGCAGAGCTGAGAAAGTAGAAAAACCTCCCATGCTGCTGGATTGGAAGAATTATCATGAAAATGGCAATCCTGCCAATGGCTATCTATCAATTCAATGCAATACCCATCAATATCCCAATGTCATTCTTTAAGGAAGTAGAGGAAGCAATCCAAAAATTCATATGGAATAATAAAAGAATCCATATAGCAAAAACAATCCTTTGCAGAAAGAACAGTGCTGGAGGAAACTTTAGACACATTTACAGAGCTATGGTAACAAAAACATGTTGGTACTGGCACAAGAACAGGTCTGGGGACCATGGAATAGAACTAAAGACCCAGAAATCAACCCACAGACCTATGGCCACCTAATCTTTGATAAGGGAGCCAGAAATAGGATAGAAGAAAGACAGTCTCTTCAAGGAGAGGTCCTGGCAGAATTGGTTAAGCATGTGCAGAAACCTAAAGTTGGATCCTACTATGTCAGTCACCCTGAACCAGAATTAATTCTAAATGGATAAAAGACCTTGAGGTAAAAGCAGATACCCTGAAAACTTTACAAGAAGGAATAGGAGATACACTAGGTCTCCTTGGCACAGATGAAACTTTTTTAATAAAGAACCAGAAACACAATAAATTAAAGAAAGGTTGGACAAATATGACTGCATTAGACTGCATAGCTTCTGTATGGCAAAGGGCATAGATAGCAAGTTAAATAGCATACAGAGTGGGAGAAGATCTTCACTAACCGTACAACAGAAAGGGGCCTCATATCTAAAATACATATATAGCTAAAAAAATTGAATCACTCCAAAACAAATCTTCAAGGAATGAAGCATCCCATTAAATGGTGAGCTACAGTCTTAAGAATTTCTGTATCACAATCATTATATGGATATATGGAACTTATTCACCTCTTATTCTGTTTATAGAGTTTTGGTTAATTAAAATGCTAGATATTATTAATAAACCTCTTATGGACATTGATTTTGTATTTTTGTTAACTATATTAATATTGTAATATTGAGAATACATCCTAGCCTGGTATAGTTCAATCATATGGAACTCATTTTTATGAATGTTTTGGTGTAGTGATTAAATCCATTGGTTTCTACAGGCATATAAAACTAAATTGGTTTTGCAACTACTTTAAACAGGCTTTGTTGAATCTGTGCTAGCTAGGGTTGTCTTTGTCATAAAACAACACCCAGATGCATGTATATTTTTTATAGTAGTAAGGTTTTAATTTTCTTATATGAACATTGTTAATTAAGCTGTGCTTTTCCTGGGTGCTATGTAGGAGATACTGACTGTTCTTAACTCAATTTATCTCATGAACGGTTAGATTAGAAGCACTTAATAAAATTCTGTTTCAAATCTGATAAATCATAAACTTTTCCCTTAGTAAGAATATTTTATCAAGGAAATGCAAGAGCTAAATGACTTTTTTCTTATTCCTCCAAAGTACATATTGGTTATAGATAATCTACTTTATAAGACTGGAAAGGCTCAACTTAAGAATGAGATACAGGGCCGGGAGTTTGGCCTAGTGGTTAAAGTGCTTGCTTAGCATGCATGAAGACCCGGGTTCGATTCCCTGGTACCACATACATAGAAAAAAGCCGGAAGTGGTGCTGAGGCTCAAGTGGTAGAGCTGTAGCCTTGAGAAAGTCCAAGGACAGTGCTCAGACCCTGAGCTCAAGCCCAGGACTGGCAAAAAAAAAAAAAAAGAATGAGATACAACAACTGTGTATTTTTCTGAATCTAAAATCATTGATTTCTGTTACAAAATTGTTGCAGCCATTTAATAGAAATACTGTTTTAGAAAGAATATTAGATTATATATGGCTCAAAGATTCTGGCAAAAGCTAGCTTTGTAATAATGTTCTCTTTAATAGGTGTTTTCAAAATTGGGCACCAGTGGCTGCAACTGCGATTGTAGCTGTTTAGAAAGCTTAGATATGAGGATAATGGTTAGAGTCAGACAGGATAGTCTGTGAGACTATTGATGAAAAACTGTTGAAAACAGGAAGAGGAACTGTGGCGCCAGTGGTAGAGTACTAGTCTTAAGCAACAGGTCAGGGACAGTACCAGGCCCTGAGTTCAAGCCCCAGGACCTGTCCTTTATCCCTGACCCTATACAAAATGGGTTCTTTTTTTAGTTGCTGGCTGCAACTACTTATAACTCAAACCACTCAGGACAATTGTGATTTGGAATATGCAAATGTTGAAAAGCTTTCCTATTTAGCAAAAGTAAACTTTATCATTTGAATTTGAATCGTCAGGAAAAATAACACATGAGAAAGGATAAAATTATCAGCATACACATATTTTATCTAAATGTTCATCTTTTTATTTTAAAATTTCATGTCATTTTTAATTTCACAAATTTTCCACAAATAAATTATAATTTCAAATTAAAAATAAAAGAAAATATAAAGCAATCCTAATGCTTACCAATAAGAACTATTGTGATCAATTAGAAAAATTTTAGTCTGCAAAAGATTATGTTATAGTGTTTTTTTCCATGTATTTTTATTATAAATAATAGAAGGGTTACATTTTATTCACCAGATAGAGGGTGCATTACTTCACATACATTGATACCTTTCACATGTCTTGGTCCCCATTTCCCTACCCCCCATCTCCACCCCTCATCTTGTTTTCCCCCCTTCCCTATCTGATTTCAAATAACCAAATAAGCATATGTACAATATATAAGATAACAAGGTGAAATAGTATAACAATATGGCATAACCACAGAACAGCAAAAGAGATGAGAGATAACATAGTACATTAAGGACAACAATCACTCCTTTTGTTTCTATATCCTGGAGGTCCGTTCATTTAGCATCATACTATATGGCCTTATGTATCTAGGTTTTGTTCTATTGTAAAACTCTGTTAGGAGAGTCCAAGGTTTCTACTGATTATGTCAAATGAGGGAAACCATTGAGCCTATGTTCCTTTGGGTCTGGTTTACTTCACTTAATATGATTTTTTCTAAGTCTTTCCATTTCCTGACATATGGGGCAATGTTGCATAGAATTCCATTGTGTCTAAATACCACATCTTGTTGATCCACTCATCAACTGAGGGGCATCTGGGTAGGTATTATATCTTTGCTATGGTAAATAGTGCTGCAATGAACATTATTGTGCTAGTAGATTTAGTATGCCCTTCTTTCTGGACGATTGGGTAAATGCCAAGTAGTGGAATTGCTGGGTCATTGGGGGAAATCTATGTTTAGTCTTTTGAGGAACTGCCATACTGCTTTCCATAGTGGCTGAACGAGTTTGCACTCCCACCAACAGTGTAGTAGTGATCCTTCCTGGCCACATCCCATCCAGCATCTGCTTTTATTAGATTTCTTGATCATGGCCATTCTAACTGAGTGAGGTAGGATCTTAGAGTTGTTTTGATTTGCATTTCTTTTATGGCCAGAGATGTTGAGCATTTTTTCATGTGCCTATAAGCCATTCTTATTTCTTCTTCAGAGAAGACTCTCGTTAAGTGTTTTGCCCACCTTTCTTTGGAGTTTAGTTTTGGAGTGATTCAATTTTTTTTAGCTGTTGATATATTTTAGATATGAGGCCTTTGCCCATTTTATGGTTAGTGAAGATCTTCTCCCATTCTGTAGGCTTTCTAGTTAATTTGCTAGCTATGTCCTTTGCCATACAAAAGCTCTGCCATTTAATGCAGTCCCACTTATCCATACTTTCTCTGATTTGTTGTGTTTCTTGGTCCATATTAAGAAAGTTTCGACCTGTGCCAAGGGCACCTAGTGTATCTCCTATTCTTTACTGTAAAGTTTTCAGTGTATCTGTTTTTACCTCAAGGTCTTTGATCTATTTGGAGATAATCCTGGTGCAGGGTGACAAAGAATGATCCAACTTTAGTTTTCTGCAGGTCCTTACCAATTCTGCCAGATTGTTGAAGAGGCTGTCTTTCTTCCATTCTATTTTTTTTTTTGCTCCCTTATCAAAGATTAGGTGGTCATAAGTCTGTGGGTTAATATCTGGCTCTCAGCTCTATTCCACTGGTCTTCAAGCCTGTTCTTGTGCCAGTGCCAAGCTGTTTGGGTCACTATAGCTCTGTATTAGAGTCTAAAGTTTGGTATTGAAATTCCTCCTGTGCTGTTGTTTCTGCTAATAATTATTTTTTCTACACGGGTGTCGGGGTTTTTATGCCCAGACTAAGATGAGACTGAGAAAGGTTAGGGCCAACTGGCTGCCCACATCTAGCCCTCCTTACTGGAGGACAGACACGCCAGGGAGACTGTCGCAGCAGAACTCGTTTATTCTGGAAGTACAT
The DNA here is from genome assembly GCF_031878675.1 of Megascapheus bottae. Classification (NCBI taxonomy): domain Eukaryota; kingdom Metazoa; phylum Chordata; class Mammalia; order Rodentia; family Geomyidae; genus Megascapheus; species Megascapheus bottae. The sequence continues at coordinate 29,113,386 of NC_143517.1, read as the reverse complement.
TGAGCTAAAATAGGATGCAGGAGCCAATCAGCACAAAGGTGGGCAGGGCAGGTAGGATGTATGGCTGTCAGAGAGGGCGGAAGTGTACGGGGCCAATCTCAGTGGTAGACATCACAAACCAGTCAAGCATTCCAACCAGGTGACAAGTAGGTTGGGCTCCAAAACCAGGAAGTGAGCACTGGACCACAAAGTAGGCCTTTTCATTTCCTTGATGTGACATGCCCTACACACGGGGTCTTTTATTATTCCATATAAAATTTTGGATTGTCTCTTCTATTTCTTTAAAGAATGACATTGGGATATTGATAGGTATTGCACTGAATTTGTAGATAGCCCTTGGTAAGATTGCCATTTTCACAATGTTAATTCTTCCAATCCAGGAGTTTGGGAGGTTTTTCCATTTCCTTAGTTCTGTTTTAATTTCCTTTTTCAGGGTTTTAATGTTTTCATCAAAAAGGTCCTTTACATTCTTAATTAAGTTAATTCCTAAGTACTTCATATTTTTTGAGGCTATTGCAAAAGGAGTTACTTTCCTGATTTTTCCTTGTTCCTCTCATTGTTGGCATATAGGAAGGCGGTTGAATTTTGAGGGTTAATTTTATACCCTGCTACCTTGCCAAAGTTTTGAATCAGCTTGGGAGTGGAGTATATAGGGTTCTTTTAATACAAGATCATGTCATCTGCAAAGAGTGAAAGTTTCACTTTCTCTTTCCTTATTTGGATCCTCTTTATGCTTACTTCTTGCCTTATTGATCCGGCTAGGAATTCTAATACTATGTTAAAGAGGATGGAGAGTGTGGGCATACTTGTTTCCTTCCTGATTTTAGAAGAAATGACTTTAGCTTTCACCATTAAGTGTAATGGTAGCTGTGGGTTTATCGTATACAACCTTTATTATACTGAGGAACATTCCATAGATTCCTAGTTTCTCCAGAGCTTTTTAGCTTAAATGGGTGTTGGATCTTGTCAATTATTATTATGTCTTGGGGAGACAATTGTTCTTGTATTATTATTTTTAAACAGTATATGTTTTTTATTTTCTTGATATTTTTGTGGAGAGTAGTGTTTGGGCCCTGGGAAAATATCTGTAAGCTATATCCTTCAAAAATAAAGACAATGTTAAGCATCAATTTATCTTCATGATAATTGAAATTTCTGCTAATATGCATTTCTTTCAGATAATCAATACATCAAGACATTTATTTCAACAATTCAGAATTTTTGACATTTGTATATACACAGTGTTTTTACAATTGAACTGGTGCAGAAAGCAAATCAGTCCGGTAATCTTCAAACATGCTCCCTGGGCCTTGCAACTAAAACCATCTGGACACTATGACAAAGTTCTATTTATTACATACAAAAGACTGGATCCTGCTGAGGCATAAACAGTAATTAAACACACAGGCCCAAGCATGCATGCCAGATCTGCCAGAAGTATCCTTTGAGTATCTTAGAGTTTCCATGCCAATGAGCTTATTGAGAAATTGGCTGGTGATTAAAGATTAACGATTTATGGTTGAAAATGTGGCTCATTTGCTCCCTACTGAAATACGTTTGACAGGATCTTTGTGATTTTCCTAGAATTCATAACTGTGGAGAAAATAGTTCTTAACGTAATATCTCAGTTAATTTTAGATAGTAGTTTGTGATACCAAAATACAAATTCCAGTTGTTGTTGCTTTGTTTTGTTTTGTTTTATTTAATTTTTACATCTAATTATTTGAAAGCATTCTTTTTTCCTCTTCTTTTTTCATTATCAATTTTACTTACTTTGCCTTCAAATAGAACTTCAGTACTTTGCATATTGAGAACGGCCATTTAGGACTTGGTTTGTGTTAAATTTGCTTTTCCAATAATTCTTAGTTTTTTTGGCTGCTCACAGCCCTTGCTTAAAGCGAGAAAGCATGATGGATGAAAAAGAAAAATAATGGAGGCACTTACAAAGAAGCTTGTGGTAGCTCTGTCTAATCAGCATTTTGCTTTTTAAAGTGTTTAGATTTTTCACAATTTGTGGATTCCCATGAGAAAGCAGGTGTTGGAAGAAATTTCTCAGTTAAATGTAAAAATAAACCAGTAGTTACAGCTGACGGTTGGGGACTCATATGTTTGGTCCTAGAACAGACTAGATTTATTTTTACATGCTATATTAGAATGGCTGAAGTTTATTTTAATTCACTGATAATCAACCTAACATCTAATTCATTTTATAAATGCAGTCAAGTCTAAGTGAAAATATGACTGACCCCTTTTAATGATACCACGAATTCAGAACTAAAGTAATTTATTAAACTGTTAAAATTAATTCTGCCATTAAAATAACTCCATAGTACACTCTATCATAGTAAGTAACCTGACTCAGCTTCTTTGAGTCAGCAAAGGGAATCACTGGTGATGACTGATGAAAACCACTGAGCAGAAAACGAGGAGAATGCTTGCCTGGTGACAAAGGTATTTCCTTCTTCCCACATAAACAGGGTTGTCTTCATTGACTGATGTTTTACTGGCTTATGGCCCTTTACTTTAGGAAGTACTTTAGCATAAAAGAAAAGCCTTGGGAAATGCAGATTTGGCCAGAGCTGCTCTTCTGTTAAAAAATCTTAAATTTCTCACATTAAATTTTATTCATGTGATTAATTTATTTCTTAAAACCTTCTCTATATTTACAAGTTCCTGTAGTTTCCTCAAGTGGTAGATCTTTGCTATGAACAGTCTAAAACTAAACAAAGAAAAACAGCTTATTCAGCTTCAATCATTCTCTGGATATACTTCTGCATCCCTACATCATTTTTTAAGATCTTTACAGAAATATAGCAAGATTCACTTGGGTGTCTCTACACAGAATGGAACAAATGTAGAAAGAGCATAGATAAAACCCACAACCAGACTGAATTGTCTAGTACATGTGTTTTCTGAATACCTAAAATTTTAAGAACTTTATCGCTTTGTCTACTGTTTCTGCTCCAACTCTTTTAGAGATCTTTTTCCCTAAATTCGATTTCTCACATCAAGAGAAGTGGTATCTCCCTAGAGAGAGAAATAAACCTGCCAATAAATAAAATGTGCAGAGGAATGCAAATGCATTATCTAAGTGATTCACTTCCAACCTAACCGCACATCACCACCTTCCAAATATGTGCTTTGGCAAAATTATCAATAATTATGTGTCCTAGACAGCCCTGGTTACTGTCCATGTATTAAAAGCAGACATGCCATTGGCTGAATCACGAAGTCTACTATATGTTCTGAAATACTGAAAATGATTCCAGGAAAAGAAAGAGAAAATAATATACCAAGAATGTAATGGGTGATATTAAATAGTGTGGATGCTTTGGTTTTTATTTTAATAACTACTGCAATCATTTAAGTCATTCAATCTATCTCAAACACTTACTGTAAGCATCAGTAATATAAAATATGAACAATATTTACCTACAGTCTAGGTGATCTTATTAGAGTTTGTGATAAATTATAAAATTAAATGCATTAATTCACAGTTACACGAGGGTGAATAACAAGATCGGAGAAATAAGATATCAAAGCATTTTAGTATTCAGTAAAATAAAAAAGAATTGATTTTTCCAGAAAAAAGTGAATACAGAGATTGCCAGTTTCAAAGTATTTATGTACAACCGTGGTGTTTATTTGTCTCTGCCTGTGAAGTAGCTGAAGCTATAGCTATACATCATCAGGCTGCTTTTTGTTCTATTTTGTTTGAGATGAGATTCTGGCCTTTTTCCATCTTCATCTTCTATATAGCGTGGATTGCAAGCATCTCCTCCACACATTGCTATCATTGCCTTTGTTGAAAATTGTTTACTAATGTGAGGAATATAGAATAAACATACCCATGAATCTTATAATTTTCCTATTATGTAAAGGTGATATGTGCATATTGTTGTCTTAAAGACTAGTATTTAATCTCACTCTCAAAATGTATTAAAGGTAAAATCTAGAGAAATGCTTTAGAAAATAATTTAAGAGATAGTAAAAAAGACATATATCTAGGGGATGGTAAGCAAATAGAGAGAGGAAATATCATAGTGAAGTGCATGTGTTTATTTGAGTGTGTGTGTGAGTGTGTGTGTGTTACAGAGAACCTATGGGTCCCATATATTGAGATAAAAAAGAAAGAAACAGAGCTGATGATCATTCTGTGTCTTGAGGGGAAAGGAAGGAGAAAATTGAGCAAAATGAAGCTTTGTTATTGATAAGAAAAGAAAAATAAATGGCCTATAGGGAAGGTCTGCAGTCCTTGCCAAGGTTATTTGATTTGATGTTGTCTTTTTTGTTATTTTGGCGTTGCTGCAGACTGCTGAGTCTGATCATGAGGTGACCCAGTTTTGTTTAAAATAATCCACTAGCTGTATGTATCAGGAATGCTGATTAAAATTTCTGGGAGACATTTTATTGTCTGTGTTTGAACTCTTAAAATAAATATACAAGCCAGGGTCTTAAAACTTTAAATTATTTTTATCTTTAAGATGTAGTCAAATAGAATAATGTTGAGTGATTCCAATCAGGTAAGATTAATGCTAGAAGGTTCATGGGCATTCTTAATGGACATTCCCTTCTCTGTTTAGCTGTTCCATTTGGAAATGAAATACACACTTCTCTTATGATTCTTTGTATACTTGGAAAACAGCACTCTGACCAAATAACACATAGTACATATCAAATGAATCATGATTGTGTTTTATTTGGGCCTTTTTAGTTTATGTATTTATTTACTTATTTAGTTAGTTTTCTGGATCTGGTGTTTGCACTTTGGACCTGGGTGCCGTCTCTGAGCTTCCTTTGCTCAAGGCTAGTACCATACCACTTGAGTCTCAGCTCTTTTTCCATTAAATTTGTTTGTTTGTTTGATTTTCTGATTTTTTTGTGGGTTTTCTTCTTGTTGTTGCAGTTTTTAATGGAGAAAAGAGTCTCACAGAGGTTCCTGAGTGGGCGAGCTTTAAATTGTGATTCGTAAATTTCAGCTTCTTAAGTAGCTAGGATTATAGATATGAACCATTTGTGCCAGGTTCTGGATATTTGTTTACATTAAATAGGAATCTGATACAAAGATTAAAATCTGTTATGAAAAGTGGATGTAATAGTTTGTATCAATTCATTCAAATATTGCTTTTGGCATCGACAAATAGGAAACAATCAAACGAATAGTACTTATGCAGTATACTAGACAGGAGTTCCATATCCTGACCCAGGTTTGAGTAATTGATTCAGAATGCTAACTAAGTAGAAAGAAGATTGAATCAGAATTGTCATCAACTTACTCTTTCACATACAATTTAGGACTTTATTTACTAACCTCTGATCTATTTGAGAAGTTTCATAACATAATTTGTTTATCTGAATGAAAATATGTCTAGCCATCATACAGTTATGAGTCCTTTTCTCCATCCACACAGAAGCAGGATGTATCTGTTTCCACATCCCAAAAGTTTTGCCTTTAGCTGTCTCATAATTTATCTCTTCCTAGTAATATAATGGTTTCATAGTGGACTCAAAGAAAATTTAGAAGAAGAATAGAAACAAAGTCCCAACACACTGTTCTAGGACTAATGTTGGGGTTAATAACTTTCAACATAGTTGGTGGAATACATTGTCTGATATAGTACACATTTTTCTTCGAGAAATCCGTCATCTTTGTTTTATTTTTGGTTCATATTTTTGCATGGATCTGTAATGAACACATTTCATTTTTGTAACTAAAAGGTTCTTACAATGAGGGTAGCATAAAATTCATTCCTCACATTAAGCATATTAAAGGAAACTGCAACAAAGTGCTTTGGTAATTAGTTGCACAATTCTTCTTGAGTTTTGGTAATATTGACATAGTTTCTCCTTTGTACCCTAACAATGGCCTCTGGAAAGGCTGATGGATAGATGATAATGTATTTTTAATATAAGAATACTTCTCATCACCCCCATTATTGCCATCTTCCAGTTATCCTATTGAAATAATCTCTAGAATTTGGTTTCTCCTTCTGTTCTTTGGCTCCACACCCTTCTTAACTAGACTGATCTGAGAAAGGAAAATCAGAGTATAACAACTTATACTCAGAAGGTTTCAATGGATCCCCTTGGAACCCTAATAAAATCTAACATCTACACCGTTTCCTTTATCCTTATGTATTTTTGTTCTCCTAGCTTGTTTCAAAGATTTGGAGTGTACTATTTCTTTCCAGGAATTCTGTTCCCATGATTCATTCAATTATTTTTCTCACATATCACTGTCATTGTGAAGTCTTCTACCACCTTGATTAAAAGGACATTTTTTAAAAATTCCTGCAGCTATTTTCTTCTACTTCTTCCTTTCTTTATGCAATAATCATTAAGTTCTAGCATAATATATGAATTATTTTTCTGTATTGTTTCTACCCTACCACATTATAGTTTGCAAAAACTCAAGGATTTTTGAATATTTTACTTATAAAACATTTCTATGCCAAGGAAAGATTACTCTCAGATATTCAGAATAACCATCTGTTAAGGATTAATCAATTTAATGAGAGCATCTGTAGAATAGAAAATGTGTAAGATATTTGGAGAAACTGAATATATTAAACATTAAAGAAAGAATAATATTGATAAGTTAGATGTGAAACTATGTGAATGCTCTACAAGATAATAAATTGGAGATTTCAATTCTATAAGATAAAATAATTTGAAGCAAGCTAAATTAGATAAAAATCTATAGAGATCAAGTCATTTCATGGCTTCTCAGCACAGTTAACAAGAACACAGGCAGTCACAGAAAGAAAGGTACTTCCATGCAGTTGGTTCAGAAATCCTGTGTATGCCTATTAAATGATGTTCAAAAATCAGGAAGGTTTCATATTTTTTTTCTAGTTCAAATACCTAGATGATGTTTTCTTGTAAGTACACAACCAATCAATAAATTCTCTTTAGATTGTATATGAGTTTTGAACAAGGCCTTGCACTCATTTGGTAGCTACTTCATCACTAAGCCATGCATCCAGGCTGTTTATTGCTTTTATGTTTTGTTTCATTGTTTGTTCATGTGTTTGTGTTCTCAGACTCTTATACATTCAGCTCATGTTAACAATAAGCTATAATTTTTCTAACTTTCACCAGGATGATCTCAAACCCTGATCTCTTCCCTCTGGTAACCGGGAATAGAGACATATGTTAATCATGCCTGGCCAATATTCATTGATCATAAAATTAAATGCTGTACCATCCAGCTAATTTGTAGGAAATCTTTATTCTGTAAATGAACCAGTGTCAGGTTCTGTAATTGGATCACACTGCAAGTAAGTTTATTTCTCTGGTATCAATATTATCTGTGAATCCCATGATAGCAATCATAGATGATAAGACCTGGGCATCTGGAAAAGAAGCAAACGGAGATTCTATGCCAAATACAAGCACCATGGATCCTTGAGATATAAACCTGAAAAAAACCTGCCATTCTTTATGCCATGTTCACCTATGCTTTGGAATGTATACTCAGTGTCTTTGTTTTTGTTTTTGTTTTTATCCTGTCTGCTGTATACTGAATTTTCTACCATATGTACAAGAAAGTGCACTCACAATTTAGCAGAAAAATATAAATTTTGACAATCTTTTAAAGTGCATTTTCATAAAAATTATAAATATATCTAGATGATAACCAAACAATTGTAATCATATGTATTTATATATGATAAGCTATTTAAGTTTTTCTTTATATTTATTTTATTTTCTATTCTCCTACTAAGAACAGATATAAACAATTAATATTTAATTAAATGCAGTAGAAGAGGGTTTTTGGAGGAAATTATGTACAAGGATTTTTCAGCTCTTTAAACCATTGGTATAATGACAATTATTAAATATGGACGTATGTATTAATCAACTGTTTCCTATGAATATTTGTATTTACATATTTACCTTCAGTATTGGGAGTGTGTCTTAGTGGTAGAGTGTTTGCCTAGCAGAAATGAAGCCCTGGATTCAATTCCTTAGTACCACAAAAAGCCAGAAATGAGCGGCGCCACTCAGGAGGCTAAGATCTGAGAATTGTGGTTCAAAGCCAGCCCAGGCATTAAAAGGCATGAGACTCTTATCTCCAATTAATCACTAGACAATGAGAAGTAGTGCTGTGGCTTAAGTGGTAGACATGTAGCTTTGAGCTGGAGAGCTCAGGGACAGTGCACAGGCCCAGAGTTCAAGCCCCACGACCCACCAAAAAAACCCAAAAACCAAAAAACAAAAACAGAAGTGGCAAAGTGGTAGAGCGCCTTGAGCACAGAGAGGCTCAGGGACAGAGCCCAGGCCCTGAGTTCAAACCACGTTGCTGGCAAATATATATACATATGTATGTATGTACAGATATGCATATGCATGTCTATACATATGCATATCTATCTATCTATACCCTCATTTTGTATCACATTGTATGGAAATGTTAAAACTATTTGATTTGGAATGTGTTACCCAGTCATTGTTTGTCTTTCTTTCCAATTACAATGCAGCTTACCTTATGCCTTTTATAAGACAATCAGTAATTTATCAATTTAAAGTGCTTTGAAATGTGTTTGTGCACTTCTGTTACTCCTGAGCTGTAGTTGCACATCATGACTGCTTCCAAAAACTAAAATATGAGACATAAAAAACATATTAGTTCTCAGAAGAAAAATCCTACACATACTATCTTGGCCATATCATCAATGTTAATATTCTCATCATTCACACTTATGACATGTATTTTTGTAAAGTGATGTGGAGAATGCTTCAACTTCTATGATAATTCTTCCTAAGAAACCTATTATCCTGGGTAACCACAAGGAAAAGTAAAATATACCAACCTGAACTCAAACACTGTACAAAATACCTTATTGTTACTCTAAAAATTGTCCAGATCTCTAAGGAAATCTGAGAAATGGTCACAGATCAAAGAAATAAGGCAAAATGACATTGTAAATGCTACTCTTAATTGAATCATGGGAAAGAAATGAATATTAGGGAAAATGATTAATTCTGCTATTAACAGCATCAATAGCAGCAATGACAATGTTTATTTCTTAGGTATTCCTTGTATACTTGGTGATGTAAAATGATACAATAGAAAAGACTAGCTAAAAAGCAGAGGTAATCTTTGTCCAAATTTTCTTAAAATTTAGAATTGATCTGTTATGTAAGTTTATGAAAAAATATAGCCCAGCATTTTTATATACTTATATTAACAATGAAGAATAAGGAAGAAGAAAAAGAAAAGTAAAGAAGGGAGAGAGGAAGGCAGGAAGGCAAGAAGGAAGGAAGGGAGGAAACAACATATAAATCAATACCTAAAGGGGAAACAAAAATTCTCCTCATTTTCAAGTGATAAATCATTAAGATTTCCCAGCAAGCTCAGAAGCTTCTAGTATATTTCACACTTTTCTCCTCATTTTCAAGTGATAAATCATTAAGATTTCCCGGCAAGCTCAGAAGCTTCTAGTATATTTCACACTTTTCTCATTAGTACTTTTTATTCTGCAGGAAGAGACTTGCCTTTGTTTTTTTCTTTTTGTTGTTGTTGTTGTTATTTGTTTTTGTTTGTTGGTTTGGTGGGTCATAGGGCTTGAACAAGGCCTTGGCTTTGTCCCTGAGCTCTTCAGCTCAAGGCTACCACCCTATCCTTTAGTCAAGCCCCACTTCCCATTTTCTAGAGAGTAATTGGAGATAAGAGTCTCAGATTCTTTTGTGCCCAGGCTGGCTTTGAACCTTGATCCTCAGATCTCAGCCTCCTGAGTAGCTAGACATGAGCCACCTCGCCCAGCTTTACAGTGAGTATTTGTGATGACCACTTTCTCTAGACATTCTTTACTCCCAGGGTGTAAATGTTATTAATTATATATTTTAGAGACTATATCTGCAAATCAGGTATGAATACTCAAGATAACTACTTTAATTATCCTTTTCACTTTTGATTCTATATATGTATTGCAGGAATCCCAAGTAACAGAGTCATTTGGAAAAACTTTTGAGATGTGTAATTTTTATGCATATGATCTATTTCCAAGGTGAAAAACCCATCAGCAGTTTAATTAGTGCAACTCTATCAGCATGTGTGTCTGCACTCACACATATGCACATGTATTGTGTGCGTGTGTGCATTCAAGGTTTATATATGTTGTGGTTATTCAAACTTACAATTCAAGTTCAGGTTTGATTAATTTGAACTTTTTGCTTCAATCTTCATTTTGTCTACTCATTAAAATTGAATGCATAGCTATAAAATGCTTCAATAACTTCCAGATTTATATAGATAGATACTATTCTCCAATATCAATTATGGACTAATTTTTTCCATCTGTCTGATCATATTTTCATTTTAGATGTAGTTTTTCTTCATCATGAGAGAATTATATTCCATGTTCATAAAACTAACATTCTTTTATTCCAGTTAATTGATATTCTATGTGAAATTATTACTTGTGTATCATACTTTTGTTGAGACTCAGTTATAGTAGATTATTTCAGGAAATGAGCATTCCCACACTCCAAACCCAGTGATGGAAAATTTAAAGGGACATATTAACTGATGTGATCTAAGAAAGGAGGGAATAATATTCAGTCTGGGTGACCATAAGTAGATAAGTGGCTGAAGAAAAGATGCTACAGATATGTTAGAATTTGACTCAAAAATGAAATTCTCATTTGTTGGAAAATAGATGGGGCTAAAAATAATCATGTTGAATAAAATACTCAAATCCCCCTAAGTAAGCCTCACATTTGCTTTTATAGATCAAATCTATAAAAGAAGTAAAGATCTGCAAAGTCAAAAGGAGAATAACTAGTTGGGAGGTGGAAAGGAGAAGAGCAAACAAAAGAACATCAAGGAGTATTCGAGAAATAAAAAGGGGTGAATATGAATAAAGGCTACTCTATGAATACATGAAAATGCTACATAAAACTCTAGCTTCTATAATTAATACACACTAGTAATAAAACTATTCATATGATAGGGAGGGGTATATGATATGATATGATATGATATGACGGGTGAGGGGTGTGGGGGGGGAGGGAAATGGGTACCAAGACATGTGAAAGGGTATCAATGTACGTGAATTAATGCACCTTCTATCTGGCAAATATCATGTAACCCTTTTACTAATTACAATAAAAAAATGCAAAAAAATAAATAAATAAAAGTTAATTATTTAAAAAAAACAAAACTATTCATATGGCTTGGAAATTGTGGAAGAGTTTTCTTTAGGTAAGTCATTGGGGGTACTATGATGTGATCTATAATCATTCTGCAACTGTGAGGGTGAGCAAAGTTTACATTCTAATTCTGCCAACTTTTGGGGAGTGAGGTTTCAGTGAGGAGTCTCCTGAAAGAGGTGATTCATAGCTCTTCAAGTTAGGTGCTGTAGAATCATATACAAATAAACTGCACTCAAGAATAGAGTCCTTTAGCAGTCTAGTGAAACAAGAACATGATCTGCAGGGTTATTAACTTTCTTATCCTAATGGCATGCCCAACATGGGTTAATTCCTAGAAGCCAGATACCTGGCTAGCTAAAATCATAGGCAGGTCATGAAGCACATTTTAAGCAGCAGACTAAAGACAATTATTTTTTTATATTTTTTATTGTAATTAAGAGAAGGCTTACATTATATTTGCCAGATATAAGGTGCAGTACTTAACAATGATTGCTACCGAGAGCTACTAAGAGAATCAAGATTATGCTTCAAACCTTTATCCAGCTCTCCAGCAATGGACATCTGACTCTGACTAGTTTGACACTTTCAGTATGATGTTTTAGTTTCTGCCTTGCTTCAGTTTCATTTTTTTCTTTTCTGCCCTTCTTCAACTTTTGAAAAGGCAGAAACAGCTTTGTGGGGAAAGTAGATGTAGTTAAAGGTGCTCAGGTTATCCAAGAGAGTGGGTAGCTTTACCAGTACAAGAAATTTAGTTCCTTTCTCTTCCTTTTCTTTAGCTTTCATCTTTTCTCTTCTAACCTTCACCTTTCCTTTGTTGTCCTTTCTTTTATTAAAACAAAGGGCTGGAGATAAAGGATATTGAACCTCACCTGGAGATTTACCTTTAAATGAAAATTGGAGTTTATTTATTTTGTAATTTATTTTGAACCCGGAGGCCTTTTTATTAACTGAGAAAGAATAGAAAAGCTATGGAGCTGGTGAAAATCTCCTGGAAGAAAACACCTGTCCTAAAAAATGGGATCAGGTGAGCAAGAGAGATAATTATTTTTCTTAATTTTAACCTGCTTTTTCAACACCTGATTACAGTTATCTACAGCATGTTGTACTGCTACATTATTTGGTGTTAGTTTTATTCTTATTTAATCCAGCATTCTACATAATTGTTATGAATAATTTTGACCTTGTGGTACAATTGCTTGTATATATGGTTATATGGTAACTTATGTACATGAAACCATTTCTAAAGAATGTTATTTAAAGTCTTTAAAACCTTAGTTTGCCATTCTTGTGTGGTACACATTTCACAGTCATATTATACAATTGCTTATTCAAATATCAGGAACTTTTTTTTTTAACTGTAAGGTAGTAATTATGAAAATGTGTTCTTTCTGGCTTTCTTAAGGCATACCATTGTTAAGTCTTTCCATTAATGGCTGCCAGCACAAATCTCTTCCCTTTAGACAGAGTAAGTTTATGGGCTTTCGGTACTTTCTTTTTATTTTTTTTCTTTCTTCCTGTCATTGTTCACTGACTAAATCTCAAGCATTTGAGATATTTTAGTACCCATAGAATTAAATAATGCTGAGATACACTGGGGCTTGTTATTAATATTCCCAGTTCCAATTGTATTATGATTTTTTGTACTTCAGAAAAGTGAATTTGAGACTGTGCCCCAGGAAGCTACTGTCTAGATGGCCCCATCTTTCGTTCAACAATGGCTGTTCACCTGTCATTTGTGTTGTGTTTAGGTCTCTTGATGTAATTTTTTAGAAGGAAAAGTTTTGTTTGATTTAGAAACTGTTATTTTAGAAGAGCATCCACTAATGTTATTGAGTCACTTTTTCTCTTTCACATGCCTTAACTGTAACCTTCCTTCCTTCCTCCCTCCCCACCTCCCTCCCTCCCTCCCTCCCTCCCTCCCTCCCTCCCTCCCTCCCTCCCTCCCTCCCTCCCTCCCTCCCTCCCTCCCTTCCTTCCTTCCTTCCTTCCTTCCTTCCTTCCTTCCTTCCTTCCTTCCTTCCTTCCTTCCTTCCTTTTTTATCTCTCTTTGTGCTTAAACTCAAGACCCGGGCACTGTCCCTGAACCTCTTTGTGCTTAAGGTCAGGGCTCTACCACTTGATCCACAGTGCCTGTTACAGCTTTTTCTTAATAGTTTATTGGAGATAAGAGTCGTACCGACTTTCATGATGAGGCTGGCTTCAAACTGAGATCCTCAGATCTTAGCCTCTGAGAATCTAGGATTGCAGACATGAGCCATCAGCTCCTGGCGGTAGTATTTCTTTTTAATTGGATTTTTTTCACTTAAAGGTGGATTATCTAAAAACCATTGCTATTCTTCTATATTTATTCATATGGTCTGTAATAGCTAAATCATCTCTTTGGCTTAATAGAATGAAATAATCATTTCCTTCATTTGAAGGTAATGTCTTCCTGCTCCTTCAATTACTTTCATCATATTTCCGAGAAATCATTAAATTTATTTAATTACATGCTGTATTTAGACATTATGGATATTTATTTTCAGTGGATTTTAATATATTTGTATTATAGGGAAATAGAAATGTAAACAAATGAACAGAAAAGAAAACATATTCCTATAATTATGAGAAAACTACCGTTAACCTTTCAATCTTTTATTTTATTTGAGGAATTATTGTTCAAAATATTTTAGTTTTAAATTTAAGCTTATTGTAGTTATGTACAGTGGGGTTATATTTACCTATATAAGGTAATGAGTACATTTCTTATTGAACATGGTTACTCCCTCCCTCGTTTTTATACTTTAATTATATTAAAACCTGATTTCTTTAAATTTGGCGTTAGAAAACATTACCAAGTTTTTGAAAGGTTGTTTTCTTTCCTTTAAAAAAACAATTTCTTGCATATTGATTTGAAGAGAATTATCAAAATCATTTGGAACCAGGTATTGTTGGCTCACACCCATAATCCTACCTAATCAGAATGTTGATACTTAAAAGATTGAGGTTTAAAGTCATGTCATGTAGAAAAATGTAAGAGACAGCACCTCCAGAATAACAAACAAAACCCAGGTTGGAGGTGTGGTTCAAGTAGTAAAGTATCATATGAACAAGTAAGTATGAAATCTTCAATTAAAGACCCAGTCCTGTTTTGAAAAGAATCATTTTCTAAGCAACATTTTTTGCATCAGTCTTTGTGAGAAGTACTATTTTGGGCATAATTTTATGATGAGAACTAATTTAAGCAATTATAATTAAATATTTTAATATAAAAAGATTATAATTTATAATAACATATTACATTGTTAAAATATTTATAATGTTTCAAAAGTCTGTCATATAGAGTAGTAAACACCTTTAACAGGGAATGCTATTGGATAACTGCAGAAAAACCAACTAAATCAAAAAAGGCTTCTTGTGTGGACAAAGTGGTAATAGGTCTTGAGTTCAAACCCATCGCCACAAAAATGCACAAAAGCACCCAAAATATATAATCAGTTCAAGCCTAATTAAATGCACTGGCTCATAATACATATGGTATTTACATGTACACTGTGCATATATATTATGCTTGCATTTCTACACACAATTATAAGTTCTTTGGCCTTTATTATGACTTGAAAGTATGATTAGGAGTTGAAGTCCCTGCCCTTGTGAATGGATTCACGTTGTTATTATGGAAGTTGTTTGGTTTTCTGAAGAGTAGATTTATTGTCAGTTCAAGCCCCATTTTCCCTTCCTCTGTCTCTTACATGTTTGCTTGCCATGATTCAGGAAGGAGGCCATTCACTCTTGTTTTCATTTTCATTTTTCTGTGTCATGATACAAATGATTCATTATCCCTTATGTCTGTTGATTTTTTTTTTGCAGCTGCAGAAAGCTAAAAAAAAAATAAATTGGTACCCAAGGTCAGGTTATTGTTCTATCAAATACCTGAACATTTGAAAGTGAACAATGGCTGGAATAGTTCTGAAGGCAATGTTATAAAAAAAAATCCTGAGTTCTTATGATTGAAGCTGTAAAGGCAATTCTGTGGAGGGCTCAGAAGAGAAGACTAGAGAAAGGCTGGGTTTTCTTGGTGATTACTGTAGGACTGTGATCAGAATGCTGATAGAAATGTAGACAGAAAGGGCTGTTCGGTGAGGACTCAGATTACACGCAAGAACAGGGCAATAAAATCTAAAGACCATCCTTGTTACAAATTGCAAAGAAACAAACCATGTCTGTGTCAAAGGGCTTTATGGGCAGCAGAAGTTATGAGTGTCAGCTGAGATACCAGTGTAAGAAAAGTCCAGGAAGCAGAGCCTTCTGAGCATTGTTTGACTACTTTTAGTTGCTCACTGAGAAATCAGAGAGAAGAGACTGTTTAAATATGAAATTTACCTTTAAAATTGAAGTCAGATTGGCTGCCAAGATAGTACATTCGTGTTACTTCAGGTACTAAGGAGGAAGTGGTTGAGCGATCACAGTCACAATTTTGATGGCAGTAGGGCAAAACATTTCAAAGCGATTGAAGGATCAAAAATTAATAAATTTTTACCTGCTAGTAGAGGCAATGAGGAGGTCAGGGATGAAGAAAAGAAGTCCATTAATGGACATGTTGCAATGATTCCATTAATGGACATTCTATAAGGATTTAGATTTGACATCATGGCAACGTTTTTGGTATTACAAACTATCTTAAATCAAAAGTAGGAAAAGAAATTTGTAAGATCATAAATGAATTGCAAATAATGAGCATGCTTCTGAAGAATGATAAAGAATCGGAGCTTTTTTTACCCAAGTGCGAGGGAGTGCACAGATGCTTATTAAAGACAGCAAGAGGCATGGTGATCAAGTCTAAGCCAGTTGTGTTTGCCTTCCACATCGTGGGATGACCCAGAGTGCCCCCAGAAAATGCAGCAAAAGGAATTAAAATTCCCGACATGAAACTTTAAAAGTCTATGAGTCTGACAGAAGGCTGGCAGCAAGCCTGTGAACCTTCATCTAGGGGAAAGATTGTCTTTATTATTCTGACAAAAGAACAAATTAGGCACCTCTCCTAGAGCAAGATCATAATTCAATTTCCAAGTATGTCTTCTATAAAAATACTTTAAAAAGACACATAGTAATACACCTCAAAAAGCATGATGAACTACCAGGAACAATACTGCATATTGCTGTTTATTGCCCCAATACTAAACCAAATAATTCTAAATAATTTTGTAATTCTAGTATTTGATTTCAACAAGACTTATTCAAAGTTTATAAAACAATGAAGTCGCAAATTACACTCACTAGTTATTTCTAGTAAAAATATTTTGGTCCTAAAACTTTTAAAAGTATTTTAGTTTTTGTGAATGTATGCTCTATTGTCCACCAATTTCAGAATCATATTTTTCCTTTTTATATTTTTATTGTAATTAATAGAGGGGTTGAATTTGTATTCACCAGAGAGAAGGAGCTTTACTTTACACACATTGATATCTCTTCTCATGGTTTTGTCCCTAATTCCATCCCCCACTCGCTCCCCTCATCTTGTTTTCCAGGATATGGAAACAAGAGCTATATAATGTGTAATTGTTGTTCTTAATGTACTATGTTATTTCTCATCTCTTTTGTTGTCCCTTGGTTATTCTCATATTGTTACAGTATCTTACACTGTAATTTAGTATATTGTATATACATTTATTTGTTTTTGAAACAAGAAAGGGAAGGGGGAAAACTAGAAGTATTTTATAACAGAAACAACACAAAATAATAATGTACTAAGGTTTTCCATGTAGAATCAAAAGAAAAAGAGTTTATAAATCAACTGAACATCTTATATAAATTGAAATTGAGTTCAGAAACACAAGGATCAAGCATTTTATCTTATTAATTTTTTTTTCAATTTGACATTGAAAACGCTCATTATCTCTAGCATGGGTCATTATGTATGTCATTACTTCCGCTCAGGAAAATGGTATGGGTCTTTTGGAGAAATGTGTTCTATACATGTTTCAAGAAATATGAAGTATGCAGCTGTAATATGTATTTATGCCACAGATCAAGTAATCCACAAAAGTTTGATCTAGTCATATGAAAAAAATCTCAATTAAATTTACACTAAATTTTGTAATAAGGTTTAGCAATAAAAATAAAAGAGAAAATAATTGTGAACCACAAAATTGCTTTATAAATGTAGCATTTCATGAGTTTTCACTCTGATATTTAAACCCATATTTATGAGCACATATGCAGTTCATCACTCACTATTAGGTTGATTGGATCACAATTTATTCTAAAACATATCTAACATTGAAGCTAAGGAATAAGGGCTTTTTCTATTAGTGTATAAACTGAATTTTTACAGCACAGAATGATTTGATGTGAATGATTTTTCTTTACAAGCATTGTGGAGAATATATACAAAAGAATGAGCAGAATTGGAAGTAATTCTGACTTAAAGAATGGTTCTAAATTATGGTGTGAAAAATTGGCAGGGAATGAGAACTGGACATACCTTGCAATGAGAAAAATATCTGTATGCATATCAGGCCATAAGAGGAACAATATCAGCAGGAATATCTGAGTTTGTTGCTCCAAAAATAAACAGTATTATCTTGCATGTATAAATATATCTCCTAATTACACATTTAGTATTTGTTTCATTGTATTGTTTCTTTCCAGATAATATAAAGAATTTGCCGATTAAGGAAAATATTTGCAAACAATGTATAGCATCACTTGAGAAGCATCACAGTTTATTCAGCCACTTACAACTGAATGATGTTTCCATTTTGAGGTTGTTATAAGTAAAGTTACCATAAACATTCAGATAAAGGTGTAATATTGCATGAAGAAACTGGTAAGCACATGCCTTTTTCTTTGTAAATAATTGATAATTTGATGTGGATAATAGATGTAGATTCCAGCTAGCAATGTATGAAAGTTCTGTCATATATTCTTGCTAGCACTTGATACTGTATGTTCTCTTCATTCTAATAGAGGTTGCATTACATTTAGCTATGATAAATTTAAATCCCACTGATAATTTGCCATCTGTAGATCTTCTTTTGTGATCCATCTGTTCATATTTTCCCCACAATTATGAATTGGATTTTCTTACTGCTTAATTTTGGGACTTGCTTATGTAAGCCAAATGAAACTTCCTTATTGTTTTTAACTTGCAACCATTATGTTTTTGTTATGAAGTGCACTTCATTTGTTTTTCCTAAAAAAAAAAGTATGACTCCTACTAAATCTAAGTTTACCTAAGATTATTCTATTCAGTTATTCTACTCTTGACTAGTTTCTGAAAATTAATAGCTTTGTAATTTAAATTTAGGCTTAAAACTCATTTGATGTTAAATAATTTTTTCTTTCCATATATTTTTTATTGTAATTAATAGAAGGATTACATTATATTCACCAGACAGACTGTGCATTACTTCACAAACATTGATACCCTTTCTCAGGTCTTGGTCAACATTTCCTTCCCTCCTCCGCCCCCCTTTATCTTGTTCCCCCCCCTTCTCTATCTGATTTCAGATAACCAAATAAGCATATATACAATGTATCAGATAACTGTAACAATGTAAGATAACCAAGGGACAGCAAAAGAGATGAGAGATAACATAGTACATTAAGGACAACAATCACTCATTTTACATGGCTTTTGTTTGTATATCCTGGAGGTCCTTTCATTTAGTGTCATCCTACATGGCCTTATGTTTTGCTCTGTTGTAAATCTCTGCTAGGAGAGCCCAAAGTTTCTAATGATTATGACAAATGAGGTAAACCATTGAATCTATGTTCCTTTGAGTCTGGCTTACTCACTTAATGTTATTTTTCTGTCTTTCCATTTTCTTACAAATGGGGCGATGTCATTCTTTCTGACAGCAGCATAGAATTCTATTGTGTAAAACTACCATATCTTGCTGGTCCACTCATCAACTGAGGGGCATCTGGGTTGGGTCCAGATGGTAAAGAGTGCTTCAGTGAACATCGTTGTGCTGGTGGATTTAGTACCTTGTTATCTGACATATTTTATATATGCTTAATTGGTTGTTTGAAATAGGAGAGGGAAGGGGAGAAATCAAGGTGTGGGGGGAGAGGGAAATGGGAAGCAGGACATGAGAAAGGGTGTCAGTATTTGTGAAGGAATGTATCTTCTATCTGATTAATATAATGTAACCCTTCTATTAATTAAAATAAAAATATATGAAAAAATGCAAATCAAAACAACTCTCAGTTTCCACCTCATTCCAGTTAGAATGGCCATGATCAAGAAATCTAATAACAACAGATGCTGGAGGGGATGGAAAGCAGTATGGCTGTTCCTCAAAAGACTAAACATAGAGCTCCCCTATGACCCAGCAATTCCACTACTTGGCATTTACCCAACCATCCAGAAACTTGACTGAATTTTCTTATGCTACATATGGGTACCAAATAGCTTGATAACATTTTTAAAAATACTACCCATTCTCCACAAAATTGTGTTCTGACTTTTGTTAATAATTTAGTTGACTACATGCACATGAGCTAATTTACAAAATATATTCCCTAAATTTTCACTAAATCTCCTATTTTGATGGCTATTTTTTTGTTTGTTTGTTTTTGGTCACAACTGATGAAATTGGGTGGTGTGATTCAGTCAACAATATTTCTGTTACTTCAAATTGTTGAGGCTATTTGAGGATTCTCACTTGCTATCTTCTTTCCCCTCCTTTTTTTTTGTTTTCATAGTAAGTCATTTATTGTTGATTTTTTAAAATCCCTTCTTTGTACTCTTCCATTTTCTCCTCCTTTTTTCTCTTTGATGGCATACAACAATGATTTCCACCAGGGTTTATTTAGTCACTACTCTCCTCCCCACATATATGCAAATCTTAGTCTACAACCCATCATACATTTTAATTGATTTAATTTCAAAGTAAAACAGATTAAATTTCCCCAAAGGATGAGTATTTTTTCTGTCACATTGCTAACTCCAAATAGTTATCCCCAGCATTTCCCTTCATTTACCACAATGAGAAGTTATTAACTGATTTCATGTATAACCTATACTATTTCTGCTCAGTGATCCCACTGATTTAAAATATGTAGTCAGGGTGGAGCTTCAGGTTTTCTTTGATTTTTTTCAATGATGTGAGTATTTCTTGTATAATTCTTTTAGACATGAGTTTTATGGTAGCTATGCTTAGGTATATAGTGATAATATTATAGATATATAAAATGCATAAATAATTCACAAAACAAGTGTTATACTTGTGTTTTTAAATTTGATGATACTAAATGTATATCTCTCTCATATCATCTGATTTTATGTATATAATTTATATAATTTATATATAATTATAATACAGAATTAATTGTAACTGTAACCACATTATGCATCACCTGGAGAATAAAATTTTTAAAGGAATTAATTATAATGCATATAATTAATTAAGATCAATTACACTACATACATTATGCAATTAACTACAAAAATACCACTTTCATGTAAGAAAATATATTTACAGGTATCATAAATTATAGCATAGATATGGTTGCAGTTTACTGCAGATAGCTTAGTACCTTAGTATCAACAAGCTAGGTCTCTGACTATAACAAACAGTGACAAAACATAAAAAATTATGATTTATACTTACTGCAAGAATTAGAAATCAATATATATACATAGTTTTTAATTTTTCCTTTCTTTGAATTGTCACAGTTCTAAAAATAATACAATTTAAAAACTTTTGCAGTTAATTTTATGACTAAAATAATCATATACACTCATTGAAAATTGTTCACCTACTAATCTGACACTAAATGAATCAAATATAAAAAAATAAACATGTATGAATACCTTAGTATTCAACTTCAATTAGCAATCAGAAATGAAAGTTGACAGTAATTGAATATAATGCAAAAATTAAAATCGATGTTAAAAAGAAACACTGCTTTGAAAATTCAAAATTCACTAAAAATCCTAAGTTATTATTATTTGGCAAAGAAAGGCAATAACAGTAAACTGCATATCAGCACAAACTGTGATATGAGATTTAAAGCTCTAAAACTCCATTAAAATCAGCCTGGTAATGACAAGCCATATGAACTCTTCCACAATTGCCAGAGGATCTCTAACCTGTGGCTTGCTTTCTGTCACATGACCTTGTTAAATAAAATGAGTTAAGGATGCTTGTTTAAGTATTCCTAAGACATAAGGTAGACAATTTTTGTAATGCATACATTTCTTCTACTTTTCTCTTATGCACAATATGTCTGTTTTAATTCACCATATATTCTTGTTTTAAGGTAAATTTTGAATATAGTGTAATAAAAACTAGTTACAGGGAGTACAAGAAATTGGTCATCTTCATGACAAACATGTATCTGCATCTTGGTAAGGGAGCTGGTGCAATTTTATGAGTACAGAGGTCTATTAATAAAGCCATAAAGAAAATATTTCATATTTTATCACCCTTTTCTAAGGTACCCAGTTTCTTTATACTGCTTCACTTTTATAAATAATTCAATGCCCATTCTCTTTTCCATACACTTATATCTTTTTTTATTAACACCTGTGTAGTTTGAAATCTTACACTGAAGATAGAAAGATGATCCGATACAGCTGTATATTTAGGTCTTAGAAATTACTAAAAAATGATTCTTGAGTGCTCATTTTATTTACGTATTCTTTTTTAAAAAACTTTATTAACATTTTTTTTTTGCCAGTCCTTAGCTTGAGCTCAGAGCCCGAGCACTGTCCTTAGATTTTCTCAAGGCTAGAGCTCTACCACTTGAGCCTCATCACCATTCTGGCTTTTTTCTATGTATGTGGCACCGAAGAATCGAACCCAGGGCTTCGTGCATGCTAGGCAAGCACTCTACCACTAAGCCAAACTCCCGGCTCGTGAACATTGATTTTTAAATCATATTTCAAGAGGCTTTTGCGGCTTGGAGCCGGCAGCTAGGGGAGGGGGAGGTATTCTTGCGTTTCAGCTTTTTTGAGAACATGGGATATAAGCTTTATCTGGATTTCATTTTCGGTTTCTATACTTCTCTGTTGCTTCTTGAATTTGTAGTTGTGGGTTTTTTAAGGTAGTTGGCTCGTGAGATTCCCTGATTCTCTCTTTTTGTGGGAGAGAGCTAGGCTGGGTCCCTATTTTCTGGGTGCCATCTTCTGACTCACAGTTTGCATATTCTTGATGCCTTGATTGTTGACAATGCTTTCCTTTTCTAAGCCTTGTGATATGTCCTTATTAATTAGGTATAGTGACAGTAAGATTTTTACAGATGGGGATAACCATCTTTGAAGTAATTTCATAGCTATGCATGAAAAAAAATCTTTAGGTCTGCACTACATGTAAGAACTTTTACTGTTTCTAAAGTTAATTGGCTCATGAATGCTATTGTGAAATACACTGTGTAGATTTTTAGGTTCCTACACATTTGCTTTAAGTGATATACTTTCCAGTGGTATCACCTATGAAAACTTCTTTTTATTGCATTACTTTGAGAAGCCAAAATAAATATTCTATTCACAAGTGATACTTTCTTCTTTCTTCTTCCTTTCATTTAGGTGAATAGTAAAATTGATTTATTTCACTACTGATTTCCAGTGGCTTTGACTGCCTGCACTGATCCCTTTCTCTACTGGTTGAAAGGCCTA
Organism: Megascapheus bottae; assembly: GCF_031878675.1. Classification (NCBI taxonomy): domain Eukaryota; kingdom Metazoa; phylum Chordata; class Mammalia; order Rodentia; family Geomyidae; genus Megascapheus; species Megascapheus bottae. Next base: position 29,090,618 of record NC_143517.1, on the reverse strand, counting down.
AAATAGCAATGGATGAAGGGCTATTTACAATTATATTTTTTATATCAGATAATTTTTCATACATTTCAGTTTATAAGATTTAGTATATGTATAAATTATGAAGGGGCAGCTAATGAATATATTTTGTTTTATGAGCTGTAAAATATTTGTCCCAAGAAAGCATTTCTATAACTTTATTGCAAAGCACTTCAGATTACATGTAAATGAAGACTTACAGATATAGTTCAACAAAATTTATTTTATATGATTCCTGCCTACCTAGTAGTTATTTAATTCTTGGAAACATCTAAGAGTATAGCAAAATTCTTGGCTCTCTGGTTATTAACCTGGTATAAATGCCCTATGCCATAACAAAAGTACAGATATCTGTAGAAATAGATTGTACTTATAAAGCATAGTAGGTATTATTTTAAATGTTCTTTGTTTTCTTTCAAATTATCTTGCCTTTTATTTCATAATATATGCATTCCATCTCTTTCTCTAGTTTTGAATATAATCTACTAAGCTGTTTATGCATTTGATACAATTTAGTATTTCTGTTCCATTGAATTAATTTTACTTGAAGGAAGTATGGCTGCTACTAGCACAATTATGTTCATTGCAGCACTATTTACCATAGCAAAGATATGGAATCAACCCAAATGTCCCTCAGTTGATGAGTGGATCAACAAGATGTGGTATTTATACACAATGGAATTCTATGCTGCTGTCAGAAAGAATGACATTGCCCCACTTGTAAGGAAATGGAAAGACTTAGAAAAAATCATATTAAGTGAAGTAATGCAGACTCAAAGGAACATAGGCTCAATGGTTTCGCTCATTTCATAATCACTGTTAACTTTGGCCTCTCCTAGCAAAGATTTTCAATACAACAAAATCTAAATACATTAGGCCATATAGTATGATGCTAAAAGAAAGGACCTCCAGGATATAGAAACAAAAGCCATATAATGAGTGATTGTTGTCCTTAATTTACTATGTTATCTACCATCTCTTTTGCTGTCCCTTAGTTATATCGTATTGTTGCAGTATTTCATCTTGCTATCTGATATATTGTATATATGCTTATTTGGTTATTTGAAATTGGATAGGAAAGAGGAGAAAACAAGTTGCGGGCATTGGTAGGAAGAGGAAAATGGAGATCAAGAAATGAGAAAGGGTGTCAATGTTTGTGAAGTAATGCACCTTCTATCTTATGAATACAGTGTAACCTTTCTATTAATTACAATAAAAATATATGGAAAAAAAGAAAATATTGCTGCTTCTGTTTCAGATAGGTGAAACATGTACACATACACACACACACACACACACACACACACACACACACACACACACACACACACAAGCTAAATAATCCCACTGGAGAAATAGAGGGATATAGATGTTGTATAAGTCAGTATTCCTCCGACTAGAAGACATATCACAGATGGAGATAGATAGATGATAGATAGATAGATAGATAGATAGATAGATAGATAGATAGATAGTCCCAACACCTAAGAACATATGGGAGGGTGGAGATGAAGGAAGAGCTACAAATTTTATAATACAAAAGCCATAGAAATAGAATTTAGAGTTTTGATTTCCAAGGACAGGAAAAGAAGTGTTCCAGATATAGAAAAAAGAATAAAGTATCTTTCCTATTACCTTCTTCTATGTAGTCCCCCAGTGATTGGATAGTGTGTATTCTTGTTTGAAATGATCTGAGTCAAATAAGAATCTCTTCTGAGACGACTTTCTTGACACACCTAGATATAACACTTTCCAGCTACCTGTGTATGCCTTAACACAATCAGCTTGACATCCATAATTAGCCATCAAGTGGACCGATAATATTGTGTCATGTTTCAGAAATATTTTTCATAGTGTACAAATAATCAATTCAAAAAAATGTGGAGTTAGCTAGAAGAGATGCATAGGGCTATTTATTTATTTATTGTTATCTCCTGCAATGCTGTTATTTTCCCACTTATAACTGCATATGATTCCTATGGAGAATATTATGAATGGCTTATGATTTGTTACTGTACTAGGTCAGTAGGTCATAGCATAAGGATGATGAGTAATAGAGAAATATGGCATATCAGTGTTATAAAATAACACATGTGTTTGGCTCATAAATTTACCAATTTACCTAATTCACTTGATTTGGCTTGGTGTCTGCTGATTTTGTTTGCTCTCATTCTTGCTTCAGTGTTCAATAGTGCATCAGTGAGCAGCTCTATTAACTTGATTTGTCTTATTTATTCAACTAAAGGCTTATTTAAAATGATATTTTCAGTTAGCTATTTTATCATATCTTTCATCTCCCAAAGATGAGCTAGATAGCCGAGCCAGGTGGCTCACACCTGTAATCCTAGTTCCTCAGGAGGCTGAGATCTGAGGATCACAGTTAAAAGACAGCCTGGGCATTAACAAGTCCATGAGACTCTTATCTCCAAATAACCACTAGAAAACTGGAAGTGGTGCAGTGTCTCAAGGGATAAGGTGGTAGCCTTGTGCTGAAGAGATCAGGGACAGCACCCAGGCACCCAGGCCCAGAGTTCAAGCACCATGACTGCCAAAAATAAAATGAGCTAGGATATAATCTTCGGGAGGACAAAGGACAAATGATATGTTCAAAGTTCAAACACATTTGCAAGACTTTTTTGCCTCAGACCTGTTAGCAATTCATATTGAAAACCCACTAAGACAAATAAGTTATAACATTGGGACTTAAAGTAGTACAAGGGTGGGGAATATTTATGGGATAAGATGAAAGTCTCAGGAGGAAAATGTATAAAGTGAAGGTCAAAGAATCGGGTCACTTATGTGATGTAATCCATCTTGTATGTAAAGTAAGATTTCTGAACCCATTTCTCTCTCCCCCATTGAGACATTAGTCTCAGTGTCCTACACGATCTCCAGTGCTTTGAGAAAATCAAATGATTATTTGTCAATATATTAACTTGAATAAAACTAATCTAAATGCTATAATTGATACATTATTGAAAAACTTTATATATCAAATATATGGATTTAGAATGATGAGTTTGCTCTTATTTGAAATCTCTTTTTTCCCATCTGCTAGGAAACTTTCTAAAAAGGGACATGAAATATTAATAAAGTTCTCCTTTTCAAGCAATTTAATTAGACTTTGGGTAGTTTTACATTTCACCCTATCCTTTTGTATTATGTCTATTTTTGGAAAAATTAATAAGGAGGGCACAATGTTCATGTTTTATTAAAAGACAGAGGTAAGTACTTGGAATAGATATTAAACTTTTCATGATGCTATTATGTGGGCATAATGTAACAAATCCTTGAAACATAGTTCTACTTTTGATAAACTTACTGTCTCATCTCATTTAAGCAGGATTCTTTGTCTTTTCTGTATTCACAAACAGAAACAGGCCTATTGTTTGCATAATATCTAAAATTATGCAGATGTTTGATGCATTGTGGTCCATGATTTTCTTTATCATCTTGTATTCTTATGGGGCCAGAGAGAGTGTAATGCTTCCTAATTGTAATTTTCTTAGTCCTCCATAAGCAGCTGGTGCAAAAATTTGTTTTGTAGTCTTTGAATTTCCCACTCTTTTACTTGAATTCACTCAAAGCACAGTCATACTAATAGGAAACTTCCACTAACCAGGCAGTTTCTCAAAAAGTACTCATGCATGACTAGAAAGGAAAAATGCTGAGCCATAACAGCTGAAAATATATAATAATCCACATTTGACTTTTCTTTTAGAAAGAGGATTGTGAAGCAATAATTTAGATACCACAAAAGGAAGATTTAGCATCCATTATTCATAATTTTAAAATGGTTTCAAAGTTTTGGCTACTGTCTTATCTCCTAACTAAATAACTATAACTTCTAAGGCTACATAGAACCACTATCATCTCTAGATATAAGAGAAAGTCTTGGCTTCTTGCCTTAAAAAATCATCTACTCTTTATGTGGTTTGATGTAAGATACATTCTATATCAAATATCACATTGAATATTCTTGCTTGGTCCTCTGATTCAATCATCTATGCCAGTTTTTTTCACTTTTATTTACTTACTAGTTATGTGGTTTATTCTCTAAGCCTGATTAATTTCTCATTAGTGTGGCCCCAAGGACCTTTTACAATATGTCCCAGGTCATTGTAAGAGGTGTAATATTATCTATATAGGATTATCTCAGTGACAATTAACATATTGTTATTACTTTTTGTAAATCTATACAACCTTTAAACAAATTCCTCTAATATATATATATATATATATATATCTCCCCAGAGAAGCTAGATAACATTTATCCAGAGATTTCATTCATGAGTTTGCCATAAATTAATACTCAAGCTATTCAAAGAACTGAAAACAACCAGTCCTAGTTATATACTGGTTAAAAATCGGTAACTATTCAAAATGATCAAAATTAATAGGAAGGGCGTTATTTAAAATATCCTTTTTATACAAGAACTCTACTGGAGATTATTTTGGCTAATAAATTTTTTTATTTGCAAGGAAAAATATCAAGATATATGAGCATTTTATATACTAAATTTGATTGAAACTGGCATATCCTGTTAAAAATGGAAGACATAAATCAATACTCCCTGGTCATAAATTTACTGTGCATAAGGAAATCACTATTAATATGGAATATCAATACAAAGTCCTGGTACTAATTTCTTTATGGTTCTAGAATCACTATGGGGAAAAATTCTGAATTTTGCATACCTATGTGGTATTTATAGAACTTTGTGGGTAATTCATAATTTTGAAAAATTGTGATGAAATATTTTGTATTCAAGAGGTATTATGACTGATACTTTAATTGACTTTATCTCCTTTGATGGGCTCATAAATTAATTTTCATTTTCACAAAGAACAATTTGTGTTCTAGCCAAATAGAAGAGGGTACAAGAGGATAGAAGCAGTATCTTTTATACTAAACTCCAAAATTCCAAATTTTTTTGTTTCATATTTTTTAATGTAGACACCACAAGAGAAGCTATTACACAAATTCAATGCTAATGTTTTGTTCTAAACTACAAAGTATAAGTATATATCTTGTGGTCTCTGTGGGAACTTTTAGTAAAGTACTACTACTAAATATAAAAAAAATTAGATTTAATACAGAATGAAGTAAGAGATAAAATTGAATCTCAAAGGGAAGGCATAATATGAAGTAAATATTGTTAGATATTTACATATTGTGTATTTTAAGCAGAATGGTCGCTCTTTCTCTCCATTTGATTGATTAATAAATTTAGTGCCAGTCCCAGGGCTTGAACTCAGGTCCTGCGTGCTGTCCCTGGCACCTGAGCCACAGCTTCACTACTAGCTTTGTGTTCATTAATTGGGGGTAAGAGTCTCATGATCTTTTTTGTCCTGGCTGTCATGGAACCATTATCTTCACATATCACCCTCCTGAGCAGTTAGGACTTCAAGTAGGAGCCACTGGTACCCAGCTTACTTTCTGTTTTATAGTATGATTTCTCTACCTCTTATATCACATAGAGTCTTTGTCCTTCCATGCAGTTCCCCAACAATGGAAGTTTATGGGCATTCTAGTTCTACCCGTCCTGTTCTGACTTCATATACTCAAGCTAAAAGGGTTTACTGAACATTTCTGTTCACATTCCAAAAGAGTTCTTCCAATGACCTTGCAGATATTTATTTATTCATTAAAAGTTCCTTTACTCTCATTACTGATAAACCCTGCAGCCACAAGAGACTTTGAACCCATTGTTAAATGCCATTAAGCCATTCATTACTTAAAAAGAGTGTATTAGCATGTATCCATTTATGGTTTTCATCAGTTTCCATATGTGCTTTTCATACACATTGTTTATATTCATTTCTTCCACATATCCCTTTCTTATCACTATTTTATGTGTTTCAGTATTTTATTCCCATGCATGTATATAAAGTACTGGACAATAGACACTCTCCTTCATCTTCTTTACTCTTCCAATATTATCCACTTTCCTATTCCTCCCACTAGTATCTATCTCTTAAATGTCTTCGCATTCTTTTTTTATCCCACGATACAGAATTCCTTAGCCCAGATTACCATTATCTTCCTAAAACTTTATGCAACACACACTATTGTTATTTACCATGAGGTATCAGTGCTAAGATATGTCCTCTGAATGCTTATGGTAAGACTACAAGTCCTACAGTAATTAGAAGCAATTGCTCATTAAAGTTAGTATTTTCTTCACTTTGGTCAATATTCATTTGAGACACTGATAAAGTGACCAAAGGTAGGAATTATAAGTGAATTATATATTCATCAGGGATAGAATAATTATGATCTAGGTAATAGCACTTAAAACTATAGGAGAACGTGGCAATGAAGTAAAAAGAAATGAAAACAAGCAAATAAAAGGGATGTAAGTCCAAGAAAGTATACTCAAAGTACTTTCAGCCATCTTGGTCAGCTGACAGTCTTCTATCTAGCATATAGTACATGCTTGGGTTTCAAAGGCAATCTGAATACTAACAAAGGAAGTCTGTCAACAAGGTCATTATTTTATTTGCAGAAAGAAAACAGCAGTGAATAGTGGTAAATCAAATTCATTTTGCATTAAGTTCTTATGGGTCTAGGATCCTTAAATCCATGAGTTATTTGTATGTGATATCTTATTCTCATAGTTAGTACAAGTTCATTGTTTTCCAGGCTTGTGATTTAATTGTCAATGTGTACATATGTTGATAGATGTGCTGAGATTGAACTCCCATACCCTGTGAGTCATTCATTTAAAATGTACAATTCAATAACTTTAGTATATTCACTGAAATTAAAATCATCATCCAAATCAATTTAGAAGACATTGAATCTGCCTGTGACAAAGTTCTATATTCATTAGGGCAGAATTCTCAACTCTTCAACACACAACACACTACCTTGCTTTTATCTCTTCCAATTTGCCTATTCTAGACATACTTGTTCAAATAATGTTATACATTCCTTTTTTGTGACTGGCCTCTTTCAGATAGTGTTGTTTTAACCTCTGTTCTCAGTTCACAAGGAACCCTAGGCCTGTGATTTCTGTGAAAACAACTCTCCAAGCCAAAGTGTTAATGAGTACTCTTTCTAAAGTTACATATACATTAATATAAACCCGCAAGATTTTAAAACTCAATATAATATATTTTTGTTTTTACTCTTATTTTATTTACTTTATTCTATTTTTTTTTTTTAGTTGAAGTCTGGCCTAGTTCAGTTTGTCTTCAAATTGACCCTGTAGCTTAGGTTTGTTTTGCTCTTGCAATCCTCCTGCCTCCGACTCTCAAGCGCAGAGGATTACAGCCATGAGTAACCATGTGCCTTTAATTTTGTTTGTTTTACCAAACAGATAACATTGTATACATTGACTTATGAGGTGTGGTGTTTGAATAATTGTATGTATTTTATAATGAGCAAATGAAAATAATAGGATATCCATCACCTCAAATATTTAACAGTTGTTCATATGTGAAATTTTCCCTTGTGATATTTCCATAATGCATTTTATGTACCCTGTTCAAATTCACTCTGTCTTCTCTTTCATCATTTTCTCACCTACTTTCTTAAAACTATTCCAACATGTTTCATTAAGTTTTCTTTCCGTAAGTGTACTTCACCAATATTCATGTTTATTATTTTTGTTCATCCAAGCCTTCTACTGGTACCCAGTTTCAACAAAGCCTATTTTACTTTCCAGTCATTTATTTTCTCAAATGAACATTTAACTGAGCTATTACTCAATATTTACATTACATCACATCTAAATCAAATTCTGATCCTTGTTCTTTTTCTCTCTCCAACATATTCCACTTTTACAAACAACTTCCATTGAGTTTCTTTATAATACCTTCATATATAGACATAATTCATTGTTCATCCTTCACTATATATTAGACTTAGAGAATTGTGTAGCAATGTTATGTGGACATTTTTAGTAAGGCTATTTTACTTTTGTGAGCTTTTTAAAATTCATTACATATGCTAGATATTAACCTCTTGTCAGATGCAGAGTTTGCAAATATTTCCTCTCATCCTATCACCATCTCTTCACCCTTCTTTCTCTCTGTTGCAGATAACTTTTAGTTTGTTGTAATCCCATGTCTGGCTTTTATTTTTTATTTTTTTTCACAAGATAGAGGTGCATTACTTTACAAACATTGATACTCTTTCTCATGTCTTGGTCCCCATTTCCCTCCCCTCACTCCCACCCTTCATCTTGTTTTTCCCCCCTTCCCTATCCGACTTCAAATAACCAAATACACATATATACAATAGATAAGATAACCAGGTGAAATACTGCAACAATATGAGATAACTAAGGGATGGGAAAAGAGATGAAAGATAACATAGTACATAAAGACAACAATCATTCATTATATGGCTTTTGTTTCTATATCCTGGAGGTCCTTTCATTTAGTGTCATACTATATGCCCTTATGTATCTAAGTTTTGTTCAATTGTAGATCTCTGCTAGGAGAGCCCAAGGTTTCTACTGATTATGACAAATGAGGGAAACCATTGAGCCTCTATTCCTGTGAGTCTGGCTTACCTCACTCACTTAATATGATTTTTTCTAAGTCTTTCCATTTCCTTACAAAGGGGGCGATTGTAGTTCTTCTGACTTCTTATTTGGAAAGAAAAGCTGGTCTGGCCCTGGTGGCTTGTGCTTTTAATCCTAGTTACTCGGAGGCAGAAATCTGGAGATTGTGATTCAAAACCAGCCCGGGCAATAGTTTGTGAGTCTCTTAGGTCCACTTAACCACCTGAAAACCAGAAGTGGCACAGTGGCACATTAGCCTTGAGATGAAGAACTCAGGGATGTGCCCAGGTTCAGAGTTCAAGCCCCACGAAAAAAGAAAGAGAGAAAGAAAGAAAAAGAAAGAAAGAAAGAAAGAGAAAAAGAAAGAAAGAAAGAAAGAAAAAACAAAAGTTGCTTCTCTTCACAGCATCAAATATTCCTATATGGCCATACAATTGGAAAGACAGAACTACTATCTTCTTTCATAATATTTCTTTTTAATGCTGTCCCTTCAGACATAGCCATCAAAAATCAAATAATAAGATTTTGTTTACATTATCTCATGAATTCTAAAACTTCCTATTATAAATAATATACACATATGTTTATTTTTTACATTTAAAAACTATATGTATATACATACTAGTATTCACTATATAATATTATAAAAACAATATATTATATACTAACATACATACAGAAGTAAACACATGTTTCATTAAGGAAAATAGCCCAAAATCACAATTCATTTATCTACACATTTGGTTTGATGCAGATGGAAACCAAGGCCTCATGCATTTCTGGTGACTCCTCCTACACTAATCCACATTTCTAGTCCCAGAATCTTTTCTGAAAGTCAATATACATAGATTTAAATTGTCTTTATTACTTCCATGATACCGTGTTATATTCAGTTATCATAACTAATTTAGTCATTTCTCATTGGAAACAAAATTACTGTGTCTAATAACTTTTTAACAACAAAGAATACCATGGAATAAACACATAAATACAGGCATATACTTTTCTCCTATAAAATGCTATCTAATAGTATCCTGCATTTGTAATTGCACTTTAAATTGTTTTGTCATTATATCATTTCTTCTCCAATAATAATATATTTGCAGTATTGCCAAGGAATATGTATTTCACACATCTTAGCATAATTACTAATACAAGTGTCATAATTTAAAACTCTCTTGCTCTGAATGTAAAATATTAGATTTGAATTTACATTTATTTATATTCATGAGGTTCAATGTATTTGAATGTATTTGGAATATCTTTATTTATGTTACATTGCCTTTATATTCTTTGCACAGTTTGAGCTTTTTATTTAACTGATCACATTCTATTTATTTGCAATATGTATTACTATTGTGTTATGCATGTTTATGAATATACATTTATATATGCAATATAATTGTCAATATATCTATATATCAATTAACTTCTAATTTTCAGTAATTGTTCATTTTAAAGATACTACTTGTCTCCACCTAAGTTTTATTATTTGGCTTTCCTGTATTTCCTAAATTATATGAATATGTAATATTTTTATAATCAGAAGAAGAAAATAATTCTGCATTTTAAAATTTAATCAGCTGAAAAAATTTTGAAAGTCTTTAAAAGGAAGTGCTGCTCATTATATTTCATGGCAAAAAGCTAAAGCCATTCCCTCTAAAATCAGGAAAGAGACAAGGATGCCCACTCTCTCCACTTCTCTTTAACATAGTAATAGAATTCCTAGCCAGACCAATAAGGCAAGAAGCATAAAGGAGATCCAAATAAAGAAAGAAGAAGTGAAACTTTCCCTCTTTGTAGATGACATGATCCTGTATTTTAAGAACCCTATAGACTCCACTCCCAAGCTGCTTGAGCTGATTCAAAACTTTGGCAAGGTAGCAGGGTGTAAAATTAAAAAACAAAATCAACTGTCTCCCTCTATGCCAACAAGAGGGGAACAAGGAAAAATCAGGAAAGCAACTCCTTTGCAATAGCCTCAAAGAAAATAAAGTACCTAGGAATAACAACTTAGAAAGTAAAGCACCTTTTTGATGAAAACTTTAAAACCTTGTAAAAAGGAAATTAAAACAGAACTGAGGAAATGGAAAAACCTCCCATGCTCCTGGATTGGAAGAATTAACTGTGAAAATGGCAATCTTGCCAAGGGTTATCTACAAATTAAACACAATACCCATCAATATCCCAATGTCATTCTTTAAAGAAATAGGAGAGGCAATACAAAATTTCATATGGAATAATAAAAGACCCCGTATAGCAAAAACACTTCTTAGCAGAAAGAACAGCGCAGGAGGAATTTCAATACCAAACTTTAGACTCTGTTACACAGCTATAGTGACCAAAACAGCTTGGTACTGGCCCAAAAACAGGCCTGAAGACCAATGGAATAGAATTGAGGACCCAGATATTAAACCACAGAGCTATGGCCACCTAATCTTTGATAAGGGAGCCAAAAAAAATAGAATGGAAGAAAGAAAACCTTTTCAATAAGGGGTGTTGGCAGAACTGGTTAAGCACCTGCAGAAAAATATAGTTGAATCATTCTTTGTCACCCTGCACCAGGATTAACCCCAAATATATCAAGACCTCGAGGTAAAAGCAAATACACTGAAAACTTTACAAGAAGGAATAAGAGATACACTAGGCCTCCTTGGCACAGGTTGAAACTTAATAAAGACCAGAAACACAACAAATCAGAAAAAGTCTGGATAAGTGGGACTGCATTAATCTTCAGAGCTTCTGTGTGGCAAAGGACATAGCTAGCAAAACCAGAAAGCCTACAGAGTGGGAGAAGATCTTCATTAACCATACAACAGACAAAGACCTCATATCTAAAATATATCAACAGTTCAAAAAATTGATTCACTCTAAAATTAATCTCCAAAGAAACAACCATCCCATTAAAAGATGGGCCAAAGACTTAAAGAGAGTCTTCTCTGAAGAAGAAATAAGAATGGCCTACAGGCACATGAAGATATGCTGGACATCTCTGGCCATAAAAGAAATGCAAATCAAAACAACTCTAAGATTGCACCTTACTCTATTTAGAATGGCGATGATTAAGAAATCTAATAACAACAAATGCTGGTGGGTTGTGGCCAAGAGTATCACTACTACACTGTTGGTGGGAGTGCAAACTTGTTCAACCACTATGGAAAGCAGTATGGCAGTTCCTCAAATGAATGTTATTTGTTGGCTTTTTAAACATAATTTTAAATGAGAGACCTTTACATGTCTATTTTTGCTTCTTTTGTGTATATACCTATAGGTGTGAATTTGTGTTCAGGTGTGGGCATGCACAGAATAGAGAGACATTAGCTCAAGATGGGCTTGAATTTGAGTTTCTACAGCCTCAACCTCCTAAATGCTACTATTGCTTATGTGCACTATCACATATAGATTTTCCCTTAGAATCTTTGGCAATGTACACAAATAATACTTCCTTAAAATTCTCTTTATTCTTCTACAGTAAACTAACCCTTTTGTGATGCATAAATGTTTTAACCTCTTTATAACATTTAACTTCATAACTTAGTTTTTTGACTTTCTAAATGGAATGACTTTGACAGCTACAGCTTATACATACTTGAAATGCTTGCAAATACCTAGCATCTTGAACATAATTGATTATGAAAAGTTCCCCTCAATTGAATTAGATTAAGATAAATAATACACCATTTTGCTTTTGCTTAAATGCTTATCCTGAACAAAGTTAAGAGGAAATAAGAATTGTGATAGAACTTTTTAAAAGAGAACCTCTACAAACATCAAGTTCTATGAACATTCATATTTGAGAAACATCTCCACATTTTAGGAAGCTGAACAATTTAGCTTATATAAATATATAAATTATAAAAGTATATAGCATATATGCTGCATATACTTATAAGTATATAACTTATGTAGGTACAAGTTATAAATTATAACTTATAACAGTTTCATTTTGTTGGGTTACTTTTGAAGAATGTAACTGGCCACAGAGTGATTTTAAAAAGTATTACTTTTAATATATATAGAATGAATTATTTTTAAGTAGTTGTACAAAAGAATTTACAGCTTCATTTTTAGCCTTCAAATTAAAAAAAATCATGCAGTTGGTAGAAATACTTATTTATTCACTTGAATTAATAATATATGAATTATTATTAACTGAATAATTTCTCCCAATGTGTTTATATTATATAGGTATATAATTGACATTATTTAAGTTTGGGTTTCTTCCCACCCCTTATAATATTAAGAGTAAATGAAGAAATGTGTATTTCCTGTACTCTTCAGACTTTCACAGAAGAAAATGCATAAATCATATAGGTAAAATTTCACTACAAATAATGAAAAGCTGTAATTCAAAGAACAGAAAGAATTTTCCAGGTATGGGCATAATGAATTGAATTAGTATGTTTTGTGTTGCTAATGTAGACTAAAATACTCAAGCTGTATTTTTCATTCATTTAAAAAATTATTGCCTTACCTTAAGAAATGATAAAAGGCTTTAAAAAAGTATTTATCTATAGGAATGCTCATGTTTATTAATATATAATTCAAGAATTATTTAGTGAAATATGATAGATCTATATAATGGAAAATTTAGAATGTCATGAAGTCGTATTTGTTTAGAAAATTATTGGAGGGAAATATGTAAAACAGCATGAAAAGTATCTGCTTTGTGGCATAAACTAAATATGTGTATATCAGTACATATTAATTGTATGCATATATATAAATTAGGTATATAAACTAGATTTACATATGCATAGAAAAAGAAAGAAATGCGAACAAACTTAATTTTAAGGAAAATATGGTTTGTTGTCATTTTTGTAACTATTTCATCATTCAATGTGTTTTTTCTGCTATGTACATATATATTTAATTTTTCTAATTACATACAGTACATTAAGTATATTAAGAAAAATATTGGTCTAAGAGAAATTTAACCAGCAGCATCTTGTATATGTAAATACAGGAAGAAACCACAAACTATGACATTAAATTTCAAATTTCCTCCTATGAATAACTTTCCCAGTGTTCATGAATTCTTTCATCTCCAGGATTAAAAAGCGAACATGTAGATTATCTGCTGAGTAGTGCCCCAGAGACAGCATAGATGATGTTTAATGACTCTTGGAGAGAAGTAGTTTGGGAATGACAAGGTTTTATTGATAAAGAAAAAAAAATAATTCCATTAAGGTTTTTGTCAACTCACTGTAATCTAAGTGTGTCCTTCATCAGCTGTCTTTTGCTAAATGTGCCTCAGCAAGTCAATGTGGAGCTCAGTTTACCTTCCCTGAGCAAAATCCTGTTTGCTCTTCTTTCTAAGACATGTTTTATTCTGGAAATGACAACGTTATTAAGTTTTAGTTCATGCTCTGTATGGTTAGAGAGATCCATGTGGGTAGAGCATTAACTTCTATCTTTTTCTCCTGCAAGCTTCCTGTTTTGTGTGTTTTACTAATTTAAATTTGCCTGTAAAATAAACATTTGTCCTAGGGTTTCTTGGAAAGTAAAGAAGATGTGTGTGTGTGTGTGTGTGTGTGTGTGTGTGTGTGTGTGTGTGTGTATGTGTGTGTTTATAATCCAAAGCTATATTGGTTGTAACATATAGAACATATTGTACCTGCCAATGAAATTTGAAGAATACATATACCAGTGTTTGTAGAAACAAAATATAATTTATTTTATTTTATTTTTTGCCAGTCTTAGGCAATTAGCCATTGCACTTTTCAGAATAGAAACTGAATAGTGCTAGTAGAAGAGCTTTCCAGTACTGTTATAAAAATGTGTCAAATATGTTGTACACAGAACACCTCTATGAGTGAGATGATGGTTCAGTGAAGATGTTGATTCAGTCTGTGGTGTTGACAGATGCTGCCAACTAGCAATCCATTTGCCAACTGGCACCTACTGCCACAGCTTTCCCCCTTATGGTAATTGCTTATCAACTGGGAATTTCAGTTATTCACTGGCACTATAAATTTGACATCCATTTATGAGACAAGCCTTTAATTCCTCCATAATTTCTGTCAATGAAATTATTTGAGATTTTTCATTAGACTGGTATTTGCAAACAGTTCATTGTTGTTGATTCCGTTCCTCTTCATTGCACTAATTGTTTATAAAAATTACACTCCATAAGCTCTTTGAGGAAACAAGTACTTTAATGAGTATACCATTTCAAAAATTGAGACTAATTTACGTGATGCGGAAGCTCAGGCACTACAATTTATCTCAAGTAATTCTGAATATATCATTCAGAGATGATTCTTTTACTAAAGTTATCTTAAGTAAAAATCAGAAAATTTATGTTGTTATATTTATAAATGTTCTAAGCAAGCGTAATTTGAATGAGCTATTAGAAGAGAAACAGGAAATTAATAGCCACCAAGAATTGTAGGTGAAGCACTCTGTAATTATGGACTGAAGTTCAGACCCCAGTACTGCCAAAAGAAATAATAGAATTTATAGAAAAAATAGTAGATAGTGAAAAGAAAAAAAAAGGGGTGATAACGAATGATAGAATTTCAAATGCTAACTTAATTTAATGAAAAGAAACCTATCTCAAAATAAATTGTAGACAATATAAGCATTACCATTCTGAAATTTATACTAAGAAACAGAAATCAATAGAATTATTTTGGATGTTAAACTATGGAAATCTTTAGTAGGACATGAAAAAGTACTTCACCATGTCTAAAAATGTTTTTTTTATTCCTATACATATTACAGTTTACAAATGAGAAGTCCCCACAAGCTTACCTGTGGAACACTTGGGCCTAGTTGGTGTCACAATTTTGAACAGTCTGAAAACTTTAGTAGTTGGAGCTTTGTTGGAGAAAATAGTTCACATGGAATTTGAATGACTGGCCCACATTCTTTCACTTGTCCTCAGCTTTCTATCTGATATGAGTAGGTAGGTCACTCTGCTTAGCAATGAGAAAGCAAAGCTGTGAGGATGCATCTGTGTGTGTGTGTGTGTGTGTGTGTGTGTGTACACACCCATGTATTATGTATATGAATATAATCTAGTAATGAAAAAGAACTGAAAAATATTTTCATAGATGAATATAAAATCATCATGAACTCAAAGAAGGCAGATTTTAAGTAAATTATTCAGAAGATAAACTGTGGAAGTAAACAATCAGAAGTTGTCAAAAATGTAGTGTCAGGATGTGTGAATGGTCAACAATTTTTTTTTCTGATGCTGTAGAACTACTTTGTTTTGTGGTTTTAGTGGTAATTATCAGAGCATAAATTCATCTTTGGTGATTAAGTTGTACTGCCGGGGCCAACCGGCAGCAAACCAGGGTTCGCAGATTGGGGTTCCTGAAATCGGGGGCAAGGACTAGCAAGAAATAGAAGAGAGACAGACACACCGGGTCCAGGATGTCCGCAGTCCAGGTAAAGACTGCCGAGACTGCCGCGTTTATTTTCCACTCCCGCTTCTTCCCTCCTCCAGACCCAGGCAACCTCCTGGTGTTACATTCATATGGTAATTCTTAGGTCATTTACATAGAATAGGGCCAGAAAACAATAAGACAATAAAGCCATCATCTGATGCAAGTCAAGGTACAGTTTGATTCCACTCTGGCTCCCAACATTGTACCACTTGAAAGAAGACAGTTTTGATCTTACGTAAAACTTTCAGTAAATTTAAAATAGCCTACATATGAATCTTTATATGTGAATAGGTGGCGATTGCTACAGAAATGGACATAAGCTGAGCTGCTAGGAAGCATTTTATTGGGGAACCAACACTTGACCTCATGGTGTTGACATATTATATTTTGGATTGTTCAGATTCTCCAGAGATATTTTTGTTCTGCTAATCTTCTAAATTATAAGCTTGACAACTTAATACTAAGGACTTGTGTGAAAACTGCTAGGATATCAAGATTTTGCCTAAAAGAGTATACTTACTGTGTCTGTTTTCATTAGAGTATGGTGCTATCGGTATCAAGTATGCTCCAGTTTTTTCTAGTCCACAAATTGCAGGATTTACCCTCTTCAGATAATAGAACTTCAATCATCTGACAGGAAAGAGAGCTACCTTAGTCCACTTGTGGCAAGTATAAGAACCATCAGATAACGGAAATGTCCCTTAGACTTTCACTAAACTTTTGTGCTTTTATTGCAGATTGCAATTTTCATTCCTGGTTTTAGGAGCCTTGATACTCTGAATTTCAGGCCCTGACTTCAACAAGTTCTTCAGAATGAGTTCATCCACTGATTTCCCTATTACACGTTTAGATATTGGGGATGTTTTTTCTAATTTTTCTGATACCTTCCAATTTTTAAACTTTTATAGTCTCCTTTTCTACTCTACTGTACTGTTTTCTATTTCTTAGATTTTGTGAATTATGTATCCAAAAAGTTTCTTTAGTGGTGGGATTTGGAAGAGGATATAGTTAATATTTATTTAGTTAGTTATTTAGTTAGATTTTGCCAGTGCTAGGGCTTGAACTCTGGGTGCTGTCACTGAGCTCTTGTTGCTCAAGACTAGTGCTCTACATTAGCACTACAATGCCACTTTCCGGCTTGTTCTGAGTTTATTGGAGAGGAGTGTCACCTCCGTTACTGCCCAGATTGGCTTTGAACCATGATCCTCAGATCGTAGGCTCCTGAATAGCTATGATTACAGATGTGAGTGATTGGCTATAACTTTTAATATTGATCATGCTCTATTCCTTTTATATTTTTTTTCTGTACTGTAGTTTGAACTCCATGCATATTTATCTCTACCACTGGAGACATTTCCTTAACCTAAGAATAAACTTGTGTTTTTATTTATCATTACTAAATACCTTTAGAGCCAACATTATTCCCTTTTCATTTATGAAAAAAATACAAATATATTACCGTCACTCTCAGAGACAGTGATGGGAAAAATCATTGCATGAGGTACATGTGCTAACAGGCTAACAGAAAAATGACCTTGGCCAAAAGCCTACCTTATGTTACCATTCTTGTGTGTGTACCCATGTGCATCTTGTGCAGCCACACGCGCACACGCGCGCGCGCGCGCGTGTGTGTGTGTGTGTGTGTGTGTGTGTGTGTCTGCACATGCAAATATGCATGCACATGTGGGGGCGCTATGGTAGGCAAATTCTGGGGCTTGAGCTCGGGGCTTTGGTGCTGTCCCTGTGTTTTGTTGTTACACAAGGCTAACACTCCCACTTAAGGCACAGCTATACTTTCAGTTTTTTGCTAGTTAATTAGAAATAAGAGTCTCCTGGACTTTCCTGTCCAGGATAGCTTCACATAGCAATCTTCAAACCAGAGACTTCTGAGTAGGTAGGATTACCGGCTAAACCACCAATGCCCTGAACCTTTCCTATTGTACTGAACAAACAATGACTTAGTCTAGGCTTCCAATATTTATATAACTAGCAAGGACAATGCGTGGGGTTCTAAGTCTTATTTATTCTTTCATTTAGGCACGCATCAGAGTATGGGCTCCAATTACACATCACAAAAATATGTAAAACAAGAATGCCAATTTACCAGTTTCCAAAAGAAATAGAGCTATCATGTGGACATGCAAATTTACAGGAGCGCAGCCAACACAGTCTTTTGCTTGAAGCTGATCTCCAGTGGAAGCCAAATTCTGTGTAGAAGTTTACTGAAGCAGGACAGGAAAGTCTTTCAATCCAGATATCTCCTGGCATCTGTATAGGAGAAGGCTAGACATGACAGCGAGCCTGGGATGATTGAGTCATTGGCAGGGATGCCATCTCCTCTGGGCAGAGCTTTGGATGACCCTGCCAACATGTCACTTTCCAACACTTGTTTTGTTTACAGTTCCATTACAAAGACATTTTTCTGTAGCAGGTATTTTGGCATTTCTCTAAACCCTTTCTATATGTAAATGTGACTTTTCTTACTTCTCCTGTAATGTATTATGTATTATTAAATTTTCAGACTTCTCCTTATTAGCCTGGCCTTTGTTTTGCCTCTCACACTTACCTATATTCATAGTGAAATACTAAGACATTTGATTCTGAAACCTGTTAAGTCTGACTTTATTTGTCTACAATACAATTTCAGTTTGAAATTTACAGAAATGTGATGACAATATTTAGCAATATTTGGTATATTTTAAATAACCATGATAAATGCATGAATTCATGTATGATAAAACTTAAGATGTATTTTACACACTTGGGGCTGCTCTGCAGGTTCTCTACCACTTGAGGTACATCTTTGGCTCTTTCATGCCTTAGTCATTTTCCCTCCAATATAAACAATCCATGTACTTGGATTACAAAAATATACAAGTACATCATTCTTGTTTAATGAGAGGAGTCTCCCTCAGTTATTTTGGAGCCAGCATTTTCCATTATCCTCACAATTTTATAACTAATTTAAATTTTTAAGAGAATGAAATGTAAGTGTATATAAAATACAATAATGTATTATAATAATACAATTAATGAAATTCATGCCTTTTACATATATGGCATGATTTATAGAAAGTATATTTATTAAATTGTATTAAAATTATATTTCTCAAATTGATTAAAATTTATAACAATTTTTATAAGAACCATAATCTTTTGGGGTTATTTTTATTATCTTTAATTGTATTTTATTTTCTGGGTAATATATAAAGGGGTTAAAGTTACATTTGTCAGGTAGTGGATACATTGCTTCTTGAACATTGATACCTCTTTCCATGTTTTTCTCCCACTTTTCTTCCCCCCATCTCCTCTCAATCATCTTGTTTTCCCCTTTCCCTTCCCTATTTCAAATAAACAAATTAACTTTTATACAATATATCAGGTACCAAAGACAGACATAGTAACAGCATAAGATATACCATAAGGGGAAGTAAGTGAAATAACTTCATACAGAACATTAAGAACAGCAATCGCTGGGCCTGGAGTTTAGCCTAGTGGTAGAGTGCTTGCTTAGCATGCACGAGGACCTGGGTTCAATTCCTTGGTACCACATACATAGAAAAAAGCCAGAAGTGGTGCTGAGGCTTAAGTGGTAGAGCTCTAGCCTTGAGAAAGTCCAAGGACAGTGCTCAGGCCCTGAGTTCATGGCCCAGGACTGGCAAAAAAACAAAAACAAAAAAAACAGCAATCACAAAGATAAACCTCTTGTTTCCATATCCTAGGGTTCAATTTCGTTATCATCATCCTATATGCCCAAATATACATAGTTTTTGAGCTATTTTGATCCTCCGCTAGGAAAATCTTAGATGTGTACTAATTATTATGCATAAGAGAAACCATGGAGCCTATTTTCCTTTGGGTCTGGTTGTTCAGTTAATATGATTTTTTCCAAGTCTCCATTTCCTTATTAATGGTGTGATGTCATTCTTTCTGATGGCTACATGGAGTTCCATTGTGTATAAATACCATATCTTGTTGATCCAATCATCTACTGAGGGGCATCTGGGTTAGTTCCATATGTTAGCTATGGTAAATAATGATGCAATGAATATTAGAATGATAATCTTTAGAAATATAAACAGGAGTGCAATCAAGGGAAATTGTAGGAGTGCAGTCAAGGGAAGTTGTTATACAAACTAGCTTTGTGTTTTCACAAGTGTAACAAAAATGATGATGTATGGATTAGAGCTAGTAAAATTAGTAGAAATTCGTTCTTGAAACAGTAAAGTTCGAAAGAAAATGCCCTATACTTAGATGAGAAAAGATAAACCTGAAGATTAAAAGTTTTTACTCATAGTATTTTAATTTAACAATCATCATCTAGGGGAAATGAAGCTCACTCAAAATAATCTATACGTTTATAACCATAATCCTTTTTTTGCCAATCCTGAGGCTTGAACTCAGAGCCTGGGAACTATCCTTGGGCTTTCTCCAGGATAGTGCTCCACCAATTTGAGACATAACACCACTTTCATCTTTTTCCGTGTATATAGTACAGAAGAATGAAACACAGGGCCTCCTGCACGTTAATCAAGCACTCTACCATTAGGCCACATTCCCGGCTCAATATCAATAATCCTACTAGATAACGTTATATTTTATAGTAAAACTTATATTCAGGTCTTCAAGATTCCTCAAACAGATCTTTACATAGATTTTAGTCTTTTTGCTGAGCTTTGGAAACAAAACAAGAGGGAAGGACTTATTAGCACATACAAAGCTTGGATGTAAAACACAACACCAGAGATTGAAAATAACAACCAAGTCAGGAGATCTCTTTGGTTACTTTGATTTACTAAGTCAGGAATGTATAATTGGAAGAGAGATTATGAAACATCTTTGTTATAAGCAGTGGAGCTTTTCTGGGGAACAAATTGCAGGAATAATATTTTGTTTTAACATTTCAAAGATAGAGAATTTTAGTTAGTGTGACATACATCCTGCATTATTATACCTGAAACGAAAGAAGAAAGACTGAAAAGATCAAAGATGCTTTCAAGTATCACAAAAGTAGAAAATACGTAGAACAAATGAAAGATGAGAAGTAGTAGGACCTTCCAAAGTATACCATAGAGGGCATTAAAGACTCCAGCTTTGTCTGTCTCATTGCTGGAGAAAATAGGAGTATTGGGAGATAGAAAATGGTACAATATCTTACCATCTGAGCTAGCTGCTATGGATTATCTAATTACAAGGGTAGAACTGGGAAGATTATATTTGATGCCAGGCAGGGCAAAATGTTCAGTAATCTTCTCACTCTATACTAAGTGATTCTCATCTCAAACTATGTGAGAGGTGACGCTGGGAAGATTCCCAGCAGCTATGAAGTTTGAAGAAGTACAATCAGGAAACGAGACACTGTCTTAAAAATAACCAGAAGCAAACAAAGTTAAAATATAGTAACAAGTGTAGGTACCTAGTAAGTGTAGGTAAAGCCCTTTGGGGGAGAAATAAGGAAAAAAAAGAAGGAAAATAAATGAAAAACAGCAAAAAAATGCTCATTGTTCACACATTTAGTGAATAATAAGTAAAATACAACCAAAATTCAGCAAATCAAATATTATAGTATTTGTTAACTTTAATATTCTTTGTTTTGTGTGAGAGAAAACTAATACATGTCAAGGAATTTTTGTTATTAAACTTCTCCTGTATTGCATTAATAAAAGGTTTACAAGAAATATTAATTTGGTCTGAAAAGTCCATGACATATTTAAATTAGTTTTGAAAGCATCACTTTTCAGATTTATCATTTTGAAACTCCGGTGTTGCAAGCATTTAATTATTTATTTTTGTAAATAAGCCTCTAGAAAAGAATGGTTCTCCCACCCTTTTTGTAAGGGTGATGTCAGAGAGTTACAGTTATGTAAGTAAGGTAATGAGTAAATTTCATGTGGCCTCCCTTTTTTTCTCCCACTTTACCGCCTCCCTCCATTCTCCTCCTCATCACCACGTTGTAAAGTTCATCTCTAACCTCATGTCTTGTATCACTGCTGCATTGCTTCAACCTTTGTTTTATTGTCTCATTTTGTTATTCCCATCCCTTCCCCAAATCAGATGAATGCATATAAAAGACATAGGGTATGAAAATCAAAAAGTGACAACAGGGGATAAACCATATGGGGAAAATAACCAAAAGAAAAAAGAAATAGCTTCACACAGTATATTAGAAAACAAAATAAACAACAAAGAAACAACTGAGTTTTAAATGCAGGACCTTGGACTTGTTTAGCTAGTGCTCTATCAATTTCATTACACCTCTCAGAGAGCTTTGCTGTTAATTTTGCAGGTGAAATCTTAAAACCTGCATTGTTTAGGCTGTACTTGAGCCTTCTAAGTTCCTAGGATTACAAAGCAGAGCTACTGGGGCACAATAGCTTATCAAGTTTGATAGTTTACATTTTTTCTACATATGCATGAGTTTTACCAAACTTTTAAAAATAAATGACAAGATTAAAGTGCTATTAGGTTAATGACATCCACTAGAATAAATCTTCAGTAACTAACTGCTTTTTGTGTTACTTTGAATAGATGAGGTTTTCAATTTCAGAGGTTAAATAAAAGGTGAAATTTCAAGAGAAAGATTCAATACAATTTAAGAGTTAGATTTTTAGCATTTTCCAAAATAAGAGAACATGAAATTAGACAATGAGAAGTGCTATTTCCAGACTAACTTTGAACATAGAGGTTTGCTTCTAAAATATTGTCTGATTTTTTTGTTGACCCTGTCATCTATATTTTTAATCTTATTTATCTCATTTTTATTCATTGAGTAAGATAACTAGATGATTCAACACACATACATCTAGATAACTACCTTGAATTTAGGGACTAGATTAATGAGTAGATGAATTAAGTTTCTTCTAGCAGAGTCCTTTGGGAGAAGTGTGCCTTAAAGATTATTATTTAGCATTGTAAGTATGTGTGTATGTTTATGTGCATGGTGTCAGTGTGATTGGGAAAGAACAGGTTAGAGGTGATTGACTTCAATGATACCAATATATTTTAATGTAAATTAAACAACTTTAGTCATAATTATATGCATTATAATTTAAGCATTATCTAAAACCTTAGAATTTATTACATACTTTTAAGTAGGCATGATAACAAATTATCAAGATTAACTTCCAACCTAAGATCAAATCTAATGATTTTAGCAATTTCAGACAAAGGACTTAGACACATTTCTGAAATCCAGAGAACTTTTCATTTGGGATTATTTCCCTGTAGGTTAGATGATGCCTCAGATTTGCATTCCCTTGGAAGGAAATGGAGTTCTCAATGACTGTCGTGAAATGAATTGATTTTTGTCTGTTTCTTCTTGTTTATCCCACCTCTTTTTCTATTGAATTTTTATGACATGATTATAAACCCTGACGGGACCTGCTAGTCCCACCACTTTAAAGAGGAACTGGAAGGTGGATCTGCACACCTCCAGAGAGACAGCTGAATCCATTTCATTGATTCTTGGGCAGTAAAATAAAAATCATAAAGACATCAGACAAGAGCAATATAAATGAAAGGGGAATAAGAAGTGAAATAACATGACCCAAAAGAAAATATGCTGAGTGGCATACATGTGTATACAAATGTATTAACTGAAATAGGTAGAATCGAGGGAGAATTCATAGTGCAATTCCTTAGAATGCCAAAATCAAAACTTCAGCAAAATAGCACACCAGAATGGAAGTACTGAAAAGATGTGGGTTGGGTTAAAGGGGACAAACAAATGAAGAGGAGAAAGGGGGCAGAATGCAGACAAGAACCCAATGTATATTCTATAAATTGAAGAAGAAGGAGGGAAGGAGTGGAAAAGGGAGGGATGAGTGAGAATGTTGAAACGGGTAACAATTGGTCAACATATATTGCATTCACAAATTGCTTTGCTAAATGAGAATTCCTTTGCATAAAGATAATATTTAAAAGTAAAATACATATGTAAAAGAGCTATTAATATGACTAAATATGCATGGTTTCCTGTAATAACTCAGGGTGCTATAATAGTAGTCTAAAAAGATGGATATTCTGATGAGACACTATGCCCACAGGCATTTGGAAGTAGAGTACAAGATTATAAGAAAGTTTATTTAAACTTAGCTTTATTAATTTTTTAAAACATAAAGCATATCAGTTTGAGGAAAACAAGTCTATTATTTTGGGAAAGTCTCTTGAGCAAATGAGGAAGGAACAAAACAAAATGTGCTGTTGGCTGTGAAAGCAGAAGTTGACCAAAGATATTATATTTCTATTTTTGCAGTTTAATTGTTAGTAAATCAAAACATAAATCATTTGGGGCTAACATTTTGAATGCCTAAAAGAAAAATGTGGCACAAACAGGATAATTTCTAAAAATTCATGAAAAGAATAATCAGTGGGAATAAAAGTCCCTAAAATCAGAAACTTTGGTAATGTGTTATAACTTGTTTGACTATAGAAAGGGTTTTGTACGTGAAAAATTATTCTCAAACCTCATTTTAACAACTATATTCAGGCTCAATGTCCCACAGCTAAAAATGAGCCAATTAACTGATGGTTGTTCTATCTCTTTATTTTTATATTTCCTTCCTCACCTAGCAGTTTTGCATTAATAATAGTAAAATTGTTCAAATGGAAGGTATATTGAGGAATAAAGACACAACAGATTAAATGCACAACAGCGCCGACAATTACACTTAACTATCTATAAGTGACTGTGATTCATTAGTACACACGGGAGACATTTTCTAAGAAATGAGAAGCTATTGATACTTTTACAATGGAGAAAACTATGTTGCTCTTATTTAAAGTTAAATTACATGAAGCTATAATGCATTAAACTGTATCATAGCTATTACTAATTTGCATTTGAAATCATATTTGTTAGTTCCAAAGATCCACCTTCATTTGTGAACATACCTGTTAGTGAATACTTATTGATTTGTAACTAATAAAGTAATGAGAATTTAAATTCCTAGAGAGTAAAACGTAATCTGACAGACATTCCTTCAAAACATTTTCACTAGCTCTTGATATTTTTTTTTCTTTTCTTGTAGCTCTCAAAGAAAGGAAATAATCTCTTTGTAGAAAACTCATGCATATCTCTCATATTAATGTTGTGGGGTGACACTAACATTGCAATTATGGAATCATAGAAAAATTGAGCAAATACAGATGATAAATGGTAAGCAATCTAGTCTTCTCTACATAGCAGGTTTTTGCCTAAGCAACAGAACATAGCAAGGCAGCCTGTCTTTTAACTGTCTTCTATGTGTGAGTCATTCCTTGTTTCAGTGACCTCTTGTGTTTTTGCAGATAATACTTGTTCTTCTTTGTGTCAAGGGAAAAATGCCTGGTAACTATTCTCTATTCATACAAGTTGGTCATTCTAGTCATTTAACTTTCTCTTCTTTTGGCAATGACAGAAGTAGAGCTATTTGAAGAAAAATTGTTTTTACATTTTTCATTCTTATTTTAAAGATTATGTACAGAGCAGTTCAATCACATAAATCAGGTAAATTTGGATAATGTCACTCCTACCCTCATTCTATCCCAGATTTCCCCTTTTGTTCCCCATCTACAAGTTGTATAGATCATTTTCCACTGTTGCATTTCACTCCTTTTTTCCTCCATTTCTGTGTTCCCCTAATCCTCCCACTAAGACAGATAAACCAACAAGGAACCAAAACAACAACAAAGAAAAAAGACTTCTATTTCCATTTAAGAATTTCTACCCTTTGGGCCAGGAGTTTGGCCTGGTGCATGCCTGGCATGCATAAAGACCCGGGTTCAATTCCTCGGTGCCACATATATATATATATATATATATATATATATATATATATATATATGCCATAAATGGTGCTGTGGCTCAAGTGGTAGAGCTCGAGCCTTGAGAATGTCCAAGGACAGTGCTGAGGCCCTGAGTTCAATCCCAGGACTGGCAAAAAAAAAAAAAAGAAAGAATTTCTTCCTTTCAAACTCACTGTAAAGTCTGAAGTGACATTTTTTGGTTTCGTTTTGTGTTATTTTGATTAGACTTACGTGTTTCTGGATGGTATTATACAATACAGCTCAGCGGTTCTAAAATTCTTTGAGGACGATCCTCATAACTAAGTCTATACTACTCAAGAAGAAAATTCAAGTAACAGGTACCTAGACTGAATGTTTCATACATGGTGTTTATTTGAGCACATCTGAAAGACAACTGTTAGGAAGTACCTTCATATGTCTCTTATGTATTGAGTATCATTCTATATTCATGTGCTTGATCACCCCACTTTGAGTTCACTATTTTTATTATTCTAATTTTCATATAGGAGGAAACTTGGAGATCTATTAAAGAATCAGTCCAAGTTTACCTCAGTGTTGATTTATTAGATGTTGCTGTCATACCTCTGTCTGATTTGAGTGTAAACCTGTTATGATCCCCTGGGTTTAGTAAAGCAGCAGAATTCACCATTTATATTTCATAGAAATGGCTGAAGCAGAACTTATCCAATTCACGGGTGAGTGAAGAAGCAACATTTTGCTTGTTGTTAACTCCACTGTGAGATACAACTCATTTATACAAATCAATTGATAAAACCCACTCATTGGGAAATTCAGTCCAAGCTCTTAATCGAAGAGGAAGAATAATGGCTTTGATTAACAGATAAAAGAAAAATCGCCAGGAACAAGAATTCATAAAAGCAATTAGTGCAAAGAATAGATTCATAATGAGAATATATTTCTAGAGTTAACTCTGGCACTCTTGTCCTTTTCTTGGCATTAATGGTTAAATATGGTTATGTAATTCAGTTAACTCCACCCTGTCCACAAAGCATTATATTACAGTGTCAAAATTAAAAGCAGTTTAATATTGTGTCTCTAACAAGTAAGCTAGGTTTTATGACAGAATTTGCCTAGCTTCAAAACCTGTTTTCCAAGATCTGATTTGTTTTGTAGTTTCACATTTTTAATTACCTTTCTTAAGTATGAGAAGTAATACAGAGAAAATCCTACTTAGTCCAAGGCAGAGTTTTTTGTTGATGTTCTTTCACAATACTCTTTATAGTTCAAACATATTATAACGGCATATGATGTTTTACACAAATTCTGATGTCAGCAACAAGACAATAAAAAGCACTTGAGTTTCTACTTCATGCAGCTTGCTTTTAATCATTGGAGATAAATTGGTTTGTAACTATAAAAAGAGATATATGACATATATATGATATATACCAGTTACAGGAGACTGAGATAAAAATAGAGGCTTCCCTGAAAAGAAAACTGTAAAACAAAATGTTGCTATATTAACAGCAAGATCATATAGGACTTAGGCAAGACTATTTCTTTGAAGCCTTTTGGGAATCACAAAGTCCCAGATCTTTTTTTAAAAAATATATTTTTATTGTAATTAATAAAAGGGTTACATGGTATTTGCCAGATAGAAGGTGCATTAATTCACATACATTGATACCCTTTCACATGTCTTGGTACCCATTACCCTCCCCCCACCCACCACCCACTCCCCGTATTGGTTTTCCCCCCTTCCCTATCAAGTTTCAGATAACCAAATACAAATAAATTCAATATATCAGATAACAAAGTGAGATATTGTAACAATATGAGATACCCAAGGGACAGCAAAGGAGATGAGGGATAACATAGTGCATTAAGGACAACAATCATTTGTTATATAAAGTCCCAGATCTTTATATACTCAGTTTTAATAGTAAGAAATTTAAAATAAATGTACTAGATGCAACTTGCTGAAAATAAAGGAAGTCATATAGTCTACAATGATGCTAAATGTGTTTTTGAAACCTCAAACAACATAACATTAATTTGGAGTATATTATTATCAGTGACATTGTTGTGCCAACATATCACCACAGTCATTAGATTGTCTTTCAATTAGTACAACCTCTTTTCTGTCTCCTGTTCTTCTTTTAGTGTTCCTGATTATACACTATGCTAAGGGGTTATAAATATTGAACTTCATATCATTTGTTTTCATTAAGTATGCTGGACTCAATTAGTCCCTATAAGAAATATTGACTTTTTTAGGGGAATATGACTTTATTTTTAGTAAAAATTATATGTTCTAAAACATTCGACATGGAAATTTTCACTAAAAGTAGGAAAAAGAACCTAGATACTTAACACCAGGATAAATACATCATTGATACTTTAACTGTGGCTATACTGAATGTATCTTTATGTAACACTTCTATAATAGGACATTTCATACTATGTTCAAAGATTACCCCAAATTACTATTTCAATAGTTACTTGTGTTTTGTATTTTAACTTTAGAATGTGAGATTATTATTTATTTTATTTAGCACACACAAATGCATTTTGTTGCGTTAGAAATGTTTTTAAGATGCCTTTCTGGTGGAAATTTGCCCTAATCTACTTCAACTAACACATACATATACATATGTATATCTAATATATAGTATATATATGACTGAAGAAACAATAAAAAAACTGTTAATGAGAACACGAGGCCATTTTCTACTGTCAACCAACCTGTGGTTCTGAACTGATTTGATTATGAATGTATGTTTTCCATCTAAAATTCAGCACAGCCTGAACTTCATGCCTTGAAGATATTTGTTTAAATACCTACTGTATTGAACATTCTTCAAAGATTCCACCAGTAATATGTTTCTATGCAGTCAAACATCTATACTATGAGCTATTTCTTAAGGAAGAATCCAAAGTAGAGATAAACTGACTTGAATTATAAACCTGAGTTGAAACCAAACTTGAATTACAAACCTAACTCATAGTTCATATTGAGTAAAAGAAATAAAGAACTTGAGTGGTGGATCTGATGACAAGTTGCTGCATCTTACCAATGGTCCATTTTCACATAAGGAAATTTTTATTGACTTAGGGTTCTGTTGAAGGCAAAGGGAGACTGCTGGTAGAATTGGAATCAAATCATTTTTAGTACTGTCTCATCTATAATTTTATTCATGACCCATTTTACCATAGAATAAGTGGACATCATCTTTTAAGTTCTTAATGCTCAAGGAAAGTATGCAAGAGGCACTGCAAAAAGTAACCAAGATGAGGCTAAGAGAAATGACCTTCAGGATAGCAAAACAAGAGATTTATCCTTGTTGTTGCTTTTAACGTACTATATGAAGTTATTATTTTACTCTTCTTTTTTAATTTTTCTTTTTTCCCCTTATGGTTTATCCTCTGTTGTTGCTGTATTTGACTTTGGTACCTGGTATATTGTATATACATTTATTTGTTTATTTGAATCAGGGAAGGGAAGGGGAGGGGAAAAACAAGATGATGAGACAATGCCAAAGGATGAGTCAGTGTAACAGTGATATTCACAAGATAATATGCTGGAAATGAATTTTATAGCTTAGGAGGGGCTGGAGAAGGGAAAGTGGGAGAAAAACATAGCAAGGGGTAGCAATATTGAAGTAATGTACTCACTGACTTATGAATGTAACAGTAACACCTATATACATCACCCTGATCATAAAATAAAATTTACAAAATAACATTAAAAATAACTAGCAATTCTTTTTTCATATATATTTACTGTAATTAATACAAGGGTTACATATTTGCCAGATAGATGGTGCAGTAATTCCCATACATTGATACCCTTTCACATGTCTTGGTCCCCATTTCCCTCCCCCCCACCCCCACCCCTCATCTTGTTTTTCCCCGTTCCCTATCCAATTTCAAATAACCAAATACAAATATATCCAATATATCAAGTAACAAAGTGAGATACTGTAACAATATGAGAAAACCAAGGAACAGCAAAAGAGATGAGAGATAACATAGTACCTTAAGAACAACAATCATTCATTATATGGCTTATGTTTCTATCTCCTAGAGATCCTTTCATTTAGCGTCCTACTATATGGCCTTTTGTATCAGAGAATGATTGAAATAACAAAATCAATCAATTAAATATTATTAGAGGTAGGAATTATTAAATATTAATTAATTCAGTGAAAAGAGATTATTGTGAAGTAATGAACTTGGTAATATTCATTTCTTAGAGAGAAACAATAGAGAAATAAAATAATGAGTGATTATTATCGACATGGAAATTCTAAATGTAGGTATAATTAAAGTTGTCTAAGAAACAATAATAAATGATTCTTTCAATAATGTTTTAAAAATAAACTGTACAGTTATAAGCATTTAAAGAAAAATTCTAATTAGAACAAAATAGGAAAATTAGGGTCACTTATGTGCTCTCTATGTTAAGTTCCTAAAGCAATAAAAATATAATATTAAAAAATGCTGTGAACTAAAATTTTATACTTAACTGATTTCACCTCTAATTAGCATAGAATAGACTGATGCATAGTAATTCGTAAGGAGGCCTAATTGGCATTTACTTTTTACACAAAAATATGCAAAAAAAATGAAGTGGAGCCATGGCTCCAAGTGGTGGAGCACTAGTCTTGAGCAAAATAGTTCAGTCAGGTCCCAGGCTCTGAGTTGAAGCCCCATCCAGCAATTCCACTACTAGGCATTTACCCAATTGTCCAGAAACAAGGACATACTAAATCCACTAGCACAACAACGTTCAATAGAACAAAACTTGGATACATAAGGCCATATAGTATGACACTAAATGAAAGGACCTGTAGGATATTGAAACAAAAGCCACATAATGAGTGATTGTTTTCCTCACTGTACTATATTATCTCTCATCTCTTTTGCTGTCCCTTGGTTATCTCATATCATTACAGTATCTCATTTTGTTATCTGATATATTGGATAAATTTGTGTTTGATTATTTGAAATTGGATAGGGAAGGGGGTAAAACAAGATAAGGGGTGGGGGGAGAGGGAAATGGGGACTAAGACGTGACAAAGGGTATCAATGTATGTGAATTAATGCACCTTCTATCTGGTGAATGTAATGTAACCCTTCTATTAATTACAATAAAAATATATGAAAAAATTATATCAAAGGATAATTTTAAGTGGTTATTATTAATGCTGAAGCACTGTTCTGAATTCTGAACTCTATCAAAAATAATACTTCAGACTTATCACAATCATTAAAAATAGTTATATAATGCTAAATTCATATCAAAATATGGGATCAAATTTATAGAGTCTAGTCTCATGATATTAATCAATCTGCCATCCTGTCTCTGGAATTATAGTGTAGAAGTAGCAGGGGAGTTTGAAACCAGATAATTTATTATATACTTCTGCAGAAAAATCTCCTTGAATATAAAATCTGTTTAAATAATTCAAAACAGTCAAAACAGTCTTGAAAGTGACAATTTGACAAGTGACTAAATCTTTAGTTGAAACTCTGCACTACTAATCTTTAGTAATTTACTAGCAGGGTCTAAGAAATAGTAAACCAGTGAACTTCCAATTTATTACAATGTAGGATCAGAGACTAGAATCAGAATAGATAAAGGTGCCTATGGCATATAGAACTTTGGTTTTGCTCGCCTAGTGGAATTGTATAGATTGTGTTCAACTGCATCTGAAATACTGTGTGTGAGAGACTCCAATATTGGAAACCTGATGTTAAACTGGTGCTCTGTGAACCATTTTTCTCAAATTTAGATCATGTTTCCAGTATAGTACTTTGTCAGAAGCCAAAGGGGAAACAGTTGTTTCAGTCTACAAAGCACTCTAGAAGATGAAAAATTTTTTATCTCAGCACCTCTGAACTAGTATGACACCTTTGCACCCTTCTTTGATATTGCAGATATGAACAAGCCATTGTGAATTAATTCTTTACTATACACATAACAAAACATATTTAGTATATTGAAGAGTGGAGGTCAGAGTTTGCTGTTACCTTAAGAATTTCATTGGATTATTCCCAAATATTTTTTTATGATTTCACTATAGAGGCAATTGCTCAATGTCCTGGTATGTAATGGTACCATTTTCGTTCTGCTGAAGAAAAATTGAAGAGGTAAAGGGTACATGTTAAATTTGGTTGTATGTTTTAAACTCTGTGTTCCCCAGGAAGATATCTTTATTTCTATATATTTATATACTTTTAGACTTTTAATTTTTAATGAAATTTTGGGACTACTAATATTATGGTGATTAACTTGACTCATTCATGATAAGAGTCAAAAGTTTCACTTTATTTTGTTATGATTTATGCATTAATTTTAGTTTTCTTTTTAATGGTACAAGAAAAATATTAATTTTATGTTGCTCTTAATAACACATTTTAATTATCTTCTCACTTTCATTACTTTCTAGTTGGTTGCCCTTGATTTCCTAGGTATATAATTGGCAAATAATATCAATATCAATATGTGTTCATGTTTATACCATTCTCTACTTTTTTAGCCTTATTC
This sequence comes from Megascapheus bottae, assembly GCF_031878675.1. Lineage (NCBI taxonomy): Eukaryota > Metazoa > Chordata > Mammalia > Rodentia > Geomyidae > Megascapheus > Megascapheus bottae. The sequence continues at coordinate 29,058,390 of NC_143517.1, read as the reverse complement.
TGTCTGGTTGACCTTAAAATATCTGTTAGTAACTGTACTCATCTTAGCCCAAACTTTAAAGGAATTACATCATATTAAGTGAGATTTTTGACATTGCTTACTAGTAGACATCCATAGCCTAGAATGAACTTTCATCATAGTGAATTCACTGTTAGTAATGAAAACTGTTAAATTTAGATGCATTTTATTAAAAACCAATATTGCAATAAATCTGTTTTTATATGAAAATATTAGTTATATACAAATAACATTGTTTTCCAAAAAATAGAACTCTATCGAAATAAATGGTAATTTTAATATAGTATATAATATCTTTGCAAACTTTCTATTTTCACTATGAATCTACTTTATTTTTCAAGTTTTTTTTAAATAAAACTGATAAATTTAAGAAATGACTTGCAACAAAACAAGCTGGGTGCTGGAGTCCCATACTTGTAATCTTAGCTACTCAGCAGACTGAGAGGTATATGATGGTGGTTTGAGTGCAGACTGAAATATCTCTAAGGCTACATTTCCACAATAATTCACAAAAGTGGGGCTAGAGGTAGAGCACAAGAAGTTGAAGGCCAGCTTTACAAGCAAGTAAGCAAGAGGGGTATCATGGTTCAACCCTCATAATTCATTGCTGCATAGGGACAGAGGAAGATACAGATAGATGATAGATAGATAGATAGATAGATAGATAGATAGATAGATAGATAGATCTTTCCAGTATTCTAAATGCTAATATATTTAAAATCCCATTGATGTTGAGATTCCTTATAAGAAATATGATAAGTAATAAATTTTTGAGATAATAAAAGTATGTAAAATTGTCATAAAAGCACCAGTAGGCTGGAAGTTTGGCCTATTGGCAGAGTGCTTACCTATCATGCACGAAGATCCAGGTTCGATTCCTCAGTCAGAAATGGTGCTGTGGCTCAAGCGGTAGAGCTCTAGCCTTCAGAAAGGACAGGTGCTCAGGTCTTGAATTCAAGCCCCAGGACTGGCAAAAAATATAATAATAATAAAAATAAAACCAACAGGCTCCATCAAAGGAGATAGAGAATTCTGGCAAGAATTCATTGTATATAACACAGAATTGAGAAATACAGGGGAAGGAATGGATTGAAGAGGACTGAAGATTTTGAAATGATGACAGAGTTCCAGATGCATTGTATACATATACTCTGTGGTTAAAAGGCAAGAAAGAAAGAAAGAAAGAAAGAAAGAAAGAAAGAAAGAAAGAAAGAAAGACCTAACCTAAAATCAAGGTAAGGGAAACGGTAGGTTGAGAGGGATGGGAAGAATTTTGGAAGAGATGACTGTGATCAAGATTCATTGTATTCATAAACTGCATTGGTGAATGGCAACTAATTTGTAGAAGTACTAAGGATAATAAAAAGTATTCAAAAAAGAAATATAGGGGGAAGGAAGATGGCGCCGAGACAATAGGGACGCAGCCAGCTCTCTCTGACAAAAAGAGAGAACCAGGGAGTCCCACGAGCCAACTACCTAAAGAAATCCACAACAACAAACTCAAAAAGCAATGGAGAAGGACTCAAACCGGAAAAGAAATCCAGATAAAGCTCACATCCAACTTTCTCAAAGAATTCGGAACGCGAGGACCCCTCCCCCATCTCTTGCCGCCAGATCCAAGCCGCGAAAGCCCTGGAAAGCCCCGAAAAGCGGCAGCTGGCGCTGGACCAAGCCCCGAAAAGCTGCTTGAGCGGGTGCCGGCTCCACGCTGGGAAAGCAGCAGCGGGCGCCCGATCTAATCCACGAAAAGCGGCAGCAGGCGCCCGATCTAATCCACGAAAAGCGGTGGCAGTGGAGGGAGCCAGGCTGGGAGCCCAACGGCTGCAGAAACCAGCACAGAACCGGGCCAGCGAACGGCAGAAGCAGCGGAACCCGCAGAACACAGGTAGCGGCGGAGACCCGAGGGGAGTGAAAGACTTCCCACCACCGTGGAGCACCGGCAGACAGACACAGAGGCATGAGTAATACAGCGCGTCCCCAAACACATCGGGAAATGAGAGCGGGTGCCAAGCAATAGAACTTAACTCAGACCCCAACACCCCGCCCGAGAAAGACTGGCGGGAGCAGGGGGACAAGGAATTTAGAATCCTGTCCCTCCCCTCAACAGCCCCCTCCCTCAGGCCATTGACTGGAGATTGACAGGCAGGCTACCCATAAGACCCAGCACCCCACCAAGGGAGGCGGGACTGTCCCAACTCCAACCCACCCAACGGGCTCAACCCCCAGCCCTCTGACTGGAGACTGACAAGCTGGCAGACCCTAAGACTCAGCACCCCACCAGGGGAGGCCGGGCAGTCCAAGCTCCCACCCACCCACCAGGCTCCTCTCCCAGGCCACTGGATCTGGAGAGTGGAGGGCGTTGGGACCCTGCCCTACTTACCCCCTGACCTCTCTCATTCTATTTTTCTATCTCTGGACCTCTGCTCGTCTTTCAACCCTTATACTGCATGGATCTACACTTGATGGCTGTTGAGCAACACTGTATATCTAGGTGTTTAATTATTCTCTAGGCTCAGAGGGACTTAAAGACAATAGAGATTGGATTGAGAGGCTTATTGTTTTGGGTATAAATCGCTTATCAGTGGATTATTAGACTGGTCGGTAACTGCACAAAAAGAAAGAGTGATAACACCAATCAAAACTTGTGAACATCTAGAGTCTGCCAGCTACAGAGGTCTAGGTTGGTTATATCTGAAAAACTATAATCGTGTTTAGTATTAATCTTGCTCCCATTTTCAAATGGGCAGAACAAGAAACTCAAGAAAAATGTCAAATCAAGAAACAACATCTCCCACCTCCCCCACCCAATGTAAACAGCCAATGGAACAGTCACTGGCAAGCCTAGAGGAGAGTCTTCCAAGTGCTGTACAAATGCAATTGATAAACATCATTAATGAAAAATGTGAAAATATAAAGAAAGAGATAAGGGAGGAAGCCATAGCTGAACAAGAGGAAACCATAAACAAGGTGAAAAGTGAAAAAGAAGGAGCCATAAAGGAAGCCATAATAAAGGCTGTTCAAACAAAGATGGATGAATTCATAGAATCCACAAATAAAAAGGTGACCGAACTCCAGCAAATGTTCAAAGAAAATAAAGCTACTGAGCTAACCACTCAAATGGAAATCAAGGAGCTAAAGAAATCCACACATGATCTAAAAGAAGAGATGCAAGACATCAAAAATGAGCAATTAGTAGCAAGGGAGATGAAAAATAAAGTAGATAGCTTTGATAGCAGGTTAGACAATGCAGAGGAGAGAATTTCCGGGGCTGAAGATAATTTAGTTATTATAGAGAAAGAAGAGAAAATGAGTCAATCCAAATCTAGGAAAAATGAGAGAGCGCTTCAGGAGGTCCAAGATACAATTAGGAAGCCTAATTTAAGGCTAATTGGTATTGAGGAGGGCGTGGAGAAAGAGGTCAATGGAATTGGAAATATACTTCAGGGAATCATCTCAGAGAATTTCCCAAACATCCAGAAGGGCAGGCCCATCCAGATACAAGAAGCTTTTAGAACCCCAAACAGACCTGACCAGAAAAGAACATCCCACCGCCACATCGTAATCCAAACTGGATCAATAGAAACCAAAAAAAGGATCCTAAAGGCAGCCAGGGAAAAGGGTTCAGTAACCTATAAAGGAAAACCAATCAGAATAACCTCAGATTTCTCAGCAGAGACCATGCAAGCAAGAAGTGACTGGAAGCATATATGTCATGCCCTTAAGTCAAATAACTACCAACCAAGAATCCTGTACCCAGCTAAGCTCTCATTCATAACTGAGGTAACAATAAAAACATTCCATTCCCGGGAAAAGCTGCAACAATATGTCGCAACAAAACCAACACTACAGAGAATTCTCAAAGATGTTCTATACATAGAAAACCAAAATAAATGCAATATAGGGAAAGAAATGGCACCTAAAAAGCATACCATCTAAGGACCACAAGAACTGTCAAGACACAAGCCCAAATAAAAGCTTTTAAAAATGGTAGGACCTAATAAATATCTTTCGATCCTAACTCTCAATATCAATGGACTTAACTCTCCAATTAAACGGCATAGGCTGTCTAGTTGGATCTAAAAGCAAGAGCCATCATTCTGCTGTCTTCAAGAGACACATCTTACCCAAAAAAACAATCATCTTTTGAAAGTGAGAGGTTGGAATAAACTCTATCAAGCTAATGGCCCCCATAAACAGGCTGGAGTTGCCATCCTCATATCAGATAAAATAGACTACAAACTAAAATTAGTAAAAAAAAAAGACAAAGAAGGTTACTACATACTACTAAAGGGATCTTTCCTCCAGGAAGACATAACGATCCTAAATATTTACACACCCAATCCCGGAGCTCCAAACTTCATCAAGCAAACTTTACTTACACTGAAACCATACATACATCGAAATACAGTGATTGTCGGTGACTTTAACACACCACTCTCACCTATGGACAGATCAACAAGGCAAAAACTCAACAGAGAAACCTTAGAACTGAACAACTATATAGACCAACTAGATCTAACAGACATCTGCAGAATATTCCACCCAGCAACAACACAATATACGTTTTTCTCAGCAGCACATGGAACATATTCCAAAATAGATCACATCTTAGGCCATAAACAAACCGGGACAGATTTAGAAACACTGAAATAATTCCATGCACACTCTCAAACCACAAAGGCATCAAACTGGAACTGAACACACATCTCCACCAACGAAAACCCTGTAACTCATGGAGACTGAACAACACATTGTTGAATCACCAATGGGTCATCAAGAGATCAGAACAGAAATCCAACAGTTTATGAAACTTAACAGTAAGGAGCACACAAAATACCAACTCCTTTGGGACACAGCAAAGGCAGTACTCAGAGGAAAATTTATAGCGCTGAGTGCCTACAACAACAAGTTGGAAAAATTGCAAACCAACAAGTTAATGTCTCACCTTAAGATCCTGGAAAAAGAGCAACAAACCAACCCTAATCCCAGTAGAAGAAAGCAAATTATTAAAATCAAAGCTGAATTAAATGATTTGGAATCCAAAAAAACTATAGAAAGAATCAACAAAACAAGGAGTTGGTTCTTTGAAAGAATTAACAAAATTGACAAGCCCTTAGCAAATCTTACCAAAAAAAGAAGAGAGCATATCGAAATAAACAAAATCGCAGATGAAAATGGTAATATCACGACAGAAATTACCAAGATCCAGAATATCATGAGGGAATACTTCTCAAACCTTTATGCCAACAAATTTGAGAATCTAGATGAAATGGATGAATTCCTAGCCAATATTAACATACCCACACTGAACCAAGAAGAACTAAGCCAACTCAACAGGCCTATTTCAAGCTCTGAAATAGAAATGGCAATTAGAGAACTTCCACCTAAGAAAAGCCCAGGGCCAGATGGATTCACAGCTGAATTCTATAAGGTCTTCAAAGCAGAGCTCACACCAATACTCCTCAAGCTCTTCAACGAAATTGAAAATGAAGGTTCCTTACCAAACTCATTCTATGAAGCCAGTATAACCCTCATCCCCAAACCAGACAGAGATTCATCAAAGAAAGAGAACTATAGACCTATATCTTTGATGAACATCGATGCAAAACTTCTCAACAAAATACTGGCCAACCGTCTACAACAGCTCATCAAAAAAATTATACACTATGATCAAACTGGATTCATCACAGGGAGGCAAAGCTGGTTCAACATACGCAAATCAATTAATATAATTCAACACATCAACAGGAGCAAGGACAAAAATCACATCACATGATTGTCTCAATAGATGCAGAAAAGGCATTTGACAAGATCCAACACCCCTTTATGTTAAAAGCTCTGGAGAAACTAGGAATCCATGGAACATTCCTCAATATAATAAAGGCTGTGTATGAGAAACCTACTGCTAGTATTACAATTAATGGTGAAAATCTAAAGCCATTCCCTCTAAACTCAGGAACGAGACAAGGATGCCCACTCTCTCCACTACTCTTTAACATAGTACTAGAATTCCTAGCCAGTGCAATAAGGCAAGAAGCAAGCATAAAGGGGATCCAAGTAGGGAAAGAGGAAATAAAACTATCCCTCTTTGCAGATGACATGATTCTGTATTTAAAGAATCCTATAGACTCTACTCCCAAGCTCCTTGAGCTGATTCAAAGCGTTGGAAGAGTAGCAGGCTATAAAATCAACCCTCAAAAATCAACTGCCTTCCTCTACACAAACAGTGAGAGGAACGAGGCAATAATCAGGAAAGAAACTCCTTTCACAATAGCCTCAAAGAAAATAAAGTACCTAGGAATTAGCTTAACTAAGAATGTAAAGGACCTTTTTGACGAAAACTTTTAAAACCCTAAAAAAGGAAATTAAAGCAGAACTAAGGAAATGGAAAACCCTCCCATGCTCCTGGATTGGAAGAATCAACACTGTGAAAATGACAAACTTGCCAAGAGCTATCTACAAATTCAATGCAATACCCATCAATATCCCAATGTCATTCTTTAAAGAAATAGAAGAGGTAATCCAAAATTTCATATGGAATAATAAAAGACCCCGTATAGCAAAAACACTTCTTAGCAGAAAGAACAGCGCCGGAGGAATTTCAATTCCAAACTTTAGACTCTATTACAGAGCTATAATTCTCAAAACAGCTTGGTACTGGAACAGGCCTGAAGACCAATGGAATAGAACTGAGGACCCAGATATTGAACCACAGACCTATGGCCACTTAATCTGCAGGTTAAGCACCTGCAGAAAACTAAAGTTGGATCCTTCTTTGTCACCTTGCACTAGAATTAACTCCAAATGGATCAAAGACCTGGAGGTAAAAGCTGACAACTGAAAACTTTACAGGAAGGAATAGGAGATACACTAGGCCTCCTTGGCACAGGTCGAAACTTTCTTAATAAGGACCAAGAATCACAACAAATCAGAGAAAGGCTGGATAAGTGGGATTGCATTAAACTGCAGAGCTTTTGTATGGCAAAGGACATAGCTAGTAAACTAATCAGGAAGCCTACAGAGTGGGAGAACATCTTCACCAACCAAACAACGGACAAAGGTCTCATATCTAAAATATATCAACAACTCAAAAAATTGAATCACTCCAAAACTAACCTTCAAAGTAACAAACATCCCATTAAAAAATGGGCCAAAGACTTAAAGACAGTCTTCTGTGAAGAAGAAACAAAAATGGCCTATAGACACATGAAGAAATGCTCAACATCTCTGGTCATAATAGAAATGCAAATCAAAACAACTCTAAGATTCCACCTCACTCCAGTTAGAATGGCCAGGATCAGGAAAACGAATAATAACAGATGCTGGAGGGGATGTGGCTAGGAGGGATCACTACTACACTGTTGGTGGGAGTGCAAACTCGTTCAACCACTGTGGAAAGCAGTGTGGCAGTGCCTCAAAAGACTAAACATAGAACTCCCCTGTGACCCAGCAATTCCACTACTTGGCATTTACCCAACCATCCAGAAACAAGGACATACTAAATCCACTAGCACAACAATGTTCATTGCAGTACTATTCACCATAGCAAAGATATGGAACCAACCTAGATGTCCCTCAGTTGATGAGTGGATCAACAAGTTGTGGTATTTGTACACAATGGAATTCTATGCTGCTGTCAGAAAGAATGACATCGCCCCATTTGTTAGGAAATGGAAAGACTTAGAAAAAATCATATTAAGTGAAGTAAGCCATACTCAAAGGAACTTAGGCTCAATGGTTTCCCTCATTCGTCATAATCAGTAGAAACCTTGGGCTCTACTAGCAGAGATCTGCAATAGAGCAAAATCTTGATACATAAGGCCATATAATGTGAAGCTAACTGAAAGGACCTCCAGGATATTGAAACAAAAGCCATATAATGAATGATTGTTGTCCTTAATGTACTATGTTGTCTCTCATCTCCTTTGCTGTCCCTTGTTATCTCATATTGGTATAGTATCTCACTTTGTTATCTGATATATTGAATTTATTTGTATTTGGATATTTGAAATTTGATAGGGAAGGGGGGAAAACCAAGATGGCTGGGGGGTGTGGGGGGGGAGGGAAATGGGTACCAAGACATGTGAAAGGGTATCAATGTATGTGAATTAATGCACCTTCTATCTGGCAAAATCATGTAACCCTTTTACTAATTACAATAAATAAAAAAGAAATATACCCATGCAAAGTACACTGCTAATTTAATCCTTACAGCAACGTGGCAAAATATTTCTTTGTAAAATATCATTTTACAAAGAAAATGTTATTTGGCATATTAAAATAATCTGGCAGAAGTGTAATGGTAAGGGTTAATATCTTGGGTAATCCTATCTACTCAGGAGGCTGAGAACTGGTGATCTAGGTTCAAAGCCAGGCTGGACACAAAATGACCTGAGACTCTTATCTCCAGTCAACCCCTAGAAAAGAGGAAATGGGGCTTGACTCAAGGGTAGAGCAGTAGCCTTGAGTAGAAGAGTTCAGGGACAGCACCCAGGCCCAGTTCAAGCTCCATGACCCTCAACAATAAAAAGTAAAATTCAAAATAAATAAATAAATAAAATCTTGGACCTATTTAGCTCAAACTTTCTGACTTTACACTGTATTGTTTTTCAACTTAGAAACAAAAGATTATACTTGAGAAAACAAGCATAAACTCAGAGTAATAATCTACATTTATTGTGAACGTTTTCAGTTTAGAGCACTAGGCATGGGAGAAAATAAATGTCTATTAACAATAAGTTTTGTACATTCCCAAGGCATGAGTGTCATATAGACTAATTTTCATCTCTCAATAGTTTAAATTATTGATCTATGCTGAATATATAAAAATAGGTAATTTTTGTTTGTTATGTATAGTTTGTATATAGACACTTTGATTCGAGATAGAAACCCTTGGTAGTATAAATAGAAGACAGTATTTTGTCAGATAGAGATTTTAGGTGTTTTGTATTATTGGGACTCTAATTCTGCTTCTCAAGAAACTAAACTCTCATTATATCAAATATTCTAGTGTCATCACAAAGTTTACAAAATATGATTTGACTATTAAAACTACTTAGCTAGTTAATTTTATAGGAATTCTAAAATTTCTTTTCAATAGATTTTTCTCAATTTTAAAATGGTTACCTATATTTAATATTGGTCACGCAAATTGTATTTTTCAATATTATGATGAAGTTTAGAAAAGACTTATACAATAAAAAATAAAATGGATTAAAACCTTCCACAAACCTCAGATTCATCTCAGTGAGCATAATGAGAAGTCTCTCTGACTGTTTACACTGGCAGCTCCCTATCTCTTTCAAAGTGATATTTGGAATCTTACCTTTTTTCTGGAAGATAAAATTTTGCAATATATGAATGTTTATAAAGCATGTGGTATTCAATTCTTGAAGTGTGAAGATAAAACAATAATATTTTTATTGCATATGTTTAAAGCATTGAACTAGTGGATGTGAATACAGAGAAATTTTCCTATTTCAAATACGTTCAAAGTAACTTTGCCAAGCCAAACAAAAGTGAAGAGCCAGAGCACAATAAAACAAGACTGAGTATTTTAACCATCTTGATATGCCACTGTTTTTTATATCTCCATCAACATCTGTCATTTGGGTGCTTCACACATTTGAAATGGCAGTACCATTCCAGGTTATCATTTCAATAGACATACATAAGTATGCACTCATGTAGTTTACTTACTGTAATAAAATATAGAAAGCAGTGGAATAATCAATTTGCCAAGTAGCAAGCTCATGTTGGGTTGCTCTAATGGAGGAACTTTAGAAATGGTTAGAATTTTAAATATTAAATTAATGAGTCAAAATATGAATCTCTGTGAAGAAATTCAGTATTTGACATATGACTTCATGTACTTTTTCATATATTTTTTATGATAATAGAAGGGTTACATCATATTCACCAGATAGAAGGTTCATTAATTAACATACATTGATACCCTTTCTCATGTCTTGATCCCCATTTCCCTTCCCCAACCCCCACCGCTCATATTTTCCCCCTTCCCTATCTGAGTTCAAATAACCAAATACAAATATAGCATGTTCAAAATTTTCCAAACATATTGATACTATTACATTCATATTACTTATTTATTTATAAACTTAAACATAATGACACTCATTGGAGCATCCTTTTCCTTTTTCTTCCATTCTTCCTTTTTTCTTTCCTTTCTTTCTTCTTCTTCTTCTTTTTTTTTTTTTTTGGTGGTTCATGGGGCTTGAACTCGGCCTGGGTGCTGTCCCTGAGTTCTTCAGCTCAAGGCTACCACCCTACCCTTGAGCCAAGCGCCACTTCCTGTTTAATAGAGATTAATTGGAGATAAGAGTCTCAGATCCTCTTGTGCTCAGGCAGGCTTTGAACCTCAATCCTCAGATCTCAGCCTCCTGAGTAGCTAGGATTATAGGTGCAAGCCACTGCGCTTGGCTGAGCATGCTTTTCTGTTAAAATAGGATCACTGATATTCCCATATACATTTCCCCCATGGCCCTTTTGAGTAATTGATTCTTTCATTTTTAAAAAAATTTTACATTGTTACTCTTACATAATTGTGTAAAAGAGTTACCATGTAACAAACATTTATTTCGTTCTGCTTCTCATTATCTCTTGGGTGTTTTCATGTGTGTGCCTATAACTCAATGTCTCCTTGCTTCTTTTTATGGATTTGCTCCTTTATATAGGTACTCTATGTGAATGCGTGTGTGTGTAATGATTCTTTATGTCTATCTCTCTTTCTAAAGGTCTTATGCTCTTTGAATTTGTGTCTGCTTTCTTATGTACTGTTATACGTGCGATTATTTTTCCTTCTTCATTCTCACCATTATTTTCTCTTCATTAATTCTTTTCCTTTCCCTCTAGTTATACTGCAATTCCATGTTTCTTTCTGTCTAATTGTCCATTTTTCTTTTTCAACATTCATTTTTCTATTACATGGTAACTAAAAAAATACAACCAATCCATTATTCACTTAAAAATAAAAAAATTCTAATAATGTCATTCGCAGGGATGTGGATGAATCTGCAGCGAATCATGTTGAGTGAGACAAGTCAAGACCAAAGTAACAAAAGGCGCATGGTATCCTTAATAAGTGGCTATTAGATACAAATTGTACAAGAGCGAGTATCCAATATTTGTGTACCAAATGCTATGGACATGATATTAGAAATATAAACACAAGTACATAGACACAAAATCCTATGACTCTATAGACATAATGTTTTATTACATAAATTAATATGTATCTATGACATAGAAACCCTCAGCCTAATATTTTAATTATGTTCTAAAATCTAAGTTCCAGTAATTGTATATAGAGATTCCCTTTTTGAATACTTGTTACTTAAATATGTCATTTGAAATATGATGTAAAAACCAATGTTAATAAATTAATAAAAATATTTCTATTATGACTATTTGCATTTATTACTTTCAGTTTTCAAAAAATTGCAGTCTAGTATTTTATCTTTATTCTGTACTAAAACTATCCTCATTCTGCACATCAATGATCTTTAATTACTAAATCTAATAGATATTCCTACTCATTAACTTAAATGATACTTTTCCTCTTCAGGAAATTTGACTGTGCTAGGCAGAATTCTCTTTGTTTTATCATTCTTTCTCCTCTTAGTTTTCATGCTGTAACCCTCATAATTTTCCTCAGGTTACGCTCTTACTAATTCTTCATTGAAGAGTCAACCTTCATTCATTAGGAATGTCGAGAATGACCTGTATTGAGAAGTAATCTGTTATTAAGGAACAGAATTACAGATTATTCAATCCAGATATCTTATCTGAACTGCCCTAAAATGTGGCCACATGACAGCATAAATAATAATGACAGAAAATTCATTTAGTTAACACACAAAGTTTTGAAACATATCTAATTATTTTGTCCTAAGCCTTCAAGGTATAGATGCAGTAATAAAATTTGAAAACTCAAGAATTTCTACTTGCTAATTCCTTTTCACATTATTAAACAAGTAAAGAACATCCTTTTAATTTTTTAAATACATTTTTTCTAATTGTGGATTACACTAGTCCTTGAAGGCATAATCCAAATTTTAAACCATCAATAATACAATATCATCTTATTAAGTCTAACTCAAAACATTTAAAAACATGGTAATAACATATGCATTCTAATTCATTTACATTTTCTCTCATCTTTGTACTTAAATCTGAAAATGATGTATGATTTTTACTTCTATTTCCCTCTCAATCATCTCAATGTAAATGTTATTGCAGAAAGCCTATGCCCATCCATGCTAATTTTATGGAGCAAAAAAAAAGCTTTGCAAAGCTTATAATAATGTATTGATTATGTTTTGTGTCATTTAGTTTGGGTTATCCTTAAATATCTGCTTTATAAAAATACAAACAAATTAAACTTTCAGTATAATCATGACACTGATCAGAAGACCACCAGATACACTGAGCCAAGAAGTCCTAATACAATTAAACAGGCCTATCTCAAGCGCTGAAATTGAATTGGCAAGAAGAGACCTCCCATCCAAGAAGAGCTCAGGGCCAGATGAATTCACATCTGAATTCTATAAGGTCTTCAAAGCAGAACTCACATCAATACTCTTCAAGATCTTCAACAAAATTGAAAAAAAGGCTCTTTGCCAAACTCATTCTACGAAGTCACTATATCCCTCATCAAAAAACCAGACAGAGATTCATCAAAGAAAGAGTATTATAGAACCATTTTTTTAATGAATATTGACGCAAAACATCTCAACAAAATACTGGGAGAAGATCTTCACTAACCATACAACAGACAAAGGCATAATATCTAAAATATATCAACAGCTCAAAAAATTGAATAACTCCAAAACTAATGTCCAAAGAAATAACCATCCCATTAAAAGATGGCTCAACGACTTAAAGAGAGTCTTCTCTGAAGAAGAAATAAGAATGGCCTATAGACACATGAAGAAATGCTCAACATATCCAGCCATAAAAGAAATGCAAATCAAAACAACTCTAAGATTCCACCTCACTCCAGTTAGAATGGCCAGGATCAAGAAATCTACTAACAACAGATGTTGTAGGGGATGTGGCCAGGAGGGATCACTACTACACAGTTGTTGGGAGTGCAAACTCATTCAACCACTATGGAAAGCAGTATGGCAGTGCCTCAAAAGACTAAACATAGATTTCCCCTATGACCCAGCAATTCCACTGCTTGGCATTTATCCAATCGTCCAGAAACAAGGACACACTAAATCCACAAGCACAACAATGTTCATTGCAGCATTATTTACCATAGCAAAGATATGGAACCAACCCAGATGCCCCTCACTTGATGAGTGGATCAACAAATTGTGGTACTTACATAGAATGGAATTCTATGCTGCTGTCAGAAAGAATGACATTGCCCCATTTGTTAGGAAATGGAAAGACTTAGAAAAAATTATATTAAGTGAAGTAAGCCAGAATCAAAGGAAAATAGTCTCAAAGGTTTCCCTTATTTGTCATATCAGTAGAAACCTTGGGATCTCCTAGCAGAGATTTACAATATAACAAAACCTAGATACATAATGCCATATAGTAAGATGCTAAATGAAATGACTTTCAGGATATAGAAACAAAAGCCACATAATAAGTGATTGTTGCCCTTCATGTACTATGTTATCTCTCATCTCTTTTGCTGTCCATTGGTTATCTCATATTTTTATAGTGTTTCACCTTTTTATCTGATATATTGTATAAATGCTTATTTGGTTACTTGAAATAGGATAGGGAAGGGGGAAAAAACAAGATGAGGGGTGGGAGTTGGGGGAAGGAAATGGGGACCAAAACGTGAGAAAAGTTATCCATGTTTGTGAAGTAATGCACATTCTATCTGGTTAATATAATGTACCCCTTGTATTAATTACAATAAAAATATATGGAAAAAAGACCACCAGAACTTCTACTTGTTATATTTATACTCTGTACCATTTCACCATCCAACTCCACCATCTAGCTATTTAAAGTAATATTGTATTTTATTTTATGCTTCTATGCATTTGGTTTTTAGATCTATATATTTAGTACATTTTTCTGTAATTGGCTTATTTCATATAATTCAATGATCTCTGTGTTTTTATTATCTTATTATGTCATTTGTAACAATGTACTTAGAATTAGATCTTGATTCATAAAAGGTATGATTTTTAAATATGGGTCTGAAAATAATATAAAAAACTCTATTTTTATTTTGAGTGTCATCTATATTTAAGCATTAAATATCATTTAAAAGTGGTTGAATATGGTTTTAACAGGGAAATGTTATTTCAACCAAGATTTTATGACATATATTTTTACATAGGTATATATGTAGAGGGAGGAAAGAGAGAGAGAGAAAGAGAGAGAGAGAGAGAGAGAGAGAGAGAGAGAGAGAGAGAGAGAGAGAGAGAGAGAGAGAGAGAGAGAGAGGTGACGTATTTTACTTGGTTCTGGAGGACCGGACACCCTATGATAATTATATTATGAGAGGGATGAAGAGAAATTAGAGTATGCACTGGTAAATGTACTTAGAATTCAAACTCAATGACTTAACTCATTAAGTAATAACTATGCTTGCTAACCTTCACAAAAAATATTGAACAAGATTTAATCAATGATGAAGTCATAAACCTGTTCATTCACACACCACCTCCTTAGTCTGAAAAGCATTGTGTTAATCATCTTGATACTAGGTTATTTAAATACTGAATGATCAACTTAATTACTTAATTACTATACATTTAGTTCACACTCCTCAATGTAATTTTTTTAACTAATATATCATGAGGAAACTTATCAAATGCAATGTTAAGTTCCAGGGTTAAATACGTTTTGTACTTTAATTACATCCAATAATCAGCTATAAAATATGTGGAATTTAATTTTATTCTTCATGTATTTATTTGCTTCTTGTTATTCTTGAAATTTGATCTGTATTTTTCATTGAGATGAAGACATAATCAAAATGTACATTCCAGTTCATAGCTTATGTAGTATGAAAATAGAAATGCAATTATGTCACAAACATAATAAATTTGTTATTAATATTCTAAAATGTATAATTTTATATTTCACTATCTTGGTAAGATTTGAGTTTCTCACAAGATACTCAAGTTAAACAGAACCAAATAGAGAAACTGAGAAGAATATCAATAATTCATTATTTTAAAGAAAATATACAAGCATAATCCATTGTGGTTTTTGAAACATCGAGGAGCACTATTAACAATTTATTTAATTAAAAAAATAAATTGTAAATATTTATTTGTATGTGATACATTAGGATTTCCTCTTTGATTTCACTTCAAATTAGTTCACTATGTCATTCTGACAGTATGATTAATTTTTTTATTAAAGTATGTATTAACATTGATTTCTACATTATATTTCAAATGACATGTTTAAAAAATGAGTATTCGAGAAGGGAAACTCTATATACAATCACTGGCACTTATTTTTTAGAAGATAATCAAAATTGTATCATAGATACATATTAATCTACATAATAAAACATTATGTCTATAGAGTCTTAGGTTTTTATGTCTATGTAGTTGTGTTTATATTTCCAATGCCATCTCCATAACATTGGGTATGCAAATATTGAGTCCTTGCTCTTGTACAGTATGGATCTAATAGCCACATATTAAGGATATCATGTGCCTTTTGTTCCTTTGGTCTTGACTTGTCTCACTCAACATGATTCGCTCTAGATTCATCCACTTCCCTGTAAATGCCATTATTTTATCTTGTCTGATGGTAATGTAGAATTCCACTATATGTATAAACCACAGTTTCTATATCCATTCATCTGCAGTAGTGCATCTGGATTGTTTCCATCGCCTGGCTATTGTGAATAGTGCAGAGATAAACATAGCTGAGCAGGTGTCCTTATCATATCTTGGGTTATGATGTTCAGGGTAGATGTCCAGAAGTGGTATGTCCAGATCGTAGGGAAGGTCAATTTACAATTCTTTAAGAAACCTCCACACTGCTTTCTAGAGTGACTGAACTAGTTTACAATCCCACCAGCAGTGCAGTAGAGTTCCTTTTTCTCCACAACCTCGCCAGCATCTGTCATTGTCTGAGTTCAAAATCTTGGTCATTCTTGTTGAGGTAACTTGATATCTTAGGGGTGTTTTTATTTGCATTTCCATTATGACCATGAATGATGAACATTTTCTCATATGCTTTTCTGCCATTTTAATCTATTCTGATAAGGCTCTCTCTTTAGTTCCCTTGCTCATTTAGTGAATGGTTTGTTAGATTTGGGGAGGATTCGTTTCTTGAGTTCCCTGTCAATACTGTATATTAAGCATTTGGAAGATGTAGTATTGGTAAATACCCTTTTCTGATTGGTTGGCTGTCTTTCTACTTTTGTGGCTATGCTTTTATCTGTGCAGAAACTTTTTATTTTTAGGTAGTCCCATTTATCGAGTCTCTCTCCAATCTGTTGTGACTCTGGGATTCTGTTCAGGAATCTTTTGCCTGTGCCTATGAGTTCCAGTGTCTCTCCTACTCTATCATGTAGCAGTTTCAGGGTTTTAGGTCTGCTGTTGATGTCTTTGATCCATTTTGAGTTAATGTTTGTGCATGGCAATAGTCTAGGATCAATGTTTAGTTTTCTGCATGTGGCTGCCCAGTTTTGGCAGCACTAATAATTAAATAGACTGTGTTTGTTCCACTGTATGTCTTTGGCTCCTTTGACAAATACAAGTTGACTATAGGTATGTGGTTCTATTTTTGAATCTTCTAGTCTGTTCTCTGGATCTTCTAGTCTATTTTTGTGCCAGTATCATGTGGTTTTTGTTATTATGGCTCTATAGTAGAGTTTGAAGTCTGGTATTGTAATACGACCAGCATTGCTCTTTTTGCATAGAATTATTTTGGCTATTCTAGGTCTTTTCTTGCTCCACATGAACCTTTGGATTTTATCTTCTATTTCACTAAACTAGATGTCCCTCAGTTGATGAGTGGATCAACAAGATGTGGTACTTGTACACAATGGAATTCTATGCTGCTGTCAGAAAAAAAGACATCGACCCATTTGTTAGGAAATGGAAAGACTTAGAAAAAATCATATTAAGTGAAGTAAGCCAGACTCAAAGTTACTTAGGCTCAATGGTTTCCCTCATTTGTCATAATCAGTAGAAACCTTGGGCTCTACTAGGGGAGATTTGCAATAGAGCAAAACCTTGATACATAAGGCCATACAGTATGAAGCTAATTGATAGGACCTCCAGGATATTGAAACAAAAGCTATATAATGAATGATTGTTGCCCTTAATGTACTATGTTATCTCTCCTTTCTTTTGCTGTCCCTTGGTTATATCATATTGTTAAAGTATCTCACTTTGTTATCTGATATATTAGATATATTTGTATTTGGTTATTTGAAATTGGATAGGGCAGGGGGAAAACCAAGATGGGGGGTGGGGGGGAGGGAAATGGGGACCAAGACATGTGAAAGGGTATCAATGTATGTGAATTAATGCACCTTCTATCTGGCAAATATCATGTAACCCTTTTATTAATTACAATAAAAATATTAAAAAAGAATGTCTTTGGCATTTTGTTGGGAATTGCATTGAATTTGTTTATCAGTTTTTGCAATATAACCATTTTCACTTTTTTGTTTCTCCCTACCCAAGAGCATGGGATACATTTCCATTTCCTAGTGTCCTCTTTAAATTTTTTGTTAGGCTTTTATAGTTTTCATTAAATAATTCCTTTACATCTTTGGTTAAATTAATGCCAAGTATTTTATTCTTTCGGGGGCTATTGTGAATGGGATTATTTTCTTTCTTTTTTAAAATTTTTTAAAATATTTTTAATTGTAATTAATAAAAGGGTTACATGATATTTGCCAGATAGAAGGTGCATTAATTCACATACATTGATACCCTTTCACATGTCTTGGTTTACATTACCCTTCCCCCTACCCCCATCTTGGTTTTCCCCCCTTCCCTATCCAATTTCAAATAACCAAATACAAATATATCCAATATATCAGATAACAAAGTGAGATACTGTAACAATTTGGCCTTCTGTTTGTGTATTGTTGATGTACAGGAAGGCTACTGAATTCTGAAGGTTAATTTTGTATCCTGCCACTTTGCTAAAGTAGTTTATTACTTCTAGGAGTTTGGGAGTGGAGCTTATTGGGTCACTCAAGTAGAGGATCATGTCATCTGCGAGTAGGGATAGTTTAATTTCTTCTTTCCCTATGTAGATCCCTTTGATGTCCTTTTCTTGCCTTATTGCTCTGGATAAGGGTTCCAGCACTATGTTGAAGAGAAGTGGAGAGAGTGGGCATCCTTGTCTAGTTTTGGATTTTAAGGTAAATGGTTCCAGTCTTTCAGGATTTAGTATAATACTCTCTGTATGTTTGTCATATATGGCTTTAATTATTTTAAGGAATGTACCTCTTATTCCTATTTTTTTCTAGTGCTTTCAACATGAATGGATGTTGTATTTTGTCAAATGCCTTCTCTGTATTCAGAGAAATTATTGTGTGATTCTTGTCCTTAGCTCTATGATGTGATGTATTACATTGATTGATTTGCAAATGTTAAACAAGCCTTGCATGTCTGATGAAACCTACTTTATCATAGTGTATGATTTTTTAAATTTGTTTCTGGATTTTTTGCTAGTATTTTATTGAGGAATTTTGAGTCTGTTTTCATTAGAGAGATAGGTCTATAGTTTTCTTTTTTTGTTGGGTCTTTCCCTGGATTGGGGATGAGAGTAATATTAGCTTCATAAAATGAGTTTGGTATTGCTCCTTCTGCTTCTATTTCTCAGAAGAGTTTCAAGAGTATAGGTCTTACTTCATCTTTAAAAGTCTTGTAGAATTTTGCAGTGAAACCATCTGGACCTAGGCTTTTTTTGTTGTTGTTGTTTTGTCGGCATTTCCCTGATTGCTTCCACAATTTCATTGTAAGAGATTGGTTTGTTCAATTTGTTTACCTCTTCATTGTTCAATGTGGGTAGAGTATATTTATTTAAGAAATCATAAATTTCTACTAGATTCTCTTGTTTCTTTGAATATAGGCCCTGGTAGTACCTATTCATAATGTACTGAATTTCTTGGATATTGGTTGTGATTGTTCCCATGGGGTCTCTAATCTTGTTTATTTGAGTCTCCCCTCTCCTTTTTTGATTAATCTTGCCAAAGGTCTATTTTGTTGACTCTTTCAAAGAACCAAATTTTTGATTTATTAATTTTGTGTACAGTAGATCTTATTTTAATCTCTGGTATTTCTGATTTTATTTTTGTTATTTCTAGTTGTTTTAGAATTAACTTTGTCTTGCTCCTCTAGATGTTCAATTTCTTTTTTAGGCTATTTACATGCTCTTCTTCTCTCTTTTTAATATGAGCTCCTAGTGTGATAAATTTGCCCCTTAGAACTGCCTTTACTGTGTCCCATTAGTTCCTCTGTGATGTCTAGTGATTGTCATTACATTCAAGGAAGTTTTGAATTTCTTCTCTGATCTGATCTGTCTGTCACCTAGGAGTTATTCAGAAGTGTGTTGTTCAGCTTCCAAGTGTTTGAATGTTTCCTGACTTTTACTGCATTGTTCAGAATTAGTGTGACTCCACTGTGGTCAGATAGAATGCATGGGATTTTATCAGTCCTCTTGTATCTGCTTAAGTTTTCTTTATGAACTACTATATGATCTATTTTGGTGTGTGTTCCATGTGCTGCTGTGAAAAATGTAAATAGTTTCACCATTGGATGGAATACTCTGTGTATATCTGTTAAGCCCAGCTGGGTTATGGTGTCATTTAAGTCGATGGTGTCTTTGCTTAATTTTTGTTGAGTTGACCTGTCATTTGGTGAGAGTGGCATATTGAGGTCTCCCACTATGATTTTGTTTGAGTCTATCTTTTTCTGTAATTCTAAGAGAGTTTGTTTGACATATTTGGGTGCTCCCATTTTGGGGGAGTAATTTCTTTTCCTTGGAAAATCACTTAAGATATTTTTGGTAAACCACTGAAAATAAATCTAAAAGTATGAGAATTCTAGGGCTAAATAAGTAATTAAGTTACCCTGCTTAGGTTTGTAGTTTAATTAATTTCTTATTTACTAGGTCTTCCAAGCCATGAAAACTTTTTCTCCATATAATTACATTTGGGCTTTGTTTTCATAGAAATTTAAGTGTATCTTTCTCATTAATGCTTCCTTGGTTACAAATGTTATCAAACTACTGCCCTTTGAGCAACAACAGAAAAGTTGGAAAAATGCCAAATTAATTTTGAACATTTTAATTGTTTTCAAATTAAGCAAGAGAACTATAGTCCCCTCAAATACAGCAATATGGGCTGTACATAAATATGTGCTACAGTAGGCCATTCAAACCCAGAGTCAAGGCAATAGAATTAGTGCAACAGACTTAGGCAAAAACTACCACAACTGCAGAAACTACCAGCCCAGACCTGTCCTTTCTGTGAAAGCAGAACTGGCTTTCAATTTGCTTTTTATTAAGACACCCAATATATAATACATTCTTAAATGTTCTCTGTCTGGCTGTCTGATTGCTCTCTCCCCTACAATTTGTAAATTGATTTAATCTGGGCTCTCAAGAGACAGAGGATTTTCTGAGCCATCAGTGCAATTATCTATCAGAGTTTGAAATTATTTATAAAATGACATTGCTGTGGATTTCAGCGAAAGGCAATTCCTTTTGAAATTAAATGAGATCAGGATAACAATCAAATAAAGACACAATCTAAGTTCCATTACTTGTACCTTCAAAATACCCACCAGGAGGTACTGAAGCTGCAAAATTAATGCTTTATGCATATAAATACAAACACTTTTGACTGAATAAGGTGTCTTTTTCAAAAACAGTCATGGTTGTGCATTAAAAGATACAAAATACAATTATAATGAATTAAAATACTTCAAGAAAAATCATGGAAAAGTTGAGACTAGCTTTCATTACTCACTATCAATAATAAGTCTGTGGCATATTACTGCCTTGATTCACATGAATTCATCAAAATATTAGTAATCAGGTACTGTACAAATGTTTCCTAAAATTAGAAGATGTTAGTTAAGTGAAGTCTAAATAAAGTGCAGGTTAGGAGAAAAATAGAGTTTCATTGAAGATGAAATAATGTCAAAAAGATGGAGCTTAGAAGTGAGAATGAAAATTTTAATATTGTGCCTGAAAAGTAATGTCAATGGAGTTTCAAAATGACCAAAATATAGTTGGAGTAGAAAGAACTTGTTTACCATAATCAAGTTATGGAATCAACTCAGATGTCCCTCTGTGGAAGAATGGATCAGGAAAATGTGGCATATGACACAATGGAATTCTATGCTTCCATCAGAAAGAATAATATTGTACTGATTCTAAGGAAAGATCTGGAAAAATTATACTAAGTGAAGTAGTCAGATCCTTTATTTGTTGTAACTACAATGCATCTATAAATCTGCAAGTAAACACACTGGATGATAAGAAAAAAACTATATATATATATATGTATATATGCGCTTGTATGTGTTAACTTATCGCTAAACTTTCACACAGTTAGACCAAAGGAGGATATTTTTAGAAGAGGATCTCAAAGGCTCAATAGCTATGTACATAAGATCACATAAATTGATACTTATCTAAATGAACTCCAACAAATGAAAATGTGGTTTTTTGTTTGTTTTTGTTTTCATTTCCTCCCAGCATTTCCCTCTCAATACCTCCGCAAATCATACAGTTCAATTTCAGTGTTGTGACTAGTGACTATCACAGCTGAATTTCTTTGCCCTTTTTCCTGCAATTTCTGTGCTCCCCCTGACCAACTGGAAAGAATGGAAGAAGTTACACAGAGAAAGTTTAAGAATGTAGGACATACAAGGAGCACAAGCAAAGAGAGAACATTGATCAAGTTGTATTCAAAAACAGAAGCACTTAATTTAAACTTATGTGTACAATTATTTTCTCATATATTTTTATTGTAATTAATAGAAGGGTTACATTATATTCACCAGATAGAAGGTGCATTACTTTACAAACATTGATGCCCTTTCTCATGCCTTGGCCCTCATTTCCCTTCCCCCCCCCGCAGCCCCCATCTTGTTTTCCCCTCTTCCTTATCCTATTTCAAAAAACCAAAATAAGCATATATACAATATATCAGATAACAAGGTTAAATACTATAACAATATGAGATAACCAATGGACAGCAAAAGAGATGAGAGATAACTGAGTACATTAAGGACAACAATCACTCATTATATGGCTTTTGTTTCTATATCCTGGAGGTCCTTTCACTTAGTGTCATACTACCACTTGAGCCATAGCACCACCTCCAGCTTTTTCTGTAATTGTGATATCCAGGAATTGAACCTAGGTCTTCATACATGCTCGCACTCTACTAGGCCAAAGTAATGGCCACAACAAAACAATTTCTAAAAGAAAAACAGTACAATACTTTTATTGCACTTAAAATAGACCGATTTTCTCAAGTTCCCAAGTCTTTCTATGACATATGCTACATCAGTATTGTGGTATATTCTGTTGCTTATCCCTTGGGGCTCCCTTTCCTAAGTGAAATGGAAAAAGGAAATGATCATTTTTAAAGTAATGACTTGAATAATGTTCAAACATTTAAAGTGCTTTTCCAATTAAAAAATCAAGACACATATTAGTCTATTAATCTACTAAAAGAATATTATAATGGAAAAACATGATTAACACTTTCACTGATAATCTCACCTCATTGATATTTATCTAACTCACATGACCAGTTCACTATAGCATTCACATTAACTTTCCAGCCTTGCAATTGATATTGATCATGGAAATTCCAATTTAACTACAATAATTGGTACTGACTGCTAAAATAGACAAAATGTTTGCACCAGTCATGAATCTAGTTGATTTACCTCTGGAATAAAAAAAAAGAAGGTTGATGCATTATTTTTAAATAGTAAGTATCCAACTCA
This sequence comes from Megascapheus bottae, assembly GCF_031878675.1. NCBI lineage: Eukaryota > Metazoa > Chordata > Mammalia > Rodentia > Geomyidae > Megascapheus > Megascapheus bottae. Next base: position 29,035,417 of record NC_143517.1, on the reverse strand, counting down.
TCTTTATATTTTGCAATAAAGTAAACAATATTTTAAAATAACAATGTAAATTTAATTTCTTCATCAGTTTCCATCTTATTCTGAGTTCATTTATCTAATCCTACTTTAAATTACAGCATCAAGCACAAGTTTCAGTCTAGAATCTCAGGAAGATAATCCATTTGAGAATCTTAGGAGTATGATAAATTTGACTCAGTATTTGGGAATGTTAATATACAAACGAATTTTGGTTAGACTATGTGATTGAAATATACATTTTCAGTTATGTATATAAGTATTTGTGTATAAATATGTTATATATATTTTGCCAGTCCTGGGGCTTGAACTGAGGTGCTGGGCACTGTCCTTGGGCTTTCTCAAGGCTATAACTCTACCCACTGTGCCACAGAGTCACTTCTGGCTTTTTCTGTGTATGGTACCCAGGAATTTAAACCAGGGAGTTTAAATCAATTCTCATGATTTTGTCCTATTATAAGCATAAAGATGTGAAGATAGATCAGTGGGTAATTATGTGGAAATACTACCATAGTGCGTGTGTTGTGAAAATAATAACATTGAATATGATGTGAAAATACTAGAATAATGAATATGATATGAAAGTACTCAATGAATTTGATTGGAAAATACAAATATAATGAATATGATTAGAATGAAAAGCAATGTTATGCAATACAGCTAAAATTCTTAAAGAAATATATTGCCAACACCAACTTTTATCTAAAGGCATGTGGACATTGGAGATAAAACGGATACAAGGACACATATGACTATAACCATAGGAATGTTCAGGAGCATGGCTTAAAAGATAGAGTAATGGTAAAATATCTAAGAGCCCAGACACCTGGGCATAGGAGATAGAGCAATAGCTAGAGTAAAATACCAGCACATCTTTGGGTACCACCAACCAAGGGCGTAACGAATCTGAATCAAGCAAGAGGGAGTTTGGGCCAGAGAGGACCAGCCAAGGACCAATATAAGGAAAGGAACCAGACTGAGGGACACCACGTCTGCAGGCCTTAACTGAGACTGTGGTTCGAGGATCTTTGGCCATGCAGAAGCTGTGCCTTGTCCAAGAGTACCGAGACTTGTCTTGTGGCCCCAGAGCTCACACTGCAACAGCACTGGGAGCTTCATTCAACAACTGATGGGCAGGCCCTGTTCAATTTCAAGACTAAGAGATGTCAGAGAGGTGAGTCCAACAGGTGTGCTGAATAGGTAGGATAGAAGTAGGCAAGTTAGGACTAGACTATAGTAACTAGAATATAGTGTTAACTCTGCTAAGCTATGTTAAATCAATAAACTATGTAAATCATATTACCTACCTATTGGTGAATTATTTGCCTGCTCACGACATGTCCCCGTTTTCCTCCCCCCTCCTCCTCCCAATCACCTTGTTTTCCCGCTACCCTTTTTGTTTCAAATAAACAAATAAACCTATATGCAATATACCAGGTAACAAAGTCAGATACAGTAACAGCATGAGATTAACCAAAGGGCAAAAAGAGAGAAGAGAAATAACATAGTACATTAAGAACAACAATCACACAAGATAAAGCTCTTGTTTCCATACATTTTGAGTGACACCTCTATATCCCCTCTTCTGGTGGTCAATTGGAGATGAAACTTTCATAGACTTTCTGACTCAGGCTGACTTCAAATCTTTAGACATCAGCAGTCTTTAGGCATTAGCCTTCCTGAGTAGCTGGAACTACAGGCATGAGCTGCCAGCACCCAGCTGAGAGGTTTTCCTTTTGTTTTGTTTTTAAGTGGAAAATTTATGTTTAAGAAAAAAATTGGTCAGTATATCTTATGCAGAAAGGTGATTTTTATATGTAAATAAAATGAGATTACTATCTTCAGTTACCTAAAATTTTTTCATGTCAAAAATTTTAATTTAAACTAAAGTTTATAATATCCATTTCAGAAAGAGCTTAATATGTAAGACATAAAAAGGACTAAGCCAAAATTTTTTTCTTTATATTCCCTAATATTCCCTTTAACAGATTGTTTTTACCAAATGGTCATGTAAAAAGCATTTACTGTGAAAATAAAAATAACTCTGTATCTTTAATATGATATTCATTGTCAATATGTAGTTCTTAGATATGAGAACTATGATTAAGAACTAAACTTTAATTCTAATTTTATTTAATTATTCCAAATTTTAATTTAATTTGACCTGGAACTGTATCTCAAAGATAAAGTTCTGTCTAGCATGTCCCAAGTCCTGTGTTCCAAAAAAATACACATCTGCATTTCTAATCATCTATTACAAAAATATGAATTCCTAAGGAGATAGTACTAGTCTGTAACAATATTCTTCAGCATTATTATGCACTTTGGTATCATATAATACATTTGTGCTGAATTAAATAATTAAATGACATACTTTCTTAGAGATCTGTTTGTACTTAAATGATAATGACATTTTAGGGCTATAAATTCCTATATTTCTCACAAAATGGCTACTAATAGCTTATTGGTTATAAACACATCAGGTATCTGAAATGTGAAAGTTGTGCCTCACATATGTGAATAGTTTGATAAAGTCAATACCCAATTCTAAATTTTCATCTGTTGATATAGTTACAAATTCAGATAAATAAGGTGTGGTTATATATTCTTCATTCATATTGCAGTTTGATTATCCATTACCATAATTTACCAGTAATTGATAACAGACTTTTATTGGTTAAGTCATCCATTGTTATTTCAAATTGTGCTCTTTGATGTCTAATTTTGTGACTTACACTTTTTTATCTTTACTGTAACAGTGATGAAGGGGGGGATTCCCATTATACAAGTAAGGTAATGAGTACATTTCTTTTTAAATGCCTCCCTCATTTTCTTCTGCATACCCCTCTCTTAAACATTAGTAAGATGGAAAAGATGCTGCTGCTGCTGCTGCTCCTTCTTCTTCTTCTTCTTCTTCTTCTTCTTCTTCTTCTTCTTCTTCTTCTTCTTCTTCTTCTTCTTCTTCTTCTTCCTCCTCCTCCTCCTCCTCCTCCTCCTCCTCCTCCTCCTCCTCCTCCTCCTCCATTTTGTGTCTTTAGCTCTGTCTTATCTTCTCTACAATAGATTCAGGGCCTTGTGTTTGCTAGACACCTGTGCCACACCTCCACTTCTTTATTCTTATTTTGCAACAAGAGTATCAATTTCCTCATTCTTCTCACTGGGCCTTCTTAGAAGAATACTTTTCTATTTATATCTCTATGTGGGTGGGATACCAACCATATGCCACCCTGCTCAGCTTTTTATTGATTGAATTTTAATTTACCTCGTCTACCCAGAAAGTTCCAATCTGTCTTGTAGGTAGCAAGTATTACAGGTATGATACAATATGTCCAATTCAGTTAATGTAATTTTGATATAATTATTCTCTACTCTTTACAAATACTTGAGAAAAAATAGTTGTGTATGAAAGAATGCTTTATTTTGCATACTTATTTACTTACATTTTAATAATATTGGCATATTTTTAAATAAAAGAGAGTCATCAGAAAAATAAGCCATGTTTCATAGTGACAAGGCAAGAAAAAAACAAAGAAAATTAAAATGTAAGAAACAAGGAAAAAATCATTGGAATCATTTTAGAACAGCTGTCACAGAAAGCTGAATGGAGAATGCTTCCTCAGAGGGAGATTTAGGCCAATCATTTCATCTTATCCTTTACTTTCTTTATATACTTTTCAACAACAGATGGATTAGGGCAAACTCTGTCCCCATGCATGAATGTTTTATTTAGGAATGCGATACTCATTTTGGCTAGGTACAGCTGAACCTGCCAGGTGTACAACTGAGCCTGCCACTTTAAAGTGACTTTTAAGATTGGCTTTTAAGTTATCATGTTCCTGCCTATAATCAGAATCTGAAGATATGAAAGAAAGAAAAAAAATTACATCTCTTTGAAATTCAGTTTTGCCCTTGAATTCACTGTCTGAAGACTTGTAGTTTCCAAAAATCTGGATTTTTGAAGCCTTTTTATTTAAGAAAAATCAATTTAAATTAGCTCTGAAGAAGGCCAATATTACCTTTTCAGAAAAAATGACACTGGTGAGTAAATATCTAGCAATTTTTCCCTTTCTAAATTACACTAGCATTGTAATCATTCTGATTAGATTATGCTTGGTTATTTTTGTCTGTTGTGGGGCTTGAACTCTGGGCTTGGGCACTGTCCCTGAGGTCTTCAGCTGAAAGCTACCACCCTACCCATTGAGCCACAGCTTCACTTCTGATTTATTGGTGGTTAGTTGGAGTTAAGAGTCTCATGGACTTTAGCACCAAAGCTGGCTTTGAACTGTGATCCTCAGATCTCAGCCTCCTGCATAGCTAGGATTACAGGTGTGAGCCACCTCATCTGGCTTGATTTTCTTTTCTACTAGTTTGCATTATGAATTATCTCTATTCATTGTGTTGTCAATGGTGTATTTTGACTTTCATGACAGGAATATAAATTTACATGAAAATTATGGATGCATAACTTAAATTTTTATTGATGACTCTAAATAAAATAATTCACTTTTCAATGCATTACTGAATATGGGAAAACCTACAAATTAACATTATATTATGAGATGGGTTTTAGCATGAGAATGGCAGAAACATGAAGCTACCAAACTAACCTAGTAATTAAGCAAACTCAGTAGAAAGGAAGGCTTTAATACTGGATATGTTCTTCAGGTATTCTTGAGAAAATATTCTGCTGCTGTTAAAGGAATGTTTTACTTAGACTAAAGCCTAATATAGTCAGGCTTCTGCTTGCTTTATCTCCAGCATTATTTGTTGTTGTTGTTGTTACTGTTTTTGTTTTTGTGGGTTTTTTTTAGAGAACATGGCTACAGTAATAATTAATTTTCAATAAACATAATACATTAATGGCCTCATCATCCATCTTAGATCTTTTTTTTCAGCTGTTTAATTACAAGCACAAAAGTACAGAAAAAAATCAACAGATAACCAGAATGCAGGTAATGTCAATTAAGATAACATGACTTCAGTTACAAAAATTCAGAACAGTGTTAGAATAAGATATTAAAAACTTCATAAAATTATATAACTTATGCACTTCAAGTTTATATTTTGACAGATGTCTGATTGACATTAACAGGCAACAGTAGTTCATGGCTCTACTCTTAACTACTTAGAAATCTGGAACCTGAAGTGCCGGGGCCAGCCGGCAGCAAACCAGGGTTCGCGGATTGGGATTCCTGAAATAGGGGCAAGGACTAGGAAAAAATAGAAGAGAGACAAACAGATGGAGTTCGGGAGGACTACAGCCCAAGTCAGCAGTCCAAGAAGACTGTGAGCTCCAGACTGCCGCCTAAGAGACTCTCTCGTTTATTTTAAGTTCCGACCTTAAATACTCTTCTTAAAACTAGGGAGTTGCCAGAGGCTACATTCATACAAAATAGTAAACAAATCACATATAGGATAAATGAGAAAGGATTAACATTGCTTAAAGTCATCATGATAAGAACTGATTGACATTGCTTAAAGTCATCATGATAAGAACTGATTGACATTGCTTAAAGTCATCATGATAAGAACTGATTGACATTGCTTAAAGTCATCATGATAAGAGTTACTTCCTTGTGTATACAGTTGTGTAGGTCCAAGGTCAGGTCCAAGGTCATTGACCCCACAGTCGGTCCCCAACACTGAAGGATCATATTTTCAAGACAGCCTAGACAGAAAGGTCTGTCAGATTCTATTTCCAAAATAACACACAAAAAGGAGTTGAAGTAGTATAGTATTTTCTAAACAAGTGAAACGTCCTAAATTCAAACTCGCTATTGCCAAAGAAAGAAAATGAACAAAACTATTTTTAACATATCAATTATACTTTTTCTTAATAATTTTACATGAAATATTTCATTTAGTTTCAAGCTACTTTCTTGCTTTCAAATATAAGCTGGTCTATTGAATAATTTAATGTTCATATAATTAAAGAATTTTTCATATAGTCAGAGTACTTTCCACAAAAACATATCACCTATGGGTAACACAAACTCTTTATGTGCAAACATGTGTGTGTAGATATGTGTGCATGTATTCCTGTGTGCATGTGTGAATGTGTCTACACATAGATATAGAGACTACAAAACCCAAGGAACTGTTGACTAATGAGAAGAAAAACAAGGGATGAAGAATGTCACCTGAGCCAAGTGTATAAAGTATACCTGGCTTTTCTTAACTTAGAGTTAACCCATTCTCAAATTGTTTTTTTGTTACCCAGCTTTATTGCATTTATTTCTAGCTTTAAAATTTACAATCTCAGCCCTCACCCCACCAACCACAGAAATTGAACCTGAAATAAATACAACTTAAGAAGCCCAGCACTTTTCATATTCTTCTTCTTTCTTTTTTATTGTCAGGGTAATGTATAGAGGGATTACAGATTCACCAGGTAGTAGGTAAATTACTTCTCACACATTGATACCACTACTCATGTTTTGACCCTATATCTCTCCCCCACCACTCCCAATCATCTTGTTTTCCCCATTCCCTTTCCTATTTCAAATAAACATATATACAATGCATCAGGTAACAGAGTCAGATACAGTAACAATATGAGATTAACCAAACGGCAATAAAAGAAGAGAAATAATTTCCAAAAGAAAATACGATAATAGTTTCCTTGATCCTGGCCATTCTAACTGGAGTGAGGTGGAATCTTAGAGTTGTTTTGATTTGCATTTCTTTTATGGCCAGAGATGATGAGCATTTCTTATGTGTCTATAGGCCATTTTTATTTCTTCTTCAGAGAAGACTCTCTTTAAGTCTTTGGCCCATCTTTTAATGGGATGGTTGTTACTTTGGAGATTAGTTTTGGAATGATTTAATTTTTTGAGCTGATGATATAGTTTAGATATGAGGCCTTTGTCTGTTGTATAGTTGGTGAAGATCTTCTCCCACTCTGTAGGCTTCCTAATTAGTTTACTAGCTATGTCCTTTGCCATACAAAAGCTCTACAGTTTAATGCAATCCCACTTATCCAGCCTTTCTCTGATTTATTGTGATTCTTGGTCCTTATTAAGAAAGTTTCAACCTGTGCCAAGGACGTCTAGTGTATCTCCTATTCCTTCTTGTAAAGTTTTCGGTATGTCGGCTTTTACCTCGAGGTCTTAGATCCATTTGGAGTTAATTCTAGTGCAGGGTGACAAAGAAGGATCCAACTTTAGTTTTCTGCATGTGCTTAACCAGTTCTGCCAGCATCCCTTGTTGAAGAGACTGTCTTTCTTCCATTCTATTTTTTTGGCTCCCTTGGCAAAGATTAGGTGGCCATAGGTCTGTGGTTTAATATCTGGGTCTTCAGTTCTATTCCATTGGTCTTCAGCCTGTTCTTGTGCCAGCACCAAGCTGTTTTGATAATTATAGCTCTGTAATAGAGTCCAAAGTTTGGTATTGAAATTCCTCCTGCTCTGTTCTTTCTGTCTGCTAAGAAATGTTTTGCTATACGGGGTCTTTTATTATTCCATATGAAATTTTGGATTGCCTTTTCTATTTCTTTAAAGAATGACATTGGGATATTGATGGGTATTGCGTTGAATTTGTAGATAGCCCTTGGCAAGATTGTCATTTTCACACTATTGATTCTTCCAATCCAGGAGCATGGGAAGTTTTTCCCTTTCCTCAGTTCTGCTTTAATTTCCTTTTTCAGAGTTTTAAAGTTTTCATCAAAAAGGTCATTTACATTCTTAGTTAAGGTAATTCCTAGGTACTTTATTTTCTTTGAGGCTAATGCAAAAGGATTTGCTTTCCTGATTGTTGCCTCATTCCTCTCACTGTTGGTGTAGAGGAAAGCAGTTGATTTTTGAGGGTTAGTTTTATACAGATGCTGGAGGGGATGTGGCCAGGAGGGATCACTACTACACTCTTGGTGGGAGTGCAAACTCGTTCAACCACTATGGAAAGTAGTATGGCAGTTCCTCGAAAGACTAAACATAGAGCTCCCCTATGACCCAGCAATTCCACTACTTAGCATTTACCCAATTGTCCAGAAACAAGGACATACTAAATCCACTAGCACAACAATGTTCATTGCAGCACTATTTACCATAGCAAACATATAGAACCAACCTAGATGTCCCTCAGTTGATGAGTGGATCAAGAAGATGTGGTATTTGTACACAATGGAATTCTATGCTGCTGTCAGAAAGAATGACATTGCCCCATTTGTTAGGAAATGGAAACACTTAGAAAAAATCAAATTAAGTAAAGTAAGCCAGACTCAAAGGAACTTAGGCTCAATGGTTTCCCTCATTTGTCATAATCAGTAGAAACCTTGGGCTCTCCTAGCAGAGATTTGCAATAGAGCAAAACCTTGATACATAAGGCCATATAGTATGAAGCTAAATGAAAGGATCTCTAGGACATAGAAACATAAGCCATATAATGAATGATTGTTGTTCTTAAGGTACTATGTTATCTTTCATCTCTTTTGCTGTCCCTTGCTTATCTCATATTGTTACAGTATCTCACTTTGTTACCTGATATATCCGATATATTTATATTTGGTTATTTGAAATTGGATAGGGAAGGGGGAAAACAAGATGAGGGATGGGAGTGGGGGGGAGGGAAATGGGGACCAAGACATGTGAAAGGGTATCAATGTATGGGTATTAATGCACCATTTATCTGGCAAATATCATGTAACCCTTCTATTAATTACAATTATAAATATATAAAAAAGAAAATATGATAATAGACCCAATTTGAAGAATTTTCCAATCCTAACTTATTTAGTTTTTGAAAAAGTACCAACAAATGCTTTATAGGTAATTGAAAAATATATTTTATATGCTATAGAAAAAGAGAATTTGAATTAGTGAAGAGAGGATTGCTATTAGAAATGTGCAAAAATCAAATATTTACCCAATCTCTACTTGCATAAGTAAGAAGGTAAAGGATTTGTTACATTTTCTAAATCAACATAAATCTGTATTGGGTTTTATTTGGCTAGCGTTTATTGGAAGTACTGATGTTTAGAGCTACAAAAACTGAGCTCTCTATTAATTAGCAAAAGTAAATTGGTCTTTAAAATCTCAAATCCAACTATTTTGATTCTGTCATAACTACAGAATGGATCAGCTTTGACTACTGCATCTTGTAAAATGTCAGCTGAAGAGAAATTTTATCTTGTTTATAGTAAGGAGAGAATGCATTTATGCTCCGAATTACAGTTATGATTTTCTTAATGTAAGCTTCAACAATGTTTGCATGTGTGTGTGTGTGTGTGTGTGTGTGTGAGAGAGAGAGAGAGAGAGAGAGACAGAGAGAGAGAGACAGAGAGAGAGAGAGAGAGAGAGAGAGAGAGAGAGAGAGAGAGAGAGAGAGAGAGAGAGAGAGAGAGAGAAGAGTAGCACTGTATTACTTAAGTCAATCTCCAGTTCCAACTTTTTGGCAATTGGGTAAAGTAGTCTCATAGACAATCTTGCTGGGATGACTTTGAGCTAGGATCCTCAGGTCTCAGCCTCCTGAGAAATATAAATGATACATATTATTGTTAAGGTGATGTATAGAGGGATTACAGTTACATTTGTAAATTAGTGAGTGCATTACTTCTTAACATTTTTACCCATCACATATTTTTCACTATATTTTAATGGTAAATTCAGATCCTGTTTTTTTTTTTTTACAAAAGCATTGTTTCTCTTTCTATTTCCATATGTAGTTTTTCATTAAAAGAATAAGAATTAGTCAGAATGGCCCACCTTCCCTTAAGGATCTGTATAATCCCTTTTGCTTTAGCCTCAGATTCCCTTTTACCCAGTAGCTAATTCTTCAAAATAGAAGTCCATGGCCCATGTGGACTTGAAGCTATAGTTTTGACTGGACTTTTTATTCTGTACGTCTAGTGTCATAGTCTATCAAGCTTTCAAAAAATCTTCATAATTCATTATAGAATTTTTTGTGGATTTTCAACATTATTAGGAATTTTCTCTTTGTAATTAGTTTGATCAGGGTTCATTGTATGAATGCATGGCAGGTCACAAAGAAAACCCTCTTGTACTAATATATAATAAAATCTCATTGCCTCTCTCTTCATTTGTGACTCTTTGTCATGTACACACTCATATTTACATTGCACACATAGATACTTGCCTTATGAATAAGAACAAGTAAATTGTGTATATCTAAGTTTGGAAAGCTTTTTATATTTCAACTGTAAATACTGGATAAGCAACAGCCTCAAATTTAAGTAACAAATATTTTTGCGTGCATAAATCTGAGGGTTCGCTTTACAAATCTGCTGCCTGGAGTCTGGCTTGCCCTGTGTCAGTTCAGCTTGATCATGGATAAAGAAGGCAGATGAACTGCATGAAACTGCGTAGAATAGCCTGAAATATAAAACTATACTCTTTCCTTATACATCCACCACCTATCTGAACACACTGAATCAGAGACAGGCTTGTGAATACTACATAATCTGTTGGTTTATAGATTATGATAGGCAAATCCTTCCATTGAATATGCTTTGAACTTGGGACTTCCTTTGTCCAATAAAATATGAAATAGGCAGTAGGGAGCCAATTTTTTTACTTTCATTATTTATATGGCTGGGGTAACCATATTGGTGTAGTATGTGTTATGTGTCTTTGCATCAGTCAACTGAAGAAATTGTGTGTAATGTAGGTACATCTCCTATAATATGAAAGGGGTCTACTTTTGACAATATGAATTGGGAAGTTCAGTCACATAATTAAAAGGAAACTAGTCTTGTCAACAACCTAAATTTGCTTGAAAGCAGGTCCTTTTCAAGGAACACCTCCAGATGAAAACATAGCCTGGCTCATACACTGATTATAGACCTAGACCTTTGAGATGCTGAGAAGTATTCAAGAAGGACATCCAGATTCCAGAAAAAATGATCCAGCATGATAATAAACTTGTGATTGCAAAGAGTATCCAAATAAATAGCCACTTTTTAATCCATTAAAAAAGTAACAAAAACATCTATATACTTCTGAGTATTTGAGGCAAGGTGTCATTCCATATGAGATTGCTTTGAAGTTTTATTTGGACAATATCAAAGATACACAGGTTAATTTTTTCTTCTCTTTCTTTTCTTTTCTTTTTTCTTTATTTACTTTTTTTGTCAAGGTGATGTGCAGAGAGGTTACAATCATGTAAGAACAGAAATGAGTACATTTCTTGTCCAATGTTGTGACCCTCCATCATTTTTCTCTGACTTTCTCTCTCCTCCAAACTCCCCACCCCCTGCAAACTGTAAAGTTAATTTCTTTCTTTCTTTCTTTCTTGTTTTTCATATAATTTTATTGTAATTAATAGAAGGCTTAACAAGATGGGGGGTGGGGTTTGGGGGGAGGGAAATGGGGACCAAAACATGAGAAAGGGTATCAATGTTTGTGAAGTAATGCACCTTGTATCTGGTGAATATAATGTACAAGTTAATTTTTTTGCGAATTGATTTCTTATAAGTTCTAAAGTATACATGTGTGTGTATAGGTATATACCCACATATACACGCATATATAATTATGTGTAAGATGTATATATAATTGTAAATCATGTATGTAGATATTCATAATATAGATACCCATGTATATGTATGGTTTAGGATTGTATACATACATATATATGCATATGTATGGTTTAGGATACACACATATATTCTTAGTAATGTTTCAGAAATCAAAAATATATGTTTTTATTTTTATCCAGATGATTTTGTATTAAATTTTGTTATATTAATGACATTAAATTAATATATTTTATTCGATTAGTCAAAAATCATGTTTCATCACTTTTGAAATATTTGCTCAAAATAAATTTACCCATAAGTCCTTTATTACTTAGTACATTTAATTTTAAAATTGTCATCATTTTTGTGGCCAGATATGGTATCTACATATATTGGTTCATTAATACCAATGAACCAATGCAAACTTTGTATCATAAGAATCAACTTTTTGAGATTTAATTTCAAATTCTGTCAGTTCTGAAGCATTCACATTGTTATTTTCTTGCAAAAATGATGTTAGCTATTTCTATTAATATTATTGGTCTAGTCTGATTAAGTTTCGCACTTTATAGCAGAATATATACTAAGTTCAAATAAAATTTGTTTAAAAATTTTAATATATGAGAATGCTTATATTTTTAACATTTTTGTTTTTGAAGGACATGGGGCTTGAACTAGGCCTCAGCTCTGTCCCTGAGCTCTTCAGCTCAAGGCTACTGCCCTGCCCCTGAGCCAAGCCCCACTTCCCCTTAAGAGTTTAATTGGCTTAAATGTCTCAGGCCCTTTTGTGCTGGCTGGTTTGAACCTTGATCCTCAGATCTCTGCCTCCTGAGTAGCTAGGATTACAGGCATGAGTCACCATGCCAGGCTTACACTTTAATTTTATTGTCAAGGTGATATTCAGAGGGCTTACAGTTACATATGTAAAATAGTGAGTACATTTCTTGTCAAACATTGTTACACTATCTTATTTTTCTCCTAATTTCCCTCCTTCCCAATCCCTGGCCACAAGCTGTAAAATTCATTTCCAACATAGTGTCTTGTGTGTATCATTATTTCATTGGATCACCTTTGGTTTTTGTCTCACAGTATCAAACAGTTATATATCATATTTACCTTATACTTAAAGTTAGACACTCATGTAACATTATGTGAAAGTAAGTTGCCATTTTTGGGGTTACTCATTATTCCCAATAATTATTGTAGTTTCTTTTTTAATGAATGTTTTGAAGTTTTAGAACTCTTATTAGTATACACTTTTTTGTACAAAGGAATTTTACTGACATTTCTGCATCCCTTCTTAAAATAGTTCTAAGAGATTTCATTGTTCTCATAAAAACTAAGGCGTTTTTATTTACTTATGAAGTCAAATTCACCAAAATATTCTTGTTTATTCCTTTTTAAAAATACAGTTTTATTTTTTAAGTAGTTGTACAAAGTAGTTGTCTTTCAGCAGAAGAGTTTATGAATGTAGTGCTTCTTGTTTAATGTCACTCCTGTTAATATTCTCATTCATCCTTGTAATTTATTTTAAATGAATGATTTTATTGTGATTTTCAAGCTGTAACTGACAGTAGCAATGTGTTCAGAAATTCAAATATGACTGCAAGTCATTCTCAAAAACACAGAAAAAGTAAAGAACAAAAAATGTTTTACCAGAGCATGAAACAATGGGGAGAATACATGTAAAATTCAAATTATAATATAGGGTTATATGAAATAGGTTAATGAGTATCACTAAAGAATAAAACCTGATAACCTTCACAAATTAAAGATGGGACTGGGAGTGTGAAATAGGCATAGAGTACTTGCCTCACATTCGTGAAGCCCTAGGTTCAACTCCTTGTTAGCACATACACAAAAAAAGCCAGCAGTGGTGCTATGGCTCAAAGGTAGAGTGCTAGTCTTGAGAAAGCTCAACGACACTTCCAAGATCCTGAGTTGAAGCCCCAGGACTGGCAAAAAAAATCAAAGACATTAAAGGGTATACTATGAATAAAAAAAAATGGAAATGAGAAGCTGTCCTCCTCTTTCCACTTTGAAACTTGGGATGACTTCATCATTTATCCATGTGATGACAGTTCTTTCATAAGATGCTTTCAAAAATAGTAGCTCTTATAAAAACACCAGAACCAGTAATGGAAAATTTAGTACAAAACACAGCTGTCTGGGCTCTCATGACTAGTTCTCATAGGAATAAGAAATGTTTGGGTTGTAGTTTCTAAGTGTTAATTAATCTGCATCTAAGATTTTTGCACCAATTAAAATAGTATAACAATGAATAAATGGAGCAGTTATATTTTGAGATAAAAGAATATGTTAATGGCCATTTTGGAACAGAAATAGTTATAAATATAGAACTTAACAAATATACCATTCTCTACCCAGTTACTCATTCAAACTAGATGAGACTTGAAATGACAGAAGGAGGCAGAATCTATATTTGAACCTAAAATATACAGCCCAGGAGAACATCCTGTCAAATACAAGATGACAGATAATTTCTCTTCCACCAAGTGAATGTAGTAATGAGTTTAAATCTGACTGAAATAGGACCACATCCCAAAATAGATATATCTGAAGCAAGAAATGGGGCAGCAATACTATTTTCTAACTGCTATATAAGAGAGAATTGCATTTATACTATTAGATTAATTATTGATCTCTTATTTTTAAATTATCATTTTATACTTATATATTTTGTAGATTTATTTTCTATGTAAGAGAATAAGTAAAAAGAAAAGTCATATCATAATCTAAAATATCTGTTTATATGTCTTATATAAATTTGTGTGTACATATGTGTCTGTGATTTCTCATGTTTAGCAAAAAGGAAACTTTGAATTTAGAAAGACCTCTTACTATGAGATGGCTGTTCAAAACTGGAATACTCCTGGAATGTTAAAGAGAAAGTAATATTATTTGGGCCATTCAGTATCAAGCAGTAATTGTTTAGTTTTACGTAAACCTTTTATGATCCAAATTATGATACTGTTTTCTTTTTGATAAGAAGCATGTCCATACTATTAAGTGAACTACATCAATAGTCATAAAATAGCTAGCCATATAAATAATTTCAGAGAAATTTTTGTTTGGTATTAATGCAATTTCTTTCCATCAGGCTCCAAATTGAGCTTTTATTGAGGAAGGATAAAAGGAATGTATCATGTGCTTCCATTTAGGGCTTGTTTTCTGATCATGCTAGTCCCAGTAATTTTCATTCTCTTTTACTTCTACATTGATTTATGTCTGTTCAAATTAGCATGACTCCATTAGTATTACACAATGGAGTTTTCAGTATCTTTAGCTGTAAGTGATTCAGTATGTATAATATTGGGTATAGAATATTAAAGTGTCGTATTTTTTTACACTAAGAAATAAACCACTCTTTCTGTTTGCTTTGAACAATCCAACACAGAGCATGCTAGAGGTTAGGAAAAGACTGGCTGTCAAGCAAACTGCGCATTTTAATCATATGAGTTGCAGCTGCTTGGAACTGTATTCATCTCCAGGCTACATCACTGCAGAAGGGGTAACTGTTTTGCCATTTCTATGCAAACATGATAATTTCTGACCTGATTGGCATTTAAAGGGTCCTCACTTACTTTGAAAAAAATAAACAGCAATGGATTCCAATTCATGCTCTCATCACATCTTCTGTTAAATAATAAAGATTTATTTAAATGTGTAGTATATGCTATTTGCAGATTCTTTCACACATAGATAACAAATGTAACAGAGCTTCTCAATATTAAATATATCTATCAGAATTAACCCTGGGAAACAAAACCACTACATAAAATTCAGAAGGCGCAAAAGAATCAAATTATTCCATGGTATATATTGATGGCAGCAATCATCAATTTTTCTACCTTAGGAGAAGATGGTATTTATATGTGCATTACCTTTCATTTCCCTAACAATTTTAGTATTCCCCTTTTTGTTTGTAGGAGGGAATAGAGATGTAGAATGATTGATTTTATTCCAGAAATATCAACTAACTTGTTGACTTCAGGCATATTCCTAGATGTTGCTTTGATATCACGTGGCCATTCCCTAACTGAAGATGGATGGATTAGCACATCCTTGATCACATTATATGTTCATAAGTATGTGATATTTAAACCCCTCCACAAGCTAACCATCAAGGCTGCATTAGTTTCGAAGAGGATAGCAAAAAATGCAAACATTCAAACACAGGAAAAAGTCTATTATCTGATTACTTAATAGTAGAGCAGCAGCAATCAACTAGATGAATGGCAGTGTTTCTTCCTTTCGGTCCCTTGAGGGAAAATATAGATTGGATCCAAAGGATGCTATGTTTATGGTAAATTTGCCTTGCAGCTAAGATAAGTGAATATCAAGCAAGTTTGTCTAAAGATTGCCCAAAGGGAAGATGTTACTTTTATTATCTTGGGAAACAAATCTTGTCTTTGCTTTGGAGAGTTAATATCTATTTTCCAATGCTATTGATTATACAACATCCTTGCATTGCTACCCTAGGATGAGAGCTGTACAGGCATGTAACATGTGATAGACATGGAATATATTCTTAGAACTGGAGAGTTTGTGTTCAACTGAAAATTAGAAAGATCATATCAATGCTGAGGAAGATTGGGGGATGCTAAAGGCAAGAAGCCAAATTGCAATGAATTTACTATGAATTTAGATCCAATTCCGTCCATTCAGTTTCAGAGGAACTGCTTTTATCAAGTACTCTTAACTTCTGCATTACTTTAGGACATTTTCCTAATTTGAACTTTCAGTCGAAGATGTACGCATTGATCATCTGCTAAATTACAGCCTTTGTATTTAACAGTCATATTCAAGGAGGGTCATAATAAATGATTTACAGTCTCACTATCTTCTCATGGTGGATAGTTTGACCAATACATTTTATTCAGTTACAAATCTCTGTTATCATTTTGTCTCTGATTCTGACCTAGGTCTGCTTCTACCTGACTTCTCAGTTTGCGCTGTTCACTTGCACAGATAAATACTTAACTCTTTTTATTTTTTTAAAGAGATTCACAGACATAGCATCTCTTGCAAAAACCCATTCTTATCTCTGCTGGTTCCTGATGAAGAATCTTAGATGCACATGGCCCTTAATACATGCAGAGGAAGAAGATGTTGAGTATAAAATCAAGGTCTATTTGAGCATTAGATAAATCTGATTTCTTTTATGTATACTTGTGATTCTCATATTTTTCTACTTTTCATTTAATTTATTGGAAAAACAACACCTTTATTTCAATCAATATCATGATTATACATTCAAAGTTATCAACTTACAGGGTTTTGGAGTAATTATCCACAGAAATCAGTATAAGATACTCTCCTTGGTACTTGCCTAGCATGCACAAAGACCCAGGTTCGATTCCTCGTTACAACATACATAGAAAAAGCCAGAAATGGAGCTGTGGCTCAAATGTTAGGGCTCTAACCTTGAGAAAGTCCAAGGATAGTGCCAGGTCCTGAATTCAAGCCCTATGACTAGCAAAAATAAAGATACTCTCCCTTGCCACAATTTCATTTATGCATTAGTAAAATTTATTCTTTTGAAATAGGGAAACAATTTAAGTGTGTGTGCATACAAATATGAATGCAGACAAGATTTCAGAGGAAGAAAATCTTGCTATCTTAATTTTTCAGAAACCTGGATTATGAAATGTATCTAAGAAAAAACTGCACCTGTAGCTATGGCACCACAAGCAATATTAGGTGCTAAATTTCCCAGACTTAGACAAGAGCATGTGACATATTCACTGGCCAACAAGTAAGGCTTCTCACTATATCCTTTCTACCATTAGTATTGAACAGCCTTGTGTGAAATTTCTTGAGTGAAGCCAAGAGCTGGGTTATTCATAACAATTAGGATGACAGAAGGAAGGAAATCCTGAAATTACTAAGGTTAAAAAAAAGAAACACTTTGTTTTGTTTATCCTAAACTTTCCAAAGTCCTTTTTGCTTAAATATAGGTTGAATGGTTTCCCTCACTTGCAGTAATTAGAATGTGCCTATAAATCTACAAGTAAACACAAAGCATGTTAAAAGAGAAAAAAATTACACTTGGACATAATACTCTAGATATGCAAACAGTGAGACTAAAGGAGGGTGTTTTTAGGAGAGGATCACAAAGGCTCAATAGCTATGTGCATATGACCATGTAAAATGCTTTTAATGTAGCTAGCAAAGGTAACTAAATAATATAGGTATGGTTAATATTCAGGTTTTAAATTAAGAATGATAGAATTGTGAGAAGAAATTGTGCCAATTATTGGAAGAAGATCTCAGTATTTAAATTTAGAACAACCTGTCAAGAAGTTGATTATTGATAGAGCAATCACAGAAAGTTTACTGCCTATGAAGTTACATAGAGTCTATGCAATGGCTATCAGAGATCATTCTGAAAACATTGATTCTCATTTGTTGTTAGCAAGGGATAAGTCACCATCGATAACTCGGAAGTACATTTTTGTTAAAAAATTTGTTAAATAATCTGCAGTTTAAAAGTAAGTTGGAACAGAAGGAAGAATTGAAGATGTGAATGCTGTTATTATAAAAATTTACATTATATTTGAAGAAGATACACACATAATCCTTAAATTGGTCTTATGTACCTTAATATTTCATATAGAAAGAAAACAATTCACTTTATTTGAAGACCATTTATTCTGTTTTCTCACTACAGGTACTGGATTTATTGCTTGTAACTTTCATGAGCTTCCAGTACCACTTCTCCCTTATAAACACATTTTTCTTAGTGGAGCAACCAGCTAAGTACTAAGCAGCAGACTCAGTCTTGGGAATCCAGATATTTGAACTCTTCTCCATTACACAAGCCTTTGTTTTTTTACTTAATTTGGCTCAGAATAAACTTCAGTTCATTTCCCTTTAGGTTTAATGAAAAACTTGTTTATGTAAGCTTTTTGGCTGGTTGGTATTACTTTGAATTGTAAATCTTCTATTGAAAAGGAAATTGTGAATATTTATATACATTATAAACTCAAACGAACTCAAGTGTCCTTTCTTAGCAATTTATGTTTGCTTCAAAACAACAAAAAGAACATTAATGATACTAGCAGTGTAATGATGCTGACATAGTGTTTTACCTTTGATATGCTAGATTTCTCTGTTGCTGTAAAACATATTTGAGACAAGTTAAAAGAAAGAAAGATTCAACCTATTTCATGTTTCCTGAGGTTTTCATCTATGATTGCTTTGCTGTCTAGCTTTGAGTTTGTGGAGAAACAGTGCAGAATGACAGGGAGCACTTGATAGACAGGTTTGTTCATCTTATAGAAGACAATAAGTTGGGGAGAAAGAGAAAGGGAAGGAGAGGGGGAGGGATACGTATGGGAAGAAAGGGAAAAAGAGAGCTCACTAGAGATATCCAGGGTTCCAATCTGCACTAAAAAGGCATGTCTCAAATGGCCCAGTCCCTTCTCGTGAAATTTCATCTCACTTTCAATTTGAGACCAGGTCTTGAACACATAAATCTTTCCAGGGCAACTGAAACCCAAATAAGAACATAATCATAGTAATTCTAATCATTATTTAAGTTGATAATAATTCCTCAGATGCAATTTAGAAAGACTTCAGTAGTGAGGAGCGGGTGGCTCTTGCCTGGAATCCTAGCTACTCAGGAGGTTGAGATTTAGAGATCATAGTTCAAAGGTAGTTTTGGCAAGAAAGTATTTGAGACTCATTTCCAATTAATCACAAAAACAGCCTGGAGTGGCTCTGTGGAGTAAGTGGTAGAGCTCTAGAATTGAGCAAAAGGAACTCAGGTCCAGTGCCTAATCTTAGAGTTCAAGTCCCAGGACTCCTCCTCCCCTTCAAACAACAACAACAAAAGACTTTAGTGTGTTTTATTGTATTGCTATGTTATCAACATATTATAGATTGGATAAGTATATTCTACTTTGGATAACTCATAGCTTGCTGATTACTTTCTGAATTACATCCTCTTTGCACTCCTAATGTGTGTTACATTCAACCATTACATAGTTGAAAATAAATCTATTCACAATGTATAAACCATCCACAGGACCATAATGCTTTACTTATTTCTTTTTTTGTTGGATGTTCATAGAAAATGCATACATTCTTAACTAGAGGGTAAAAAGCAAATTGTTCATAGTATTTTCTCATCACTTCCAAGTACTAAAGAAGCTTCTTTGAAATCTTTTAAGCATATACATTCAAATAAATTCATACTAAATGACATTTAATCTGCAAAACTAATTTAAACTAGAAGGAGTGAGGCCAAGACAAAAAAGCCACAAATCACATCAAACACTGTCAAAAGAGAATTTGTGATGGTTCTCTGATTTAGAAGACAAGGGGCAGCACATACCTGTTTTTGTTGTTTTCTGTTTTTTTTGTAGTTGTTTTTTGTTTCTGGTCTGAACCAGCAGTTCCTTAATCATAACTCTTTACCCCAAGGACTGAACTTTAATTCCATGAATGATCAAATATACCTCCAGCTAGACCAATCCTTGCCAAACTCAGAAGGTTTAAAGTGACTAATGACCCTAGTGATCATCCTACAGCCATTGTTGTACATTATCCTATCTGTCACTTACTTACCATACTGTTACACTGCTGAGCTGGGGATCCATTGACATTTTCCCTTGGGAGACACATTGTTATAGAAAATTAATTGTGTTATTGTACTTGTCCACATGAGTAAGCTTTATTAGTGTAACCAGCTTACTAGTGTTTTGTATATTTCTCTTGTCTCTGCCTCCTCAGTTCTCCCTTCATTCTTTTTTTTTAAATGATACTAACAGAAACAATTTACCCTGCCCAATGCCATTTGTTACAAGTAACAAACTATCATTCTGGTCCTTTGTCCATCCTAGACTCATAATTCAGTAGGAGCATTGAAGTAACAAAACCCCACCCTTTTAAAGATATTTAAAGATTTAAAGCTCATTATTGATATCACTGGATTGGTGGTATATAAGGGTATCCCAGGAGCTTGGGAGTTGGAAACAGAAGCATCATGATTCAGAGGTTAGTCTAGATGTAGTTAGTAAAGTGCTAGTTCAAAAATAAGCTGTAAAGGAGAGGTTGTGTGTGTGAATAAACTGGTAAAGTGCTTGCAAGCATATGGGAATCCCTGGGTTCAATCCACGTCCTTCAAAAAGGTACGATTCCTGAATTCAAGTAAGTGGTGGTCTTGGCAGTAATAGCAGTTATCTTGATTTCATCAGAACTATGTTCCACTGTCAATCACAAACTACCATTAAACTATGTGGCATTCTCCCAGGATGTGGGACAAATCAAAAGATTCCCTTTTAATGCTCCTCATTATCCCCGCTGCTTCTCATGGTAGTTAAGTAGTCCTAACATCTGAAAAGCACCTCAAAAGTTAAAATTCTTATGACAAGACTTGCTCATTATTTTGTCTTTAGGGTATAACTAAAATGCCTGGACATTATTTATACATTAATTTCAATGAGATCTCTATTAAACATAATGTGGATAAAAATACTGCATCTACCCTATGCACAAGTTAAAGAAATGATCCAAGCAACCTAGACATCCAGCTGGACTCATTCACATCAAAATATCTCTTATATTCTGTAATAGAAGAAGAAATGTTCTCATTAGGTATAGAAATTCTATTAACTTTCAGTTTCATTTTGCCTATCTAAATAGAATCATGTTTTGAATACATTGATAATTTTGGGAAGAAAATAGGCCTTTTATTAACTTCTTATACCTGTTACGTAGACAATCATTTTCATAAGGAAATATTTAACAAAAATGTATTTTTCTGAATCTATTGCCTACGGTCATGTATATCAAAAGGTAAAAAAGGAACCAGCTCTTTAGACTCCTTGTCAATTTATGATATGTCACTTGTTTATATTGTTTCTCTAGGGTTTCAACACTCATGTTAGCGAAGCAAAAATTACAAGTTTGCAGGCTGTCATTATAACTTCATTGCCTTGTGAAAATTTGCTTAAATGAATTTTTTTCCTCAGTGCAGGTGTTTAAATTTGTCAAGTTGTCTTTATACTTTGATTGGTAATTTAGGACCTTGAAAATTTACTTGTAACAATATGTACACTCACTAATGGTGTGGAATGATTTATTTATTTGAGGTAGAATTAAACTTATTGAGTGAGGGGATCTATCTGACTTTTCTATCAAATAGACCTCTTTAATCCTTTAATGCAAGGGTCATCATAATCATTCCTCCTTGACTTTTAAGTTTACACACAGAACCTGTTTCAAGTAGTGGGTCATACATTGGCCAACTTCTTGTGAATTAAGCTTCTCTTCTAGTTAAAATTCTAAACACAGTGCATTTCGCATTTCTTCATGCAAACTAATGTTGGGAATAATTCCACATAAATTCATATTTGAGAAATCATACCAAATTAGTGGACACTCTCTATCCTATGAATGTTTACATGGTATCTCAAAATCAATAAAACTGAATTAATTCTCATTCTTTGGGATAGTATAACAGTGTAAAAATACATCAACTTGAAAGAAAAAAATAGAAGAGGTAGAAAAAGGAGACAGAACAAAGAGAGAATGAGGAACAGAAAAAAAGGAGGAGGAAGGAGAGGAGGAAGAGAAGAAGGGGAAGAAGAAGGGGAAGAAGAAGAAGAAGAAGAAGAAGAAGAAGAAGAAGAAGAAGAAGAAGAAGAAGAAGAAGAAGAAGAAGAAGAAGAAGAAGAAGAAAGAGGAGCAGGAGGAGGAGGAGGAGGAGGAGGGGAGGGAGGGAGGGAGGGAGGGAGGGAGGGATGGAGGGCGGAGGAGGAGGAGGAGGAGGAGGAAGGAGGAAGAGGAGAAGGAGAAAAGAAGGAAGAAGAGGAGGAGAAAGAATTTCCTAAAGAAACAGCTGTTTGCCAAGCTGTATTTCTTAGGTATTTAGAGTTCTTGTTAACCTTAAATCCTAAGGTCATAAAACTACAAACATAAATAAGCTGTTACATAGGAATAATACAAAAATTTTGCCATGATGCTCAAAAATAATCCTATCTTAATGGCAGTTTAACAATATTTTAAAATGTTTGACTTAAAAGATATAATTCCTTACTCTGACTTATATGTTATGTGCATGTCTGAAATATAGGACCCTTGTCTAGAATTTAACCTAACGTTACTGACTTGGAAAGCCATTCTATTTATAGCCCAATATATTTTAATTTTTTTCTTTACAGGCATGACTGACCAGCAGTACTATATTCTAATTAAGTGAAGTACTGAAAGCAAGTCCTTTGCCTGAATGAATGTTTACTGCTTTAGTAGTTTATTCATTTTTAATAATTTTCCAGGCATCGTCTAGATCTGTCTACCCCCTCTAGTTTCATACATATATTTATCCTACACTCAATTTGTAAAATTTAGTTAAGGAAACAGATTTCCTTGGGCTATTAAGAATTTTGAATTATAATTACTCAGTATTGTTACTGTATAATTCCTTGCTTTTCCTCTTCACTAATTATTTTCGTAGGAGCTATCAGTATGTTCTTAAGTTGTCTTCTGTCTGTGAAGAACCAATGCTGCTTAGATGAACAATTATATTTTTCATCATAATGCATTGTTTCCTATTCTTCAATGTAACATGATTATATGTATATTATTTTTATTAAGGCAAAATCAGATATTTTTATATTATCTACAATTGTCTCCTGTTTGTTTTATTTTGTTAACAGTTTAAATTTTCTGCCATTTGCACTTAATTAAGAAGCTGCTTGTTTGGATGTAAATAGAATTTAAAATGAATATTTAAAAATAAATACATCAGTCCTTTGCAATTTAAAACAGGTTAAAAGCAAGAGAAATTGCATTTTTACAATTATTCTAGGAGTTGGCATAAAATGCTTGTAACTTCAACAGCTGAAAATTTATAGTTCACAAGAGAATATTTTTTAAATAAAAATGCAAAACTTCTTCAGAGGAAGTGATGCCTTCTTACCATATTCTTCTTATGGTGTTTTTAGAAGAAGAAGAAATAATAATTAAATGGATAACGGATGTGCCATAGTTTGTTCTATGGACACCACTGGTCCCCATCATAGAATGTATGCTATTGTCACATACTATTCTAGCATAATAAAATGTTAAATAATTAAAGGCATCATAACTACACATTCTCCCTCATCACAATTATGATTAATTGTCTGAGTGAATCTCCTCCCTTATGTCATTATTCCAGAACCAAGATTTTCAATCTATTTCTGAAATTTTCAAGTGGTAATTGATGCTTTGGCTTGGAATATTCCCTATTACAAGTTACTGACAATGATGCCTGAGAAAACAGGACAAGGAAAGGACTCCGTGAATTAGATACATGATCTGAATTTTGATCAGATAATGATTTTTATCAGACTATACAATTGACCAAATCACATATGTGTTCTTCAACCAACAATTTCTTATTACTAATAGGTGGTTCTAGTATACAATGAATTTCTCTACAGAACTCCTAAAGGAAGCAAAAAATTAAAGCTGGGACAAGTATTACCTGGGTCCATCCATGTTTTCTTTAGTTTTCTACATTTACAGAACTTCTTATGAGTGGCAATACTAAAAAGTATTGAAGGAACCTTTGCTTGGGTAAATAAGCACTGCTCCTAACACAGGCACTGAAAGTATTTCTATTATTTAAAGTACAGATGAAAATTTTAAAATATCATTAGGTAGCTTTTCATTCAAGGATTAAAAATTCTTATTTACTTGTACTTATATAATTTACATAATAAATTTAAATTATTTCTAGCATACATATTTTTAAATAAGTCATGCTCAAGTCAGATGCCTCACACTTTTTAATCCTAGCTACTGAGGAGGCTGAGATCTGAGGATCACAGTAGTTTATCTCCAATAAATTACTTAGAAAAAGAATCACAGACAAGGAAGACAACTCCAATCTTATATTGTGATGATGGTGGCACATTTTTTGTTGTTTGTTTTTTCTGGTGGCATTTGGGTTTGAACTCGTGGCTCTCAGTTGCTAAGAAGGCACTATAGCACAATATGACCCACTTTACGACCCCCGTTTTTTAAGTACACTAACCCAAAGATCTGTAATCTTTGGGCTATTTCCTCAGTATATGACTTTTACATCAAATGAAGCTGTAGAATGGAGACCCCAAATCAAGAATATTCCTGAAAAAATGCACTTGATTCTGTGTTCTTTGAAAAATGATTTGTTGTGATATTAATTACCATATTTTACTTCATTGGCAAAATTTTGCCCAAATGAACTATATGGAGTACAATATACTGCACAGGAAAAATTTAAAACTTGCTCTTGTGCCACAAAGAAATTTTCCATTCTCTATTTTCATATTCTCCAACAGGAACAATATAGGAACTGAATCTGCTTCTCATTCCCACATTAGGCTCATTTAGAATGGGTAAGACCTGGGAAGGAGTGTTCATATTTTCATGTGGATGCTTGGTATATAGATATTTGTCTACTTATTGAATTAAGGTCTATTTGTGCTCAGTCTTTGAAGAAACACAGTTCTCTCTTTTCTATTTGGTGGACTCCAAATATGGGAACAAGAAAAACAATGCAGCATCTTTTATGGGTCATTTTATGATGGAAATTACAAAGGCTTCCTACAGAAGAGAAATGCCACAAGGGGTTATAGACTTCAATTCAGTAGTCAAAGAGTAGAGCATTAGCCCTCCAAGGAAACTGAAGTTCTGTGTACTTTTAGAAAACTTGTCCACATCACATTGATGAGTGAGAGCAAGTAGCAGGAAAAGGGTGTCGGGGTGAACTGGTGAAATGCTACCTAGCATTTTAGGCATAGAAGTACAAGGTTTCACTGAAGTTAGGTGCAAAGACACTGGGTAACATGCATTGAACTAATGAAAAACTGCTAAGAGTATGTTGAGTTTAAACACCCATTCCTTGGTTATATAGGGACAAAGTATGTTTTAAAAACCTTTATGCAAATAAAGTATGTAAGCTAGACTGTGAGAAGTAACTATTAATTTTAACCAAGGGGGATTTAAAGACATTATTCTTTCTTTATTTGACACAAAACCTATTTGGAATTTTACTCCTACTATTAATCATGTTCTTTCTCATCTTCTTCACCTAATATAAAGATTAGACAATGACTTATTTTCACCTTGAAGAATAATAACATGAAATTGGCTTTGGTTTACAGTGAGTCCAGCTTATATTTAGAGGGGCTAAACTGCAGTTACTTGCTCTCAGGAGTCTTGTTGAAGAAGAAAGAAGAAAATAACTTGCTTTTTTTGAAAAAACAATTTTCTTTCCAGCAACTATGAAGTTTTTTCCATTCTGTACAAGTGATTTGTTAAGCAGTGATAGCTAATACATAGCATGGGCATTTGAGGCAGTTCTAAAAAAAAAATTACATACCCTTACCCCTGTAGACTTTTCCACAAAAAGCAGCATAACATAACACAAGGAATTTGGGCAGATTCTTGAAGCCAGTAAAAGTAGAAGATGTCAAATAAGGACCCAGTTAAAGCTATTATCAGTTACAGATAAGAATTTATAATTCAGAAATTATTTTTTCCCACAAGATCTAATTTTTTTCTGTTGTTTTACTCTAGAGGGATAATAGATCTTATATATGTTATACTCTAATCTTTGAGCCACATGTCATCATTCTATACTTGAATTTTTTATAGGTTGTATTTTAAAAGTTATTCTTTTTAAAGTTCCTAGTTTTTAGCATCAAACTCAAAACTTTACTTTTCAATAAATAATCTAATCTCTTGTGTATTGCAGGAGTGAAAGTGCAGTAGCACAAATGTAATCTCTAAGTTATTTTTAATACATATATTAAAGTATTTACAAAACCCAGAAATTTAGCATATAGCTTTAAAATCCTTCTCTAGGAATATTTCACAGCAACATTTTCATGAATCTCAGTTAAGTATTAAGAATATTTTTGTAAGTATTTGAAGTCATCTATATTTGACTAATTGCATGTTTGTGTACTGCTTGGCAACATTCTCCATTTCACACACCAAAATCTAATCTTGTTTTCTCAGCTTTCAGCACTGTGTTTGCAGTTTTAAAGGGTCTTCAAAATGTGGATACTCTTTCTTCATAAACCCTTCTAACTAAAGCTATTTCAGCTGCAAATTACCTATTATGAATAAATGAATGCACCCTTTTGAGAACATGATGAGCAACACTGAGATGTTTCTTAGCAAGAATATTTGCTTTATTTACAGCATAAGCACTTGCTTATCAAATTACATGTGTAGATACAATATTTGTATACCTAATTTATTTTTCTATACTTACAATTTAATCTCACCAGAGATCAATGTCCAAATGGGCTTCATGTATGGGACTTGATGAAGAGAATTCTGCTTTATTATCATTGAAAATTGGATTATTTCATAGTCTAAACAGTGCTATGTATTTGCAATTCTAGAAAGTGTAATTCCAACCAGGTAGTAATTTTACCTTCTTTCTGACTTTGACTCCCCAGATAATTCAAACTCTTTTAATATTTTCCTATGACTTGTGGTGTTTTAAGCATTAATATATTTATAATTTTCACTATTATTATGTAATCTACATAATTTTTCAAATATTAACACCTTTTCAAATTGCAGAAATGAAGGAATAAAGTGCAAAATAGTATTCAAGGTTTTGTAAGAGAGCAAAATATTACTTAAAATTATTCTTTGAACTTTCATTAAAAATGTTAAAGTGTTATAGCCAAGCATCCATAAAAATAAAGATTTAATATGTCAAATGTAACTGTAACCCCTCTATATGTACCCTGAAATAAAATACATTAAAAATGGTTTGTGTATTTTGTGCCTGTCGACAACAAGGAAGTGGATATGTTATCCCTTACCCACATCCGTTTGGAGTCAGTCAAATATCAATTGTTAAACTAGGTACTCAGTGCTCACACAAAAAATCATAGCTGAGATCCTACAGACCATTATTTGGAGTCAACACAGATGGAAAATTCAGTGGGATTCTATCTTCAAAATAACCAACAAAAAGCAAGCGGAGTTGTGGCTCCTCTGGTAGAGTACCATCTAAGAGAACAAGTAGGGTGTGTTTGAGGCTCTGAGGCAGATTCCATTAACATCAAACAAACAAAAACCAAACAAACATCAGTTACTTAACTGTGGCCAATTTTTTGAGAACCTCCCTCCTTAAGCTTCGAACGAGTAAAAGAACAAAAGCACTTGTCTTATCGAGTTGTGTAAGAATTAGACTTCAAAGTGACCATTTCAGACAAGGGAGAGTAATACTGACTAGTTAATGAAGAGGTTTTTTTTTGTTTTGTTTTTTGGGTTTTTTTTTTGGCAAGTCCTGGGGCTGGAACTCAGAGCCTGAGCACTGTCCTTGGGTTTTCTCAAGGCCAGAGCTCTACCACTTGAGCCACAGCATCACCTCCAGCATTTTCTATATATGTGGTATCGAGGAATTGAACGCAGGTCTTCGTGCATGCTGGGCAAGCACTTTATCACTAGGCCAAACTTCCGGCCCAATGAGGAGAATTTTTAAACTGTAGTACAATATCCTAGAAACAAATTATATGAATATATTTGCCATGTTGCACAAGCAATTTCCATGTTTTAGCAACAGCAATACAAGGACAACTGGCACAGGAGATCTACCAGAGAATTCCAATATCTTAACTCCTTTGAACAACTAACTTACAGTTTAGCAAAAATGAAGATGAACAAGAAGCTGGAATATATGTTATCACAGAGGGAGGGAGCTAAGAGGAGAAGGGCAGATTAATGGAGAGAGGAAAGAGTGTGCAAGCATAGTAATCAATTGTAGGATACAATAGAGAAAAAATACAATGCATATGGGATTTGTAAGTTATATTATAGTAGGGACAGGGTGCTCAACAATGTCCAGTGAATATCTTTAAGGAAATTTAAAATTTAACACATATACTATACCAACACAGAAATACCTAATTCAGAATAAAAATGAATATTAGTGTTTTTGCATCTCCTTATTTTCCTAATTAAGAGATCTCAAAATGATGATCGTTTTAGCCAATGAAAAGTTATTTTGTGCTAAAAACAAATATTCTGTCAAGCTTTGAAGGAATGTGGTGGGACCTTACCTCTGCCAAAGAAACTCCTTTTCTTTGACCCACAACATGCAATTGTATCTTTAAGGAATTTCCCTTGGCTTGCTGTGTTGTTGTCTTTAATAAGTGATAATACATCTTTCTGCCTTCAGAAGTCTCAGCTTATAGATACAAATGTGAAATTATTTTCACATATTAGTGCAATTATTTGAAGCAGTGTAATTATCACTGATAAATTTGAAAATATGAGTTGGGCTCAGATTTTATTTATTATTTCTCTTTTTTCTGGCAAAACAGATTTGTTTTTTAAAGAATTTATTACCATTGATTTTTACATATTTCAAATGATGTATTTAACAAACAAGTATTCAAGAAGGGAATCTCTATATACAATCACTGGCACATAGATTTTAGAACATAATTAAAATTAAGCTGAGGGTTTGTATGTCAAAGATACATATTCATATATGTAATAAAACATATCTATAGATATATCAAAGATTTTTATGCCTATGTAGTTATGTTTATACTGTTTCATGAATGCCATTAGTCAGAAAAAGCAAAACAATTTCAATTTTTCTCTTTAACTGTACCTTTTACCCTTCATGTGCTTGCTTTAAAATAATAAAATAATATTAAAATACTGTTTCTAACATTCTATCAGGTTCATCTTTCCTATAAAACTCTATAACAGTTTCCCAGAAATAACTAATTCGGAGACATATACCCTTTAAACATAAAACCTAATGAATTTTGCTTTTGTTGCCTGCAAATCTTTCCCTTACACCACTATTTATTATCTAATATTTATTATCTGTCTCTCTAGCCTGCTTATCTGCTATCTATTATCTACTGTTCAATCTATCATCTATTATTTATCTGTCATCTATAATCTATCAAGCCATTTAGAACACTGAGGTTTGAATACAGGGGCTCATGATTATATGGCTTAGGTTGACACTGTTTCTACAACGTTCATACCTTCAGCTCCACTATTTGCTGGACATATGGAGTTGGAGTCTATCAAACTTTTCTGCCAGATCTAGCTTCAAACTGTGATCCTGAAGATTCTCTCTTCCAGACTTAGCTAGAGATGTAGTCCTAAGCTATCATCAGCAAGATCTGAGCTATTTCTCAAGGATAGTATTGTGCATTGAATTACATACATTGTTCTGCGTGCATGTTCTTCAATTTCCTCTTAAAGCAACTTCTGCATGATGCTGTCTCTTGATTGTGTGTGTGTGTGTGTGTGTGTTGTGTGTGTGTGTGTGTGTGTGTGTGTGTGTGTGTGTGTGTGTATAACAGGTATATGCCCTGTCCCTTAGCAATTTTTGCTCTTGTTCTACCATTTGAACCACATCTCCACTTTCAGATAAGAGTCGCATAGGTTTTGGCCTTATGTGAAAAGACCTCCAGGATATAGAAACAAAAGCCATATTGAATGATTGTTGTTCTTAATGTGCTGTGTTATCTCTCATCTCTTTTGCTCTCCCTTGGTTATCTCATATTGTTACAGTATTTCACTTGGTTATCTGATATATTGTATATATGCATATTTGGTTATTTGAAATAGGATAGGGAAAGGGGTAAAAATAGATGAGGGGTAGGAGTGGGGGAGGGAAATGGGGACCAAGTCATGAGAAAGGGTATCAGTGTCTGTGAAGTAATGCACCTTCTATCTGATGAATATAATTTACCCCTTCTATTAATTACAATAAAAATATATGAAAAAAAGAGTCTCATATGTTTTGTTTCCCTGGCTGAATTCAAATCAAGATCCTCAGAAACAAGGTCCTCAGATTTAGCCTCCTAATTTACGTAAGATTGTAAGTACAGGCTCTGACGCTTGAAGAAAAATTATTTTTTACGTCTCTTTCTTTAGTAAAATTTCTTTGATGTCAGCGGCTACTATTTAGCTCTTTTTTTCTCAGTTGAATCACAGTGCACTATACACAATAGGAGTTTAACAATATTATTGAATTAGTTGATCTAATGAATATTTAAATATTGATTTCTAAATTTTAATTTTGAACATATTATTTCTTTGCTTAAATGTCTCTGAACGATTCCCTGTTGTTCTTTCATGAAGTACACAAATCTTATCTTAAACCAACTGTTCATCCATTATACTGTGGAACTTGTCCTAAATATTTTTAAATTAAATAATATCCTACTACTTCATATATTTCTCTTAGTAAGTTGCTTTCTCCATATCCTTACTTTTGAACTTATTTGCAGTTCTATTACTTTTGCTAAGCCTAATATTTGTATTTATATCTTGGACTTAGACTAATAACTTATTCTCTTCCATTTGGTTTATACATTCAATTTCATGTTCCCTGAAATCATCTTGCTTGTAATGCAATGTAACTCTTGCTGGAAATCATATATTAACCACCTTCCCTCTCTATTGCATCTTAAGGTTGCTTGCTATACAAGCCTGCTCTTTCCCATCTCCATTTATCTGCCATCATCCCTTTTCTTCTCTCCACTCATCTGGTCTCCCCTACCTTAGCTACCTGCCTTCTATGACAACATGTATCCCCATGACTTGATATTTGTTTTGTTAAACTCTAAGGTAGTTGTTCAATGAAGTTTATTCTAATGGAGTTAAAACTTTAGAATCCTGAAGTAGAACTTTTATGCCCATTGTTCTTGTATGGGTGGTGCTAAAATAATGTAGTTGCTTATGAAACATTTCAAATCTATCCGAACAGATTTTCCTTAGGATATTATACTGCAGTTTAAAATCTCTTCATTAATCAACCAGAGTCACTCTCCTGTGTCTGAAATTGTCACCTTATGATAATTTATCATGGCATAATATATGTTTCTACATGTAGTAAGTTGCCATTGGTAAGGTATAGATTAGAGTAAATATTTTCTGTTCAAAAAGCTGGATGTACAAGCATGATACTTAGATTATTTTACAATCTAGTAATAGATTTCAAGTTATTAGTGTTGAGTTTTCAGTTACTTCAAAATGCATTTACCAGATATAGTATTTCTAATGTTTTTTTTTCTAAAATGGAATCTGTGATTTAAAATATTATGAATCTTAAAAGGTATTCTCTGCATTGTATTCTTTCAGAAAAGTACAAAGTGATTTCTTTACAATCTAAAATGTTTCAGAACACTCTCTACTGCCAGACAGGTTAGAAATAGCCATTGACAGCTACAACAAAACAAAACAAAATACTTTCTTATTCTTTTGAATTAGAATCTATTTCTAGAACCCTATTTTCTGTGTGAAATAAAGCTATCAATCCATCAGTTTATCCATATGTATTTTCCTTTCAGCCAATGTTAGGCAATGAAATCCAAAGCTTTCTGCTTATGGCTTTTCTAGCAAAACCTTTGTCTATCTGCAGTGCTAATCTCGAACTTTAAATTCAGGATGAAATCTACTTTATTTGGTATTTGTTACATTTAGTGTATACTCTCTTCTATTTTTTTCAACTGTGAGATGGAAATATACAACTATTGCTGTTACAACAGCACACTGCAATAGCTGCCCTATTACTTTTTTCATATATTTTTATTGTAATTAATAGAAGAGTTACATTATATTCACCAGACAGAAGGTGCATTACTTCACATACATTGATACCCTTCCTCAAGTCTTGGTCCCCATTTCCCTCCCCCCACCCCTGCAACTCATTTTGTTTTCCTTTCTTTCCTATCTGACTTCAAATAATCAAATACGCATATATACAATATATCCGATAACCAGGTGAGATAGTCTAACAATATGAGATAATCAAGGAAAAGCAAAAGAGATGAGAGATAACAAGGTACATTAAGGACAACATTCACTCATTATATGGCTTTTGTTTTTATATCCTGGAGAGTAAGCTGGGTACTGAGATCAGACCAGTAAATCTTACTAATCAAGAGGCTGAGATCTTACGATTAAGGTTCATTGTCAGTCTGTGCAGAAGAGTCTATGAAAACTAATTTCCAGATAAAACAGAAGTGGATTTGTAACTCAAGAGGTACAATACTAGCCCTGAGCAATAAAGCTCAGTGAGGGTCCAGGCCCTGAGTTCACACACACACACACACACACACACACACACACACACACACACACACACACATGCAAGAGTACTTGCCAGGGCTAACAGTTAAAAGGAATGCATTCATGGGAGACAAGTTGTTATATTTAATTTTAAAAATCCCTTATCTATTCATTACTTTAAATAGAAACTAACTTTATTTACAGAACTCTAGATGTACACTTTGTAACTATAAAGTTATTAGCCAATTTCCAACCTGCAGCCATTAATTTCTGATGGTAAACAGATGGCAACAACCACAGGGAATATTTAGTCTCACTGCTTCGCAACCCTCCCAGGCTAATGAGTGCCTTCTCAGTTTGTTTGATCAGCTCATCACCTGGACTATGTCTTACTCCTTTTCATTGGTGGAGCTGTAACTGATTTTCTAAGTACTTTGTAGAACAATATTTTTTGCATATTACTCTTGCCTTGCAAAAGTTGAGAGAATGTATGGGCTCTATCCACAACTCACTCATGGAAACTTCCTGTTTCTTTATATACAGTAACGTTACTTTCTCTTTTTCTCATACATTTTCATTATTTATTTTTAATCTTCTATAAGTTTCTCTTCTTTATATTAAGTCCCAGGGTCAATGATTTATCTCATAGCCTTTACCAAAATAAATGTGACTTTATATAAGCTCGAATGTCTTAGTTCTTTCTTCTGAATATTGTATTATCATTAAGTAGTTGTAGAAAGGAATTGCCATTCAACAAAACGATTTATAAACTCAGTACATCTTGATCAATGTCACTCCTTTTAACCTCACCCCACCCCTCCCTCACTTTTCTTATTTTTTTAGGCTATGAATTGATTTCTAAAAACTTTTTTTTTTGTGGGTCATGGGGCTTGAACTCTGGGTTTGGGCGCTCCTGTCCCTGAGCTCTTCAGCTCAAAGCTACCTCCCTACCCCTTGAACCACAGCCCCACTTCTGGTTTTCTAGAGGTTAATTGGAGATAAGAATCTCTGGTCCTTTTGTGCCGGTGCTGGCTTTGAATTTTGATCCTCAGGTCTCAGCCTCTTGAGTAGCTAGGATTACAGGTGTAAGCCACTGCGCCCCACTGATTTCTTAAAACATTTTGCAATTTAACAAAAAGTTTATGTATGCAATACATTTTGAGCTGTGTCCTCCCTTAACCCCCTTTTTTTAAATATGATTCTGAGGTTTGAACTCAGGGATCTACTTTCACTAAGCAGGTCTTCTATTGCTAGATCAAGACTTTGGCTCTTTTTGCTCTTGTTTTTGAGATAAGGTCACATATTTTACCCTGGCTAATTTAGACTGTGATCTTCCTGTTTATCCTTGCTACTATAGGTGGGTGACATGTCTGCACCCACTACATCAATTCTGATTTCTGAGTAACTAGGATTACAGGCATGAGACACCAGAAAGGTCAACAGTCCAGTGAACACTTAGCCAGCCTTCTTCATTAACTCCTCTCACAATCACGAAGTTGTGTGAATCATTCTTCCATAATATGTCAGAATAGTGAGGCACTGAAGGCCCACTCTTATAATCCTAGCTACTCACATATTTAAGACATGAAAATCGAGGTTTAAAGGGTCCTGGGAGGACAAACCCAAGAGATTTTTTATCTCCATTGACCAGCAAAAAAACAGAAATGGAGGTGTGGCTCCATTGGTAAAGTAACATAAGACCCCGAGTTTAAGCCCGGAACTCATCCAACACAGAGAAAACAGAATAAAGGCTCTCAGCCTTTTCAATATCCTCTGCTAATTTTTTAATCAAAAATGCTTCCTCTAAAGCTTTCATCGCTCCTGTATCTTTCATTCTTTCCCTTTGTGTGTGATATCTACCATATGTTTCTGACTTCCTAAGCAGTTTTGTGAGCAGCGTGCTGAACACATAATTTACTTTTGTTCTTTGATATTTCTGGCAATACTACAATTTCTACCCAAAGTTGGTGTCACTTAGGCAGATGCTCTATCATAGGAGCCACATCCCTACAAATTTTTCTTTAGTTATATTTCAGATATAGTCCCGCCCAATTCACCTGGGGACAGCATCAGTTTGTAATTATCCTACATTTGTTCTCCCAATTATCTGTGATTAGTAACATTATACACCACTCCATCAGTTTTGTTTAGATGAGGTCTGGTTAACTTTTTTCTTTTTTTTAAATGTAGAATATCCATGATTACAGAACTTCCCTGCAAATATATTTTTGGATAAAATAAAACAAACACACTAAAGGATAAAATATTTTCCCAATTATTTCATTGGGCAATGTCCCATACATTTAGCAAAGGGTTTTGCGTCTTATATTTTTATGGAAAATATTTCCATCATGTACCCTGCTGTTATTTATTCTACTAGAGCAAATGATGCTATGTGTTTGATACTGTTCATTAGAAGATTGACTTGTGGTGGCAAATGAAGGTGTCTGCAAATATCCCAAAAGATAGTGTACATTAATAGGTTACACTTTGAAATAATAAAATAATGCATATTATGGAAACATTTTTGTTTGATTTCCACTAAAAACATGCCAATCTAGAAATTTCTTTTTATGTTTCTTTTGTAAATAGAATACTACTTATCTCTTTTAAGAGATGCATGAATTGGGTATTTAGCCAAACTTTTCTCAGAAAAACTTGAAAATAATTATGAAAAGGTTAAATGAGATTCAAAAATATGAAACATAATTTAAAAAGATGAAGTTGTAAGTAGGAAAACACTCATCTGAATATTTCTTCTGTCTAAATTCTCCCTACAATCATGATCAGCTAATCATTAAAATTGCAGTTTGGTGTGAAGCAGAAACAGAAGAATGTGTCTTCCTATCATTATCTGTGTTCTGTCTGAAGCTGAGCTGGAAGGAGTAATTCTCTTTTGGAAGAATAGTTTTTGGTTACAGCTTGCATTTAGAATCTAAATTATCTAGAAATATGCTGCAATTAATAAATGAGTAAGGATTTTTTATGGCTTACGGCCACATGTGCTTAATTTTCTCTCAAATGCATGCTGATCACGCGCTACCTGCAATACACGTTTTCATTGTAGGTGCTCAGCTGCTAGAACAGCTGCTAGCTGAAGGGGGCTGTGTGGGGGGGGGCTAACTTGATTTAAAGCAGAAAGTATAGTCTGACAGTTCCACATGCTGAATCCTGAAGATGCTCCTATTATCATTTAAACAATGAAAGCAAATTTTGGTCTCTCCTCATAAGAAACCGATGATAAAGTTGAACAGCAATACCTTCCATTACAATTCATTCTTGCCCTCAGACCTTACTGCCCATCACCTTCCTTTTTAATAGGAATGTCTTCACTTCATTCCCCATAGCAATATCTTATCATATCTCATATGCCTGCTATAGCATCAGGCTTGTGTTATACAGGCTTACAGTGACTTCCAGGTGAGAGTTCTCAATATAGATCTAGTATTTCTAGTTACAATTAATTGAGGAGTAGAAAAGGGCCATTGAACTGCAAAATATATAAGCTTACAGAATCATAGAATTTTTTTGTCTTCTATTTTACTCACATTTGAGCACAGATTCTGTGTATTTCTATTTTTTCTTTTTGTAATAATGTCAGTATGCATGAAATTTGATAAAACAAAACAGTTGTAAGAGGAAAGAGTTTTTCACAATTTATGTGTTTGGAAAGAACAATAGAATGTACTGAAATATTGTGCATTACTTATATAAAAATAAGCATTTATTAATATTAACAAAATAAGGAAATACCATATATAATTATAATTTTAGGTTAGATACTACAATATGTAGGCACTGAGTAGACTTTCCAGGATACTTATGCTGGTTACATATTTAATTAGTAGTTTTGCCATACTTTACATAGAGTATTTTCATTTTATCAGAAACAATAAAAACCTTTAGTTGAAGATACTTATTGAGTCACCCCAGTGAAAGTTTAAATATAG
Source organism: Megascapheus bottae (assembly GCF_031878675.1). Classification (NCBI taxonomy): domain Eukaryota; kingdom Metazoa; phylum Chordata; class Mammalia; order Rodentia; family Geomyidae; genus Megascapheus; species Megascapheus bottae. The sequence continues at coordinate 28,998,907 of NC_143517.1, read as the reverse complement.
TAGGTGACATCACAGAAAGAAATTTATGTGAATTTAAATTTGTCAATCCTAAGAACTACTAAAGTTTATATTCTTTTATTCACACAAAATTCCTACTTATGGATTCTTTAAGCAGACTTTATTATTTCACAGGTGTTCTTCAGCTCTTCATTCCCGGTTTATCATACAAAGAGTTAGCAGAGAAAAACATCTTTATATTAAAGTAGGACTTCAAAAATCCTTCCTAATTGTATTTATAATTAAAGATTTTATGAACATTGATTTTTACATCATATTTCAAATGACATATTTAACAAACAAGTATTCAAGAAGGGAATCTCTACATACAATCACTGGCACTTAGATTTTTAGAACATAATTAAAATTAGGGTTTCTTTGTAATAGATATTTATCTATGTAATAAAACATTATGTCTAAGTATATTTTTTTAAAAAAATGACAGAGCATTGGTTAAATAGGAAAAACTAGCATTTTAATAATTCATTTTTTAAAATATTTTTAATTTCAATTAATAGAAGGCTTCAATTATATTTACCAGATAGAAAATGCATTACTTCACATCCATTGATATCCTTTCTCATGTTTTAGTCCCCATATTCTTCCCCCCAAACCCACCCCTCATCTTGTTTTCCTCCCTTCCCAATCCAACTTCAAATAACCAAAGACTCATATATACAATATATCAAATAACCAAGTGAAATGCTGTAACAATATGAGATAACCAAGGGACAGCAAAAGAGATGAGAGATAACAAGGTACATTAAGGACAACATTCATTTATTATATGGCTTTTGTTTCCCTATCCTGGAGGTCCTATCATTTATCTGTCATTCCATATGGCCTTAAGTATCTAGGTTTTGTTCTATTGTAAATCTCTGCTAGGAGAGCCCAAAGGAGGGAAACCATTGAATCTGACTTACTTCACTTAATATGATGTTTTCTAAGTCTTTCCATTTCCTTACAAATGGGGCAATATCATTATTTCTGACAGCAGCATAGAATTCTATTGTGTATAAATACCACATCTTGTTGATCCACTCATCAACTGAGGACATCTGGGTTGCTTCCATATCATTGCTATGGGAAATAATGCTGCAATGAACATTGATGAGCTAGTCCTTGTTAATGGGCAATTGGGTAAATGCCAAGTAGTGGAATTGCTGGGTCATAGGGGAAATCTATGTTTAGTCTTTTCAGGAACTGCCATACAGTTTTCCACAGTGGTTGAGTGAGTTTGCACTCCCACCAACAGTGTAGTAATGATCCCTCCTGGCCACATCCCCTCCAGCATCTGTTATTAGATATCTTGATCAGTCCATTCTAACTGGAGTGAGGTGGAATCTTAGAGTTGTTTGATTTACATTTTAAGCATTTTTTCATGTGTCTATAGGCCATTCTTATTTCTTATTCAGAGAAGACTCTCTTTAAGTCTTTGTCCCATCTTTAATGGGATGATTGTTTCTTTGGAGATTAGTTTTGGAGTGATTCAATTTTTTGAGCTGTTGATATATTTTAGATATGAGGCCTTTGTCCGTTGTATGGTTAGTGAAGACCTTCTCCCACTCTATAGGCTTTCTAGTTAATTTTCTAGCTATGTCTTTGCCATACAGAAGCTGTAAAGCTTAATGCAATCCCACTTGTCCAGACTTTCTCTGATTTGTTGTGATTCTTGGTCCTTATTAAGAAAGTTTTGACCTGTGCCAAGGAGACATGGAGTATCTCCTATTCTTTGTTGTAAACTTTTCGGTGTATCTGCTTTTACCTCAACGTCTTTGATCCATTTGGAGTTAATCCTACTGCAGGATTACAAAGAAGGATCCAACTTTAGTTTTCTGCAGGTGCTTAACCAGTTTTGCCAGTACCACATATTGAAGAGGCTGTCTTTCTTTCATTCGTTTTTTTTTGGCTCCTTTGTCAAAGATTAGGTGGCCATAGATCTGTGGTTTAATATCTGGGTCTTCAGTTCTATTCCATTGGTTTTCAGGCCTGTTCTTGTGCCAGTACCAAGCTGTTTTGATAATTATAGCTCTGTAATAGAGTCTAAAGTTTGGTATTGAAATTCCTCCTGCGCTATTCTTTCTTCTAAGAAGTGTTTTTGTTATTCGTGTGTTTATTATTTCATATGAAATTTTGGATTGCCTCTTCTATTTCTTTAAAGAATGCCATTGGGATATTGATGGGTATTGCGTTGAATTTGTAGATAGCACTTGGCAATATTGTCATTTTCACAATATTGATTCTTCCAATCCAGGAGCATGGGAGGTTTTTCCATTTCCTCAGTTCTGCTTTAATTTCCTTTTTCAGGGTTTTAAAATTTTCATCAAAAAGGTCCTGTACATTCTTAGTTAAGGTAATTTCTAGGTACTTTATTTTCTTTGAGGCTATGGCAAAAGGAGTTGCTTGCCTGATTGTTGCCTCATTCCTCTCACTGTTGGCATAGAGGAAGGCAGTTGATTTTTGAGGGTTAATTTTATACCCTGCTACCATTCCAAAGTTTTGAATCAGTCAAACAACTTGGGAGTGAAGTCTATAGGATTCTTTAAACACAGAATCACGTCATCTGCAAAAAGGGAAAATTTCAATTCCTCTTTCCCTATTTGGATCCCCTTTATGCTTGATTTTTGCCTTATTGCTCTGGCTGGGAATTCTAATAGTATGTTAAAGAGGAGTGGAGGGAGTGAGTATCTTTGCCTTGTTCCTGATTTTAGAGGAAATAGCTTTAGATTTTCGCCATTAAGTAAAATGCTAGTTGTGGGTTTGTCATACATAGCCTGCATTATACTGAGGAATGTTTTTCCATGGATTCCTAGTTTCTCCAGAGCTTTTAGCATAAATGGGTGTTGGACCTTGTCAAATGCCTTTTCTGTATCTATTGAGACAATCATGTGATTTTTGTCCTGGCTCCTGTTGATGTCTTGTATTATATTATGATTTGCTTATGTTGAACCAGCTTCCATCCCTGTGATGAATCCTGTTTGGTCATAGTGTATAATTTTTTTTTGATGAGTTGCTGAAGATGGTTAACCAGTATTTTGTGGAGAAATTTTGCATCAATATTCATCAAAGAAATCGGCCTACAGTTCTCTTCCTTTGATGAATCTCTGTCTGGTTTCAGGATGAGGGTTGTATTGGCTTCGAAGAATGAGTTTGGCAAGGAGCCTTTGTATTCAATATATAACTCAGCTGTGAATCCATCTGGCCTTGGGCTTTTCTTAGATGGAAGGTGTCTTATTGCCTTTTCTATTTCAAGGCTGGAAATAGGTCTGTGTAGTTGGATTAGTTCTTCTTGGTTCAGTGTGGGTATATTAATATTGACTAGCAATTCATCCATTTCTTCTAGATTCTCAAATTTGTTGGCGTAAAGGTTTGAAGAGTATTCCCTCATGATGCTCTGGATCTTGATAATTTCTGTCATGATATCACAATTCTCAACTGTGATTTTGTTTATTTGGGTGTGCTCCCTTCTTTTTTTGGTAAGATTTGCTAAAGGTCTGTCAATTTTGTTAATTTTTTCAAAGAACCAACTCCTTGTTTTGTTCATTCTTTCTATATGTTTTTGGAGTCCAATTCATTTAATTCTGCTTTGATTTTAATAATTTGCTTCATTCTGCTGGGATTAGGGTTGGTTTGTTGCTCTTTTTCCAAGAACTCAAGGTGTGACATTAAATTGTTTGCAATTTTTACAATTTGTTGATGTAGGCACATGGAGGTATACATTTTCCTCTGAGTACTGCCTTTGCTGTGTCCCAAAGCAGCTGGTTTTTAGTATGGTCCTTTTTGTTAAATTTCATAAACTGCTGAATTTTTGTTCTGTTCTCCTCAATGACCCATTGGTGATTCAACAATGTGTTCTTCAATCAACATGAGTTACAGTGTTTTCCTTGGTGGGGATGGGTGTTCAGTTCCAATTTGATGCCCTTGTGGTCTGAGAGAATGCACAGAATAATTTCAGTTTTTCTGAATCTGCCCACGTTTGTTTTATGACCTGAAATTTGGTCTATTTTGGAAAATGTTCCATGTGCTGCTGAAAAAAATGTATATTGTGAGGTTGCTGGGTGAAATTATCTGCAGATGTCTGTTAGACCTAGTTGGTCTATACAGTTGTTTAATTCTGAGGTTTCTCTCTTGAGTTTTTGCCTGGTTGTTCTATCCATAGGTGAGAGTGGTGTGTTAAAGTCATCAACAATCACTGTGTTTCAATCTATGTGTGGTTTTAGTGAAAGTAAAGTTTGCTTGATGATGGTCGGTGCTCCAGGATTAGGGATGTAGATATTCAGGATGTTTTTTTCCTCCTGGAGGAGACATCCATTTATTATCATGTAATAACTTCTTTGTCATTTCTCACTAATTTTAGTTTGAAGTTTATTTTACTTGGTATGAGGAGGGCAACTCCTGCCTGTTTATGGAGGCCATTAGCTTGATAAACTTTATTCCACCCTCTCACTTTAAAAAAATGTTTGTTTTTCAGGAAAGAAGCTTGTAAACCTGAGGCTATGTGCCTATCAGTCTGTAAGTTAGGCTAAGCTTTTAGGGTCCGTGGTCAAGTATAGAGACAACACCCCTGAGTCAGCTTGAAAAAGTTACAGAAGATGGATCTTTGCCCAGATTCCACTCCTGGGACTTTAGCTAGCCTACTCTTGGCCATTGGCCCCCTTAAAAACAGAAATGGGGGGATACAGGTACCTAAGGCATTAGGCCTCAAGATAAGCTTGCTGATACTTTATTTACATTAAAGTTTTAAAATTTAAAAAAAATGTTTGTTTTTTGGGCAAGATATGTCTCTTGAAGACAGCAGAATGATGGGCCTTGATTTTTGATCCAGCTAGACACTCTATGACATTTAATTGGAGAGTTAAGTCCCTTGATTTTGAGCATTAGGATTGCAAAATATTGACTAGTTCCTGCCATTTTTAAAAGCTTTCATTCTGGCCTGTAGTTTGACAGTTCTTGTGGTACTTAGCTGGTATGGTTTTTAGGTGCCATTTCTTTGTCAGTACCACGTTTGTGTTGGTTTTCAATTTGTAGAACATCTTTGAGAATTTTCTGTAATGCTGGTTTTGTTGCTAGGTAATGTTACAACTTTTCCTTGGAATGGAAGGTTTTTATTGTTCCCTCAGTTATGAATGAGAGCTTAGCTGTGTACAGTATTCTTGGTTGGTAGTTTATTGTCTTAAGGGCATGATATATATCCTTCCAATCTCTTCTTGCTTGCATGGTCTCCACTGAGAAATCTGTGGTTATTCTGATTGGTTTTTCTTTGTAGTTGATTGTTTTTGTTTTCCCTCTGGCTGCTTTTAGGATCCTTTCTTTGGTGTCTATTGGTCCTGTGTGAATTATAATGTGGCGGTGGGATATCCTTTTCTGGTCAGGTCTGTTTTGGGTTCTAAAAGCTTCTTGTATCTGGATGGGCCTGCCCTTCTGGATATTTGGGAAGTTCTCTGAGATGATTCCCTAGAGTATATTTCCAATAGCATTGACCTGTTTCTCCAGGCCCTCCTCAATACCAGTTAGCCTTAAATTAGGCTTCCTAATTGTATCTTGGACCTCCTGAAGCCTTCTCCCATATTTCCTAGATTTGGTTTGACTCATTTTCTGTTCTTTCTCTTTAAGAAGTAGATTATCTTCAACCCCAGAAATTCTCTCTTCTGCTTTGTCTAACCTGCTATCAAAATGTTCTACTTTATTCTTCATCTCCCTTCCTTCTAATTGCTCAATTTTGATGCCTTGCATCTCTTGTTTTAGATCAAGTGTGGATTTCTTTAGCTCCTTGATTTCCATTTGAGTGGTTAGCTCGGCAGCTTTACTCTCATTGGACATTTGTTGGAGTTCGGTCAGCTTTTTCTTTGTGGATTCTATGAATTCGTCCATTTTTCTTTGTAAAACCTTTATTATGGCCTCTTTTATGGATTCCTCACATTCACATATCACCTTGTTTATGGTTTCATCTCTTTAAATATGGCTTCCTCCCATATCTCTTTCTGTATGTTTTCAAACTTTTCAAAAATCATGTTTATCATTTGCGTTTGTATAGCATTTAGAGGACTCTCCTCTAGTTTTGCATTGACTATTCCATTGCCTGTTTATATTGGGTGGGATATGCTATTCCTTGATTTGCCATTTTTCTTGAGTTTCTTGTTCTGCCCATTTGAAAATGGAAATAAGATTAATACTGCACAAGATTACAATTTTTAAAAATATAACCAAACTAGACCTTATTAGCTGGCCAGAAAATAAGTGTTCACAATTTTAAATTGGTATTATCATTCTCTCTCTCTTTTTTTGCAGTTACAGACAAATCTAATACCACCTCCGATCACTGTTTTATGACCAAAAAAATAAACCCCTCAATCTAATCTCTATTGTATTTAAGTCCCTCTGGAACTGCAGTATGATTGAACACCTAGATATACAGTATTGCTCAACAACCATCAACTGTAGATCCATGCATTATAAAATTTGAAGTATGAACAGAGGACCAATAATAGAAAAGAGTAATGTAGGAGTGTAAGATTAATATACTAATGAAGAAAAGGATAGCATAAGGATAACTGACCTAAGGTGATAGAAATGTAAAATAGTTGAGTAGGCAATGTAGAAAAAATAAAATAAAACTTATGAAAATATGAAGAATAATAAAAAGAATATATAGAGAAAAGGGGAAGGTAAATATAGGAGAGTGCAATGATAAAAATTTTAAAAGGTAAAAATAAACAACAACAACAAAAAAGAAAAACTAGAAAAAATGTGGGGGGAGATCCCACACAATTAAGAGTTCTTAGACAAGAAATACTAGGTGTAAGAACTGATAGATTAAAAAGAATGTACTGTATCAATATAAATATTATTTTTATCCAGTCTGTACCCAGTGCTGTCACTATGAATGACAGAAGGAAAGCAGGGCAAAATAGAAAAAAAAGAATAGGCGGAGGTAAAATGGCAAAAATGAGAACACATAAAAATGCAAATTAAAAAGGGTATAAAAAGAAAAAAAGCAAAGAAAGAAAGAAAGAAAGAAAGGGTATTCATCAGTTTTTCTTTTGGGTGGGATCAGGATAGGAAACTTGTGTCTCCACTAAATTTGGGATCCAAACCCTTCAAAAAGCCTTTTTCTCTTGCAATTTGTCTTTGTGGTTTTTCTGATCAGTTTGCTTGATTGGGCAGAAAAAAAAAAGGTGGAGTCATGAGAGGCTTTGTTTACCAGAACTACAGCCCCGCCCAGGGGGAGGAACTTTCACTAGAGCCAGAGACAGATGTCCAGCTAAGCAGCCTCTAGGAAATCCTTTGCCTTTTTGAATGATGGCGCTGCCAGCACCACTTCTCAGGCTCCAGTTGGTTTGACAGGGTCTTTGCCAGCAGTCAAGATGATGCTGCTCTTGGCTGTTGGGGGAGGGGATTCCTTCCCAATGCCGTTCCATGAGCAGAGCAGAAGTAGAACCGTCCATGGAGGTAGTCACAAATTGCTGGATTTTCTGGTTCCGTGAAGCTGGCAGGTCCATGCACCACTGGGTGATGGCTCTGGGATCGTGCAGGCTCTGTCTGGAGCTGGCAGATCTGTGCCGCTGAGAAGTACTCTCTGCTTAGGTTCAGGAGAGAGGCTTTGTCTCTGAGGCAGCTCTGAGCAGCTGGGGCGGCTCCAAGCTCCTTTGTTGTTCTCATTTCCTGCCTTTTTCCTCTCTGACTGAGATCTCTGTGGTGCTAAAACTTACTTGGGATGGATCTTTGGGTATGAACTTTCCCCTATGATGCTAGAACGGATATCTTGGCAAAAGCTCAGAAGGACTCACAGTGAACAGCTGCCGTCTTCCGCCCTCAGCTTAAGCATTAAAATATTTATCTCTAAATGTTTTGTGTTGTCTCAGTTACATCTTTGTAGTTCAAAAAACAAAAACAAAAACAAAACAGAGAACAGAGCTCCTAGATTTAGCTCAAGGTATTTGCTGGTGTCTACTCTACTGATACTTGCATATACTATCTCATCCAATAAAGACTCTTTCTGTATATCTGATAGTGAGATTAGTAACAACAGATGGTATTAAGAAGGAATTTGAGTCCAGGGAGGTAGTGTATGTCTCTAGTACTGGTATGCAGGAAGCTGAGCTACGACATAGCAAACTTAAGGTAAGCTTAAATTAAATAAGATCCTGTCTCAAAAATCAAATAATAGCTGGGCCCTGGTGGGCTCTAAAATCCTAAATACTCAGGAGGCTGCGATTTGAGAATGATGATGCAAAGCAGCCTGGACAGGAATTCCCATGAGACTCAACACCAATAAAGCAACAGAAAAATCCATAAGTGGATCTGTGACTCAAATGGTAGACTACTAGCCTTGAGTAAAAGAGGTCATGGACAGTTCCCAGGTCCCAAGTTCAAGGCCTTTGACTGGCACACAATCAAATAGATGCTCCTTATAATTTTTGGTTAAACAATGGAATTCTATGCTGCTGTCAGAAAAAAATGACATCGACCAGTTTGTTAGGAAATGGAAGGACTTAGAAAAAATCATATTAAGTGAAGTAAGCCAGACTCAAAGGAACTTAGGCTCAATGGTTTCCATCATTTGTCATAATCAGTAGAAACCTTGGGCTCTACTAGCAGAGATTTACAATAGAGCAAAACCTTGATACATAAGGCCATATAGTATGAAGCTAATTGAAAGGACCTCCAGGATATTGAAACAAAAGCCATATAATGAATGATTGTTGTCCTTAATGTACTATGTTATCTCTCATCTCTTTTGCTGTCCTTTGGTTATATCATATTGTTACAGTATCTCACTTTGTTATCTGATATATTGGATATATTTGTATTTGGTTATTTGAAATTGGATAGGGAAGGGGGGGAACCAAGATGGGGGTGGGGGGGAGGGTAATGGGGACCAAGACATGTGAAAGGGTATCAATGTATGTGAATTAATGCACCCTCTATCTGGCAAATATCATGTAACCCTTTTACTAATTACAATAAAAATATTAAAAATAATAATTTTTGGTTAAATTATAGGAAATCCATGATTTATTTACAGTACATTAAGCAAAGAGCAACACGTGGCTGTCATTACATTAATTTATATTTTGATTTGTGTTGACACATTGAGAGTCAAATCTTAACACATGTTACCTTGTAATACATTAAGCAGTGTCAATGAAATCTAATGAAATTTTTATAAAACCAGAAAAACCCTTGACTACGTAGCAAAACTTAAATGCTGGCACAATTATCCCATTTTCGGTTCAGTGACAAATTAAAGCTGACAAAGTAGAAATGAAATTAACATACTTTGAAATGGAAGCATGTTCACTCTAATGGATTAATTTCTACATTCACCTGCCATCTTTCTGTTTCAGGAATAATAAAGCAAAATTTTAATGAAGGTAGATGAACCTGTAAACTTCAATACAAAGTGAGTTCACTGATGTGATTATGGCTTCATTATTTTATTCACCAGAAGACCCAGTTTTGAAAGACACATATTTCACTGAGTAAACTATCTAGATAAGACTCTTACCTAAAAGTGTCAGGTTAGTGATGATATAAATGGATCACATTCACTGAATCTTCACTTTCATCTAAAGGGGTGTCTTTGCTGCACACAGGTCTAAAATAATGTGAACTTGAATTCTGTTTTTAAATTTGACACAACTTTATCCAAAGACAAACCTTTAAACAATACATGGGAAATATTATTTCATTCAACCTTAAATTTTATATGTAGAACAAGTAACAATGTTCAAAAAATAATGTACTTACTACCTTATGAATTAAACTGTTACCCTGCTGTGCATCACTCTGATAATAAAATTAAAAAATAATATAGATGTTATAAAACTTATATTTAAAGGGCCATTAATAAAATATTATCCCTTACATGAACATTATTTATTTAGACATACCTAAATGAATTCCATAAGGGCATTTTTCTGTACTATAAATTATTTCCATTTTTAGCGTTACTTTGCAATTCAAGTCAATACTTAGGCATTACTTTCTAGTAGTTTCTTTTATTCATATACTTTTATAGTTATTATTAGAAGGTTTACATTATATTTGCCAGATAGAAGGTGCATTACTTCACAAACATTGATACCCTTTCCCATGTTTTGGTCCCCATTTCCTCCCCCCACCCTTGCCCTTCAAATTGTTCCCCCCTTCCCTACTCTATTTCCAATATCCAAATAAACATATAAACAATATATCAGATGACAAGGTAATCTGATAACATGAGATAACCAAGGGACAGCAAAAGAGATGAGAGATAACATAGTACATCAAGGATATCTAGTAGTTTCTAAATTACTATATTGTAATAATCGTGGATCAAGCTTATTTTTTTTTTTGGTGCCAGTCCTGGTCTTGAGCTCAGGGCCTGAGAACTGTCCTTGGACTTTCTCAAGGCTAGAGCTCTACCACCTGAGCCTCAGCACAAGTTCTGGCTTTTTTCTATGTATGTGGTACCAAGGAATTGGACCCAGGTCTTCGTGCATGCTAGGCAAGCACTCTACCACTAGGCCAAACTCCCGGCCCAGGATCAAGCTTATTATAGTCCAAAGTAAGAAAAAATGAATCAAATCTGAGATATTTTTAGTCTACATCTTTTAAGATAAAGGTTTTGTCTTTTTTCCTTTTCTGTCTATTGGACAAAACAGACTGTTGAGGTAAAAAAATAAATTATCCAGTTTCTTGAATCATACATGGTGACTAGCTACAAAAAAGTGCCCTACATTATGATTACATAATCTTTAATATGAAAATATTTACAAACAACACATTATTTCAACTGCATTTTCTTTTACATTCTCAAATAGTTTGTGTTTACTCTGTTTTTTCTAATCTTCATTTTAAAAATGTTTTAATTTCCTATATAGTCTCCTCTAGTTTTGAGTTTTTAATTTTTCTGCACTTTTTCTATTTTATTTTGTTTTCTTTATTGCCACTTCTGTATATTCCTTACTTTCATTCATTTATTTAATATATATTTCCTGTTGTTTGGGGGGTACATAAGGAATAAGAAATATTTCAGTGCTGTGACTAAAATACTAAACTCTTGGTAAAGTATTTTTCAATAAACAGCAAAAACATATTGACAGTAAGCCTAAGAGTATCTCTTTATGTATAATACTGTTGAAGTTTTCATGAAAAGTTGGTCTCTGATTGAGAATAGATCCTCTTCTTAATTTATTCGAGGATTCATCTTGAAATGTAATCTGAAGTCCATTACTCATAGTCCTCTATCATAGACATAGAACATTTAGAATGATTGGGGGGGGGGATGGAGAGACTTGAATTCAGGTCCCGGGTTCATTGCTTGAATGTTTTACTCAAGGTTAGTACTTTACCACTCGAGCCAAAATTTCACTTGGACTTTTTGGTGCTTACTTGAAAACAGAGACACGTACTCATTTCTACCTGGATGGCTTTGAACTATGATCCTCAGATCTCAGCCTCCTGAGTAGCTAGGATTACATGTATGAGGTACAAGAATCCAGATCAAGAATTTATTTTTAAAGAAGATATGGTACTTGCCACATATTCTAGTCTGTATGTTTTCCAGAAAAAGTAACAATTATGAAAACTTACTGTCATTTAATGAAAGGAAAATTAATTGTTTTGAGGTTAGAAATAATTTGGCTATACAACATTTGTAAATTTTGCTTCAAAGTACATATATGCATATATATACATATACATGGTATATATATGTGTGTGTGTATGTGTGTGTTGTATATACATATGGTATATGTAGTATACATATATATAGTATGTACTATGTTAGTAGACCTATAGCCATGAGTAAAATACTAATTTACTTATTGCACTCATTCTAAATACTATATTGTACCCTACAATATTTGGAGAAATACTCAAAATCCTTGAATGGCCAATAAATAAATAAATAAATAGAAAGTACAGTATAAAAGGAAAACACATAGAAGACATTTAGAAAAACAATTTGGGCTTGAATATGTTCCATGGACCTGTTGCCATTGTATTTTACTACAATTACTGTCATAGGTGCTCAGGATGTTGTAATTATTGCTGATAACTTGAATCTCCTGAGGTGAAATCTTTTTCAAGACCACTGAGCATGGCACAACCCTAAATTCCTGATGGATTTGGAATTTGTTGCGCCTCCAAAGCAAAAGTAAGATTTTTCTTTCATTTGCAAGATCCTCTTGGTATTTGCTACATACTCGAATTGTGTGGTAAAAAAATTAATTATTCCATTTTTACTTATGATTTTGTCATAGGAGAAACATTAAAATAAGTCTCTATTGTTTGTTTTGTGAGTCTATCGCATTACTTGAATCTGAAAAAAATAATCTTTACTATTATTTTTGTTAATTAGTAGAATCCATAGCTGCTTAAACTGCCTTACTAAGTTTTAAATAGAAACTGTGGAGAAGAACTAAAAATACACAAATGTTATTTCAATGAGTTTATGAATGAAAACAGAGGAGAAAGTTACTGCAAGAAGTACAGAAATTCTATATTGCTAATTACTTTATTCAAAACACTTAAGCTGATATATTTTAACAGAAAATTATGTATATATGTATGCATAGATGTCAATATATCATCTATTCAAAGTTCTGTTAATATTATATATGGAAATAATTTCAAATTAAATTATTAAAATTTTAGCAATTCTAGCTTGATAATAGTAGAAATAGATTTCCTACTGAGTGCATTGTATGCTGTCCTTTTCTGCCATGACTGACAGTGCAATAGCTTTCCATCCACAACTAGTTCAAAACAGAATGAATATAGCTCAGAACAAAAATAAATCTAGAGGAATATCTGATTTTTTAAACCCACAGATGAGAGAGTAGACTTAGAATACAAAGAAGTTTTACTCACAAAGCTGAAATTTTTGAGTTAGAAGAGACTTAGTGCCTAAACCTTTGCTTGAAGTTGATCCATAAGGAAAATTTTAATAATAATAAAATCAGAAAAGACATGAATTTTAAAAATTCTACATAAAAAGAAACTTAAGGCCCTTGGCCTCAAGATGAAACTACAAAAGAAATGGAGACAAAAATCTTAGATACCTATCTAAGACTTGGATGTTTTTCCAGTGTGAGAAAAAAGAAAATGAAGATCTGTGCCTCATTTTTTCTTGTTCACAGGAAATAACTGTAGATGTTGATTGGTATTTAGAGAAACCATCATTCATCTTGAAGTCAAAAGTGAGGATGTACAGGGACTGAAGGATGAAATCAACCCTCCAGAACTTACTTTGAATAGGAATTATACTCAAATTTCATGCTTCTGTCAGAAAAATAAGAAAAATGAGAATTTTCCTTAAGACCATTATATAAAGTGAACTCTATAACTTGGAGACATGAGCCCTAAATGATATAAGGGAGAAACATGATTTTCTTAACAACTGGTGGACATTTAAATAAGTGGAAGGAGACATATAAAAGTTTTCATTCATATTAAGGCACATCACAAAACTCTCCATATATCCTACCCCAGAAAGGAAGGTGAATGAAAGTGTAAAAGGAAAGAGAATAGAATAAACTTGGCTTAATCATTTTTTTTATTGTTGGGCTAATGTATACAGTTACAGTTATAGTTTCCCCTCCCAATCATCTTGTTTTTCCTCCTTTTTCCTATTTCAAATAAACAAAAAAATGTATATACAATATACTAGGTAACAACGTCAGATACTGTAACAATTTATGAGATTAACCAAAGTACAAAAAAGAGAAGAGAAATAACATAGTACTTTAAAAACAACAATCAAAATATATAAGGCTCTTGTTTTCATATCCTAGAGATCCTTTCATTTAGTTTCATTCTATATGATCTTATGTATCTAGGTTTTTCACTTTTGTAATCCTCTACTAAGAAAGTCCTAGATGTGTACTAATTATTACAAATGAGGGAAACCATTGAGCCTATGTTCCTTTGGGTCTGGCTTACTTCACTTAATATGATTTTTCCAAGTCTTTCCACTTCCTTATGAATGAAGTGATGTCATCTTTCTGATGGCAGCATAGAACTCCTCTGTGTATAAATACCACATCTTCTTGATCCAGTCATTTACTGAGGGGTATCAGGGTTGGTTCTATATCTTCACTATGGTAAATAATGCAACGAATATCATTGTGCTAGTGACTTTAATATGTCCTTGTTTCAGGACATTAAGGTAAATTGGGATTAATCATTTTTTTGCCAGTTCTGGGCTGGAGCACAGGGCCTGAGCACTATCCTTGGACTTTCTCAAGGCTAGAGCTCTACCACTTGAGCCTCAGCACCAGATCCAGCTTTTTCTATGTATATGGTACCAAGGAATTGAACTGGGGCCTTGCTGCATGCTAGGCAAACACTCTAACACAAGGCCAAACTCTTGGTCCTGGGCTTAATCTTTTAAGAAAACAGAATTTAGATTAAATGTATCTCTTTGTAACAACAGAAGAATTTGGAACTTATGATGCATATCAGTGACAAAGAAGTAGAGGCGTATTAATTTTTAAATCTTATTTTTATAGCTAATGTCTTTGGTATATTTATATTCCATTACAATACTATTACAACAAGTTTAATGCAACCACCATTGATTTTGTACATAGTATATTCTGTGTGAATTATGTTCACATGTTCATTTATTCTCCATTCAACATATACATACATTACCCATTTAGATCTTACAGGATAGCCAGAACAGTTTACATAAGAAAAAATGATTTCAAAATCACTCAGTTTTTAGGTGAAATGAAGACATAATGTAAAAAAAAGAAAAGAATGTAAATTTGTTGTTACTGTGAAAATTCTTGTTTAGTAATGCTACAGGTAACAGAGAAATGACTTTATTTATAATAGTGATTTCCCACAATACTGCCTATACAAGATAGAAAGAATCAGGAATCACTGTTACTTTTATCAGACTCTATATTAAATGATCACATTAAGAGAAGAAATGACTGTTGCTAATAGATATCCCTTTATTTTTCTTTATGTCACTGTAGGCTGCCTTGAAGTGACAGATATCTTAGAGATGTAAAACAAAAAAAATTGGTATTATACATCTACAACTAGAGCAAGGCATTACAACAAATAACATAAAAAATTCCAATTACTGAAACAAAAATTCAATTAAAAACACCACTGAAACTTTCATATCCAAATTATCTCTGCATTAATGTTAGGAGAGAAAGCATGTCTTAAACTTAAATCGCTGAATAAAGCTTTACCCAGATGCATAAATGCACTGAAATAAAAAATAATAAAAATATCAAACTAACAAACAACAAGGTCAGAAATGTATCCTTTCCTAGATATTAGAAATGTCAACAGTTTGTTGCTATGGAGTAACAAATTTTACTGTAATCTTGGAAAATGATATACTAGAATAGAGATTTTAGACAAAGCAGACACACTGCATATCACCATTGTCAAATATATCACATTGTTTTTACTCAAGGATGTCCTTGGATGGAATTGTGAAATAACCTCATCTGGGAGCTTGTGAGAAATAGTCTTTCAAGTTTCACCTGAACCTTTGTGAATCAGAATTACATTACTGAATCTGCATTACAATTAGATTCCCAGGTGATTTGCATGCACATTCATGTGTGTGCACAATATAATTTGTTTTTACAGAACAAGGCATATTAAGTTTTTGTTTCCCCATGCTGAGAATTGCACACAGGGCCTTACACATACTGAATGCTCTACCACAGAGCTACACCTTTGGCCTAGAAATGTTACTTTTTATCACAGATGCTTTCCTCCTACATCAATATAATTAATTTTATTCACCCTAATGTACCACTTCTGGAAAAAAATTGCTCACCACATTCTGACCACAGGCCACTAAGTTTCTTCTCTTAGTTTGACTCTTCTCATGAAGTGGAGATTTACATTTCTCCTTTAGCAACTCAATACAGACTGTGGCCAAATTAAGCTACTCTTTTAATTATGTTTCTATAAAACATACTATAGTTGCCTCTAATAACATGAATGGGTTAGATTATTACTTTGTGTTTTATTACTTTTGTTTTACTTTTTACCACAAGAAATAATTCCTCTTTTGAAGATCTTGACATTGTCAATGATTTACCTGAATTTAGTAAGTCTGGCACTTGCCAGTTAACAATTGTTCTAATGCAAAAATGAATAAAGGTTTTCCTAAAAAATACATTTGTCAACCTAATTCATTCATTCATTTCTTTAATAAGTGAGGCATAAATAAATTGAGTCATGTACTTATTTCTTCAGCATGCGTATTTTATATAGGTAATCCTGGTAAAAGCTTAAGTTTTGCTCTATTTATTAATTGATCAATATGCTGAATCTTTACTGTAAAGAAACGTGAGTAAGTCCAAATGTTATGCCCTATAATATGAAACCCTTTCATTTTATTTTATTTTTATTTATTTATTTATTGAAACATGAACATTTAAATAATACATGAAATAATTTACATGCTATACATTCCAAGACTCAATGAACACAAATCCAATTTTATAAGACATATACATAGCCTGCTTTTTTTTTTAACCAACAGAAACCTTGTAGGTCACTTAGGATGCTGACTTTTCAGTCCACGTATGGGCATGTAAACACAAATATATGTCTAAAGTTGAAGGTTAAGTTAACTGATGAGCTTCATGAATACAAGAAGTTTGCCATGGAAGATTCTAAAACACAATGTGACTAGAACCAAGGCACGAAAGCTTCTCTTTGTGATTACAGAGATTACATCTTTTCTAGAAAATAAGATTTGTTATTTGCTTACTATATTTTATAGCATATTTCTGTTACAGTTTAAGAAGCAGTATTTATTTTTCCTTATTGCATAAAGGATTATAGAAATGAGCTGGAAAAATAAATTAGAGAAGCTCACATATAATATCAGCTGTATTCATATGAAAACGATGTATATAGTCAAAACTACTATGATAGCTAAAGTCACTTGAGCCATCTGAGCAGATTTCAGAGTTTCTTGAATTATGTCTGGTGCCAGCCACATTGCCCAAAACTCTGAGTTGTAAAGTTAGCTAGGTAATACTGCTAATGTCAATTGATTTCTATATTGTTAATGTAAAGATATAGATTAGTAAACAGACTAAGTGTGAAAATACCAAGGTGAAATGAAACCCTTCCCAGAGTTGCTTTTGTTAAACTAACTAGGCTCCTTCTATATTTAACAGAGAAGAAAGAAAAATGTTTCACTTAAAAATTACTGCTTTGAGATTTATGCAACTAAGCAAAATTGTAACTATCTGTACTTCCCCTTTTTACTTAAGTTTTTTGGCATACCAAAGTTCAATGTGCCAGCCCTGGGCTTGAGCTCAGGGCCTGAGCACTGTCCGTGGACTTTCTCAAGGCTAGAGCTCTACCACTTGAGCCTCAGCACCATTTCCGGCTTTTTTCTATGTATGTGGTACCAAGGAATCGAACCCGGGTCTTCATGCATGCTAGGCAAGCACGCTACCACTAGGCCAAACTCCCGGCCCTCATTTTATTTTTAATCATGTGGATAGCATATATCTTTTAAGTTACAAAGTAACATAGGCTTGAATGGATACTTCAAATATCACTAATACATTTTAATGTGGAAAATGATGCTGTCTATTAAACCAGTTCTGTGTCAAGAGCTAAATCACAGTAACAGTTCAATGTCTATTTGTTTTTTTCTGTTTGTACTAGCAAATAGAAACATAAATCATAAAGAAAATATCCCTGCCTAATATGTTAAGTATTTACTTTGGACAACTCTTTGTTATATATAATGAAGCTTTTCATTTTAGAATTTAATTTTTTCTGCATTATTAAACTAAAATATTACATAGTAAGTTATGTAGATGTTCATTATTATTGCATTTAATTTTGTCTTATGTTTGTAACTCTTACTGGTAAAGGTCTGGGTAGGATTTAGGTTTTTAAAAAATTGATTCATAATCACATATTGCAAAAGAAGTTTCTGTGGATATTTCTGGTGAATAGCTACGTCTTAAGTAAATCTAATTAGCTAAATTGTTTTAGAATTTTCTAAAAAAATCTCATTCTAAAATTCTCTAGCTTTGAAATCTTGATTCTGTTCAAAATGAATTTATCAGATGATTTCGTAAAATAGGATCAAGATGGAAATGAAAATATTTGCAACGTAACTACCAGACTGTGCAATAAAATTTTACTATAGGTCTCATGTCATTCTCTTGCATTTACTAATTTTTAAAAGAATCCTGTAATTTAAAAACTGTGTAAGAGGATTAATACCTAATGCTATTATTGAAGTGTAACATAAAACCAATAGCTACTATTTAAATGTAATAGGTAATTACTTACAATCTTAATTCCAAACTTTCATATTTAAAGTATGGTTATATGTGTGCTATCTTTCTCTAATTGTTTATGAACAACTATTCAAGGATGAATGGAATTACAGCTGGGAAGTTTCTGTGAGTGCAGGAGAAAATTATTCCTTCTGAATAAAAACCTAAAAATCCTGCACTCATTTATTATATCTAAAATCATTATGATTGCATTTCAGGATTTTCAAGGTACAGCTTTCATCCATTCATTACTAGCTAGCCACCACATGACTACCTCCTCAATTGACAGACATCACACAGCAGATTGTAATCTCTACAACATGTTTAAGCCTTTCTGTGTCATTGCAAATTGAAGAAACTAATATTTAAAGATACTGAGCAACTTGCTCAGAGTTATAGATTATCAGAGATAGAGGTAGATTTTACTAGCTTCACTGACAAACCCACCTGTTTTTCTCTATAAGCCCAAGACTTTTCCTGTACTACTAGTGGTCAATTGTGTCTAGTTTTTAAAGTGTACATTATTAGAGTCTGACAATTTTAAAAGTACTTGTTTTCAGCTTTTTTACAAAAAACTCAATGAGGAATCAGCCTAAAGTGTAAGTGGGAAATGTTTTTCTCTAAGAGAGAAATTCCAAAACTTATTTCCAGAAAGGTTAGATTCAGTGTTGGAAGCTGGCATGTAGTTTCACAGTTTTTATAAATGGCAGAAGGTGACAGCACAGAAGAAATTTTGTAATGGGTAGAATACAGGGTGAGGACTAATGTAAGTTGTCCCCATCATGAAAATGACATAAAAAAATAAAAAGCAAGTCAAAAATAAAAAGCAAGGGCTGGGAGTTTGGCTTAGTGGTAGACTGCTTGCCTAGCATGTACGAAGAGCTGGGTTCGATTCCTCAGTACCACATATATAGAAAAAAGCCAGAAGTGGTGCTGAGGCTCAAGTGGTAGAGCTCTAACCTTGAGAAAATCCAAACACAGTGCTCATGATCTGAGCTCAAGCCCAGGACTGGCAAAAAAAAAGAAAAAAAAAGCAAATATGACATATTTAATCAGAATTTTCACTGGAAGTATTCGATTGATTAAATTTTTCACTGAGTTGTAGTTAGATCTTAACCACATTCAATAAACTCAATGTCACTAGCCAAGAAAAAAGTACAAATTGTGAATGAAGCCACAGAAGGTATTTGATTTGAATACAAAAAGTGAATTTGAGATAAGTTTAGCAAATGTTTCCAAGTATCAAGAGCCCTCACCGTGATTTTGTGTTACTTTCATCTCCATATATTAAAGAAATTCAAGGGAATGATAGTTTTCCAATCTCTGAATAATTTAAGTTAATAAATTCCAGCACTGTGCTCAAAATCACAGGTGGAATGATGATGGAAGAAGACACAGGCCCCAAGGGCCCTGTCATGTTCAGGTGAGCAAGAACGAAAGACAGCATCTGTAGCTGCAGCAGCCAGACAGCTGTAGAGTGGTCTTGGAACACACCTTGATTCTTCAGCTTTAAGGTGCTAAAAATTGTCAGATGTACTAAGTGTTTAGTCATATTGTTTTAATTAGAAAAAACAGGGAATACTATATTGAATATGCATATCAATTGGAAGATGATACTTAGGCTGAGAAATGGACCATTAGCTAACAGTTTTATTAGGATTAATATTTAATAGGAAGAAAGAAGAGTGAGTGAAACCTGGAGATGGGGATAGTTGAAGAAGAGGGCATGAGACAGCCAGAGAAATGAAGTAGGTAAGATGCCTGAGACAAAGAAACAAACAGCAGTAAAAGAAAGCAAGAAGCTATCTACCACTGGAGGGCACACAACAACACCTGAGTCTGATTATGAGCAGCAACAGGTAACTCAAGAGAAGGCTGGAATGCTTGCACTGGTTTGTGAATGAAAGAGTTGTTCATCATGACTAGCTTTCAGAAGACACTCAAGAAAGAGGTTTAAGTTGTAGTGGCATGGGTTAACGGCTATTAAAAAGATTCCAACTTCATGTTGAGCATTGATGGCTCACATCTGTAATCCTGGCTACGCAGAAGCCTGATACCTGGAGAATCCCAATTTAATGGAAAGACCAGGCAGACAAGTCCATTGGTTACCATCTCCAATGAACAACAAAACACAAGGCTGAAATCATGGCTCTAGTGAAGCATGTAGCCTCAAGCTTAGTAAGAAAAAAAAAGAAAAAAATCAATGTCAAGATGAAAATAATTTAGACCAGAACAAAATGTGAGTAAATGTCAGTTAAGATGACATTATATCTATCTCCGGGAAAGATAATGGTATCTCTTCTGCTTTGTATGGCACAATAGTTAGGCAGAGTTAAATGAAAGATCTTAAACTGAAGATAATTCTTTGAGGCTAGGGAAGGTTTTTTAGATAGCACAGTGATGTTTGATAACTCTTATCAGTAGAAAGTTATTCATCTGTTAAAACAAAGGGCATAGACAGAAGTTGAGCTAGCAGCATTGGCTCTGGATCACATTCTGTAAAAACACGCACAGCATTTGTACACTACAGTGACTTATGGGAGAATAACACTACCAAAAGCCGAAATCTTTTGCTGTATTTTGGTTGGCATTTGCAATAGGAGCGGATAAAAACAAAATTTGTTTGGACAAAAAGGTTGCTTTTTCATAAAGAGAGTCAAAAGTAGACAGGATTTAGAGGTTGACAAGGGTAGCTGAGGCATTCTGCCAAGGGAAATAAACTGAACATTGAGGAAGGAAATAAATTGTGTGAGAGAAGTTAGCTTGATTTAAGTGAAGTGAGAGTCACATAACTGGACATTGATTCTGAGGCCTTTCCCTCCCTCAGGTGCCACATAAAAATCACTCACATAATCACAAAGGCCTATCCTTTCTCCTTTCAAACAGCTCTCAAATCTGCCCTCTCCTCTGAGATTTTTTTTCTTAAGAGTATATTTGGTCATATATTCAGTGTGCTTAATATTCTTCAATGTTTCTCATATTCTCTTCAGGGAAAAGTCAGTGTTACTTTTTACCATTACTGAGACCCATGTGAGCTGTCTCTCTTTCAACCTGCTCTAGTGTATTCCTTAGCCTAGGCACCTCCTTTGTCCACCGTAAATGTGTTAGAAGAATTTCTATCTTTTTTCACCTGGCATTTCTCCCTCACTTATCAAATGTTGCAGCCATTTTGCTTGCATCTTTCTTTTTTTTTCCTTTTTAGTACCTTCAAAAACCATTCATATTCTCCTCTACCAGTTTAAATACTTAATCCCAGCCTTAATTTAATGTTTTAACCTAAGGCCATGTTGCTTCAGCATGGGAGTTATTTTTCTTAAAATCTTCTTTAATGAACCACACAATTTTGTTTGGAAAATATAATGCTGGGGTTTAGTGTTTACTGAGGTATGTATTTTTAAAACATGTACATGAATATACTTGTTTAACATTCTGATCTCTTTTGGATAATACACAAAGATAACAGCATTTTCCAATTTTGTATTCCAAAATGAGAGCACAGAGAAAAAAAGACATTGCTGAAAGTTAACTGTAAGCATACAGTTGACTTGCAAAAGTTCCATTTCTGGACCTCATAGTCACAGTTGTAGATGTCTAAAGACTTACTGTTATGTACACAGCACAGAATTGTAAGGAAATGTTTGTTTAATGAAGAGCCTTCTTTTGTAATTGCCATACAGGTCAGCATAATTTTGGAAACTGTGCAATGAGTTTATTTGTAAATCAATACAAATTCTATGGAGGATGAAATTGAAACTTAGAGGTTAAGTCATGTATTTACAAAAGAATATTAGTATGAGTAAAGTGAATTAGTGGAGTTGTGATCTCCCTGCATCTTCTTAAAAAATTGTATCTTTTGAAACATCACATTATACTCCCACAGACAAGTACATGTATCAAATGTCAATCAAAATAAGAATATCTAGACTGTGTCTTTTTTCATATTAACTTCATGTACTTGTATAATAAAATTTAGACTTTGAGTGCTGGACTGAGCTTTAATTTTTTTTTTACATTTTTATTAATCAAAGCTACTGGTTAATCACATGAGCTATGACTATTTCTGGTTTATTGGAGATAAGATTCTTTCAGACTTTCTGGCTTTGACTGTCCAAACCATGATCCTAAGGTCTGAGCCTGTACCTAGAGACACAGGCATTTTCCCCTAACACTTGCCACTTCTCAATGACTTTTATGAATAGAAAGTAAATTCACACTATGAAGCCAGTATTATACTTATTCCCCCAAAATAGACACGAAACAACTGAAAAAGAAAATCATCTCTTCAATAGGCTTTGATGTAAAAATCTTCAACAAACTATTTGCAAAGCAAATTTAACAACAAATCTAAAATATCATACATGCCTGTCAAGATCATTATCAAAATTAGGGATAGAATCAATGTAAATCATGAATAGAATATATGGAAATGTATGACTATTTATGGAAATCAATATGGAGGTTATTCTACCATGCAATCCAGTGATCACTCTTAGACATATAACTAAAACAAGTGAGTAGACCATTAGTGACACTTGCATACAGCTGTACATTGAAGAGATGTTGAGAATAGTCAAACTGTAAAAACAACTCAGATAACCTACAACTGTGGAATGGATGAGGATAATATGATGTGTATACACAAAATTGAATTCAGTCATAAAAAGAATAAGACTTTTCCCATTTGCAGGGGTATTTTAGACCCAGAAATTATCATATTAAGCAAATATTCAGCCAGACTTGGAAGAACAAATATCACGTTTTCTCTCATCTTTGGAGGCTAGACCAAAAGATTAAACATATTTATCATATCTCTATTTTCTTTGTCAGTCATGGGGCTTGACCCAGGCCTGGGCATCTTGTCCCTAATCTCTTCAACTCTAGGCTAGTGCTCTACCACTTTGAGCCACAGCTCCACTTCCTAAATATATTTGTAAAACATACAGGACCTTAGTTGATGATACGCAGATAGGATCACACTTATTAATGTACAGTTTTTATATATATGTATGTGTGTGCATATATATATATATATATATATAGATAGATAGATAGATAGATAGATAGATAGATAGATATGCATGGGATGCAATAATGAAATCTTGTAGACAACTGACATACATATTAATGAAAACAAACATTAGAATCAAGTACTGGGTAGGCAATAGTGAGAGTGATGTAAATGAACAGAGGAGAGGAAATACTTTGAAAAATGGTACATTGGAGCTTGTTGAGTCTGGTTTGTGAGAGAAGGGGAGAGATAGAATGAAGGATGGCATTCACCTGATCAAGTTGCAATACATACATATATATGCATACATATTATCCCTATTAGCCTTAATCGTTCCCTCATTGATCAATCTTAGTCTATTTCTAAGTGTGAATATTCACCAATTGTACAGTTGAAATAATTTGCCTCTGTTTCACTTTTTATCCTTTTCTTCTTTTCTTTTAGTGGGCCATGGTGCTTGAACTCTGTGCCTGGGCACTGTCCCTGAGCTCTTCAGCTCAAGGGTAGAACTCTACCACTTGAGCCAGAGTTTTCTGGTGGTTAATTGGAGGTATGAATTTCACAGACTTTCTTGCCCAGGCTGGCTTTGAGAAATAATCCTCAGATTTCAGCCTTCTGAGTAGCTAGGATTACAGGTATGAGCCACAGGTGGCTGGCTTCATTTTTTCCTCTTTTCATAAAAAATTTAACATATGATTTTATTCTGGTTATTTTTACATTTATCTAGTTTTATATTCAGCAGTACTCTGGTTGGAACTCAGGTCTTAATGCTAGTTAGCCATGCACTTAAAAACGTAAATCATGCCTCAAGACCATTTTAATATAATTTATTTTTTATGTCATCTGAAGTTTTTTTTCCTCATGTCAGTACCAGATCATAATCCTTTCATTTCCACTTCCATATAGTTGGACTTGCAAACATGTGGAAACACTCCCTGTCCAGTTTCTAATTTACTAATTTAGTTAGAACGTATTTCTATGTGTTTACAAATTCTTTATGGTTGGAACAATGGTTAGAATTCTTCTATGACTATTATTGAATCTAACTCTCTGAAATTAGGTTACAGCAGTATTTTTTTAACCTAAGCCATTGGTTTAATCTCTCTCAGTTCAACTTCCTGTATTTTAATACTCTGAAAACGACAGGTAGGCTTGGAGAAAGCATTATAAGCAATTTTCATAATTCCATTATAATAGTTTCTGACATTCAACAAGTAGTGATAATTATGATTAGTTTGATTAGAATCTGTTGACGTGAGATGTACTTTCTTAAATTCAACGATAGATCAATTACAGATGAGAGAGCTTGCGGGATGCACAAGAAAGAAAAATTATTCCCTGGGAGGACAGTAATGAAATTTGTGACTATCATTTTTTATACTAATACCACTCTTCTAAATTTTACTTGGCAGCAAGTCAGAAACACAAATAATTTTAATTGCATGGGCCCTGTGGAACTAATAAATGATTGTTTGTAAACATTCCCAGTGATTTTCATGAGTTTCAGATCAATCTTTGGAAATGGACCTCTGAATTTTGGGTTCTGGTTGCAGATGGGCAGTTGATAATGACCAGTCAGTCAGTAAAGGGAAATCTTGTTCAAGCAGACCTATGAGTAGCCCTGGGAGAATAATGATGTCTACTGGAGTGTCTCAGAGAAATATTTTGAGACCTCTTCCTCACTCCTTTTGGAGAATATCTATGTAGTATGACTAAACACAAAGGAGTGGCTCTTCAGTTTCTGTCACTACAGAGATTCTCTTGTTAAGCAAAACAAAAGTTTTGTCCATTTTCACTAACAAGTAAAGTAGTCCATTGATGATTCTGAGCAATTTGTTTTCACCAATGATATACTACAGAGCACATGCAAATTCAGGTAAATAAGAGAAAAGATTTTATATGTAATAGTCTACGAATATTTACATTTTTCCAATCCAGTAACAAGAACTATGTAAAATATTTAGTAAATAAATCATAGCATTTTCAACTTCAGTTCATTCTAGTGAATTAAAAATAGCATTAATTAAGAAGTTGGCAACATATCCAATGATGGGAAACTAGAGAAAGAACTCCCCTTCCTCCTTCCGATCTGTTTGAGATTAGAGGATTAGTGCTAGCTCTAGTACCAAGATAAAACTACAGAATTTCAAGGTTTTCTTAAAGAGATACCATTATATACTTGATAAAAGTAAAATTATACATTTTACTCTTGAGAATAAATATATATATGTGTATACACATACACATAAAAGACATTAATTTCTCCACATATATTGTGAGAGCATGAGTTGAGGAGCATGAAAGTGGAACTTATGCATTTTCTAAGAGTAACAGCTAATATATATACACACATTTATGTATATAGAGAGAGGGAGAGAGAGAGAGCTATTTCTCCACAACATAAATGTTCATAATAACATTCTAATAACATTTCAAGTCTCTTAAAAGTATGAATTTCAACATCCTATAATATATGTTATATTTTAAGCCACAATATTTTTTCACATAACTCTTTCAAAAATACTTCATAGAAAAGTTTAAATTAAAATTAAGATATAAATTGGCTCTTTGGTTCTTAGCTCATTCATTCATTATACAACACATACAAATGTATTTTTTACACCAGCTACCGTTTCAATGAAAATCAGGAGTTGTTGGCAGAAAATGAAACAAATTTTTTATTCAGAAGTTATTTTTTTTATTTATTTTTCTATTATAATTAATAAAAGGGTTACATGATATTTGCCAGATAGAAGGTGCATTAATTCACATATATTGATACCCTTTCACATGTCTTGGTCCCCCTTACCCACCCCTCCACTCCCCCGTCTTGGTTTTCCCCCCTTCCCTATCCAATTTCAAATAACCAAATATAAATATATCGGATATATCAGGTAACAAAGTGAGATACTGTAACAATATGAGATAAGCAAGGGACAGCAAAAGAGATGAAAGATAACATAGTACATTAAGGACAACAATCATTCATTGTATGGCTTTTGTTTCAATATCCTGAAGGTCCTTTCAATTAGCTTCATACTATATGGCCTTATGTATCAAGGTTTTGCTCTATTGCAGATTTCTGCTAGTAGAGCCCAAGGTTTCTACTGATTATGACAAATGAGGGGAACCATTGAGCCTCATTTCCTTTGAGTCTGGCTTACTTCACTTAATATGATTTTTTCTAAGACTTTCCATTTCCTAACAAATGGGGTGATATCATTTGTTCTGACAGCAGCATAGAATTCCATTGTGTACAAATACCACAACTTGTTGATCCACTCATCAACTGAGGGATATCTATGTTGGTTCCATATCTTTGCTATGGTGAAAAATGCTGCAATGAACATTGTTTTGGTAGTGGATTTAGTATGCCCTAGTTTCTGGATGGTTGGGTAAATGCCAAGTAGTGGAATTGCTGGGTCATAGTGGAGCTCTATATTTAGCCTTTTGAGGCACTGCCATATTGCTTTCCAAAGTGGTTGAATGAGTTTGCACTCCCACCAACAGTGTAGTAGTGATCCCTCCTGGCCAAATCCCCTCCAGCATCTGTTGTTATTCGTTTTCCTGATCCTGGCCATTCTAACTGGAGTGAGGTGGAATCTTAGGGTTGTTTTGATTTGTATTTCTTTTATGACCAGAGATGTTGAGCATTTCTTCATGTGTCTATAGGCCATTCTTATTTATTCTTCAGAGAAGACTCTCTTTAAGTCTTTGGCCCATTTTTTAATGGGATGGTTGTTACTTTGGAGATTAGTTTTGGAGTGATTCAATTTTTTGAGCTGTTGATATATTTTAGATATGAGGCCTTTGTCCGTTGTATGGTTGGTAAAGATCTTCTCCCACTCTGTAGTCTTCCTAATTGATTTACTAGCTATGTCCTTTGCCATATAGCCACCTAATATTTGACAAGGGAGTCAAAAAAATAGACTGGAAGAAACACAACCTCTTCAAGAAGTTGTGCTGGCAGAACTGGTTAAGCACCTGCAGAAAACTAAAGTTGGATCCTTCTTTGTCACCCTGCACTGGAATTTACTCCAAATGGATCAAAGACCTCGAGGTAAAAGCTGACACACTGAAAACTTTACAAGAAGGAATAGGAGATACATTAGGCCTCCTTGGCACAGGTCGAAACTTTCTTAACAAGGACCAAGAATCACAGCAAATAAGAGAAAGACTGGATAAGTGGGACAGCATTAAACTGCAGAGCTTTTGTATGGCAAAGGACATAGCAATTATTATTTTTTAAGTTCATTTTTATGTAGTATTGGGGCTGGAATCCAGGACCTTGAGCCATATCCCTCTGCCATTTTGTTGTAATTATGTTTCTAAAACATGTTGCGCTAACTTTATCCAGACTGGATACATTGTGGTAGTAAAATAATAACAGGTTCTTAAGTCATATGAAGCTTACTCTTTTGACTTATTTTTTACTGTATATATTCAGAGAGAGAGTATAAAAGAAATACTGCCTGTCTTCTCAGGTTTGTCATGAGCAACATCAGATAACATAAGGAGTTTCGTGTAAACCATGAAAATATTATCTAAACAGTTACATATATTATTAAAATGTGGTTTGCTATAATATTCGCTATTCTATAGATCAATAATTAAGTTACTACATATTATCAAGGCTTTATATTCATTCCTAAAATATGGGGTAGTTATTGCTGTGGATCATGTTGAGTTTCAGATTTTATGTGGCATGCCAAAGATCACGTACTAAATGAAGAGAGGAATGAAGCTCTAATCCAGAGTTTTCCAAACATGCCATTTTTATGATGATGAATGTATTTGAGTTCTCTATCAATGATAACCACATTTCGTATATAAATAGAATTAGATATGCATATAAACCTAGAATAAAGTGCATAAACTATATATACACTTCAGAAAGTCTAGAGCTTCTTTTTAATATATGGTAATACCAAGAAGTGACAGAGGAAGGAGGGAGAACCAAGTTTTGGGGCCATTGTAAATTCTTTACTGTTCTTTCTTTTTGTTTCTCTTTTTCCTTTACCTTCTTCACATTTCCTCCTTTTCTCCTTCTTTTTCAGACTAAATAGAGTTTTACTAACACTTGATAAGCGCTTCCCTTAAAATAAACTATGCCTCAAAGGACATAGCTAGCAAATTAATTAGAAAGCCTACAGAGTGGGAGAAGGTCTTCACTAACCATACAACAGACAAAGCCCTCATATCTAAAATATATCAACAGCTCAAAAAATTGAATCACTCCCAAACTAATCTCCAAAGGAACAACCATCCCATTAAAAGATGGGCCAAAGACTTAAAGAGATAATTCTCTGAAGAAGAAATAAGAATGGCCTACACACACATGAAGAAATGCTCAACATCTCTTACCATAAAAGAAATGCAAATTAAAACAACTCTAAAATTCCACCTCACTCCAGTTAGAATGGCCAGGAAAAATAAACCTAATAACAGATGCTGGAGAGGTATGGACAAGAGGGATCATTACTACACTGTTGATGAGAGTGTGAACTCATCCAACCACTATGGAAAGCAGTATGGCAGTTCCTCAAAAGATTAAACATTGAGCTCTCCTATGACCCAGCAATTCCACTACTTGACATTTACCCAATCATCCCAAAAGAAGACATACTAAATCCACTAGCACAACGATGTTCATTGTAGCACTAATTACCATAGCAAAGATATGGAACCAACCCAAATGTCCCTCAGTTGATGAGTCGATCAACAAGATGTGGTATTTATACACAATGGAACACTATGCTGCTGTCAGAAAAACCGATATTGCCCCGTTTGTAAGGAAATGGAAAGACTTAGAAAAAAAATCATATTAAGTGAAGTAAGCCAGACTCAAAGGAACATAGGCTCAATGGTTTCCCTCAACTGACATAATCAGTAGAAACCTTGGGCTCTCCAAGCAGAGATTCACAATAGAAAAAAATCTAGATAAATGAGACCATATAGTATGATGCTAAACGTAAGGACCTCCAGGATAAAGAACAAAAGCCATATAATGATTGATTGTTGTCCTTAATGTACTATTTTACCTTTCATCTCTTTTGCTGTCCTTTGGTTATCTCATATTGTCACAATATTTCACCTTGTTATCTGATATATTTTATATATATTAATTGGTTATTTGAAATAGGAGAGGGTAGGGGGGAGTAATGAACCTTCTATCTGGTGAATATAATGTAACCCTTCTATTAATTACAATAAAATATATGAAAATAAATAAATAAATAAAATAAACTATGCCTTTGGCCCTATATGTTTACTTCTTCCAATTTTCACTCATCATTTCTTGGTTACTGCTATTTCTTCACTTATAAACTCATTTCTTTTATTTGCATTGAAAATACTCTGAAATTTAAAAAAAGAAGAAGAAAAAAGAAAGGGTGACTGGGAGTTTGGCCTACTAGTAGACTGCTTGAGTAGCATGCACGAAAACCTGGGTTCAATTCCTTGGTACCACATACTTAGATAACCTGGAATTGGTGCTATGGCTCAAGTAATAGAGCTCTAGCCTTGAGAAAGCCCAAAAACAGTGCTTGGGCCTTGATTTCAAGCCTCTGGACTGGCAGAAAACCTAGACACAAAAATATTAATTTAGTATTTGAGGTACATACAAAATAAACAGCAGAAAATAAACTGTAGACTCTAGATATACTTATTACTTAGGTATTTTGCCCATTACTTCATAAATCACTTTTATAAAAGCCAAGTTGTTTCCAAGAATGATTTTGTCTGTTTGTTTGTTTTAGTCCTGGGCTTGAACTTAGGGCCTGAGCATTATCCCTGAGCTTCTTTTGTTGAAGGCTAACACACTACCACTTGTGCCACTGCTCCACTTTGGGCTTTGTTGGTTGTTCGATGCAGATGATTCTCATAGCCCAGGCTGGCTTTGAACATTGAATCTCAAATCACAAATTTTTGAGTAGCTAGGATTACAGGCATGAGCCACTGACACTGGACTATAATGACTTCCTTTTTGAAAGAACTTTCATTCCTGTTCATATTTTTCAGAATACAGTATCACATTTTTTAATAAGGCAAAAACTATTCAGAAAGAAACAAAACCTTCAGTACATTCTTTATATGTTTTACATAAATTTGGAAATGCTATCTCATGCTATGTTATGTATGTGTGCTTTTAATAATCCTGAATCTTGAGCATTATAACTGTCGAAAGTGAAAATGAAGAGAAGAGGTAGCTTAAGTCTCATGTATTCACTATATAGTACAGTTTGTTACATATAATTATCCAAATTGTACTCAACATATTAAATATTCTATATTTTGTGGCAAAATAATATAGACTTAATGGAAGTTGGTTCCATGCTTAATGTCAAACCTAGCTAGATAGAAGGATTATAGTTTCAATGTGCTTGCAGTAACAAATGAGCATGGAAAATATATTTATTTTTCTATTCTCCTAAACCTGAAAACTAAGTTATTTCAGAAGTAACACATCTCAATCAAACTATCATAAGGAAAATATTAGTAAAGTCTTCTTATAAATATTTCATTTATTTTTCCCAGCAAGAGCAATAAGATTATTTTTAACTAAATTGTTATTACGAAATCAAACTCATACAATTTTGGAGTACTCCATCTCTTGATTGATTCTATTGTTTCGGATGTGTGGAAAGACATCTCACCATGGTGAAGACCATATGGAAGAAGAAAGCTGCTGCATATGGAAAACTGAAGAGAAGGAGAAGAACAGTGACACCACACAATCTTTTTCAAGTGAGTGAAATGCCCTAAAGACACTTGATTGTACCTCACTACTATAATGTTTCAGTATGTCCAAATGATACCACCCAGGAGCAACTGCCAGGAATACTTAGCACACAACCATTAGCACTTACATATTTGAATTTGTAAAAATTCATTCAAAATTTCAACTCAAAAATTCAAATACAAATAGATAACTGGTTTATATAGTTTGCAAGGATTTTCAATCATCGGATTGCTTGTTTTGAAGTTGAACTTAATTAAAAACTGGTTTTATCCACCACTATTATATGTTATTACCATATTTTACTACTGGCTGATTTATGAGCTACAGACGCTTCTTTTGGAAAAATAGTTCTAATGGCTGAGAAATTCAAAATGTAGCTGTGCAGCTATTGAATGTCTACCGAAATCTTATTATTTGCTTCATTATTTTTTAGATGTTTTCATTTTATTTCAAATAAAATTGTCTTTTTTCATATATTTTAATGTAATTAATAGAAAGGTTACATTATATTCACCAGAGAGAAGGCGCATTATTTCACATACATTGATACCCTTTCTCATGTCTTGGTCCCCATTTCCCTCCCCCACCCTCGCCCCTCATCTTGTTTCCCCCCTTCCCTATCCCATTTCAAATAACCAAATACGCATATATAAAATATATCGGATAACAAGGTGAAATACTGTAACAATATGAGATAACCAAGGGACAGCAAAAGAGATGAGAGATAACATAGTATATTAAGGACACCAATCATACATTATATGGCTTTTGTTTCTATATCCTGGAGGTTTTTTCATTTAGCGTCATACTATATGGCCTATGTATCTAGGTTTTGCTCTATTGTAAATCTCTGCTAGGAGAGCCCAAGGTTTCTACTGATTATGACAAATGAGGGAAACCATTGAGGCTATATTCCTTTGAGTCTAGCTTACTTCACTTAATATGATTTTTTCTAAGTGTTTCCATTTCCTTACAAATGGGGCAATATCATTCTTTCTGACTGCAGCATAGAATTCCTTTGTTTATAAATACCACATCTTGTTGATCCACTATTCAACTGAGGGACATCTGGGATGATTCCATATCTTTGCTATGGTAATTAGTGCTGCAATGAACATCATTGTGCTGGTGGATTTAGTATGTCCTTGTTTCTTCTTGTATTCATGTAAGATATGAGGCAGAGGAACTAAAGGGCAGATTCAGGAAAGACCTGCAACTTGAAATATTCTCTGTTCCAAAGGGTTCTGACCATCATTATGTTGCCAAAATGTATTTTTTTTTATTCTGAAGCAGTTTAGGGTTCATCTGTTCATATTAGAGAAGGGATTTAAATACTGGAGACACCCTGTAGGGTGATCACGATTCACTAAGAGAATTGAGCATCTTGATTTCTATTTTATTGTTGGGGTGATGTACAGAGGGGTTAAAGTACTATTAATCAAGTAGGGAGTGCATTACTTCTTGATCCTTGAAACCCCCTCCCTTTTCCTTCCTTATTTCAAATAAAGTCAAATTTAGTAACAACATGAGATAAACCATAAGGAGAAAAAAGTGAAAAGAAATAACTTCATATAGTACATCAAGAACAACAATCACAAAGATAAACCTCTTGTTTCAATTTCCTGGTGTTCATATTTTTGGCCTCATCCTATATGCCCACTCTTCTTTTAAGCCACAGAGTAAAAGGTTCAACTTGGGCTTCAAACAGAAGTAGGGGAGGACACATACTGAAATGCAACCAAGCTTGAGAAAAGAGAAAAATGGCAGAAGACTGAGTTTCAAGTAATGCAGGGAAGCATAATATTCAGGAAAAGATAAAATACCAAAGTAAAAGTAATGAAAAAAATAAAATGAAAATGAAAAAAATGTGTAGGTGAGGGATTCTCAAAAGAATAAAATCAAAGGACTTTGAGATAGAAAGCAGATGATAGAGATGTCACCCCCCATCCCCCAGTCCTATAACAAATAGTACTGAAGAATCAGAAATCTACCTGCCTTATGATTTACCTCAAGCAAATAACAAGATACAGTACCCAGTCTCTGCAGCGGTCAATCTTCTGGAGAAACTACGCTAATATTGAGGCTGGCTCTGGGATTTTGAGCTTGGAATGTGTTCAAGAACTAACAATAAAACAAACAAGCAGAAACAAAATAATGATACAAAAATTAGGTATGCAAATGCATGCTTCCTCAGGATGAAAAATAAATTACAAGAAACTGTAAGTTTGCAAAAGCTGACAAGCACAATATTTTAGAATTGTAGCATATAATAATAACTATAGCAACTGTCTGTCACATCTACAATACATTTCCTAATTTGTTTCTGCTGTCTACTCAGGTCAATTGTCATATGGTAGTTGTCTAATCTTCTCATTAAATGATGAGGGATGCAATTTCTTATCTCAGTACAGTGTATTGAGTTACTGTTAGTTGTTTATCTCTATTATGGACAATTTTCAAATGTTCCTTTTTGTTTGCTAGTTTCTCATCCAGTATCCTTGCTCAAGATTCTGACTTGTATCTGCCTTCAAAATTCTTTACTCTGGGGTTATCGTTTAAGGGCAAGAATACCAGAAATTCTAGAGTTCTGTTTGTTTGAATATCACTTGGGCTCTGATTCTTGCTGTTCCAAGTCGATCCTCTGTGTTCCTTTGCTCTCAGGCTTTCTATAAAAGGCTTTCAGTATATGGTTTTGATGGTGGTAAAATCTATCCATGAAAATGTGCAATGAGCAGACAATAGTTTTCATCCAATTTTTCTAGACCTCTCACAACCCATGCCCAGTGAAGTTTATAAGGATATATTGTCACTAGAAGTGTATGAAAGCCACCTATAGTGTATGGTGGGCTCCAGGCTGTGATGGTGGTCATGCCCTCCCAACATGCTTCCATGCCAACTCTCCATCCTGGAATGTTAGGGAAATGAAGGAGGTATTTGTTTTCAGCATGGTTTCAATATATGAGGGGTGATTCCTGTGCCATTCACTTAGTCCTCAAAAAGAATCCTACTCTCTAGACCCATCATCAGACAGAAATGGAATTCATTGATTGTTTTTTTTTAATCATCACTGTTGGCTTGGTAGAAAATCATGTTCATGTTCTTCTCACAGTATAGAGGTTTAAAGTTGCTATTCTGCTCCCAACAAAAAATGTCCTTTCCCTGAATGTGTCCAACTACCATTTAGTACCCACTTATATTATAATATATACATATAGTATATATGTTTATATACACACACCTAAACATGAAGATGCATTTCTGCCATTAAAATTTATCTTTACGATTACTGTTTTTAATGTTCTATGTGAAGTTCTTTCTTTTTTCTTTTTTTCCCCTTATGTTTAATCTCATGTGGTTACTTTATCTGACTTTGTTATCTGGTATATTGTATATATGTTTATTTGTTTATTGGAAACAGGGAAAGGAAGGATGAAACAAAGTCATTAGGAGGGGTTAGGGAAGGGAAAGGGGGACAAAAACATGAGAAGGGGTATCAAGGTTCAAGAAGTAATGCATCTGTTAGCTGATGAATGTAAATATATCCCCTCTATACATTGTCCTGACAATAAAATACAATAAAATTTTATGTTATTTCCTTCAAATGAAATCCAGATATTTCTAAACTTTGTTTCTGAATACATTATTTCCTCCCCTCAAATGTTTATTGTTAGTTGACAAATAAAATTATATATTTAAATGTCTTACATTTGTATATATCATGTTCTTTTCTCTAAAGACTCTTAGAAAGCTGTTCGCCAATGTTGTGTTGCAAATTATGGGTTATCATAATCACCATTAATAATTTGTTCTATTGATTGAACCACTTAAAGAACTCAGCCAGTAAGATGATGAGTACTTTTTAGTAGATAATCTGTGAAATAATTGAAGTCTTTAGAAAAATTTTCTCTGAGTACTAATTCTAATCACATTTGACTGACGGAAGAAACGCCTCTAATGCTTAGTATCTAAAGCAATGCTTAT
Organism: Megascapheus bottae; assembly: GCF_031878675.1. NCBI lineage: Eukaryota > Metazoa > Chordata > Mammalia > Rodentia > Geomyidae > Megascapheus > Megascapheus bottae. The sequence continues at coordinate 28,963,893 of NC_143517.1, read as the reverse complement.
CATTTATCTGGAATATTTTCTTCTTTGCTAAAGTCAAAATAAAATTATATTGTTGGGAGAATGGAGAATAGAAAATAAAAGCCTGGAGGTTTTAAAAATTTGCATCACAAAAAATTGTATCACAATTAAAAAACATTGATAAAGGGCCGGGAATTTGGCCTAGTGGTTAAAGTGCTTGCCTAGCATGCATGAATACCCGGGTTCGATTCCTTGGTACCACATATATAGAAAAAGCCTGAAGTGGTGCTGAGGCTCAAGTGGTAGAGTTCTAACCTTGAGAAAGTCCAAGGACAGTGCTCAGGCCCTGAGCTCAAGCCCAGGACTGGCAAAAAAAAACAAAAAAAAAACATTGATAAAGTATGAAATCTTTGACATGATATTCAATATTGGTTCATATTCTGCTGATGAATTTATGAATATAATGCACCTAGATCCTAGATCAATGTTAATCTTTAACCCTGTACCATTTTCCCCATCTCTCCAAATCCCACGCTTCCCCTCAATTTTCTTAATTTTGTAGGATTTTCATTAAATTGTATGACTGTATTATCTATCTTTTTCCTTTCTTCATTTGTTTACCTCTCTTCTTTTTACCCTATCCCCCACTTTTCCAATACTTAATATTTATTTTATTGCATTATAAATTATCTTTTCTTATATTTCATAACTCTTATGATCTAACATATTTGAATTTTAAGGGAAACTCCTTAGAACATGTTATGGGAAAATGTTATAAACAGGTGGCAGATTTCTAAACACACCATTGCTAGAAAGTATACTGAGAATCAGGGGGCAAGGGGTTTTGTATCTTTAGGATATTTATCAATTAGCCTTTGAAATAGACATGTGCACAAATTAAATCCAAGTGTCTGAGTTGCCCTGTCTTTTCTAATAAAGATATTCTCTCCCAGGAGTCTTGCTCCTGTTTTTCCTAGTGATTTAATGATGCTGGTATGCAGAGTGTTGAAAGTTCCACTGTGCCAATGTACCATCAAGCTGGTTGTAGAGAGGTCTTCAAAAATTTAGAGGGCAAGGAACAATCAAGACATCTTTGTTATATTCAGTTGCAAGGGAAATGTTTAAAGCAGGAGTTCAATCATTTAGAATTGCTCATGTATTCGCAAAACAGTTCTCTTTAAAAAGAATCAATGTTTAATGAAGTTAGGGCATTACTACTTTCAAGTGACTGCTTCACTAATTTATAACTTTTACAAACACCTTCACATCATTTTTCATTTGTAAAATTCATTCTCAGCCAAATAGCCTAGAGTCAAATATTCACCTATCTATATATGTGTGTACGTATATACGTATGTAATATATATTACTAATTTATCATCAAAAGAACAAAAGATCAAATACTGATAAATACGGAATTCACATAATAATAAAATTCATTTGTGTTTTCAAAAACAGTAAGCCCATTAAAGGACATAAGGTTTGAAGAAAAGAAACTTTGCACAACAAATCAGAGAAAGACTGGATAAGTGGGACTGCATTAAACTGCAGAGCTTTTGTATGGCAAAGGACATAGCTAGTAAATTAATTAGGAAGCCTACAGAATGGGAGAAAATCTTCACCAACCAAACAACGGACAAAGGCCTCATATCTAAAATATATCAACAACTCAAAAAATTGAATCACTCCAAAACTAATCTTCAAAGTAACAACCATCCCATTACAAAATGGGCCAAAAACTTAAAGAGAGTCTTCTCTGAAGAAGAAACAAAAATGGCCTACAGACACATGAAGAAATGCTCAACATCTCTGGTCATAAAAGAAATGCAAATCAAAACAACTCTAAGATTCCACCTCACTCCAGTTAGGATCAGGATCAGGATCAGGAAAATGAATAATAACAGATACTGGAGGGGATTTGGCCAGGAGGGATCACTACTACACTGTTGGTGGGAGTGCAAACTCGTTCAACCACTATGGAAAGCAGTGTGGCAGTGCTTCAAAAGGCTAAACATAGAACTCCCCTATGACCCAGCAATTCCACTACTTGGCATTTACCCAACCATCCAGAAACAAGGACATACTAAATCCACTAGCACAACAATGTTCATTGCAGCACTATTCACCATAGCAAAGATATGGAACCAACCTAGATGTCCCTCAGTTGATGAGTGGATCAACAAGTTGTGGTATTTGTACACAATGGAATTCTATGCTGCTGTCAGAAAGAATGACATCACCCCATTTGTTAGGAAATGGAAAGACTTAGAAAAAAATAATATTAAGTGAAGTAAGCCAGACTCAAAGGAACTTAGGCTCAATGCTTTCCCTCATTTGTCATAATCAGTAGAAACCTTGGGCTCTACTAGCAGAGATCTGCAATAGAGCAAAATCTTGATACATAAGGCCATATAATGTGAAGCTAATTGAAAGGACCTCCAGGATATTGAAACAAAAACCATATAATGAATGATTGTTGTCCTTAATGTACTATGTTGTCTCTCATCTCCTTTGCTATCCCTTGGTTATCTCATATTGTTATAGTATCTCACTTTGTTATCTGATATATTGAATTTATTTGTATTTGGATATTTGAAATTTGATAGGGAAGGGGGGAAAACCAAGACGGGTAGGGGGTGTGGGGGGGAGGGAAATGGGTACCAAGACATGTGAAAGGGTATCAATGTATGTGAATTAATGCACCTTCTATCTGGCAAATATCATTAACCCTTTTACTAATTACAATAAAAAAATAAAAAATTAAAAAAAAGAAACTTTGAACTCAGTAGTAAAAAAATAAATGCTATTACAATTGGATTGCTAATTGGATAGAAGTGAAAAATGTGTTGGTGAGAATTAGGTTTGAATTATTTCAAGCTGGGAAATGATGATACTGATAGGATGTTAGCTCAATCTTTACAGCAGGGCCTGGTGAAGTAACAGACTGAGGGCTGCAGCTCTTCTAACAGACACTGGCTGTAGTTACCTACTATACCTCAGTTTTTACTGGCATTTCACTACTCCTCTATTTTCACATGGTGGGGTGGAACCAATTGCAGCAACCTTTGTCTGTGCTGAAAGATTTGTACCATTATATATGAAAATTACGTGTTTTGATTTTCCTTCTATACATATTTAAAATAATTTCTTGCAATCCATCTTGTTATCATTTTGATGGTGAATAATTGACATGTAATGAGTTATGCATATTTATAAAGTGATATATATTTTACCTATGACACCAATGCTCAGCTCAAAATAAAATGGAGACAATTCCAGAAGAATTTGTAAACTCTCTTGATAACTTTCCTTCCCGTTTCTTTTCTGTCACATTGTTTTCCTAATCTTTAGAAGTCACTCGCTTGTTTGTATGCTTTTGATTTGCTATCATATATTTGTTTGAATATTCTAGCATTTTACATACTGGGAATTATAAGATACTTTGTTCTAGGCTATTTTACTGAAGCCTTGTTTAAGGTTCATTTATGCTGATGAGTATCAATATCAATACTGTATTCATAAACATTACTGAATATTATCTCATCCCAGGAATTTGACCTGTTGATTGACATTTGGGCTACTTCCAGGTATTTTTCTTACTGTAATTACAAATTTTATGAGTATTCAGGTCCACATTTATGAAAGAATGTCTCCCATATTCTTTGTTATCACTTTGGCGTAGATCTCTGGACTAGGCATTCTTTACAGACTTGATTCAAGTCAACAAATTAATGAAACCAATACCTCGAAGAGATTCCTCCGCTTCAATCATTCCTACTATCCACAATGACTAAATATGGAGATTACATCATGTCTATTGAGGGAGGAATAGATCAAGAAAATAGTACATGTATGTGTGTATGGGAATACTGATAAGACTTAATAAGAAGAAAATTCTTCCGTTTGTAACAGCACAAAGAAGCCTAGAGAAATAAATGTAATGCTAAATGAAATAAAGCGAATGACAATAAAAAGGAACTGCATGACATGGCTTAATGTAGATTCAGAAGCAGATGAAGCCTTGGAAACAGGAGAGGACAATAGTGGTTAACAGGGACAAATAAAGCTGAGATAAATGATAAAGCATCTGTCAAAGGGTCTAAAGAATGAGTTACACAGGATGAAAACATTTCAGACATTTAACATCTAAATACCACTGTTTTTATTATAATATAAGCTTGAAATTTGTTGACAGTAGACTTTAATTTTTCATCAACAAAAAGACAAAAAGGACAAAAGTTAAATATGTGCATCAGTGATACCACTTTACTCTGAAAAAATAGATTTTAATACCAACCTGTGTGAAAATTAGCTCAAAGAATTTAGTCTATAAATTGACTGAGTATCTTACACATGTATTCCAAAATACCTTGTGGTCTATTTTCTTTTACAAATTTGACTAAGAAAATTTCAAAAATTAAAATGAAATTGAGGTATATGTAAAAGTTATTTTAAAGAGTGATGCTTGTCCTAAAGTTGAGAAGTGTTTTTAGTAAAAAATTAAATGAATTAAAATTATATTTATGTAGCAAATTAATTTTATGTATAATGATATGATAATGTTTTCAAAAGCTTCTATCAATGATAAGTCACAGTACAGGTGAGTTAAATTTCTGAGTGTACACAAAGAGAAATAGATATTCTTAGAAAAAGAGGAAAAGACATACAAGAAAGGAATAATCAAATAGAAGATGGAAGTACAGAGAAAAGACAAAAAGGAAAAAAAAAGCTGTTTATTTCAAACATGGCTTCTAGTGAGTATTACTGGTGAATTATTTCACCCATTGTCTCTGTGCTTCCCCTACCCAACAAAAAATACAGAAAACAACAAGATACACCACGGAGATACACAACAAACGATACAGAAATCTAATACAGCAAAGAAAGGGGGAAAACTGAAAATAAAAGGACCACAAAAAGTAAAATAGAAAAACCTCTCATTCCCACTTCTTGGAATTAATTTTGATAAACATCATTAATATAATAATATACAGATTGCTACTGAACCTTTATGATTCTCTTAAGAATATCCTGGATTGGTCTCACTGTGTGAATGTTTAGAGTCCTGTCTAATTTATCTAACCACCCAATATCTTATGAGGAAACCAAAAATACAGGTTGGAAGAAAGTCTCAACAAGTGATACTGGCAGAATTGGTGGTGCCTGTGCAGAAAACTTAAGGTAGATATATAACTGCACCAGAATCATTTCCAAATATATCAAAGACCTCAAAGTATGATGAGATATCCTGAAAATATTACAAAAAGGGATACAGGAATCCTTGGCATAGGTTGAAACTTGCTAAGTAATGATCCAAAGTCACAAAAAAGCAAAGAAAAACTAGCTAAATGGTGTTACATCAATCTGAAGAATTTTTGCATGGAAAAGGACATAAGAGAGCAAGGTAAATAGTAAGCCCAGAGAATGGGAATAAATCTTTATCAGCTATGCATAAGACAAGGGGCCCATAACAGCCCCCCAAATTAAACCCTCCAAAATCAATTCCAAAAAGAAACAATAGTTCAACTAATAAATGATTAATAAATGGGCTGAAGTCCCAAAAACAGGTTTCTCAGAAGAAGCAAGAATGACCAAGAGACACATGAAGAGATGTTTAACATCTCCATCCATAAAAGAAAGGCAAATCAAAACAACACTAATACTTCACCTCACCCTCAATTAGAAGGATCATATCAAGAAAACCAAAAACAGCAGATATTGGTGGAGATAGGTCCAAAAGGGAATGTGTAAACTTGTTCAATAATCCTCTGAAGCATTATGGAGGCTCCTCAAAAGACTAAGCATGGAGATGCTTTATGTCACAGCAACCCTACTATGTGGCATTTACCCAAATGACTAAAAACCAGACCCTACTAAAGCCACCAGCACAACCATATTTATTGCACCATTTTTACCATATCCAAAGTATGGAATCAACCCAGATGCCTTTCAGTGATAAATGAATTAAGAAAATGTGATACACCCATATGCATATATATGTGTGTGTGTGTGTGTGTGTGTGTGTGTGTACACACACTTGTGTGTATAGGAGATAGGGGTCCTTGGTACATTTCCACAGTAGCAAGTCTGCAAGGCAGAATTATTTGTCCTTCATGTGACTGCAAATTTATCTAACATTAAAATTAAGATGTTTGTGGTCACTGAAAACATAGAAATGAATATTATCATTTAAATGTTATTACTGTTCTCAATTTTCCACAGTATTTGTTTTTTTTGAGTTGTTCAGTTCTATTAAAATGTGGGGGAAGGGTTGTAAACCTAGAAGTATGACTTTAGTCACCATTCCATTGTCAAGAATACAGGTGCAAAATCATATGGTGACCATCTGCTGAGCCAGCTGTTGTCACCATTTAAGTTCAAGCTGTTGCCAAGAGACATTTTCCCCTATAGTTTCATTTGTTCATTTGGGGACAATGATCTGGGACTCAGAGCCAGTACTGGATGTGATTATTACAGGAGAGGATGATTTGGTGGGCCTCAAGTGGGCTGTCATGTTTTTGTAAATGGAATGATCTGAATTGCTGCCAGGATATATTGACAGATATAGTGAACTACACTGTTCCCGGTGATGGGGAAGTATTTTGTTTTAGTGAGTGTGACTGTGGATTCTGCTGTGGACCCTTACATATACTCATCTAACCAGAATGAAGAACCAGCTATACATATAGGACTCAGGTAATAGAGCTTAGAGTCTGACCTTGCTGACAATTTGAAATGCAGATGAAGTGTGCAACTCAGCTAATTTTAGTGGCATTAAGAAAAAAACAGCCACTTTATCTAGGTCAACATTCTACATTATTTTTACTTGTAGATAACTGCTAAATTCTACTTTTCAGAAATTGAAGAAAACAATTGAGACATGATAGCAGTTTGATTTATTTGTAAAGATGAAGTAAATGTTCAAATATCACTGAGAATTACCTCCAATATTTCACCATGAGAATGAGGTCAGAAACATGAAATTATTTCTCTTGTACTTTGTCTCACAAATATAACTTTAATTAGAAAGAAGCAATGATTTGTTTGTATTTCTTGTACATTTGCCCCAGGCAATCACAATAGTCGAAATTGACCTGTCCATCAAGAGAAATAGAAGCTGAGATATAATATGTTCAAATTTTTAAACTGTGATACAAACAAGATTCCACCAAGGAAAAGAATAACACACACACACACACACACACACACACACACACACACAGAAAGCTTTTCAATAATGCTTTTATATCATGCTAAGATGGAAAGAAACCACAAAGAGAAAAACCCATGTGTCAATTAAAGGCTGGGAGTTTGGTCTAGTGGTAAGAGTGCTTGCCCAGTAGGTACAAAGGCCCAGGTTTGATTCCCGGTACCACATACATAGAAAAACCCAGAAGTGGTACTGTAGCTCAAATCTAGACTTAAGCAAAAATTGTCTGAGACAGTTCTCAGGCCCTGTGTTCAAGCCCCAGGACCAGCAAAAAAAACCAACTTAAAACATCAATTAAATATTTATATGGATATATTATGGAGCTAAATAGCTTTCTTTTCAATACAGAGAAAAAACATTTCATACTTTTAGGCTATGTCTAAGACATTCCAGGGGCACATGTTTTTTGCTGTGTGCCACTGGGTCTGTATCTCTAAATTTTAGAAACTTAAATTCTGTTACTTATTCCAAACTAGTTATTCCAAAACTATTTAAGAAAGCAATTATTTCTTCAAGGTTTCAAATGGGCATGGGATAATTTTACTTAGTATTAACATTAAACTATTAAAGTAGGAAGATATTAATATTAATATGGAAGGAAATTGAAACAAAGCTCAACAAACATATTCTTTACTACTGGTCATATGCAAAAATGTTACTGTGATGATCTATTTTTAGAAACCTCAGTCATTTTGTTTTCAATGGCAGTCTTTTCTATGCATTTAAATCTTCAAAAATCCCTAATGCATTTCATCACATTAAATTTCATTATGGAGATCAAAATAAAAATTTTAAAGAAATTACATAGAAATTGTCTAGTTGATGGTGCATGTCTACAACCTCAGCACTCTGGAAGCTAAAGCAATGGGATTGAGGGTGGCAGCTAGGCCACATAGCAAGTCCTGGGCTCCAAAACACATCAAGGGCTAGGAATAGAGCTCAGAGTAATTGTTTACCATGCCTAAGTATATAAGTTGAGAAAAATACACCAAAACTATGTCTATTCGACAAAACAATTAAAAAGTTGCCACAAAACAAAAGCAACCTATGCTTTGGCCAGTATTTTGTCCTGAGAGTTTCATAGCCTGGGGACTTGAATAAACACAGGAAGTGGAGTGTGGCTAGAGGAACTCCTGTGGGCTGTTACACTTTTACAGCCTCTTTGGCCCCCTCAAGTTGAGTTCTCCAAGGGAAAAAGTCTGGGTATTAGAGGAACATTTAGTCTTAGCTTGTGGGTAGGAGGAATTTGAATGTTGTAATGATACTTGAAGGCACTTTGACAAAGCTCAAATTTGTGGTGCTTGTCCAATCCAGGCCACAGTAAAAAGCGGAGTGGGGGAAGGTCAGGGTATGGGATCAGGTGACAGTTGTGACAAGTTTGTGCACATGACTCAGTACTGTGAGCCCATGCTTGTAGTTGGGCTGAATGGTGTGCAAAAGATAGCAATCATTCAATGTCCCTGTCTTCCAGGAGAAAAATTATAGGACTATGAGGCAGAGGAGGCTTTTTGCTATTGATTTCTATGAATTGATGCCTTAAATATTTCTCTCTGGTGGATATACTGAGAATTGAGTTATTCTTCTTAGAAATTCCAAACGAGCCCAGCACAGTTTATGAAAGTGTAAGACATCAATTTTTAAAAAAGTATATTTTCATTCAGTTAGTTTGTATGAGAAATATTTTTCATACTTTATTCATAATTGCCAGTCCTAAGGCTTGAACTCAGGGCTGTGTTCTGCCCCTGAGCCTCTCTGAGCTTAAGGCTAGCACTCTACAATTGGAGCCATAGTACTACTTTTGTCTCTTCTGAGTAGTTTATTGGAGAGAAGAGTTTCATGAACTGGGCTGGTTTTGAAAGGAGATACTCAGATCTCAACCCATGAATAGCTAGCTTTACAGGAAGAGCCATTGGTATGTAGCTGTGCATACTTTTAAAACTCTGAAACATAAGAGAAGAAGTTGAGATGACCAAAGTCAGAAAATTAAATGACTTCTTTCCACTCATGAAGTGTGGTAAGACGAAGTTAAAACTTACTTTACATGAAGATATCTAAGAGATATTGAACAAAAGAGGAGGCAGCAATGGACCATATAACACAGAGATGAGAGCATCAGTTAAAAAAATACATTTTGATCACCCTAAAGCCAAATCAAAGCATGCATGGTGGTTCAACCCTATTATCCTAGATATGTGGGAGCCGAGAGAAAGGGTTTGTAGATATCTGATAGTCTGAGGTGTGGAAATAAACATTTTTATGCCATACTTAACATATCATTCTATCTCAGTTAATGCCTGGGCATAGTGACACCTATGTGTTCTCTTAGTTATGGAGGAAGCTAAATGTCTGTGTGCAGTTGTATAAGCTTCTCACTCCCAGAAACCTGAGGAAGGTACAAGTAGCAGAATAAACTAATCCATCTCAGGCTGTTCTGGAAAAAAAAATGAGATCCTCTATTAGTAATAATCAAAGCCAAGAGGGGCTAGAGGTGTGACTCAAAGGGTAGCAAGTACAAGTCCCTGAGTTCAATCTCAACAAGCATGTGAAAAGAAAAATAAGTCAAATCAACCAACCATATGTGATGATAGGTGACTCCAGGTCAGATTTTAGAGTAAAAAAAATTGCCTAAACTGATTTGATGATTCTTGGTCTTGTGTAAGGTACTATTCTGTTTTAGGTAGCAGACCTCAAGACATGCAGGGACATCAGGAATGTGAGTCCAGATGTGGGTGTGTTGAAACTGCATTACCATTAAGAATACCCAAGAAAAAGATGACAAAAAGTATCTTTGTATGTCTCTATATCATATATATATGTATAAAGAATTGCACTGGATGGGATGTACATTTACAATTTATATGTGTATAATTTATAGCATTTGAGTTTATAGCATTGAGAAAGGGTTTCTGGTGCTAAGACTTAAAGAACTGTGCAAGTTCAAGAAAGGGCCATGTAGAGTGGGAGAATGGATAATCAGAAATATGCAACTATAACTAAAACTGTGTATCTTTACAGAAACCAACATGTGGACATTCAATAAGATATTGTCAATAGTATAAGAAGCTTTTGCAAACCTGTGAACAAAGCTCACAGTGTGTACCTGCTACGAAGTGATAGGGACAGATATTAATGCTAGTTATAGAATGAACCCAGTATGAAGAGATCAATTTATCTCTGCTTCTCAATATCTGTGTTCTCTCAATTCATACCCTCTCAATTCTCACCCTCAGGGCCTTTGATCTGCCTGCTAAAACCACACTACTTAATGTTCAGAACTCAAGAGCTAGGTGTATTATGTGTTCTATACCACTCAAAAAAATCCACTACACGTTAAGCATCCTTGTCTTGATTATAGTGATTTAGTTGGGCTTTAGAATCAGACTTTTTGTATCAGATTAGGGTTTTATCAAATACTAGCTGGGTAATGATGAGCACGACTTTTAAACTACCTGAGTTTCTTGATCCCATGCTCATAGAAAGGAAATAACAGCACAGAACAATCTTTATGATTGAATAGTATAATATATTTTAAAGCTGTTTCAGCACATGGTACATGTACATTATTAAATGTAAGATACACATTTTCTTAGTGGCCTGAAGTTGCAATTGTTCTCTGATTCTAACAGCTTTCATCCTTCTATATTCTAAATTGTTTGAATTTAAATAGTACTGCAGCTATATTTTTCAATAAAATCTATAGTTTAGAAACAAAATATGGTCTTAACTGCTCAAATTCCATATTTTTATTCCTGATTAGAATTTAGAGCTCAGGCAACAGCTTAAAGGATTAATGAGGTAAAAGACTTTCCTTGCTGATGAATGAAAAGGAAGGGAAAGCATCCCTTATTATTTATACCTTATAAAAATCTCAATAATTTACTTATATTCTTTTCTTTTAGACAGCATTCAAGTTTGAATACAGGACTTTGTCCTTGTGTGTTTTGTACCACTTTAGTCAGGCTGTCAATTCACTCTATCATTGGCTTTCCTTAATTTTGAGTGTTTCAAATTTTGTTCAATCAGATCTGAATCACCATGATTCTAGGTAAGCTTCCATATAAATATGGAATGAGAGTCCCTAGACACTTGGGCCGGTTATTGGGGCCTCCCAAACAACTTTCCCATGTTACCTTAAACAGAAATTTATCCAAATTCAGACTCTTGAGTAGCCACTATTATATAGGTGAACCATAGCATTTAGCTATATCACTAAAATTTTGAGCACATATAGGGCTTCTATAAAGTTTGTTTTAAATCAAACACATAAAAGAAAATTTTGAAATAAAAGAGCATGGCTACTGAGTTAGTATTGAGAAGGTCAAACATATGGTAAGGTCTAAAATCTTAAGGGAAAAAATATAGTGCTTTGGGAAAAGGGAAATAAAATGTGAAACAAATAAAAACCAGAAATGTAAACTTTGAGAATAATTCGTGTTTGGATTTTAGAGAAACTGTAAGCCTAATCCTATTTACATTCTTGATTAGCAAGGTACTAGTGTTTTAATTTTGCTAGAAATCTGAAAAATCCATGTTTTGAATTTTTCATAAAAGTAAGTATCTCAAATAAGGTACATCCTTCTCATGTAAGAAGAGGAAAAGGTAGATCTTTAAACCACATAATAATTTTTCAGGAATCTACCTGAGCAACATGCATGAAAATGGTTCTTTCTTTTTCTAAGTCCTAGAATAGAACAACACTTATTATAAATTTGCACAAGTAAGTCATGTAGATAATATTAGAAAAAACATAGGAAGGGGAACTGTTTTCAATTGTTCCCTAATTGAAGTAGGCTCAATTAAGCCTGTTTTTTTTTTGTTGTTGTTGTTGTTGTTTCCGTCCTGGGATTGAGCTCAGGGCCTGAGCACTGTCCTTAGGCTTTCTCAAGGCTAGAGCTCTACCACTTGAGCCTCAGCACCAGTTCCAGCTTTTCTCTATGTATGTGGTACCGAGGAATCAATCCCGGTCTTCGTGTATGCTAGGCAAGCACTCTACCACTAGGCTAAACTCCCAGCCCCAATTAAGCCTGTTTTTTTTGTTGTTGTTTTGTTTTGTTTTGTTTTTAATCACCCTTTACTTCTCTCTCTAGGATCATATTTCCCATTCTCTGATCATTTACTTAATTCCATCTAATTCCCTGGATACATGAGCTAAAAGTTGATTCTTATTTTTTCCATGTACTACAAGCCAGCTAAAAATGACAGTACTTATACCTGTTGTTTATAATGATCATGTCTATCTTATCAAGTCAAGCTTATAAATATAAGTATAAATAAATATCTTGTATACATGTATAATTATTTTTGCATTGATAAGAATATTGATGTTACTAATGTCCTAAAAATTAAGCTTGATTTAGTCTCTGCTCAGACTTCACGAAGTTATCAAATAAAGGCCATATCTTCATATATAAATTTTGCTAAGTATATCTAGAGATCATCAGTTAATACTAGACCAAAGTGCTCAGTGACAGGAAATCAGATACATGGACTATTTCTTTTCCTGTACTGGGGATTGAACAAAGGCCTTGCATTTGCTAGTCAAGCATGAAAATGCATCAAGCAGGGCACTTTTATTTACTCCAGGCTAACCTGTATCAAGTCTGTTCTGAGCAAACTTGACTGCATGACCACTCTGTGTAACAAGTAATATTCCATGAAAACCTTGGTAATTGTATAAATACAAGTCACTATGAAGTAATATTCCACAAATGTGTTGTTGATACAGACAACGAGAAATATTTGGGCTACTTCCAATTCCTAAATTAGCAAATACCATTAGAGCAGTGTTACTAATTACCCAGATTCATATGAGGGAGAGGCTATGAGACTAGAAAGTTACAGGACTGCTGATTATTAGATTAAACCTGTGAATGCCTTAATGACTGTCTAATTACTAGATATAATTCCTAGTGTTGCAACGGGAATACAAATGATATTCCTAATATTAAAATAATCTCTGATTTTTAAACCATTTGTATATTCAGAAATGTTCAGGGTCATTTTCTAATAGTAAAACATACTCAAGTACATAGATAATACCACTGGTCTAAGTCTATTTAAGAGACAGTTCAAACTTAATAGACATCTTTGCATCCAAAACTGGCTTGTTTTGGCATAGACATATATGTATACAATAGAAATACACATGTACATACATATAAATACACATATAGGTATTTATACACATGTGTATATAAATGTGTATAAATGCATATATATGTATATATATGCACTTACATTCCACCTTGGTCCTTCTGATTTAAATAGCTTGCAGTCTTAATAAGTTGTAAGTAATGTAGAAGATTTAGTCCGAATTAGTCTGCAAGGTGACAATATTAAATATATGGTTCTCCACATTTTATTAATAACAGCAAAAGTAAAGTCCATCTTCTATAAGTATTTAAGAGCTTTTGTTTGTGGTTCGTTTAGCCCCAGAGCAAACCTCTTCGTGCTGTTTGGCAGTACATTGTTTTGGTCATCATATTCACTGAACTTGTCATTCAGTCAGGGACTATTTGTTGCATGAGGGAGCAAATAATAGAAATACACAGATGATTACTGAGTTCATGAAATCTATTCCATCACTGTTTACTCTGGCTAACTAACCAAACTAATTCCTCAACAAATCTGATTATTCTTGATATCACCATCAGCCTCTGCAGTAAGCTATTTATGATTAATTTATGCAGCTACTCAACTCTGTTTTCTGTTAATAATCTGCTTATCTTATAACTGTATTAAAGGACTTAGCATTCTATCTGATTTATAAAAAATATTTAATACATTTACAGTGCAAGTTTTAATGTGTTTAATAAAATGCTCTATAAACTTTCTTATTAATGTATAAATTTCATAGATCACAGCGTAGAGACTGCATCTTCAATCTAGATCAAATTTATATAAGTTATAAATAATTTTCTTTAGTTATTTTGCTGCCTTCAGAAATGGGGAATGACCGTTAGGAAGCAGGCATTGGCCACTCAAGTATTACACTAAAATAACAGCTCCACAACCAATGCTGGCAAGTTGCATTGAAATTAGTTTGAAAGGCAAAGTAATTCTAGCTGAAAATAACTATCGCCTTGGGGGGCGGGGGGAAAACCTTCCACAGTTGAAAACAAGCTAAGAGACCAATGTACTCTGTACTTCCCCCAAATATTCCTCAAGAAAATGCTGTCTTTTTATTTCATTTTTCTCAGGAGACATTAGTAATGAAGCTATCCAGACTTATTTATATTTATGCTTTTTGGGCATACTATCAAATTTGATTTCTTTCACATAGTTCAGACCAGATACCTTCATCCTCTTTCCTCAGATAATTGCTTCTCAAAAAATGTCATTTCAAAGGAGCCAGAAAATTCCAGCAAATAGTCACACTCCACTTTTAGTCAATCACATGAATAATACTGCCAAACATATTTTAATGTATCTTTTGACTTTATGCTGACACATCCTGCAAAGTCTCAATAAGCATCTTGTTTATGTTAAGGCAAATAAATGAATGTTTTGATAAGCTTCAATATCTTAAAGACATAATAGCTGCACGTACTCTCTCTTTCCACTCCCATTAATACTTCTTTCTCTTCTTTCTGAACACTATTCCTGCTTTCCTCAAGGATAACTCTTTGGTGTTCGTAGCACTTTACTCCCAAGAAACATGCATCTGAGAATGTTCTAACCTACTCGGTACTCTGCATGTATGTGCTTGTGTGTGTGTGCCCATGAACATGTACACACACTCAAATTCCTCTGAGATTTCTTCCAATTTCTTATTGGTGCAGGCAATAATATGCATTTGTGTTATCTTGGGTAGCAGCAAAGGAACAGTATACAGCCCAAATGCCAATACAAGTACAGAGCTAATTTGCATGCTAAGTGATTGGATTCTTGAACTTTGAACCTAAAAGTGAGGCTGAAACTGTGAAATCAATACTTGAAGTATTATAGAAAAAATGCACCATCTAGCTCGCAAATGTCATGTAACCCTTCTATTAATTACAATAAAAATATATAAAAAAATAAAATAAAAAAAATTTTAAAAATATTTTCAAAGGGGTTGCTAGTACAGACTACAAAACTTTGCTCATAGACCTTAATATTACTCATCAGAACCAACTTTCTCTTTGCATTGTTGAACTGAGCTGTGGTGGACTCTAGCCAGGCTGAGGATATTTCCACATTAATAAGATCTGAAAAGATTGTTAAGAAAATGAAACTGGTATTTATTTGATTGAATATAGGTAATATGCTAACAATTCTATGTTGTTGTCTTTTAGTATCTGGGATAAAGAATTACCCTCACTGTTTACTTTGAGCTTTTCAATAGCAAAAGTGAGAGTTGGTTTCAACAGGTAAGGTTTGGTTTACTATCCTATAGGATGCATTAATATTTCTCTAATATATTAAAAATAGAATTAATTTTGCTCTATTGCTTTTGCCAGAATGAATGTCACCTGATATTTCCAGCAGTTGCTCTGTTCAGCAGGAAAAATTATTAAAAATATAGACTGAATATAAGTTAAACCAAAAGAAAAAGTAGAAACATTAAGAACTCCCTTCCTTGTTCTCTGTTCTGATAGAGATTTCAGACTTCTCTCTAGAGAGTACACATGCAGAAAAAGATCAGTTCCTGAGGAAGTCTATGAAGGAAAGCAGACTTTTGGGCACTTTGATGAAATTATAAATCATTACAGCCATTATGGAATATGGTTATAGCAGTTCATCAAAAATTACAGATAAACTCATCATGTACACCACCAATCCTACTTCAGTGTATTCATTTGTGAGAATAACCTGCCCCAAATTTCCTCCTCTTTAATTTCCCCAGCTACATGAAGTAAAGCTACTGAGCATATGGGGAAGGCTTGTTTGAAAAACATTTGGAATACATTTTAATTTGCAAATCCAAACACAGCAATAGTCAGTCCACTTTGTTTCTGGCTTCATATCATTTCTGTCATGAGCTCTTCTGTGTGCTATCAAATAAATAAACATTTCTCACGCGGAGAAGAGCTCTGAAGCCAGATTAGACTCAGGCCAAGTGCTATTGAATTATAATTTAAGAGTGAACAAGACTAGAATAATTTAGCTTTTTAATCTGAATACTTTACTGTGTGATATTCACATGATACTCTTGGAATATTTAAGATTCTCCAGCTTCAGCCACAGTGTACCCAGATAATGAGTAGAGGACAATAAGCCTCCATTGGCTGGTTCTGACATTTTAATCTAGCGAAGACTTAGTATTTATCCAGCTGCTCAAATCCTCCTGCTGTTCATAGGTTCTCTGATTTTATTGTCTTAGTTATTTAAAAAAAATCCAGCTACTACATTCTTATATGATACCATAACAACAACAAAACAACAACAAAAACCTCATTAAACTGCCTAATTCCTTTAATTTAAAACCAAATTTTCTCTTAAAGAAAAAATAGAATAAATAGAAGTATAGATTTTAGAATATAAAAAGCATAGCTAAAGAGCTGCCCTAGATGGAAATTACTAGTTGCATATGATAATTGACATTTAAATTAATTTTAAAAAGGAAAATTGCTCCTCAATCACACAAACCATTCAAAATCCAGAAGTCATATGTAACCAGTTTTAATTTCATTGGACAGTGTATATGTTGCACATTTCTATTAATAAAAGAAAATTACTTTGGATGATGCTGATGAATGAATTCATGATAGGTTACCCAATTATTTATTCTTTGCTTCTTCTCTATCATGTATTTCATGCCTTCCCAGAAATGATATTGATTCAGTTGACTGAGTCATCTTGACATTGTGCCTGATTGAAAATTTCTGAGTCATGTTCTGGTATGAGAATTATACCTATGCCTGCTTTTTAATATAGTGCATGCCTAAATATAGATTTTTATTTATATATATTTACGCATATATGTCCATATATATTTGCATATATATATATGTGAAGTCACTCTGATGGTCACATTCTTTACCCAAATTCATGTTTAAAATATAGTAGTCATTTGGTATCTGGAGGTACAAGGTTCCATCAAAAAGCACTAAGAAGACCAGAAGCAAATATTTAGGATGTATAGAATTCAGTACAGAATACTTGAATTCGTTTTTCCATGATAATTTTCAACTTCTTCTGAAGACATATCACCTTTCCACAAGTAATTTTTTAAGGTATCACTTAGTTCAAGCACATTAACTTTTACTCTACCTTTGGGTATCACTTAGTACTTTGAGAGATATATTTGCACATATTTAAGAGCAGGAAAACATTCAGCAGATTGCACACATATTTAAACAAAATTAGCAGTATGGGAGTGACAGAACTGAGCTGTGTCAATATGTAGGCCATTTAAGTGCCAGTGATTGTATATAGAGATTCCCTTCTTGAATACTTGTTTTGTTAAACACATCATTTAAATATGTTGCAAATGTTAATGTTATTAAATTCTTTGATAACAAAAATAAACAAAAATTTTGTTTCTGAATTTACTTTTGATTGTATTTGCTTGCTTTTTGTTTGTACCTCATTAGTTCAAACCAACAAAAATCAATTCACAAATGATATGAACTTACTGTATTGCTTGTACATTTGTATTTGCTACCAGGTGATCTTCACAAGCCTGTCTCTGATTCAGTGTGTTCAGATAGGTGGTGGATGTATAAGGAAAGAGTATAGTTTTATATTTCAGGCTATTCTACGCAGTTTCATGCAGTTCATCTGCCTTCTTTATCCATGATCAAGCTGAACTGACACAGGGCAAGCCAGACTCCAAGCAGCAGATTTGTAAAGCAAACCCTCAGACTTATGCACACAAAAATATTTATTACTTAAATTTGAGGCTGTTGCTTATCCAGTATTTACAGTTGAAAAATAAAAAGCTTTCCAAACTTAGATATACACAATTTACTTGTCCTTATTCATAAGGCAAGTATCTATGTGTGCAATGTATATATGAGTGTGTACATGACAAAGAGTCACAAATGAAGAGAGAGGCAATGAGATTTTATTATATACTAGTACAAGAGGTTTTTTTTGTGGTACAGAATAAAAAGCCTAGTCGAAACTATAGCTTCAAATCTACATGGGGCATGGAGTTCTATTTTGGAGAATTAGCTACTGGATAAAGGGGACCCAGAGGCTAAGGCAAAAGGATTATATAGCCCCTTAAGAGAAGGTGGGCCATTCTGACTAATACTTATTCTTTTTTTGTAAGGCCAAAATTTTTGGTTTATTTGATATCTCTCAAAAGTAATTTGGTAATGGATAAGGGTATAAAATTTCAGTGCCATATACAGGAAATAAAAATCAAGAGAATTCAAATAGAACATAGTGAATATGGTTAATGATGATCTATCATATTCCTGAATTTTTTTCTGGGATGCCTACAACACTAGCCATTCAACAACATTCTCATATTTCAGAACATGTTGGCATTTATTTACTTATCTATTTATTGATTGATTTGTAGCACCGATATTTGAATTCAAAGCCTCACACTTGCAAGGTAGCTGCTCTAGCATTTAAGCCACACTATGTGTGTACACTGATAAACAGAAGAGTGCCAATGCAAAAAGGATTGTTGGTCTCTCCGGAAAGTGAGAATACAAGAGAGGAAGGAGAAAGATTACTTTACCATTCCGTTAGTTTTTAGATAGGTCTCACTTCGTGCCTGTTCCAGCCTAAAAATCCATTTTCTTATTTATGTGGGTATGACAGGTATTCCAGGTTCCACTCAGATATTTTGGCTGAGAACTTTGATAGGGGCCTGGAGTTGAACTAGCATCCTCCCTATCTCAGCCTCCTGTGCAGCTAGATTTACAGGGAATAGCCACTGTGTCTTGTGCAATTTTTTGTCAGTTTTTACATGAACATAAAACTGTTTTAAAATACACAGCAAAATCATTTTAACACATACAGGAAATGTAGAAGTAATACTTATTCTTTTAATGAAAAAATACATATGAAAATAGCAAGAGAAACAATGCTTTTGTAAAAAAAAAAAAACAGGATCTGAATTTACCATTAAAATATAGTGAAAAATATGTGATGGGTAACAATGTTAAGAAGTAATGCACTGGGCCGGGAGTTTGGCCTAGTGGTTAAAGTGCTTGCCTAGCATGCACGAAGACCCGGGTTCAATTCCTTGGTACCACATACATACAAAAATGCTGGAAGTAGTGCTGAGGCTCAAGTGGTAGAGCTCTAGCCTTGAGAAAGTTCAAGGACAGTGCTCAGGCCTGAGCTCAAGCCCAGGACTGGCGCAAAAAAAAAAAAAAAAAAAAAAGAAGTAATGCACTCACTACCTTACAAATGTAACTGTAATCCCTCTATACATCACCTTAACAATAATATGTATCATTTATATTACTCAGGAGGCTGAGACCTGAGGATTCTAGTTCAAAGTCATCCCAGGCAAGATTGTCTATGAGACTACTTTACCCAACTGCCAAAAAGTTGGAACTGGAGCTTGACTTAAGTAATACAGTGCTGCCTTTGAGCAAAAATAGCTCAAGGACAAAGCCCAGGTTCTGACTTCATACCCCAGGATATTCTCAATCTCCCTCTCCCTCTCTCTCTCCCTCTCCCCCCCTCCCCTCCCTCCCTCCCTCCCTCCCTCCCTCCCTCCCTCTCTCCCTCCTTCTCTCTCTCTCTTTCCCTTCCTCCCTCCTCTCCCTTCTCTCTGACACACACATGCATACATCGTTGAAGCTTACATTAAGAAAATCATATCTAATGCTGAGCATAAATGCATCCTCTCCGTACTATAAACAAGATAAAATTTCTCTTCAGCCACTGACATTTTACAAGATGCAATAGTCAAAGTTGATCTATTCTGTGGTTATGACAGAATCAAAATAATTGGATTTGGGATTTTAAAGACCAATTTACTTTTGCTAATTAATAGAGAGCTCAGTTTCTATAGCTCTTAACATGAGAATTTCCAGTAAATTTTAGCCAAATAAAACCCAATACAGATTTATGTTGGTTTAGAAAATGTAACAAATCCTTTACCTTCTTGCTTATGCAAGAAGGGACTAGGTAAATATTTGATTTTTGCACATTTCTAATAGCAATCCTCTCTTCACTAATTCAAATTCTCTTTTTCTATAAGATGTAAAATATATTTTTCAATTACCTATAAAGCATTTGTTGGTAGTTTTTTCAAGAACTAAATAAGTTAGGATTGGAAAATTCTTCAAATTGGGTCTATTATCATATTTTCTCCTGGAAATTATTTCTCTTCTTTTATTGCCCTTTGGTTAATCTCATATTGTTACTGTATCTGACTCTGTTACCTGATGTATTGTATATATATTTATTTGTTTATTTGAAATAGGAAAGGGAATGGGGAGAACAAGATGATTGGGAGTGGTGGGGGAGAGATATAGGGTCAAAACATGAGTAGTGGTATCAATGTGTGAGAAGTAATTTACCTACTACCTGGTGAATCTGTAATCCCTCTATACATTACCCTGACAATAAAAAAGAAAGAAGAAGAATGTGAAAAATGCTGGGCTTCTTAAGTTGTATTTATTTCAGGTTCAATTTCTGTGGTTGGTGGGGTGGGGGCTGTTATGAAATTTAAAGCTAGAAATAAATGCAATAAAGCTGGGTAACAAAAAAACAATTTGAGAATGGGTTAACTCTAAGTTAAGAAAAGCCTGGTATACTTTATACACTTGGCTCATGTGACATTCTTCATCCCTTGTTTTTCACTTCTCATTAGTCAGCAGTTCCTTAGGTTTTGTAGTCTCCATATCTATGTGTAGATACATTCACACATGAATACAGGCACACATATCTACACACACATGTTTTCACACAAAGAGTTTGTGTTACCCAGAGTTGGTTTGTTTTTGTGGAAAGTACTCTGACTATATGAAAAATTCTTCTATTATGTGAACATTAAATTTTATTCAGTAGATCAGCTTATATTTGAAAGCAAACAAGTAGCTTGGAACTAAATGAAATATTTCATATAAAATTAAGAAGAAGTATTATTGATATGTTACGAAAGAGTTTTGTTCATTTTCTTTCTTTGGCAATAGTGGAGTTTGAATTTAGGACATTTCACTTGTTTAGAAAATACTATACTACTTCAACTCCTACTCCATACTGGTTTTTTGTGTGTTATTTTGGAAATTGTATCTGATAGACCTTTCTGTCTAGGCTGTCTTGAAATTATGATCCTTCAGGTTCCAGTCTCCTAAGTAGCTAAGAGTAGAGACGTGAACTGCTGTTGCCTGTCAATGTCAATCAGACATCTGTCAAAATATAAACTTAAAGATAAGTGCATACGGCTGGGAGTTTGGCCTAGTTGTAGAGTGCTTGCCTAGCATGCCCAAAAACCGGGGTTTGATACCTCGGTACCACATACTTAGAAAAAGCCGGACGTGGTGTTGAGGCTCAAGTGGTAGAGCTCTAGCCTTGAGAAAAATCCAAGGACGGTGCTCAGGCCCTGAGCTTAAGCCAAGGACTGGCAAAAAAAAAAAAAGATAAATTCATAAGTTATGTAATTTTATGAAGTTTTTGATATCTTATTTTAACATTTTTCTAAATTTCTGTAACTGTAGTCATGTTCTCTAAAAAAAAACCACAAAAACAAAAACAGCATCAATAACAACAACAACAACAACAACAACAACAACAAAAAACCACAGGAGAGAAAGCAAGCAGACGCCTGAATATATTAGACTTTAGTCTAAGTAAAACATTCCTTTAAGAGCAGCAAAACATTATCTCAAGAATACCTGAAGAACATATCCAGTATTAAAGCCTTCCTTTCTACTGAGTTTGCTTAATAACTAGGTTAGTTTGGTAGCTTCATGTTTCTGCCATTCTCATGCTAAAACCCATCTCATAATATAATGTTAATTCATAGGTTTTCCTATATTCAGTAATACATTGAAAAAGTAGATTATTTTATTTAGATTCATCAATAAAAATTTAAGTTATGCATCCTTAATATTCATGTATATTTATATTCCTGTCGTTTTGCAATTTTGGCAAAGATAATTTTTAAATGTTAAGATTAAGAGTTTTCTTTCAAGACTGCATATAATTAGCTGTCTTGAAATAGTATTTGAAAAATGGGGGGGGAGGATTTTATTCCCGTTACCTTAGCACATGAGGTATTTTCAGTTAAAAATGATATAATTAAGAGAGAACACACACAAAAATGTCTTCTTTTCCTGTAGCAGTTTGTAAATAACCAATATATATGGAAACTATTCTGAGTGACTGATGTTTTATTGCTTTTTGTATTTTGTATTTAAAATTAAAATACGGTGTTTACATGATAATTATTTTGAATAATATATATAAATTTCACACATTATTTTTATTATTGTCATTACCTTTTGTGTGGTTTATAACACAAATATATGTTTTAAAATACAACTTAGTCATAACTGCTGGACTGTAGAAGCAAATAGAGGAATAATAAATTGACATGAATTGAAAATTCTGTACAACTCTGTTACATAATACAATTCAGCTAAAATGAATAAACAAAAAACTATTAAAGCCAGGGGCTCATGCTTGCTGTCCTATCTACGCAGGAGGGTAAGATGTGAGGATTGAAGTTCAAAGTCAGCCCACGTATGAAAGTCCCTGAAAATCTTTTCTCTAATTAATTACCAGAAAACTGGAAATGGTGCTCTTCTTCAACCTGATAGATTTCTGTCCTTGTGATGAAGCGCTCAGGGACAGCTCCTGGGCCCAGAGTTGAAGTCCCAATACTGACAAAAAAAAAAAAGAAAAAATATTATTAAATCAAGTAAGTATAAAGTGAAAGGTGTGTTTCATTTTCAGTATTTTACCAAGCTATATCAAAGTCAATGAAATAGTATTTCATTTTAACCAAAATCAGTGGCATATTTTTAGAATTCTATATTTGATATATTTAATATGCATCATGGAGTTGCTAGTTCCTAAGCAATGCAATCATAAACTGTCATGGCACTCCTCCTTTATAAAACAGGATTAAGCAGTCATGCACAAAACTGTAATGGGCTGTGGATAGTTGTGATTACTGTGATTTCCCCAACATTAGAACTGTAAGAAGTCATCAACTCCTAATCAATCCACATAAACATTAAACAGTATAGGTGGAGGGCTCTTATCCCCATTTTACAGATGAGAGAGCAAAGGCAGGAGAGGTTAGGATGCATGCCACAGGCATTAATGAAATGATGATACTTTACTTGCTCATGTGGTTCTCATGACCTCAAAGCACTAGACTGAATCACTAGTCCTCTTAATTTGACTGTGAATTGGTAGGGGACAGGTACAATTATCCTCATTTTACCTTAAAGGGGAATGAACTGTTCTCAAATGAGTGCTTGGTCTAAAGTATTTGGCAAGAGTTTAAAATTAGCCTTTACTTTGCAATTTGGAACAGTTATTCTTTTTCTGCATCAGAATCATTTGCTTTGTGTTGCTTGAATCTTAGAATTTAGAGGCAAACAAAAGTGGCTTTGATATTCTATTTTGACTTTAACCATTGCATAATGACTTATCCTAAAATTTTCCATAAAGATGAATCTATTTTAAAATAGAGCTTACATCAAAGTAATGACATCTATAAAAATTGTTAAGTAACACTGGGATGATCCTTTAAATAAACAAAAATCATTATGAGAAACCTACAGAAAGCAATAAAATAAAAACGTTGATCCTGATTTTATACCTTCATTGTACTGATTGCTATGATGGAAGCTTACTATATATGAATCAAATGGTTTTAAATGTGCAAATGGCTGTGGATAACTATATGATTACCTCTTCTGAGGTAATTCAATTTAATTATTTAAATATTTTATTTTTTAACTGTTGTTATTGTAAAGATGACGTACAAATGAATTACAGGTACGTAAGAGAAAGAGTACATTTCTTTTCAGACAATGTCACTCCTTCTCTTCCTCCCTCTTTTGGTACTACTAGGAGTATTTGTTCAATAATAACAGAGAAAACATGTATATTTGCATATATATAAACTGGGCACAGTGTCTAAGTCCTATAATTCCAACTATGTGGATAGCAGAAATAGGTAGATTTTGGCTTGAGGTTCATCAGGACAAAAAACTCGAGACAAGTTAAAAGCAATTATGGTCTGAAATTATCTTGCTTTTTTTTTCTTACTCGATTAGGGTTTTTCTGGCTTAATACTGTATAATCTCTGTAAGAACAGATATCCACCTTGATCGATTCTAGGCTTCTAAAGCCCAGAAAGTTAATTGGGCTCTCACTGAAATATGTTAAATATCAGAAATAGTATAGCTGAGAACCTCAACCTCTTAAGTTCTAATGTACTGCTTCTGTTCTTCACATACCAATTATTTCTACTTCATGTGTAGCTTTATGCCTTTAGTTTTACCTATTTATTGTGACAATCAAGGTTGAATCTTGATTCAAGTGTTTTCTTAATACAGGGTTGTTAAGCATCATTGATTAATGTGAATTAAATTACAAATAATTTGTAAAAATAGAACTCCTTTGCTTTTCTGGATACTCCTCCATAGCATGTTGCCCTATAACATTGATTCAGAAGACTACCAAGCTTTGCTTTAAATTGTCCAAGTGACAAGTGTGGGTCACTCAGTTTGAAAAGCATTATTTTCTCTTCCTTTACCAACACAGTTGTATAACTTTTAATGTCAGATTCAAATGTTAAAAATACTTATATTCTTTCACTTAAATAGGAATAATGCTTCACTTAATAAATATCTTAAAGTTCTGGGATAGCCCCTGTTTTTTACAGCTCTAATGTATTTGTTCCATTGAGAAGATTAAATATATAATACATCCACCACTGCTTCGCACATTATTTGACAGCTGATAGGGCACTCTTCACAATTACTTACAGTGATTGCTAATTGCAGATACATTTTTGCATTGCCCCTTTTTTTCTCCAGTAAAAAATAATTGCTGTTGTTGTTTGGTTAACTTTATTTTCACACACACATACACACACATATAAAATACTACTAAATATAAAATGTAGAAATATAAGATGTGATGAGAAATAAGTAGTCAAGGGGACAATAAAATGTTTCTTTAAATAAAAAAGAACTCAAAAAATGGAGAAAGAGAAAGTGGCACTGTGGCACAAGTAGTAGAGTACTAGTCTTAAGCACAAAGTACCTCAGGTATAGTAACCAGGCCTGAGTTAAGCCTCACAACTGACAAAAAAAAAACAAGAAAGAAAGAAAAGAAACAGGGTTTAGATTATTCTGAAATAAGTGTGAAGCAATGTACCACAGATATGCCCAAGACAATATGTTGGAAATGAACTGTGCAATTTGGGGGGATGGGAGGAGGGAAAGTGGGAGAAAAGCATGAGGGATAACATATGCAGCTATAACCCCTCTGTGCATTATCCTGACAAAATCAATTTTTAAGAAAGAATAATTGTTTTCTTACTGTGTTGAGTATAGTAACATGACAATCTCTATTATTTCTAATCTTTAGTGAAAAAAAGGGAAATATTTGGGGTTGTCCTTACTTCCCACAATAATTTAGAAATAGAAATAATAATGGTACACATGAATTTTTTGCAAATATTCTAATGTTACTATTTCAGTTCAGACTTACATTTTTTCTGTATCTTAAGTAGGTTCTAGATGATGATTACTATAGACAACATATTTTACGTTCACTTCTATACATAGTACAGATTTAAATAATACAATGACAACTTAGGTATTATAGTTCACTGTATCTGTGACAATATTAATAACTGTTTGAGACAGCAACAGAAAATGAAGTCAGAACATATGCAATGTATAGAATGATACACATAATAAGTCAGACAGCATTCAAAGCCAAAGGTATAAATTACTGACTCCATCCCCTGCACCACTCAAAATGCATGACAGAATATGCCAATAGACTGAGAACACAAGGGCATAAAACAGTAACAATACTAATCAAAATAAATAGATGCTATCAAATTTCAAATAGGGAGAGTCAAGTCCATGCAAAGTAACACAGGTTGCTGAAAATGTAAGGCAGTAAGTATATAACTAAACTAAAATTTCTTTGTAACTTACTTGAATTCCATACAGCAGAGTTTAAGAGAGTTACTTCTTGCGTCCAACTCTTCATTCTTCTCATAAAAACAAAAGTCTATATCTTGTATATGCTAAATGTTACATTAAAGGTACAATTACTGATTACTTATTGATAAATGAATGAGTGAATAAATGAATGAATAAATACATAGATAGATGGATAGATAGATAGATAGATAGATAGATAGATAGATAGATAGATAGATAGATCAAATGCAGTGTCTTGGAGTTCATGAAGTAGGAATATAAGCAGGTTATTTGTAAGGAAAGAAATCATGAATGACACTTGTTAGAAAACAAGTTTACTCAGTATGCTGTGCAAACAATAGATCACATTTCAAAAAAATTACATCCCTGTTTTCCAGGGAAATGTCAGGTGCTTTTCACAATTACCAAGAGCTGTGCACAGATTAAAAAGGTAATTATTTGATTAAACACTGTACTGGAAGAATTCATAATTCTCCACTGGAACCTGAAAGAGTGTGTCTGCTTGGGTTTTAAGGATGATATTACTATCATGACTGAATTAATGGGTCAGACAATTGGGTGAATCATCCCCTAGGCAGGAAAAAGATACCAGAGGCACACACACATAAATAGGTGTTAGAGAAATGTATAAAAGTAAGGTATGATTGAAGATGTTTGTAAGAATAGTCTATGTGAGAGGTGGGATAGGAAGCCTCTGAGTGTAAGAAAGGATATTAAATTAAAATTGATATTGCTTTGTTGGCCATGCTAAGAAATTCAATTTAATAGGGTAAGCCTTGTGGGAGAGGTAAAAAGAAAAGTTATTAGAATACAGCAATTGTATTTTTATACTGCAGTGACAATAGTAATCATACATTAAAGGAGAAAAGTAGTATGAATGCTATCATATTATCCCAGGTGAGGAAAAATTACAAAAGCTAGAGCAACATGAAAAAATTGAATATTAGCTCAAAAATGAAGCTTCATGCTTACAATGTTAATATATAAGTAACACCTATTGTGTATTCATGCTTATATATTCATATATATTATAGACAATAGTATGTTTTTTGTTTTCCTAAATGATTTGTTTGCATAAATTATTTTAGAAACATAGGACTATGATAGAGATATAAATGCAGATATTGATAGATCAATATAGATAGAAATGTCTTTTTATAATGAGAAAACTGATGGATTAATATGAATAGTAAATAGTAAAAGTAGGATTCAATTGATTCTGGCTTTTGACAGAGCAATTTTTCCTGCTCATAAAAGGTAATGCTGGAAAAGTTAGTCAAAGAGAGAGAAAGAGTGGTTACTGTACTAAACACAAAATTAGGATTGGATGCACACATTCATTTTTCAGACTGCTTGGGGTACCATAAAATGTGGCACAATAAATTAGAAAAGCCCAACTTAATACCAAAGAATGGCACGTATACTAGAAGTTATGCATCTCGAAAGGATCATTAAACCCTGGGCAAGAAGGAATGTTAAACTGATATATACTCTATCTTCCTCTCCTACTAAGATTGACTGAATATAACCCTCCTCTAAGAGACACATATAATCCACATGTTCTGAACCTGGGATTCTGAACTTCAAGAAAAAAGGATTTAGTGGCCAGATATTGCTCCCTCCACCTGAAAATGTCATCAAGAAATAAGAGACCAGAGAATTCACATCACAATTGTGAAGAGACCTAAGATTTTCAAGTTTTCCAAATCTCCCACTGCCTTATTAGCTTTTCAAATCTCTATAACATTATAATCGTGATGATATTAGTTTCTTTGAGAAATTGTAGCATATTTCTTTGCTGTGGTGAGAATGAGAAAGTGAGAGAGAGGAAAAGAAAGAGAAAGAGAGAGAGGAAGAGAGAGAGGCAGAGAGAGAGACAGAAAGACAGAGAGACAGAGACAGAGATACAGATAAAAGAAAGATATATAGGAGAGACCTCTATTTCTTGAAAACAGATTATTATTCTTAGAGATCCTGGTCTATGTAATATCACAATCTATATTCTGAGACATCATTTTAAGACTGCAAGCTCTTTGTAAAGAAAAACTATG
Organism: Megascapheus bottae; assembly: GCF_031878675.1. Classification (NCBI taxonomy): domain Eukaryota; kingdom Metazoa; phylum Chordata; class Mammalia; order Rodentia; family Geomyidae; genus Megascapheus; species Megascapheus bottae. The sequence continues at coordinate 28,935,625 of NC_143517.1, read as the reverse complement.
GACTTTTGTCACAGCCTAGGTTGTAACAGACAACTTTTAACCATGTGCTTTTAGATTTCAAATATTGCAATTTTACATTGCTAGCTAAATATAAAAGTGCCTTGGTGTAATTCGAGGAAACCAATTATGCTTCAATGAAGAGGAGTACTGAACCTAATTTGGGTGACATTTTATTTGCAAAATAAGTCTCTATGTATGCTTTGACTTGTAGTTAAGAGAAGTTGTATAACTATGGTGGCTGTTTAAAGCTATGGGAAAGGTATGGGCTGAATTCTCACTGGTAATTTCCTTGAAAATGTGTTATTATGGTAAATTAAATTATTTCTCAGTCATCTAAACAGATTTTTCACCTAATTAAAGCAACCAGTGGTGTGACTCTTCAACTCTGCAATAGCCTTGATCTAACATTTAATATCATTGTGTAAATGTTAGCAGCTATTATTGTCAAATAATAAAAGCCTAGCACCTAGAATTATATAAAATACAATTCATAGAAGGTATTACTTATGTTTTATGTACTTTAATAAGTGACACACATGAGCATATTAATGTTATCTTAATTGACGATACATGAATTCTGGTTATCTGTTGAATTTTTTCTGTACTTTTGTGCCTGTAATTAAACAGCTGAAAAACAAGATCTAAGATGGATGATGAGTCCATTAATGTACTATGTGTATTGAAAAAATAATAGAATATGAACAGTAATAATTAGATGTCAGTGATTATTTCTTGGGAATTTGCTCCAAATCAACCATTCTCCAAATTTAAATTCAGATAACCTCATTGAATGCTATAACATATAAACAACAAAAAACTAGTGCCCCATAAGGTGAAGAACAGTGTGGAACTTATTTTAAGGTTTCATCTTTCTTTTGTTTTTGTTTTTTTGTTTTTATTTTCTTGCAGTCCTGGGCCTTAAACTCAGGGCCTGGTCACTGTCCCTGAGCTTCTTTTTGGTTCAAGGCTAGTATTCTACCACTTGTGCCATCGTGCCACTTTGAACCTTTTCTGTTTATGTGGTACTGAAGAATTGAACTCAGGGCTTCATACATACTAGGCAAGCCCTCTTCCACCAAGCCACATTCCCAGCCCATTTTTTTCATTTTTTAAGCATGCGCTAAAATGATGAAGCTAGGACACTATCTAATACTGTTACCAAGCCTTCAAAATTGTATCACTTTAGGTTTATTCTGTATGTAATCTCACAAATTCCCTCTATTCACTCTTAGAGATTACTTACCTATTCTCTATGAATAGATGGAAATCTCATACTTACAGATGCAAAAAAATTAATATGGTTAAAAAGGCTTTACCAATCAATGCAACATAAATATTCAATATTATACAATCAAAATATGAAGGTTAGTTTTCAAAAAACTAGAAAGAACAGTTGATCATGAATAGTCAACTCTCCAGTATGAAGAGAAAAGCAAGAAAATAATATTATTTTCAATGTATACCACAAGGCCACTACCATCAAACCAAAGATGATTTGGCAACAAAAGTGACATACACACCATGGATCTCCATTTGCAAGTAGGCTTAACATAAAAATAATAATTTAACTTGACAAGACAATTACATTGATGACTATAATTCTGTAATGTATATCTAAACCTACTCCCTTTGTTATAGTATAATTTAACCAATAGCAAAGGCTATCCACTAATGTTTTTCTTTTTCCACAGATTTGGTGATCAAACATGAACTTCATCTTCAAAACAAATTTCTGATTATCTAAGTAGAGCATTCACATTTATTTAGCCTTTGCATCTATTAGGGCCAGTAGCTCTCAGAAGAGAAAGTTAAATCTGAGCAGCATTGTCTAGCACAATAGATATAATGTAAATTTAATAAATAAATGATAAATGAGGAGACGGTGTTGACTTCCTTACTTTCATTTCACATAAATTTCTTATTACCTTTTTATTTATACCTATACTTTCCCAGCTAATTCCAGAATAAAATAGAAAGAACGTATTTTCCAGATCACAAGTAAAAAAATAAATAAACATAGTTTCAATACATGCTTACTTACTAGTGACATCAGGACACTTTTAAAGCATGAACACAGAATTAATTTGTGATTATATATTATATGATTCTATGTGCAGAAATAACTTCTTATAAATTGAATAATAATAATATCTTTAATTCTTTAATAATAAAATTACCCTCTTTTCTGTATATCCTATTAAACTAGCCTGTATATTCTATTAAACTACACTATAGCACATTTATGTTTATGAATAATGTTTAATGTAAGATTTGTCATAATTAAATAAGCAATACTTACATCTTTGTACTCATATTAATTACTAATAGCCATTCTTTCACAATGGATTGTTGTCTATGACAACAAAGGTCTTCTAAATCCATATTCATTTTACTCTATCTTGCTTTATCTTTTAAAAAACAAAAACAACAAAAGCACAAGATAGTAGAATTTTTCTTTAAATTCAAGATAAGAGTGTGAAAGCAGAGGAACAGACAAATATATTTTAGATATCAAGTATTATGACATCCTTATTGGCTCTGTAACTTGTAATTTACATTTTCCTTCATTCATCTTTCCTTCAAGGTGGAAGCAATTTAGAAGGAGGTGACAGACAAGTTAACAGATAATTACTAGACATTGTGATAAGTGCATTCATAGAGAGAAGCAATTTGAAGTGCTATTTAGTTTGGCCAATTGTGCTCACATACATCAGACCATCTGATGCTCAGTAATCATTCTAAAGTAAGAAAGCTACATCTTGCCCTCAGGATCCCCATTAGATAGCTGAAAGATACAGGTTTAATTTCCCAGAAATATCACTATAACAAGAAAAATGTTGTATTTAATATTTCAACTGTGTTTTCTAAATTCTAACTCTCTGGCCAATTCAGTGAATATGACTGTGTTGGTAAGTACTCCATAATAACCAAGGACTTCATGTTTATAACCAGTGCCTTAGCTCTTTGATTGCAATCTTGGGGCTGAGAAGAACTGAATCTAGATTAGAAAAGATTGTGTTCAGAAAAGGAAGAAAAGAATGGAACCAAACTAGGACAGAACTACTTAAACAGTGGTTAATGCAAACTTGGTTAATTAATAATTTACTTAAGCAACAAAAATTAAATATTAGCTTTTCTGAAAATGTAAATACTAGAAATGTGAGGAATTTAATGGATAAGACTTCATCCATGGCTAAAATGGACAAAATTTCAACTATCAATACTTATCACATTTTGAGTATATTTCTAATAGTTGAGGATGGTTTGATGTTAAATTAAACATTGAATAAGTCCTTAAAATTTGATTCTTGGTTAAAAATTATGCTAATATGAAACCTAATATTTTACTTTCTAAAACCACTACAGTGAAACTAGTTTTCACATAATCCAGTTAATATTGGAAATGGTATAAAACGATGTTAGGGAAAGATGTCTTACTTTACTGCCCAAAGACTTCCTCAGAGTTTTTATTTGTCTATTTATTTTGCAATATTCAAGAACCTAGAATAATACAAAACAAATACACTAAAGCAACTCAAGCTATACATATGTGATATTATAAGTCTTAATATCAAGGCCACTATTAGTGGTTATATTTTTTAAATTATTTAAAAATCCTTAATTCACTTTACATGTTACTTCCTTTTTCTCTAATCTAAGTAAGCCCTTGGGATAACCATTACAAAGTGAAGCAAAACTACAACAAGCTGTCAAGTAATTCTGGATCAAGTGAGCTAAGTGAGTACCTTAGATGACTGATATTCTAAAATTCAATTACCCCAAAATTCAGTGTTGACATTTGTTGGAGTTGTATTTAGGGTGTGAAGTCCTACACGGGACGATCTTGGTAAAACTGCAGGCTTCATATTTTTTAGTTTCTTTAGAAATTCATTAAACATAGAAAACTACCTAGCTAGCTATGTGGCTAATAGCAAAGGCAAGGATTAGATAGGGACTAAATATGAACGGCAATTCAGAAAATTGGAGGATGCAGATAAGAAAATGCCATTTCTTTTAGAATGATTCCTTATGTATTTCCATAATAGACAGACAAAAGTTAATACTGAAATATATACAGCTACAAAAACACATTTGTTGATTAATATTAAAAAATCAGAATTCTAAAATACTGAGCAGGTATGGGAGTCATTAGTAGGAATCATGGGAACATGGCAGGTGGTAAGATGAAATGACTTGCCGTTGTTGAATTGAGAATGAATTGATTAGTCATGCTATAGAGAGGGCAACAGTACAAGAATCATACTGGAAGAACTAGGATCAAATAGATAATTTAATTCATTTTAATTATGAATTTGTTTTCTAAATTTTGTTCATATTTCTATTTTTTCCTGATGGTGTTATGATTAAGAGTAATGCATTTCTTTTCCTAATTTGGAAAATAAAATTCAGTGTAAATGATCTCAAGCAATTTTCTTAGGGGCTTGAATTCTAGGCCTGAGCAGTGTCCTTGAGCTCTTCAACTAAAGGCTAGTGCCCACCCCTTGAGACACAACATCACTTCTAGATTTCTGGTGGTTAATTGGAGATTAGAGTCTTACCCTCTGCCCGGGCCGGTTTGAACAGCAATCCTCTGATCTCAGCCTCCTGAGTAGCTAGGAATATAGCTGAGAGCCACTGCAAATATGTAAAGATGATTTTAACATTGTAAATTGGGGCTTGGTAATAATTCAATTACAACTCTGACAATCAACTTTAATATGACACTTTTATTTATTTATTTTATTTTTTGCCAGTCCTGGGGCCTTGAACTCAGGGCCTGGGCACTGTCCTTGGGATTTCTCAAGGGTAGAGCTCTACCACTTGAGCCACAGAACCATTTCTGGCATTTTTTCGATGTATGTGGTACAGAGGAATTGAACCCCAGGTCCTCATGCATGCTAGGCAAGCACTCTACCACTAGGCTCAAATTATGACACTTTTAAAAAAAATAGTGGTTTCAACTTTCAGAGAACTGATAAGTTATGTACAGTTAGAATCATCTATAGGAAGTCAAAAGTAATTTAAAAACTTTAGTGTGAACTAAAATAGAAAATATCAATGTGTGAAAAGTAATGTACCTACTACCTGGCAAATGTAACTGTAACCCCCCTATGCGTTACCCTGACAATAAAAAAAGAAAAAGTATAAATAGTAGATATTCAGAAAAAGAGTTTATTCTGTCCAAAAGGTCAAATCAGCTTAATACAGATCAGTGTCAATCTGATCTGGTCTTGACTTAATAAGGAACATTTTCAGTTACGACAGTAATTTTAATTCTAAATGCGTAAACTGCTTTCTTAATATGAAAAGTTAAAATTTCTAGACTTTCTGAAGAAAGAAAAATATATATTGAAGATGAAGTCTGTAGTAATATATTTGAGATATTTGAGACAGCACATTTACATAGTTTATTACAATATATATAATAGCTGTTCTATTTTATTATTATTGCTAATCTCTTAATGTGCTTAAGGTACAAATGAAAGATTATCATATGTATATATGTATGCATAGAAAAACTTATTACAGCCAAGCACAGTAGCTCATGCCTGTAAAGCTAGCACTCAGGAGGCTGAGATCTGAGGATCAAGGTTCTAAGCCAACAATAGGTGATGGTTGGGGCTGGGAATTTTCAACTAATTTAATTTAAAGTGGAAATTTGCATTCCCTCTTTCACATACATTTCCACTGGGTGGGCTATGATGGCTGGATGGAAAGAAGATCTGATTTCATATTTTTATTTGTCTCTCAGAAACATGGAGAAACTTAGGTAGCTGCTTGCTTAAAACAGTGCCCAGAAGTTATATTGAGAAAAGAATGATACCAAATTTGTTGAACACATAAATCTATTAGTTAATGAAAAAAATTCCATTTCATAACACAGATCAAGAATCAAAACCTGAGGACTAACAATGTAGCTCCATGACATAGGAATTGCCTAGAATCAAATTTAGTATGTGAACATATTATTTATAATAGGAGATGAAAGATATGAGTTGATGTCTTTGCAATGCTTATGTACAATTATAAATTATATATAATCATATGTTTTCTCATACCTTTTACATCATTCTATCTTAATTATTATTTTTTTGCCAGTCCTGATGTTTTATCTCAGGGCCTTAGTACTGTCCTTGGGCTTTCTCAAGGCTAGCACTCTTACCATTTGAACCATAGCACTACTTCCAGCTTTTTCTATGTATGTAGTATTGAGGAATTGAACCTGGGTCTTCGTGTATGCTAGGCAAGCACTCTATTGCTAGGCTAAACTTCAGGCCCCTATCATTGTATCTTATGTAAACAAAATTAGTGTATTATTGGTCTTTTAGAATGCAATTAAACCATCTGAGACTGCAAGGATCAGTTGATGGTAATAAAATCCCCTATCTTTTACATTGTAATACACTCCCTGGACATGTGGAGAAGGATCACCATAAAGTAGGAATCTTGGGATAGATCAGCTGGCTTCTCTACAGTGGCATATAAAGCAATGTGTTTAAGTCAATACAGAAAAGACATCCCAGCTGCTATGTTAAGGGTAATCGCTTCAAAAATACTTTCTATGTTTTAACTTAAAAATAAGGTAATCTTTCCCCTATAATTCAAGAATATTTTCTGCATTCTGAGAAATATTCTTAGATTTGATTAATTTATAAAGGGCTCTAATGCATTTGTTTAGCATTCTATAGGAAGATATCTCATAAACGGCTTTCTTACCTGATGACTAATCTTTTTTTTACCTGTGGTGGTAACTCTCAAAAACTAATCCAGTATATATCTGGGGAGTTCATAGAAGCAACTATTTCAATGTTTGTTCCTGAAAATGTAATGGTGACCAAAACTGATTACCATTTCTGCTTTTACGGAAGCTCTTTGTCAAAGAAAATTCATAGTAAAATTATTTTTTCTATTCACATGAATCCCTATATATTCTCTGCCTTCTTTAATTTTGCAAGTGGCCTATTGATTTTTCAGCCCTTAGGACTACATAATATATTCATTATATATAATATATATAACTATGTTCAAAGGTATTGCAAATGAACTAATAAGTTCAAAGAAGCAAATTCAAAGAGAATAAAATGAGCAATGAAATCAAAGACTATTAATCCAGTTCACTTAAAACAGCAAAAAGAAATTTGTTTCTATCTGAAAGACAGTATCAGTGTCTCCCTTGATTTTACTTAGATAAAAAAGCAGAAAAAATGACTTTTTCTACATGTTTATTTATTGTTCTAGGATAAAACTAGGCAGGGACAATGTAATCTATCATTTTATTTTTATTGCTTGTGATCATAGAATTTATTATTATGCTCTTCTTTTATGCATCTTGATTTCTTCCATGTCACAGCTCAGGAAACTATAAATAATGAATGATAATATTCACAATTAAGTCATTAAGTTATCATAGTTTATAACACCATGAAGATATATTATAAAACCAGACATAAGATGGAAAATGTAGTTCATTTTTCACTTCTCTTCTGTGTAAACAAATACCTTATATTAACCTAATTTAAAAATATTTACCAAGTTTATCTTTTCCTATAGCTCTCATTTGCTTCTACAAAAAATGAGTTTTGAACATTTAAAACCTGTTATAAATGCAAAAGGGATTTTGATTTAAAATTTCTAAAGTCATAATCCTATAGTATTTCTAAAATTTCTATAGTCATAAGCTAATATTGAATAATGATGTTAAAATATTTTTGAGAATGTCATCAAATCATTTAAAAATGAATAGGGAAAGGTCTTGCTTGTTTCTAGTTTGTATGGCTCATAATTTTAAATCGGTTTTTAAATGTATGATTATACTGAAATACTTTTTTCTTCATATATTTTAGAGGCAACTCTTGAATTAGACAAATTTCTAATTTCTGAGGATCAAATCTAAAGTTTTCGAAAGAATATAATTAGCTAGAGGAGTGAAATTGGTAGTAGTAATCTAATAATAAATAATAATTATCCATCTGGGTGCCGGTGACTCATGCCTTGTAATCCCACCTACTCAGGAGGCTGAGAGATGAGGATTGTGGTTCACAGCCAGCCAGGGAATGAAAGTCCCTGAATCTCTTTCTTATCTCCAAATAACCACCAGGAAAATAGAAGTGAAGTTGTGGCTCAGTAGGTAGAGTGGTAGAGCTATAGCCTTGAGATGAAGATCTCTGGGAAAACGCCCAAGCCCAGAGTTCAAGCCCCATGACAGACAAAAATAAAAAGTAGGAAGAACTCTGAACTCCCTTATATCCCTTCATTTCACACAAGCATATTCTAAATATCAAACCATACCTATTCTAGTTTGTCCAAAGTTTCTCCAGTGAGAAAGACATTTAAATAAAATTATGCTTTCTTCAATGTCCTAGTAAATTGATGTAATCTTTCTTTTCTTTTTTAGTATTTTTATTGTAATTAATAGAAGGGTTACACTATATTTGCCAGATAGAAGGTGTGTTACTTCACAAACATTGCTACCCTTTCTCATGTTTTTGTCCCCATTTCCCTCCCTCCACCCCCTCCCCTCATCTTGTTTTCTCCCTTTCCCTGTCCTATTTCAAATAAACAAATATATATAAAATATATTAGATAACAAGGTAAAATACTGTAACAATATGAGATAACCAACATACTTTTGAATTTCTGAGAATAATTAATTAATATTTATTTTTGCCTTACTTTATTCTTAGAAAACTATATAATAAACACATAATAAGATTAACAAAGTAATCTTGGAATATGATGAAAATTTTCACACTTTTCACTTCCATTAGAAACTGGAAAATACACCAGAGATTTGAAATCCAAGTTTGAATTCTTCAAAATATTTATTCCTAGTTTTTAAATTATCATTAAATGTCTTAATTTTCATAAATCTAGAAGTAGTGAAAACCCCAAAATGTGATTATGAAACAATTAGAATCTTCTTTGCTTTTGAGTGCTATCATCTTATTAAAAACAGTCAAAAATATTTCATTTCTCTAGATAGCTTGCTTACTAAAGTTACATGTATATGTAGATATAGATATAGATATAGATAGCCTTTGACAATAATGGATTGTGTTCTACTGAAACAAAATTTAGCAATTTTACATAGCGTTTACTGTGAATTATATAAGGAGTAAGATTCAGAAGAAACAAAAAAATATTGATTAAAATGGCATATTGAAAATACTATCTTTTTAAATTTTATTTTATTTTATGGTGTTGTCATGGTGATGTAGAGAGGTATTACAATTACACATAAAAAGAGAGTACTTTTGATTCAGAGTTTTCTTTTATTGAAAAATAATTCTCCATAGGAAAGGGATAGGAAAGTATTCTTAAATTTCATTTCCAGTAATGTCATGAGAGAAGCTAACTACATTCAGTGCTAAAGGTCAACATTCAAGTCAGCTCAGAATAAAGACTCAAATATCTGTTCCCTGGAGAAAACTACCAGATCAGCAAACTGAATAAATGCCGTATCTAATCTGGACTGATGAGATGGTGAAATTGGATAAATATCTTTTCACTACTGTTAAGTCCTGGATGCCATGCCAAGCCAAGTCAGTATGCAGAAAGAAATACATGTGATTCCCAAATTTTGGCTACTTAGGCTACTTAAGGACCTCATACCTGATCCCAGATCTGTGGTGCATGAAACTGCTCTTAATTCAGTGGCATCTATGTCTACATTCCAATAAAAGAGAAAATTACAGGGAGCCACCATCTAGACTCCAATATTTAGGATCAAGATAACTAAACACAAGAAGAGAAAGAGGCAGGAAAATATCCAGTGACATTTTGCATTACACTCTCCAAACGAAACATAAGCAATAGTCAGGAAAGAAATAGAAAAAGAAGAGTTACCTGGGTGCTGGTGGCTCATGCCTATAATTCTAGTTACACAGGAGGCTGAGATCTCAGGATTGCGATTCAAAGCCAGACCAGGCAGCAATGTATGTGAGACTCTCATCTCCAATAAAACTACACAGACATACTGTAAGTGACACTGTGGCACAGGTGGTAGAGGGCTAGCCTTGAGAAAAAGAAGCTCAGAGACAGGACTCAGGCAGCAAAAAAAAAATAAAAATAAAAAAATAAAGTTTAGTGTGGAAAAGCCACCAAGTCACCAAATTAAGTAAGCTAGACCCAAAGAAACAAGAAAAATAGATTCCATAGTTTCTCTTATTTGTACTAATTAGTATATGTCTAAGATTTTCCTAGCAGAGGAACAAAATAGCTCAAAAGCTATGTCCATATGACCATATAGGATGAGGCTAAGTGAGATGAATTCCTAATATGGAAAAAAGAGTTTTATCGACAAGGTTGTTATTTTTCATGTGCTATGTGAAGTTATCTCTTTATTCTTTTGGTGTATCCCCCTCCCCCACCTTATGCTTTATCCTGTTGTAGCATCTGACTTTGGTAGGCAGTGTATGGTATATATACATGTATTTGTTCATTTGAATAATGGAAGGGAAGGGGGAAAACAAGATGATGAGAAAAAGGGCAAAGAGTGAACTAATGTAATAGTGATATTCACAAGACAATATGCTGGAAATGAACTTTACAATGTGGGGGGGGAGGGAGGGAAATTTGGAGAAAAACATAAAAGAGGTAACAATGTTCAAGAATTACTACCATAAGAATATAACTGCAACCCCACTATATATAATCCTGAAAATAAAATAAAATAAAAATGAAGCAAAATAACTTTATTTAGGATGGTCATTCTAGTTATAAAATATAGCTATTCATAAGATGTTGTACTAAGCTTTATCACTGAATTTTATATAAATGTTTTCTGATGTTTGCACAGATACATTTTGCAAAAGATGCATTTTTCGAAGTGTATCCCTGTCATTAAGCAATGTGTTACTTTATAGTAATTTTGAACATTATTGACACTTCATTTCACTTGTTCCAGGATTTTCAGAGTATATAGCTAATATAGATTTATTGATGGTCATGGAAATCAAATGGGCTTACATGTTGACTTTATTGCTTTGTTATAATTTAATATAGTATATATTTTATAACATATGTAATGAAGTATATATATATATTTAAAATAACAGCATAGATTGAAAAAATTGATGCTTCACTCATTTATAGAAATAGTCATGCTTCTTCTAATAATTAAGTTTGATTATAAACTAGTTGAGTTCACATTGCAGTAAAATATAATTAATATTTTGCTCTTTCTTATTTTTTGAGTTTATACTAGGTTGAAATACAGAAATGATAAAGCCTGTTCTAACAATTAATAATAGAGCCAGTTATAACACATTTTCACCGAACTGGAACAGAGTCAATCTAAATATAAAACAAACTTTGATGGGCTGGGAGTTTGGCGTAGTGGTTAAAGTGCTTGCCTAGCATGCATGAAGACCTGGGTTCGATTCCTCAGCACCACATACATAGAAAAAGAAAAGCCGGAAGTGGTGCTGAGGCTTAAGTGGTAGAGCTCTAGCCTTGAGAAAGCCCAAGGACAGTGCTCAGGCCCTGAGCTCAAGCCCAGCACTGTTAAAAAATAAATAAATAAAGTTTGAATTTTCAATAGAACTTTTAATTTTAAAAAGCCTTGAATAAATTCTAATTCATTTCATGGCTCCTTTTAACTTCATTTTTTGTGAAGAAGTGTGACATTCTTCTTTTTTTTTTTTTGAATAGGGAAAGCCAATATTTTTATTATCTCTAAGTACTTGTACAAAGGGTTTTCAATTCAACATATCAATTTATGACATACTGTAGCTAACTCTTTTAAATGACCTAAAGCCTTGTTCTTCTTTTTTGTATTTATTTATTATTTTTTCATATATTTGTTATTGTAATTAATAGAAGGGTTTCATGATATTTGCCAGATAGAAGGTGCTTTAATTCACATACATTGATACCCTTTCACATGTCTTGGTCCCATTTCCCTCCCCCCCCCACCCCTCATCTTGTTTTCCCCTGTTCCCTATCCAATTTCAAATAACCAAATACAAATATATCCAATATATCAGGTAACAAAGTGAGATACTGTAACAATATGAGATAACCAAGGGACAGCAAAAGAGATGAGAGATAACATAGTACATTAAGAACAGCAACCATTCATTATATGGCTTTTGTTTCTATATCCTAGAGATCCTTTCATTTAGCGTCCTACTATATGGCCTTTTGTATCAAGGTTTTTCTCTATTGCAAATCTCTGCTAGTAGAGCCCAAGGTTTCTACTGATTATGACAAATGAGGGAAACCATGGAGCCTAAGTTCCTTTGAGTCTGGCTTACTTCACTTAATATGATTTTTTCTAAGTCTTTCCATTTACTAACAAATGGGGCAATGTCATACCTTTCTGACAGCAGCATAGAATTCCATTGTATACAAATACCACATCTTGTTGATCCACTCATCAACTGAGGGACATCTAGGTTGGTTCCATAACTTTGCTATGGTAAATAATGCTGCAATGAACATTGTTTTGCTGATGGATTTAGTATGTCCTTGTTTCTGGATTATTGGGTAAATGCCAAGTAGTGGAATTGCTGGGTCATAGGAGAGCTCTATGTTTAGTCTTTTGAGGAACTGCCATACTGCTTTCCATAATGCTTGAACAAGTTTGCACTCCCACCAACAGTATAGTAGTGATCCCTCCTGGCCACATCCCCTCCAGCATATGTTGTTATTAGTTTTCTTGATCCTGGCCATTCTAAGTGGAGTGAGGTGGAATCTCACTAACGTTGTTTAGATTTGCATTTCTTTTATGACCAGAGACGTTGAGCATTTCTTCATGTGTCTATAGGCCATTTTTTTGTTTCTTCTTCAGAGAAGACTCTCTTTAAATCTTTGGCCCAACCTTTAATGCGATGGTTGTTACTTTGGAGATTAGTTTTGTACTGATTCAATTTTTTGAGCTGTTGATATATTTTACATATGAGGCCTTTGTCTGTTGTATGGTGGTGAAGATCTTCTCCCACTCTGTAGGCTTCCTAATTAATTTACTAGCTATGTCCTTTGCCATACAAAAGCTCTGCAGTTTAATGCAGTCCCACTTATCCAGCCTTCTCTGATTTGTTGTGATTCTTGGTCCTTATTAAGAAAGTTTCGACCTGTGCCAAGGAGGCCTACTGTATCTCCTATTCCTTCTTGTAAAGTTTTCAGTGTGTCAGCTTTTACCTCGAGGTCTTTGATCCATTTGGAGTTAATTCCAGTGCAGGGTGACAAAGAAGGATCCAACTTTAGTTTTCTGCAGGTGCTTAACCAGTTCTGCCAGCACAACTTGTTGAAGAGGCTATCTTTTTCCCATTCTATTTTTTTGGCTCCCTTGTCAAAGACTAGGTGGCCAGAGGCTTGCGGTTTAATATCTGGGTCTTCAGTTCTATTCTATTGGTCTTCAGGCCTGTTCTTGTGCCAGTACCAAGCTGTTTTGATAATTATAGCTCTGTAATAGAGTCTAAAGTTTGGTATTGAAATTGTTTCTGTGCTGTTCTTTCTGCTAAGAAGTGTTTTTGCTATACAGGTCTTTTATTATTCCATATGAAATTTTGGATTGCCTCTGCTATTTCTTTAAAAAATGACATTGGAATATTGATGGGTATTGAGTTGAATTTGTAGATAGCCCTTGGCAAGATTGTCATTTTCACGCTATTGATTCTTCCAATCCAGGAGCATGGGAGGTTTTTCCATTTCCTCAGTTCTGCTTTAATTTCCTTTTTCAGGGTTTTAAAGTTTCATCAAAAAGGTCCTTTACTTTGGTTTTCCCCCCTTCCCTATCAAATTTCAAATAACCAAATACAAATAAATTCAGTGGGTGGTGGGTGAGGGGGAGGGTGATGGGTACCAAGACATGTGAAAGGATATCAATGTATGTGAATTAATGCACCTTCTATCTGGCAAATATCATGTAACCCTTTTATTAATTACAATTAAAAAATTATAAAAAAAAGCAAACTTAAAAAACGGTCCTTTACATTCTTAGTTAAGGTAAGTCCTAGGTACTTTATTTTCTTTGAGGAGTTGCTTTCCTGATTCTTGCCTCATTCCTCTCACTGTTGGCATAGAGGAAGGCAGTTGATTTTTGAGGGTTAATTTTATACCCTGCTACCCTTCCAAAGTTTTTAATCAGCTCAAGGAGCTTGGGAGTAGAGTCTATAGGATTCTTTACATACAGGACCATGTCATCTGCAAAGAGGGAAAGTTTAACTTCCTCTTTCCCTATTTGGATCCCCTTAATGCTTGCTTCTTGCCTTATTGCTCTGGGTAGGAATTCTAATACTATGTTAAAGAGGAATGGAGAGAGTGGGCATCCTTGACTCGTCCTGATTTTAGAGGGAATGGCTTTAGCTTTTTGCCACTAAGTATAATACTAGCCGTGGGTTTGTCATGCACAGCCTTTATTATATTGAGGATGTTCCATGGATTCCTACTTTCTCTAGAGCTTTTAACATAAAGGGGTGTTGGATCTTGTCAAATGCCTTTTCTGCATCTATTGAGACAATCATGTGATTTTTGTGCTTGCTCCTGTGTTGGGGCCTAGCCTCCATCCCTGAAGCCTGATTCTGGCTCAGCTGCAATTAAAGGGCTTTGACCAGGCATTCGGTCTTTTGCATACCTCTCTTAAGGCATCTCTGTGTAAGTGACTCGATTGAACCCCCCCGTAGTTTCGCAGGTCTTGCAGCAGCTCAAGTCTCGCGCGCTTTCCTGCACCTGTCCTGCCCACTACCTGAAAGCCCCACCCAGACCCTTAGTGGTAGCACAGAGGCCCTCTTCCTATTGGCTAGCTTCCCAGTGCCCACCTTCTCCTACCCTAACAGTATATAACTAATTGTCTGACGCAATAAAGGAGGAGAGCATCAGAGAACAAGAGATCAGCAGAGAGATCTGATGCGCTTTCATGGTTAACACTGCTTCCGACTCAGCGTGGTTTTTTTCTTCCCCGGTGATTGGGGGAGGGCTGGGTCTTCGACACTTACCATCTCGCTCGGCTCCCGGGGGACTACAGGCTGGCCCTGTGTGTCCCTCCCCGTTCCCGTGTTGCTGCCCCTGAGAGGAGAGGAGCAACACTCCTGTTGATGTGTTGAATTATATTAATTGATTTGTGTATGTTGAAACAGCTTTGCCTCCTTGTGATGAAACCTGTTTGATTATAGTGTATAATATTTTTGATGAGTTGTTGTAGATGGTTGGCCAGTATTTTGTTGAGAAGTTTTGCATCGATGTTCTGCAAATTTAGGAAGCCATCTTTTGTGGAAAGATTCTTCACTTTTAATGAAAATTAAAAAGAAAATCTGGAACAGAATCACAGGGAGATTTTAACTAAGTAATCAAATATTTAATTGTGTGGAAGACTTATTTGAGGCAAGAATGAGGTTTTATTGTTTTTTATATTAAACAAAATTTTAATTAATGTTGTTATATAGATCACAAGTTTCAACATTTTCTCTAAAATGAGTTTTAGACCATAATAAGGCATTTGTTACTTTACTGGATACATTTACAACTGCCATTAAGCATACAATTAATCAGTTAGTGAAAAATTTAAATCTAAATTCTTTCTTCAGACAATCAAATTAATATCTCTCAGAATCCCCTTTATATGCATAATTATTTAGATGTGAAAATTACCCCAGGCTATGTAATAAGTTCATAAGATAAATACTAATATAAGTATATTTGCTTAAAAGTCCAGATTAGCTTTGGAATATTCTGAAAAGATATACATGGAAAATATTATTTTCCTAGAATTTAATAAAATATTTGATTTTTTCCACATGTATTATACATTGCTATTGGATGACCTCATTATTTATAGTGACAGGAAAATGAGTAACTGCTATGCTATACTGTCATTCTTGATTATGAAGAAAGGTAAATTTTCACCATCTATCTTTCAACAGTGAGTTTTGTAATAACATACTGTTTAAAAGGTGAACATTAGTAAAATTATCATAATTTTCTATTCATGCCCTTTTAATTTAAAAAAGAGAAGTTTAAAATTGGATAATTGTACAGTGATATATTTGGGATATTGAAGCCAATGAATTTGTCTTATGGATAAGGAATGATATATGTGTGATAATACTTGATTCTAAGAACAAAATTATTTCTTGCTGTAAAATTAATTTTTCAAGGTAAAGAAAAGAATATTTCCACTGTCAGAGACTAAAATATGTAAGCACATTGGAGGCTTATATTGCTGGGTCCCAAATCTACATTTATGCTACACTTATGCTACACTTATGCTAGATCCATTTGTCTAGTTTATAAAATATTTCACAAGGTAAGAAATGCATGAATGTTTCAAATTGTTGAATATAAAATTACTATGATTTTTCCTAGTGCTAAAAAATACTACTACTCCTTGTTTGTCCCATCTTTAGAAATAACTATCTATGAATTTTCAAGAACAAATTTTATAGTAAAAAATATTTTACAATTCTGAGAAGTATAAGAATAGATTGTAAACTCAGACCTGATTGGCCTCATATTTGAGGGTCAGCCTAAGGCTTTCTTTTTTTTTAATTTTTTTTATTGTAATTAGTAAAAGGGTTACATGATATTTGCCAGATAGAAGGTGCATTAATTCACATACATTGATACCCTTTCACATGTCTTGGTACCCATTTCCCTCCCCCTCCCACATCCCCCACCCATCTTGGTTTTCCCCCCTTCCCTATCAAATTTCAAATATCCAAATACAAATAAATTCAATATATCAGATAACAAAGTGAGATACTATACCAATATGAGATAACCAAGGGACAGCAAAGGAGATGAGAGACAACATAGTACATTAAGGACAACAATCATTCATTATATGGCTTTTGTTTCAATATCCTGGAGGTCCTTTCAATTAGCTTCACATTATATGGCCTTATGTATCAAGATTTTGCTCTATTGCAAATCTCTGCTAGTAGAGCCCAAGGCTTTCTACATGCTGGTCCTTATACTTATCACAGGGTTTGTGTTTACTTTCCCAGGTTTTCTTTTTAACTACTTTCCAAAACAAAATAAAATTTTCAAATATAAGAACTATTAATATTAAGCTTACAATATTTCTCATTTGTTACATCAATTCATAGCCCTATAGCCATAATATTGTTGTAGCATGTATCTATTTTCTTGAACAAATGTTTACTTTCATACCTATACAATGTCAAGATCAATAAATGCTTACTGACTTAAATATTTGTCACAGTTCAATGCTTACATTCACATATGCATGTATTCGTCTTTCTTTCCTGTTTTTCTGCTGGTAGTTTATATTATTATTTTAGTTATATCATCTCATAAAGCAATATTTTCATAGTTATTATTATGTGATTTCTCTCTAGAACTTGCAGACAAATATTGAGCCTTCTTTAAGCAAAATAAATCTAATACATTTGGCCAGGGACAATCATTAGCCAAAAAGTTTATGTTAGCTTGAAAACTAGTTATCTACTTCTCTTTGGAGTTGTAATATTTTTCTCCTCTTTACTTTAATATAAAATTTTAGAATACTACAACATTATGTGATATTAACTCTATGTAAAAGATTGGAAACAGGTAAAAATTTGAGATTTGTTTATAACGTGGGCAGAGAATTTAGAAAGAAGTTCCTTTAGTCTATCAGAGAAAAATAAGGCATTGATTTTCAGCAGAAGAAAAATTATGGGTGTTAATTATATATATATATATCAGTGATATATGCAAAAAATTAAACATTAAAACATTGAAAATAGAAATAGTTACTGAAAATATATATTGTATAAATATATACGTATATGTATAAATATATATGTATGTTATTTAGTATATTTGTATATATAACACATACATCTGTGTATATGTGTATATATGTTTGCATGTATATATACATGTATATATACACAATTAGGAAAAATGATGTAAGTAACACTAGTTTATCTGTTCTGAACTCATTAAGAAGTGTAAGCCAAGTAATTTGCCACAGATGATGAATTCAGTATCAGTACTATTGAAATAGAGGGAAATTTTTTATAGATAAAGTTTGGCAGAGAATTTCAGCCATAGATAAAATGAATGTGTAATTTGCATTTATGAGGTGTTAGATGAGAAAAGAGACCTAGAAATGGATAGTCACTATATGTCACAGGAAATGATAGATAGCCCAGCTAGTGTGTGGGGGTAGTGTTTGCCCCATTTTAGAGGAATACTCATTGAAAGTAAGACATTTATAATGTTGATAACAGCAAGTTAAAATTTGCCATGTTGATAACAGCAAGTTGATGAATATAAGACATTTTGGGAAACATGTTCAAACAAAACTGAAAGCATAATATATAAAATTTCCATCCAAACACTGTTAACAATCAAAAAGCTGGAACTAATCATAAAATATTTATACATGTTCATTTAGAAATTACTTTTATTCTATGTGTTAATGATAAGCTGCATAATTTTGCATGGTATATTTCTGTAAATTCATTATACTATTTGGTGTTTAATAGTTCACAGATAAAAACCATTCTTTCAAACTGAGAAATTTGAAGTTTTATTTTACTTGATTTCATTTCATGGTCATAATGTTAATATTTTGATTCAACATCATAATTAAGCTTTACACAAAAGAAGATCCAAATTAATGATAGCTCTATGTTGACTTAGTTTGCCTTCTTATACTCTGCTTTATGATTCATAAAGCTGAAAATTCTCCACATGCTCTCTATTCAAACACTAGACATAATGGTAGCCCATGGTAACTAATGTCTGTGATAGTAGCACTCAAGAAGCTGTGAGTTGGACTGGCTATAGTCCTTAAAAAATAAGTATACACCAACTCTGCTGTAAAATATATTTTCAAAAATAATACCAACTTTTAAATATAAGATATCAATAACTGACAACTGGATTTTTTTTTGTTTTACTTAAAGGGATTTGAAAATCTAGAACAGTATTTACTTGTTTGTTTATTACTGGTCCTGTGCATTGAACTCCGGGCCTAGGCAATGTCCTTGAGCTATTTTGCTCGACTAGTGTGCTAGCATTCACAACCATTTCTGGGTTGCTTGGTTAATTGCACATAAGAATCTGGGAACTCTTCTGCACTGACTGGCTTCCAGCTGTAGCTAGGACTACATGCCACCCGCACCTGACTGTAAGAAAAAATTCCAACTAAACAATTATGTTAAAATATTGTAACCAGTGCTGGCCGCTATGTATTTGCCTCTTCATGTATTTGCCCCTTTGATTCCACTATCCCCATTTTTTAGTACCCAGCTCTTGAGGTTTATTTTGGTGGACTGTGAGTTGGCCTTTCACAGAATTACATCATTTTGAGTTCTCCTCAACTGGCATTTGTATCTCAAAGATCCATTGATGCTCAATCTAAATGTGAAAGATTGAATAAGAAAAGCTCGCCATACTATTTGAAGGGAAATACACAATCAGGAAAAGTGGCTTAATGAAATACTCGTCTCTTCACTTGTACCTTGTTCATGGAAGTACTAATGTCTCTACTTCAGGAAGTAGCATAAAGTGCAGTATCAAGATAAACTTTCACAAGTAGTTTAGTCCAACATGTTTCATTGGTGAAAATCCTGCATTTTAGAGAGCAGAAACATTGGGACTGCAGTTTAGCAAGGGCATTCGGCACCTAAATAGATCCTTGCATCCTCAGGATTTTCTGTGTATTAGGCTCTAATGCCAAGAGTAGCAGCTAACTCACAATACGGTTGTGTTACATTTCTTTTTTTTATGTTTATTTTTTATTGTAAGTAGTAAAAGGGTTACATGATATTTGCCAGATAGAAGGTGCATTAATTCACATACATTGATACCCTTTCACATGTCTTGGTACCCATTACACCCCCCCGCCCCCCGGTTATGTTACATTTCTAAACAATTTCCTGAATCCAGACCTCTCCTCTCTGAAGCATGGCTCTTATTATCCCTCCTAACAAAGAGAAGGAGACAGCAATTTTCATTCACCCAAAGACATAGAGATGCATTCAAATGTGTTATCTTTTCTTTATTTTCTTAACTGACATAATGCAATATTTAGACTGCCATGTCTGAAACCCCTTCTGCTGTGTTGTTTGTCTTCATGGATCTTTTCATTAGTTAAATTAATTGAAGATTGATTAGAACTTTCATATCAACAAAAAGCAAATCCAACAAATGACTGAGAGTTTCTCTAAAATGATGGAAACATCTCCACTTGTAGAATTTTTGTTATAATTGTCACACTACAGACTAAAAGAGAATACAAAGTCATCCGGGAACAATAATAAACAAATTGGAATGATGGAAATGTAACTTGTCACGTACATTGTAGGGTAAAATGAACTTATAGGAGATTCTAATTCTAAGTCACAAAATTAGTTTTTGTGTAGAGTAAGATGTAGTTGCCAATTTCGATGGTTCCACTACAAAATAAACCCATAATGATCTCTGAAAGAGCCGTGTGTTAGAAGACTTGAGAAAAAAAAAAAAGACTAGGAAAAGTCCTTGAAGATTGTTGGCTCTCCATCCAGAGAGGCTGCTGTCAATTCACACTTTGTTAGCACAGATAGGAAAGAGAATCTATTTGGTTCCATTGTGCTTATGCCATAAAGCACTGTCTCTGTATACATGCTGGCACAGTACTGTGAAATTACAGTTCAAATACGATCATTTAGCATGTGCTACATTCATTAAGTTCTTGGAAAAGAATAGAAAAACCATTCATGTGTCATGATCTGGAACCAGCACTGGCAAATAGAGGATACCTCTCCTACATTCTTGATTCCCTGCAACAAAGATGTAACTTTTTTCCTTTTGCAGTTGTCTCATGTTGAGAAAAGCCATTTATAATGTCCAGTGCATGAGGTGTGGTAAGGAGTGTGAAAAGCTATTTTGTGTAACTTTAAGCCACCTCATTCCTGAGGCCTCAGCTAAAATGGTTTAATGTTTCCCTCAGCTTGACAACATTTTAGACAGGCTTCTTTCTGTCTGTAGTACCCTCACCAATCTTCACTTAGAAAATTTACTTGACAAGAATATATAATTAGAAATTCTTTTTCTGTGTCTTTTAAATGCAAATGTCTTTAAAAGCCTCTTACCACTTTTTACAACTCAGGGATGTCATTCTTAAGGACTAGAGAACCTTCTTTTTGAAATGTAATTCTTGGACTTAAGACCCTAATTCCTGGTCTCTGTAGAATGTAGAAACCTTAATTTTCCTAGGAACTTTGTTCAAATTGTAAAATAATCCCTAGAGAACTAGGTCTATGAAATAGGAGAAAGTTTACTATTGTTTAAAAGTCAACTACCAAGTGTTCTCTTTCCCATATTATCTTTAAAAAATTCTTTATCATCATTACTGTCGGCAGAATTGAGTTGAGTTTTTGGTGTGGCACTTTTATCTTATAAAAGCCTTACATAAAATCTTCTTGCTTGTTCCTCTTTGGTACAGTTATTGCTGGGACAAACCCATCATATCATTTTTTTTTCCCTTTAAACTGGGGGTTCTGGTCATCTGGAATGTGGTTTCTGCAATTTAAATATACACATGTTCAAGAATGATGATGCAAGAGGTGATTGCTGGTGAAAAGAAATCACAGCTACTAATGAACAATTCTGTAAAGGCATGCATAAATAATATCACTAAAAAAAAAACAACCTTGTAGCTAGTTTCTGAAATTCCCAAATAATTCCGTGGTATCTTTCAAAAGAGGGTATTACTCCTTGTGGATTTGCTGAATGTAGATTAAATGACATACTTTGACAAAATGACACTTTTTATCCTACAATTAGATCCATCTTGTCTTTTTTAAAAATCATTTTAACATGTAAAGCTCAATATCTCTCACTTTGACATTGCTACTGCTTCAATGTCTTCTATTATAGCAACTGTCTTGGAATGGATAATGCTTGCCAACTCAACAGTATCCAACTATCCTTTATAACAATTCTATAACATAATTGGACTAAAAAAATCAAAATGGGATTTCCTAGATAATACTGTACTGTGAGTTATTGATACCTACTTACAGGCTTAAATCTACAATACTTATTTCACAGAATCTATGGTTATAAATCAAGACATAGTTTAGGTATATCTGTATCTTAATGGTTTCTCACAAATGATGAAATCAGTTTGAATAGGAATGTGACCTCCTCTGATGTTTAGACTGAGAATAATCACTACCAAGTTCACATAGATGCTTCAAGAGAGATCCTCATGTGTCTAGGGAAATGGATTTCAATTGCTATTATCAGGAAGCTATATTAACTTTCTTGCCACATGAGAAATTTAATCCATTCAGTAATATCAATAATAGTTTGTCATTAAGACAAAATTCAATATACTAGTACAGTTCAGTTCTAGATTTGGTCAGGATCACTGAAGAAATTAACCAGGGACACCAAGAGGCAAAGCTCTCTAGAAGCAATCTCACCAGCTACCAGTTACAGACCCAAGGGGAAATGATATGGAATTTGGAATTTCTCTCAATGTCTAGCATATTACATTCTACTGTTCTTGATATATCCCTCAAACCAAGGCATGACTAAAAGGTAAATGGTAAGATGAAGATAACTGTGCTTTGACAGGAGCTCCACAGAATTATCAAATCTTTACTAGACTGCAATTAGTTATATCGGGGAACTTCCTTGATAAAAAGAGAAAAGGGCTGACATTCATTTCTGGCACTAACGTAATAATTAACCAGGTGTAATCTACTACAGTAGTTTGATGGAAATTACCATAATCTGGAGAAAATAGTAAACAAAATAACTTCATGTTTATAGGTGTTAAAATAATGATACTGTATCTTAAAATAATTATTCTAATACTCTGATACTCAGTTTTCAATTTTCTTATCATCATAATAATGATGTTGCCTAATTTCTATGGCTATACCAATGAGAAAATGAAACAATATAAAGTTGTAAAAGTTCTAAGCAAATACCTAATACTAATACCAATCTTCCTCTCTATTTGTCATGAAGTTCTACAATAATGTAAGTTTCAAATGCTGGTATAGAGGTAGTATTATTAATTGCTAATTTTATTAGCAAACAATTGATAATTTCATAACCAATCAAATGAAAAAATGTTAAATATTTGTACAAGTTCCTAGTCTAATGATATTAAAATATTTTAATAGTACAATATTAAGACAATTGACTAGAATAGGAAATGAACGCAATTTGTGGAAATTCAACTTGATTTGAATTGTCGTTTGACCACTCTTTAGTCCCCTATAATTATCTCTAAAAGTTAGTATCTCTGTTTAATAGATAATAGTTTTATGTAGTTTAAAATAACTTGAAGATAAGTTAAAAGTTATTAACTCCAGTACTTAGTATGCAGAGTGTTTTATCAGGTATTATCATGTTTGTATCTAGTAATATTCTAATTTCCAAGATTCAGCACTAAAGTTTTGACATGTTCCATATCTCTCTCCTTGTCCTGATATAATTATAATTATGTTTATATAATCATAATTTAGCACATGGGATTTTAATGTTACACAGAGATCAAGGCCTCCCCATTGTCACCCCCCCCTAAAAGGGACAAAGGATTTTGCAAGAAGAGATCTGAGAGATATGAGCACGAAGAAGAATCAAGATGTCATTAGAAGCTGAATGAGATGTAGGTGGGTGGCCAAATTGTCTGGGGACATCTCTCTTGCTTTATTTCCACACCCTGTTCATCCCTGCTCAAAGCACATACTGGGACGCTGCTACTCATTGCTCCATGCTCCATTCACATTTCACTTTCTTCTTAGTGTGAGTCCTGTTGATTCCAATTGTACGCAGGCCCGAAATCAATGAAGATCAAGCTAAACAATACTCTATATATTTCTCATTAGAATATAATGCATCAAAAGTGGTCGAGTGTACTACCTTTCATGAAAGTCTGTACTCTTCTGTTCTGTTCACTAGTAGGTTTGGTGAATCTGGTGAAGGATTTGTAATTTCTACTCCTCAGAACCCACATTCTTCCAACTTCCCAAATGACCAAAACATTGAGATGGATTTCTCTTAATTACAACTGAGGCAATTACCATTAGGCACTCATTTTCACCACATACCTGGATGCATTTCAGGCATTGGGACTTTTTGCCATTATGTTTTCCCTGCCCCTCTCTCTTCAACCTATTGTGTACATCCTAGCCCTCATCGACATATTCCTTATGATATCACCTAAGTGTATTCCTTTTGTAATTGTTTCTTTCATTTTGGTCTCTCAGTTCCAAAGCCACATGCAAGAGCAGGTTTGTGCTATAAAGGAGGTGTATGTTTGGAGGGATAGCATGACTGCCTACTAGATGGGCTCTGTGCCTGCTGTTCTTCTGATTATCCATGCAAGGAGGAAGCAGCTCTTTAAAAGATCTAAGATTAAGGCTGCTCCCAGGGAAACTGAACTGGGTATCAAGAGAACACAGGAGACAATCGATGAATTACTTACCACACCTTGGCAACATATTTAGAAACTCCTGTCTTTCCAAATTTATTGCATCTGGCAAGATTCCCTGTGCATCTATACTAAGCAGAAGGAAAAACCAACTGAGATTTTGATCTTAGCGATAGGGTTTTCTTCAATGGGCTTTGTGTAATATATTTGTTGACAGCCTCCTGTTGTGCAATTTCCTCTCACTTCAAGGATTTCTTTATTCTCAGATCAGACCCAAGGTTATTATTTAGGAAAAGAAAATGGGCCTCTAGTAAAATAAAAAATCCCCATACAGTCCCTGTCCAGTTTTAGGTAGTTGGAGAGGAAAGGTTGTCAGAGGATGGGGTACAAAAGGTAATGTGAGGCAAAAGAGGCAGACTAAACCAAGTAGACAGGGGTATATATTTTTTTTTGGAAAAAAATGTATCTGTGGTGACATGGAACTATAGCTGCAATAGTATAAATTTGGAACCAGGCCACAGCACCCATAAATCACAGAAAGCCACCCTTTCTGTATGTGGTGTGTGTGTGTGTGTGTGTGTGTGTGTGTGTGTGTGTGTGTGTGCAAACATGTGCCTATATGCATTGTCCTTTGTTTTGAAATTCTTATTATTCCTCCAAGAGAGTTGTGCATAAGGTCTATTTGCCCAAATTCGTCCTGTCCATCTTTCTTTCCATAGCATGCACATGACATCACATGACATTTTCTTAATACATCGTCAGGATGTTTAGCTCTTAAGTTACCATGCTTTCTTTACAAAATCATCTGAATTGTAATTTCATCCCCAAGATCACTGCATAATTAATTGTAACACCTTATTTACTTTAGTGCTACTTTCCTTCCTTGTATATTTCTTCTTTCATGTCTTATCTTTTCTTTGTTCATTATGTTTTGTTTTTACCAAACTTTAAAACACAAACTGCTAATTTTTCACATCTGTGTTTATTTAAGCCACATGACACCATTTCAGAGATGTTACTTGAGTTCCATTCTACAGGCAAGAAAACTAATTTTTGTCAAGTTAAAGAAAGCTTTATGCTTCTGTATTCTCGTACAGGGCCTTGAACTCAGTGTCTCTTACTCTTAGTAGATGCTTTATGCTCCTGGCTTCTACCACTTGAGCCACAAAGGCTCCTGAATATCTAGGTACTTGGCAAATATCTTGAACTCAGCATGTTTCAAAAGCTTATTTAATATAATTCTGGAGCTATCAAAAGATATGACTATCAAAAGGTAGTATTTAGCCTTCTCATTTTTTTGTTTTAAATTTGGATTTAAGCTTTCATTTTATTAGCATATATTAATTAGACAAAATGTTTAATTGATTATTTTAAGATATGAATATATTTTCACCAATTCACCCAGATGTTTTCTCTTCTTCCATTTATAATGATTTTTAAGGAGTTATCATTATTCTAGTTTCATACATACATAGAAATTTCTTCAATTATATTCATCGCTTATCATTCTCTCCTTTTGCTTTCTTTCACCCTGCTCTCCTACACACAAAATAATGTAATTTTACTTACGTCTTATTTTAGGGGGACATGTGAGGAAAAACAAGGTATTTGCCTTTTTCAGTCTGATGGAATGAATTATAAAACAAGATAAAATTTAAGGTGAGCAGATAGAAAAAGATTTTCCAAACCAACGAAGCAAGCAGGAGTGGCTATATACATATTTGACAAAGACTTTAAACAACATTAGTCAAACAAGGCAAAGAAAATTTCTTCACATAGATATAGGGAACAATCCATCAAGAGAATATTACAATTGTGAACATATACCCTGGAGGTGACATTGATGCAACCAATTTTACAAACATTGGACATAAAAAACACAGATTCTAATAAAATAATAGCGAGTGACATTAATAGCCCACTTACACCAACAACAAAAAACTCAACCAAAAATCTTAATATTTAACAATGATATAGATCAAATGAACTCAACAGATACCACCAGAAGATTCTACCCAACAGCGCCATATGGATTGTGCAACTTGCAATTTTCTCCAAGAAAGAGCACTTTTTTATTTTACATTTTATTGTCAGGGTAATGTATAAAGGGGTTTCCGTTACATTTGCCAGATGGTAGGTACATTACTTCTCACACAATGATACCCTTTCTCAATTTTTTGTCCCCATTTCCCTCCCCCTACCCTCTCCCAGTCATATTGTTTCTCTCCCTTCCCTTTCCTATTTCAAATAAACAAAGAAGCATCTATAGAATATACCAGGTAACAAAGACAGTAACAATATGAGATTAACCAAAGGGCAACAAAGAGATGAGAAATAACAAAGTACATTAAGAACCACATGAAAAAAAGCACACACACACACACACACACACATATATACATATAAATATAGTCCATCATGGGGCTCGAATTCTGCACCTGGGAACTGTCCCTAAACGCTTCAACTCAAGGCTACTGCCTTACCCCTCGAGCCACGATGCTACTTCAGGTTTTCTGGTGATTAACTGGAGATAAGAGTCTCACCAACTTTGGCTTTAGTTTTTGAACCTTGTTCCTCAGATCTCAGCCTTCTAAGTAGCTAGGATTACAAGTGTGAGCCACCGCGCCCAGCCAAAAAAAGTACATTTTTGAAGGACAGAGAGCAATTCGATAAACGTTTTAACTGTACGCAAGAACATAATAATTGTACATGTATATGAAGTACAGTAGGCTATTTTGATAGTCATATAATCAGTATAAATTTTTACTTTAAACACTTATTAAGTTTTTGTGATGAAAATATTCAAAGTATTTTTTCTTTTTATTTGTGGGTTTGGGAGAAAATGCTGGTAATAAAATCCAGGATATTACTCACCTCTATATAGACATTTAAACCACTGAGATTTCCAGATTTCTTTCTGTGTTGTGCACACTATATTAGCACTTTTTCTTTTTACTTTTGTTTTATTTTTGTTTATTTTGTTTTTTTTGTTTTGCTTTGTTTTATTTATGCTGTACCTGGGGCTTGAACTCAGAACCTGGACATTGTTCTTGAGATGTTTTGCTCAAGGCTAGTGCTTTATCACTTGAACCACAGCTCTACTTATAGCATTTTGGTGGTTAAATGAAAAATTGGAGTTTCATGTCTCGCTTTGTACTATGAGATCAGACTAAGAAGCTAGGCATTGACCACTGGTGCCAGGCTTACCTTAGCTATTTTACATTTACTCCTTAAGGAGTTTCCATTATAAGATATTTCACATCCAAGTTCCATTGCTGAACAGTTAGTCAACTGCATGCTTTGCTAGTTCAGAGGAAGTACTTTTCCTACATATATCATCCTAAAAGGTAGTCATTTATCAGTAGGAAATCATTTATAATTATAGAAAGAAAATAGACACGAAATGCAGAGGCAATATTGCTCTTCTGTTAGAAATTTACCTTTAAAATCTGGTTCTATCTCACAACCATTAGAATCTTAGAAATCTAGAAAAAAGTATATGTGACTTTTAAAATTAAGATGTGAGAGGCAGCATATGATAATTTTAAGGTTATAGATTTCCATCTCTGCTGCTGTGTGAACATGAATAATTTATTGAAATATTCTGAATGTCAGGTCTTTCATCTACAAGATGAAGAAAATAATTACATCTATTGAAAGAGCTCCTAATATATTTTATATGAATTTGCATTAAACATACAGTGCTTATAACATCTAGCAAAATCTGTTCCAATTTAAATTTTAATCTTGTCTAAAAGTTAGTTGACAATATTTTCTATCCTTATGTTTCTAAAGATTAAATGAACATAAAGTACAATGATTAATCACATAATATCATTGCTGAAGTCTTTAATATGAGTGATCATGTCATGCATAAAATATATTAGTGATTTATTTATTTCACACAATGTTTTATCTTGTGTGTAGGTTTTTAAATTTTTTTCTTTTGTTTAAGTTCTGTACTGTGGTTTTTAACTCAGAGTTTTAGATTTTTAAGACAAAACAGCAACACCTATTTTAAGATTTTTGAAAAAATTGTATAAGCAATTCTGAAACAGAAATGGCATTGCATTTTTAATATCTTTCTCTGACCATAAACTTCAATATATTTTTCCTGATTCTCTTAAAACAGTCACTTCAGTTATTGAAATTAATTTTCAGCATGGTTCCAAATTCATTGAAAGTGTCTAGTACATGGTAAAATTCTGAGCTGAAAAATGTCATACCTTGGCTTATCCTTTTATATGTCAAATATTCCATTTCAGTAAGCTCCATCTTTTCTTAGAATTAGTTGTTTCCATTGCTAGCTTTAAAGTTTGGTTAGCATAAAAGTAATCTACAGATTAAAAGTTATTGTAAAGGTGATGTACAGAGAGGTTACAATTACATGAGTCACACAATGAGTACATTTCCTATTGAAGTGTCACTCCTCCCCTCATTCTCTCCCAGTTTTTCCCTCCCAACTTCCCTCCCCACAAAGTTGTATAGTTCAGTTTAATTTACAGTTTAAAATTTAGTAGTATTAAAAGTATTTTCTATATTGCAAAAAAGTTTAAGCATCTAAACCTTATGAATAACTTCTTTGAATTTTTAAAAATATTTTTATTGTATTTAATAAAAGGGTTACATGATATTTGCCAGATAGAAGGTGCATTAATTCACATACATTGATACCCTTCCACATGTCTTGGTCCCCATTACCCTCACCCCCACCCCCCCTCTTGGTTTTCCCCCCTTTCCTGTCCTATTTCAAGTAACCAAATACAAATGTATCCAATATATCAGATAACAAAGTGAGATATTGTGACAATATGAGATAACAAAGGAACAGCGAAAGAGATGAGAGATAGCATAGCACCTGAAGGACCAATTCTTTGAATTTTCCATGCACATTATCAATGTCTTTATAGTGGGTGATGATTTTAAATTTAGAAGCATATTCACTAAAAAGACTTTCGATTTAACTGTGATAAAATTCTTTAGCCTTAAGAACTCTTGAGGTTATTGGCCTCATGACTGGTAAACACCATCTCTTTACAACTGATGAATGAAAGAAACATTTTTTTGCAGAGATTTGCTTATTACTCTGAACTCACTCTAGCATGTATCTCCTAAGTGAAACCCAGCTCCTCACCTGTGCTAGAGAAATGTTTCAGCACTGAGGTACTGTTGTGGACCTTATTCATAACTGTCATCAAGGTACTGAAGTGATGGATAAAAACTTGTGCTCTTTAGTACCACATTATCTATCTGTGCTCCTTGGAATTTAACAGGACTTATGACAAGTTGGGAACAGCGTTGTTGGTGGAGTCCAGAATTGTCACCTAACTAAAACCAGAAAAGTTCCATTCTGTGTGTGTGTGTGTGTGTGTGTGTGTGTGTGTGTGTGTGTGTTGACTTAATTGGAGGTAAAATCCTTGAAGCTTGGTTTGTCTGGGCTGGCTTTGAACTGAGATTCACATTTCTCAGGCTGTTTTGAAGTTAGGTTTTAGGTATTAGTCACTGGAGCTCAGGTCTTCCCTACTTTGTTGGTCCTATATTAGGATAGATAATCTTAGTGATACTGAACCTTTACAATGATTAATACTGAATGTTTCAAAAAGTCATAACATAAATAAAATGATTTTCAACAGAATACTTGGTATAATCATACCTTGAAGAGATAATGATTCTAACTATATTAGAAGGAAATACTATATAAATATCTAAAGATAGCTAAATAAGCATTTGCATGACAAGCTCTGGAGAGTGTTGTTAATCTCTAGCAATGGAAATAATAAGTGGAATATAACTGAGGCAGAAACAATTTCATGTTTATGTCAGTGAGTTTTAGATAATGAAAGTTCTCACAAGCGTGAATTCAATTTAGATACACATGTACTTAACATAGTCTTTGATTTGTTTTTCATTTTCAGATGGCTGAGAAAATGGTAACTGTGGATTGAAGGTTTGTTCATAGTAAGGTCAAATTATTCCTGTCTTTCCAATGATATCTTAAAAGTAACTGTGAGTTATAAGATCTATGAAAAATGAAGAGCCTTTTTTACAACATGAAGATGCAAATTCTGAAAGTAGATCTTGAAATACTTTTAATAGCCACAAGAGACCATAGAATTGCTAGTAAATTTAACAGTATTGATTATCAAGCTGATAAAAAACATGCATATGAAAATGATTCATTTTTGTGTTTTCTAGTTATTAATTGGAGAGAAGAGTTTCATGTTCTTTAGAGCCAGGGCTGGCTTTGAACCGCAATCCTCAGATCTCAGTCTCCTGAGTAGCTAGGATTACAGGCGTGAGCTGCCATGCCTGGCTGTTTCTTATCTTTTATGAGTTAGCCATTCTCTTGAATTCTATAATTTACAATATCATGCTCATTTTGTATCATTTATGCTTCATTTATACAAATATGAACATGAAAAATAAATACTTAAACCTGTTTTGTTTTATTTTATAAATTAGCATAGAGCTACCCATGTTAAATGAAGTTACAAATCATTTCTATTATTTCCATAAAAAATACTAGCTAATACTCATGTTTCTAGGCCCCATCTACCTTTATACTTATTTTTCCTCAAAAAGCATTTTTGTATTAATTTTATCTACTGAAGTTTACTTAACAAATAGAGCTCTTAAAATTATTCCTCTTAGCAAATATTAAATCTCCTTAATTATGATTTGTGTGTGGTACAAGGGGTTTGAACCAAGTGGCTTATGATTATTAGGTAAGGGCTCTAATATTTCATCCATACCTATAGCAGATTTTCTTTTCATATATTTTTATTGTGATTAATAGAAGGGTTACATTATATTCACCAGATAGGAGGTACATTACTTCACAAATAATGACACCCTTTCTCATGTCATGTACCCCATTTCCCTCCTCCCCTATTCACACACATCTTGATTTCCCCTCTTCCCTATCCTATTTCAAATAACCAATTAAGCATATATAACATATATCAGATAACAAGGTGAAACATTGTAACAATATGAGATAACCAAGGGATATCAAAAGAGATGAGAGATAACATAGTACATTAAGGGCAACAATCACTCATTATATGACTTTTGTTTCTATATCCTAGAGGTCCTTACATTTAGCCTCATACTACATGGCCTTATGTATCTAGATTTTGTTCTATTGTGAATCTCTGCTAGGAGAGCCCAAGGTTTCTACTGATTAAGACAAATGAGGGAAACCATTGAGCCTATGTTCCTTTGAGTCTGGTTTACTTCACTTAATATGATTTTTTTCTAAGACTTTCCATTCCCTAACAGATGGGGCAATGTCGTTCGTTCTGATGGCAGCATAGAATTTCATTGTGTATAAAAACCACATCTTGTTGATCTGTTGCTCCTCTCCAGGGCAGCAACACGGGAACGGGGAGGGACACACAGGGCCAGCCTGTAGTCCCCCGGGAGCCCAGCGAGATGGTAAGTGTTGAAGACCCAGCCCTCCCCCAATCACCGGGGAAGAAAAAACCACGCTGAGTCAGAAGCAGTGTTAACCATGAAAGCTCATCAGATCTCTCTGCTGATCTCTGGTTCTCTCTGATGCTCTCAGATGCTCTCATCCCTTTATTGCGTCAGACAATTAGTTATATACTGTTAGGGTAGGAGAAGGTGGGCACTGGGAAGCTAGCCAATAGGAAGAGGGCCTCTGTGCTACCACTAAGGGTCTGGGTGGGGCTTTCAGGTACTGGGCAGGACAGGTGCAGGAAAGCACTCAAGACTTGAGCTGCTGCGAGACCAGCGAAACTGCAGGGGGTTCAATGGAGTCACTTACACAGAGATGCCTTAAGAGAGGTATGCAAAGGACAAAGCCCTTTAATTGCAGCTGAGCCAGAATCAGGCCTCAGAGATGGAGGCTAGACCCCATCAAGTGAGGGGCATCTCGGTTGGTTTCACATCTTTGCTGTGGTGAATAGTGCTGCAATGAATATTGTTGTGCTAGTAGATTTAGTATGTCTTTGTTTCTGGACAATTGGGTAAATGCCTAGTAGTGGAATTGCTGAGTCATAGGGGAGCTCTATGTTTAGTCTTTTGAGGAACTGCCATACTGTTTTCCATAGTGGTTGAATGAGTTTGCACTCCCACCAACAGTGTAGTAGTGATCCCTCCTGGCCACATCCCGTCAAGCATCTGTTGTTATTAGTTTTCTTGATCCTGGCCATTCTAACTGGAGTGAGGTGGAATCTTAGAGTTGTTTTGATTTGCATTTCTTTTATGACCGGAGATTGGAGCATTTCTTCATGTGTCTATAGGCCATTTTTATTTCTTCTGCAGAGAAGACTAAAATTGCAAACCTTTCCAAAAAAAGAAGGGAGCATACCCAAATAAACAAAATCACAGATGAGAACTGTAATATCATGACAGAAATTACCAAGATCCAGAGCACCCTGAGGGAATACTTTGCAAAACTTTATGCCAAGAAATATGAGAATCTAGAAGAAATGGATGAATTTCTAGGCAATATTAACATACCTACACTGAAACAAGAAGACCTAATACAATTAAACAGACCTATTTCAAGCACTGAAATAGAAATGCCAATAAGAGACCTTCTGTATAAGAAAAGCCCAGGGCCAGATGGATTCACAGCTGAGTTCTATAAGGTCTTCAGAGCAGAGCTCACACCAATACTCCACAAGCTCTTAAACGAAATTGAAAACAAAGGCTCTTTGCCAAACTCATTCTTCAAAGCCAGTATAACCCTTATCCCCAAACCAGACAGAGATTCATCAAAGAAAGAGAAAAATAAACCCATTTCTTTGATGAATATTGAAGCAAAACTTCTCAACAAAATACTGGCCAACCGTCTTCAACAACTCATCAAAAAAAATCATACACTATGATCAAACAGGATTCATCACAGGGATGCAAAGCTGGTTCAACATACGCAAATCATTCAATATAATTCAGCACATCAACAGGAGCAAGGACAAGAATCACATGATTGTCTCAATAGATGCAGAAAAGGCATTTGACAAGATCCAACACCCTTTTATGCTAAAAGCTCTGGAGAAACTAGGAATCCATGGAACATTCCTCAGTATAATAAAGGCTGTGTATGACAAACCCACAGCTAGCATTATACTTAATGGGGAAATGCTAAAGCCATTCCCTCTAAAATCAGGAATGAGACAAAGATGCCCACTCTATCCACTCCTCTTTAACATAGTATTAGAATTCCTAGCCAGAGCAATAAAGCAAGAAGCAAGCATAAAGGGGATCCAAATAGACAAAAAGTAAGTGAAACTTTCCCTCTCTGCAGATGACATGATCCTGTATTTAAAGCAGATTTTTAAAAATATCTCTGAAATAGAGCTTACCTGCTTAATATGCTTGAGTTAGCCTCAAACTTGAAACCTGTGCCTTCATCTCCAAAATACTTACGACCATACATCTACACCATATGTCTCCATAATTATCCATCTTTTTTTTTTTTAGGTGAGGGAGCTGCTGTTGCAGGTGGGGCTCATAGTCAGAGCCTGGGTACTACCTCTGAGCTCTTTTGCTCATGGCTAGCATTCTACCACTTTGACCCACAATTTCATTTCACAGGGGATTTTACACTCGGACTGACTTAGAACCATGATCCTTAGATGTCAGCCTTCTGAGAAGCAAGGATGAAAGGATTGTGCCACTAAGTGCCCAGCCAATTATTCATCTGTTAATCATCTTTTTTCATCTGTTTTATTTGTCTCACTACTCATTTCTAGTATCTACCACTCCACTCTCTACCATGACATTGAAATATTTCAGTCTCCTTATGAATATGCTGATACAGTATTTTTATTTTTATTTCTGAGTTTCTCAGTATAATATTTTAACTCAAATTCTTTATTTTGTCCTTTCTGCATAGTATATATTTGGTATGAATCAGCAGTAAAATAATTTGTAAAGTATGTAAATTTAAAAATAAATATCTTAAAATTTTATTTTAATGAGATATTTTTTACTTATTTGAACTTCTCAAAAATCTAATATATGGGTATGAAAATGTGTCATTTGTTGGAATTGACACTGTGGCTCAAGTAGTAGAGCAGTAGCAAACTGAAGAGTTCAGGGACAACTCCCACTCCTAGAGTTCAATTCTTACAAGGGACAAAAAAGAAAAAGGAAATGTGTCAGTTATTTTTGTCGCATACAATTTGTCCTTTTAGATTATATGTTTTATAATTTCCTCAATTAGTTTTTTCTAGAAGCTTTTCAATTTATTTTTTTTCTTCCATATATTTTTTTGCTGTAATTAATAGAAGAGTTACATTATATTCAACAGATAGAAGGTGCATTGCTTCATAAACATCGATACCCTTTCTCATGTCTTGGTCCCCATTTCCCTCCCCGTCCCCCTGCCCCCGCCTTGTTTTCCCTCCTTCCCTATCCTACTTCAAATAACCAAATAAGCATATATACAATATATCAGATAACAAGGTGAAATACTGTAACAATATGAGATAACCAAGGGGCAGCAA
This sequence comes from Megascapheus bottae, assembly GCF_031878675.1. NCBI lineage: Eukaryota > Metazoa > Chordata > Mammalia > Rodentia > Geomyidae > Megascapheus > Megascapheus bottae. The sequence continues at coordinate 28,900,813 of NC_143517.1, read as the reverse complement.
AAGACATGAGAGATAACATAGTACATTAAGGACAACAATCACTCATTATATGGCTTTTGTTTCTATATCCTGGAGGTCCTTTCTTCACTTAAGTATCTAAGTTTTGGTCTATTGTAAGTCTCTGCTAGGAGAGCCCAAGGTTTCTACTGATTATGACAAATGAGGGAAACCATTGAGCCTACTTTCCTTTGAGTCTGGCTTACTTCACTTAATATGATTTTTTCTAAGTCTTTCCATTTGCTTACAAATGGGGCAATGGTGTTCTTTCTGACAGAAGCATAGAGTTCCATTGTGTATAAATACCACATCTTGTTGATCCACTCATCAACTGAGGGGCATCTGGGTTGCTTCCATATCTTGGCTATGTTGAATAGTGCTGCAAAGAACATCATTGTGCTAGTGGATTTAGTATGTCCTTGTTTCTGGACCACTGGGTAAATGTCAAGTAGTTGAATTGCTGGGTCATAGTGGAGCTCTATGTTTAGTCTTTTGAGGAACTGCCATACTGCTTTCCATAGTGGTTGAATGAGTTTACACTCCCACCAACAAACAGTGGAGTAGTGATCCCTTCTGGCCACTTCCCCTGCAACATCTGTTGTTATTAGATTTCTTGATCAGGGCCATTCTAACTGGAGTGAGGTGGAATCTTAGAGTTGTTTTGATTTGCATTTCTTTTATGGTCAGAAATGTCGAACATTTCTTCATGTGTCTATAGTCCATTCTTATTTCTTCTTCAGAGAAGACTCTCTTTAAGTGTTTGGCTCATCTTTTAATGGGATGGTTGTTTCTTCAGAGATTAGTTTGGGAGTGAGTCAATTTTTTGAGCTGTTGATGTATTTTAGATATTAGGCCTTTGTCCGTTGTATGGTTAGTGAAGAACTCCCATTCTGTAGGCATTCTAGTTAATTTGCTGGCTCTGTCCTTTGCCATTCAGAAGCTTTGCAGTTTAATGCAGTCCCACTTACCCAGACTTTCTCTGATTTGTTGTGCTTCTGGGTTCTTATTGAGAAAGTTTCAACCTGTGCCAAGAAGACCTAGTGTATCTCCTATTCCTTCTTGTAAAGTTTTCAGTGTATCTGCTTTTATCTCTGGGTCTTTGAAGCTTTTCAATTTATAATAACATGTATGTGTGTGTAGGGATGGGGGGTACAGCTATGCCTGTGTGTGCACTGGTGCCGAGGCTTGAACTCAGGGTCTGGGCCCTGTTCTTAAACTTTTTTTGTGGGTCATGGGGCTTGAACTAGGTCTGTGCACTGTCCCTGAGCTCTTCAGCTCAAAGCTACAGCCCTATCTCTAGGCCTGGGCATTATCCCTAGCTCTTCAGCTAGGCTCTCCAGCACAAGGCTACTGCCCTACCCTTGAGCCAACCTCCATTTCTCATTTTTTTGAGGTAAATTGGAGATAAGAGTCTCATTTCCTTTTGTGCATGGGATTGCTTTGAACCTTAATCCTCAGATTGAGTAGCTAGGATTACAGGTGTGAACCACCATACTGGATACCTTTTTTTGTGCAAGGCTAGTGTTCTCTCAGTTGAGTCACAGCTCTGCTTCTGGATTTTTGTTGCTTAATTGGAGATTAGTGTCACATGATTTGGCTTCAAAATTTGTCTTCAGATGTCAGCCTCCTGACATCTCCTGACACCTGCAATCTATAATTACAGGTGTGAGCCACAGATCTTTTTCATGTATTAATTCTTTTTTAACATCTGTATGTCTAAGATTAATATAGCCTTACTATTTCTACTAAGATAATTTTTATGTAATGCCATTTTTGTCATTTAAATATGTTTGTTTTGAAAAGCATACAGTTGTTTATATCTTCATTTCTAAAAGCCTTTAAATAGACAATTTGATCAATTTATATTTACTATAATAATTGATAGAATTAACCTTATCTCTTTGATATATGCTTGCTTTTTGTCTTCCCTTCTTTTGGTTTTGCCACTTCAAAGTAATTTTCATTACTACTAGTTGCCATTTTAAATGTTATTTCAGTCTTTTTAATGGTTACTTTACACATTTAACATATGCAATTACTACAAACACTGCAGAAAACTATCCTGTCCCTCATACACAGATAGCACCACCACAGTAACAAATCAATTGCACAATAATATATAGGAATATTACATTTCTGTACTGGTTAATGAATACACACTCTGGGCTTCAGTTTTGCTCTACACAGATCATAAGGTCTTGAGTTACATTTTACACTTTCTTTCTCCTTATTCCTCTGAAATCCCGAATGTTTCATCTGAAATGTGTATTTTTAGTCTTAAAATTTTAGAATGACTTTTAATAAAGTGTCATTTTCTCTGCTTATTGTTTAATTAGCAAAGAATATATTTTATGTTTTGGGCTTTTACTTTTCTTCGGTCATGGGGCTCTAATTCTGTCTGGGTTTGGGCACAGTACCTGAGCCCTTTAGCTCAAGGCTACCACTCTATCACTTGAGCAACAACACCACTTCCTGTTGTTGGTGATTAATTGCAGATAAATGTCTCACATTGTATGCCAGGGCTGTCTTTGAACCAGGATCCTTAGATCTCAGCTTCCTGAGATGCTAGGATTATAGGTATAAGCCATCACACCAGCACCTGGTTTATGTCTTTATTTATAGTAATTTCCAGATGAATTTGCATGATATATGGATTTCTCCTGGATGATAATAGTGTAATATTAATAGCTAATAATACATATTAACACATTTTTAATATTTCAAACATCGATCTAATGATTTCAAAATATAACCTGTCATCTTTCACAAATATTCTGAGTAGCTAGGATTGCAGGCGTAAGCCAGTGCGCCCAGCATGTACTCACTATCTTACATGCATAACTGTAACCCCTCTGTACATCACCTTGACATTAAAATTAAATTGAAAAAAAAACACGGAGATCTTGTCTATTCATGATGCTGGTAGTTACTGGAACAAAAAGCATAGTAATGGTTATGTGAGATTTTGTTGAATAAAAACATTAAAATATAGTCAAAAATCTTTTTAAAATTCAAAGTCTTCATATAAAACTTGAAAAACTAAAGACGATAAAGTGTATATGTTTATTGCTTTAATTTTGATTATCAACACCATCATGTGTGTTTTCCAAAATATTGTCCATTTTCTTATTTGTGTATTATTACCTCAATGTACTCTTTGCCACTATATTTTTTCTTCCCTTTTCTCACATCTCTATACAGAGAGGAGACTTCTTTCTATTTCTCTGATATTAACAGATTAAAATACACCCTCATTTCTATGGCTAACAGTAAATGGAAATTGCAAAAGCGGAAATTAAAATAGAAAACTCAGAGGCTCGAGGTCAGATATTAATGTTCATCCATATGAGTAGGCACTAGAGATGCAAATTATGGTATTGGGCTTTTCTGAAACTATCAGTGTGGAGCTTTTATTGTTTTGTTATTATAAAGATAAGTCATTATAGGGATCAACCTACACTTTACATTCAGTTTAATAACTTGCCTTATTGTTGCCCAGAAGTGTGCGTCAGCATAGATTGTAAGTTACTGCAGCCTTAATCTTCCATTCAGGAAATGAGTGTGCCCCAGTGAAATATTAATGCTCTTTGTTTTCAGCTTTTAAAAATATGACCTATTTTTATTGATAGTTCTTTCTGATTACAGTTTAAAACAAAAGTCTGTTTATTAAAAGAAGAAGTCACATGGAAATAAGAACTCTGATGTTGAGAGTAATATTCTATCATTGGATTTGACATTGGTTTGGCTTATAGAGAAGACATACAGAAGGATAATGAAACTCAATGAATTATAAAAACAAAAACTGTGTACAGGCTAATGCTAAAGTCAAGTTCAGGGAAATTCTACACATAGCAATTATATACTCAGTTTGACTCCAGAATACTGAGTGGAATTGTGTTCAGATAATGCTACAAAGCATGTATGACAAGTTTCTACAATAGTTTTGAGCTAAATTCACAAGTAGTTTTAGTTCATTTTATGTTGATAATAGAGCATCCATGACTGAACTATTCCTAAAAAATAAAAATGTATTTCCTTTCAATTCTGGAAGTCTATGATTAGGGAACCAACATTTAGGGAAGGCGTTATAGCATCATAATGAACAAACAATATGACATAGAGGGCAACGATGTGAGAGTGGGTATCAGATTCATCCTATTTTGAGGACCCATACCAAGGAAGCCATTCCCCAGAGAGTAACATTAGGCTCCTCTTGAATGCTTAAGCATTTAACATTAGTTTATTAAGTCTTAAGTTTCCAGAACAAGAATAGTGGAAAACACAGTCAAACCATCCCCGCAAATGCAGAGAACAATTTATTAGAATGTAAGATGCTTCAATTGGCTAATCCATTCACTGAACAGAAAGGCATTAAATGCTTACAAAATGCAGGCTTATTTTAATAATAATAGTTATAATGCATGACTAAAACATTGAAAGCAGAAAATGAGAACAAGGGTATAAAGATAAATAGTCCACAAATTAATAGGAGATTTTTAGGAAAGTTTTTAGGAGTTTGAATGTATTATCACTTCTAAACCTAGCTGTTAAACTAATCTAAGCATGGAATGGGCTTACATTTCTTTTATTTTTCATATTGTCATTTTCTGTACATGTGGCCATATAAGATGGTGTTAAGGAAAATGAACTCTAAGATAGGGAAACAAGAAGTTTGTCTTTCATTTTGTTTTTCCTGTGGTTTTTCTCTTACTGTTACTGTATCTTATTTTAATACTGGTGAATTAAGTATATGTTTATTTGAATTAGGAAAGGATGGGGAACAACAAAATGCAAAATGGCAAGACAAAGACAAAGACTGAACCAAAACAATGTCAATACTCATAAGACAATATGCTGGAAATGAACTTGACAACTCTTAGAGGGGTGAGGCAGTTGAGGGAAGGAAAAGTGGGAAATAAATGTGGAAGGGGGAAACAATGTTTGACAAGAAATATACTCACTACCTTATGTATGTAACTATAACCATCTGTACATCAGTTAGGATGCTAATTTGATCATCCAAATAAAGCATTGAATTGTAAGGCATGATGAGAGAGGATTGTAGATAATGAAGAATGGTCACATTGGAGATATATTTTCTTTATTCAACCCTGAATAATTATTAATATATGAAATAAAAATAAGGATATTAAGTGATTATAACAAAAAAGAGATTAAAAATGACTAGTCTATTCTGGGCACCTAGCATTAATTTTATAAAATAGATCATGTAACTACTTAAATTATGTCTTAAGTAAAAATAAATTGTTATATTCTTTGTATAAATTGTAATACCTTGATAGCTACTTGCACTTTTTCTTGGCCAGTTTTGACAGAAATGCTGGTATGTTGAGCTTTCATTTCATTTTTTATAATATTTTTATTGTAATTAATAAAAGGGTTACATGATATTTGACAGAAGGTGCATTAATTCACATACATTGATACCCTTTCACATGTCTTGGTCCCCATTATCCTCCCCCACACCCCTCCATCTTGGTTTTCCCCCCTTCCCTATCCAATTTCAAATAACCAAATACAAATATATCCTATATATCAGGTAACAAAGTGAGATATTGTAAAAATATGAGATAACCAAGGGACAACAAAAGAGATGAGAGATAACATAGTACATTAAGGACAACAATCATTCATTATATGGCTTTTGTTTCAGTATCCTGGAGGTCCTTTCAATTAGCTTCATACTATATGGCCTTATGTATCAAGGTTTTGCTCTATGACAAATGAGGGAAATCATTGAGCCTAAATTCCTTTGAGTCTGGCTTACTTCACTTAATATGATTTTTTCTAAGTCTTTCCATTTCCTAACAAATGGGTCTATGTTCTGACAGCAGCATAGAATTCCATTGTGTACAAATACCACATCTTGTTGATCCACTCATCAACTGAGGGACATCTAGGTTGGTTCCATATCTTTGCTGTGGTGAATAGTGCTGCATTGAACATTGTTGTGCTAGTGGATTTAGTATGCCCTAGTTTCTGGATGGTTGGGTAAATGCCAAGTAGTGCAATTGCTGGGTCATAGGGGAGCTCTATGTGTAGCCTTTTGAGGCACCGAGCCTCAGCACCATTTCTGGCTTTTTTCTATCCATATGGTACTGAGGAATCGAACCCGGGTCTTCATGCATGCTAGGCAAGCACTCTACCACTAGGCCAAACTCCCGGCTTTCATTTCATTTTTTAAGGAAATTTATGCAGAATTTTCAATGTCCCATTCAGTTTTCAAAAATATTTATATATTATTACAAAAATTTTGTATTTATGTATCCTCCTTTTTTGGGATATGTCCATGTGTTGATGATATGTTTTTCATGCTTATGTGACATCCTCATTAGACAATGATTTTCTCATAATATTGCTTTTACCAGTATGTATATACATATATATTTATATGCACATAGTTATGCATGTATATATATGCAAAAAAAGGAAACAGGTCACTTTGATTCATTTTTCAATGGTTCTGAGTAAGAAATAATTATGCTCAGTTTTCTATGTATGTGTTTCATTGCTTCCTTTAAAAATCAACACAAACAAAGCAGTAATATGCACTAAACACTGTTGAAAATGGACTATATAACGTGGGAGAGTGATGTCAAGGGAGAAAACCAATGAAGAGGTGCCACATTTCAGAAATGTACTCATTACCTGACAAGTAACTGCAACAACTCTGTACATCACTTTTATAATAACAATAAAAATACCAACAAATTATTGAAAGATACTCTCAGGATTCCTATGATTGGCAAATGAGATGATAGCTGGTTTTGGGATTATACCCATGTGCAGAATTCCAGGATTATATGGTATTTTCATAAGCTCATTAGCCAAGCATATATATGCGATGAATACAGTACACCATTTATTTCGGGTTAATCTTCAATTACCTTTCTGATTTCTATTGATTCTACAAAGATTGTCAGATTTTTATCTTTCATCACAATTAAATGCTTTATTCTTTCAATGTCTCATTCCCAGTTTCTGATTTTTCAAAGGTTATAGACTATTCACACATAGCACATTGGATATTTATTTCATTTACAACATTATTTTGAATATTTTTCTTGACTTTTTAATATTTTGGTCTATTACTTGTCTACTTTCATTCTTCTCGAGTAAGAAATGAAGTCCGCTTAATTAAAAAAATCCTCTCATCTTATAACACCTCCTTTATTGCACTTGCTCAAAAAATTCATCTCTGTTTTCTCATTAAGTAATTAACAAGTTATGTTCTATGTACTTGCTAAGAATGTTGGATTGGGATGATGGTAGTAATAGTCCACTGATGCCTAGGTATAAACATTAGAGTACTTATAATCATTTGAAGGAAATACATTACGTATTTTGTTATCTTGGTGGATGCTTTTGGTTCTGTGGATCAAAACTATAGTTTCTAGGTATGCTAAGCCCTACAGTGCTATATCCTCTGTTTTTATAATCATAAGAGTGAAGTTATTTTTTTCTTTAAAAATAGTAGTTGAGTCTTTGGCCCATCTTTTAATGGGATGGTTGTTTCTTTGGAGATTAGTTTTGGAGTGATTCAATTTTTTTTGAGCTGTTGATATATTTTAGATATGAGGCCTTTGTTTGTTGTATGGTTGGTGAAGATCTTCTCCCATTCCGTAGGCTTCCTAATTAAATTACTAGCTACGTCCTTTGCAGTTTAATGCAGTCCCACTTAGCCAGCCTTTCTCTTGGTCCTTATTAAGAAAGTTTCAACCTGTGCCAAGGAGGCACAAGACAAAGGCTTCATATCTAAAATATATCAACAGCTCAAAAAATGGAATCACTCCAAAACTAATCTCCAAAGTAACAACCATCCCATTAAAGATAGGCCAAAGACTTAAAGAGAGTCTCCCCTGAAGAAGAAATAAAAATGGCCTATAGACACATGAAGAAATGCTCCAATCTCTGGTCATAAGAGAAATGCAAATCATAACAACTCTAAGATTCTACCTTACTCCAGTTAGAATGGCCAGGATCAAGGAAACTAATAACAGCACATGCTGGAGGGGATGTGGCCAGGAGGAATCACTACTGCACTGTTGGTGGGACTGCAAACTCATTCAATCATTATGGAAACAGTATGGCAGTTCCTCAAAAGACTAAACATAGAGCTCCCCTATGACCAGCAATTCCACTACTAGGCATTTACCCAATTGTCCAGAAACAAAGACATACTAAATCCACTAGCACAATGATGTACTTTGCAGCACTATTCACCATAACAAAGATATGGAACCAACCCAGATGCCCCTCACTTGATGAGTGGTTCAACAAGATGTGGTGTTTATACACAATGGAATTCTATGCTGCAGTTAGAAAGAACAACATCACCCCATTTGTTAGGAAATGGAAAGTCTTAGAAAAAATCATATTAAGTGAAGTAATCCAGACTCAAAGGAACATAGGCTCAGTGGTTTCCCTCATTGGTCATAATCAGTAGAAACCTTGGGCTCTACTAGTAGAGATTTGCAATAGAGCAAAACCTTGATACATAAGGCCATATAGTATGACGCTAAATGAAATGACCTCTAGGATATAGAAACAAAAGTCATATAATGAGTGATTGTTGTCCTTAATGTACTATGTTATCTCTCATCTCTTTTGTTGTCCCTTGGTTATCTCATATTTTTACAGTATCTCATTTGTTACCTGATATATCGGATATATTTGTATTTGGTTATTTGAAATTGGATAGGGAATGGGGAGTGGGGGTGGGGGGATGGAAATAGGGACCAAGACATGAGAAAGAGTATCAATGTATGTGAATTAATGCACCTTCTCTCTGGCGAATATAATGTAAGCCTTCTATTAATTACAATAAAATATATGAAAAAAATAGTAGTTGAAGGCTAATGGAAAGATACTCAGGAATCTAAGCTCTGAGGACAGTGATTCAAAGCCAGCCAGTGCAGAAAAGTCTATCAGATTCTTATCTCCACTCAGCCACCAAAAAGCCAAAAAGGAGACATGGCTCAAATATAAAACACTAGGAATGAACTCAGGGACAGTGTACTAGCACTTATATATTTATTTCTTTATTTCCTTTCTTTCACGTTTTATTTATTTATTTATTTTTACCAGCCTTGGGCACTGTCCTTGAACACATTTCTGCTCAAGACTAGCACTCTGCCACTTGAGCTATATCATCACTTTCGGCATCTTCTGTGTATGTGGTACTGAGGAATCGAACCCAGTGCTTCATCCCTACTAGGCAAGCACTCTACCATTAGGCTACACTCCTGTCCTACATAACTTTTCTATGATTCAAATAATCAAAATTTTGTTGTTAAAAGATAAAATGTTCCCAGATGCAATACTAACTCTCAGAATTATGTCACGTGTTTTTCTGACATATTGCATAATTTTGTAGCCGCATCTAATGGTGAGCTCTAACCAATCCCCACATGCAAATATCAGCGGTTCACTCCCACATGAATAAAGTATTTTAAAGCTTTGGTAAACCATCGCCTTGAAAGTATAACTTGTATTCACAAAATATAACATTAATATGACCGTTTTGGCTTCTTGCTTACTAAAAGCTATGTTAATTTTTTTTAATTTAACTTAATTTTGTTGTAAAGATTATGTAAAAATATTTAGTTACATAAGTAAGGTAATGAGTACAATTCTTATTGAACACTTATCCCCTTTCTCATTTTTTCTCTTACTTTCCCTAACCCCACCTTTAGACTTACCCCCCCTAAGTTGCAAAGTTCAGTTCCCAGCTGCTGCATTGCTTGTGAGTATTGCTGCTGCATTGCTTCATCTTTTGTCCTTTGTTTCATCATATTTTTATTCCCCTTTTCTTTCCCAACTCAGATATCGGTATATACAAGATACTGAGTACCAGAATAAAAAAACTACAATAGGGAATTAACAAAAGGGAAGAAAAAAATGAAAGAAAAAAGAAATAACTTCATACAGCACATTAATAGCAACAATTGCAACAAAAACTTTTTGTTTCCATTCATGGCATTCATTTCAGTTAGCATCATTTTATATGATCTTATGTACATAGGTATTGAGCTATCATAATCCCCTTCTAGGACAATTCTAGACATATAACTATTACAAATGAAGGAAATCATGGAACACTTGTTTTTTGATTCTGGCTTACTTCACATGATATGATTTCTTTCCTAAGTCTTTCTATTTCCTTTCAAAAGACTGAATACAGAGCGCCCCTATAATGCAATAATGCCACTCCTGGGCATTTATGCAAATGATCACAAACAGGGCCACACTAAAGCTACCAGCACAACTATGTTCATTGTAGCATTAGTTAACTTAGTTAGGATATGGAACCAACCAGATGCCCCTCAGTAGATGACTGAAGAAGAAAATGTGATATACATATATATAAAATAGGCTAACTTTTTTTAAAGCTAAGGTATTATTAGACTTGGTGTGAATAATGTTAGAAGTTTGATACTGTTCTACTTATGTCCTTCTTCATTCCTACCTTCACTCCTATCCTACTGAGGATAGAACTAATATAATTACTGTTTTTAGATAGAGAGCAGTTACCTTCTAAGATAAATAGATGATGGTGGTAAAATTCTAAATGATTAAATATCAAGAAATTTAGATATATATTAGAAAAAAATATGTAATGAAGATCCAACACAGAATTTCACATGCTTAGCACTTGATCTAATACTTGTCTCAGGCTGCTACTCATTAGGTCATCATTTCTTAGTTTCTTTTTAGTATGTACATGCCAAATTTTTAATTGAAACATTTTATTATTTATGAATAGTTGTATAAAGGAGTTGCCATTTAAAAAATAGTTTATGATTAGTGCCATTTTGATTAGTGTCAACCCTTTCAATATTCTCATCCTCATCGCTTCTCTTACGTTCTAATTTTGTAGTATATATGATGAATTCTTTTTATTTTTTATTTCTTTAGGGGGATCATGGGGCTTGAGCTCTGGCCTGGGCACTGTCTCTGAGCTCTTCAGCTCAAGGCTACCACCCTAATCCTGGGCCTGTGTGGTGCCGCTGCGCTTTTCATGCTTTTCATCGCAAGGCTACTGCCCTACCCTTGAACCACAGTCCCACGTCCTGTATTTCTTGTGAATAATTTTGAGATAAGAGTCTCTCCACTTTGTATTGCCTGAGTTCGCATTGAACTATAACCCTCAGATCTCAGCCTCCTCATGAGCTAGGATTACAGGCATGAGTCATTGTGCCTGGCTACAATGAATATTTTACTACATTGTGCCCACCTTCTACTTTTCATTCATCTACCCCTCTTCCCATGATTCTATCCCACCTTTTGCATGTACCAATTACTTGCATTGTGCTTTTACTTTGCCTTTGTAAATAATTACATTATTTCATTCCTTTCTGGAGTCTACCATATTTCAGTTAATACATTTGTAAGCACTCACATACCACTGAATATGTTTACTTACAGAATTATAGGCAAGGTTACATTAAAGCACAACCATGTTCATTGTAACACTGTTCACCATAGACAAGATATGGAGTTGGTGAAAACCAGAAATGGTGCTGTGGCTCAAAGGGTAGGGTTATAGCCTTGAGCTGAAGAGCTCAAGGACAACGCCCAGGTCCAGAGTTCAAGTCCCACTACTGCCAAAACAAACAAACAAACAAAAAACCCAAACAAAAGAAAAAAACAGATTTCTTTTCATCATGTTAAAATGCAGTCATACAGCAATGCATGGATCTGGGAAAAAAGATTAATAAATGAAGCTAATCAGACCCAGTCTGATTATTTGTGGCACCCAGAATTAGAATCTCTAAGTAAATATCCCTTAGGTTTGAGATAGGTTAATGCCAACTTAGCCTGGACTGGACAACCTGACTATTTCATGCTTCTTGAATAGCTTAGTTCACAGCCTTTCAGTTCTTCTGTGGCATTTATATTATCTTCAGGATGAATGCAGTACACTATCTGCATAGATACTAGCAGTATATATTTCTGAAAAATCATTTCTAAATATATTGTATGGAATATTAAATACCACGGAGGAAGATGTAGGAGACTGAAGACTTCCTAATGTAGGATAATATAGGTTATTTTATAGGAAAACTACAATTCCTTTATTTAATTATACCCAAAAATCCAGACTGTATTTATATCAAGGTGTTTTAATAACTATAATCGTATTTTCTCCATATACAGTTTTAATCCAGATAGATAAAAGATATTTTGCCAGTTTCTTGTTAGGAAGGTATCTGTTTTCTAAGGTCAATGTTCATCTGACAGCAATTTATATTTTAAGTTAACAGTGAGATCACATTTTAAAAATATCTTTTACCACATCTTCAACAGATTTTAAATAGGTCAAGTCACATTTTCTTTTGAATAGTTTAAAGCTGAAGTTCATCTTGATTGAAAAATAAATTTAAAATTAAATGAGTAAAAATAATTTCATACATGTCAGCTGTGGTGTGACAAATGAGCCAAAAGTAGTACACTTCATGTACTAGTTTGGATGGTTTCAAAATACATGAAGAATATCTCTCCTTACCAAAATCTATTAGAGCAAAATTATTACATTTATAAACACTTGTACCTAAATTGGTTTTGCAAGAGTCCATTGTTATTTAAGAGTAAAACCAGTGCAACAGTTTGAAATTAACTTTACTAATCATGCTTGTAGAAAAGACATTTAATGCACAAAAATAAGATCAAACTAGGAATTGTGTGTATTGAATCACATTTTCATGTCCATGAACGGAAATTCTTTTTCTTTTTTTGCCAGTCTCGGGCTTGGGCTCAGGGCCTGAGCACTGTCCTTGGACTTTCTCAAGGCTAGAGCTCTACTACTTGAGCCTCAGCACCACTTCCGGCTTTTTTCTATGTATATGGTACTGAGGAATCGAATCCGGGTATTCGTGCATGCTAGGCAAGCATTCTACCACTAGGCCAAACTCCCGGCCCCCAGAAATTCTTTTATAAAGTAATCATTCATAAAATTATGGAGAAATCAGGATATTAGACAACTGGAACATTGAAGTTTAAAATTCCATCATGACATGCTATGAGCATGTCCCACTACTGCCAAAACAAACAAACAAAAACCAAAACAAAAGAAAAAAAAGTTTTCTTTTCATCATGTGAAAATACAAAGTAGAAAAATTTCTGAATTAGGGATAAAATGCTTGATGATTGAAATGAACTGGGCTGAAAAGTATTTTTTTTCCAGTTGTGGAACTTGAAAAAGTAGTTAATTTTGAAAACCCTTCTACATGTCCTTCACCATGGGTGTCTGAGGTCACAAACACAAAACTTAGCAGCAGGAGTCAGTATGGTTGAGGGGCTGGCAGTAAAACTGTAATACATCAAGGCTTCCCTTTTCAAGCATGAGCTAAGATTTAAACATTCCCAGTGGATTAGTGAACATTAAAACAGATTTGGAGCAAAAATAAGTATGATGTCCAAGAAGTTGGGAATCAGACGGCCTTGCAAAATGTTAGGTGGGATGATGAGATACCGGAGAATAGACAAAGGTTATTAATGTTCAACGAGTAATTACAAGGCAAGTAGTCAAGCCAAAATATCTAGAACAGATGTGAGCAGTATATTGAGAGGTAAATAGCCTATAACCAGTCAAGAACAGAGCATAGAAATGTGCAGGGAGAGTAGATGTCTACCAGTTGCCACAAGAGAACACACGAAGAATACAAATGAAATGAAACTCCTTTAGTGTTAGGGCCAAGGCTGAATTTCTGCAATCTAGATAATCAACAAACAGAAGAAGTAGTGAACAATGATGGAGAGGTCATGCATTTGATCAGTACTGAGCACAACAGACAGATGGGAAAATATTCAAAAGGTAGCAATGAATAAAAGGAGTGAGGGAAAGCTAAATGATATTTGGTTGGTAGTAACCAAATTTGTATTTTCATAGTACATTGTATGGACTGTTAATTTATGGAATACATTGGGTGTATGCATTTCACATTATGGCTATTAAATAATTTCTATACTCTGGGTGCAGGGTATGTGAAAGAGTGTGAATTTTAAATGGGAAAATGTTTGCATTTGATTACTGCATTTTGTTTATTACATGTAAGTTACTCATATGCACACGTGTACACATCCAACTCTGTATACTAGCAACTGTCATATACATACCATGTTCAAGTTTAATTTATATAATTACCAAACAACCCTAATTCTGCTTGATTTTTATTTCCTGCAGGTTAATTCTTATAATTTTAGAAATCTAATTATCATAGTTCATAAGATCTAAATCAATTGAATCTTCATTGTTACTCTAGAACTACATTTTAATTTTATTCATTATTGTTAAAAACACCATTATATTTTATCCCCAAACACAACTGTCATCATCAGATAGTCATTAAGTTTTACAAACTATTTATCTCATTAAAGTAAAGAGCATCAAATGAAAATATATTTATTCTATAACAGTATCTATAGGGTCTGTGCGTGTGTGTGTGTGTGTGTGTGTGTGTGTGTGTGTGTTGGTCCAGGTGTTTGAACCCAGAGACCTAGGATTTGTGCTCTACCACTTGAGAAACTGCTCCAATTTTGGCTTTTTGATTTTTAGAGAGAGAAAAACGTCTCATGGACTTCTTGGACTGAACTGGTTTTGAACTGTCATTCTCAGTTCTCAGCCTTCTGAATAACAAGGATTACAAGGCATGATTAATCTACCTGAGATTATACTCAGTTCTGAATTTATGTTGACAAAAGTACTCATCCATTCAGTAACTTTATTAGTCCAGTAAAACCTGCACAGCTTTATCTAGGTATTAGCTAAAATTACAGGATAGAATGGATATTTCTTGAATTTTTCCTTTATTCTAAAGCACAGGATGTAGTGACTTTTAAGATTGAGCTTAATGAAGAAACATTATATGTGATTGTATATGATGGTAAAGAAAAAAGAATTTTATGTTGTAGATCAGGGCATATATATATATATACATAATTAAACTTATGACTAAAGAATTGTTACTGTTAGCTGGATAGCCTTTTTTCATACAAGTGGTCCTAGGTATTCAGAAAGCTGAGGACTGGGGAAACAGAATTTGAAGTCAGCTTAGTTAGGTAGAAAAACAATCTATTAGACTGAATTTTCTACTATCCAGAAAAATGTTCAATGGGTAATAAGAAAGCTAAGCATAAAACCCTGAGTTCAAGCCCATACAACATTATAAAAGAGAAAAGAATGATGTTACATTCACCAGAGATTATTCTAAAATTTGACAAACTAAGGTGGAAAATAAGCTCTAAATTAAATAAATTTTATGCTAGTGAAGAATAATGGAACTTGGCCGAAAAAAGCTTGCAGCTAGTTATTGTAACTATGGAGATGAACATTGTTCCATTTTCACTATTATGAGGGGAAATGATTTTGGAAAGCATTTCTTTTAAATTCTTTTAAAATATATATGATAAAAGAGATTAAAATAAAGTTTGAGCACTCCAATTATACTAAGATATAAGTGTAAGAATTGGAGAGTCATATAATCTTTATATATTAAATGAGATAATGTTATTAGAAAATGAAAACCCTGCAATACTCCAAGTGATAACTTCACCATCATTTAATAAATGTTAATGTAACTATGTATGTGTATATATACTTATCTACTCTTTAGTTCTTTTCTTTTATTCAATGAAGTGTAGAGGTGGTGTTTTAAATTGTTATGAGAAAGGTGATGTACAGGTGGGTTACTGTTACCTAAGTCAGGCAGTGTGTACATTTATTTTTGAAAAGTCTCACCACTTCCTTCACATTGTCCCAGTTTTTCCTTTCTCCCACCCCCACTGCCTCCAAGTTGGATAGTTCATTTTCAGCATAGTATCTAGTGAGTATCCCTGCTATATTTGCTCATCCTTTCTCCCGTCATTTCTATTCTCCTCCATAACCTCCCTAACCTGAACAGGTCAAAATATACAAAGAAAAAAATAGCAACAAATGAAAAATTAATAAATCTCTGTTTCCATACCTCAGAGTTCACATCAATAAATATCATTTTATCATATGCACACAGCTATTATGCATTTATTATCCTCTCTTTAGAATATCCTCAGCCAGGCACAGTTGCTCACCACCTGCAATCCTTAGCTACTCAGGAAGCGGAGATCTGAGGATCGCATTTCAAAGACAGACCTGGAACTAAAGTTCCTGAGACTCTTATCTTTAATTAACCACCAGAAACCTAAATAAAAGTGGCACTGTGGCTCAAGGGTTAGGTGGTAGCCTTGAGCTGATAGAGCTCAGGGACAACGCCTAGGTCCAGATTTCAAGACCCAGGACAGACAAAAAAAAAAATCTCCTCCTCCTCTTTGCAAATGTCTAGAGTCCTGTATAAGTTATTATGCCCTAATGTATTTTTTATCTTTGAACTCTCAGTGTGTTTGCTTGCAGATTTTTCAGCACATTCTAGTTAGAACAAATGAGGGAAATCAAGTGGCCTATGTTTATTTCGGTCTGGCTTCGTTTACTATGATTTTTTTCAAGTCTTTCCATTTCCTTACAAATGGTACAATAAATGCAAATCAAAACAATTTTGAGATTCCATCTCACCTCAGTGATAATGAAGTCGCCATTATCAAGAAAACTAACAATAGCAGATGCTAGTGGGTATGTAGCCAAAAGTGAATGCCACTTGTTCAACCACTCTGGAAAGCAGTTTGGAGCTTCCTCAAAAGACTAAACATAGAGCTTCCCTAGCACCCAGCAATCCAGCTAGTTGGCATTTATACAATAAACCACAAACAACCCAACACTAAAACTATCAGCACAATAATGTTTATTGCAACTTTTTTTTACCAGAATTAAGACATGGAATCTACTCAGATGCATCTCAGTGGACATATGGATCAAGAAAATATAGCATATGTACATTTTAACTAACATTTTAGAGTCACCTAACTCTTCCCTTTTAGGAAGTGTTTTAATTTTTCCTTGATATAGAAGGTTTCTTAAGTAAATGCCATATAATCATAAATCACAGCACATTTGCAATAGT
This sequence comes from Megascapheus bottae, assembly GCF_031878675.1. NCBI lineage: Eukaryota > Metazoa > Chordata > Mammalia > Rodentia > Geomyidae > Megascapheus > Megascapheus bottae. Next base: position 28,883,804 of record NC_143517.1, on the reverse strand, counting down.
ATGGAAAATCAGTAAGTGTATCTCTTTCTAATGTGGCAATATAAAAAATGTATTTCAGGTGTGATTACAGAAACTAATAAAGTATTCTCTAAATAATAAAAAAATATATTTCAATGCATACACTAAAAATTTATTGTTGTGGGTTCTTTTTTCCATAATATATTCTTTTAAAAAATTACTTATCTCATATTGTTACAGTATCTCACTTTGTTATCTGATATATTGGATTTATTTGTATTTGGTTATTTGAAATTGGATAGGGAAGGGGGTGGAGGGGAGGGTAATGGGGATCAAGACATGTGAAAGGGTATCAATATATGTGAATTAATGCACCTTCTATCTGGCAAATAGCATATAACCCTTTTATTAATTACAATAAAAATACTTATTTGTTAAACATGACATTTGAAATAGGATGTAAAAATCAATGTTAATAAATGCTTCAAAATGCCGGGAGTTTGGCCTAGTGGTAGAGCGCTTGCCTAGCATGCACGAAGACCTGGGTTCAATTCCTCGGTACCCCACATACATAGAAAAAAGCTGGAAGTGGTGCTGAGGCTCAAGTGGTAGAGCTCTAGCCTTAAGAAAGTCCAAGGATAGTGCTCAAGCCCTGAGCCCAAGCCCAGGACTGGCAAAAAAAATAAATAAATAAAAATAAATAAATAAATAAATAAATAAATGCTTCAATTTAAAAAAAATTGCTTGTGCAATTATACAATTTTCTAGTAAGATAGATATTAAAATATAAACTTGATTCATTGAGATGTCTTATATTATTCCAGACTGACATAAGAATATTTTCCATTAAACTGTCTTTCAAAAAATAAACAAATTAAGCAAAATCTAAAATAACTGTGCAGCATGTTATCTAACCAATTGAATCATTTATTTGGGCTAGAAATTAATTTACTCCAAATAATTCTAATTTGGTATTTGAAATATATGTGTAGTGGACTGATTTGAATTCATAATGGAATCTCTCCTTAAACCTGAATCGAAACTATAAACACTCACTAACATGAGAGCCAGTCTGATAGGTATGCCAGCTCTTTGCTTCCATTATGTAAATAAGGTAAAATGCCTATATATACAGTAACTGAGAACTTTAAAGAATGTGCCTGGAAAAGGTTTACAGTTACTTTTATGTCTGGTTATCAAACTCCACTAACAAATTATATCCATAAGTGAGGCAAAACCATCCATCCATCACATTGTGCATGATAGCACAAAGTAAAATGAGAGCAGAAGCAGCTATTTAGTCTTACACAGTATGTTACTTCAATTTAGTGTTATATTTAAGGTGGAAATTATTTTAGTATGCATGTTTTTGAGGGAGAATTTAATCAACATAATTGTTATCTGTTTTGAGTCAATGTAATTCTGCATATTCCTTATCAAACTATTGTATGAAATATCTGCCTTTGGGGATTTACTCATAAAACAATTTTGTTCAGGTTTCCTATTATTCATTTACATCGATAAAGGGAGTTATTTTTTTTCTGCTGCATTGGATAAAATAGAGAAGTTTTCTTCCCTTTTCTCCTCTGGAATTCAAATTGTATTTGCTTTGGAATTTGTAGCCCAATGCCATGTCAGAATCCCACTTTGTATTTGGATCAAAATGCATACATACCTGCAACCAAATTGGGAGTGCAGGAACGAAGAAAAATAAGGGCAGAAAATTTATGGCATATTCAGGATAACTTTAGTAATATCATAGTCGTGTCAGATAATTATTTTTTTTTATTCTTTTGTCTTCAATCTCCTGTGTAGGATTTAACTTGGAAGTTTTCTTAGAAAGAAATAGGAGTCAGAGTATATGTAATTGGGAAGTTGACTAGAGTTTACTGTGTTTCTTGCAAAGAAAGTTGTGAAGATCTATGCTAATGATCAAATTTGTAGTCTGGAAAAAGAATAGCAGCAGTGAGTGGTTATAGTTCCATTTGAAACTCAATCACTCATTGGAACCAGCATCATATATACAAAAATCTTGTCAAGAGAAATGATATAAACTATTCTGCAGATTATCCAAAGATAGTATAAAATTGTTTTAAAACAAGTAATCACAATTCCTCACTAAATACTATCAGTCTTCTGCCTGGACATTTTGTTTCTGAGACATGAAATTATAGCCAGCCTTCCTTGTTTCTGTGTGATAATATAACTAAATCATTGCTCATGGGATATAACTATGAATGCATGTTCTGCCCCTCCTTTATTGTCTTGATAATAGACAAGAAGTCACATAAATATGCAAATTCTTGTTCAAGTCATATACACCATTAATATTAAGATACTTTTTCATACATTTTATTGTAATTAATAGAAGGGTTACATTATATTCATCAGATAGAAGGTACATTACTTCACAAACATTGATACCCTTTCTCATGTCTTAGTCTCCTCCCACCCCCGTCTCTTACCTTGTTTTCCTCCCTTCCCTATCTGACTTCAAATAACCAAATATGCACATATACAATATATCAGATAACCAGGTGAAATACTGTAACAATATGAGATAACCAAAGGACAGCAAAAGACATGAGAGATAACATTAAGGACAATAATCACTCATTACATGGCTTTTGTTTCTATATCCTGGAGATCCTTTCATTCACTTAAGTATCTAGGTTTTGTTCTATTATAAGTCTCTGCTAGGAGAGCCCAAAGTTTCTACTGATTATGACAAATGAGGGAAACTATTGAGCCTATGTACTTTTGAGTCTGGCTTACTTCACTTAATATGATTTTTTTCTAAGTTTAAGATAGTTTTAACAATAGTAGTGATGATAAATTGTTCCTGTGTTAAAATATCTATCAGTGTGATATTTTTATTAACTGGGAGCAGATTTGTTCTTTGGTGAGGATACATACTTACTTGATGCAGAGGCTAATGCTTTGATAGACTATAAGGAAAAACATGTAGCACATGTAATAGGGAGACTATTTTTTTCCTAAGGCATATAGCTAAACCTCTCACAACCAATATATAATACTAATATGGTTTGCTAAACAAAGAAATACCTTTGTAAAAAATGTTTCCAAGGTAATAAAATTTATCATTATCAATCACACACATATGTCCATCTATCTATATATGTGTGGTTTGACAAGGAAACAAATTAGAAATTGCATGGTATAATTTTACACTCTAGAAGAAAAACACATTCTTTCCAATTATGATTTTTGAACACCCCATATTTTATTGTCACCTATGGGTTTCTCCACATGACCTAAGGCATCTTTGCATAACTAAAAAATATTGCCTCCATGTTTGCTTGATGTTCTTTTGCCTCTAGTATTGCCTCATGTTGTTTAAATTGGTTCTGAGCAAATAACCACCTAAAATCATCGTTAAGGGTTCTTGTTGTTAATGGTGTTTTGTTCCAGAGTTGTAAGCTGTAAATGAAAACATCTTTCAATATAGATTTTTAGTTCAGGTTATTTGTCCTGGTTTGTTTTCTATCTGTATACAATGGTAATAGGATGAAAACTATAATGTGGTCATTTAAAGCAGAACTAATACCTCTGTTCAACAATGTCTGTCCTTCTCAGGCCACACAATTGCAATATAACTTAAAAACAAATATTCAGGAACAATGTGTATATGAGCATTTTTTTCAAGAAAATACCATCAATTTTATGAGTCATTTTAATTTTGAGTTTATTTTCATACACAGGATTAATCTTTATTGAGAAAATGGCAGTGTTTCTCTGGTTCTCAAATTGCTTGCTCATTTCCATATTAGAAGGACTGCATTTTTTTCTTCTTAATCTCTGAGTCTTAATCTACTCTGCATAGAAGAAATTTATTTTTTCAAGGTGTTGCAAGCATATTCTCTGATTTTACATGTTGTATTTTAACTTATTTTTGTCTTTTGATGAAAAAGATTCTTATGTTGTTGTTGTCATTGTTGTTTATATTTTTCCAGTCCTGGGCCTTGAATTCAGTGTCCTATGGCACTTTTTGCTCAAAAATAGTGCTCTGCCACTTAACAGTGCCACTTCTGGCTTTTTCTGTGTAGTTGGTACCAAGGAATTGAACCCGGGGCTTTGTGTATTCTAGGTGAGCACTCTACCACTAGGCTACACTCCTGGTCCTGAAAAAGATTCATAAATTCATTTATTTTTTATTCATTTATTTTTTTTGTTGGAGTGCAGCTTCAACTTAGGGCCTGGGCACAGTTCCTGAGTCTTTTTGCTCAAGAATATACTGTTTTACTACTTTGAGCCACAGCCCTACTTCCTGTTTTCTGGAAGTTAATTGGAGATGAGAATCTCATGAAGACTTTTAAGCCCAGGCTAGCTTCAAACCATGATGCTCAGTTCTGTCTCCTGAATAGTTTAGACTCCAGGTATGAGGCATGAGCATTTGGCTACTGTTTGCTTTTTATTCCTCTCAGAGGCTCTTCACATTTCTATATTTTGTATAAATATCATTATAATTTATTGATTGGCATGTTTTTAGTTAGAGTGAGCAGACAAATTGATTTTATCAGTCAGACATTCCTGACTGATAGGATAACACAGAGTGCCATTTAAGACTATTAGAGATGAAATTTATGGAATCTGGATTCCGAAGTATTAGAAAGCTATCAAGTACCCATTGGAGTTGTAGATAGTTTTAATGATAGACTTCTGATTTTGGCTATAGTGTCTATGGTTTATATAAAGCTAAAATAACCCTAGAGATCAACCTGCAAGAAATTACTATTATATACTTTTCTCCAAACTGAGAAACAACAGCAGGAATTCACATTCCTCTCTCATAGAAAGGCATGTATAAAGTGGAGTATACAGTTCTTCATTGTTTCCTTAAATAACTTTGTATTTTTAGTCCTAGCCTAATTGTTGATTCTACTACCTCTTATCTTGTGTGTTGAAAGCTCCTCATGTCTCAGTTTTCTGATATTCTCAAATTACATAAGGATGAGCCACTAACTGGTTATATAGCTCTTAGTTTCTCTAATAAGTAAGCATTTTCCCAGTCCTTTGATACTGTTTCTTCTGCTTTTGCTACAGGACTTCTTGTACCTGTAAAATTTTCTTCTGGTGATGCTTCCTCTCCTCATCCCCTTTTTCTTTCTTTATTTCAGCAAAGCATTCACCCTATGAAGAGCAACTCTGATGTTTCCATAGTCCCTGTCGTGTTTGATGTTCACTGATCCATATTTCAATGTACTCTGCTATTCCTTAGGCTACAAAACACTGCATGCCACTATTCTGCTTAAGTGAATGATGTCTTGGGTACATTATTTACCTCTGCTGTTTTAAAAGCCATTTCAAGACAGCCCAGTTGCATAGGTAAGAATTAACACAACTCTCCAATTGATCCTCCTCCTTTATCCCTAAAAATGGCTAGTACTGCTCACTATGCTTAGGTGCTTTATTTCATCTATCCTTGTTTTCTGGACCAGATATTAAGTGTCCTAACACATTCATGGACACTGTGTGTGGAAAAGTCTTCTATTGATTTTGCGATAACATCAGAAAGTTCTGAGTCTAGGGGCCGGGAGTTTGGCCTAGTGGTTAAAGTGCTTGCCTAGCATGCATGAAGACCCGGGTTCGATTCCTCGGTACCACATTCATAGAAAAAAGCCGGAAGTGGTGCTGAGGCTCAAGTGGTAGAGCTCTAGCCTTGAGAAAGTCCAAGGACAGTGCTCAGGCCCTGAGCTCAAACCCAGGACTGGCAAAAAAAAAAAAAAAAAAAAAAAGAAAGTTCTGAGTCTATTCAGAAATTCCCATGCTTCACTCATCTGATAGCCATCTTTGTTTGCTCAATTGGATAGACTTATAAAAATATTAGTTATTATGTCATCTGTGTAATAGTTAGATTCTTATTTAGCCAAACCTCAAGAAAACTTACAATTGTTGCCTATCCCTCTTTCTCATATTATAATTTTTTCAATGCAGTACATAACTCAGATCCAGTACTTTAGGACACAGAAGAAATTATGTCCTCTTGTTTCCAAGTGCCTGAACTACCCACATCCCTAAATTTTGTTGAAGTTCAGATACTAATTTAAGACACATGTCTCAAATTCTATCTCTTTCAAAATCTTGCCTGTATTCAAATCACAACCCAGTTCACCTAACCAAATAAGAAAATATGACTATTATTTAGCAAGTAACCAAATTTGTAATTTTCATTTAAGTCTTAATTTCTGATAAATATGTGTATGAATCAGGAAACCAAGTATTATTTTTAGCTAATTTAGAAAGAGAGATAAAATGATTACAGGTAGATAAACAAAAATTATCTACTCTATTAGGAATAAAAACTTAGTTGGATAACATACCTCAGTATGAAAGGCAAAATAAGCTTGCTAATCATATACCTTTAGAACACACCTGTGTCTGGGCTAACTAAAGTTCACATCTACAGAAAAGAGACCATCAATGGATATTTTATTCATATATCCATAAATATATATACATAACAAAAGTGATAAATTATGGTTGTAAATTCTTGCATACAATTATTATTTTACCTTCATACAATAAGGAAATTTATCCTACTTCTAGATTTATCAATCCACCTCTGCAAGGAAAAAACAAATATTAGCATATGTGGGAAAGATGGAAAAGTTTGAATTCTAAAGCATGTTAAGAAAAATAATCCATTTTGAATTCAAGTTGGTGATAGGTGATCTGTGCATGAACATCCAGCTTTGCCAGCCTCATTTTCTTACAAGGCTTTCTTCTAGCCTATGTTTCTGGGTCCTTCATAGAATATTAGATGACTATAGATTTGTGATTTCATTTCTGAGTCTTCTATTTTGTTCCATTGGTCCTTAGGCCTATTTCTGTGCCAATATTAAGCTACTTTCAATACTATGGCTCTGCACTAGAGTTTTAAATTTGGTATTTTCATTCCTCAAAACCATTTTGCTTACTAAAGATTGCTCTTGTTCTTCAAGGTCTTTTCTTATTCCACAAAAATTTTGGATTGTTTTCTCTCTTTAAAGAATATTGTTGGAATTTTTGTTTTGTTTGCCAGCCCTAGGGCTTGAACTCAAGATCTGAGTGCTGTCTTTGAGCTTTCTCAAGGCTAGAGCTCTATCTCTTGAGCCCCAGCATCACTTCTGTTTTTTTTTTCTATGTATGCGGTATCAAGGAATTTGTGCATGCTAGGCAAGTACTCTACCACTAAGCCAAACTCCTGGCCTGTTGGTGGGATTTTTTTAATGATATTGCATTGCATTAGTTTGTAAATTGCTTTGGGAAGTATTGCTATTTTCACAATGTTAAATTTTACAATCCAGGAACTTGGAAGAATCTCCATATTTTTCATTCTTCAATTTTCTTTTCCAAATTTTAAAGTTTTCAGCACAGAGTTCCTTTGCCTCTTTGGTTAATTAACAGATATTTTTAAAATTTATTTATGTATCTATGCATTTATTTAGTCATTTATTTATTTACTGAGGCATTTTGAAATTGAGTTGCTTTTCTGATTTTAGCCACTATCTTCTCATTATTGGCATACAGTTTTTAGTGTTTAATTTTGGAGAGTCTGGCCAAACCAAAGCTAGCAGCATTCTCGCATTGTTTATCATACCCAAGATATGAAATCAATCCTCAGTGGACAAATGAATCAAGAAAATGTCACATATATATATATATATATATATATGTGTGTGTGTGTGTGTGTGTGTGTGTCACATATATATATGTGTGTGTGTGTCACATATATATATATATGTGACATATATATATATGTTGCTCTCCAGCAACACCGGTATGAGAGGGACATCCAGGGCCAGCCTGAAGTTCCCCAAGTATCGATAACCCAGCTCTCCCCAAGAACTTGGGAAAAAATAACACTAGGCCATGAGCTGTGTCAGCCATAAATGTGTGGGGCAGATCTCTATTGCCCTTGGGCACTTAGTTATATAGGGTGGGGGAAAGAGGAGGTCGGGAAGCAAAAAAGAACCAATAGGAAGGGGGCCAAGGTGCTATCACTAAGGGTCAGGGCAAACTTTTGGGTACTGGGCAGGACCAGTGCAGGAAAGCTCCTGGGCTGAGGACCTGCCCTAGGGGGTTCAGTTGAGTCAAGTACAGGGAAATACCCCAAGAGAGGTATGCGAGGAATGTGAATACCTCAAGAGAGGTATGCGAGGAATGCCTGGCCAAAGCCCTTCAATGGCAGCTGAGCTGGAGTGGTGAACAGGCCCCAGAGATGGCGATCAGGCAGACACACACACACACACACACACACACACACACACACACACACACACACACACACACACATATATGGAATTCTATTCATGCATCAGAAAGAATGATATTGTACCATTTGTAAAGAAATAGAAAGACTTAAGAGTATATTACATTAAGCAAAGTGAGGCAGAACTAAAGAAACATAGGCTACATAGTCTCCCTCAGTTTTGGTAAATAAAATGTGCCTGTAAATCAACACGTAAACATACTGAACAAGCAAAACAAATGAATAAAACCAGGACATGATAAATTTTATAGGACCCCAGTAATTTACACACAGAATAAACTTGGGGTATTGGACATAGGCGCAATAGCTATGAACAAATGATCACATAGAGAAATATTTTATGAAAAGAACTTCCCCCCAAAAAGAGACACTCTTTAGTTCCATTGTTGCTGTTTTTGTTTTCTTTTCCTTTTATATTGTTACTTTGTATTAAGGAGATAAGAGAAGACACATAAAAGATGGAACAAGGATGAACAAACACAAAAGTGATACTCACCAGACACAATGTACAAAAAGCTGGATATCTTATGGGTGGGGATGAGGGGGAAAGAATGGGAAAGAGGGGGAAAATGATTCAAAAAATTGTACCTGACTGTACTTGATTTATTAACTGTCACCGCTCTGCATATTTACACAAAGCAATAAAAGTACTATGCAACAAGAAAGTAAGCTTTTTAGTTATTAAAATAAATTTATTTGAAACTATAAAAACAAAATAAGATTGAATTTTTTATTTTTTATTTTTTTGTGGGTCGTGGGGCTTGAACTTGGCCTGGGCACTGTCCCTGAGCTCTTCAGCTCAAGGCTACCACTCTACCCTTGGGCCTGGGTGTTATCAGTGAGCTCTTCAGCTCAAGGCTACCACCCTATCCTTGAGCCAAGCCCCAGTTCCCATTTTCTAGGGGTTAGTTGGAGGTAAGAGTCTCAGTTCCTTTTGTGCTGGGGCTAGCTTTGAACCCTGATCCTCAAATCTCAGCCTACTGAGTAGCTAAGGTTACAGGCATGAGCCACTGCACCCAGCAAGATTGAAATTTTTTGAGGAAGAGAATTATTGGCAGGTAAAAGGATATGGATTAATATTATGCAATGTAATATAATTTAATTTATAATGAAAATATGTAAAAACATAAAAATAAAAATTTGCCCTATGCAATGAATGAAGCTAAAAGGAACAAATGAAATTCCTTAATGTTAGCTGTTTTATACATAAACATTTTCAGTTGTTCCAAACATGCTCTTCAAGGCTGTCTCATCTAAACAATAACATTACAGAAATATACAACTATCTTTATGCACTTTGGCTTTTAAATTACATTCATTTTATGAGAGAAACTGCACATTAGTTCTGGATATTTCTAATTGTGTCTTAAAGTATCATTTGGTTTATTCTTTGCTCATTTTATTCTCTGTGCATTAACAGATAGTAAAGGCTTGGGAGATGCGAATCTATGTCTATCAGCAGTTACCATGTGTAGTTTATCATTCTTGTCAGGAGAGTATGATCTGCAATCAGTCTATCTGTACTGGTGGTGAAATTGAGCATGCATTAGGGTGCTGTTACTCTGTTTCCACCATTGTGAGGTTATCCACTTTCTTAAGCTCGTTCTGCAAGGGTAGTTTTATTTGGTGTGGGATTTCCAGTGGAAACTAGATTTTTCTCCTTTTCTGAAGGCATTAATTTATTCTCTTCCCATGGTGTTACAATCAGTTGAATGTCCCGCCTTAGTGAATAATTTTTCTTTCTTTTCTAAATAGTTCTGTGATGTATATTTCTGGTATTCAAGAACTTTAATATTGAGAATTAAGTATTATGTTATAGTTATCATGCTTGAGATTTATTAGGCTTAAGATTGTGTTTTTCATGATACTTATCAAAATAAGCCTTACATAATAGTGTATATCTCTGATCCTAACTACTTGGGAGGCAAAGATAGAGAAACCAGGGCTTTGTCTCCCCTGGGTATTGTTACACTGAGATACGATCTGCAAAAAAAAACAAAAACAAAAACAAAAAAACCTAAAACTAAAAGACCTAGGAAGGGAGATTCCATTGGTGAAGTGCTTATTTAGTTAGTGTGAATCCATATGTAAAAGAAATGTCAAGTACTGTGGCTCTGGACAATTTTTTTCTTCTAGTACCTGTGTTTCTCACTCTAAAGTCCTACACAGGTAAGTGAATCTGTGTGTGTGTGTGTGTGTGTGTGTGTGTGTGCCTGTGTGTGATTCCTGAGTTTTGAACTCACAGCTGAGGTTCTGTCCCTGAACTTTTATGCTCAATGCTAGTGTTTTACCACTTGAGTCAGAGACTCATTTCAGGTTCTTTGGTGTTTATGTGATGAGTCTCATGGATTTTCCTGCCTCCGATGGCTTTGAACTGCTGTATTCAGATCTTGTCTCCTGAAGAGCTAGGATTGAAGACATGCTTTACAAGTTGCAGACAAATGAATATTTCACAGCAGTATATATGTTACCAAATTGACTTTTTTCTTCTTTCTTTCTTTTACTTTTTTTCTGAGTCATGAGGCTTGAACTCTGGGCCTGGGCACCGTCCCTGAGCTCTTCAGCTCAAGGGTACCCCCCTACCCCTGGAGCCACAGACCCACTTCCAGTTTTCTAGTGATTAACTAGAGATTAGTGCCCTGGCTGGTTTTGAACCTTGATCCTCAGATCTCAGCCTCCTGAGTAGCTAGGATTACAGGCATGAGCCACCATGCCTGGCTCCAAATTGACTTTCCCCCACTTCTTTTACTTTACTAAATATCTCAAGCTTTATGTTTCTCTTTAAATAGGATTAGTCCGCTGTTTAAGGTGTTTCTAGTGTTTCTAATCCCAAGATTTGAAATCTACTGCTTTCAGTTTTCTTTTTAATTTCCAAGTGTCTGATAAGTTTTTTTAATTATTTTTTGATATTTTATTGTAATTAATAAAAGGGTTACATGATATTTGCCAGATAGAAGATGCATTAATTCACATACATTGATACCCTTTCACATGTCTTGGTCCCTATTACCAGCCCTCCCCACCCCCCATCTTGTTTTCCCCCCTTCCCTATCCAATTTCAAATAATCAAATACAAATATATCCAATATATCAGATAACAAAGTGAGATACTGTAACAATATGAGATAACCAAGGGACAGCAAAAGAGCTGAGAGATAACATAGTACCTTAAGGACAACAATCATTCATTATATGGCTTTTGTTTCTATATCCTAGAGGTCCTTTCAATTAGCATCATACTATATGGCCTTATGTATCAAGGTTTTGCTCTATTGTAAATCTCTGCTAGTAGAGCCCAAGGTTTCTACTGATTATGACAAATGAAGGAAACCATTGAGCCTAAGTTCCTTTGAGTCCAGCTTACTTCACTTAATATGATTTTTTCTAAGTCTTTCCATTTCCTAACAAATGGGGCGATGTCATTCTTTCTGACAGCAGCATAGAATTCCATTGTGTACAAATACCACATCTTGTTGATCCATTCATCAACTGATTTTTAAATCAGTGTCATGATAGACACATGAATAATGCAAAGCATTTAGTTTGTATATTGTTTCCAAATGAACCTATTTTTAGGACAATGACTGTTGGACCAAATGCAGCATCCAGTGGTCCCTCTCTGATTTCTTCTTATGGAATTTCTTCCTTTTCCTCAGTGGCAAATACTCCTAATTTCCACTGCTTGTGTACCAAACTGTGTTTTTGATTTTATAAAATATGAACTCATTCATTATATGTCTTCTTGGTTTTATGTCACCCAAAATTAAGTTTGTGAAGTTTATCATGTTGTTTATTATGCCTAGAAGGATATGAAATACTACATGGTCTAGAATATTCCATTTTATTAAAGTTCCACATATTATATTTTGCTATTAACAAGAGCTTACTTTTTACGTATTGACAATTTTCTTCTGTAACTCTTTTCACCATACATGCATTCATTAAAAATGGTTTCATAATGATGGTGGGGATGACCTAATTTCTCACAGCCATTGTCAGAGCAGCATAGATAGTTATGCTTCACATTCTCACCATGATTGGTGTTGAAGGCTTTTTAACATCCCTATTTACTTGATTGACACTTCTGTAAGGAGGCAGTTTCAATTTCTTTGGTGCTGAGTTACTGTGTACATTTTTTATTTTCAGATTTTGTTTTCAGAATATTCCTTCTGGTAAATTACTCATTAAAATATTGATGAATTAAAACATTGAATTGCTGGATTATTGTATCAATTTTTTTACTTCTTAGAAATTTTTCTTATTGATGGTAAAAATCAAATAGTAGGACATAAATAACTGCACATAATCAAGTTATTTAACTACTCACTATAAATATCAACTCATAATTATCTTGGCATAATATTAGCAGGGAATTTTTCTATTTATGTTTTTTATCTGGTTTGACATAACCAGATATATATGCACATATCATTTTCTCAGTAGCTATAAACAAACTTTATATCAATTCCCGATTAGCATACTAAATATGTGTTATCACCTTGAACTTTAAATACCCAAGTCCTAGTACTATGAAATTTACTTGAACTCATACCATATAGAAATCTTCTACTTCTCACTTAATGGCAATTCTTCTCTTCTAGTTGATGAACTCAGACTTTTTAAGTCTTCATTTCACTCAGAAACTATCAGTGATTTGTTTTTTGCTCCAAAAATAGGAAGTAGAATTGTGATAAATGAAGCCTCATTCACCATTCCACTGTCACAACTTTGGCTCAAAATACTAGCAGTGAAGAATACAATAAACAGATACAATAAGTTTCTTGTTACTTTTACTTTTCTAGACAAACCATGTCCCAGTGGAAATGCTAGAATAAAATATAAACTATGTAAGTGAATATATACATACATATGTATACATACATATTCATACGCATATGTATGTATGTCTATAATACATATAAGTTATATGTAAATGAGCTAAGCCACTAAACAGCTCTATTCCTCTAAAACTAGACTAAGTACTTAGCTATAGCTTACAAAGTGTGTATGATCTGCTTGTGCAACAGTTTTGCCTCTTTCTGATGTTATTTGTTTGTTTGTTTTGCCAGTCTTGGGACTTGAACTCAGGGTCTGGGCATTGTCCTTAGGCTTTTTTAAGCACTCTACCACTTGCACCACAGCAACACTTCTGGCTTTATCTGAGTATGTGGAACCAAGGAATAGAACCTAGTGCTCTGTGCATGCAAAGCAAGCACTCTACCACCAGGACACACTCCTGGCCCTCTGTGCAGCATTTTTCTGACACCTCTGCATAAGCTTTCTGTGTCTTCACCTGCTCCATTAGTGATGTCCCCTTGCAGTTCTTGAAACAAGCCAAGTTATGTTTCTTTCTCAAAGATTGTGACCTTCTTGTTTCCTTTATTTAAAATGTTTTATTCCTAGATGGCTTAATATTTATTTCATTTAAACTTGTCAGTATAATATTCCCTAAATCCTATCTAAAGTTTCAGAACTACCTGTTTCTAACATGTCATGGTCTTTTACTCTGCTTTCATATTCACACTAAGACTACTTAACAAACTGCATACTTTTATTTCTTGTGTTGCTTATTATGCATCTAAACACCTGAAAACAGGTGCTGGGGACACAAGTCCTACCTATGTGGGATGCTAAGAATTGGAGCAGTGTAGCTTAGGTAACATATCTGAAGATTGTCTAAACAGAGAATGCTGATCACAGTGGCATGCTGCAGCCCAGCAGCCATGAGAGGACTTAAATGATTGTGGTGGTGGCACATGACAGTAAAACATATCAAAAGTAGCAGGATAAAAGGAACTAGAATAATGGCTCAGCAGCAGACTGTCTGCTATCCAGACATAAGACCGTGTGTTAAAATGGCATATCTTCCTTCCCTTAACAAAAGCAAAGTATGTAAGTGCATTTTTTTCATGAAAGCATTGGCTTTTAAATTTTCTTTTCTTCTTATTTCATTATTTATTCTTTCTTTATTTGGTGCCAGTCCTCACTGCCTGGGCACTGTCCTTGAGCTTTCTCAAGGCCAGAGCTCTACCACTTGAGCCACAGCACCACTTCCAGCTTTTTCTATATATGTAGTACCAAGACTCTTTCTTTACATGTGGTATTAAGTCACTTTGCCCTCAAGTCTATCATTCTACCACATGAGCCACAGTGCCACTTGGAATTTTTTTCATGGTTAATTGGAGATAAACCTCACAGGGACATTTCTTGCCCAGACTGGCTATTGACTTTGATCCTCATATCTCATCTTCCTCACTAGCTGAGGTTGCACGTGTGAGCCACAGGCTCCAGGCTCCAATAAGGTTTTATAGAAATTTATTTTCTGTGAATTTTAGTAATAATCTATTTTATATAAAAAGAGTTCTGTACATATCTGTCTACAATGTGTTTGTCATTTTCTTACTGTAGCTTCCTATCAGTGTTCTTAGCTAAAATAAATGAAGTCTAATAGTCTTCAATTTATGTTTTACTATTGTTTTTATTCATCTCTCTTTGCAATGTTCTTTACCTCAAGCAACTCTCTTCCATCTATAAGTATTTTTACAGTACCTAATGCTTTCAGATAATGAACTATAGTTATTGTTATAAAAATATAAAACATGCTAGCCAGTTTGCAACTGATAATCTTCAGTGGATTTTGTAAACCGATCTATCAAACTCACTCTCATTTTGTTCTATGAAAAGATGAATATCTTTTTCTAACTTTGGGGGAATAATAAGAGCTATTTTTTATATTCACAACATGTACTTAAAAACATAATCCTACAGTAGACAATCTATGTGTACTACACTTGACATTACATATGAATTCCACTTGCTGTGCTAGATATGTATTCATGTAGTAGAGACATACTAATATTTGTAAAGAATGACTTAGCATATACAGAAACTGATTATAATATTGAGACTACCTTTTAATATAATCATTATTTCTTTTTCTCTGCAAATCTAGCAACTCAAGTATATGAAAATTCAGATTATAAAATAGTTAATAGCTTCTTGATTGACTAGGTTCACTTAAAGATTTACAGGTACAGTTCTTTGATATTCATGGAAATAATCACTGAATTGCTGTTTATTCCAGGATTTTACTTGATTGCTAGTAGGAAGGAAATGAAGACAGTTATGACATTCCTATAACAGATCTTTTATTATAAACATATTATTTTGACCATTTTCCAGTATTTAGATATTATTAACTTGAAAAAATATTTTTATACATTTACTACACAGACACAGTATGAAAAGACAATTTAAAAATGTATAATAGTAGGGATAGGAGGCAGTAACTGAAGCCTATTATCCTAACTGAGGAGATTTAGATCTGAAGATTACTGTTTGAAGCCATGCGAAGTATGTGGCCCTTATCTCCAACTAACCACCTATAAAGCCAGAAGTGGGCCTAGACCTGGAGAGACAGACACAGAAAATTATAAAAGTATTAAGTCAGCACTAACTTACCATCCTTTTGCCACACACTTTTACAAGTTATTTAGAACAAAATGTTTTAAAGCTTATAAATAAATTCATTTTTCTGTAGTTTCAACAATTGCCTTTTATTTAGCAGTTTTGATATAATTTAACACTACACTCAGCACTAACCAATAAAGCAATACCATTGCAAATATGAATAAATACATAAGAATTTTGACTTTCCCTGATTTTTAAGGTACTATTAATGGTGGCTCTAAATGACATACAATGGATACTCTTTCTCATATGAACTCTGCATTATTTGGGGGAAGACAGCAAGTTTTATGAAAACTATTTTCTTATAATCTTTTGCATAGCTATCCCATAATTGATAGATTCTGTAAAATGTTCAGGTAATACAATTACCTATAGAAATGTATCAATCAAAAATCTATTATTAGAGTCCTTGAGTCCCAGGCTTTCTTAGATTTTTGGAGCTTTCTCAGATTTCTCTGCAGATAGGCAGCCTAACATAAAACATATGAAAAGCTTATTTCTCTACAACAGACTTCTTTATGGACTAAAAAAGTCTGGAGCATATGCATTATGGCAGATGGTAGGAACATGGAGAAGGAAAATATTTTTTCTTTTTTATTTAATTTTCATTGTAAACAAGGTATACACAGCGGGGTTACAGTTACATATGTTATAGGTTGAGTACATTTCATTTGGAACAGTGTCACTTTCCTCATTTTCTCCCAGGTTTTCCCTCCTGAAGTTAACACACTGTGTTAAGTTAGTATCACTACTAACTTAGTTCACCCTTTTCCCCACTATTTCTCTGCTTCCCCCTCCTTACTCCAAATGAGATAGACTTATATTCCAAAAAATTTTTTTACAGAAAACAAAAAGAGCAACAAAAGGGGAAAATAGAAAAAAATAAGCAGCACTAAAAGCATAATTTAAAACTTCCTTTCCCCATTTCACTTTACATGGTAATGTATACATAGCTATTTGAGGTTTATAATTTTTAAAATTATTTTTAGTGTCAAGGTGCTACACATTGGGGTTTAGTTACATATATAAAGTAATGAATATATTCCTTGTCTAACATTCTTATCCCCTCCCTTGTTTTTCTCCCACTTCTCTTCCTATTCACTACTGTTGCTCCTCTCCAGGGCAGCAACACAGGAACGGGGAGGGACACACAGGGCCAGCCTGTAGTCCCCTGGGAGCTGGGAGCCAAGCGAGATGGTAAGTGTCGAAGACTCAGCCCTCCCCCAGTTACCGGGGAAGAAAAAACCACGCTGAGTCAGAAGCAGTGTTAACCATGAAAGTGCATCAGATCTCTCTGCTGATCTCTTGTTCTCTGATGCTCTCAGATGCACTGGGAAGCTAGCCAATAGGAAGAGGGCCTCTGTGCTACCACTAAGGGTCTGGGTGGGGCTTTCAGGTACTGGGCAGGACAGGTGCAGGAAAGCACGGGAGACTTGAGCTGCTGTGAGACCCATGAAACTGCGGGGGGTTCAATCGAGTCACTTACACAGAGATGCCTTAAGAGAGGTATGCAAAAGACCAAATGCCTGGACAAAGCCCTTTAATTGCAGCTGAGCCAGAATCAGGCCTCAGAGATGGAGGCTAGGCCCCAACACACTACCCCCCAAGACATAAAGTTTATCCCACTATATTGTCATATGAGTATCACTATTGCATTACTTCTCCTTTTGCCCTTTGTCTCAGCATTTTGTTGTTCCCTTTCCATTCTTCAGTTCAGTTATACATCAATGCAAGGGATAGGGTCCAAAAATCAAGTACAGTCACAGCAGGGGAAAAACCAAAGGACAAAGAAATAAGTAGTATAAAAATACTACACATAGTACATCATAAACTAGAACTATGGAAACTATGGAAAGTATGTTTCCATATCTTGGAGTTCATCTTGCTTAGCATAATTTCATCAGGTCATATGTACATAGCTATTGAGCTATTGTGTTCCTCTACTAGAACTATCCTAGACATATACTAATTATCACAAATGAGGGAAAACAAGTAGCCTATACTTCTTTGGGTCTCACTTAATATGATTACTACTCACCTACTATGATTTTTTTCTGTCTTTCCATTTCATTACAAAAGGGGCCATGTTATTCTTTCTGATGCCAGCATAGAGTTCCATTGTGTATAAGTATCACATTTTCTTGATCAGTTCATCTACTGAGGGGCATCTGGGTTGGTTCCATATCTTAGCTAATGCTGCAATCAATATGGTTGTGCCCATAGCATTAGTATGGCTTTGTTTGTGACCATTTGTGTAAATATCAAGGAGTTGGATTGCTGGGTCATAAAGGAGATCTATTCTCAGTTTTTTTGAGGAATTTCAATACCACTTTCCAGAGTGGTTGAACCAATTTTCACTCCCACCAACAATGTAGTAGTATTCCCTTCTGGCCACACCCCTGCCAGCATCTGTTGTTATTAGATGTTTTCATAATGGCCATTCTAACTGGAGTGAGATGGCATCTCTAAGTTGTACTGATTTGCATTTCTTTCATGGCCAGAGATGTAGAGAATTTCTTCATGAAGTTATTTCTTTTCTCTTTTTCCCCCATTATGGTTCATCTCAAGTTGTTATTGTATCTGACTTTGTTACCTAGTCTACTGTATATATATTTATTTGCTTATTAGAAGTATGAAAGGCATGGGGGAAAAAAGATGAATGGGATTGGATGGGGGAGAGACAGTGGGAGAAAAACATGAGATAGGATATCAGTGTTCAAGAAGTAATGTACCCACTACTTGACAAATGTAACTGTAACCCCTCTATAACTTACCCCAATGATAAAGTACAATTAAAAAGAAAATAATGATTAGAACGGAATTTTTCAAACTTTGCAAGTCTCAATTCTATCTGGTCAACTGTTACGCTTGATGACAGATTTGCTGGGTCAGAATTCTAGCTTGGAAACATCTTCAAGTGGTTTTTGCCCAGTTTTTTGTCTTCTAACTTTAGCATTTTGAACTGACATACACTTTTGACTCTCAAACTTTTGTATGTCTCTTCACTAGAAAAAAATTTAAAAGGTATCTTATCTCAAATGTTCTAAGATTTAACAAAAAGAAGCTCATTTCCTAGAAGTAAATGCTCTCCCTCCCTCACCTTTTCCCTAAGAGAATAAAAAAAATGGATACTTAAAAAAATCCTTAATAAAAAAGTATCCTCCTTATAAAAATTTTTGTTCGGCTTTCCAAAAATTCTGGGAATCAGATTATATACATATATATATATGTATATATATATATATAATACCATACCCATCTACAGTACATATAATATATATAATATATACTTATTTTTCTATGAATTTTGACTCCTCTGCCTCATTTTGAAAGTTCTTATGGAAATCTAAGTGTACAGATATTTATAATGAGTGTATGAAAAATCTCTCTGGGAATGAAGAAGGTTTGGTCTAGTAAGACCCATCAGTTGATGAGGGGATCAACAAGATGTGATATTTATACACAATGGAATTCTATGCTGCTGTCAGAAAGAATGACATCATCACATTTGTAAGGAAATGGAAAGACTTAGAAAAAAATCATATTAAGTGAAGTAAGCCAGATTCAAAGGAACATAGGCCCAATAGTCTCCTTCATTTGTCATAATCAGTAGAAACTTTGGGCTCTCCTAGCAGAGATTTACAATAGAACAAAATCTAGAGAAATTAGGCCAAATAGTATGACACTAAATGTAAGGACCTCCAGGATAAGGAAACAAAAGCCATATAATGAGTGATTATTGTTCTTAATGTACTATGTTATCTCTCATCTCTTTTGCCATCCCTTGGTTATCTCATACTGTTAAAATATTTCACCTTGTTATCTGATATATTTTATATGTGCTTTATTGGTTATTTGAAATTGGATAGGGAAGGGGGGAAATCAAGATAAGTGGAGAGAGGGTGGGAGGGAAATGGGGACCATGTCATGAGAAAGAGTATCAATGTTTGTGAAGTTATGCTCCTTGTATCTGGTGACTATAATGTAACCCTCTATTAATCACAATAAAAAAATAAGAGAACAAAAAAGATTCTATAGAACAGTAATGGTGTCATAATTTTCATTGGAAACTCTTACATATTAGCATTTTGTTCTAGTATGTTCCTTTATTGCAGATAAGAAAAGCTTGGACATTTAGTGATTAGTGATGAATAACAGAGTTTCACCGTTTAGATAAGATCTTTATGCATACTTAATTTTACATTTTGTAGTGTAAGACTCATTTCTTCTAACCTTCACAACACAAGCTTTTTCACCATGGAACTGAGGAGAACAAGAAGTAAACTAAATACACTCCAAAAACCTAAAGAGGAATTTTAATTCTTAGGGAAGATTTTTTTTTTAGTCTGTTTATTTTCTGATTCCCTGAATTTTACTGGAACCTTCTCTGGTATCTGGCACCACCAATCACCTCCTGAAATATCAGTACCTCCATCTGCAGGGAGAAATCTGTTTCTGCTTGAGACTAGCATTCTGACTTGGGTGACTGAAGTCCTATGAACAAAATTGTAATTAGTTTTTCAGTGCTGAGTAATTAGTCTCAATAAGAAATCATTTATATCCAAATATAATGAAAGAACAACAAAAATGTTGGCTATATTAGGTACCTTACTAACATTATTCATAAATCAGAACAATCTCTGGCTACCCTATTGTAAGAAAGTAGAGATATCATACATTTTAATTGTTTTAAAAATCAACTTTCATAAATTTGTCTAGCTGAGGTATATTTATATAGAATACAAACATAAAATATACTCATTACATGGGCTGGGAGTTTGGCCTAGTGGTAGAGTGCTTGCACGAAGACCGGGGTTCGATTCCTCAGTACCACATACATAGCAAAAAGCCAGAAGTGGTGCTGTGGCTCAAGTGGTAGAGCCCTAGCCTTGAGAAAATCCAGGGACAGTGCTCAGACCCTGAGCTCATGCCCAGGACTGGCAAAAAATATTCTAATCACAACAAAAAGCCACCTAAAAATATAGTACAGATTCTATCTAATACTCTACTCATGTTTCATGTGGCCAGATTTAGTTTATAGGCAGTATAATAGAAATTGAAGCAATGGCATTGTCTTATAGCAAAGATAAAAAGAATCAAACATGATGAATTTGAGACTACTTTTTATGAACAAATTGTGTCAAATACTTTCTTTGTTATGTGTTATATATACTCATTATATGTATCCAATATATATTTCTTTCCTATAAATTCTTCAATTATAATGGATAGTCATGTAAATATACTATCTGAATAATTTCATAGGAATCATATAAATTTGTAAATTACTAACTATAGAGCAGAATAATCTTTCTGAACTATAAAATGTAGCTTTATTTCTCCAGTTTTCTGTGTGTCAATCCATTTTTGTGTATGTGATAAAAATTCCTGAGAAAATTCATAAAGGATATCGAGTCATCGAGTCAATTTTGGCTCATCGGTTTACATCTAATCCCATTGTTTCTGGAGTGATGATACAATTCAGCATACAGTAGAACATGGTTGAATGAAAGCTACTTATCTCATATTATCTGAGTAGTGGATGAGTAAAAGAGATTGAGAGAGGGACAGAGACCAAGACTAAGACAGATAGACAGAAGAAACAGGCACACAGGGAAAGAGATACTAGGAACAAATTATACTCTTCCAAGGCATAACTCTTGACCAACTTCTCTAAATGGATCCCTACCCTATTATAGTACGTATGTTTAGCCATGATGTCACCTAAGGCTTATTGATGAGGTTCATATCTTCCTAATCTAATACCACCTATCAATATTACCACCAGCTTGGGACAAATTCACAAGTTTTTGAGGAAATCATATCTAAACCACATTCTTTTGTTTAACCTGTAAAATATTTAATTTATATCAGGTACTCTGTTATAGCCTTTTCATTTATTAATTGATAAACTTTTATGAAAATATGGAATATATAATACCATTGCATTTACATAGATGGGAAAATTACCTCAATAAATTATTTATATTGTATGTAACCTGTTTGATATTGTCTAATAGTTAAAGCAAGTTATTCTTAACTCCTAATCAGTGACAGAGATCATTATTGCTACAAACATATTACATAATGTTATTGTTGCTAAAAATAAAGATGGTAAGCAAAGAAGAGAAAATAATCTGTAATGTCTTATTTCTGAAGTTATTACAGTTGAGGTTTTTAAAACACCTATAAAATGAATTAGGCAGAGATAATTTGTTATGGAGTATTCGACCTTTGTTAGATATTCTGCTAGCTGCTACAAATGTGTTCTCACATTTAATCTTGCAATTAGTCAACTAAGGCAGATATTGACATTTCTATTTCAACTGGAAGAAGTGAGATTCAAACACATAAGGAGTGTTTCTCCCCCCATGGCAAACACCTAAATTGAGCTCATGAATATTTAATAGCTGTTTCTCAGTATTCTTACCGTATTAGCTTTATTTGTTCATGAACCCTGTAACCTCAGCTCTGTGAGAGGCACAGACAGATAGGAGGGTGGTTTAATGCCTGCATAAGCAAAGTTAGCAAGAGGCTTCTGCCTTAAAAACATCATAAAATGGCTGAGAGTTTTTGGCTAGTGGTAGAGTGCTTGCCATGTATGAAGACATGGGTTCCATTACTGTGTAACACATACGTAGAAAAAAGGTTAGAAGTGGTTCTGTGGCTCAAGGGCAGAACTCTAGCCTTGAGAAAGCCCAAGGGACAGTGATCAGTCAGACCCTGAGCTCAAGCCCGGGACTGGCAAAAAAAAAAAAAATCACAAAAGAAAATAGTTCTGAACATATGGCTCAAACCGTTGAGTCCTTCCTTAATAATCGTGGGGCTTTAAATCAATTCCCAGTTACACAAAAAGAAAAAGAAAGAAAAGAAAATATGTGAATTATATCTTAACAATGCTGCTAAGTAAAAGCCAATAGGATAAGTGGGAGGAACATGGCTGAGCATATTGTGTTAAAAAAAAAAAAAAGAAAAAGTGATAGTAAATACAGGATGCTTCAGGTTTGCAGTGATTAGTTTCAGTGTTAAACACTAATATTTTCAGAAATCCTTATAACTTCTGACAAGAAACTTAAGGTGCTTTGATATTTTGAAATCTCAAAAGATTTTGAAAGACATTTAAACAGTTTGGCTAACCTTTTTTTTAGATTTTATTTTCTCATTCATTCTTACAAGGAATTAATTTCATGGTGTGATGATGATATAATTGTCTATGTTTAGATAAACATTACAAACATGCTTTTCTCACTGAACCTTGCTATTATGTTGAGTTTGTTTCTCCTCAAAGGTAAAACTTTTTTGTACTAATTAAAAAACTAAATTTAAGATCATAACCAACTTGCCTATTACTTTGTTCTTTTTTCCTACCTTTGCACATTTTATCATTCTAAACACAACTTCAATTATTTTCTACCCTTTTGTAGAAATGCAATTATTTGTTTATGTCTGTTTCACGATCATACATGAAAGTGATTATTTTCTAAGATAAAGTTGCACTCCGATACATAAATAATTGTGCGTGCTTTTGTGTAATATGAACATTGTCATAAATTTATTGTCATATTCTGGATCAAAATTTAAGATAGGTATGCTCTGATAGATACATATCCCTTTCTCTGAAGTTTATTTGTACCAGCTAGCCTTAGTGAGGGAGTGTATTTGTGATTCTCAGTCACAAAAAAAAAAAAAAGGCATGATGGTAACTGCCCAGCGACAGAAGGAAGAATGGGTTCCTGGTACAGAGCAGACAAGAAAATAATGAGATCTAATATCGAATTTATTTATTCATTTTTCGGTTGTGGGGCTTGAAATCCGGGCCTGGGGACTGTCCCTGAGTTCTTCAGCTCAAGATTAGGACTATACCACTTGAGCCACAGCACCACTTCGAGTTCTTATATCAAATTTAAGCATAAGAAGGTGCGGCTGGACACATGCTTAATTATAGTGTGTCTTTCTAGCAAATGTGAAATGACGAGTTCATATTATTTTTGGTGCCCATTACCTTAAGTTTTTGGCTCATAGTGTGTATCTTATCAATAATACCTTCTAGATGGAAAGTATGGTTTTATCAATGAATATTGCCAGGTTAAAATGCATACAGGACCCTTTGATAATATTAAATTATTTTAAAATTGAGCAAGACAACAGGCAATATTCCATAATATTTACCATGAAATTATGAGACTAAAACATTTTGACTGAAATATGTAGTTTCAAAAAACAGTGTATATTAAAAGATTTTAAAAGGTCTTAGGAATTTTGTTCAATTAATGCATATTTGTATATGTACATATGCAGTTTAGACAGTAAATATCCAGGAAACTATTAATACTAAATTCTAATAGAAATTCTTTTCATGGTGCTGGGAGTTTGGCCTAGTGGTAAAGTGCTTGCCTAGCATGCACAAAGACCTGGGTTCAATTCCTAGGTACCACATACATAGAAAAAAAAAAAGCCAGAAGTGGTGCTGAGGCTCAAGTGGTAGAGCCCTAGCCTTGAGAAAGTCCAAGGACAGTGCTCAGGCCCTGAGCTCAAGCCCAGGACTGGCAAAAAAAAAAAAAAAGAAATTCTTTTCATTTCCAATTTAATTGGTTCCGATTATTTATAATTTAAGGCAATCTGTATAGGACAACATACAATATATAAAGTTAGATATTATGTATAGTATAAAGGATATACCTATAATACTTATAATATTATAAGTATTTTCTTATATATCCTCACATATAATATCAAAACATTACCCTAAATGGAATTTGCTTTGCAACATAAGATATTTAAATGTTCAGTTCATATTAAATCTTTATTCATTCAAAGCTTAAATTTGAATTTTTGTTTATTTGAAAAATTATCTTGGCTTGCTTCTTTTTTTACATTGTAATAAATGACCTCAGAATTGCATATTGTTTACATTCCTGAAGTTGAGGTCATTTTCTGTCCAAAGTCTACACAATGCATTGTTGTTTATTATATTTTAATTGTTTCTATACATTTCCCAGTTGGACACAATTCAAAAGATACTTTTTGCCTTATGGAAGCATACCCTTGCCAATGATATGTTACAGTAGAAATAGATCTGAGTTCAACTTCATAAAGTATCATAATTTAAGTCATTCAAGCCATTCTTAGATTTTTACAATAAGAACTATTTTTATTACAATTATGAAATTTTGTTAGATCTGAATTTCTGAATACCCACCTAAAATGGAACTTAGAGCTTTTCTTCTAGAGGCGTAATGGGGAGGATCTGATTTCTCAATTTTTCTAGATCTTCAAAATGCCGACATTCCTTACTTGATGGCTGCAGTATTCTGATCTCTAGCCATGCTGCCATATATCCTCTCCTAAACCTTCCATCAAGTCATTTCTAAATAACCTGACGAATCACTTGTTAGCTAGAACACACTTTGCTCATCCAGTCTCCCTCAGAGAACACAGAACTGTATTTCCCTGACTTACTGCCCTTGCCACAATGTGTCAAGATATTGTTGACAGGAGACCCTTTCACATGAGACTAGAAAAATATTTCACATGCTCAATTTTCTTTAAAAAAGTACACAGGGAAGTTAAATTGCAAACTATTTCTGCAGATTTCATTACAGTTTTTGTTTTTTTCTCTTTGTCTACAAAGGGTATTTGGAAAAAGAGAATAGGCTTACATACTCCTTAAGAAGGCTAGGTGGTATTTAAAATATTGTATAAATGCAGATTATTAGTGATTGATTTCAATAGAAGGTTCTAGAAATGAGAGAACTTACAGCCATTAAAAGCACATGGACTCAATAATTGTGTGCCCAATGGTATGGAAATGGTATTGGAAATATAAACACAACTACATAGACATAAAAAATTTATGACTGTATAGACATGATGTTTTATTATGTAGATTAATATGTATCTATGACTTACAAACCCTCAGCCTAATTTTAATTATGTTCTAAAATCGAAGTGCCAGTGATTGTATATAGAGATTCCCTTCTTGAATACATGTTTGTTAAATACGTCATTTGAAATATGATGTACAAATTGTGTTGAGGCCATCATAAAACCATTGTTTAAAATATTAGTATGTATCTATTTAGACTTTAGAGTTGATTTCTTCCTGTCCACTATCTTTTCCTTGGAGATCTGTGTGGAAGCACTAAAGCTATATTTATATATGTTATTTTTCAAATTTTAAACTATGCCAGCAATAAACGGATATGCAGCATAATATAATCTTTTCCATCTTTTAACTTCTTTACATTTTACCATTGATTGCATTTTTATACAACTCCAATAACAACAAAATAATTCTGAATGTCTTTTTCTCCACCCTCTCTCACCATGGAGATGCAATGAATTTGTATCATGCTGAGAAACTGAATTGTGCCTTTGAGCCCTGCTTGAATGAGGTGCTACTGGAATAAACTCTATCAAGCTTCAACTCAGCTATCTTGTACATTATCTCAGTAAGAGACTACCTGGGGTCACATTCTGTATTAAGTAGTTTTAATTTGTTAAGGCACTGTATTTTTCCTTGAAAACAAATTTATTTTTTTACAGTTAATGGGAGAAAAGCAAATGCAATTATCTACCACTTACACTTAAACAAATCAAGAGGAAAGGTATTTGGGTAGGAGTAAGAAACTATGTTAATAAATGCCATTTATCTAATGTAGGTTTTAGGAAAACATGAGGATAATGAAATATTACATGCTAAAACAATAATTTGAAGATGTGTATTAACATTAAATTCAGAAGCAATGAATAATATCAATTTAGATTATTTAAATTCTGTACCTCTCAATTTCTTTACCTATTAATGATTATTTTCTTTTTAAAAATTGTACTAAATTAATAAATGTAATAGCACTTTGAAAGATGCAGGACATCATTAAACTTTCATTAGACAGATTCTGAGAGCTAATTCAGCATATTATTTGTGTGATTTGTTATAGTTTGAGATATCAACTATATATTTGCAACAAAAAGATAATGCAATTTTAGTAGTAATAATTTTGAAGAGCTAGAGACTTGAATAGGATTTTTTTTTCTCAGCTACCCTTAGTTATTTCTACACCTCTGCTCTCCTAGGCTCCTCATTTGGGGGCCCCACTATGTCTTCCAAATTCTGATTTTTAAGAAATAGCCAAGAAATGAGATCAGCTCAGATTCCCCTCAATGAAGCAATGGATTAAAAAAAATATATACACATCCATTAGAAATAATGGTATTGTACCACGAGTAAGGAAATGGAAAGACTTGGAGCAAATTATAGTAAGTGAAGTGAATCAGGCCAACAGAAACATATGCTTCATGTTTCTATAGAAGATTGTACATTAAATAAAGTTTCATTATTTTCTTTTATTACTGCTACTTTTATAATTTTATAGGCTGTTCAGGAAATCATATATAATTTTATGAAAAATATTATACTGCAATTTCTAAATGAGCCATTTCTCTTAATCATTAAATATTTAAATAAGCTGTACTTGAATTCTATGCATACTGTAAAGCAAATATTTGTATTCATGTTTTATTTATGTATAATGAATTCTATTCTTTTCTTTTTTTCTTTCTTTTCTCTCCTTCCTTCCTTCCTTCCTTCCTTCCTTCCTTCCTTCCTTCCTTCCTTCCTTCCTTCCTTCCTTCCTTCCTTCCTTTCTTCCTTCCTTCTTTCCTTTCTTCCTTCCCTCGGGCCTAGGTGCAGTCCCTGAGCTCTTCAGCTCAAGGCTATTACACTATCCTTTGAGCCACAGTGCCACTTTCGGTTTCCTGGTTGTTGATTGGAGATACAGAGTCTCAGGACTTTAGTGCCTGGGCTGACTTTGAACCGCGATCCTCAGGTCTCAGTATCCTGAGTAGTTAAGATTATAAGACTGAGCCAACTAGCCTGGGTCTCCCTCTTTCCTCATCGATCCCTGTAACAGCCTTTTGAATATTAGAGACTGGTGTATGTGTATTCTATTTTTAGTGTCCCTTTTAATAATTGGCTTGTCGATATCATTACCTGTATAATTTCATATTTAGTTGATAATATTCTTGACATCTCATGAGGCATTTGTATTTTCAGAAAATTGTTTATATTCTAGTATTAATTTTTGACTTTAGAAAATAAATTGTTTTATTAATCCTGTACAAAATATTGTTAAGGAGAGTTTTCTTATATCAACATTTTTTTAAATGATTGCTATCGTTATCAAAACAAGTATCTTGGAATGTCAAATGCTTTTTTTACTTTACTCACATTCTCAATGCATTTCAGGAGAATTTTTTTATCTTGTATATGAAGACAAAAAAATCCTTGTAAGACCAAGCAAATTTTTTTAGATAGAAAAATAGTTTTCATATTAATCTAAGCTTATGAAATAACTAGTACACACATATTGCAATAAAAATAAATTATTTGACTTCTGTAATATGTTTCTCCCATATTCATCTTGTAGTATTCGTGATTTTCCATTTTCCAATTTCCATTTTGAGTCCAGTTAACATTAATTATTTCTACTCCCTAACTTGTATCATATTTACATTTAATAACATTGAAATTCAGAGTCTTAAGTTCAGTATTTTATTATTATAAATACTATTTTTTCAATTGAGCAAATAAATAGCTAAGAAAAATTTAGTGAATTCTTGTCAATAATTTCATGTGCTTTTCCTTCATTATCATTAGTGCATGTTGAAAATTTTAAAGACATTTTACTTAACTTTAGAAAATTATTATATACCTTATATTGTACATAGTAAAAATTATATATCAAAAGCTAAATAAAGATTACTTAAGTTTATGCATTTCAAATATATATTAGCCATTTATTGCTTGACTGATACTTAATGTAGAACTTCAGATAAATGTATAATTATTTGTGTCACCTTTTCCATTGCTGAATAAATGTTCTATTTTTTGTTACTTTATAATTAAGTTTTATTTTAAATCTTCAAATTATTAGTAGTGAACTTCCTGAATCAAAATTTATTCTTAATTTTATTCTCAATCTACTGGTACCAATTATCTCATCACTTAATTGGATCAATTAAAAGTGAGATCTAAAATCCAGTACTGTTTAATTGACATGCAAATGTACATGATCATGCTATAAGGAAGAATGTATGGTTTTGATCTTTGCATACAATGCACAATCATTAAATTTTAGCAGATATATCTCCAAAAACATTTATTATTTCTTCATGATTCAAACAATGCTCTTCTAACTCTATGTACATAAATGAGGTAAATTTAAGAAGATATTCTTCATATTGTGGCATATAAAGTTTTGAAATGTTTAGTATACTTTTTGGTATACATACAATATAACATATCTACAGAGAAATTTGTCATGTGTACATCAGACACAGTCTTTTTTAAAGGCATTTAAGTTACTTTAAGATCTTTCAATAACATTTTTTTCACATGTATTTTCTTGATTTTTTGTTAATTTCATGTTTAGGTGACTTTTATTTTTCATAGTATTGTTCCAAAAGTTCATGATATTACCTAAATTCTGAACACACACATCCATATAGAGGTATTAAGTGAATTTTTTTCATGATGAATTATTTTCTTCAGTTAATTGCTTTGAGATGCCATAAAAAATGTTAGTAATTTTGCTTCTGCCTCTTCATTAACACAACCCTGATCTAATTTTAAGTTTAAGGTAACTGCATTGAGTGTTTAATAAAGTTTCATCATAGTTGTTAGTTTAAGATGGCATTCACTATTCTCTTATGGAAGATTCCTTCACTGTTTAGTATCTAAGATATCTTACCATAAGAATTTTTGACTTTAATAAAAATGTTTGGAAACTCCTAGTTGTTTCAGTTCAAAACATAATAATAATAATAATAATAATAATAATAATAATCAAGAAAAAATGTTGATTTTTTTAACAAATGACATTTTAGAAATGATTTATCTTTGGCCATAGTTGTGAGTTTGAACATGTGAGAATGTGTTTCTGAGTACATATGTTTGTGTGGCTATGAAAGTGCATATCACAGAGATTTATGATATGGAACATCCAGTAGTTTACCCTTCTAGAATAGGTTATGTTATGTGCTAACTAACCCTTCCTTCTAACTGCTGAGAAGTAGAAAAAAAATACAAACTCATCTCGAACAAGGGCAACATCTTCCAGTGACAAAAAATTTCATGTATAGGTAAGGGACAATATAGAACTACGATGACAGCACTTAGAGTGTTTCTAATTCATTAACTACAGTGAGCATATCTGTGACAAATATATTAAAGATAAACACGGTGATGCAAAAAATGTATGATATTCTCATCTGTAATTCTAAGGCTGAGCTTTAACTTTGCCAGTCTCAATCAACTGAACTAGACTGTCTTTACGGTAGGCTGTGTTCTGTTGCACAAGTACCCTCATTTTCTTTAGACAATGACTACTTCAGAATTCTTCTTTATGAGGTAAAATGAGAAATCTCAAGAGACAAAAATATGCCATTGAAGTACTTATTGTCTCTTTGCATCATAATTTAATTAATTCTTCTTTGTTCAAGGTAAGAGAATCACTCTATCTCAGTGTCTTTGAAAATATTCCCTCACTTCTCTAGCAGTAAGTATTGTTAAGCAATTCAGAAATGGGCTTCATTGTGAAACTTTATTATAAAGGGAGGGATATATAATTAATTATGGTGCATAATTATTGCATATTATTTATCCAAATTTTATCTTTGAGTTACAATTGCATTTTTTCTATGTATTTTTATTAGTTAATAGTTTATTAGTTTATTAGTTATATTAACCAGATAGAGGGTGCATTACTTGACATACATTGATACCCTTTCTCATGTCTTGGTTCCCATTTCCCACTCACCACTCCGCCCCTCATCTTGTTTTTCCCCCTTTCCTATCCGATTTCAAATAACCAAATACACATATAATACAATATATCAGATAACAAGGTGAAATATTGTAACAATACGAGATAACCAAGGGACAGCAAAAGAGATGAGAGATACCGTAGTACAATAAGGACAACAATCACTCATAATATGGCTTTTGATTCTATATCCTGGAGGTCCTTTCATTTAGCATCATACTATATAGCCTTATGTATCTAGGTTTTGTTCTATTGTAAATCTCTGCTAGGAGAGCCCAAGGTTTTTACTGTTTATGACAAATGAGGGAAACCATTGAGCCTAGGTTCCTTTGAGCCTGGCTTACTTCACTTAATATGATTTTTTTCTAAGTCTTTACATTTCCTTACAAATGAAGTGATGTCATTCTTTCTGACAGAAGCATAGAATTCCATTGTGTATAAATAGTACATCTTGTTGATCCACTCATCAACTGAGGGGCATCTCATTTGGTTCCATGTCTTTGTCAATAGTGCTGCAATGAACATCATTGTGCTAGTGGATTTAGCATATTCTTCTTTCTGGATGATTGGGTAAATGCCAAGTAGTGGAATTGTTGGGTCATAGGGGAGTTCTATGTTTAGTCATTTGAGGAACTGCCATACTGCTTTCCATAGTGGTTGAAGAAGTTGGCACTCCCACCAACAGTGAAGTAGTGATATCTCCTGGCTGCATCCCCTGCAACATCTGTTGTTATTAGATTTCATGATCACTTGATCATGGCCATTCTAAATGGAGTGAGATGGAATCTTAGAGTTGTCTTGATTTAGGCATTTCTTTTATGGCCACAGAAGTCGAGCATTTCTTCATGTTTTTTTAGAACATTCTTGTTTCTTCTTCAGAGAAGACTCTCTTTAGGTCTTTGGCCCATCTTTTAATCGGATGGTTGTTTCTTTGGAGATTAGTTTGGAGTGACTCAATTTTTTGAGCTGATATATTTTAGATATGAGGCCTTTGTCCTTTGAATGGTTAGTGAAGATCTTCTCCCGTGCTGTAGGCTTTCTAGTTAATATGCTAGCTGTGCCCTTTACCATACAGAAGCTCTGCAGATTAATGCAGTCCCACATATCCAGACTTTCTCTGATTTTTTTTCGGTTTCTTGGTCCTTTTTAAGAAAAATTTGACCTGTGACAAGGAGACCTAGTGTATCTCATATCCTTTCTTATAAAGTTTTCAGTGTATTTTCTTTTACCTCAAGGTCTTTGATCCATTTGGAGTTAATCCTGGTGCAGGGTGATAAGAAGGATCCAACTTTAGTTTTCTACAGATGCTTAAGCAGTTCTGTAAGCACCATTTGTAGAAGAGGCTATCTTCCTTCTATTTTTTGGCTCCCTTATCAAAGCTTAGGTAGCCATAGGTCTGTGGGTTAATACCTGGTTCTTCAATTCTATTCCATTGGTCTTCAGGCCTGTTCTTATGCCACTACCAAGCTGTTTTGGTGACTATAGCTCTGTAATGGAATCTAAAGTTTGGTATTGAAATTCCTTCTGTGCTGTTCTCTCTGCTAAGAATTTTTTTTTTTGCTATCTGGGGTCTTTTAATATTCCACATGAAATTTTGGATTGCCTCTTCTATTTCTTTAAAGAATGCAATTGGGATATTGATGGGTATTGTGTTGAATTTATAGATAGCCCTTGGCAAGATTGCCATTTCACGATGTTAATTCTTCCAATACAGGAACATGGGAGGTTTTTCCGTTTCCTCAGTTATGCTTTAATTGACTTTTTCAGGGTTTTAAAGTGTTTATCAAAAAGGTCCTTTACATTCTTAATTAAGTTAATTCCTAGGTACTTTAGTTTCTGTGAAGCTATTGCAAAAGGAGTTGCTTTCCTGATTGTTGCCTCATTTCTCTCATTGTTGGCCTAGAAAAAGGCGGTTGATTTTTGAGGGTTAATTTTATACCCTGCTACCATGCCAAAGTTTTGAATCAGCTCAAGCAACTTGGGAGTGGAGTCAATAGGGTTGTTTAAATACCGAATCGTGTCATCTGCAAAGAGGGAGAGTTTCACTTCTTCTTTCCCTATTTGGATACCCTTTGTGCTTGACAGTTGCCTTATTGCTCTGGCTAGGAATTCTAATACTATGTTAAAGAGGAGTGGAGAGAGTGAGCATCCTTGTCTTGTTCCTGATTGTAGGGGATATGGCTTTATCTTTTTGCTATTAAGTGTAATGCTAGCTGTGGGTTTGTCATACAGCCTTTATTACACTGAGGAATGATTCATGGATTCCTAGTTTTTCCAGAGCTTTTAGCACAAAGGGGCATTGGATCTTGTCAAATGCCTTTTCTGCCTCTACTGAAACAATTGTAGGAGTCTTGTTCTTGTTCCTGTTGATGTGCTGAATTATATTAATTGATTTGCGTATGTTGAACCAGCTTTGCATTCCTGTAATGAATCTTGTTTAATCACAGTGTATAAGTCTTTTGATAAGTTGCTGGAGATGGTTGGCCAGTATTTTGTGGAGAATTTTTTTTTGCCTGTCCTTGGCTTAATCTCAGGGCCTGAGCACTGTCCTTGGATTTTTCTCAAGGCTAGAGCTCTACCACTTGAGCCTTAGCACCACTTCCAGCTTTTTCTAAGTATGTGGTACCAAGGAATTGAACCTGGGTTTTCGTGCATGCTAGGCAAGCACTCTACCACTAGGCCAAAGTCCCGGCCCATTTGTGGAGAAATTTTGCATCAATATTCATCAATGAAATGGGTCTATAGTTCTCTTTCTTTGATGAATCTCTGTCTGGTTTTGGGATAAGGGTTATAGTGGCTTCGTAAAATGTGTTTGCCAAAGAGCCTTTGTTTTCAATTTCATTGAAGAGCTTGAGGAGTATTGTTGTGAGCTCTGTTTTGATGACCTAGTAGAATTGTACTGTGAATCCATCCTGCCCTGGGATTTACTTGGATGGAATGTCTCTTATTGACATTTCAGTTTCAAGGCTTGAAATAGGTCTGTTTAATTGGAGTAGGTCTTCTTGGTTCAGTGAGGTTATGTTAATGTTGGCTAGAGATTCATCCATTTCTTCTAGATTCTCAAATGTGTTGGTATAAAGGTTTGAAAAGTATTTCCTCATGATGCTCTGGATCTTGGTAATTTCTGTCGTGATATTACCATTCTCACCTGTGATTTTGTTTATTTGGGTGTGCTCCCTTCTTTTTTTGTAAGATTTGCTAAGGGTCTGTCAATTTTTTAAATTTTTTAAAAGAACCGACTCTATTTTTTTATTCTTTCTCTAGTTATTTTGGATTCCAATTAAGTTCTGCTTTGATTTTAATAATTTGCTTCCTTCTCCTGGGATTAGGGTTGTTTTGTTGCTCTTTTTCCAAGAGCATAAGGTGGACATTAAATTGTTGGTATGCAATTTTTCCAATTTGCTATTGTAAGCATGCAGAGATATAAATTTTCCTCTGAGTATGTCCCAAAGGAGCTGGTATTTTATGTGCTCCTTTTTGTTAAATTTCATAAATTGTAGAATTTCTATTCTGATCTCTTCAGTGACCCACTGGTGATTCAACAATATGTTGTTCAATCTCCATGAGTTACAGGGTTTTCATTGGTGGAGATTGGTGTTCAGTTCCAGTTTGATGCCCTTTTGGTCTGAGAGAAAGAAGGAATAATTTCATTGTTTCTGAATCTGAACAGGTTTGCTTTATGTCATCTGTTTTGGAAAGTGTTCCATGTGGTGCTGAAAAAAATGTATATTGGGCCAGGAGTTTGGCCTAGTGGTTGAGTGCTTGTTTAGCACTCTGGGGTCGATTCCTAGGTACCACATACACAGAAAAAAAGCTGGAAGTTTTGTTGTGGCTCAAGTGGTAGAGCTCTAGCCTTGAGAAAGTCCAAGGACAGTGCTCAAGCCCTGAGCTCAAGGCCAGGACTTTCAAAAAAATATATTGTGATGTTGCTGCATGAAATAATCTGCCGATGTCATGAGATCTAATTGGTCTATACAGATCTTCAATTCTGAGGTTCCTCTGTTGAGTTTTTGCCTGGTTGATCTGTTTATATATGAGAGAGGTGTGTTAAATTCACCAACGTTCATTGTGTTTCAATCTATGTGTGGTTTTTGTGAAAGAAGTTTGGCGCTCCGGGATTGGGTGTGTAGATATTTAGGATGGTTATGTCCTCCTGGAGGAGAGATCACTTTACTAGTATGTAATAACCTCCTCTGTCTTTTCTCACTAATTTTAGTTTAAGTCAATAATAATTGATAGGAGGACAGCAACTCCAGCCTGTTTATGGGGGCCATTAGCTTGGTAAACTTTATTCTCACCTCTCACTTTCAAAAAAAATGTTGGTTTTGAGAGGCAAGGTGTGTCTCTTGAAGACAGCAGAATGATTGGTCTTGCTTTTTGATCCAACTGAACAGTCTATGCCATTTAATTGGAGAATTAAGTCCATTGATATGGAGGGTTAGGGTTGAAAAATACTTACTAGTTCCTACCATTTTTAGAAACTTTCATTATGGCCTGTGGCTTGACAGTTCTTGTGGTAGTTAGGTGGTATGATTTTGTAGGTGCCATTTCTTTGTCCGTACAATGTTTGTGTTGGTTTTCAATTTGTAGAACATCTTTGAGAATTTTCTCTACTGCTGGTTTGGTTGCTACATAGTGTTGCAACTCTTCCTTGGAATGGAAGGTTTTTATTGTTCCCTCAGTTGTGAATGAAAGCTTAGGTGGTTACAATATTCTTGGTTGGTAGTTTTTGTACAAAGGGTATGACATATATCATTCCAATCTTTTCTTGCTTGTATGGTCTCTAATGAGAAATCTGTGGTTATTCTGATTTGTTTTCCTTTGTAGGTGACTGTTCTCTTCTCTCTGGCTGCTTTTTGGATCCTTTCTTTGGTCTCTGTTGATCCTGGATGGATTATAATGTGGAGGTGGGATGTGCTTTTCTGGTCAGGTCTGTTTGGTGTTCTAAAAGCTTCTTGTATCTGTATGAGCCTGCCCTTCTGGATATTTGGGAAATTCTCTGAGATGATTCCCTGAAGTGTATTTCCAATACCATTTGCCTCTTTCTCTAGTCCTTCCTCAATACCAAGCAGCCTTAAATTAGGCTTCCTAATTGTATCTTGGACCTCCTGAAGCCTTCTCTCATATTTCCTAGATTTGGTTTGACTCATTTTCTGTTTTGTCTCTATAACTACCGGGTTATCTTCTTCTGCATTGTCTAACCTGCTATCAAAACTTTCAACTTTATTCTTAATCTCCCTTCCTTTCAATTGCTCATTTTTGATGCCTTGCACCTCTTGTTTTAAATCATGTATACACTTCTTTAACTCCTTGATTTCCATTTGAGTGGTTAGTTCAGCAGCTTTACTTTCATAGGACATTTGTTGGAGTTCAGTTAGCTTTTTGTATGTAGATTCTATGAATTTATCCATTTTTCTTTGTACATCCTTTATTATGGCCTCCTTTATGGCTTCCTCACATTCATATATCACCTAGTTTATGGTTTCATCTCATTTAGATATGGCTTCCTCACTTTTCTCTTTCTGTATGTTTTCAAACTTTTCATTAATGATGTTTATCAATTACATTTGTATAGCATTTCGAGGACTCTCCTCTAGATTTCCATTGACTGCACCATTGCCTGTTTATATTGAGTGGGAGATGCTATTTCTTGATTTGTCATATTTCTGGAGTTTCTTGTTCTGCCCATTTAAAAATGGGAGCAAGAGGGGATTGGGCGGAAGATGGCGGCGGTTCAGGGTGTGACATACTGAGCTCCTGCCAAGATTCATGTACTGGCAGTGCAGGAGACAGTCTTCTAACAGAAATTGATCCTAAGTAAGCTTTAGGACCACAAAGAACTCAGGCAGAGAGGAAAAAAAGGAAGAATACCAGCACAAAAAGAGAGCGTGGAGCTCCACTCCGGAGCGGCTGGGAGAAGAAGGCTCTTCTGAATCAGAGCAGAGAAAGCGCTCCACAGCAGCACAGACCCACTGGCTGCAGACAGAGCCACACAGAGCCTGCGCGAGCCCAGAGCCAACACCCGGCCGTGCACGGACCTGCCAGCTTCATGGAACCAGAGAATCCAGCAATTTGTGAGTAGCTCCGAGAATTTTCCACTTCTGCTCCAGGAACGTCATTGGGAGGGAGCCCCTTCCCCACCAGCTGAGAGCAGCGCCATCTCCACTGCTGGCAATGACCCAGGCCAAAGCAATTGGAGCCTGAGAGGTGTTGCTGACAGCACCACCTAACTGCCAAAGGATTTCCCAGAGATCCCTTAGCCAGAAATACGGTCCC
Organism: Megascapheus bottae; assembly: GCF_031878675.1. Classification (NCBI taxonomy): domain Eukaryota; kingdom Metazoa; phylum Chordata; class Mammalia; order Rodentia; family Geomyidae; genus Megascapheus; species Megascapheus bottae. The sequence goes on along the minus strand of NC_143517.1, from coordinate 28,847,003 downwards.
AGCGCTGCTGATGCAGTCTATCCCCCTGCGGGGCCCGCAGACATGGTAAACAAAGCCGCCCGTGGATCTTTCAGCTTTGTTTTACCAAGCAAGCAATCTGATCCAAAAAAACGCAAAGCCAAATCACAAGAGAAAAAGACTTTGTGAAGACAAAAAAACTCCCGAATTTAGTGGAGACACAAGTTTCCTAACCTCTCCCCCCCATCAAAAAAAAAAAAAAAACTGAAGAATACCCTCTTTTTAACTTTTTTTTTACTCATTTCATTTGCATTTTTAAATGTTCTTATTTTTCTCTTTGTCATTTAACCTACACCTTTTTTTCTAATATTATGATTCATTCATTTTTTTTCTTTTTTTCTTGTTTTCTCCTCTCTTTTCCCACAATCCTGCTGTCACTGTGGTCATTCCAAGAAACACAGTGACACCTCTGGGTACAGTTCGAACAAAAACGATATCCATATTGATACAGTTACCTGCTTTTTAAACTCTGTGTTCTCAACCCTAGTATCTCTTGGGTAAGAACTCAGAACAGTGAGGAATCTCCCCCACCTTTTTTCTTTCTTTTTTTTTTTTGTTTTCATTTTGTGTGTGTGTGTGTGTGTGTGTGTGTGTGTGTGTGTGTATTCTGTTTTCTTTTATTTTGTTGCTGTTTTGTTTCTTTTTTCTTTTCTTTCTTAAATTGGTATCATTGAAATCTCCTATATCAACCTCTCTCTTTTCTGTATATATTCTTCTTATTACTCTTTTTATTTTGATACATTTTATCTAAGTTCATCTAAACTTTGTACACAAATACTGTACCTGTATATCACCTTAGGTCAGTTGTCCTTACACGATAACCTTTCTTCCTTAATATAATATAATTACATTCCTGTATTATTCTTTTCCTACCTTCCTTGTCATCTTTCATATTATTTATCTATCTCTGGTCTTCTGTAATAATGCATGGATCTACATTTGATGGTTGTTGAGCAATGCTGTGTATCTAGGTGTTCAATTATACTCTAAGTCCAGAGGGACTTAAATACAATAGAGATTGGATTGAGGGGCTTATTGTTTGGGTCATAAATTGGTCATCTGTGATTGTATTAAATTTGTATGTAAGTGTACAAAAAGAAAGAGAGAGTGTTATTACCAATCTAAAAAATCTCATATCTATTTTCAGCCAACTAAAAAGGTCTAGGTTGGTTATATCTGAAAAATTTTAATCTTGTTTAGTATTAATCTTGTTCTCATCCTCTAATGGGCAGAACAAGAAACTCAAGAAAAATGACAAATCAAGGAATAGCATCTCCCACCCAACATAAACAGGCAATGGAGCAGTCAGTGGCAAATCTAGAGGACAGTCATCCAAGTGCTATACAAATGCAATTGATAAACATCATTAATAAAAAATGTGAAAACATAAAGAAAGAGATAAGGGAGGAAGCCACAGCTAAACAAGAGGAAACCATAAACAAGGTGATATGTCAAAAAGGGGAAGCCATAAAGGAGGCCATAATAAAGGTTTTACAAAGAAAAATGGACGAATTCATAAAATCCACAAACAAAAAGGTGACTGAACTCCAACAAATGTTCAAAGAGAATAAAGCTGCTGAGCTAACCACTGAAATGGAAATCAAGGAGCTAAAGAAATCCATACATGATCTAAAATAAGAGATGCAAGGCATCAAAATTGAGCAATTAGAAGCAAGGGAGATGAAGAATAAAGTGGATAGCTTTGATAGCAGGTTAGACAATGCAGAAGAGAGAATTTCCAGGGCTGAAGATTATTTATTTGTTATAGAGAAAGAACAGGAAATGAGTCAATTCAAATCTAGAAAATATGAGAAAACGCTACAGGAGGTCCAAGATACAATTAGGAAGCCTAATTTAAGGCTGCTTGGTATTGAGGAGGGACTAGAGAAAGAGGTCAATGGTATTGGAAATATACTTCAGGGAATCATCTCAGAGAACTTCCCAAATATCCAGAAGGGCAGGCCCATACAGATACAAGAAGCTTTTAGAACACCAAACAGACCTGACCAGAAAAGCACATCCCACCTCCACATTATAATCCATCCAGGATCAACAGAGACCAAAGAAAGGATCCAAAAAGCAGCCAGAGAGAAGAGAACAGTCACCTACAAAGGAAACCCAATCAGAAAAACCCAAGATTTCTCATTAGAGACCATGCAAGCAAGAAGAGATTGGAATGATATTTACCATGCCCTGAAGTTGAATAACTAACAGCCAAGAATATTGTACACAGCTAAGCTCTCATTCATAACTGAGGGAACAATAAAAACCTTCCATTCCAAGGAAAAGCTTCAAGATTATGTAGCAACAAAACCAACACTACAGAAAATTCTCAAAGATGTTCTACACGTGGAAACAAATTTGAGAATCTAGAAGAAATGGATGAATTCCTAGCCAATATTAACATACCCACACTGAACCATGAAGAACTAACCCAACTAAACAGGCCTATTTCAAGCTCTGAAATAGAAATGGCAATAAGAGAACTTCCACCTAAGAAAAGCCCAGGGCCAGATGGATTCACAGCTGAATTCTATAAGGTCTTCAAAACAGAGCTCACACCAATACTCCTCAAGCACTTCAACGAAATTGAAAATGAGGATTCTTTACCAAATTCATTCTATGAAGCCAGTATAACCCTCATCCCCAAACTAGACAGAGATTCATCAAAGAAAGAGAACTATAGATCCACTTCTTTGATGAACATCGATGCAAAACTTCTCAAGAAAATACTGGCCAACCGTCTACAGCAACTCATCCAAAAAATTGTACACTATGTTCAAACAGGTTGCATCACAGGGAGGCAAAGCTAGTTCAACATACGCAAATCAATTAATATAATTCAACACATCAACAGGAGCAAGAACAAAAATCACATGATTGTCTCAATAGATGCAGAAAAGGCATTTGACAAGATCCAACACCCCTTTATGTTAAAAGCTCTGGAGAAACTAGGAATCCATGGAACATTCATCAATATAATAAAGGCTGTGTATGACAAACCCACCGCTAGTATTATACTTAATGACAAAAAGCTAAAGCAATTCCCTCTAAAATCAGGAACGAGACAAGGGTGCTCACTCTCTCCACTCCTCTTTAATATAAGATTAGAATTCCTAGCCAGTGCAATAAGGCAAGAAGCAAGCATAAAGGGGATCCAAGTAGGGAAAGAGGAAGTAAAACTTTCCCTCTTTGCAGATGACATGATCCTGTATTTAAAGAATCCTATAGACTCCCGTCCCAAGCTCCTTGAGCTGATTCAAAACCTTGGAAGGGTAACAGGGAATAAAATTAACCCTCAAAAATCAACTGCCTTCCTCTACGCAAACAGTGAGAGGAATGAGGAAACAATCAGGAAAGCAAATCCTTTTGCAATACCCTCAAAGAAAATAAAGTACCTAGGAATTACCTTAGCTAAGAATGTAAAGGACCTTTTCATGAAAACTTTAAAACCCTGAAAAAGGAAATTAAAGCAGAACTGAGGAAATGGAAAAACATCCCATGCTCCTGGATTGGAAGAATCAACATTGTGAAAATGACAATCTTGCCAAGGGCTATCTACAAATTCAACGCAATACCCATCAATATCCCAATGGCATTCTGTAAAGAAATAGAAGAGGCAATCCAAAATTTCATATGGAATAATAAAAGACCCCGTATAGCAAAAATACTTCGTAGCAAAAAGAACAGCACAGGAGGAATTTCAATACCAAACTTTAGACTCTATTACAGAGCTATAATTACCGAAACAGCTTGGTACTGGCACAAGAACAGGCCTGAAGACCAATGGAATAGAACTGCGGACCCAGATATTAAACCACAGACCTCTGGCCACCTAATCTTTGACAAGGGAGCCAAAAAAATAGAATGGAAGAAAGATAGCCTCTTCAACAAGTGGTACTGGCAGAACTGGTTAAGCACCTGCAGAAAACTGAAGTTGGATCCTTCTTTGTCACCCTGTACTAGAATTAACTCCAAATGGATCAAAGACCTGGAGGTAAAAGCTGACACACTGAAAACTTTACAAGAAGGAATAGGAGATACACTAGACCTCCTTGGCACAGGTTGAAACTTTCTTAATAAGGACCAAGAATCACAACAAATCAGAGAAAGGCTGAATAAGCAGACTGCATTAAACTGCAGAGCTTTTGTATGGCAAAGGACATAGCTAGTAAATTAATTAGGAAGCCTACAGAGTGGGGGAAGATCTTCACCAACCATACAACAGACAAAGGCCTCATATCTAAAATATATCAACAGCTCAAAAAATTCCCTTCACTCCAAAACTAACCTCCAAAGTAACAACCATCCCATTAAAAGATGGGCCAAAGACTTAAAGAGAGTCTTCTGTGAAGAAGAAACAAAAATGGCCTATAGACACATGAACAAATGCTCAACATCTCTGGTCATAAAAAAAATGCAAATCAAAACAACTAAGATTCCACCTCACTCCAATTAGAATGGCCAGGTTCAAGAAAACTAATAACAACAGATGCTGGAGGGGATGTGGCCAGGAGGGATCACTACTACACTGTTGGGGGGAGGGCAAACTCATTCAACCACTATGGAAAGCAGTATGGCAATTCCTCAAAAGACTAAATATAGAGCTCTCCTATGACCCAGCAATTCCACTACTTGGCATTTACGCAATCATCCAGAAACAAAGACATACTAAATCCACCAGCACAACAATGTTCACTGCATCACTATTTACCAAGGCAAAGATATGGAACCAACCTAGATGTCCCTCAGTTGATGAGTGGAACAACAAGATATGGTATTTGTATACAATGGAATTCTATGCTGCTGTCAGAAAGAATGACATCACCCCATTTGTTAGGAAATGGAAAGACTTAGAAAAGATCCTATTAAGTGAAGTAAGCCAGACTCAAAGGAACTTAGGCTCAATGGTTTCCCTCATTTGTCATAATCAGTAGAAACCTTGGGCTCTCCTAGCAGAGATTTGCAATAGAGCAAAACCTTGATACAAAAGGCCATACAGTAGGACGCTAAATGAAAGGATCTCTAGGATATAGAAACATAAGCCATATAATGAATTATTGTTGTTCTTAAGGTACTATGTTATCTCCCATCTCTATTGCTGTCCCTTGGTTATCTCATATTGTTACAGTATCTTACTTTGTTACCTGATATATCGGATATATTTGTATTTGGTTATTTGAAATTGGATAGGGAACAGGGGAAAAGAAGATGAGTGGTGGGGGTGGTGAAGAGGGAAATGGGGACCAAGACATGTGAAAGGGTATCAATATATGGGAATTAATGCACTATGTATCTGGCAAATATCATGTAACACTTCTATTAATTACAATAAAAATATATGAAAAAAATGGGAGCAAGAGGGGCTGGGAGTTTGACATAGTGGTAAGAGTGATTGCCTAGCATGCACGAAGATCAGGGTTCGAGCCCTCAGCACTCCACATACATAGAACAACCCAGAAGTGGTGCTGTGGCTCAAGTGTTAGAGTGATCACCTTGAGAAAGCCCAAGGAGAATGCTCAGGCACTGAGCTAAAGCCACAGGACTGGCAAAAAAAATGGGAGCAAGATTACTATTGCACAAGATTATAATTTTTAAAATATAACCAACCTAGTGCTCTTTAGCTGGCCAGACAATAGATGTTCACAATTTTAGATTGGTATTATCACTCTCTCTTTATTTTTTATGTGCACTTACAGACAAATCTAATACCACCAGTGGTCACTGTTTTATGACCCCCCCAAAAAAAACCCTCAGTCCAATCTCTATTGTATTTAGGTCCCTCTGGACCTCCAGTATATAATTGAACACCTAGATATACATTATTGCTCAACAACCATCAACTGTGGATCCTTGCTTTCTAAAAGTTGAAGGATGAACAGAGGACCAGAGATAGAAAAATAGTAGTAAAGACAAGTGGAGAGGTAAGAAAAGAGTAATGTAGGAGTGTGAGATTCATATAGTAATGAAGAAAATGGAATGGGTAAGGATAACTGACTTAAGGTGGAAGAAAGGTAAAATAGTTGAATACAAATTTATTTAAAATAAGATAAAACATATGAAAATAAGAAGAGTAATAAGAAGAATATATAAAGAAAAGAGGAAGGTATATATAGGAGAGTTCAAGGATAAAATTTTTAAGAAAGTAAATATAATCAAACAAAACAAAAAGACAAGAAAAAAGATGGGGGGAGATCCCACACAATTGTAAATTCTTAGACAAGAAATACTAGGGCTAAGAATCCACAGATTAAAAAGCAGGTAACTGTATCAATAAAAATATTATTTGTATCCAGTCTGTACCCAGTGCTGTCACTGTTTCTAGGAACAACAACGACAGAAGGAAAGCGGTGGGGGGAGGGGGAGATGGAAGGAATCATAACATTGAACAAAGACAGGTGGTGGTAAAATGGCAAACAAAAAAATAAGATCACTTCAAAATGCAAATGAAAAAGTAAGCGAAAAAGAGAAAAGGGGGTATTCTTCGGGTTTTTGTTTTTATTTTTTTTTTTGGAGCGGGGGAAGAGAATAGGAAACTTGTTTCTCCACTAAATTCGGGATCTAAATACTTCAGGAAGTCTTTTTCTTTTGCGATTTGTCTTTGAGGTTTTTTCTGATCAGTTTGCTTGACTGGGCAGAAAAAAATAAAAGGTGGTGAAGCTGAGAGCAGCTTTGTTTACCTGGAGCGCAGCCCCTCCCAAGGGGATGAACTTCTGTTATTATCACTGGGAGTGGATGTCTAGCTACGCTGCCTCTGGGAAATCCTTTGCCCTTTTGAGTTATGGCTCTCCTAGCACCACTTCTCAGGCTCCAGTTGGTTTGGCAGGGTCTTTGCCAGCAGTTAAGATGGCATCATTTCCTTATAATTTCAATTTTATTAACTTACCAAATCATTTTCTTGGGAGATGGATTCACATTAAACTTTTACTAAATTATTCAGTCTCATACTTGAGGTATGTTATTTATTATTGGCTTTATAGTACAAACATTTAATTTTGGAAACCTCAGTTTGAACTAAGGACCTCACAGTTTGAAGATATGTTCTTTAATACTGAGCCATAACCCAGGAGTCTTTTCTTTTGTTATTTTTGTCACAGAGTGTAATTTATTGTCAAAGCTGCACTTGGGCTAGAATATGTCTGTGTTGGTCTAACGTCCTCTTGGAGCTGAAGTGACAGGTGAGAAGCAACCTTGAAAATATCACTTCTTATTCTGGCCAGGATCTTCCTACTTTCAGTCTCCCAAATAGCTATGATTAGAGACATGAGACACAGTTCCCTTGCTAAAAGATTTTTACTTTAATTGAATACTCCAAAGGACATTTGATATAATACTTATAAACTCTTTTTTCTAATGTCTATTATTTAAGCCCAGATTGCTTCTTTAGGTCAAGGTTCAGTCTTTCTGTTAGAACACAATTGTAAAAATAAAAATGTCATCCCATAACTTCTTTTGGTAATCTTCTGTGCCTGAGATGAAATTCAATCTGTTTCCAACCCTCACTCCCTTTTCTTCATTCAACCTCTCATATTCGCACACTTGTATTAAAGCAAGCCATTTCAGGGCTTTGGTGGTGTATCAGGTAGGAGCATTTTCCTTTCACTCATTATATTAACAGTGCTCATATACCTGTCTGGAACAGACATATAATTTCTACTCATCTCAATTTCTTTTGGAGTTAGAAAAATACTGTGCATTATCATATATCCTATACAATACATCCCACAAAAGATTGTTTTTGTGCCCTAGAGTGAAGGAATATTTTCATTTTTATGGAAATGCCTGATTATTCAGTGATTTTATTTTTAGTCATTGAACTTTAATGGAAGTTCAAAATGTCTGTGGATAATTCTTTGAAAATAGTATTACAAAAATGATAAACTCAACATTAGGTGTTTTATTTTGACTTATTAAAATACTCATAATTACAAATGAGTTTAAAATAATACATGGAATTCGTATAACAATTATACTGTTTGAAGTTTTGAAATTTTAATAGTGTCTCCACTTATGGATTGAGAAATACCTTAAGATCTATTTCACATACCTATAAAATCTATAAGAAATTATTTTTCCTTTGGTTCACAGATGAATGTCCTTTTAATTTTAAAATTTACTTCTTATGGCATATTTTTAGAGTGATACCTTTGTTTGAGAAAATCAGAGTAAGACTTAGTTTATCTTCATTTATCCTAGAGTAATCAAATAGTTTTATTCCAGTGTTTACTGTAGGTTGTTTATCAACCACAGCTCTTGGATTTTGGTCATGGTCTGCTTCTTCACATGCAGTTGAGTGGAATACTAATATATCAAAGAAAGAGGTGCTTATGCTGCATGTTAAACAGTGAGCACCAATATTTTAAGATACTCCCTTTCTATCTTCCTAAAACATTGTGGTGTTTGTTTGTCTGTGTGCAAATGTGTGCTCTATGTGTGTGCGTATATGTGTGTGCATATATGTGTGTGTGTGTGTGTGTGTGTGTTCTGATAAGTTAGTTTTTATTTTGTAGATTAAATGACTTTTATTTTTTCACATCCACTCTTATTTTTTATGTGTTGTAAAGAAACAACATACATTTCCTTTATCTTACACTTTGTTTTTAAATCCCTTGCTATCCATGAAAAGTATTACTCCAATGTCCTATTAAAATTTCCACAGCCCAGTCCCAGGGGCTTCTGTCTGTAACCCTAACTACTCCAGAGGCTGAGATTTCAGAATTACAATTTAAAGACAGCCCGGGCAGAAAAGTCCCCATGAAAAACTTGTATCTAATAAACTATACAAAAACCAGATATGATATTGTGTTTCAAAGGATAGAACACTGGCCTTGAGCACAAAGAGACTCAGAGACAATGGTCATGCCCTGAGTTCAAGTCCCACAATGGACAGTCTTGGCTATGAGATGGAAGCATTCATTTTTTAAAATGCAAGTCCACATAGATTCACTTTCCTGCTATATTTTCCCCTTCACTATCCCAAATTAATTTTGCCTTAAAGTGCACTAATACATGAGTAGTTTAATAGTTCTGGTATTTTTTGAGACATCATATTGTCTTTCCTTCAATAAGACACAATCAACTGACCTTATCTGTAGAGATTCCTTACAGTAAAGCAAGTGATATTTTACATTAAGTGTCTTCTTAGTGAATTATCTTCTGAAATAACATAAAATGAACCTACTAATCCCATCACTTTAATCTGTGCAAGACTATTCAATTTTTATAATTATAATAACTTTTCAATTAATATAATTACAGCTGAGAAAGATGATATAAGATCAATATACAATTTTTTAAAAGGCAACACACTGAATACACATCAACATAATATTTCATAATTTTTTCACATATTTTTATTGTAATTAATAGAAAGGCTACATTATATTCACCAGATACAAGGTGCATTACTTTACAAACATTGTTCCCCTTTCTCATGTCTTGGTCCCCATTTCCCTCCCCACCCCACACATTATCTTGCTTTCCCCCTTCCCTATCTGATTTCAAATAACCAAATAAGCATATATATAATATATCAGATAACAAGGTAAAATACTGTAATGATATGAGATAACCAAGAGACAGCAAAAGAGATGAGAGATAACATAGTACATTAGGACAACAATCACTCATTATATGGCTTTGGTTTCTATATCCTGGAGGTCCTTTCATTTGGTGTCATACTACATGGCCTTATGTATCTAGGTTTTGTTCTATTGTAAATCTCTGCTAGGAGACCCCAAGGTTTCTACTGATTATCGCAAAAGGGGGAAACCATTCAGCCTATGTTCCTTTGAGTGTGGCTTACTTCACTTAATATGAAGGAATAGGAGATATACCAGGTCTCCTTGGCAGAGATATTTCACATTTTTTATGCAACATCTCACTCTGTAGTTCAAGCTGACATCAAACTTACTTGGAAACTTACTTGGAATCTGATTCTTCTCATGAAAAGTGTAATTTGTGGGTAAAGGTTTTAAATTCTGCTTGTGCTCCCCACTAATCTGCAGAAGAATATGCCTCAGACCAAGTTTTTTCAGCATAATGCAAAGGAACTGGATGAACTAGGTCCATTCTTTGACGTTTGTCAGGAATAGTGACCAGTTGCAGTAATACCACCATCAGTCTCAATGTTATAGGTGAGTTCTGCACCCAGCAGGCTGGAATGACGAACAATTTCAGTGTTCCAGTCTGACTTCTGCAATAATCTTCTTAGAAGAAATTTGTTAGTTTTCTTGATTTTTCTTTCAGGTCAATAGGTTTTTTTAACCCCCAAATTATTCCTTTCTCTCTGTAGCTCAGAATTATACAAATAACTCTGCTATTTTTGCTATGATCTTCTTCAGAAACATTGTTCTATCATTCCACAATTGCTTCCTGTATAAAGTCATTTTTATTCTTGGTTTCATGTTCCCAGTTCATGAATATTTTCATTGAGGGCTGCAGTGTCTACTTCTGTATACAACTGAGACACCATTCCAGTGTTTTTATGAAAGTTCTTATTAATCATTGTATATACACCCATTTCAGAATGAGCTCTTTTATATGGAAGATGGCCAAGAGTCCATTGATTTGCTGCCATGAGTGGTCTTTGTTTCAACATTTTTAATGGATTGTTAATCTGCTGAGACTTCAGTGTTCCTCATGGCTACTTTTCTCAACACATAGATCTCACTGTTCCACACAAGGGCTTGCTCACTGCTTTCAGCTCAGATTCCACTGCCAACATTCAATTCTTAATACAACTTTCTCAAAGTTCAATATTGTATAAATTACCTTTAAAAAAGAGAGAAAGAGAGAGAACTCAGTACTGACACATACCTATTTCTCAGGGGATATCTATCTTTTCTGTCAGTTGCAGCCAAAACTTTTCATATAATAAAGCAAGAGTGCTTCACAATTGCTTGCAAACAATTAAAGATAATGTACAAATATAAAGCAAATGTCAATATTAATTAATGACTTACGTTCTCCTGGATGTAAAATCATTAAATAAGATGAAAGAATAAATCTTAATGTTCTTCATATACACTGTACATGGTTGTTAGTCTGTAAAAAGGAAAGTACTAAAGAGGAAGGAAGTGGTTTTAAGGATATTAATATGTTCTGTAGCAGTAATACAAGTTCTTCTGTCATTAGTAAAAATCATATGTGTCATAGTTGATTCTTGGATTTGCAAGTATGGAAGTGCAAGGAAATAAATGTCTTAATTTTACTGGAATGGTAGCATTAATTCCTAATCTTACTTGATTTTTTTGGAATATTTAAGGAATTAATATATTGTTTAAAGAGTATACAGACAAATGGCTTAAGTTTTAAGACCGTTTATGTCAGAGTTTGTGGGGCTTTTACTTGACAAACTTAGACGTCAACTCTATTCTGTCCTCTTGTGTGGCCTGGGGAAGACAGCCTGTGTATGATTTGCCTCCAGTATGACTCGTTCAAAAACTAAACTGCTCCAGTATTATTGAATGTTTAACAAGAAATGTACTCATTACCATACTTATGTAACTGTAACCTCTCTGACATCATCATTATAATAAAATAAAATAAAATTAAAAAATAATAAAATACTATCTAAGTTCTATGTTGTTATTCTGGGGTAGGTTTTATTACTTCTGGAAAGCAAAAGAAAATAGAGATAGTTAAAATTTAGCTATCACCACTATGGTCATTTAGTGTTTTTATAAGACAAAATATGATATCAAGGCCACAAATAAGCCTCATAATTCATAATATGTTCTCCATTCATGTACTTCAGTATAGATTTAACTTTTTCTGCTTTACCAATTTTATTGATCAAAGAAAGTTGTATCACTATTCACTCCATCTGTCTCTTGCAGTCAGTTAGTCTCTGAACACCCATTGTTTGGTCATATCTCTGTTAATGATGATTATGTCTGAATTTGTGACTTAGGAGCAGAAAGAACCAAATCTAAATTGATCTCCCTGAATGTGAGATGCATTCCTAACTACCACGGTCTCTTAGGATTATGAACCCATCTGGCACTGCTGTGTGAATAGCTTGTATATATCAGAGAACACAGATTTTTGTTGGTACTCAGTCTTCTGGACATAACTAGCTAGTGTTTCAAACTTGACAATAAGATCTCTGCCGAAGCAATTAGCAGGGAAAGGACCTGAGTCCAGTGTCCTTTCCCTAAAATGAAAGTCTTCACTAGGTGTGTTTACTCCAACAGGGGAGATTCTTCCAACATTTTCAAAGTGCAGTTATAAGCTTCCAACTCTTCAGAATGCACTCTCAGGCTCTGATAGTGCCTAAGATGATTTTTCTTGTCACTCTACCATAAGATCATATTTGAGTTGGATATGAAACACAATGAGGAACTTTAATACTTATTTCTCAACAAAATCAAGGTGTATTTATTTAGACATCTCTAACATTATTTAAAAAATAAAGCAGCTAGAATAAACCTGATTCAAGGTTCATGAGATGAAATGTGATAGCCACTGTTAAGATGAAGAAAAGGACAAAAGAAACCAATGCAAAATTTCATTGGCAAGTCCAGGAGACCCAGGAAGTTTTCATAGTTTACTAACTTCATTCCAGCTTTGCCACTCACCATGCCCTGTTTATGTCTCCATTTCTTTGTCACTCCCTCTTTATAAAAATCTCACCAAGAAAGCAGTGTGCAGGTTTCTTTAAGAACTGAAAATAGACCTTCCCTACAATCTTGACATACCACTCCTGGGCCTGTATCCTGAACATCATAACCCAGGATATGATAAGGACACCTGCTCAGCTATGTTCATCTCTGCACTATTCACAATAGCCAAGCAATGGAAACAATCCAGATGCCCTACTGCAGATGAATGGATACAAAAAATGTGGTATATACATAATGGAATTCTACATAGCCAACAGACAAGATAAAATAATGGCATTCAATATAATGAATGATTGTTGTCCTTAATGTACTATGTTGTCTCTCATCTCCTTTGCTGTCCCTTGGTTATCTCATATTGGTATAGTATCTCACTTTGTTATCTGATATATTGAACTTATTTGTATTTGGATATTTGAAATTTGATAGGGAAGGGGGGAAAACCAAGATGGGTGGGGGGTGTGGGGGGGGAGGGAAACGGGTACCAAGACATGTGAAAGGGTATCAATGTATGTGAATTAATGCACCTTCTATCTGGCAAATATCATGTAACCCTTTTACTAATTACAATAAAAAAAGAGAACTAAAAAAAATAAATAAAATAAAAAAAAATAATAATGGCATTCACAGGGAAGTGGATTAATCTAGATTGAATCATGTTGAGTGAGGTAAGTCAAGACCAAAGGAACAAAAAGCACATGGTATCCTTAATATGTGGCTATTAGATCCAAACAGTACAAGAGAGAGGACTCAATATTTGCATACCCAATGCTAATGACATGGTATTAGAAATATAAACACAACTACATACAACATAAAAATTTATGACTCTATAGACATAATGTTTTATTACATAGATTAATATGTATCTATGTCATACAAATCCTCAGCCTAATTTTAATTGTGTTCTAAAATCTAAGTACCAATGATTGTATATAGAGATTCCCTTCTTGAATATCTGTTTGTTAAGTGTGTAATTTGAAATATGATGTAAAAATCAATGTTAATGAATTCTTTAAATAAAAAAAATCTCACCAAGGCTGGAGAGCAGATTGACATAGTCAAAGTATTCTGCTTATATTTAGAGCACTAATAGCACATTTGCAGTAATAAATTAATAAGCCTGAAGATTCTCTACTAACCCAATAAATTTACATATTCTACTTGCCATAGCACCTTTCACTTTACTGAAGAAGAATCATATGAAGTCAACCTTTACTTTTTTCATATAAATTAATGACCTTGGTGTTTTAAGGATATTTTAAACCAAAAGTACAATGAAATGCTTTAAGATAGAAGATGGAACAGAAACAAAATAAATGAAATTCCAGATGTCCAGTTAGAATAAGTTTTAGTCAATTTTCTTTTAAATATAACCAAAGATCTTTGACTGAGACACTTCTAAAGAAAATAAAGTTTTGTTTTGTTTTAGTTTGTTTTGTTTTAGTTTATGTTGGTCTTAGGGCAGGAACACACGGACTGGGCACTCTCCCTGAGATTTTCTTCATAAGGCTAGTGCTCCACCACTTTGAGCCACAGCATCACTTTGTTTTCTCATAGAGATAAATGTCTCAAAGACTTTCTTACCATGCTTAAAACGTGAGACTCAGATCTCAGCTTTATGAGTAGGTAGGGTTAGTGACATCCAAATCATCACAATACCCAGCTAGAAAAAAGGGTATTAAATGAATATCAGTGGCTAATACCTAATACCTATCATTGAAACCACTCAGAAGTCTGAGATCTGAAAATTGTTGTTCAAAACCAGCCAGGGCTTACAAAACATCGGTTCCCTTATTTACAATCTTATAGCATAAAGTAGGGGGCATATGTGTAACTTGAATAGTAGAGCACCTGACATAATTGAAAAAGCCAAGTGAGACCATGAGCCAAGAGTCCAAGTTCTTGTACTGGCATGAATGTATATGTGCACTTGCTAGCACACACACACACACACACACACACACACACACACACACACACACACACACTAGTTCATTGGGCTCACAGTTCCACAAGCTGGAAAGATTTTTGAACGTGCACATCTGGTATGGTATTTCTTGCTGGTGGATGCACTGTACTATCTCAGAGTATTGTAGGTTATCCCACAGTGACACAATGTCTTAATCCAGAACTCTTATCCTGTTAGCATAAAACCACAGTCTTAACTTGTGAATCCATGATTTCTTCATTAGTTTCCAAAAAGCCTATCTCTTAGTACCGTATCAATCCATATCTTCCCCTCATTAATGCCTTATAATAAAGAATTCAATTCCAACATTTACTTTTAATAGACAATGACAGTTTTTTTTTGTGTATGTGAACAAATCCCTGGTTAGAATTTTGTAGTTGATAAAGTATGAAGAAGACATATTCATATACTTTTCAGATTTAGAACTCTGTTGGAGTGTCATAGTATACTAAAAATATTATGTACATTGCAAATTACAATTGCAGTTTTCCAAGGTTACAGAATTTATAAGAAATAGTGTTATTTAATCCAAAGAACAGTGCACCTTATACAAGACATCAGTTCAGCTGATTTATTATTCAGTATGATTTAGGATTAGATGAAAAAAAGAAACAGAGGAAGATTGTCTGGCTGTCCATGATTATATTGAATTTTATGAATAAATATGCACATAATCACAACAGGCCTGTTCAGATAAATGCTCTTACTTAAGGGGTTGCTCTGGAGTTTATACAGAATATATTGCATTTTTAGACTGATTTTAACCAAAAAAATCTCTTATTTAAAAAATGTACTTCATGATATATGAGGAGACGTTGTCTTTCATCAGAATAAGGTCTCTAAAATCAGACTTCCCTGATTAATTTTTACATTATGAATTATTCATCATTTGTTCATTATGAGCCAAATAGGCTGATATTACAGAACTCATAAAACAAGATAAAAATGTAGCACTAAATCAAAGCCAGCCAGTTTAGAAGCCAAGGTCTTTTTGTTTCCATGAGTTTCTTATTCTAGAGAAATGGTCAAATAGTATTCGATACAAATGTATCAAATCAAAGATCTGCTATACTGGTTTCCTTCTTCATGTTTATCATATACTTGAAATGCTGTGCCTGCGAGCTTGAAAACCCACAGGAGCATGGCTGCATAAAAGGAGTAAGATGCCTTAGCAAGCTAGAAATGTGATTCAAATAATTCTATTGGTTTCTTGATTGGCTGAGTTTGTTGTGATTTTTGGCTCTACTATGATAAAAATGTAGTATATCTTGTATTTTATTGTTTTGTTATATGATAGTTATATAGAGAGGATTGGGCAGGGTAGCACAGAAGTAAGTGCTAATTCCTATGTTAAACAGGGCAGTGAGAAAGTATTATCCTCAGGAACTGGAACCAAATGAGACTTGGTTCCATATTAATAGACTCAGACAATATGAATTCTAGACAGGATAGACTGGGGCAGATGTCAGTACCTTAGAGAGTTTCAAATAAGGTGTAGTTCTCTTAGAAAATAGTTCACCTCTTTGGGCATGCATGGTCGATAATTTTCCCATGTCTATTCCAAAGTAATTTGATTTAGCTTTTTAAATTTCTGTAATATATGAATTATCCTCAAAATAATCAGAAGAAAAATTTTGAATATCTATCAAATATTAAATATAATTCTAAGTTGTTTATCCACATTAATGCAGTAACAAGATAAAATTTATGAGATACAAAGTCTTTATTAGGAATATTCTACAGATTAGAAAACTAAGTTATAATGTATTTACTTCCTTGTTCTTACTCAGATACAATTTCATCAAATGGAATATAAAATCATGCACTAATAGACAAGCATTTCTGAACAGAAAGCACAATAGAATTGTAAAATAATTTATTCCTTACAACTGGGATATAAAAATATAGTAAAGGCATACAAAACCATTTTAATTTTACTTCAAAATTTGGTTTTAACCTTGTTTTGGCTAGCTTGTTATTACTTTAATAATGTAAGCATAATATTTTAAAATAATTTAACATTTCCAAATGTTTTCAATAGGAGTATATGTCCCAGCAACATTATCCAGCAAAAAAGGCGATGTGTGCAATTTATTTTTAAGCACATTCTGTTAAAGACATTCTTACCTGTTTATAACAGTTGTTATATAAAAAGGCAATTTTAATTCTGGGAATAAATGACATTCTATCAGAAAGGAACAAAAGTATCTACTAAATCCTAATCATTTATTTAAAGGAAGAGATTTGAATTATTTTCTTTGCTTATGAAGGAAACATAGTACATCACTGCTTTTGAACCTATGTTTAAAATCTGAAAACCTAAGATTCAGGAGGGTGGTCAGAATGGCAAAAGGGAAGTAAATAGGAAGTACAGAATGTTCAATTGGGTTTCATGGTTTAATTGAACTTTTTTTTAGTTGAGTTTAACATAGAATTCTACGTAAGATACATATAAAAACAAACATCTTAATTACACTACAGTGCATGCAGAGGAAGTTTCTGATGGTATAACTCAACTCACTTGAAAAATTGATTTTAACAGTCCAAATAATAAATACTAGGAATTTGAAGTTGTGTTGTGAGGGTGCTGAGGACGAAAAGAACGGTTAGTAGATGAAGAGAGGAAGGGATAGAGGGCAGTTGTAATATTATATATATATATATATGTATATATATGTACATAGATATTTGTCTGTGTATTTGTGTATTTGTCTAAACTTGGAACCAGGAAAATTAAGGTATTTTGAAAACACAGAAAACCATACAATCTGTATATTCACACAATGTGAACAAAGGAGTATATTCTCAGGAGAGGGTCACAAGGGCTCAATAGCTATGTGCATATGACTACATAAAATGATGTTTATCAGAATGAACTCCAAGAAATGGAAGCAGTAGGTTTTTTACTATACTTCTTGAAGTTGTTTGTTTTTCTTTTCTTCTTTCCTTTTTTATTTGGTTTATTCCTCTCTTACTATCTTTCATTTGTTTGTCTGATTTGGGGAGGAAAAGAAGGTGAGACAAAGGAGGACCAATTCAGCAGTGAAACCCACTAGACATCATGTTGGAAATGAACTATACAACATAAGGAATGGGGAAGATGGGAGGGAAAAACTGGGAGAAAATGAAGGATGGGTTGACACTGTTCAACTAGTAGAGATTTGCAATAGAGCAAAACCTTGATACATAAGGCCATATAGTATGAAGCTAATTGAAAGGACCTCCAGGATATTGAAACAAAAGCCATATAATGAATGATTGTTGTCCTTAAGGTACTATGTTATCTCTCAGCTCTTTTGCTGTCCCTTGGTTATATCATATTGTCACAGTATCTCACTTTGTTATCTGATATATTGGATATATTTGTATTTGGTTATTTGAAATTGGATAAGGAAGGGGGAAAAAACCAAGATGGGGGGTGGGGGGAGGGTAATGGGACCAAGACATGTGAAAGGGTATCAATGTATGTGAATTAATGCACCTTCTATCTGGCAAATATCATGTAACACTTTTATTAATTACAATAAAAATAATAATAAAAAAAAGGAAATGTAACCTGGTATGGCGGCTCAAGCCTATAATCCTAGCTACTCAGGAGGCTGAGATCTGAGGATCAAGGTTCATTACCAGCCAGGGCACTAAAGAACTTGAGACTCTTATCTCCATTTAACCACAAGAAAATGGGAAGTGGAGCTGTGGCTCAAGAGTAGAGCAATAACCTTGACCTGTAGAGCTAAGGGACAATGCCCATGCACAGGGGTAGGGCAGTAGCCTTAAGCAGAAGAGCTCAGGGACTGTGCCCAGGCCAGATTTTAAGCCACATGATCCATAAATTAACCACCAGAACACCAGAAATGGGGAGTATGGCACAAAGTGGTAGAGTGCCAGACTAGATTCCAGATGAGCTCAGGGATGGAACCCAGGCCCTGAGTTTGAGCCACACAAATGACAAAAACAAATTCATAAAACTAAAATGCAATAAAGAAATATATAATGAAAACATCCACAGTGGTTTAAGAAGAGCAGAAGACATTTATTCACAACTTGTATATGGACTCAAATTTTTTAAAATATTAAAAGAGATTATCATATTTTCTATAATTTAAATATCTGGAACATTCAGAGGAACTCCATTTTTCAAATTTAAAAAAGACCCAGCAACATAGTTTCACTCAAACTGCTGTTCTATGAAAAGCCCTTTTTTTTAAAAAAAAAAAAGATAATTTATAGTCAAATTCTCTGAAATGAGTAGGGTCATGAAAATCAGAAATTAATCAATGAAGAAAAATCAGAATCATCTAGAACAAATTCTGGTGGAAAAATGTGCTTGACCAGAGCCCGATTCTTACCCAATGTTCTCAAAATTTTATTCATTTAAAAGTTATCTTTCTTATGTGAAACCATCATTAAATTCTAAACAGAATGAATTATTTTCTTATTTCTTAGCTTTCCATTAATTGTATTTTAAGGTTTTTTTTTTAAATTTAAATTTTTTTTATTGTAATTAGTAAAAGGGTTACATGATATTTGCCAGATAGAAGGTGCATTAATTCACATACATTGATACCCTTTCACATGTCTTGGTACCCATTTCCCTCCCCCCGCCACACCCCCCACCCATCTTGGTTTTCCCCCTTCCCTATCAAATTTCAAATATCCAAATACAAATAAATTCAATATATCAGATAACAAAGTGAGATATTATACCAATATGAGATAACCAAGGGACAGCAAAGGAGATGAGAGACAACATAGTACATTAAGGACAACAATCATTCATTATATGGCTTTTGTTAATGACATCATTGATCAGTGTATCTCTCTATTAAATACACTGAAGATTGTAATGAGGAGAATATTAACTCCTGTCATCAAGCACAGATTCTGATACACAGGATATCTCTAGCATGCGTTTATTTGAACAAAGATTTGCTATTCAACAAAGCAATTTATGAATACAATGCATTTTGATCAGTGTTACCCCTTTCATTAGTCTCCTCAATCCCTCTCAATCCATCTCTTCCCTCAATTTTCTTAATTTTGTAGGATTCACAATGAATTCTGTGGCTGCATGTTTCCTGCTTTCCACTCCTCATTGTCTACTCCCCTCCTATTAATTCCACCCTCTTCTTTCTCTTCTTTCCAGTGTCTGTTTCCTGGTGTTTATTTTGTTGTACTGTGAGCTAGCATTTATTATACCATCTGACTAATAAAATGTCACAGCAAGGAACGGTTCAAAGCTTACAGATTCATTCATGGAACTCCTGATCATATGAAGGAAAGGAATCTCTCCGGGACTACAAATCACAAGGACATGCATGTAGGGTGCATTGAGAAAAGTATACAGATTCTAGCTGCAACAGGTGAAGAGTTTTAGCTGCCTAGTCATGCAAAAGTAGTAGTAGTATGAGAGCACTTTTACAAAAGGGCAGACATGACTCACGATTGCAACACCTTCAAGCTGCAGTGATATACAGAAAAGAATGGATTGAGCAGCAAGAGACTGGTGCAGACGATTTTGAATAAAATGGTTATACTGATGAATGTTCACTTAAACCCCTCTGTACAGCGCCCCAACAATAAAATTTAAAAACTGAACTACAAGATATGGAAATAGGAGGTTTTATTTTTTAATGTACTCTGTGAAGTAATTTTTTTCTTCCTCCACCCCCTTGGTTTATCACCTGTAGTCACTGTCTTTGATTTTGGTGCCCTGTCTTTCATGTACATTTATCTGATTTGAGGAAGGAAAGGTGAATAACAAAATGGTGAAAACAAGAAAATGGGTGAACTAATGCAACAGTGATGCTCACAAGACATTATGTTGGAAATGAACTTGACAACTAGTGGGGAGGAAACTAGTGGGAGAAAAATGAGGAAGATAACAGTGTTCAACAAGAAATGTACTCATTACTTTAGATATGTAACTGTAACCCCTCTGCACATCACCTTTACAACAAAGTTAAATTAAATTTAAATATTAAAAAAAAGAAAGATGGAATTTCCTAGAAATATGGATGGCCTCAATGTGAAATGGTCTCTTTTTTTTCTATGTTACACAAAGGGCCTTTTTAAAATTTTTAATTTTTCCTGGTCATGTATCTTGAACATTGGGTCTGGGAGCTGTTCCTGAGCTCTACCACTTTGAGCCACAGCATCACTTCTGGCTTTCTGGTAGTCAGTTAGAGATGAATCCAGCTTTCATGCCTGGGCTGGCTTTGACTATGATCCTCAGATCTCAGCCTCCATAGTAGCTAGGATTACAGGCATGAACTACTGGCTTCTGGCAGGGCTCCTTTTCTTACATAATCTAAGACTCAGCTTATGCAATACTGTTTTAAGCAAATTTGATAAGATCAGACTTCATGTTTGGTCCAAGGTGTAATAGAATAAAGCAATATAAAAATCTATTGGAATTTGATACATCAATTTGTTTTCTCCCATTTTACTTGAAGATTAGGAATATTTATTTTAAAATATAATTGTTTTGCTACGGTTAATGTGTTGTTAATTCATACTGTTGTCATTCTTTTCATTCTCAGAAGAGTTTAGTGTATAGTATCAGATGCTTAAAAATCATGGACTCCCAACTACTTACACTGTTAGTAACTGGAGAAAAGCTCACTTGCACAGAAAGTTTTGTGAATTCTAGGTTTTAGTCCTACAGAAGTTTCCAGAATGCTTAAAATATTTATTATGGGCTGAGAATGTGGCTTAGTGGCAGAATGCTTTCCTAGCATGCACAAAGCCCCAGGTTTGATTCCTCAGAACTATATAAGCAGAAAAAGATAGAAATGGTGCTGTGGCTTAGTGGTAGAGTGCTAGTCAAGCAAAAGTAGCTCAGGAACAGTGCCTAGGCTTTGAGTTCAAGCCCCAGGATTGGCAAAAAAAAATACTTATTCACTCTGTGAATACCAAAAAATTGAAAAAGTAATAATTTCTAATGTCTTCAAACATTGGAAAAGACATTTCACTTTATGTAGTTTTGTGAATGGACTTTATGAGACACAGAAAATCATGTAAATAATAGAGGGTGCTGTTACTAATTTTGAACATTTTCTAATGTCTTTATTTATCAAGTTTCATTAAAAATATAAGAAAATCTTATTTGGAAATATAATTACAAATGATATCATTAAGAAAATGCCCTGATAATTTGGTTTTATTATATTTAATTGTGATTGTGAACATCAGAATTTTTGCTCTTGAATACTTTAATAGATTATTAAATATCAAAATATAGTTAAAAATTTCAAATATGAATAAATGATCAATGATGCTAATCTGAATTCTAACAGGAAAAATAGGAATCACAGATCATTACATTCATTTTTACATATGACATACATACTTCAAAATGAATATTGACTTCATGGTTGTGGGTTTCTACAAAGGAACACATTGGTAAATACCATTGATATATGCATGAGATATGAAAAAAACTACTCAGAAACAAAAAGAAATTAAATAATCCTTGTGATAGTACAGATCATTAATA
Source organism: Megascapheus bottae (assembly GCF_031878675.1). Classification (NCBI taxonomy): domain Eukaryota; kingdom Metazoa; phylum Chordata; class Mammalia; order Rodentia; family Geomyidae; genus Megascapheus; species Megascapheus bottae. Next base: position 28,824,892 of record NC_143517.1, on the reverse strand, counting down.
AGAACATTATGCTGACCAAAAATAAGGCCAACTAAAAGCCTACTTCATATTTCAGTGATAAGAATTTCAAAAAAATTGCAAATTACTCTGGCCAAGAGTTTTTCTCACACCTGAGAAGAGGACCCTACTGACTTTGTGACAGAGATGGAGTAAATACAATATATCGTGATTGTGGTATCACTTATCTGATTGAGAAGATTTGCCATAATTTGAAAACTTATGTCCTTTTATCACTGTCTTATTTTTATGTGGATTTTCTTTGATAGTGGTGTTTTCATGAAAACAATAAAAAGCCTTTTTCATCAGGCCATCCTTCATTCCTTCCTATCTACTGCATCACATACACAGTTTTGTCAATGTATTTATTTTTTAGTTCTTTTTAAATATTTTTACTTCTTTTATTCTCCATGAGGTTCTCCATGAAGAAAATAATACACTTCACTTTTCTCTGTCATTTATTAGCAATGAATTGTCACAACATTTCAAGTAATAAAGAATTTAGCGTGGAAAGTCTAAGAAAGAATACATTCATTGCTATTGAATTGTCTTATTAAAATTCAAGGAAAGTATTAAAAACAAAATAAAATCCATATTGAAAATTCGATATACTTTCACAAATTTGGAATGTACTCAGCTTCTGTCTGAGTTTAGACAGAACTCAGTACATGATAGAGGGAAAACAAACCCAATCATTTATGTGCCTTGAACCTTGACAGAAACAAGATGCGATGCATTATTAAAGTGATTATAAATGACCTTTAAGAGATAAAGGGAAATCTTGGTGTTGTGCCTCATCCCCATCATCCCAACTGAAAGGGAAATAAATGAAGAAAAATCTTGGCAAAAATTTGGGCACATATTTCAAAGAACAAACTAGGATGCTATCTGAATCATAACTAAACTAACAAAGGCTAAGAGAATGGCTCATGTGGTAACACTTGGGAAACAGAGACTAAATCCCTGAGATCAACACCCTAGTATCTTTAGCATAAAAAATAAAAGGTACTGACAGTTATAATGGCTTATTCTTCATCCTACTCTGGAGCTTGAGTAAAACAATTTAATCCCAGGACATTTCAGACTCATTTCAGAGGAAGTATAGCAGAATTATGATCTAAGACAGCATAGGCAAAAAGTGAGAAAATATTTAAGAATTAACTAAAGCAAAAAAAGACTAGACATATAGAACATGTCATAAAAATAAAAAATCATATCTACCAAACACAAAGCATTGAGTTCAAGCCCAGCAATGCCATAAAAGACAATGACAGGCAAAATTTATATAACAACATCTGTTTGGGCCCATGATAAGCATTAATGAAAGGCTCATCATTTAGTCCTAAATTGTTATAAAATATAGGTCATTTTTTTTCCACAGTTCACACATTCAATCCAATGTGGATTTTATATCCTCAATTTTGATAAAGAGAAACCTTAACAATCAATGTAGTTTGCTCAGAACAACAGTAACAGTATTAACGATTAGTAGAATGGCTATGTTTATAAATATAATAGATATCTAAAGCAAGTTATTCATGTAAATTTATACATGATTTGAATCAACAAGTATGTATGCGTATATATATGTCTATATGCAATATTTATGGTTAACATAATTCTTACATAAAGTTTCATTTGAATTTATGAAGCATGTTTGTCACTTCATAAACTGTATGCTTTTAAGGTATAGTAGAACAATATTTTAAAGGCATTTGAAACATTTTCCATTTAATTACCATTTGCTATTATAATTAAGTTATTAGATTGGGACCTACTGTTATGGGGAAAGGAAAGGAAATTTATTTTTATTTATTTTTTATTTTTTGATATTTTTTATTGTAATTAATAAAAGGGTTACATGATATTTGCCAGATAGAAGGTGCATTAATTCACATACATTGATACCCTTTCACATGTCTTGGTCCCCATTACCCACCTCCCCACCCCCCCATCTTGTTTTCCCCCTTCCCTATCCAATTTTAAATAATGAAATACAAATATATCCAATATATCAGATAACACAGTGAGATACTGCAACAATATGGGATAACCAAGGGACAGCAAAAGAGATGAGAGATAACATAGTACATTAAGGACAACAATCATTCATTATATGGCTTTTGTTTCTACATCCTAGAGGTCCTTTCAATTAGCATCATACTATATGGCCTTATGTATCAAGGTTTTGCTCTATTGCAAATCTCTGCTAGGAGAGCCCAAGGTTTCTACTGATTATGACAAAGGAGGGAAACCATTGAGCCTGAGTTCCTTTGAGTCTGACTTACTTCACTTAATATGATCTTTTCTAAGTCTTTCCATTTCCTAACAAATGGGGCAATGTCATTCTTTCTGACAGCAGCATAGAATTCCATTTGGTACAAATACCATATCTTGTTGATTCATTCATCAACTGAGGGACATCTAGGTTGGTTCCATATCTTTGCTATGGTAAATAGTGCTGCAATGAACATCGTTGTGCTGGTGGATTTAGTATGTCCTTGTTTCTGAATGATTGGGTAAATGCCAAATAGTGAAATTGCTGGGTCATAGGAGAGCTCTATGTTTGGCCTTTTGAGGCTATGCCATACTGCTTTCCATAATGGTTTGCACTCCCACCAACAGTGTAGTAGTGATCCCTCCTGGCCACATCCCCTCCAGCATCTGTTGTTATTCGTTTTCCTGATCCTGGCCATTCTAACTGGAGTGAGGTGGAATCTTAGAGTTGTTTTGATTTGCATTTCTTTTATGACCAGAGATGTTGAGCATTTGTTCATGTGTCTATAGGCCATTTTTGTTTCTTCTTCAGAGAAGACTCTCTTTAAGTCTTTGGCCCATTATTTAATGGGATGGTTGTTACTTTGGAGATTAGTTTTGGATTGATTCAATTTTTTGAATTGTTGATATATTTTAGATATGAGGCCTTTGTCTACTGTATGGTTGGTGAAGATCTTCTCCCACTCTGTAGGCTTCCTAATTAATTTACTAGCTATGTCCTTTGCCATACAAAAGCTCTGCAGTTTAATGCAGTCCCACTTATCCAGCCTAGGAAAGGAAATTTATAGTAGCATCAAATATCTTACTTTAGTTTTGGTCCACGTATACACATATGTATGCATATGTATAAATATAAAATGTACATTCATATATATTTTTAGATATTATGTATAACATATATATATATAGTCAACTAATGGTCTTGAAGTTTTGTGGAAAAACTGAGAAATAATCCTTGAAAATTTTCAAATCCAATTTAAAATAAGGACTGAAAAATGAAGAAAGAATCAATGTATTAACTGTAAAATAAGAATCCTCTAACCAGGCACAGCGACTCAGATCTGTAATCTTAACTATTCGGGAAACGATCAAGAGGATTAAGATCACAACTGAGGCCTGCCTTGGCAAAACAGGAGACTCTACCAGAAAAATAACAAAAGCCTAAAGGGCATGGGGCAGCCTCAAATGGTACAGTAAATTACAACTCCAAACACCGTGAGCCCTCACTCACTCGTAGCCGTACTAAAACATCTCTTTGCTTCATAGTACTCTGGTATAAATACACAAGAGAACAAAAATTTATTTATTTATTTATTTTTAGTTTTTATTTTTTGATGAGTTATGGGACTTTAACTTAGTCTGGATGCTGTCCCTGAGCTCTTCAGCTCAAGGCTACCACTCTACCCTTGGGCCAAGCCCCCTTCCTATTTTCTAGAGGTTAATTGGAGATAAGAATCTCAAGTCCTTTTGTGCCTGGGCTGCCTTTGAACCTTGATCGTTAGACTCAGCCTCCTGAGAAGCTAGTATTACAGGCATGAGCTACTGCACCCAGCTGAGGCTAAAAATTTTTAAAAAATTCTACTAGTTGGGCTTGTTTCTTACCAGGTCAGAAGTGGATAATATACTTTGTAGAGTGAGGTAGTAAAATTCAATCTTTTGAAACCTTAGAAGTTCCAGAAATTTCCAAATCAGCTGTTTCTTAAAACGAAGCTGACATATTTATCAGGGACACTAATGGATGTAGAAGACACTTAGCAGTCGATCCTAAATAAAACCATATTATTGAGAGTAAAAGCAGTAGAATGTGTTCCAATGATGTCCCTTTGAAGAGTGTAAAGAAGAGTCACAAGCTCAGGAAAAAAAAATAGAGGCTGGAGTTTGGCCTAGTGGTAGAACTTTTGCCTAGCATGCACGAAGACCCAGGTTTGATTGATTCCTCAGTACCACATACATAGAAAAAACCGGAAGTGGTGTGGAGGCTCAAATGGCAGAGTTCTAGCTTTGAGAAAGTCCAAGGACAGTGCTCAGGCCCTGAGCCTCAAGCCGAGGACTGGCAAAAAAAAAAAAAAAAAAAAAAAAAGTCAGCCAGATGCAGCATCATAGCATCATACAAGTAAAGTCAATGGTTGATTCATGGTAATTTGCAATAATGTCTGATCCAATTATCTGTTAAGATCTTTCTGGCACAAGGAAATGCATAAAGTTTAGGAGGCTCAGTGTCCTTGTAGAACCAACTCTGCCAGAATGGAGACAAAGGTAATTTAAATGTCTTTCAGGAGCCAGGAGTTTGACCTAGTGGTACAGTGCTTGCCTAGCATTCACTAAAGTGTAGTGAGAATTGATACCACTTGGCCACTACCTATATGCACATAGAAGCTGTACACAAAAGAGGCATTTAGGAAAGAAAATGTTCCTAAGCAAAATCTCTCTCTCTCTCTCTCTCTCTCTCTCTCTCTCTCTCTCTCTCTCTCTCTCTCTCTCTCTCTCTCTCTCCTGCTCCCACTCCCCCCCCATGTACACACAAACATTTAATTACAAAGAAAGGAATTTCTTTTACTTCTTCTAATGGAAACCTGAAAGCAAGAGCATTATAGAAAAGAAAACTTTGGTCTTAATTTGCTGCTTGAATACATGTCTTTTAAGTGACACCTTTTGAGTTATCTTGCCAGGTGAATTCTATCCTCCTTTTTGGTTTCGATAAAACAAAACATAGGCTCTACAGGTTGTTTGACTTTCATAAGGTTGATGCAAAGAGACTGGTGTTGACCAGACTAGAATCTGTTCCTCTGGGCTCTGAATCCTGTGTTTGTATGCTTGAACTCCATCTCCACATCTTTCTCTCCATTTTCTCTCAGTACAGGAGCGGTAATTAGTGACTATGATAGCATCCTGTGATCTTTCCACATTGTGGAGCCCCCTGGCAGCCTCACCCAGCAAAACTGCTGTAAAAAGATTATTTCTGCCTTATTTCATTAAGCCCCTAGGCCATGTGGGTTTGGGATTCAAAAGTTCATGCAAGGACATGAAAGTCTTAGATAGTTGGAAATCATTTTCTGCTCCTAAGATTTAGTGTCTGAAAATTTGTGTTTAATTATCAAGTCTTTGACTTCCTGGGGCTATGAACTTTGCATAACTCCTCTGAGGCTTACTTTATTAATCTTTAAGAGGAAAATGTCCTGCCTGGCACAGGGATGACTTATGAACATTACTTGGAATAATACATGTAAAAATGCTTTGTGAGTGCTAAAACATTCAAAATACAGTTTAATCATTAAAATCACCCATGTTTACTTTGTAAGGATATTACTCTAAGAATGACTGAAAATAACCATTGAAATATAAGTAAACGTTACATGTGTTATAAAATTGTTTGATAGTACATGTCACTGAAGGAATATATAATATTGATATAATATTGATGCAAGTTACTCTTCATTTAGAGATCCATAGAATAATTTATTATCTCTCACAATTACACATTGACTGGTGCTAAGAAAGTTAAATGCTTACAACAGAACATTAAATTCTACTTGAAGCAGAGGATATAGGATAAATAATGAAGTGAGTTTCTTGTAAGTTTTATTAATGTACTGTTTGGGTGTCTTATGTTTTTACCTTTTATTTAAGGAATGGGTTAAAGCCATAGAGAGAGGTTAAAATCATATAGACATTATGTTTTCAATTAGAGACATTATTTTCTATTGAAATATAGCCAAACCTCTAGTAGCTGTTCAGCAAAGATACAAATTACATGCTTACCCAAAGCTCCTTTGGTTTTTGGTGCTATCATCCCACAGTATACAACAATTATGGTGAATATCAGTGAATGTCCTTGTATTAATAAATGACATTAAATTTTTAAATATATTCTGAGTGTAAAAGTCTCCTATGCAATTATTTTATCTTAAAGTATGCTCTTTCTTCCACTATTAGAGAATTTAATGTATCTGAGACTGAAAACAAATACAAAGTCAACAACATTGGAAAAACAATGTACTATATCTGAAAATTTTGATGAACTTTTCTCCCTTTCAAAAGAACTCCAAGGGGTTTTCAAACTATCTTCTTCATATGTGTTTTTGAAAAGATGTTAAAATTTAAATGTGGAAATGTACTCAAGTGAGCATCATTAAATTTAAATTATTTGCTCATAAAAATTAAATACTAAGTAATAAATCAATAAGAGGAGTGTAAGACTAAAGTTCTGGATTTCAATAAACAATAATATTAGCACATTAATTAGTTTCAATTTATCTACTTATTCAGTGTATACAAACCAATATTTTAACTAATTTTTATGTAAATCTTGGCATGTTTTCACAACAGTTTATGTTAGAAAGTTATAACATCTAGAATATTTTTAAAGTGGAAGAATTAAACATTTAATTTCAATGGCAATTGAAAAGATACATTGAGAAAGACAGTTTTGTGCTATCAAATAGACTTACAGAAATTTGAAAAAGTGATTCAAGAAATATACCATTATTTTTTCATTAATTTATTATTAAGAAAGAGTAATTAGACAAAAAGAAACATTTGTGCAAAGAACACTGAAAAAAATATGTCCATATGAAACCTAATGAATCTATTCAGCTATCACATAAATACATTACTCTGTTATATATCAATGCCAGTTTGCATAATGCATTAGTTAAACAGGATCAGATTATAAATGGAATTGCTTCTTTCTGTTTATCTTGTGACTTCTACATTATTTTCTCTTTTATGGAGCTATTAAAAATTATAGCAACTCATCAATAGAACATAGCTCACTCAAAGAAATCAGTGTTCACATTCCAGTCTATGGCTAGAGAGTCACATCAAGAGAGTAATAAGAGTAAAGAGATTTTGCCCAGACAGATAAAATTCAGGCAGCATCCTCAAAATGACAGGTTTGAGCACATACTTGTGTTGGGAGCGACAGCCAAGACACATAGCCAGGACAAAGGAGCCAAACTGGATGACTAGAAGTGGAAATCCACACCTTGCTGGACACAGGAGGATACAGACCATGGATAGTCCAAAACGCTAAGGAAAACCATGAGTACCCATCAAAAAGACATCCTCACTCTTTCCCACAGAACAGCTTGTGGAAGGTAGCTATCCCCTCTTCCACCAATTGAAAAGAACAGCATCTTTGATACTGGAATAGACATTGCAATGGTTCCTGACAGGCCATAAACCCACCAATACTGAAGCTCATTCAAAGCAACAAGATACAGAAACCATCCACTTCCTCTGAGCATTACACACAAAGCAGATTGCTCTGCCACTAGAAGGCTTATTTCAAGACCTATTGCTGTTAAGAGGGTCTAGAGAAAACAGTTAAAAGATACTAGCAGATAACTTCCCAAACATCTGAAAGGATAAGCCCATTCAGATACAAGGAACCTTAAACAGACCAGAGCAGAAAAGGACATCCCATCATCATGTAATATGCACAGGATCAATACAGACCAATGAAAATATCCTTAAAGCCACAAGGGAAAAAAAGAACAATAACCTATAAAGAAAAAGACAATCAGAATAACTACAGAATTCTCATCAGAGACCATAAAATCAATGAGAGCCCCGAACAAGGACTGCCACCCCCTAAAGACAAAAACCCCCTAAAGACAAAAACTATCAAAAACAGTGTACTCAGCTAAGCTCTCATTCATAACTGAGGAACAGATAAACACCTTCCATAACAAGGAAAAATTGAAAATTTATGTCTCCACCAAACCAGCAATACCGAAAATACTCCAAGATGTCATACACATAGAAAACCATCAGGAACATGATAAAGGCAAAGAAACACCCACAAAACAGAGTCAGATAATCTTAGTAAGTATTCAGGAGGCACAGTCCCTAGGAGGGTGAATAACACCTTTCAACCTTAACTCAATATTAATGAACTTAACTTTCTAATTGAATGACATACACTAACTAGTTGTATCAAAAAGCAAGATCCATCTATCTGCTGTACTAGAGAGATATACCTTTCCCACAAAAACAAACATCTGAAAATGAAACACTGAGATAAAATCTACCAAGCAAATGGCCCCCATAAGCTGGCCAGAGTTACAAAATTAAATTAAATTGAAAATTATAGCAATATAAAATGATAAAGAATTTTAATTTAAAATATTTCTATGAGAATTTGCTCATGTATTAAGACACTGTTACCTATCATGCCTTCAGCAAATTCTTACAGGGAATAAAACGTTAATCATTAATCATTACTTCAAGCTTACTTCTACTCTGATTTATTCCTAGAATCAACAGTCTTGAAATACAGAATAGTGCTGGGAGCCAAAGTGGAATCAAACTGTACCTTGACTTGCATCAGACGATGGCTTTATTGTCTTATTGCTTTCTGGCCCTATTCTATGTAAATGACCTGAGAATTACCATATGAATGTAACACCTGGAGGTTCCCTGGGTCAGGAGGAGGGAAGAAGGGGGAGTGGAAAATAAACGCGGCAGTCTCGGCAGTCTTTGCCTGGACTGCGGACATCCCGGACCCTTCTAGTAATTACAATAAAAATATATGAAAAAATTATTAAATGAATCCTTGCCAAGAAAATACCTTTGAATATACTCTTCTCCTGATATTTCTATTGCTACACCATTTTATCCTCTGGAGCAAACTAAATTTTCCTCCAGTTATGTTTTTTGAACTTGACTTTTATATGAGAAAAAAAACAACACATAGCTATCCACAGTATTTAATTTGTTTGGGTAATTGTTACAAATAATTATATATTCTCTGCATATAATTATCAATACATTTTATACAATTCATATTTCAATATAAAAATATTTTCTTTACACTGTTTATGTATATTAAGGCTGTCTAAGGTAAATGTCAAAAGTTTCATACATAAATTTACAAGGTGAATGTAAATTAATAGTTCATTTAGTATATTTTTAGTTTATGAATTAAAAAATTAAGAATAACCAATATAACAAACAGATCAAATGACATTATTAGACTGTGCTACCTGCTTTAATAGTCATTTTCTTCCAGATATTTTATATGAAAAACATGGTCAAGTTGCTTCCATAATTCTTATGTTTTATCAAGTGAATGTCCAATGCTACCATGTTGTAGGCACAAACATATATCCAAGATGTAAGAATGAAAAAAAATTACCCTGTTTGCCTCAAGTTCCCAATCTTCTTTTCTCAGAATTTCCTGTTCCTTATGTAAAGCAATTGTAGAGAAATTCACAAATACATTAGAATCCATGGTTTTTCTGGCAGTTGTAAGAGTGTGATGAATCACATTTGCTGTAGGCTATCTGCAGTACTTAGTCATTTTCATGGTGATTGCCTGAAGATGAATTTACTATGTTCATTTGAACAACTTTTAGCATAAAAATATAATAGTAGAAAAGAGGGATGTGGAAGAACCTGTCTCTTAGACATTTCCCCACAGAGAAGAGAAAAATATCCAAGAATGTCATTGCGTATGGCCATTTCAAATTTGTTTTTGAACAATTATTCAGACAGAACATTTAGAAGGTATATGTATGCTCGTGCATTTTATTGAAATTTTTATGTTAATTTTAGGTGCTAAATTCTTCAAATTCAACCTTAGCTGCCATTCCTAAGTTTACTTCAGAACACATTAAAAATATTTTCTTGGGGGATTTATCTGGTTCTGTAAAAAATGTATGAAACCTGATGCTAACAGATTACTATATGCAAACAAATTCCATGAAATGTTAGCCTAAAAAATGAGAGCTGTAGTTGTTGTAGTAAAGACTATGATATGTCCTATCCTTTAGACAAATAAATAAATTAACCTGAATACTGGATATTCAAAAAAGAATTTGAAGTAGAAAAAAATTTATTTTAGTTTCCTCAATCATTAATCATATTTTTCTGATGTTGAGATTTTTTTCAATTTTATTTTGCCATTGGGAATTATGGTTTTGATAAATAGATACTTTTATTAATTAAAACCTTTTATTAACATTGAGTTTTTATATAATATTTCAAATGTCATGTTCTATAAACATTTATTCAAGAAAAAATCTCTATGCAAAATCACTGACACATAAATTTAATAACATAATTAAAACTAAGCTGAATCTTTGTATGTCATAGATACATACCAATCTATAGAATATAATATATCAATTTAGATCTATAGAATATATATCCTCTTATAGACCTATATGTCTATAAAGATATATTTATATCTCCAAATGCATGTCAGTGACCTGCAGTACCTGAGTATTGAGTCTTCACTGTTATATTGTTTAGATCTAATACACACATTTGAAGGAAACTGTATACCTTTTGTTCCTTTGGTCTTGGCTCTCTCACTCAACATGATTCACCATAGTTCCATCCACTTCCCAATGAATGCCATTATTTTATCTTGTCTGGTGGCTATGTAGAAATCCATTGTATATATGTACCACATTTTTTGTATCCATTCATCTGCAGTAGGGCATCTGGATTATTTCCATCATTTGTCTGTTGTGAACAGTGTAATGATGAACATTACCATGCAGGTGTCCTTATCATATCCTGGGTCATGTTGCTCAGAGTAGATACCTAGTAGTGTAATGTCTGGATCATGTTTACTTTTTTAAGAAACCTCCAAACTGCCTTCCAGTATGGTTGTACTAGTATACATTCCCACGAGCAATGCAGTAGGGTTCCTTTTTCTCCACATTCTAGCCAGCATTTGTTGTCTGAGTTCCAAATATTGGCCATTCTGATTGGGGTAAGGTGATAACTGAGGTTTGTTTTTATTTGAAGTTCCTTTTTGACCATGGATGATGATCATTTTCTCAAGTTACTTTCCCATTTTTACCACTTCCTCTGTCTCTATTTAGTTCCTTTGTCCATTTAGCTATTGGCTTTTTGGATTTGGAGGGATAGACATATTTTTGGAAAAAAACCCTTCTGTTAGCATTCCTTAGAATGCATTTTCCATGATTTGTAATTTAAAATTAATATATCCAGGGGCCAGGAGTTTGGCCTAGTGGTAAAAGTGATTGCCTAACATGCATGAAGACCTGGGTTTGATTCCTCAATACCACATGCAAAGAAAAAACAACTGGAAATGGTGCTGAGGCTCAAGTGGTAGAGAAAGTCCAAGGACAGTGCCTGAGCTCAAGCCCAGGACTGGCAAAAAAATTAATATATCTATCTATATATATATAGGTATTATGTTACAAACACAGTGATATTTTTCTATTTCTTGGAAGTTTTGCAGTGCTGCAGTTAAGAGAATAACATCATCTATTTACTGAATATTGACTACTATAGAATGTCAAATTAGTATGCAGAAATTTTGTATCTCATTTATACTATTCTTCTTAGGACAAATCAGTGTAGTTCTTGCATTTAAAATGCAAAATGATATATACATTTATTTATTTATTTGAAATAGAAAAGGGAAGGGGGAAACAAGATGATTGGGTGGGGTGGAGGAATTGAAATGGGGACAAAAACACAAGAAGGGGTATGAATTCATTAGAAGTAATGCATCTACTATTTGGCTAATGTAACTGTAACCCCTCTATACATTACAATAAAGATAAATAAAAATGCAAAATGACAAGTGGGGCTGATAAGCTACAATAATCAGAATAGAGTTACCTACCAACGTTCACGCTTAAAGATAACTTGAAAGCTATTTTGATTTATAATAATTAATTTTCACACATTTTATCTCATAACTAACCAACTAAAATATAAATCCATTGCCATAGGAAAATTAAACTAATAAAGCCATAAAGAATAAAATATAAACTCTAAAACTGACTCTCAGTTTTAATGCTTTTATCTCTATGCTGCTCAGTGTCTGTAGATTTTCTGTGCATATTAAAACAAATAGGATTATTCATAAAAATAATGTTAATTGAATTTACTAAAGTTACTCTTTTTGGTGCCCGCAGTGGGGCTTTGAACTCCAGGCTTGGGCATTGATTGTCTCTTAAGTTTTTTGCTCAAGGCTAGCACTCTATTACTAGAGCTCCAGTTCCACTTCCAGTTCTTTTTGGTTAAGTGTAAGAATCTAATAATATTTTCTGCCCTAATTGTCTATCTGTCATCATATCTCAGCCCCCTGAGTTGTAACAATTACAGGTGTGAGCTCTAATTTCATATCTTTTATGGGAAGTTTTCAATTTTATATATAATTTTGAAATATATATTGAGTACAAAGTTGATATTTCAGTCCCCGGCCTTTCAATAAAACGCCAACAGTAACTTGTAGATGTATTTGCTTTTACATCAACAATTTAAATCAACTAAGGGAATTTTTCATTTATACAGCACACAGTCTTCTGACTAGAGCCCTTAGGAGTTTTGGCAGTGAGTACAATGCTTTCTCCAAGACCAAGGAAGGGATACAGTCAAGGTCAAAAATTTCCAAGACTGCGCCTTTCTCTCTTCCAGGGACCATGTCTAGAGGACATCAAAATGGTCCAGCGATTGATATACGGCCATACGCTTTCCTACAACACAGCCTCTAACAAAACCAGGTTCTCCCGAACCCTTGGCAATAGCATTGTTTACTTTACACCAAAAAAGTCGGGAAAGCACCAAAATCGGCCTGTGGTGTATGCCCAGGCTGACCCTGGGCGGGGGAGGAAGGGGGAGTTTCGTGCTGTGAGCCCTAAAGTCCTCATGCGATTGATAAAATCGAAGAAACACGTCAGCAGGGCCTATGGTGGTTCCATGAGTGCCAAATGTGTCTGGGACAGGATCAAGTGTGCTTTTCGATATCGAGGAGCAGAAAATCGTTGTGAAATTGCTGAAGGCACAAGCACAGAGTCAGGAGGCTAAATAAAAATAGGAAGCTGCTTGTGTGTGCCTAGGATGCAAGAAGTCTATAAATTACTAGCAAAGAACCGTTTTGATAAATGAAATGCTTGCGTAATAACATGTCAGAAGGCTTGATTTGTAAAAAAAAAAAAAAATTCCAAGACTGCAGTGCATCTCAGTTATTACAGTGTCAACACACTTGGAGTGAAGTCCTGGGGATGAAGCTAACCACACAGGGCCAATCTGATGATGTGTTAGATAATTTGGAATTCATAACAAGAGTTTGGAATTTGTCCCAATGAATCATAAATAACAAAAGTTTTATGCAGGTAAAAATAACAACAAAAACAACAATAATAACAAAACCACAATTCTGCTTTAACTCTGGATACAGAGGGAGAATGCATTTCCAGTAGAAAACCTGAGAAAAGCCAACAATAACATTAACAAAATTTATTTTCAAGGAGTTGGAGAAAAAAAATTGTTCGGTTTGAGAGAACTTTCATGATTCAGGTACTTTTGGAATTAAAATTATGAATGACTTCTTAAAACATGTTCTTTCAATTAAAGAAATTTTTATTTTTCTAATTCAGGAGTCAGAAAATCTTGAATTTTAGAGAATGTATTTTAATTTTCTTATCAAACTGAAAGTAATTTCACTAGCAAGAAAACATTATTTTATGTAACTGCATTTATTTTCCTTAAAAATTCCAAATATTATATTATAACTTTTATGAGATACTTTATGACTAGAGTCCTAATTATTAGGCTCAAATAATAAGAGATATAATATTATAATAAAAAAGAGTTGAATCAATTTGTAATCTTATATAAATAGAATGCTCATTTTTAAATAGTTTAATTGCTATAATAGTTTGCAAAGCATTATTTGAGAAATAATATAAACAAACTATTTTTGCATGTGATTAAAATTTCAATAGTTAGCTCTTTTTGCATGGAGAAAAATATATTACTATTAAATTTTTAGTTTACTTAAAATGTTAATGCTTCTAGATAATTTATAGTCATTGAAATAGTCAATTGAAATTTCAGTGCAAAAAGAGATAATTTTGTTGCGGTTTCTTGTTATTGCCTTTTTCTTTTTAGAAAACACACCAAGAATTAAAACATGTAAAATACAACACTCTTCAGTTTTGAAGTAGGTAAATAAATGCAATGTTGGAGCCCAATCAGAATGTGTTTTTAATGCCTTTCCAAGGCCTATTATTACAAACAAACAAATTAGAAGGGCCAATGATTTATGAAAATATTGATTCAAAATTAAATTGAAAAGGTTACAAGTCAAGAAAGTATAAAAGTTTAAATATGAAATTTTAATTGTTCTAATATACTCTCAGGGAAAGTAATTTGAAGCATCAGAAATATATAATCTTTGCTTATGATCGCTTTTCTACAAAGTTTAGCTAAATGTTTAGTTAAAGCTAAACATTTTTAAATATAATTCTTTATAAGTCATTCATCAATTATACCTTTCTGTCTCTTTCCAACTAATCATCAACCATGGAATTGTTCTTGACCTTTTATCTTCATTCACCAACTCTTACCATTATTCTCAATCTGTTACTGTTTACACGGATGTTAGCAAACTTTTTAAAACTTATGTATTGCTTTTATTGCATAAATATAAGGGTACAAGATAGAAATGATCTTAAAAGAGAAGCAGGCATGCTTGCAAATTACTGCTAACAGTATGGACAGGAATTGGAGAAAAATGTCTAGTGTGAACTGAGAATCGCTTATGTGGAAGGTAAAATAAGAGCAGTAATATTTTATAATTAGCAGAAATACCAGTGAGATTGGAAAAGAGAACACAAGAGTAAAGTACCAACATGAACAATAACATAAGCATTAAAGAGACTGCCAGGTAAATTATGGAAATAAAAAGCAGACTGAATAGATGCAGAGTACTTTTCTTTCTTTAGTTTCATCTTTACAGACAAAACAATGCAATGTTTTTGCTGTGATTTTAGTGTTACGAATCCATACCTCTTCATCTTTGCCATTCATTCAACTCACATGACAAGGCAGGAATTGTACTAGGAGGACTGCAGTAATTTTTTTTTTCTAAATGGATTTGAAACAACCTCAAAGAAAGATGCTGTATCCTCATTGTAGAAATGACTACCCTAAGGCTTAGTTTAAATTACACCCTTAAGGAGTCCAAGTGAAAGGGAAAGAATTGTAATTCTCTCTTTTTCTTAACAATAAACATGAGTCCTATTGGGGCAATATGATCCTTCAGAACAATTTTTGCCATATTTCTTGAATTTCAATAGATACTTTGTGTACTGGATATAAAGTCCTTGCACAGAACAAGCCATATGTGAATGCATCATTACATGAGCTATGCCTCACACGAGCCCTTGAAGAGTGGATGGCTTTAGGGGAACCATCACTATAGTTTTCATCCCTTCATTTTCATCCATTTGAAATTTCCAGGAATTTGATGTGTTGTGGTATATAGGGGCTCACATACTAAGGATTAGCTTGTAGTTTCTGCCTATGATAATCAGAAATCTCTGATGAAAACAGTTGCCACGTGAGAGGTGTCTAAACCACAAAGGTGATAGAGTACCTGGCTGGAAAGCCTAAAACACTGACACCAAACCCTAGGATTAAAAAAAATCCAGTTTCTGAAGTAATTATGATAATTAGTAGCCAAGGCCAGAAGATAACTGATTCATGTGGAAAAATGATAAGCATGTTGCCTTGAAAAGCCATGAAATATTTCTATTTACCTCTTGTGGCTGTTTTAAGATATGATCAAGACAGAGAGTACATTCTGAATAAATCTCAGGAGTATTGAAGAAAACAAGGCTGAAGGAAGTAATGACAATACAGATAATGATATTATCTAAGGAAAAATTACCAAAGAATCAGTGGGATGATGTCCTAGTATCCTGTTGGAAAGCTGGGGCTCTGGCTTGGGAACTGGAAAAATTCACTTTTTATTTGATGGTTCTTTCCCTGTGGGGCCTATATAGTAGAGCATTTAGGAAAGGTATTCAAGGCCAATGTTAACAATGGAAGAGGAATTCTCATGCTGCTAAGCTTTGGAAATGTTTTGCCTCTTTCAAATACAGGTCAAAATTGGTGGCTCATGCCTGTAATCCTTGTTACTCAGAAAGCTGAGATCTGAAGATCAATGTTCAAAGCCAGCCACTGCACAAATGGACCTGAGACTTTTATCTCCAGTTAACCTCTAGAAAATGGGAAGTGTCTCTGTGGCTTAAGGGGTAGGGTGGTAACCTTGAGCTGAAGAGCTCACAATGCCCAGCCCCAGAGATAGTGAGGTAGCCTGGAGCTGAAGAGCTCAGGGATAGGGCTCAGGCTGAGTTCAAGCCCCATGACCCACAAAAAAAGTCAAAATTGAATAAAAAAAATAGAAATAATAAGCAGGATTCTAATCATTTTTACTTTTTATAAAAGAATTGGGTTTCATAGTGAGATTTCCACACTTGCATGTAATTTACTTTGGTTCAACTTTTGTCACTTCGACAATCCCTTCCTGTCCTCTTCTCCTTAGCTTCCTTTACTGGCAATAATTCTGTGCCCAACTTCATGTATTTTTGTATTTATATTCATGAATCTAATTATATTCAAATTCTGCATATAAGAAAAAAGATTTTTTCAGTCTGTGTTACTTTAATTACTATAATGTTCTGCAGTTGTATGCATTTTCTTACAAATCACATCTTTTATTTCCATATTAACATGCTTTGGAAGTGTGTGCCTCAAGGTAGCCTTGAGCTGAGTAGCTCAGGACAACACCTAGGCCCAGAGTTCAAGTCCGACGACCACCACCACCACCAACAACAAAGACTTCCGTTGTTAGCAATACTGAAACCTAAACTTCGAGACTCCTCTGCTAATATAGCACCCTTAAACAATCTAGATAAAGTATTTTTTTTATTAAAGAATTCATTAACATTTATTTTTACATCATAAAGTGTGTTTAATTTTATATAATCTATCCCCCTCCCCAGCACACAGACTTCCAAATTGCGACTGGTAAATATTAAATTACAATGTAAATGACTGGTAAATATTAAATAAAAATGTAGATGCTAGAACTTGAGAAAAACAAAACAAAACAAAAACAATGCAGCAGGCAAAATAATGGAATATCTGTTCTGCTTTGAATAATAATATTGAGGAAATTGTCAAGCCTTAAATTATTATAATTGTCAAATATTGTCTAACAAATTATCTACCAGTTTAAATAAATATAGTAAGTTAAATATAATTTAAAGTAATTTAAATTTTTTTTATTTCCAACTAAGTATTTATATCTTCTATTATGAAATACAATAGAATATTGTAAAAATAAAACACATAACATTTCATTCTCTTATCCAGTATTAAACTTTCTAATTCCTTATGAAATGATAAAGTGATTTTTCTTCGATGTCCTTCTGAATCTAATGTAAGACGAATTTCAATATTTTTAATTTTCACTCATATCATGTGTTTTACTATGGAAAGTTACATAGCTTAAACAATATTCATATTATAGAATTTTCAAAGAATAAAGGACTTGAAGGAAGACACAAAAGGTAAAATATGTATCTTATCAGATTGAATATACACAGTCACTTATATCATTTAAAGCATTACAATAGACATTGAACACTGCATGTACATTTTAAAACTAAAAAGATTCACACTTGCAATCTGGTCAAACCAAAGAAATATCAAAAGACTGAAGGTTTTAATCTGTAAACCTGTATGTTCATATTAGACATATACCAGATTTGAAAGTATTACTTTGTTGGTGTTGTTGTTGGTCCTGGGGCTTGAACTCTGGGCTTTGAAAGGAATTCCTTAAGAACAAAGCATAGATGCAAATTTCTACCTGCAATCTTCCAAAAATAAATTATATAAAGAAAAGACATTGAACTTTCAAAAATCATTGTCTCATTTTTTAATTAAGGAACTATTTAATACCAAGGCATTTGGAGAATAACTTTAATTTCTTTGATTATGACTTCAGGTCTTTGGAAAGCCTTTAGTGTTTCTTTTGAGCAGAAATAACTTTCAGCTATTTGTTTTTGAGTGTTCAGGAATGTATAAATATTGGAGTTGCCATAAATTAAATTAGGTTTAGCTCATATATAGCATTGAAATGTGAAACAAATAGCAGTGAAAAATGAGGAGGAGCATTACTAAATAAAAAAATGATGTACAAGAATATTATTGATCTGAATGTTTTTGAATTTTCATGCAATAATTCCCATGAGAAGAGCCTCATTTCTACTACAAGTGGGTTTTCATCATCTCAGTCATGAGCAAGGAGAGAAGCTTTCAAATTTGCTTCAAGGATCTACTTTGTTGGGTTTGGATGCCATGTCCTTTACTTAAAGTCATTCCTTACCACATATTGCATGTCAAGACTTTGGTATATATTTGTTATACTCATTTGGATAAAGGATTATGTCTAGCTGTCAAAAAAGTAGAAATAGGGCTAACATTTCATTTAGAAAGGCCCATAGGATCAAGAGCTATGTTAAATGTAAACCTAGTTGATTAAATTCTAGCTTATAATAAATAACAACACTCAAATAGTTTTTATGTATATTTCCTTTTAAAAGGTAAATTTAATTGTATGTTTTCAGCTGACTTTGCTCCTGTTTCTCAAGCAGAAAAGCTTTCAAGCCTCCTTTTAAGGGGAAATTAATGTTTTTTCTTGACTGTATTTGGGTTATTCAGCAAAAGGAAAAGAATACTGCTGAGTTGATGACACTTCTTAGAGCTCAAATCCAGGATTTAATGAAGTCTCCTAATCTCTTGGCAAGTGATAGCAAAGTCAAATACTTTCTGTGGTTAACAGCACGGAAGATGGTTCTTTCTTTATTACAATTTTAACCCAGGTACGTTTCTTTTTTGTTTATAAGTTAAAAAAAAAAGAGAAAATCTCTGTCAGCATTTGAAAAGACTAAGTGATCTATTTACAAATTTTGGACACAGATGAAGCAGCAAAATATATACACATAAAAAATCTTATTTTCTTTCACAAGTAGATGTCATGGAAATTATGGTTCATTTTATATTCACATAATGATGGGTACTTTAGGATTCAGTGAATATTGCAATCTGGTTGCTTGAGAGTATAGTCTATTTGTGGGACTATTTTGTCATTATTAACAAAACTTGACAATAAAAAGGGTAAAATTACTTTTGACATTGTTATTTGAATTATATGTGAGTCATGTTTAGTGACAATCTATTAAGGGAATTAGACAAACTTTGTTAATTGCAACACTTAGAAAATGTAATAGCTAATACTGTGATGCTCCTACTCCAAATATCATCTTTGGGTTTTGTGTTTGCTTTTGCTCATTTATTAACTCCCTGAGCATGAACTGAATACCAAATTATACAAAACACTTGGAAATCACTTTCAAATGTGTGATTGACTCTTTCCTGAAAGAATAAGGAATTTTTATACCAAGGTAAGCCGTGATTTGACAGGAAAATTTTAATGTTGAGTAGTAAATAGGCAGCTCCGTATGGGCATAAAAGTCATGATACTACAAGGAGAGCTCAGAAAAATAGAAACATGAAGTAGGAAGAAGATAAGAAAATGTATGTAAAGAATGATAATAATATGATCAGGATCTAACTTTTATCTCTCAGACTTTTAGGCACATCTCTTTAAAAATGTTTAATTAATATGAATAAGTCAGGCTTTTAGGAGGACGAGTAGAGAATTATAGATTTTATGATATTAAAAAATAAACACCTCCCTATGTGGATGGATAATAGATGTGTTGAGAAGATTTTCATAAAAAAGAAAATAAGATCTGGGCACTAGTGGTTCATTCCTATAATCCTAACTATTCAGGAAGCTGAAAGCTGAGAACAGCTACTGTTTAGAGACATCTAGATAAAACAAATATTTTACAGTCTCGTTTCCAAAAAGCTGAAGGAGAGGCTTATCTGAAGTGGTAGAGCATTCAATAGGAGTGAGTGAAAAAGCCAAGTGCAAGCTAGAGTTCTTATGTCCCAGTAAAAAGAAAGAAAGGAAAATGAAAAGTGGAGACCTTTCACAAGAAGTAAAGTAAGAAGAATGTCTCAGTTCATCTTTCTGGCTAAAACTGGGATCAGAACAAAGCAATCATGTGTGAGTTTTGGTGCTTTGGTGTCATTATAGATGCCTTCTTTCTCCTACACCAGAAAGAAGCATTGCGATTTAGGAATAAACTAAAAGAAGAATCTCAGATGTATTTTAGAATAATATATGTTAAAAATAACAAGTTAACTCACATATTTAAAATAAAAGTATGTTAAGTATTATAAAATATAAGAAGAAAAGTAGGAAGGATAATTTCGTATTTGAAACAAAAGAATAGTTGTAGATATCAGTCACAATTGTATTTAAAATTGAAGAAATAACAGCTATAGATTTCAATAATGAGACTCATTGTTCTTTTGTTAATTTTCCATTTGTATCTTCCCTTTCTGAACAAAATCTGAAAACATATTTTCTTTTCTTCTGCTAGGTTTCTACTATGCTTCCCCTTCAGAAAATGTCCATAGTCCTCCAGCCTACAGACCAGCAGGACTTTTTAAATTTTTAAAAATTTTCTTGAAAGTATGTATTTTTTATTTAGTTGAACTTTATTACTCTTAGTTCAATAATAGCTGTTACTGTACATATGGAAGTTACAAAATACTTTTCTCTTGTCTAAAAGTCTTCTAGTTCTCCATAGGAAGTTTTTCTAAATCTCATTACAAATAATGAAACAAACAAAATCAAATAGAAAAATCATGTCCAGAGACTCCTAGCTACTTCCTGGATCTAATCCAGGAAAGGAATAACAGAACCAATAAAAATCAGATTTACTGTCTCCTCCCTTAGCATGTTTTTTCCCATGTAACCCCAGCAGGACTTTTGAGCTTGGATATTACAAGGAGCCATTTTCTTTGGTGAGGTGATGTTTTATGACATTGGTCAAGATTGTGAGGGGTGAAATATTCAAGGTTTTTGCCTGTTAATTATTTATTTCTCACATGTCCGTACTGTACATATTATGTATGATGATCCTGAGTGAGTCAATTTCTGCTATAAAATATTTTAAGAATTTTGTTGTAGGAATTTAATATTTCATGCTTGGGGTGAATGACATTTTAATTTTTTTGAAGACACAAGTGTTTTAAGGGTGACTTCATCCTTTTGAGCTTCGCTGATATGTTTCAGTATGGCTAATCCAGAGGTGTAATTTATTCTGGGTCTAGTTTAGTTCCACCAATGGGACGAATGTATCCAATGTTCTAAGAGTTACATTTTTTTCTATATTCAGACTAAGGAGAACTCGATTTTACATCCTTTTAGCCTCAGGAATCATTTGACCTAATGATTTCTAGAGGTCTCAGAGGTTTTTTTTTTTTAAGCATGTAAGATCAATACTTAACTGTGTGTGACAGGAAATAGCTCTGGTTCCTCTCTTAGTACAGCCCTCTCCTGGACCATATTCTGCCCTGCATATTTAGTGCCTTCATTGTTCATGAGTTCACATATGGGTTTTCTCACCAGAGTAGGGTTATTAATGCTTGTCTGGATCCATATTTTGTGCAGTATTTTTGTGCAGGTTATCTTGTAGGGCAATTAAAAGGAAGAGTAAACGATAACCTTTTGCATTGCATTCCTTCTTACCCACCTGAAACCACCCTTATTTCAGTCAAGATTCATTTACTGACATCATTACAAATGACTGTTCTTGTATATTCTCAGTGTTTCATTGTCACCTTCATATCCATGCCAACTTCTATTGCAGTGTTTTACGGGAAATGATTTGGTAGAGGAAGAGGTTAGCCATTCTTAATTCAAATTCCTGCCAAGTATTCAATGTGTGTATTATTTTCAAACATCTTGTAAATTCTATAGTCTTATTACATTTTATTTTAAATCATCTACTGCATTTTAACTTGATTTCTGTAGGGGTTGTACTCAGGAAGACAAGGCTACTTCTTCTAAAAAGTCTTTTATGCTGAGCAGTAGAGAAAAAAAAACAACAATAATGTTTGATACTAGACTGAGACAATGTAGATGAATTAACATGAACAGTGAATATGATCTGCCCTCAGGTCATGTTTATTTTTCATGTAATAACTGTTTGGGGGGAAATGACTAGTTACATTCACCTTTCAGAACTATAAAAATAAATATGAGAGATCTAGATTTAAAAGCAAGGAGATGGGGACTGGGAGTTTAGCCTAGTGGCAGAGTGCTTGCCTAGCATGCACGAAGACCCGGGTTCGATTCCTTGGTACCACATACATAGAAAAAAGCCAGAAGTGGTGCTGAGGCTCAAGTGGTAGAGCTCTAGCCTTGAGAAAGTCCAAGGACAGAGCTCAGGCCCAGAGCTCAAGCCCAGGACTGGCAAAAAAAAAAAAAAAAAAAAGCAAGGAGGGGTTTCACTGCTGTGTGGGAAGTCTGAGAATAATAGAAAAGAGGAATGAGACATCAGGTTTAATTAATTTTTGCTATGTTCATAAGGTGTTGTCAGTGGTCAAAGGTGAAATGTGGAATAGAAAATGAAGTGGCTTTCATTTTTTCTTCTTTGGTTAACTAGAAAGATAAATGTGCTGTCATCTGGCTTTGAAAACATAGGGATACGAATTTCTTGAGTAAGAAGTTCTTTTGATTTGTTGAGTTTAAATGCCTGTGGAACAAACAGATGGAAGCCTGCGGCTTATAGGAAATACTTACTAGAGGTGAAAATTTCGAATAATGAGCTCATGTATCATTTCAAGGAGTTTTCTATAAAAGATCTTGCTCTCTTCTCCAATGTCCTTTATCTAATCTCACTCATTAAATTCTATGTCCAACATTTAATTGTTAAAAATGGACAAGAAGATTAAATGCCATAACTCTGAACTAATGCCAAACAAGAATATTTTATATGTTCTTGATAATTCATCACTACAATTGTTCAAATATGAAGCTAATAAAAGTTTAATTATTTTCCATATTAAATTTCAAAAAAAAAGGAAAGATTTCACTTATGGTCAACAGGACAGAAAAATGACCCTTAGTTCCATGGAGAGAATTCTGTTCCTATGAATACAGAACTAGTCTATAAATCATAAACAGTAATGTGATATAGGTAACCAAAATAATAAGTCTTTTCAACTTTAATTAATTCTGGATACAACATTCAGGATGAAAAAAAAAAACTCTGACAAATGTAGGCTTTGATTATGTTCCTTGACATGTAAAACAACAAAAATCAACAACTAAAACTCTGGACCTTGGGTAACTAGGAGATGGCACTCTAAGAGCAATGACATTGTTCACACTAATGCATGATTATAATTCTACAGTGAGCAGTATTACTGAACTTTAGAGCAGGCAACGAGGAAATTTAAAGACACGGTCCAGACAAAATTGTGGTGTGCTGTGCTAAGACATTTTTTCCACTCCCTATCTTAAGTTTTAGTCCTGATATTCATTTTCTAGACTTCAGTATCAGTCCTATTTTGATTTTTCTGAAATTGTGATATTACATCTTGTTTCCAGCTACACAGAATATTTCAAAAGAATGTTGGAGATAAGTTGCCATTAGTAGTGTCAGAAACACCATCTGTATGTAGAAAGCAAAGATTATAAATAAAAAGGATAGACCAATAATAGTTGCATCACCATCTAAATCTCAGGGCACCAACAAGTCTGAAAATATATCCACAGTTTAGGTATGAAGTGTTTCTCTGCTATAACTACTGGGAAAGAAATAGAAAAAAATGGTCTTCAAATCTCCAGCTTCGTTTTCAGTGCCTTTTCATTCTGAGCTGTTTTTAAACTCAGAGGAGTTTCAGAGCAAAGTATCACATTTTGCATTGTGTTTCAAATCCAAATGCTCCACAGGGAGATTAAAGAAATCAAACAGGACTATATTCTTATGCATTCAAAATTGAAAGAGTTTTCCTCCTTACTCCTGGTGTAACTGAGGGAAAAATCACTTTTTATTATAATATATAGAATGATTTTAAACATCTTTTCATACTTAAGCAACTTTATATTTTAATTGTACATTTGAATGACATTTAATTCTGGAAAATAATCTCCAAATATTCATCGTTCAAAAATCATATATTTAAAGAATAAAGATGTGTTTTAGACAATTCAATAGGCAACAAAATAGTGTAATTTGATTTGATATCTTCCATAGGAGAGTAAATACAAAATCCAAAGGTATTAAATATGAAAAAATGTATTACAAGCTTACTTTAAAAATAAGTTACTCTTTTCTGATTAAAAACATAAAATGTAACCACTTAATGACAACAATAATAAAATAAAATGCATACCTATTAATGGGATATCAGATATTTCAATAACATGTACATATTGAGTAATGTTCACATCAGATTAAGTACATTTATCCACTCAAATTGCACCAATACTCCATGGTAAAAATATATAAAATAATGTCATAGCTTTGTGAACTGTATCATACGTGTTATGCATAATCACATTCTCGTACAATATAACAAGAGAAGTGATAACAACGTGCCCATTGATGCCATCAAATTTCTTTCCTATTTCTCCTTCCCAGATCAGCAATCACTAATCTGCACTCAGCTTCTATGAGCCAGATTTTTAAAAACTTCTATGCAAGAATGATATTGTTGGTATAAGTCATCTTGTGTCTGGCTTATTTCATCTCACACGATAATCTCAGACTGTACCCAGTTTGTTATGAACAGATAATATTCCAGTGTGTGTGTGTGTGTGTGTGTGTGTGTGTGTGTGTGTGTGTGTTCTATTATCTTTCTATTATCTTTATTCTTTCAAAACAGCTAATGAATACCAGGAATGTTTCTCTTTCTTGGCTGCTTTTACTAGTTCTCTAATCTATGTGGAAATTTTGGTATCTCTTTAAGGAACTAATTTTATATCCTTAGGAAAAAATCTTAAGGAAAGTGGTTACTAGATCATACAATAATTTTAATTTTTTGAGTAACCTCCATGTTGTTTTCAATAATGGCTCTAGTAATGTACATTCTCATAAACAGTGAATAGTTGTTTGCTTTGTTCTATAAATTCACTAGCACATGTTTTATTTCCTGTGGTTTTTTTTCTTTCTTTTTTTTATTGTAATTAGTAAAAGGGTTACATGATATTTGCCAGATAGAAGGTGCATTAATTCACGTACATTGATACCCTTTCACATGTCTTGGTACCCATTTCCCTCCTCCCCCCACACCCCCCACCCGTCTTGGTTTTCCCCCCTTCCCTATCCAATTTCAAATAACCAAATACAAATAAATTCAATATATCAGATAATAAAGTGAGATACTATACCAATATGAGATAACCAAGGGACAGCAAAGGAGATGAGAGACAACACAGTACATTAAGGACAACAATCATTTGTTATATGGCTTTTGTTTCAATATCCTGGAGGTCCTTTCAATTATCTTCATACTATATGGCCTTAAGTATCAAGATTTTGCTCTATTGCAGATCTCTGCTAGTAGAGCCCAAGGTTTCTACTGATTATGACGAATAAGGGAAACCATTGAGCCTAAGTTCCTTTGAGTCTGGCTTACTTCACTTAATATGATTTTTTCTAAGTCTTTCCATTTCCTAACAAATGGGGCGATGTCATTCTTTCTGACAGCAGCATAGAATTCCATTGTGTACAAATACCACAACTTGTTGATCCACTCATCAACTGAGGGACATCTAGGTTGGTTCCATATCTTTGTTATGGTGAATAGTGCTGCAATCAACATTGTTGTGCTAGTGGATTTAGTATGCCCTTGTTTCTGGACGGTTGGGTAAATGGGCCAAAGACTTAAAGAGAGTCTTCTCTGAAGAAGAAACAAAAATGGCCTATAGACACATGAAGAAATGCTCAACATCTCTGGTCATAAAAGAAATGCAAATCAAAACAACTCTAAGATTCCACCTCACTCCAGTTAGAATGGCCAGGATCAGGAAAACGAATAATAACAGATGCTGGAGGGGATGTGGCCAGGAGGGATCACTACTGCACTGTTGGTGGAAGTGCAAACTCGTTCAACCACTATGGAAAGCAGTGTGGCAGTGCCTCAAAAGGCTAAACATAGAACTCCCCTATGACCCAGCATTTCCTGTGGTTTTTAAAAGCTATTATTTTTGTAATTCAATTTTATTTTGGTGTAAAGATGATGTACAGAGAGATTACAGTTAAATAAGGTAATGAATATATTTCTTGCCAAACCTTGTTTCCCCCTCCCTTATCTTTCTCCCACTGCTAACTTCTCCCCAACCCCATCAATTATAAAGTTCATTTCCAACATAGTATTTTTGAGGATCATTGTTGTATTGCTTCACCCTTTGTCCTTTGTTTTACCACTTTATTATTCTCCTTCCCTTTCCAACTCAGATAACATATATATAAGACATAGGGTACCAAAATCAAAACAGTAACAGCAGAAGATAAACAATGGGGGATGAGAGAAAAAGAAATGACTGCACATTACATTAAAAAACAAAAAGAAAGAAATTACTATGAATATGCCATTGTGCTTTTGTTTTTCAAATTCATCCTACTAATGAGTAAGGGCATTTTTTTACATGTCTATTGATGGGATTTGCTTTGAGAAATTTTGTTTAACTCTTAACTAGTCCCACTTTCAAAACAAACTTGTATTCTCATCATTCAGGCTTATGATGCATAATTTTACTTTGCTTCATGAACCAAATATGAGCATTCACCTGTAAAACCTCTATGTCACAAAAGTTAGAGGGGGTATTGTTATTACTAACAAGCCTGGAACACTTTATGTTGACACCTTTCCTTCTTTTATATAAATCTGTCGTTACCTGACTAGACACTATCTTCATCTTCTTTTATTACTAGTTCAGAACATTATTTCTGCAGAAGAGCTATTTTGTGATTGGCTCATTCTGTGTAATTTGTTATGCTTTTTTTCCTATTACATAGGGGAATAACAAGATGATGAGACAAAGGACAAACAGTGAACAAATGTAACAGCGATTGGAAATAAACTTTACAGCATGGGAGGGATGGAGGAAGAGAAAGTGGGAGAAAAACATGGGAAAAGGTAACAAGGTTCAAGAAGAAATGCACTCACTACCTTATGAATGTAACTATCACCCCTCTATACCTCACTCTGACAATAAAAATACCAGGAAATGTGCCAGAGTTTGTGTCCCAAATTGTTTTTTAATACTTTTATTACTTTAGTTTTTTAGTTTTGTGTGTATTTATGTGGTACCAAGGAACCAAACCCAGGGCCTTGTGTATACTAGGCAACATTCCATACCATGAAGCCACATTGTTTGTGTGCTCCAACTCTTATATAAGTCAAATTAAGCATTCATCCATAATGATGTCTGGTTTGTATCTTAAAACAAAATTTTATTTTGATCTTCATCATAGACCTATAGGAAATAAATCTATACTATATCAATTATTAAAAATACAGATCCAATAATAATCTAATGATCTACTTGCAGAAAAGTAAAGAAATGTTTGTTTCACTTGAAAGATTTTATTTCTCTAGTGGTTGATTGAAGTGTCATAGTTTTCTGTGATTTCAGGCTACTTGTATTCAAGAAAACCTTGAATGGAGTAATTTTGATATGTACAGTTCATCATTTCAGAAGCATTAATCTACACAGATTTTTCTTATTCTTGATAGAGGACTTCCATTGTTAGATAATCCTAAATCTATTTTTCACATGAAAGTAAGAAAATCAGATTTGTCTTCTCAAATGTGCTTGTCATGCCTCAATCATTTTTCAAACTGTTAAATCATGATTAAACATTCATAAGATCACACACAATTATTTTTCAACAATTCAGTAAAGATCGGTCCATTATTAATAAGTTTCTGTTGATTTTTCTGAAAATATTTCCAGTTGTTTTGCTCCTGACTTACTCTCTCCTTGGTTCCTTCCTTTCATCTTTCTTTTATTTTCTTTCAATTCTTTTATTGTAATGTATAGAGGGGTTACAGTTATATTTGCCAGGTAGTAGGTGCATTACTTCTCACACATTGATATTCCTTCTCATGTTTTTGTCCCCATTTCTCTTCCCCCACACCCTCCCAATCATCTTCTTTTACCCCCTTCTCTTCGCTATTTCAAATAAACAAATAAAAGTATATTCAATATGCCAGGTAATAAAGTCAGATACTGAAACAATATGAGATTAACCAAAGGGCAACAAAAGAGAAGAGAAATAACATAATACTTTAAGAACAACAATCACACCATATTAAGCTCTTGTTTCCATATCCTAGAGATCCTTTCATTTAGCCTCATCCTATATGGCCTTATGTATCTAGTTTGTCAGCTATTTTAATCCTCTGTTAGGAAAGTCCTAGGTGTGTACTAATTATTATAAATGAGGGAAACCATTGAGCCTATTGTTCCTTTAGATCTGGCTTATTTCACTTATTATGATTTTTTTTCCAAGTCTTTCCATTTCCTTACAAATGGGGCAATGTTGTTCTTTCTGACAGCAGCATAGAATTTCATTGTGTATAAATACCACATCTTGTTGATCCACTCATCAACTGAGGGGCATCTGGGTTGGTTCCATATCTTTGCTATGGTAAATAGTGCTGCAATGAACATCATTGTGCTAGTGGATTTAGTATATCCTTGTTTTTGGATGATTGGGTAAATGTCCAGTAGTGGAATTGCTGGGTCACAGGGGAGCTCTATGTTTAGTCTTTTGAGGAATTTCCATATTGCATTCCACAGTGGTTGAACAGGTTTACACTCCCACCAACAGTGTGGTAGTGATCCCTCCTGGCCACATCCCCACCAGCATCTAGACATAGCTAGCAAGTTAAATAGAAAGTCCACAGAGTGGGGGAAGATATTCACTAACCATACAACAAAGGCCTCATTTCTAAAATCTATCTACAGCTAAAAAAATTGAATCTATCCAAAACAAATCTTCAAAGAAACAACCATCCCATTATAAGGTGGGCCAGAGACACCTCTCCCTTCCTCTTTCTGTTCCTTATTTCCACTCTTACACTCTACTTTCTTCCCTCCCTCCCTCTCTTTCTCTCCCTTCCTTTCTTTCTTTCCTCCATCACCTTCTTGCTCACCTTCCCTTCTTTCTTCCATCTCACCCTCTCCTTTCTTCTTTCCTTTCTTTTCTTCTTTCTTTTTCAGGAGCTAAATATTCTTAAACTATCACAACTTCTGATTATAAAAACAAAATCTTTCATTGACGTGACAAGTTTTTAACATATTTTCTCTTGGTAATGCAAACATCTAAATTATTGTTCTGAGCTCTGTGGTTTCTTTTATTTTTATAATAAACAGGTCAATTGCTAAAAAGAATAGAGTAAATGTCTCTGAAGATTGATGTGGTTCAAAAAGTTTCTTGAATAAAGAAATTATTGTGCCATACCATATAATTTTATCAAAATGTGATAGCAGAGTTTATTTAATTTACACACTAAGCTTGATAACTCTGAGCTTTCTAGTCTGATTTATGCTGGAGGAACTGTGGGAAAAGAAGACATTATTTAGTAGTTATGCTCTATAATTGCTACATGCTGTAAAGATTGCTGTGGTAAATAGAAATAATTACAAAGCTATCTGTTCACTATGACATGTTTTTCACTGTCCTGTGATGGCACATCAGGCCAAAAAATTCTATGAGTTTGTATAAGCTGGTAATTTTCCTTCAATTAATTGTAAGCTATAGGATTGTCTATCAAGGAGCTGTGAAGCGACTTTGTCCGTGGTTAGTGAAGTGTTTGATGGATGAGAAAAGAAGCACCTTGTCTGACCCAGAGCAGGAAGATGGCCATTAGAATATATGGGAGCCTGTCATTCCTCATTTTCTATTAACTAGAATGTAATAGATGATACTAAAATGAAACATTGGAAAAGCACTATGAAATTATCAGACCCTGTCAAATCTAGAATAGAAAATCTACATAAAAATTGTCTCTCAGTTTTATTTGTGTTAATTTTCATTGTTATTACTTATGTGTGCATCACTGATTATTCAAACTTGAATGGCTACTTATAGCATAAACCATGATGTACAAATTGATTTTGTGTTTGATGTTAGCAGATGAGTAATATTTGCCTAAAATATTTTTCAGTACTATGGTAAACATTTAGGGACATTTAAAGTAAACCTTCTCAAATAATATTGAAGTAATAATAAATACATATGTAGAACTATTCAAATGACTGTACATTAATAGTTTGTTACAGTCCATATAATTTCTGCTACTTGATGTTCTTTCTCTTGGGGGGGGACGGGACAATGTCATTCATTTTTTTGGCTTTCTGCTCTCCTATCTCCAGAAGTTATAGCTCACTTTCCATACTGGGCTACTGAATAGCACGATTTCATTGTTCACTGTCCCTCTCTTTCTGTGCCCTTTAGTCTCTTTTTTTTTTCCAGTCCTGGGATTTGAACTCAGCACCTGAGCATTGTCCTTAGGTTTTCTCAAGGATAGTCCTCTTCAACTAGAGTCACAGTACCACTTCTGGCTTTTTCTGTGTATGTGCTACCAAGGAACCAAATCCTGGTCTTCGTGCATGCTAGGCAAGCACTCTACCACTATGCCAAACTCCCGGCCCACGTGATATTCTTTTATTGCATTTAGAGTGAAATTCACATTGCCTCCATATTTTGGCTTATTTAAATCTCTATTCAGACTTCATACTCTTCTGATCAGCCCATGATTCACTATGTCCTCTCTATTAGCTGGAGATGTCACTGTAGTTCTTCCATAAAACCTTCATTCTTGCTATTTTCTCTGCTTGGAAATCTCTCTTCAAATATTATGTTATTATTGATTCTTGTAATTCAATTCTCAATGCATATATTACCTGCTCAGATAAGACCAACTGAATGGTGCCATTTATTTCTACATGAAATCATTTTTATGAAGAATAGTTACTTTTAATACTTATTGTCGCAGATTTTTTTGTTTAGGGTAAATACACAATTTTGATCTATCTATATGATATTAATCTATGTGATAGATTCTTGAATCAATCTATTTCTGTAGTTATCCAGACATTGAAACATGAGATTAAAAAAATAATTGTGCTGATTTAATCTACTCCTTCACAAATTAATTCTTGATTTTAAAGAGGAAAGTAGTAGCTTCACAGCAAAGAAGCCTGTGGGACTGCATCTTAGGTAACAGATGAAGTGTAGCATCATCAGTAGAAAGCACCACTGGCAATTACGTTTGTTTTCTGTTGAGGTTCCCCAACCTGGAATCTTAGGTGGTATAAACAAAGCCAAAAGTGTATGATGTGATTCTAATATCACACAAACTGAAAGGAGACGTTTTTGATCAAATAAACTGGCCTACAAAGTCTGAAAATTGACATGATTGGAAGCAAAAGACTGTGGAATAGTCTCATATTAAAGAAGATGTAGTTAAAAGAGAATATTTGTAGGGGGCAAATGAATATACAGGATAGTTAAAAATAATTTTGTTGTTTGATTAGCTACCTTCAGAGTAGAGGATAGTAATCCACTATAGGAGGGCCAAAATCTGAAATACTAATACTTCTTAAAGGACTTGACATATGTTTCTTCGATATTTTACCCCTTCTTGACTGTAAGACATTCAAAATCTCATTGAGATCTAAACAAACCTGAATAGTGGGAAAAGAATATATCTTACATATGAAGCATATGTTCTTCAATAAACACTGGGTGTACTGAACTTTCTTTAGCCATCTCATCAATAGTAATTGTGATATTACTACCTTTTCTCCTTGGAAAATAATGAAGACTAACTTTTTGTCCAAAATTCAATGTAAAGCATGTTGAAATTTTCAGATATATAATGCATCAACATGGCATTTATTTTAGAACATATGAAAATGGTCTTTTCAAGTTATAGATCCTTACTATATCTCAAACAAATGAATAAAACCAAGTCTTAGTAAAAAATTTTCAACTCACTAAATGAGTGAAATACAAGGATCTCAATCTATTCCTTTTGTGTTTCCTGGACATATTGACTTCTAAGTTAAGAAAACAGTAAGTGGAAATGAAGTAAATCTAACCATATTCTTTCTTCACTTTTGAATATTTTCTCATAAAAGTTAATATTTCTGCATTTCCTCCTAAGGAAACTATCACACGCTATCACTGTCCCGCAAGGAAGACACGCGACACAATGCTAGCTTCAGTAGGATCCTTTATTCTTCTTCTCCTCCTCTCCTCCTTCCTCTCTCCAGGCCGCTATATACAGGCAGTGGGCCAATCAACACATGCCAGCTCCCTCAGGCCCAGTCACGGCTTCACACGCTCCAGTCATGCACCCTTCATGCATCCGGCCACGCAGAGACCAGGATTCCGCTAACAATGGCAGCACTCCCCAAAATGGATGCCAGCCTTCATCTGGATATCCCTGAGTGTCGCAGCCACCAGCACCACAGGAGGCCCCACAGTGAAAGGGGGACGCGTGCCTCCAGGTCCCGCCACCGCTCGGGAGGGGCCAGGCTCCCCACAGGAAACTATACCAGATTCATCCATTCTTTACATTTTTATAAATTATATGTACTATATTAAGAGGAGAAGGTAAGAATTGTGATTAGAAACCAAAAGCAATGAGCTAGATACAAAGGCTAGAATGTATCTGGGAAAAGAAAGAAACTAACATACTAACATAGCTCCATTTGAGCAGGGCTGTTATTTGGTGGTGGGGGGGGCTTTAAACAGAGTTGAGAGAGCCCTTCTTACTAGATCAGATTATCATTAAGCAGTGATGGAGTTTGAAAAGGGCTCTGAGTAGACTTCAGGAAAAGGAAACAAAATAGCACATATTCTAGCATAGCAATGGAAGAAGCAAATTGATCCTGACCTTAGAGCCACTAAGAGTTTCTAGGATGCATAGGTGCTGACTCCAGACAAGGCAGTATCAATAATGAGGGCAATTAATCAGGTGGTAATAAGCATTAGACTGACATGGATCACTTCCCATAAACGTAGCGCAATCACCAACTCCATAAATCAAAGTGGCAAAAATGCTCTTGAGCTACTAGTGAGGAATTTAGAAAATAATATATATATATATACATATATATACACAATTTCTCATTGTCAATAAAAAAGGGTCTAATATTGCTACTATGGTATGTTTAAATTTAATTTGTATTAAACTGTTCTGTTTTAGTTTAAAAAACATACTATTCATGTAAACTCAAAATCAATTTCAACAAATAAGTTATTAGCTTTTATGAGGCAGATATGAAAGATTATATTTTTTTGCTTTAGAATCTGTCCCCAAATTAACAATTTATAATACAACTTCTCTTCAGTTTCCTTTCTTTTTTTAGTCTAGCCAATCTATCACATGCACATTATTTTAGCCCAGGAAATCATATCTTTCCACTTTCATCCAAGACCAAATCAATTATGATTTCAGGTAAAATAATCTGTAATGTTTTTCAGGACCACAAGGTAGGACAACCATATAATTTTTACTTAGAATATTTTCTGGACATATACAAGAGATAACATTGAAATTATGATTCCCAACATTACTAGATATATCTCAGTGTGTAGTGTTTCTCTCTGTCTCAGTCTCTCTTTTTTTCTCTTACTCTCATTATCATGGTCTCTCTCATTTCATTCTGTTCCCTTGTAAGTAGACACTTTTATAAAGGATTTTGCTTGATAATTGATCTTTCAATTGTGTTGACTACCATGACCCTTCTTAAAATAATTTTAGCCAAGTGCCAGTGTCTCACACCCATTAAGCCTACCAAGAGAAGGTGCTAAGATATTGGAATCAGAGTTTGAAGCCAGTGAGGGCAAACGAATCCCATTAGCCAACAAAAATTTGAAATAGGAGATGTGGCTAAATGGATAGAGCATCTGCCTTGGGCATAGTACTAAACAAGAGACCCTGAGTTCAAGCATTAATGCCAGAAAAAAATTACAAATAAAAACCGATCTTCAAAATGGCTTACATTTTATTTTATGATCTTTTGTCGCTTATTTGAAAACTATCTACTAGAAAGTTATTACATACATGATGAATGCATACCATGCTAACATTTTACATAGTCAACCTTTACTTATTGGAACCAGAGCCATTTGTCAATTCTTTCAGAACGTTTGTGAGTAAATTAAAAACAGCACTTGGCAAATGTTTTTAAAATATGCTTTTAAAACAATAGTGCTAACTACAATTTCCAGAAATGTCTTATGGCACGCAATTTAGTGGGTGGAAGTACATTATTCAAGTCAGGGATGTGAACACGTTGTGCACAAATTTTGTTAGTTTGTAGAATACAGGGTTCACATAAACTCAAAATCCAATTGTGATTGTTACAACAGTAAGGAACATACAACCATTGGCCAGCAGAGGATGAGATGCTAGAACTAAACACTATAGCTTATTTATATTTCTTAGACTTGATGTCTATCCTTCCTCCATTCTAGGATCCTATCCAGAATCCTGTATTATATAGTAGACTTCTTTTTTGGCTTCTTTTGCCCATGAGGGTCTAAGAATTCATTATTTCTAGGCTTGAAAATTTGAATATTGGTAAATTTTTAAGAATATTTCCCATTGAAATTTTCATCTCCAATAGAAGTTGAATTATGGATTTGGGGAAAAATCAGAGATGCAATTGCCATATTAAGAGTCCATCTTCTGCACATAACATGATATGTACATGATTTCTGGCAGGTTGTGGCACCTTCATAACATTCCCGATATAGGGGTATTTAAACATCTTTACTAGAAAGGCTCCCCCAGCCTTTTTTTTCTTTTGTTCCATGGTCAAGCCTAGGGCTTTGAGCATATCAGGTAAGACCCACATTATCATTCCTAGAAAGTTATTATTTCTTCTCATTTTGGGTGGAAGTTGCTATATGCAGTGCAGTGAAAAGTTAATGCTCTCCTTCACCAGGGAGTGTGACAATATTTTCCCAGACAATAATTTCCATGACATATACTCCCAGATGTTTATTATGGGAGTTTGCTCACATGATTAAAGAGAATGAGACATAATCTGCAAAGTGAAAGGAAATGAAAGCATCGCTCAAGTGGTGCATACTTGCTTAGAAAGAGTAGAATCTTGAGCTCAATCCCCATTAGAGGGAAAAAGTTCATGGGATATGTATGCACTGCTGTTGAAGCAGCATTTTAGTCCTTATTAAATGGGCAAAACTGCATGGTAAGTTTGTTTAAGCCCTGATATCTACACCCACTTAAAGGTAATTTTATGAGCAACCAACTGTGTCTCCATGAAGATATCATGAATTCATGCTGATGTCTCTAATTCTGGTCCATTATCCCATAGATCCATAAAGCCTATTCCACTGGATAAAAATATTTTTTCAGTTTAGTTAATACTCTTAATTATAAGTGAGATTTAGCTATTTTTCTCAGTTAAAATTATTCAATTGCCATAAATGAAAGAACAAAAGGTTAAACAGAGAGACCCATCATGACAAATAAAGAATTTTCGTTTACAAATGAATTAAAAAGCTGGCAATTCTGAGCAATTTCAGCTAAAGAAGTAGTCAGGGGAGAATGATAGGTCAGAATACCAGCAAATATGCAAATTAAAATCTTCACAATCTTAGATAAAAATGAGTTTTTCCATTTCCCCCACAACCTACATTCTTCCAGTCAAATACTGTATAGTTAATCCCAGCAAAGGATTTAAAATCAGACCACACATCAATTACATGAATCTTCCAATGTTCATGTCTATGAATCGGCAGGTGTTCTTGGATGTGTGCATGAATGTGGGCATGCATGTGATTTCAGAGTACAATTTATTTTAGCAATTATTAATTCTTTCATAAAGGATATCAAGTGATTATTAGAGTTATAACAATATAGGAAACTCTTTTTTCTGAGTATAATGATTTGAGTATCAGAATCAAAAGGCCAAGTAGGGCCCCAGATAAACCTAGAATGGATAGAATTGTTTCTTCCCATATGTGTACCTAATTAAGAAGAAGGATTTAGTTTAGGAAAGGAAAATATTTATACTTTAATTACGAATAAAATTACATTAACACTTTAGCTCCTCATGGCCATGGAAAATATTCTGATATG
Organism: Megascapheus bottae; assembly: GCF_031878675.1. Lineage (NCBI taxonomy): Eukaryota > Metazoa > Chordata > Mammalia > Rodentia > Geomyidae > Megascapheus > Megascapheus bottae. The sequence continues at coordinate 28,788,766 of NC_143517.1, read as the reverse complement.
CAAAATAACAGTAACATTAGCATAATAAGCTCTCCCTATGCAAGACTCAGAGTATTAGAGGTTCCTGCAACTAGCTTGTCTAAATAAGCACAAACAAGAGCAAATTAAGCAGACTTGCTAATTTGTGTCTTTGAGTTCATTTTATAAGGAGAATAGTGACTAAAGCAGCTTGTATTTGGGAAGACATGGGAACATTTTTATTTAATTTAGAGGAAGGAATATACATAATTAACTGAATAAAACTGATTTTGGATTTAGAAATACCATCTAGGTTTACTTTGAAATGATTTTGCATGGTTCTCTTAAAGTCTTATTTTTAATATTTCACATCATTAATAACTTGGTGCCTCTCAAACGTGTGCTATCTGAGAAATAAAAATACATACACGCAAACACACATACAGTGTAAACACAATCCTACATCCTTGGAGAAAGAATATCTTGTGATATTTCTTCCACTCAGCCAAGAGACACTAGGCTAGAGAATAATGTGTATTTGCCTAGGGTACACAAATTTCAAATGTTGAAAAATTGGCAAGATTTTTCCTGAATTCTAAGGAGATAAATTACTTAATAATTAACCTCCATTTTTAATGCTTATAGAATTTATGCATTTCTTTACTTCCTTTATGTAGTATCTTTGTTATTATGTTAACTTTACAGAGGTAAGGAGTCAAGAAAATCCTGGTTATTCTGGATGTTTAGTTTCGTAGCAACTTACTGAAACATTTTTCTTTCTTTTCCTCCATGCATTTTCAGTTCTTTTCTTCCTTTGGTAGATTCACCTTAATTTAGTATAACTATCACTTTTTCAATAACTGTGAATTTTTAGCCAAATTAAGCATAAGACCTAGAGTGAAAAATGTAAACTTTAAGACATATTAGAATTCAATTCATTTATCATACAATTAGAAAAGTTAAAGTATTTAAACTAGTGTTTTCCACCTTGTTCTGTGCTATTTATCAATCACTATACTCAATTGCAGAACAATATCATCAACCCAAAGACAAACTCCATGAGCAATGATCACTCATTATCGTTACTCTTTTTTTCTCCTCCTCCACAATCTGCCCTCTTCTAGACAATGCTCCTCCTATTTTTTCTCTACTTACATATCTTCTGACATGTCTCATATTAGGCAAAAAATGTATATATTGAACTAATTTTAATGTTGGAATACTGAAGAAATTCCCTTTTGTTATATTTATTTCAAGAATTCTAGTGAATTGTCCAATTTCACATTTTAGTGGCTTAAATTTCACTAAATTCTATTAGCATTTTTATTTCTTTTGTGTCAGCCTTGGGCCTTAAATTCAGAGCCCGGATGTTGTCCCTGAGCTTTTGTGTAACCCTCTAACACTTGAGCCACAGCTCCTCTTTCAGCTCTTTAGTGGTTAATTGGAGACATGAGTCTCATGGACTTACCTGAAAGGATGGCTTCAAATTGGGATCCTCAGATCTCTAGCCCCTTAGTAGCTAGGATTAGAGGCATGAATCATCAGCACTCAATTTAGTACTTAACCCTTTTGAATAATATTTTATTCATTTTCTTTGTTTGCAGTTAAAAAATAGAAACAAATGATGAACCATTTACTGTAGCCTATTCAATATATGCCCATGGAAAATACACACAAAGTCTTTCCTTATTGTCTCTAATTTTTCTAGGCAGTAGTGGGAGATTTTCTCCATGAAGTGTCTCAGTCTCAAAACTTTTTTTGCCAGTCCTGGGCTTGAACTCAAGGCATGATCCCTGTCCTGGGGATTGATTGAGGCTAGAGCTCTACCACTTGAGTGACAGCCCCACTTCCAGCTTTTTCTACGTGTGTGGTACCAAGGAATCGAACCCAGAACTTCATGCATGCTAGGCAAGCACTCTTACCACTAGCCCAAACTCCCAGCCCCTCAAAACTTAATGAAAGTTTAAATACTATGAATTTGAAATTAATCACTAAATATTTAACCTTCTATAAAGTTCTTTTTCTATTTGATTTTTTTACTCATCATTTTATTCACATTTTCATTTTAAATTCATGGGTTTGAAGTATATGTGGCTCTTGGATTGTTTCTTGAACTTACCTGTTCTTATTCCAGCATTGTGGTTTAGTTTTGCTTTGCAATTCCACGTGGTTTTTTCCTGTCATTGTGCTGTGGAATGCTGCTTTTGCACATTCTATGCAGTACCATAATTTTGATCTTTCAATGCTACTACTCACGGTCTCAGTCTATGCTGTCATGTAGTTATTGGGATACATGTGGCAAACTTATAAACTATGAACTTTCCCTGAAATTTCTAGAAAATCTGAGCTCATAAAATGTCGTCTAAACTATCAACCCAAGTTATTGATGCTTTTTTGCATAGTGTATTGTGAAATAAATTAAATTTACCCTTTGAAGATAGCATAACAACTTTTTGGAGTTGGTAATACAATGGAATACTAGCTCCATTTCACAGGTAAATGTGTCTCTGTTTGGAAATGTATCCTAAATATTTAGTGTCTTTGCTTGGTATCACGGAACCCTCATGGTAAAATAGCATTAGATTATCCTTTGCTCAGATAAAAAAATTAATACTCATAAAAAGGATAGGAATGGGGGGAAAACAAGATGAGGGGTGAGGGTTGGGGGAGGGAAGTGGGGACTAAGACAAGAGAAAGGTTATCAATGTTTGTGAACCAATTCACTTTCTATCTGGTGAATATAATGCAACCCTTCTAATAATTTCAATAAAAATGTATGAAAAAATGTAATATTCTTGGGGAAAGTTTAGAAGAGATTGCCCAACTAAAGGCAAAGTTTCATACATGGCTTTACATCTTTCAAAATTCAATAATATGGAAGATGAAAAAGTGTCTAGAAAACTTACTGTATTGGATTTAAATAACAATAGTCAATATTTTGGGAAAGAGTATGTCTCCATAAGTATTTGAAGAAATCCAACTGATGTCTAAAAGGAGATTCAGACACTCATGAGAATATCTGTAAGGATAAAATCATGAAAAATCTTTGTAGATATCATTTTTTTAATTTTTGCCATCCTACATCTTTTTTTTTTTTGCCAGTTGTGGGGCTTGAACTCAGGGCCTGAGGACTGTCCTTGGGCTACCACTCTGCCACTTGAGCCACAACACCACTTTCAGCTTTTTCTATGTATGTGGTACTGAGGAATCAAACCTGGGATTTGGAGAATGCTAGGCAAGGACTCTTATCACTAGGCCAAACTCCTGGCCCTCCGACATCTTCTTTGTTTTTCCATATATTTTTCTATTTTAATTAATAGAAGGGTTACATTATATTGACCAGATAGAAGGTGCAATACTTCACAAACATTGATACCCTTTCTCATATTTGGTCCCCATTTCCCTCCCCCCCACCCCACTCCTCATCTTGTTTTCCCCCCTTCCATATCCAATTTCAAATAATGAAATAAGCATATATACAATATATCAGATAACAAGGTGAAATATTGTAACAATATAAGATAACCAAGTGACAGCAAAAGAGATGAGAGATAACATAGTACATTAAGGACAACAATCCATTGGAGTTAATCCTGGTGCAGGGTGACAAAGAAGGATCAAATTTAATTTTCTTCAGCTGCTTAAACAGTTCTTCCAGCACCAATTGTTGAAGAGGCTGTCTTTCTTCCATTCTATTTTTTGGCTCCCTTATCAAAGATTAGGTTGCCATAGGCCTGTGGGTTAATATTTGGGTCTTCATTTCTATTCCATTTGTATTCAAGCCTGTTCTTTTGCCACTACGAAGCTGTTTTGGTCACAATAGCTCTGTAATGGAGTCTAAAGTGTGGTATTGAAATTCCATCTGTGCTGTTCTTTCTGTGAAGGATAGTTTTTGCTATATGGGGGCTTTTATTATTCCATATGAAATATTGGATTGTCTCTTCTATTTCTTTAAAGAATGACATTGGGATATTGATGGCTATTGCATTGGATTTATAGGTAGCTCTTGGAAATATTGCCATTTTCACAATGTTAATTTTTCCAATTCAGGAGCATGGGAGGATTTTCCATTTCCTCAGCTCTGCTTTAATTTCCTTTTTCAGGATTTTAAAGTTTTCAACAAAAATGTCCTTTACGTTCTTAGTTAAGTTACTTCCTAGGTACTTTATTTTCTTTGAGGCTGTTGCAAAAGGATTTGCTTTCCTGATTGTTGCCTCATTCCTCTCATTGTTCGTATAGAGGAAGGAAGTTGATTTTTGAGGGTTAATTTTATACCTTGCTACCTTGCCAAAGTTTTGAATCAGCTCAAGCAGCTTGGGAGTAGAGTCTATAAGGTAGTTTAAATATAGAACCATGTCATCTGCAAAGGGGAAAGTTTCACTTCCTCTTTCCATATTTAGATCCCATTTATGCTTACTTCTTGCCTTATTGCTCTGACTAGGAATTCTAATACTATGTTAAAGAGGAGTGGAGAGAGTGAGCATCCTTGTCTCATTCCTGATTTTAGAGATAATGGCTTTCGCTTTTTGTCATTAAGTACAATGCTAGCTGTGGGTTTGTCATACACAGCCTTTATTATACTGAGGATTATTCCATGGATTCCTAGGTTCTCCAGAGCTTTTATCATAAAGGGGTGTTGGGTCTTTTCAAATGCCTTTGCTGCATCTATTGAAACAATCATGTGATTCTTGTCCTTGCTCCTATTAATGTATTGAATTATATTAATTGACTTGCATATGTTGAACCAACTTTGCATCCCTGTGATGAATCCTGTTTAGTCATAGTGTGTAATTTTTTTGATGAGTTGCTGAAGACCGTTGTCCAGTATTTTGTTGAGAGGTTTTGCTTCAATATTCATCAAGGCAATGGGTCTATAGTTCTCTTTCTTTGATGAATCTCTGTCTGGTTTTGGATGAGGGTTATACTGGCTTAGTAGAATGAGTTTGGCAAAGAGCCTTCATTTTCAGTGTGTTGAAGAGCTTGAGGAATATTGGTGTGAGCTTTGCTTCAATGACCTTATGGAATTTGATAACCTTATAGATGGATTCAGCTGTGAATTCACCTGGCCCTGGGCTTTTCTTGGGAGGGAGGTCTCTTAATGCCAGCTCTATTTCATTGCTTGAAATAGGTCTGTTTATTTGGATTAGGTCTTCTTGGCTCAGTGCGGGTATGTTAATATTGGCTAGAAATTCATCCATTTCTTCTAGATTCTCAAATTTATTGGCATAAAGTTTTGAAAAATATTCCTTCATGATGCTTTGGATCTTGATAATTTCTGTTGTGATATTACCATTCTCACCTGTGATTTTGTTTATTTGAGTGTGTTCCCTTCTTTTTTATTTAGATTTGTTAAAGGTCTGTCAATTTTTACAAAGAACCAACTCCTTGTTTTGTTGATTCTTTCTATAGTTTTTTTTTTGGATTCCAATTCATTTAATTCTGCTTTGATTTTAATGTTTTGCTTCCTTCTACTGGGATTAGGGTTGGTTTGTTGCTCTTTTTTCAAGAGCTTAAGGCGCAATATTAAATTGTTGGTTTGCAATTTCTCCTATATGTTAATGTAAGCACTCAGAGCTATAAATTTTCCTCTGAGTACTGCCTTTGCTGTGTACCAAAGGAGCTGGTATTTTGTGTCCTCCTTTTTGTTCAGTTTCATAAACTGTTGAATTTCTGTTCTGATCTTGATGACCCATTGGAAATTCAACAATGTGTTGTCCAATTTCCATGAGTTACAGGATTTTCGTTGGTGGATATTGTTGTTCAGTTCCAATTTAACGCCTTTGTGGTCTGAGAGAATGCAGGGAATAATTTCAGTGTTTCTGAACCTGCATAAGTTTGCTTTATGCAAAAAAGGTCCTCTATTTTAGAAAATGTTCCATGTGCTGATGAAAAATTGTATATTGTGATGTTGCTGCGTGAAATAATCTACAGAGGTCTGTTGGATCTAGTTGGTCTATACAGTTGTTCAATTCTGAGGTTTCTCTGCTGAGTTTTTGCCTGGCTAATCTGCCCGTAGGTGAGAGTGGTGTGTTTATGTCACCAACAACACTGTGTTTCAATCTATGTGTGATTTTAATGAAAGTACAGTTTGCTTGATGAAGTTCAGTGCTCTGGGATTAGGTGTGTAGATATTTAGGACGGTTATGTTGTCCTGGAGGAGAGATCCCTTTTTTAGAATGTAATAACCTTCTTTGCCTTTTCTCACTAATTTTAGTTTAAAGAAGTCTATTTTATGATCTGAGGATGGCAATCCAGCCTGTTTATGGTGGCCATTAGATTGATAAAATTTATTTCAGCCTCTCACTTTCAAAAAATATTTGTTTTTTGGGGGGCAAGATGTGTCTCTTGAGGACCGCGGAATGATGGATCTTGCTTTTTGATCCAACTAGACAGTCTATGATGTTTAATTGGAGAGTTAATTCCATTGATATTGAGGGTTAGGACTGAAAAATATTTACTAGTTCCTACCATTTTTAAAACCTTTCATTAGGGCTTGTGGCTTGACAGTGCTTACGGTACTTGTCTGGTATGATTTTTAGGTGCCATTTCTTTGTCAGAATCACATTTATGTTGGTGTACAATGTGTAGAACATCTTTGAGAATTTTCTGTAATGCTAGTTTGGTTGCTAAATAGTGTTACAACTTTTCCTTGGAATGGAAAGTGTTTATTGTTCCCTCTGTTATGAATGAGAGCTTAGCTGGTTACAGTATTCCTGGTTGGTAGTTTTTGTCTAAAGGGTATATATCCTTCCAATCTCTTCTTGCTTGTATGTTGTCTGCTATGAATCTGTAGTTATTCTGATTTGTTTTCCTTTGTAGGTAGTTTTTCTCTTTTCCCTGGCTGCTTTTAGGATCTTTTCTTTGGTCTTTGTTGATTCTGTATAGATTATAATATGGAAGTGGGATGTCCTTTTCTGGTCAGGTCTGTTTGGTGTTCTGAAAACTTCTTTTATCTGGATGGGCCTGCCCTTCTGGATATTTGGAAAATTTTCTGAGATGATTCCCTGAAGTATATTTCCAATACCATTGACCTCTTTCTCCAGGCCCTCCTCAATACCAATAGCCTTAAATTAGGTTTCTTAATTATATCTTGGACTTCCTGAAGCCTTCTATCATATTTCTCATATTTCCTAGATTTGTTTAACTCATTTTCTGTTCTTTCTCTATACCTACTAGATTATCTACAACCCCAGAGATTCTCTCTTCTGCATTGGCTAACCTGCTATCCATACTTTCTACTTTTTTCTTCATCTCCCCTTCCTTGTATTTGCTCATTTTTGATGCCTTGCATCTCTTGTTTTAGATTGTGTATGGACTTCTTTAACTCTTTGATTTATTTTTGAGTGTTTATCTCAGCAGCTTTACTCTCATTGGACATTTGTTAGCGTTCAGTCAGATTTTATTTGTGGATTCTATAAATTTGACCATTTTTTTTCTATAGCTTCCTCACATTCATGTAAATCTTTTATTATGGCCTCCTTTATGGCTTCCTCATGTTCACATATCACCTTATTTATGGTTTCATCTCGTTAATATATGGCTGCCTCACATATCTCTTTCTGTATGCTTTCAAACTTTTCATTAATCATGTTTGTCAATTGCATTTGTTTAGCATTTAGAGGACTCTCCTTTAGTTTTTCCATTTACTGGTCAATTGCCTGTTTATATTGGGTGGGAAATGCTATTCCTTGATTTGCCATTTTTTTTTGAGTTTCTTGTTCTGCCCATTTGAAAATGGGAGCAAGATTAATACCACACAAGATTGCAATTTTTAAGATATAACTAATGTAGAGCTCTTTAGCTTGCCAGACAATAGATGTTCACAATTTTAGATTGGTATTATCTCTCTCTCTCTCTCTCTCTCTCTCTCTCTCTCTCTCTCTCTCTCTCTCTCTCTCTCCCTCCCTCTCTCTCTCTCTCTCTCTCCCTTTCTCTCTCTCTCTCTCTCTCTCCCTCTCTCTCTCTCCCTCTCTCTCTCTCCCTCCCTCTCTCTCTCTCCCTCTCTCTCTCTCTGTCTCTCTCTCTGTCTCTCTCTCTCTCTCTCTCTCTCTCTCTCTGTCTCCCTCTTTCTCTCTCTTTTTGTGCACTTACAGACAAATCTATAACCACCACCGCTCACTGTTATATGACCAAAAAAAACCCCCACAATCCAATCTCTATTGTATTTAAGTCCCTCTAGACATATAGTATAATTGAACACCTAGATATACAGTATTGTTCAGCAACCATCAACTGTAAATCAATGTATTATAAAAGCTGAAGGATGACCAGAGGACCAGAGATAGAAAAATAGTATGAAAAACAAGAGGGCAGTTAAGAAAAGAGTAATGTAGAAGTGTAAGATTAATATAGTAATGAAGAAAAGGGATAACTGATCTAAGGTGATAGAAAGGTAAAATAGTTGAGTACAAAATTTAGAAAAAATAAAATAAAACTTATAAAAATAAGAGAGTAATAAGAAGAATATATAAAGAATATATATAGGAAAGAGGAAGTCATATATATGAGAGATCAATGTTAAATATTTTTAAATGTAAAAATAAAAAATAATAAAAAAAATGCAAAAAGGTGGGGGGAGATCTTACACAACTGTGAATTTTTAGACAAGAAATACTAGAGTTAAGAACCAACAGATTAAAAAGCAGGTGACTGTATCAATTAAAATATCATTTATATCCAGTCTGTTCCCAGTGTTGTCACTATGCTTCGAGGAAAAACCACAATGGCAGAAGGAAAGCAGAAAAAAAAATTGGAAAGAATCATGACATTAAAAATAAAATGGTAGAGGTCAATTGGCAAAAAAAACAACCCACAAAAATGCAAATGATCAAAGGTAGAAAAAAAAGGGCGTATTTTTCAGTTTGGTTTTTCTTTTTTGTGTGTGGGAGGGAACAGGGTATGAAAATTATGTCTCCACTAAATTCGGGATCCAAATACTTCAAAAAGTATTTTTCTCTTGCAATGTGGCTTTGTAGTTTTTCTGATAAGTTGCTTGATTGGATGGGGAAAAAAAAGCCAGTGAAGCTGCTAGAGACTTTGTTTACCAGATGTGCTGCCCCACCCAGGGGGAGGAGCTTCCACCAGCACCAGGGGCAGATGTCTGGCTAAGCTGTCTCTGAGAAAACCTTTGCCCTTTTGAATGATGGTGCTGCCAACACCATTTCTCATGCTCCAGTTGGTTTGGCAAGGTTTTTGCCAGCAGTCAAAATGGCGCTGCTCTTGGCTGGTGGGGGAGGGGATTCATTCCCAATGTAGTTCTGCAAGCAGAAGTGGAAACTTCTCCATGGGGGTACTCACAAATTGCCTGATATTGTGGTTCTGTGATGCTGGCAGGTCCATGCCATGGCCAGGTCACGGATCTGGACTTGCACAGGCTCTGTTTGGCTCTGTTTGGAGCCAGCAGGTCTGCACTGCCTAGAAGCACTCTCTGCTCAGGTTCTGGAGGGAGGCTTTGTCTCTGATTGACTGGTGCTTCTCCATGCTATCTTTTTGCTCTGGTTTCTCTGTGGTGCTAAAACTTACTTAGGATGGATCTTTGGGTATAAACTTTCCCCTACGATGCTAGAACTGGTATCTCAGAAAGACTCACACTGAGACACTGCCATCTTTCGCCCATCTCTATCTCCTACATCTTCTTATCCACTAGTTCATGTACCATTCCCTTGCTTGCACAAGATATAAAATTTGAGCAAATGGACTACTGTAGTTTCTCAGCAAAGCAATGAGACACAGATGCTTTAATTCTGGCTATCCCAAATATTACAAGGATATTGAATATTTCACCTTAATAGCAAAGTGTTTAACAAAGAAAATTTGAATTGCTACCAAAGAAAACAGGATGTTTGGACAGATAGAATGAAGATAGGATTGATATAGCACTAAGAAATATGAGTACATATATAAGATAAAAAGGAAAGAGGAGGGGCCGGGAGTTTGGCCTAGTGGTTAAAGTGCTTGCCTAGCATGCGTGAAGACCCGGGTTCGATTCCTCGGCACCACATACATAGATAAAAGCAGGAAGTGGTGCTGAGGCTCAAGTGGTAGAGCTCTAGCCTTGAGAAAGTCCAAAGACAGTGCTCAGGCCCTGAGCTCAAGCCCAGGACTGGCAAAAAAAAAAAAGGAAAGAGGAGACTTCATGTTTGCATAATTTGTAATCTGTGCCATCTCTCCAATAATATGCTAATTCTGTTCAGAACGTCCAGTTTGCTTCTCTGGATTTTGTCACACATTTGCAGGTTGTACTTTGGTTTCTCTCTTATTGTGTTTGCTAGGCATTAATGGGGCTCCAACCTCTCCCTTCACATGGAACACCAAGGATTGGGAGAGAAACAGCAATAGAGAGTTTGAAAAAAAATGTGAGTACAATTTCAGGATTTGCTCTTAGAATACTCAAAACTAAAATATAAAGACAGCATTTTTCTAAAACTCTGACTTAAAATACTTATTATAAAGGTATTCAGATTTAAATGAATTAATCATTACTCTTCTGGGCACCTTAATCTAGTTTCAAGTACATTCCTATGAATTTACCAATGCATGTTTCTGATCATACTTATACATTTTACCCAGAGGTTACAAAGTTTACAACTTTCAACTTGTTTTGTTGAGAGGCATCAAACAGATTTCTTGAATCATATAAAATACAGAATAGAACCATTATTTTGGAATTTTATGCATCCAATAACAACATAGAAAGGTCCAAACCACTCAACATTATATTTGGAAATCTCAAATTAGTTACATTTTCAAAATTAAAGAAAAAACAGCATTTCATCTAAATTACTCTAAATAGGGTTCAAAAGTCAATTTTCATGTAAATAGATAACTGCAAAATATATTATGAGATGATGTTTGCCTGAATATTTTATTTTGCTATCAACAAATATTATACCTGAAGAAGTAGGAATTAGCTCATTATCTGATGCTTATTACATATTTCCTCCCAATGTAAATGTTTTTAGAAATCTTGAGGGGAAATATATATGAATGTTATATACTTCAACACACACACACACATATATTGTTCTTTCAAAAGACTATTTGAATTAAATTAGATTTTATACCAGCAGATATAAAAATCCAAACCACTATCTCCCCTCATTAGAGCTTGTATTTAATGAGGCCAAGGTCAAAGTCTCCTTATACTTATGAGAAACACAAAGATAACCATTTTATCACTTGACTTCACAATGTAAATCTAGTCTAGTTAAATATTCCATGAACAATTACAAGAGACCAGAAGCTGAACAAGGGAATGAATACAGATGCAGACACAAATCACACACACACACACACACACACACACACACACACACACAGCATGTGTGTGTGTGAGTTCATTCTCAGGATAGTGGGAGGAATGTTTATATACTCTTTTTTCAGGGAGGTAAATTTTTCTCTATATAAGATTATTGCCTTAGACAGGTGCAGTGGCTCACGACTGTAATTCTGGCTATTCAGGAGGCTGAGTTCTGAGGATCAAGGTTTGAAGCCAGCCTCACAAAGACCTGAGACTTTTATCTCCAATTAACCTCTAGAAAATGGGAAATGGGGCTTGGCTCAAGGGTAGAGAGGTATTCTTGAGCTAAAGAGATCAGGGATAGCACCCAGGCCTAGTTCAAGCCTCATGACCCACAAAAGAAAAGAAAAGAAAAGAAAAGAAAAAAGTGTATTGCCTTACATATGCATAGATATGCATAGATATACATCCTTTATACACTCAATAACATTCAAAATGCATAATTTATTAATAAATCATTATCAAATTATTTATTTCTACTTCAGTTCCATAAATTTTGCAACTAGTTGGCACTGATAGTTACTATAATATAACAATTAAAATCTCAGCGAACCTGACAGTATAAAGTAACATTTATAGTTTGTATTTGGTACAAGTTTGAGCCTATTGAAATAATACTGGAACTCAAATGCTTTTTTTTTATTTTTTAAATTATTTTGCTAGTCCTGGGCTTGAGCTCAGGGCCTGAGCACTGTCCTTGTACTTTTTTCTAGGCTAGAGCTCTACCACTTGAACCACAGAATCATTTGCGTTTTTTTTCTATGTATGTGGCACCAAGGAATCAACCCGCATTTTCATGCATGCTAGGCAAGCACTCTACCACTAGGCCAAACTCCTGGCCCTGAAACTCAAATGCTTTTTATGTATTTGTCAAAGGGATGCAGGAATTTAAGTATTGGAGACCATTGCTTTCAGCCTCCTGAGGAAGTAAGATTATAAGATGGCACCTGGCAGCTCCCTAATGAGTCAGTACTTGCTGACAAGGAAGTTTCTTTGCATTTGTTGATTTGTTTCTTCCATGCTTGTGGATAGAGTAGATCGCTAGATTTCTTCCAGGTTTGTTTGCTGCTTTGCACATGACCTTTACTGTGATTGGCTGCTTAAGGTTATAAATAGTGTGGGCTTTCCAGGAATGGGGGAGAAGAGAGAAAAGACAGAGGAGGGAGAAGAGAGAAGGAGAAAGGAGAGAAGCAGAGAAGAGAAAAGAGAGGAAAAAAGTCCTCTACTTGCAGCGATTTGAGTCTGTGATCATTCCCAGTCTGCCTCTGAAGTGACATGTCGTTGCGGCAGGCAGCAACATTTAAGAATTCTGTCTTTGTAATCAACTTTTCCTCCAAAATGTCACCTTGTGAAATATATAAATACAAATCAAGCTGAAAGAAAATCCACATAAACTGGGTGCCAGTGGCTCAGGTCTGTAATCCTAGCTTCTCAAGTGGCTGAGATCTGAGAATCTTGGTTGAGTCCCTGAGACTCTTATCTCTAATTCACTAACAGAAATTTAAAAATTAACCAAAACTAAAATAAACAAAGCGGAAGTGGTGCTATGGTTCAAGCCTTGAGCTAAAGAGTTCATGAACAGTAATGCGGCCCAGGGTTCAAGTCCCAGGAAAGACAAAAAAAAACGAAAAAATAAATCAACATTCTATGGTAGTATTAAGGAGGACTGTGATTCCAGACAAAAAAACTAGAACTACAAATAATTACAGAAGACATAGCACTCACAAATATAGATATAAATATATGTATATTCTACATTTGTTTTTGTGTATATATGTATATGTATATACATATATAAAGGTATATGAGTGTATATATATAAAACTTTAGGAATTACTTTTTATTAAAATTTTTTAAATATATTTTTGTTGTAATTAATAGAAAGGTTACATGATATTTGCCAGATAAATGGTGCCTTGATTCCCACACATTGATACCTTTCACATGTCATGGTCCCCATTTCCCTTCCCCCCTCTGCCACCCCTCATCTTGTTTTCCCCCGTTCCAATTTCAGATATCCAAATACAATTATATCCGATATATCAGGTAACAAAGTGAGATAGTGTAACAATATGAGATAACCAAGGGACAGCAGAAGTGATGAGAGATAACATAGTACCTTAAGAACAACATTGATTAATTATATGGCTTATGTTTACATCACATGTTTACATCATATTTTAAATGACAAGTTTAACAAACAATTGTTCAAGGAGGAAATCTCTAATTACATTCTCTGGGACTTAGTCTTTAGAACTTAATCAAAATTAGGCTAACGGTTTGTATGTCATAGAAACATATCAGTTTATGAAATAAAACATTATGATTATAGAGTCATAGGTTTTTTTGTCTATATAGTTATGTTTGTATTTCCATTACCATATCCATTGCTTTGGGTATGCAGTTATTGAGTCCTCGCTCTTGTACACTTTGGATTTAATAACCACATATTAAGGATACCATGCGCCTTTTGTTCCTTAGGTCTTGACTTGTCTCACTCAGCATGATTCGCTCTAGATTCATCCACTTCCCTGCGAATGCCATTATTTTATCTTGTCTGTTGGCTATGTAGAATTCCATTGTGTATATATACCACATTTTCTGTATCCATTCATCTGCAGTAGGGCATCTGGGTTGTTTCCATCGCCTGGCTATTGTGAATAGTGCAGAGATGAACATAGCTGAGCAGGTGTCTTTATAATATCCTGGGTCATGTTGTTCAGGATAGATGCCCAGAAGTGGTATGGCGGGATCATAGGGAAGGTCTATTTTCAGTTCTTTAAGGAACCTCCACACTGCTTTCCAGAGTGGCTGAACTAGTTTACAATCCCACCAGCAGTGCAGTAGGGTTCCTTTTTCTCCACAGCCCCGCCAGCAGCTGTCATTGTCTGAGTTCAAAATTTTGGCCATTCTTGTTGGGGTAAGGTGGTATCTTAGGGTTGTTTTTATTTGCATTTCCTTTATGACCATAGATGATGAACATTTTCTCATGTTTTTCTGCCATTTTAATCTCTTCTTCTGATAGGTCTCTCTTTAGTTCCCTTGCCCATTTAGTGCATGGTTTATTGGGTTTGGGGGGGATTAGTTTCTTGAGTTTCCTGTAGATACTGGATATTAAGCATTTGTCAGATGTATTGTTGGGGCCCCTTGGTGCTGTCTTGCTCAGGATTCCCAGCTGGAGAATGCCCGGCTCAAGATTTGAGGGGGACAGATGCTGGCTCCTATTGTCCCGTATACCCTACCCGCTGTTGTAAGGCAGGGACACATTGCTCCCCACTCTCTAGACCTAGTGGCCTGGGAGAGGAACCAGGTGGGCCGGTGGGAGCTGGGACACCCCCGCCTCCTCTGGTGGGTCATGGCGTAGCCCGCCTGTCAGTCTCCAGTCAGAGGCCTGGGAGAGGAACCTGGTGGGTGGATGGGGACTGGGACACCTCCCCTCCCTTGGTGGGGTGCTGGGTCTTAGTGCCTCCCACCTGTCAATCTCCAGTCATTGGCCTGGGGGAGGGGGTTGTTGAGGGAAGGGACAGGATTCTAAATTCCTTGCCCCCCTGCTCCTGCTCCTCTCAGGTGGGCTGGAGGGGTCTGAGTTAAGTTCTATGGCTTGGCACCCGCTCTGTGTTTGGGGGTCCGCTGCAGTACTCATGCCTCTGCGTTCGTCTGTGGGTGCTGCACAGTGTTGGAGAATCCTTCACTCCCCTTGGATCTCTGCCGCTGCTTGTGGTCCGCGTCTGGGTTCCGTTGCTTGCTGTTCTGGTTCCGCGTCTGAGTTCCGCTCCTTCTATGGCTCGCTGACCCGGTTGCCCGGCCTGGCGCTGCCTTGCTGGGCTCCCTCCACCGCCCCCTCCGCCGCCCCTTTTCTTGGCTCAGAGTGGGTGCGGTGGGGGAGGGGTCCTTGCGTTCCGAATTCTTTGAGAAAGTTGGATGTGAGCTTTATCTAGATTTCTTTTCCAGTTTGGGTCCTTTTCCATTGCTTCTTGAGTTTGTTGTTGTGGATTTCTTAAGGTGATTGATTCGTGGGACTCCCTGGTTCTCTCTTTTTGTGAGAGAGAGCTAGGCAGTGTCCCTATTGTCTGGGCGCCATCTTCCTCCTCTCTTTTTATTAAATTTTATAGTCAAGGTTATATGCAGAGAGGTTATCATTGCATAATAAGGTAATTAGTACATTTCTTATCGAACATTGTTGCCCCTTCCCTTGTTTTTCTCTGACTTTCCCTCCTTCAACTGCCCCCACAAATTTTCATCAAGAGGTTTCATTCTAAGGCTAAATATTACCATACTTTGCTCAGTTTAAACAGGAGAATCTGTGGTAACTCTTCATCATGTTCTGAAAGTTTACCAAATCAAAACTCATTATTAGAATTGTAAGAAGCAAGGAGAAATAGGAGTGAAAAAAGACTTGATAATACTTAACAGCAGTTCAATAGTGAGGCAAGTCCAGTTAGTAACTTAAGAAAAATTAAACCAAACAGTATTTTTGGGAGGTGAGGTTTATGTGTTTGTCTTTTCTTTCAATTCATGTTTTAGAATTGCAATTTTTTTGTCTTTTTGTTTGTTTGCTTGTTTGTGTTTCCTAATGGGCTAACTAGCTAAGCACGTTGAAACTTCAGAAACCTCAGAAATGTAAGGAATAAGATTTCTGAAAGTACAAAAGTTTCCCTTTCTTTGTCATTGTTTCATATAGGCTTTATTAGGCATTAGAAATCAGAAGTAGAAGATGCAGTTACCTGATGGTATTAAATTCCCAGGTAAATAAGGGTGTTCACTGTAGACATGATAGAATTTTACTACTTGAAAAAGTTCTTCAATAAAATAATGAGTAGCATAATTAGAAATATAATAAACAAATCTGTGGGATGAAGTTTTCATTTAGTATAAAATGCCAATGTAGAATCTGCATTGAAAGAGGAAGCTATTCTCCAAAGTAATAGAAATCATCTTGCTCAATTTTGGTTTTAAATAGTAAGTCTGCCATAGATAGATAGATATGTAGATAAATAGATAGACAGATAGATAGATAGATAGATAGATAGATATGAACATACAAATATGCATTCATCCATACATATGTAGAAATAGGTTGTTCATGGTTCTTAAGTTCTAACTTATTCTATGTGATTATGAATGATCATACATTACATTTTGAAACATGAAAATACTTGTAATATATAATGATATCTAAAATGGTGGTGTGCATGGACTTTGCTTAAGATGCCTTTTAGAAAATTTGACTGTAGTAGACTAGGACATCATTTTCCTTAATTGGTAAAAATTATTAGTCAGGTAGAAGAAACAATGAAGTCTCCTTAGATGTACTATGACAGAACTATGACTAATGGCTTCTATGGCTTCCATATAATCAAATTCACTATGAGAGTGATACTGAAAATTTCATTTTCTCTACTTTGTTATGATAAGTCCTGGAAAGACTGTTTAAGGAGAATGGGAAATCAATATAAAAACAAGGTATGATCAAGGTTGAGGGCTGAAAAGTAGAAAATTACAAGGCAGAAATATGTTGGGTTTGACTTGTGATTCATGTCTTAGAAGCAATCTCCAGAGAGAAATTCCATTTGAGCTGCTGCATGGAAATCTTTGTAGCTTAAATCTCAGGAACACCTCAAAAGGTGTTCTCTATTGTAAGTACTTTCTGTATGTCTATTTTTCAATTATAGATTTTGAGTTAAAATGCTATTGTTTGATACTTTTTATTCACTGACTTTAAGTTTAAATATTGTGAAATGAAATAAGCCTAGTATATTGATTTTATTTGCAATTGCATTTATGTCACTGGCTAGGAAAATTACACACATGCTAACGCATTTTAAATGTAGTATTGCCACACATTCACTGTTACCAACAATTTGCAATTGTTTAGTTCCCAAAGGAAAATTTACTCTTTTTCCTAGGGCTCTAGCCAGCTGTCTGGATCATGGAACATTTTCAGTTTGTGGATTGATCTTTGATAAACATGTATTTGCACTCCAAAGCTATATAATGCATTCAGTCTCAGCGTGAGGATTTGCAGCTGTTATAGACTAAGGGTGTTATTTATATTCTTAACAATTTAAAAAGAAGAAGTTTTCTTCCAGATTTCAAAATTTTCCCCTAGGAGTGCCTCAATTCTACAATTTAGTTATTGCTTAAATAATGATATAATAATAATTTAAATAATTAAACGCTGTTGTTTAATTTGAAGAAGGGGGTGTGGTGTGAATGCCTTATAAACAGAACACTTACATGCCTAAAAACATCTCCGAATAGGATTGTAGCCCTACTTAGAAAATAATTCCATCACGTTTCCACTGAATTCCATTTGATTTTTAAATCAACAGAGCCCATCTTTCTACGGTCAGTGCATATAACACCAAGAGTAAGCAGAGCTTCAGTTGAGTAAAATCATGCAGTCTTCCTGTAGAATTTGTTGATTGGTTGATATTAAATCCATCAGTCGTTTTTTCAGTCTGAAATGCCAGATTTCTTTGGTCTCCAATTTCTTTTGCCTATAATAACATTTTACATATGTTGAATCAATTTGCTGGTCCCCTAAACTAAGTCAACTACTATACTATTATCAAATAACTGTTTTTCCTTCCATTCTTTCTCTCCCCTTCCTTCCTTCCTTCCTTCCTTCCTTCCTTCCTTCCTTCCTTCCTTCCTTCCTCCCTCCCTCCCTCCTTCCCTCCCTCCTTTGCTTCCTTTCTTCCTTCTTTCCTTCCTTTCTTATTTCCTGCCTTCTTCCCTTCTTCTTCCTTGCTCTCTCCCTCTGTCCTTTTTTCTGTTTTCTTTCTTTATGTCTTCCATTATTCTCTTTTTTTCTTTTTTTCCTCTTTCATCTTTTCTGTATCTTTTCTAGGGAGTTGGTCTACTGCATTTCAGTCCTCTTTTGATTATTTCTTTGTTTTTACCCCCCAAGATGACATTACTTAGTGATCCTCCTCCCTATATCTCCCATATATTTTGGATTTAATTGTGTGTCACCATATTTGACTTACTTTTTTGAGATCCTGTCTCTAACTTTTTACCTGAGAGATCTCTGGCTTTGATTTCCCCAGTCTCCACTTCCTCATGACTCTCTAAAGATATGTATTAGTTATATAACAATTCTTATTAGAAACTCATATTATTTGTTATCACTAGAATAATTTTACACATTTGGACTTCCTATAAAATGTTGCTACAAATTCAACCTGTACTTTATCTTGTGTTATCAACCTGTACTTTATCTTGTGTTATCTTTTCTTGGTTCTATAATATTTCACTGTTTTTTATTTATTTTTCAAATTTTTTTTTTGTCGTCTGTGGGACTTGAACTCTGGGCCAAAGTACTGCCCCTGAGCTCTTCAGCTTAGGCTACCATCCTACCTCTTGAGCCACAGTGCCACTTCCTATTATTCTGAAGGTTAATTGCAGATAAGATTCTATGGACTTTAGTGCCCTTGCTGGCTTTTAACCTCGATGCTCAGATTTTAACCTCATGAGTAGCTAGGATTAAAGGCGTGAGACACGGTGCCGGTGATTTTCATTGTTTTATAATAAAGAATGTGTCTGGCCTTTATTTACTTTTCTATCCTTCAAACATTTGTTATGTTCCTTAAATTGTGATACTTTTAATATTTCATGTTAGGTCCTTGACTCACATCTAAAATTAGGATAAATAAATGATTCTATATGGGATCTAGGCACATCATAAATATTGATTTTAAGAAAAGAGAACTGGAGTTCAATTTACAACATATCAGTTCTATATCCCAGTACCTGAAAGAGGATGATCTGAAGGAGGTTTGTGGTTAGGTTTGTAAGTAATGGCTCAGATATTCATGACTACATAATGAAATGCCAGTTCAAACATTGAACACACCAACTGGGGTCAGATTAATGGTTGGTGAGTATAGCATTGGACAAGTGTAAGTATGAAGAATCCTGAGTCTTTTGAAGAAAGAGCACAGGTGCCTTAAATACCAAAGTCTCTCAAACTGTGCCTGATATGATTTTTCAGGTGGCTGATGTTAATCCGCAATATTTGCAATGAATTAGTAAATAAAAATATAGCACATTTTGAGTTTTGTGAGTCATTCAAGTGAATTATTATACATAAAGGAGGTATGGGAATTTATTAGGTTACAGAAAGTTTATTACATATTCTGGAAATCCTTAAAGTTCTGGCTGTAGAAAGGCAATTTTATAGAGGCCTCTGATTTAAATCTCTGAAGTCTATACTAAATCTGGATAGTTAGTATGAGAATCACATCACAGCACTGGTGTCATAAAATTGCAAGTCTTCTCCAGATAAGCATCCCTGTGATTCCATTTCTCAGCACACAAATGTTATTTTCCACAAAAATTATACTGGTATTTCCTTATTATTCAAAATATTTTTAAAAACTCATACAAATTATTTGTGTTATTTTTTTTTCTTCTGATGAATTTTTACCATTTTTATTTTGATTTCCAATTCAATGTTAATTTAGTCTTTGTGTTTTTGTATACATAATTCATATAGGCTTCACATTTGATTTTCAATTGCAAAGTTGCCTTGGTATGTATAAAATAAAATAAGCATAATTAAGGATATTGACATTCCATTTTCTAGATGATCGATAATTCTTAACCATACAACATTATGTATAGACCTGATAAGTGGTAGGGGTATTAGATACTCTATTAGCTATTGATGAAAGACAAGCTACTGACATTTATTTGCTGTGCTTATTAAGTTACAGTGATATATTATGGACGAAAATCAGTTCATACTTCCAAGCTTACCCGAGATAAATGATTTATGACTTTTATAAGTCTAGCCTATTAATACAGAATAAAGATAAGGTTGTCTTAGCTATTGCTGCCAGATTTGTTAATACATATCCAACATACAAGAAAATGCTAGGCACGTTTTAGTAAACACGGTGCTAGTTTATTATCTCCAAATCAATATAGAACATAGCTCATAAAGGAAGTAAATAAAATTCAGAGCATTTTGGCCAAAATACTTAATGCTATTTTTAGGGGTCACGACTTCTTGAAGACACACACACACATGGGCACATGCACATATACATGAACATCAATGATTTTTTTAATAATGTGAAAATAATTACTTAAAATATTCTTATATTACAATGGAATGGTGGCTTACACCTGTATTCAGGAGGCTGAGATCACTGTTCAAAGCCAGCCCAGGCATTAAAGAATATGAGACTCTTATCTCCAATTAATCACTAGAAAACTGGAAGTGGCACTGTGGCTTAAGGGGTAGGATGGTAGCCTTGAGCTGAAGAGTTTAGGGACAGTGCGCAGGACCAGATTTTAAGCCCCATGACTGCCAAAAATAAGATAACATTCTTACATTTAAAATGGTATTAAAAAAAGAAATAAAATTAAGCTTGAACATAGAAATGGGGTCAGGAGACTGGAAAGGGAAAATGAATGTATGTTCAAGTCACTCAAGAACTTGTACACAGGTACAAGAAAGTTATCTCAAGCTGGCCACAAGATTGTTCAATAAGAGATATACAAATGCAATGCCATGTTCACTGCTAGAAACATAGCTTTATGAGAAATCTTAAATTTATGGGGCGGGAGGATGGGAGAGGTTACCTGTCTGTCCTCTCTCTGATCTCTGCAGACTGAGGCTCCCGTGGGCTTTGATGATTCCAGCCCTGGGGTGTTTGTTTCATGATGGATTTATATTATACTAGAGTACTTACTTTCCCCTTTTCTAATCATTTTTTTTTTGGGGGGGATAACACATGCTGACTCTTCCCTTCCCTTCTTTTCCAGGGAAATTACAATGAATAAATACTTATTTGGTACTCAACAAAATAAAATGAGGCTTGAGAGATTATTACATCCTAATAGGAATTAAAGGAAGAGACTCTGCATTATTCGATACCAAATAAAATTTTTGTAAAATGTGTTTAGCTTATCTTCATCTTTCTAAGTCTGTTTTTCCTGAAAACTTTATGAGACAAAAGAAAAATATTGAGCAGTAGCCCATAAATATTGCAGAGAAACATGTACCATTTCATTTTAATGTTAACCATAGAAAAACTGCAAATGGAAGAGGAGAACAAAGAGAGTGATATTTTTATTTTCTTTTACCTGCCTAAAGCCAAGCTTGTCTGAGGCAGTTCATCTATCAGAGTATCTATTGCTGAAGAGAAATCTTTTAAAGTTATTATCAGAAGACATAAAGAAATCCTATATCATTACAATCTTATTCAATTCAAGAAAGAGAAAACAGATGTATAAGAAACTAATACATTCACACATGCTAATATTATATTGGAGGTTCAATTTTAACCTTGAGATATTTTATTATGTCACTATTTTACATTTTTATAACAGAAAATTTGTGCTTCATCATTTTTCTCATTACCCAAAAGAACCAAAGAAATTAAGATCTCACAGAAGATATATAGTCCTACAATATTTGACTTGCCAGATTATATTAGGTAGATAATTCTTCCCTTTGGACTTTGTTTTATAATCTGGATAAGATGATTTCAATAGCCCCAGAGTGGTGATGTGAATCTCACTATAAAACAGGTTAATATGCCTATAACAGTATACTTCTACATTTTGTAATAGCATGAGTATGACCAATCTATTTTTATTGAAATTATTTAATTTTGGAGGCCTGAGTTAATACCTTCTGGCCTCAGGAGCATAATATGATGTTTATGCTTAGGAACCAAGAAATAATAAATTCAGATATTAGACTCAGCCTTTGCAGAACCATGTATTACCTTTTAGTCCTGTATTGCTTACCAGAGCCTTAAGCAATTTGTTATAAAATAATAATAGTACATCCTACATATTTTATGTTAACTATGCTGCTTTTCTGGGGTGGGATGTTTTTACTTCAACTCATACTATGAAGCAAAGTAAACAACTCATTTACCAACATATAGAGTTGCTGCTCAATTAGTATGTCCCATGATAGTGCTCTCTTAATAGAATATAGAATAAAAACAATGCAAACATTGTCTTTCATGGTTTTACATCCACATAAGGCAACCCTGTAGAAAGGTGCTTGTCAGAGTACTATGTGGTAAGTAAAATGAGATGACTGAAATTACCAATTTAAGTTGAAGAAAACTGAGTGGTAATTTCCATACTTGGGAAATCAATAGTGGCTCAAAGAACTATCTTCCATGTTACTAAAGCAACAGAGTATAACTAGGATTTTCTGTCACAGTGAATGAGAAATATCCAACCTAATAAATAAGGTACATGCTATGTCTTAGAAAAGTTTTGATTATTATTCAGGAATAAAAGACACATCAGTGATGGGACTCAAGTAATGTGAAAATCTTATAATGCTGTAAAGAGTTCCTCACTCTGACAAAGTAGTATTTACCTTAATTACTCATAGTTCATACTGAGAAATCATAAAATGAAATAAGTATATGAAGTTGTGAAAATTGGCAATTACAAAATATGCAACTGGGAAGTACTATAAGGGAGAAAGTTTAAATTTTTTTAAAACCCGTAATGGAAATAAGAATATAATGTTTTCTCTGGTAATTTCCTCCTACTTTTTGCATACTATTTATTCTGTAACAAATTTATAGTGCCAAACATTTTGATCTATTTTTAGTAACTTCAGGAACCAAGGAAGGAAAATGTATGTGTGTGTGGGTGTGGGTGTATGTTAACTACCTCTACTAACCCTAAGTAACTCATGAAATTATGTATAGTTTGAAGTGATTAGTGAATATGTGTCCCACTGTAGGTTGTCATATTTTGAAATCGAACATCTTTTATTCTAAATCAAATCCATAAGTATCACTTTACTGTCTACTTAGGTTTCAGTAGCTTGCCTGGTGTTGCCAGCTATTTCTTTCAGTCATTGTACAGTCAGGTAGAGTATGTTGTGATGTGTTTATGAATGATAAAATAGCCTATATGTTAAAGTCATTGTTGATTTTGTTGCTGGATTCCTGCCTTGGCTCTGACATGACAGAAGGCCTACCTCCCAGCTGCCAGTTATTCATGTCAATCATTAACATACTACATTTCTGTCTCCTTCTAGAACTGTCAAACATTGTCAGGTTCAATGGTGTACATATATATATATGCACAAACAAGAATGTATATGCATATGTTTTAAATATGTATATATACATCCACTTTATATTTTTAGAGTAATATATTTTATTATAATTTATATATGCATTGTATATCTGTTGTAATTTTCATGAATTTTTCAGCTACAAAAATGTAACTGTATAGACACTTTCAAATAATATGTGGTCTGGGAGTTTGGCCTAATGGTAGAGTGCTTGCCTAGCATGCACAAAGACCTGGTTCGATTTCTTGTTATCACAGAAAGAAAAAATCCAGATGTGGTGCTGAGGCTCAAATGGTAGAGCTTTAGCCTTGCAAAAGTCTAAGGACAATGCACATACCCTGAGCCCAAGCCCAAGACTGGCAAAGAAAGAAAAAGAAAAAAAGAGAAAATCACTGTTATATCTAAAATATATCTACAAATAAAAAATTAAATCACTCCAAAACTAATCTCCAAAGAAACAACTATCCCATTAAAAATGGGCCAAAGGCTTAAAGAGACACTTCTCTGAAAAAGGAGTAAGAATGTCCTATAGACACATGAAGAAATGTTCAACATCTCTGGCCATGAGATTCCCACCTCACTCCAGTTAGAATGGCCATGATCAAGAAATCTAATAGCAGAAGATGCTGGCAGGGATGTGGCCAGGAGAGATCACTACTACACTGTTGGTGGGAGTGTAAACTCATTCAACCACTATGGAAAGCAGTATGGCAGTTTCTCATTAACTAAACTCATACTTCCCCTATAACCCAGCAATTCCACTGCTTGGCATTTTCCCAATTGTCCAGAAACAAGGACATATCACCCCACTAGCATAATGATGTTCATTGCTGCACTATTTACCATAGCAAAGAAATGGAACCAACCCAGATGCCCCTCAGTAGATGATTTGATCAACAAGATGTGGTATTTATACACAATGGAATTCTATAGTGCCATCAGAAAGAATGACATTACCTCATTTATAAGGAAATCGAAAGTGAATAAAGCCAGACTCAAAGAACATATGCTCAATGGTTTCCCTCATTTGTCATAATTAGTATAAACCTTGGACTCTCCTAGCGGAGGTAGGAAAGGACAAAACCTAGATACATAAGCCATATAGGATGAGGCTAAATAAAAGGATCACCAGGATTTGGAAACAAGAGCCATATAATGTGTGATTGTTGTTCTTAATATAGTACGTTATCTCTAATCTCTTTTGTTGTCCCTTGGCTATTCTCATGTAGTTACAGTATCTTACCTTGTTATCTGGTATATTGTATATGCATTTGTTTATTTGAAATAGGATAGGGAAGGGGGAAAAAACAAGCTGAGAGGAGGAGGTGGAGGAGGGAAATGAGAAAGGGTCTCAATGTTTGTGAAGTAATACACCTTCTATCTGGTGAATATAATGTAATTAAATTACAATAAGAAATTAAAAATAGGTATACAATTATACTTTTATAATTAATAATTATAATATCAGTAATAATTACAATTATGAAATCAATATATCAATTGAAATAATATCAAGCATCAAAAACAATGTTAAAAAATTTAGTTCTTTAATTTATTTAAGCATTATCAATCTAATTACCATTTATTTTGTACTTAATTTATAAATAGAAGCAGCTAAAATAACTTAAAAGAGAAAATGGACAAATTTAAAATCATATATTTATTTTTCAATTATTAAGTACAGCAGTGAGAAATGTTTAAAAAAACTATTTTTTGAAACACTGATGGGCTGTTATCAAATCGTTAAAATATAAAACTGAAAACTGAGTGCCCCAGGCAAAAATTGACACATCCCTGTCTCATTTTGCTCCAGCCTCAAACAAGCTTTGAAGTTAAAGAAGGACCAAAACTGATTATTATTTTTGTAATCTCAGAAAATATTGGAACTCATTCTAAAGTGTTGAACTTTCCTTAAAAAGGAACCTCTATCATTTAAATGGAGCAGAATAATAGCTGTGTAAGTCAGTCTGTAGCCATTTTTCCTCATGATCTTGACAACTTTTATGTAATTTTTCCTTACTTGTAAAAACAGAAAACAGCTACTTCACATGAGCATTGGGATTAGGCAGAGATAGCTGATATACCAGGGTAAAAAATTTAATGATTTCAATAGGAAACAATTCAATATTTCATGCTACCTGGGACTGAAAACACTTGTAAATCAAGTGTTTATTATTAGTGCTTATTCTGATAATATGGTCGATATATAAAGGGGTTACACTTACATGAACCAGGTAATTAGTAATGAGTACAATTTCTTTTTCTTATTGTATTTTGTTGTCGGGATAATGTATAGAGGGGTTACAATTACATTTGTCAGGTAGTGAGTATATTACTTCTCAAACCTTGATATCCATTCTCATGGTTTTGTGCCTCTTTCCCTCCTTCCTCCCAACCATGTCTCTCTTATATATTGCTCTTTCCCTATCTTTCCCTCCCATCTTCACCCAGAAAATATCCAGTTCATTTTCCACATAGTATCTATTGAATGCCCCTGTTATATTTGTTTACCCTTGTTTCACCTATTGTGTGTGAACAAAGAGAGAGAAGAAAATGAAAAGAAGTGCAACAACTAAGAAGCATCTCTTATTTCCTTTACTTGGAGTTCATTTTGTAGAATATTATGTTATCATCTCCACAAAGCGATTGACAATTGTCCACCATTTCTATGCATATCATCCTCTGGCCTCAGTGTGAATGTCTAGAGTCCTATATCATTTACCATGTTCCAGTGTGTGAGCATATATATGCATATGTATGCAAATATATACATCTCTTTCAACATGTTTCCTTGTAGAGTCCTGGGGTTCATTCTAGTTACCAGAAAAGCAGCCTGCTTCTTTGGCTCTGACATACCTTTTTTTTTTTTTTTTTGATAATTTTTTCCCATATATTTTTTAGAAGGATTACATTATATTCACCAGATAGAAGGTGCAATACTTCACATACATTGATACCCTTTCTCATGTCTTGGTCCCCATTTCCCTCCCCTCACCCCCGCCCCTCATTTTCTTTTCCCGCATTCCCTATCTGATTTCAAATAAACAAATACGTATGGCTCTGACATACTTTGTATAATATAATTTTCCAATGCTTTCCATTTCCTTATGAGTGGCAGAATATCATATATTGATGGATGAGTAGAATTTCATTGTGTATATGTATCATATATATATATGTATATATATATATATATATCTATATATATATACTTGATCCATTCATACTCTGAGAGACACCTAGGTTGATTCCATATCTTGTCTATGGTAAAAAAAAATGCTTCAATAAACGTTGATGTGCTGGTGGCTTTACTGTGGTCTGATTTGTGGTCCATCGGATAAATGCCCAGGAATAGGATTGCTGGGTCATAGGGAAACTCTATTTAGTTTCTTTATAAATATCCAGTTCATATAGATTTAGGTATTTGATAGTGTACAGATATAACATGGATTAGTAAAAGTGCACAGAAAATTAATCTGGATGAAAATTTTCTAGAATGTTTGAAGAAATTATTAAAGGCCAGTAACAGTACAAGTAATTTTAAAACACAAGAAGACACAGCTTGTTTCCTCTTCCTTAATGTCTTTTCTAAACGTCTGACAATCAAGCTTAGTCCTATATTATCTTTGAACTCACATTTGCAATATTATCAGAGCCAAGCCTAAAATCACCATAGATAATTTTATCATTGTGTTCACAGCTCTTGCTGTCATTCTATTTCCAGAGTAAAGTTGTATATCTTGCCATTACCAAAAGAGTTTCTACATCAGAAATTCTTTATCTTAATATCCCATTCTGGGTTATAGAATATTTATATGGAAGCAACCCCAAATACAGTAAAATCAATATAATTAGACAAACTTGCATTGGTTTTATTAGTAGCTTCATGTCAAATTTTTTATAATTTTGATGATTTCTAAAACATCTATTGTTTTTAAATAGCTAATATATATGTATATATGTAGCTAAAATACTATGGTTAATTCTATGAACAAATCTTTCATCTGTAGCCTACTAATGTTTTGAATTTCATTTTGTTATTATTTATCATTTATTTTGACTTTCTGCCAAACTTCCAGTCTAGCACTAGGATCTTGTTTATGAAAGAACTCTGGGAGTCTGCTAACTTAGAAACAGGGTTATTACAATTGTATTAAAGAATTAATGACTAGCCAGGTAAGGTGGCTCGCACCTGTAATCCCGGCTACTCAGGAGACTGAGATCTGAGGATGAAGGTTCAAAGCCAGCCCAGGCAAAAAGGACCTGAGACTCTTATCTCCAGAAACCTCTAGAAAAACTGGAAGTGGGACTTGGCTCAAGGATAGGGCAGTAGTCTTGAGCTGAGGAGCTCAGAGACAATGCCCAGGTCCAGGGAAGGGTGGTAGACTTGAGCTGAAAAAAAAAAAGATATTGTTTTATCAAGACCTTCCAAATCATTTGAGTGGTGAAAGTCTAAGTTAATTACATTTTGATAATTTATTCTTTTGTTCTTTCTTTTTCCATTTTTTTCTGAGAGTCCTGGGACTTGAACTCAGGGCCAGAGTACTGTCCTTGGGCTTTCTCAAGGTTAAAGCTCTACTACTTGGGTCACAGTATCACTTTCGGCTTTTTCTTAGTATGTGGTACTGAGGAATCAACCCTGGTTTTCCTGTGTGCTAGACAAGCACTGTACCACTAGGCTAAGTTCCCAGTCCTTAATTTATTCTTATTGTTAAAAGTTCATAATTCTCTCTCTATATATGACTCTCCCAGCTCACAATTAGGACACAAATTTTCAATTTGTATTTAAACTATCAATTTTTATTTAAACTATATTTTTCTGGTAAGCATTTCCTGATGTAGCATAGTTTTACATTAATACCTGGATGTGGGCACAGAAGAACTTTAGGATTTAAAAATAAATAAATAGATAAATAAATAGGCACTAGAGTAAAAATGCAATGCTTGAAAGTTGAAGAAAATTGTTATGAATCTGAAATGTTTTAAGATATATTGTTGACATATAACATCACCTCTATAAACATTCCCCTTGTTTTCTCCAGAAGTATTTTCTGTATAAATTACACATTGTCAACTTACATCATATTTCATTCCCTAAAAGCATTTGACAGATCATACAGCTGTAATAAATAACAATCATAAGATGCTCCTAAAAATATTCGGCTACCAACTTACCAGTTTAACCAATAGAATCTCCCCTAAAAAACTAATGTTCTGTTGGTTACAAACTTGATATTTAAACAATGTTAAAACAAACATATTGTACAGCATTCATTATTATTTTATGCCCAAGTCATTTAATTTTTGTGAACTGAGAGTAATCTGAGGACTACTCATGCATATTTTCTGCAAATCTGTTCCTCCCCAAGTATCTACAATAATGTTTCAAATTTAGAATTGCCACTAGAATAAATACAGCCCTTTTCCTTTTATAATTTAACAGTTGATAGTTTCTTCAAACTTTGCCTGAAAAATATGCTAAAGTCTGGGTTGTTATTTTTAATTTATTGAATATTTACATTTTCTTTTCCTAAAGTAAACCAAAAACCATTAGTACAATTAGTTAAATGGCATAACACCATAATGTGGCAAAAGGACTGTAAGAAAATATTGATTTTATTCTCTTTTGTCTCCTGTCAGTCAGTTCATCCTTACTTATTATTTACACATATTTTTTTTCTTTTCTTATCAATTGGTTTGAAGAATATCTCTGCCATGATCTACAGTGATTCTAAAAAAGGCTACCTTCCAGGGAAAAGTAAGTCCCTGGGTACTGCTTGTTAACATTATCCGAATATTGTTAAATTGTCACTACATTTAGTGAAGCACTAAAATCCTTGTTTGGATATTTAAAGTGGATAACTACAACAATAAAATATGAATCAATGTCATCCAACTTATCAATAAAGAAAAGAAGAAAAATGTATACATTTATCAATATCATAGAAAAAAACAAGATTATAATCATTCTTGTTAAACAAAGTTTTTAACAGATTGAAATAGAAGAGTGTCCACAGAGTGGAAAAAGATCTCCATTTGCCATATAACAGACAAGGGTCTTATATCTAAAATAAACCTAAGAAATAGAATCCCTCAAAAAAATCTGCAAAGAAACAACCATTTCATTAAAAGGTTAAAGACTTAAAGAGACTTTTCTAAAAAGGAAAAATAATGTCCAATAGGCACATGAAGACATGCTTGACATCTATGGCCATAAAAGAAATGCAAATAAAAAAAGTTGAGATTTCACCTCACTCCAGTTAGAACGGACATTATCAACAAATCCAATAACAACAGATGCTGACAAGAATGTGGCCAGAAGAGATAACTACTACATTGTTGGTGGAAGTGTAAACTTGTTCAGCCACTCTGGAAAGTAGTGTGGTGGTTCTTCAAAAGAATAAACATAGAGCTCCCCTACAACCTATCAATCCCTCTCCTGGGCATTTACCTAAATGTCCAGAAACAAGGTCATATGAAATCTACCACCACAACTATGTTCACTGCAGCATTATTTACCATAGCTAAGATATGAAACCAACCTAGATACCCCTCAGTAGATTAATGGATCAAGAAGATGTGGTATATATACACAATGAATGTGTCATCAGAAAGAATAACACTGCCCTATTGGTAAGGAAACAGACTTGGAATAAATCATATTAAATGAAGCAAGCCAGACTCAAAGAAACATAGGCTCCATAGTTTATCTCATTTGTAATCATTAGTATGCTTTCCAAACTGACTAGCACAATAGCTCAAAAGATGTCTGCATATGGCCATATAGGATTAAGCTAAGCAAAATGCATGTCAGGATAGGGAAACCAGAGATTTATCCTTGTGGTTGTTGTTTTTAATGTTCCATGTGAAAATATTTCTTTACCACTCATTTTTCTCTCTTCTTTTATTACTCTTTTTCTTTTTCCTTTTCCTGATAGTTTATCCTCTGTTGTTGCCTTATCTAAGTTTGGTATCTGGTTTATTGGATATATGTCTATTTGCTTATTTGAGCAGGAGAAGGAAAGAGAAAAAAAGATAATAAGTCAAACAACAAAGGACGAACCAATGTAACAGTCACATTCACAAGGCCATATCTTGGAGGTGAACTCTATTACCTGGGAGGAAGGAGGAGAAGGGAAACACGGGAAAAAATCTGGGAAGGGTTAACAATGTTCATGAAATAATGTACTCACTACCATGAGAATGTAACTGTAACCCAGCTATACATCACAATGACAAAAATTTAAAAAAGAAATAGAAGAGAGGGATTTCAACTTCTTTAAGTACATTTAACTGCAACAGGCATGTGACTATCATCCTGCTAAAGGAGCAAAGGTTGCCTACTTTCCCCAAAAAGATGTAAGATAGCAGTGTTCACTCCTTTACATCCATGTGAGAATTTTCCTTTTTCACCACTAAAAATAGCGAAAAACTCAATTCAAGCTAGGTAGATCAGAAAGGAACTAAATGAGCTGTTGAGGCAAATGAAAAAATTGTCTACATTAAGAACATTTGTGCTGAAAATTTGCTGCAATTATATAAATGATTTTAGTAATAATCTAAGTTTTATTTTCACCTAATGACAATCACTGGCACTCGGACATTGGAACAATGTCTAACTATTAATAAAACCCTGGCTAAGACTGTAGGACACTAACACTCTACAACCATGGTTGTGGCTCCAGTATGTAGAAGTAAGGGAATTCCCTGTTTGTGGTGTCCACGTGGTTAAAACATCTAGTTTTGATGTGATTGCTGGACAGGAAAGCGCTTCTAGTAACCAAGTTTTCTCTCTCTTTTAGGAAAAAAAGCATACACATGAATCAGACATTAAGCAATTTAAATTTGAACAGACTACAAAAGTAATAAGCATTTATGACCACAACAAAATATATAGAAGAATATTTGAAGAGTGGGAGAAGATCTTTACTAACCATAAAATGGGCAAAGGCCTCATATCCAAAATATATTAGCAGCTCAAAAAATTGAATCACACCAAAACTAATGCCCAGAAAAACAACCATCCCATTAAAAGATGGGCCAAAGACTTAAAAAGAGTCTTCTCTGAAGAAGAAATAAGAAAGGGCTATAGAAACATGAAGAAATACTTGACATCTCTGGCCATAAAAGAAATGCAAATCAAAACACCTCTAAGATTCCACCTCACTCCAGTTAGAATGGCCAGGATCAAGAAATCTAATAACAACAGATGCTGGAGGGGATGTGGCCAGGAGGGATCATTACTACACTGTTGGTGTGAGTGCAAACTCATTCAACCACTGTGGAAAGCAGTATGGCAGTTTCTGAAAAGACTAAACATAGAGCTCCCCTATGACCCAGCAATTCCACTACTTGGCATTTACCCAATCATCCAGAAACAAGGACATACTAAATCCACTAGCACAACAATGTTCATGGCAGCACTGTTTACCATAGCAAAGATGTGGAACCAACCCAGATGCCCAGCAGTTGATGAGTGGATCAACAAGATGTGGTATTTATACACAATGGAACTCTATGTTGCTGTCAGGAAGAATGATCTTTCCCCATTTGTAAGGAAATGGAAAGACTTAGAAAAAAATCATATTAAGTGAAGTAAGCCAGACTCAAAGGAACCTAGGCTCAATAGTTTCCCTCCTTTGTCATAATCAGTAGAAACCTTGGGCTCTCCAAGCAGAGATTTACAATAGAACCAAACCTAGATATATAAGGCCATATAATATGACAATAAATGAAAGAATCTCCAGGATATAGAAACAAAAGCCATATAATGAGTGATTGTAGTCCTTAATGTACTATGTTAGCTCTCATCTCTTTTACTGTCCCTTGCTTATCCCATATTGTTACAGTATTTCACCTTGTTATAAGATATATTGTATATATGCTTGTTTGGTTATTTGAAATAGGATAGGGAACGGGGGAAACAAGATGAGGGGTGGGTGGGGGAAGGAGAAAGGGATCAAGACATGAGAAAGGGTATCAGTGTTTGTGAAGTAATGCACCTTCTATCTGATGAATATAATGTAACCCTTCTATTAATTACAATAAAATATATGAAAAGAAGTTTTCCCTTTTAGAAAAAATACTTGTAGCAAAAACTAATGCTTCAAAGAACCCAACAATCCTTCAGCAGAGGATAACATATGGAAAAAGGTACACTCATCCCAGCAGTTGAAAGGGAAAAACACAATAGCTTGGATGGATCTTGAGGACTAATGTTTAATGAAAGTTGACAATCTCAAAATATTACACATTTCAAAATCCCTGTTCTACATTCTTGCAAAGACAATAAAACTGAATTTGGCACTGAAGGACCAGGGATAAGGAGGTAGCTTGAGATGTGACAATAGTTAGCAAGAAAATGGGGATGATCCTTGCAGTGTTATAGTTGATTCCTTTTAGCAATTTTCAGATCTCTACAGCTTGAGATTTAACTACAAACATCTTTGCAAATGTCAATTATTATATTTTCATCTTCTGTGTTAGCTTATACTGCTGTTTGTATAGCTAATGTTCACATGCTTTTTTCTTAAAGAATAGACATTAAAAATGAAGTCAATAATTCTCTCATAATTATACATTAAGCTTGGCCAAATTAATATATGCCCTTAATTACATTAGGTAATTAAATTCCACAGCTCTAACTGGATAATTAGTACATTATTGGTGCAATAGCATTCGAAAAATGTGTTTGTTTTTAGATTAGAGGAAGCAGTGCAGAATTGTTAAAAGGAACAAATTCAAGTTAGACTTCCTTTATGTATTTGCTCCTTACAAATTTTACAACTCCTAAAAGTACTTCCTCTCTTAGCACCTGATTTTTCCAAAATTAAATAAATGAGATTATAGAAACATATTATTCAAGCTTTTTGTAAATTTTAGATAATAAATGCTCTGTTGCTCACTTTACTACTTGTAGTTAACCATACGAATTAAATTACTTTTTAATATTTACTGTTTTTAAGTCAAGTAAAGTAAAATTGAGAAACATGATGTTACAAATAAGCTGTTTTTGTAAAATATAATCAAACAGAAAAAATATTCACTGGATCAGTTTTAATTTGATATTATATTCTACATGGTGAAATAGTCCTAAAACCAAAAGTCTTCACTAATTTAATTCATCCAATAATCAATATGTTCCACAGTGTAACTGAGCAATTATGTTATCAATGTTATAAATCTGGCTTTAAATATATATTCATCAGTGGCAGAGCATGTGGCCTAGTGGTAGAGTGCTTTCCTAGCATATTCAAAGCCATGGGTTTGATTCCTCCATATCACATACACAGAAAAAGCCTGGAGTGGGAGTGGTGCTGTGGATCAAGTAGAGCACTAGCATTGAGAAAGCAAAGGACAGTGCTAAGACCCTGTGTTCAAGCCCAAAAACTATATATATATATATATATATATATATATATATATATATATATGTTCAATCAACTGCTTGGAAGTGAAGAGTATTACAACATAACAAAGACCTAGATCACTGTAAATATAATATATATAATGAGAAATATATGTATGTAATAAGAAATACATATATTAAAAAACAGAAGCAAGGTTTTTATTGTCCATTGAAGGTTCTTAAAGAAAGAAGAAAATTAAGTCTATCCAAATGAACAACAAACTGAACCAGTGATCCCACTCTTTTACTCTGACTTTTTACCTTTTTAGCCCACTGCAGAGTATGCTAGACTGTGATTTAACCACCAGTTAAAAAAATTCACTGTCAGCAAAGAACAGCTACTGTCTAAAAACATCAAGAGAATATGTATAAATAATAGTTCAATTCTATTTTTATAATCCTGTTCTTAAGCTAGTAAGTCTGTTATTATTTCAGAAATAGTACCCCCCGGTAAAGCTCTTTGACCAGAGATAAGAGTATATTATGAAAAGCAGAACAAGCAGTATAATCAATATACCATTTGTGAAAAGTTGATAATTTGTTTTCATGATCTACAGAATGACACAAAGAAGGCCAGAAGTTTCTTACACAGATACTGCACTTTTATAATGGGTAATAAGTATGCACTCACTAATATCTACAATATTGCTACTTTAGAAGGGGACAGGATAGCTTCTTCCGAGTCCATAATGCAAAATTCCAAAGAGTAAATTGTGTTTATGATGAGAATCAAGTACTGCATTTTTCTTCTTGATATGAACTATGCATTTTATCAAGAAGTACAGAACAACTACAGAGAGAGTTCCTGAAAGCCACTGACATATATGACACAGTGTCATGAATAAAGTAGAATCAGACATAAATAATTTGTGTTAGGGTAATGTAGATGGAAAACATGGCATTGTATTTACATAGACACATTGCAAAGAGACAGAGCACTGAAAAATAATATCAGTGTTAGAGCATTTTTAAGAAGTCAAAGTGTCACTTTTGATTTGGGGTTTCAGAGGGACATTTGACAAGAAAACAAAGTGGTCATGAGCACAAGAGAAAGAAAATTTGAAGACTCTTCATGCATGTATTATGATAATTAATAGTACAGGGAATTTCATGATAGAAGTGAGGGCATTTACATTAGTTATCAACAAATGGTTCTTCTACATATACATATAAAATATATGTAACATAAGAATACATTCATTTTAAGGTAAATCCCAGCATAGAATATTATATTTATGTACATTTTAGAACATAATAGATAACTTCAGCAAGAGTACAGATATTTTTTTATTTTTCCATATATTTTTATTGTAATTAATAGAAGGGTTACATCATATTCATCAGATAGAGGGTACATTACTTCACAAACATTGATATCCTTTCTCATGTCTTGGTCCCCATTTCCCTCCTGATACCCCCACCCCTCACCTTGTTTTCCCCCTTCCCTATCCGATTTCAAATAACCAAATACGCATATATACAATATATCAGATAACAAGGTAAAATACTATAACCATATGAGATAACCAAGGGATAGCAAAAGAGATGAGAGATAACATAGACTACAGATAATTTTATTCAGCCTTTCACACCTATTTCTTAGAAATTTCGCTGAATGAAATTAGATTACAAATTAAGTTTAAATCAATTTTAATGAATTATCATAATATGATCTATAAACCTTTAACAAACTAGCAAACAAAATATGCACCTCCCTGCATAAAGGAACATACCTACTGGCCTTCAAATGATTAATTTACTTTGTTATTATTATTATTATTATTATTATTGAAATGGTGTACAGAATGATTATAATTATTTTGTCTGGGTGAGTACATTTCCTTGCATACTGTGTCTTCTGTTCTCTCCCTCTCTCCAGTCATTCCCTCTCATTCTCTAGCCACAAATTGTATAGCTCACTCTTGTCAGTGTTCAGTGAGTTCTACCACTGCAGTTTTTCACTGGAGTTCTGTGCCATCTCTGTGACCTCCACATGTGAATACATCATACATAAAGAAAAGAAGACAAACTCATCCAAAACTGGCTTTCTTAATTGCAGATTTTACCTCTGGACTTCCTTTTGGGAATAAAATTCAAAACAAATTGTGACATCTTCAATTGGGAGTGCTTTGTATCTTTTGTTTATATGCTTGTGGTGGTTCTTTGGTTTGAATGCAGGGTCTTCTTAGACAGGAGTTCTAGTACTTGAGCCATCACACAGCCTTTGTTTGCCTTGAACACTTTTTGGATAGAGTCTTCGGTTTTGCCCTGGTCTGGCTCAAGCAGTGATTTTCCTACCTTCAGCCTCTGATGTAGCTGGTATGACATGTGGCAATCACAGGCAGAAATCTATTGAGATGGGGTATGGCCAACTTTTTCACTTGGTTATCTTTGAACCTGGCTCTGGCATATCCATCTCTTGGATTACAGTTCTCAGATAGAATATATAAGCATCTATGTTCTTATTTAGTTCATATGTCCTTACATAGATAAAATAAAATCTTAGGGGAAACAAGTCATTTAAAACAATGGTACTTTCTGTTAGAGCAGATTATGCAACAACCAAGACATGTTGGTTAATGGAATTGGTTGCAATGGCCAGAAATAAAATTCATACAAAGCCAACCTAAGAAAAGAGGTTTAAGAAGGCCTGGGAGAAAAATATATGGGCCTTTCTCAAGCATGTCTGATCTTGGAGGGGCTACTGGTCACACTACAGACCAAATCAGTGCAATTCCCAGACTTTCCCATTTATTTGGAGTTATTTGAGAGACACGATGATCAAGTTTAATGTCATTCCACAGCACTGTGAATCCCTCCCCTTTCCCAGTTGTCCACTTTATTTTTGTGGTATAGTCTGGGGAAATTGTTGTCTTCAGCAACCAATGAAGTTGAGAAAGATTAATTCCAAGCTCTCACAGATACTTTATAGTGCAATATCAATTTAATGTGAAAATATACTTCCATAAAAAGAGATATAATTTAAGTATCCTAATTCCCACTATTCTTAACTTTCTTTCCAGAGGGGCTTATTAAACTCAACACTACATAAATTGAAACTTGAGATTTTAATATATAATAAATTCAGACAAACTACTGTTGTTGTTTCCTAGATATTTATCTGTTGGATTTTCTTCATATTTTGTAGATTTTAAAACAGAAAAGTACTAAAAATGGCTTATAGGCAAGAGTAAGATACATATTCATTAATTTCCCACACTTCCATTAATCTAATTATGTGTGTTTTAAATATTATTTAAAAATGGATAAAAGATTCTTATCAAGAGTATGTTCTATTTTGTTTATCATCTGAATGTTCGCAATATTCTCTTGACTTCTATTCTGAAAGCAAGAAAATTGGTTTGAGATTAAGAAATATTATCCATGTTGGACTATTTATATTATTTCATAACTGCATACTAATGAACTAATAAATACTAACCATTTAAATAGTTTTAACTTCACTATACAGAATCAAAAGTAATACTTACTAAATACTAAATAAATATGAGTAAACTATTATAGGAAAGAAAAACAAAAGTGATGTACAGTCATATGGTAATTCATATCACTTTAGGGAAGCAAATAATATTCCTCAAATAGAGTAAAATCAGCAATACAGAATAGCTTTACTTACAAATCAATTCTAGAAATATTAACGTTACTATTTCTTTCAAAAAATTAAGGAATTTACTAACATCTTAGGAAATTTTTCCATTGACCTCACTTGACTGATTAATGGGTCAAAATTGAAATTCTTCTTAGTTCATCAATTTTACTATAAGCAGTTCTTTTTCTTTGTATTGGTTTTCTCTTTTTCTCCCTTTATGGTTTATCTCATGTTGTTATTGTATCTGACTTCAGTACCTGGTATACTGTATATACATTTATTTGGTTATTTGAAATAAGGAAGGGAAGGGAAAAAACAAGATGACTGTGACAGGTTGGGGAAAGGGAAAGTAGGAGAAAGTATTGGTAGGGGTATCATTGTTCAAGAAGTAATGTACCTACTACCTGAAAAACATAGCTGTAATCTCTGCATACTTCATCCCTAAAATAAAATACAATTAAAAACCAAAACTGATTTGGACAATGAATACTCATTTATAATAATAAAATTGTGCTTTATTTCATAATTTTAT
Source organism: Megascapheus bottae (assembly GCF_031878675.1). Classification (NCBI taxonomy): domain Eukaryota; kingdom Metazoa; phylum Chordata; class Mammalia; order Rodentia; family Geomyidae; genus Megascapheus; species Megascapheus bottae. The sequence continues at coordinate 28,750,886 of NC_143517.1, read as the reverse complement.
TTATTATTAAATATTCATTCCATTAAAAATATCTGATAATAGGGGATGGGAAAAATATTTGATAGTAAAATTACTACAAATATCAACCTAAATATATATATTCAAATTTTTGTTTAAAAGGGCTAAAATTATTATTGTTATTTATTATTATCATTTGTGGGTCATGGGTCTTGAACACTGAGCCTGGGTGCTGTGCCTGAGCTCTTCAGCTGAAGGCTACCACCCTAACCCTTGAGCCACAGCACCACTTCTGGTTTCTGTGATTAATTGGAGATGAGGATCTCATGTTCTTTAGTGCCAGGCTGGCTTTGAATCAGATCTCAGCCTCCTGCGTAGCTAGGATTGCTGGTGTGAGCCACCAAAAAGGGCTAAAATAATTTAAAAGATAGAGTTTTTTTAATGTATAGGGTTGTATGACATTGTTAAATATTAGAAATAGAGAAAGAAAGCACCATAAATAATAGTTATCATCACAATAAGTCAGGATTTACATATTCAAAAGACGGTAAGATTTGATATTACTATTTAAAGAAATTTAGCACATGATGTACAAAATTTATCTTACAAAAAGTGTGGCCTAGGGCAGGGAGTGTGGCCTAGTGGTAGAGTTCTGGCCTTGCATGCCTAAAGGCCTCGGTTTGATTAATAGATACCACATAGATAGAGAAAGCTGAAAGTGGTGCTGTGGCTCCAGTGGCAGTGCATTGATGTTGAGCACAATGTGCCCAGGGACTGTGTAGAGTCCCTGAGTTCAAGAACCTGGACTGGGGCCGGAAGTTTGGCCTAGTGGTAGAATGCTTGCCTTAGCATGCATTAAGACATAGGTCGACTCCTCAGCACCACATACATAAAAAAAGCCAGAAGTGGTGCTATGGCTCAGTGGTAGAGTGCTATCCTTGAAGAAAGCCCAGGGACAGTGCTCAAGCACTGAGGTCAAGCCCCACGACTGGCCAAAAAAAAAAAAAAAGAATCTGGACTGGCAAAAAAATATTGAGAAGAGTGCCCTTTTGTATGTCATATTTTGCTATCTTCCTCAAAACATTCAGATCTTACATTCTTAAATCACTTGATATTAGTATCAAATCAGAGTTCATATACATCTTAATAAATTGGGTAATTCCTGTAGTTAAAAGATAAAATACTTCATTTTATTTATTTGACATAGATTTTTCTTAGTGTCATATTGTTTCATTTAGTAATTTACTAAGTCATAGATGATGTAGTAAATAAATATGTTTCTCAGTTCTAATCCAGGTGAGGACTTACTGAAATTGTTCTTTCAAATAATAAATCAGGTAAAAAGTGATCATACTTGCCTCTATATAACAAGAAATTTTAATCTATTAATTATCTGAAATTAGATATCTTTCTGAGGTAATATATGATGTAATAAATTGTAGATAGGAATGATTAAAATATTTTGAGCTTAACTTTGTCATATTGTTAATAACTTTCAAGAATATATATTCTATGCTGAGCATGGTGTCCTATAACCACAGGATACAGGACAATTGCAAGTTCTCCTAGTCCAACCTACTTAGTGAGTTTGATTTCTTCTTAGACCATATAGACCCTGGAAACAGTGAACAAAAGCATACACTGTCAAAGACATAATAATAGAGAATATAAAGTATTATATGATTTTTATATTGACTATTTTCTCCTAAAGTAAAAAGAAATGTAAAAATTATATTCAAAATGCATGAAAAAATAATTATACATACATTTTATAATAGCTTTAATTACTTACAGATATTTTAAAAACAAAAAATAAACAAACAATCAAAATATCCAAGTTACTATTAATAAATTTAAAGAATATAGCATTGAAAAAATTTAAGCTAATTTTTTTGCCAGTCCTGGAGCATGAAGTCAGGGCCTGAGCACTGTCCTTGTGCATTCCTCAAGGCTAGTGCTCCACCACTTAAGCCACCTCATCTCTTCCTGCTTTTCTATGTATGTGGTACCATGGATTTGAACCAGGGTGTTTATGAATCTAGGCAAGCACTATACCACTAGGTCAAACTCCCAACCCTAAAATTTAAACTATTTTTTAAAATGTATTTATTGTTATTATCAAGGTGATACTATTTTCTTTGATATTTAAAATTTTGGTGCAAATAAATTAATACAAAATATTTGGAAATTTTGAATAACTTTTGTTATACATATATTTAATTCCATATCTATTGGATAACATAAAAGCCAATTAGTTATGGCAGTATAGGCTGCTTTTCGAGAATAGGTTAGAATTATATGTCTCTTTTGTCCTTTGTAAGGCAATTATAAAAAATGAGTAATATTGAAATTCTGAGTAAACAGATCTGGACAATTGGGTAAATGCCAAGGAGTGGAATTGCTGAGTCATAGAGGAGCTCTATGTTTAGTCTTTTAAAGAACCACCACACTGCTTTCCATAGTGGTTGAATGAGTTTACACTCTCACCAGCAGTGTAGTAGTGATTCCTCCTGGCCACATCCCTGCTAGCATCTGTTATTAGATTTCTTGATCATGGCCATTCTAACTAATTTGTTGTATTTCTAGGTCCTTGAACTGTCACTATTTTCCACCAATCCCATTATAAAATGAATTATACAATTAAAATTTTTCATTTCCTTAAATTACATATAAAACATATATGATTGCAATTAACATATTTTCTTTGAGTATTATTCTTGTTTTTTGCTATGGGGTGTGTGCGTGTGTGCATGTGTGTGTGTGTATGTGTGTTTCCTTTTACTGGATATTTTGCTATTCATGAACTCAGTCTTATTTTTATTTTATGTAGGACAGCCAAACTCTTTGACCTCCGGTACAATAGTACCTACGATTTATATAGCATTGGATAGTGGCCAGCTCATTTTCTCCTTGAGGTTTGAAATACATTTTAACTGTGTCCTCATTGTATCTTAGACCCCATTATTTATCAATACTCTAGGTAATAAGTTCTTGGAAACTGAAGGGCATAATGATATTAAACAGTACATTTTAAATTTAATATGTAGGTGACAGAGACTACACATACATAGAATATATGCTGATATGTCAATTATATTAGTAAAATGTTAATCTTAAAAGACACATCGGGAGATTTATAATATTCATGTGTTCCTTCTTTGTAATTCACTTTTCAATTAGATTTGCTTTTAGAGAGAATTTAAAATCCAAATGTCAACGAGGTTTGAATACCAAATCTTTTAATGTAAACTACCAATTTCATACCTTGAAATAACAGAAATATATACTTTTTGGCTTTTTAAGTTTGGTATAGAATATAATAGCAAATATGACAATGGGAAATATTTAATAAGGAAAACCTAGTTTATGATCTGTATACCTGTATCTATATCTGCATCTATCTCTACCTACCTACTACCTTTGACATTATAATGTTCCTCAGAATTTTGTGAGGGACTCATTTTATATGCCTTGATTGAGATTAAGGTAATTAATGTCTATATAATGAGATAATGTGATAAATTCACATTTTAAAAGCAGATTTCAAGAAAAACAAAAAATGGATCCAACTTTTATGGTTTTTCTTTTTTTTATCTGTTTTGTTCAAGACCAATGTGGGGCTTGAGGGCAGATGGTGAATGAGAGGGGACCAAAGAATTTGGGAAGTCATTCCAGGAATTCTGTGAAGAGTTCAAGATCCAGGAACCTAAACCAGGACAGGCTTCAGGACAGCCAGGGTAATCAAGGGGGTCAACTCAAAGCAAAGGGGCCAAGCATTTTGAGCTTGTGAGCATGTTGATGAAATAGATGTGAAGAGAAAGGATGTGGAGAAATTGTCCGTGTACATGGAAAAGCATGGTCGTCTGTCACCTCCTCATAAAATGCTGCAAGGGAAGGATGCAAATGGCAATCTTATAAATGATATTAAAGCTTTCAATAACATTGGCTCCTCTGCTGAAGCCTTAATTTAATTAAAAATATATGAAGTGTCAAATATGTGAAAAAATGAGATACGTAAAAATAAATTGGTCAAAAACTAAAGTCTCCTAGAAAATTCAGAGCCCTTTGCAATAACCCTCTTGATGAAGAACCTTTTATATACTTCTATTACATCTACAAGTTGATTTAGGAAGATTATCCTTTCTTTCTTTAAATTTTGTGCAGGCTCTGAAAACTAGAAGGCCCACCTAGGAGATGTACAAAAATTAATCCATACACTAATATGCCTTGTCAATGAAATTGTCTAAATATATTCTGGACTTTATGACCTAGGTCTGAATCTGCAGAGAAATTCTGTTTGAACTGAGTGTTGATGGCTCATGCCTGTAATCCTAGCTACTCAGGAAGTTGAGATCTGATGATCAGGCTCAAATCCAGACGGACATGAAAGTCCTTGAGACTCTTCAATTAAATTTCCAGAAAATCTTAAGTGATGCTGTGGCTCGAGTGATACTGGGCTAGCTATGAGCTGAAAAGCTCAAGGACAATGCCCAGGCCCAGAGTTCAAGCCCCATAATTGATTAAAATAATTCTGTTTGCTGTTTTGCATTTTGTCCATAGTTTGTTTTGTATTATCTGCTTGTCTAACACTAACCTTTACCATATTGGGCAAAATAATGTCATATATCCATTGGAATTCCAAAGGAATTTATGTCCAATTTTCACTTTTAAAAGCTAAGCTCACCTTAAAAGTCTCTGTGTGTATGTGAACATGTTCAAATAATGTGATATTTTAATGCTTAAAATCTATCATCATGGTGTCAAAAAAAGTAGTCTTCTCTATCAAACTAAAGTGCTTCTGTTTTCTGTGGTGATATGTTTGGTAATGATGTTTCCTAAAGTTATTTCTTTTTTACTGTGATTGTAACCATTAAGTGTGTTGCTTGTGACCAGCAGCCATATAAAAATAACCGGAGAACTCTATCAATAGAAGTAGTTGACCACTCAATTCTCAGCCCCTCTCCTAGCAAGTTGGTGAATTTCCATCATAAGGAACATGTTATTAATTCAGTAAAACTTTGAAATACCTATTCTATTCAAAAATAATTCCTAGATTGGCTTAAGAAATAATCTTCATAAACATCTCAGAAAAGACATTGTGAAAACAAGTCCCAAGTGTTTTGCAATATGCCCATATTCTCATAATGACTACTAAAAATTCAAAACTTAAAAACAAGATGTCAGGAAGGAAATGGTCAGTCACTGAGTGCTCACTAAACCCAGGGAACTTATTTACAACCAGCCAAAGCTGAAGCTCGTAATTCTTAATACTTCATTCTTACAAACTATATGTAATGCTTTACTGTACTGTACTGTTATATCACACAAGTTTTTCTTCCTTTTTTATTATAATTGATGGAAGGGTTAAAAGTTAAATTGGCCAGATAAAAGGAGCATTAATTCACACACACTGATACCCCTTCTCATGTTTTTGACCTTATTAGAAAATTAGGCAGCTGAAATGCAAGCATCATTTTCTGTGCTATAAGCACTATTTTACATGTAAGATAATTTTCCCTATGGCTTTACATTATAAAACTGAAAATGCTGATGGATAAGAAATCCTATATGAAAAGCACATGTTATAGTAAATAGTATATATATATATGTGTGTGTGTGTGTGTGTGTGTGTGAGTATTTTGCTCAATATCAGCAATTTACATAAATCATATTTATATGAAATGTATGAAATGTTTGGAGAATATTTAATACTCATGTAATTTTAGAAGTAATGCAAAATTTTTAGAATATTGAAAATCTATAACTAGTGGAAATAACTAGTTGGAATAAAATTTGAAGTGATGCATTTTTTATTTTATTTTATTTTTATAAGTCCTGGGCCTTGAACTCAGGGCCTGAGCATTGTCCTTGGGCTTTCTCAAGGCTAGCACTCTACCATTTGAGCCATAGCACCACTTCTGGATTTTTTCTATGTATGTGGTCCCAAGGAATTGAACCTGGATCTTCCTGGGTGCTAGGCAAGCACTCTAGCACTAACTCAAACTCCCGGGTCCAGTAATGTACTTTTTAAAAAGAAAATAATAGCCATTTCTATTTCAGAGCTTGAAATAGGCCTGTTGAGTTGGCTTAGTTCTTCTTGGTTCAGTGTGGGTATGTTAATATTGGCTAGGAATTCATCCATTTCATCTAGATTCTCAAATTTGTTGGCATAAAGGTTTGAGAAGTATTCCCTCATGATATTCTGGATCTTGGTAATTTCTGTCGTGATATTACCATTTTCATCTGCAATTTTGTTTATTTCGATATGCTCTCTTCTTTTTTGGGTAAGATTTGCTAAGGGCTTGTCAATTTTGTTAATTCTTTCAAAGAACCAACTCCTTGTTTTGTTGATTCTTTCTATAGTTTTTTTGGATTCCAAATCATTTAATTCTGCTTTGATTTTAATAATTTGCTTTCTTCTGGGATTAGGGTTGGTTTGTTGCTCTTTTTCCAGGAGCTTAAGATGAGACATTAACTTGTTGGTTTGCTATTTTTCCAACTTGTTGTAGGCACTCAGCGCTATAAATTTTCCTCTGAGTACTGCCTTTGCTGTGTCCCAAAGGAGTTGGTATTTTGTGTGCTCCTTATTGTTAAATTTCATAAACTGTTGGATTTCTGTTCTGATCTCTTCGATGACCCATTGGTGATTCAACAATGTGTTGTTCAGTCTCCATGAGTTACAGGGTTTTCGTTGGTGGAGATGTGTGTTCAGTTCCAATTTGATGCCTTTGTGGTCTGAGAGTGTGCAGGGAATAATTTCAGTGTTTCTGAATCTGTCCAGGTTTGTTTTATGGCCTAAGATGTGATCTATTTTGGAAAATGTTCCACGTGCTGCTTAGAAAAACATATATTGTGTTTTTGCTGGGTGGAATATTCTGCAGATGTCTGTTACATCTAGTTGGTCTAGATAGTTGTTCAGTTCTAAAGTTTCTCTGTTGAGTTTTTGCCTTGTTGATCTGTCCATAGGTGAGAGTGGTGTGTTAAAGTCACCAACAATCACTGTGTTTCGATCTATGTATGGTTTCAGTGAAAGTAAAGTTTGCTTGATGAAGTTCAGAGCTCCGGGATTGGGTGTGTAGATATTTAGGATCGTTATGCCTTCCTGGAGGAAAGATCCCTTTAGTAGTATGTAGTAACCTTCTTTGTCTTTTCTTACTAATTTTAGTTTGAAGTCTATTTTATCTGATATGAGGATGGCAACTCCAGCCTGTTTATGGGGGCCGTTAGCTTGATAGAGTTTATTCCAACCTCTCACTTTCAAAAGATGATTGTTTTTTTGGGTAAGATGTGTCTCTTGAAGACAGCAGAACGATGGATCTTGCTTTTTGATCCAACTAGACAGCCTATGCCATTTAATTGGAGAGTTAAGTCCATTGATATTGAGAGTTAGGATTGAGAGATATTTATTAGTTTCTACCATTTTTAAAAGCTTTTATTAGGGCCTGTGTCTTGACAGTTCTTGTGGTCCTTAGATGGTATGCTGTTTAGGTGCCATTTCTTTCCCTATATTGCATTTATTTTGGTTTTCTATGTATAGAACATCTTTGAGAATTCTCTGCAGTGTTGGTTTTGTTGCGACATATTGTTGCAGCTTTTCCCAGGAATGGAATGTTTTTATTGTTACCTCAGTTATGAATGAGAGCTTAGCTGGGTACAGGATTCTTGGTTGGTAGTTATTTGACTTAAGGGCATGACATATATGCTTCCAGTCACTTCTTGCTTGCATGGTCTCTGCTGAGAAATCTGGGGTTATTCTGATTGGTTTGCCTTTATAGGTTACTGAACCCTTTTCCCTGGCTGCCTTTAGGATCCTTTTTTTGGTTTCTATTGATCCAGTTCGGATTATGATGTGGCGGTGGGATGTTCTTTTCTGGTCAGGTCTGTTTGGGGTTCTAAAAGCTTCTTGTATCTGGATGGGCCTGCCCTTCTGGATATTTGGGAAATTCTCTGAGATGATTCCCTGAAGTATATTTCCAATACCATTGACCTCTTACTCCAGGCCCTCCTCAATACCAATTAGCCTTAAATTAGGCTTCCTAATTGTATCTTGGACCTCCTGAAGCGCTCTCTCATATTTCCTAGATTTGGATTGACTCATTTTCTGTTCTTTCTCTAAAACAACTAAATTATCTTCAGCCCCAGAAATTTGATAGGGAAGGGGGGAAAACCAAGACGGGTGGGGGGTGTGGGGGGAGGAGGGAAATGGGTACCAAGACATGTGAAAGGGTATCAATGTATGTGAATTAATGCACCTTTTATCTGGCAAATATCATGTAACCCTTTTACTAATTACAATAAAAAAATAAATAAAATGCTGATGTTATGACAAGGAATGCAGAAAAAAAAGAAAATAATAGGGGGGTCTTGACATTTCTGTTAATTAGTAGAACAATATTCTAAGAAAAAAAGTTCTGGAAATTTCTGGCTAAAGTATGTTGACTTAGAATTTTCCAAAAAATGTTACACAATTTAATAAGAAATTTAGGTAAAAACAGTTTTGTTTTCTCAAAACACATATACGGACTATTTCTTTTACAATTCTATGGCCATTTACAAAGTTCCAAATTGACTTATACTATTCTGTCTTAACTGTTTTTCTAATGGAAACAAATTAGTATTCCATGAGTGTTTTTCTGATTTGTTCTTCTAGCTCCTTTAAAATGTAACTAAATTTGCTTTCACCTAGCTTAAATTGTAAAGAAATATAACTTTAGCCATAGCCTTGAAAGCACATTATATATTTGGCATTTCTTACAGTTTTTAATTGGAAAAAAATGGACAATTTCACTCAGAGATTTTTTTTCTACTGATAGTGGAACCATAATAGTTTCAATGTATCCCTCAATAATACATTGAGTTCAGCTATCTTTTGCTTGGAACAAATGGAAATATTAATAGGAATGCATTACTTGCAGTCAGATAAATTTTTCTAGTCGATGAATCTATTTGGAAAAATGGTAGTTTATAAACCTCATTGGCTGAGCTGAAATGTGAAGACACTTAACACACCGGAAGGAAAGTAATAAGATTATATACAAATTGATTTTTGAATGTACTGGAGATTTTGAACTATTCAGTGGAATACCAAATGCTAAATGCAAAATATAAAATATGGAAGGTCAATTTCTATTCATGTAAATAAATATACATCACAATTATGCAGCTACCATTTGTGGCACATACATATCATCTCTCTTATTCTTTGCTGTTTAAAAGAATGAAGTAAGGTTGAATTTTTCCCACTTCTATCATTACATGGTAAGTTTTAATTTAAAAGTAATGACAGTTCATTTTCATATTTCCTGTGCAAGCATAAAACCCATAATCCTACTCTTCTGTTTCCCTATTTTACTTTTTATACATTTCTTGATAGAAACAATTCTTTTCAAAATAAATATTTCATTACAGTGGTCAAAATGAGCCTTTAAATTCTGTAAGTGGTGACTTGATGTGTTGATGGGAAGTTCCTTCCTTTGGATGTGTTTCCCTGTAACAATAACTATTTTAAGATATGAATATATTAGTAACTGGTCATTTCCATTTTTACCACTTTAATCTTGCATAGGTTTTAATCAAGTTTTAAATTTTTATTAAGGCATATTTTAAAATATATTTAACGTTTACTGTATTTAGATTAAACATCAGTAGTTAAGAACTGTAAAAAATTGTATTTAACATTTGATTATGTATTTACTTGATGTGTCTTATGATAAAGCAACTCAATTTTCCAGGTTTACCAAGTTCCATAATTCTTTCACCTGTAGATCCCATTCTTTACCATATGGTACATACTTGCAATTGCCTACTTTAATGGTTAAGACGTTATTTTTTCAGTGAATAATAGAATATAATTTGGTTTGTTAAGTGACAGAGATCAAATAAGAGTGAGTTTTTTAAGTAAGTAATTTACTGATATGCCATATAATATTCCTTACAGAAGCCAAATAGTGCTATCATAATACCAGGGTATTAAAAACTCAAGTTTCCTTAATTCTTTCCTTTGCCATCCCAAACAAACAGCTTCATACTGCTGATGTAAGACAACCATTTTAAAGAAAAGCTACTCTTTCACTAAAGGTCAAAACTTAGGATCTGTTTATACTGTTGCTACTGTTTAAAACTCATGCAGGAGAATCTAATCACAGAGATACAACTAGCCAGAAGAGATGTGAAACACAAATTAAGCTGAATGACCACCATTCCAGATAGAACTTCTTTTGCTAAATAAAGTTGAGAATAAACTTTGAATGAGAAAACATTAATGTTTGCCAAGCAGATTTAATTAACTCTCATTGCTTTGTGTTTTGACATCTGGTAAGGAAATTCTCTACTTACTCTAATGCTGTATCTACTTTGGCTATGTCCAACATTTATTCTGCCAAAGGAGTTTTAGAGTTAGCTTAAAATAAAACAAATTGCCATCTATTAGATGTTCATTAACATATATTTAATTTTAGAAAGAATATTTATCTTTAATATATAATTTATTACACTGATCAATTAGAAATATTTATTAAAGTCCTATTTGAAACTTTACAGGATTCTGTTTTCTTTATTTTTTAGTTCTGGCTTCCACGTTAAACTATCCTCTCTTTTTTCTAAGGTCATTCCTATGCTTCAACTTTTGTTACTTTTAGAAATAAAATCAGTGCTCCCCAAAACTCATATTCAAAAATTGCATATTTCATTTATCTTTAGCAACTAGAATTGGATACAAACTTTTTATTTTCTTCTTTTGGGGGAATCTTTTTTTAATTGTTATTATAAAGGTGTTATATGACATAAGTCAGCTAATGACTTCATTTTTTAAAAGGTGATGTAAAGAGGAGTTACTGTTACATTTATCAGGTAGTGGGTACATTTCTTCTTGAACATTGTTACCAATCCCAGGTTTTCCTCCCACTTCCCATTTCCAACCCCTATCACTCATCTTGTTTTTCACTTCTCTTCCCTATTTCAAATAAACAAATAAATATCTATTCAATATACCAGGTACAAAAGTCTGATACAGTAACAACATGAGATAAACCATAAAAGGAAAAAAAAGAGGAAAGAAATAACCTCACATAATACATTAAGAACAAAAATTACAAAGATAAACCTCTTGTCTCCATATCCTAGACTTCATTTAACTTACTTAGCCTCATCCTATATGATCATAAGTACATGGCTTTTGAGCTATTGTGATCCTCTGCTAGGAGGATCTAAAATGTATACTAACTGTTAGAAAGGTGGGAAACCATAAGCCTATGTTTCTTTGACTTTGGTTTACTTAACTGAATATGATTTTTTGCAAGTCTTTCCATTTCTTTACAAATGGGGCAATGCCAGTCTTTCTGATGGCAGCATAGAATTCCATTATTCATTTCTTTTAGAACAATTTCATCCCTTCCCTGGCTCTCTCTCAGTTTTTCTCTCTCATTCTTACCCACAAGTATAGTTTATTTTCAACATAGTGTCTAGTGAGTACAACTACTACATTTGTTCACCCTCTATCCCTCCATTTCTGTGTACCTGCTCTTACCCTCCCAAAGATAGATTAAATGAACAAACAAGGAAAACAACAACAACAACAAAAGCAGTGATGAGAGCAAAGGAAAAAAAAAAGAGTTGTTTCCATTTCCTAGAGTTCATTTGAATGAGGAGTATTTTTTTATGACTCCTTTCTAACAATGTTCCAGAGGTGGCAGAGACTCTTAAAAAACTAAAGTTTCCTCCATATCCTCACTGAGGGGCCAGATGAATCGTAAGATTCTTCCAAGATAAGCTCTCTGATTTTGTACTTTTTCTCCTTTCTAATTAGCCCATAAAGTTGAAGCTAACACTGTAATCTGAAAATGCACGCTTTGCAAAGAGAACTTCTGAGAGGCTGGATGTTTGGCTATTGACAGACTAAAGGAAACAATCTATATTCTGAGAGTAAAAGAATAAAGTCCTTGAAAATTTCTATTGAACTGGATATAAATTATTTCAATTGTGTATCTCAAGTTATCCAAAAGTAAAAGCAATTTTTCTCTGCAATGTTTGATATTTTCTCAGGTTTCAATATCCTCCCTTATATAAATAGCATTCCTAGGTTATATTGAATATTACATGAGAAAAGATTTATTAATATCTTATTCTAGGTATATTGAGTAGGGAGGAGGTTTTTCTATTTAAATCTTATATTTGAGATATTAATTTTCATTCTCAGTTTTTGTATTCTATCTGAATGAAGTAAACCTCTTATTGAAAATCATTTTTCCAAATCTTGAATTTCATGAACTTTGGATCTGAAATGTCAAAGGATCATATGTTATAAAGACTGGAGCTTAGGCCTGGATCTATTGAGAGGTTATAGAATTGATAAGAGAGATCACATCCTAAAGAAGTCTTCACGTTGTTCAGAATAAACCCTGGAAGACAATAGTAGAATACCCACCTTCACTCTTTCTATTTCTTGTCTTTAGCTGAAGGGTTTTGATTTGCCCCATCATTACCTTGATTACTGTCTTTCCAAAACACCCAAAGACAACAGGGCCAACAATTTATAGACTGAAACCTTTCAAACAGTGAAGTAAGATTTTTTTCATTTTCATAAACTGGGTTATCTCGGGTGATTTGGTAGTGATATAAAGTTCCCAACATAGTGCTTGTGTTCATCTATTTTGCTGGTCATTCACATGTTTAGGAAGGTAACAGAGGGCATGAAATGAATTCCAAAATCCAATACAGGAAAGAACATACTTTTTCAAAGTGCTGACATTAAGTCTGGACTTTCGCTGTGATTTTTGGATACTTCTGCAGAAATACCCTTGGGGGAATATTTATTCTGAAATACCTGAAATTGCTATCATGAAATGTTTATTTCAGGTGATTCCATGCATTCATACAATGGTCACTTTCAATTTCCCCACACAGTGAAATTTATTGGTATTTACATTTATTAAAGATCTTTAAAATTGTTGATGAGATTCTTGATTTATCATGTTACATGGGAGACAAAACAAATCTAAGTCAGCATAATTTTCTATGGATGCTTTTACTGAAGTTCAAATAATAGACTTTCTTCAGTTGCCAAATACAAAATGCATGTATGGAAATAAACATGCAAGGAGGACTTGGTTGAAATCATTTGCAACAGATAAAAGAGACAAAGTTCTATTCTCCTAAAAAAACAAAACACTGTATAATTTTAAATCCTAGGTTGAACTAATGGAAAATTACTAGAGGACATTAGGGATGAAGCTGAACCTGGTCAGAATTGCTAGATCATCTTTGCTTTGTAAGTATTCCTAGAGGGATTGCTAGACATTGTGTATATAGAAAATAATGTTAGAAAGAAATGGCCTACTTGTCCCTGAGGAGGCTATTTCAGGGTTAGATAACTAGGAAATGACTCAGAGATATGTATCTCCAAAATGAATAAAAATCCATTTGCAACACCTTAAGGACAATTGTCTAAGTAAAGGTGCATCAGAGAATGATTTTTTCAAGAGCAAACCTACCAGGGATATAGTCAAGAAGAAGAAAATCTGTAAGCCTTCTAATCATAGTGTACATAAAAACAGTGAAGAAAAAGATCCTGAAGAAACTAGATGGTTTATCTAAATTCATAATCCCTAGCATTAACTAAATTAGATGTAAGTAGGGTTTGATATAACTATGAGTTCTTCTAAATTTGGTGTAGCAGAAAGTATTACTTAGCAATCCTGCTTTTGAATTAACAGAATATAATTACAATTTCTGCTTCACATTCATCCAACTGTCGAGTAGTGGCACAGACAAACACATTGTTTTTGAAGATGTGTGGCAAAGAGTTCAATTGCAATCTGCGGTACTACAGAATTTCCCAATAATTCAAAGGATGAAAATAGCTTAAGAAATGTTATCCTTGAGCTATTTATTTCCCTGGCAAAGAGACTTCATTTAATATAATTACCTATTCTCTACATTTTTTACATGGAAAATGATGTCATGTTCCAAACTGTTCTCTCCAGGCAATGAATTTAAAGTTCCAGGAAGTAAATTGTTTCAAATCCCAAAGAGGATTTTTTTTAAACTAGCACTTGACTGTGTTATACCAGTCATTTTTAGCCAGCATACATTTTCTCTGGTAAAACTGAAGTATACTGAGCTAATGAGATTGAGCCGCTGATAGTGTTTCAATATATAAACACCTGATCTTAGTAAACTGAACATTATTTTATTTACAAAGTGCAGAGATCATGAAAATATTCTTTAAAAATAAGTTTATGATTCACTTCAGAAAAAAAATTGTTTCAGAAAAAATTTGTTTCAGACTGAAAATAGCATTGTAATGTATCTATAGAGTTAGAATTTCATTCGTAGAATGTTTTTACAAAAGTGAAAGGCTTTTTCAGTAGCATGTTGTAAATTCTAGCTCAGTTATGTACCTATAATCCTAACAACTTGGTAAGATGCTCAAGTAGAAAGGGAGAGATAGAGCCATGTTTCAAGTGATACTTCAAAAGCTAATATTGCAAAAAAGAAATCTAGCTTTAATTAGTTTAACACAGAGGTACAAAAATGGTGACCAGTTACCAGTAAATGAATGAAGTACTATTTACAGTACCTTTCCACACGGTCAGTTAATAGTTTACTATTATTAAATAATTCTCATGTTCTGAAACTTCACTGTATCTAGGCATGCAATTAGTGTGAAATTTGCTGAAAGAACTTGGATATATTTTTGACCAAGGTCTGGAAGTTGTAGTACTGGTGATTCAATTCTGCTCTATGCTTAAACCCTATGACCCTATGACCCCCGACACACACACACACACACACACACACACACACACACACACACAAAGACTAGAAGAGCTTCTCCATGCATTACTAGGGTTTCTATATGCATAGATCAAAGCATGGCAGACAGGTCATAGGTAATTTTGCCACCTCTATTGCAATTTTCCAGGGGGTCTCTGTGTAAAAAATAGATTTCTGCACATTAGGCATATCATCACCGCAGAAAAAAAGACTAAAGGAAGATAAAATGTAGCTCAAAGTAAAGATTATGACAGAGTTAGGAGTTAGGTTGTAATGGAAAGATGGGGATACAGACAATTCTGATGAGAAAGGAGTTCTTGTGAATTTGGGTTTAGGAAGCTTTGGAGTAAAGGCCAACAATCAAACTGTTTACACACCCTTGATACCTCAGTTGAGTTCATCCTTTGGTTAGGAAACTTAAGGGATAAGAAGCAGGGTTTTTTTCTGCTGAGGACCATTTGGATACTTATATCACTCATGTTCCAAACAAATTTTCAATACTGGCAGACAGAGGATGCAAAAAAGGTGACAAAGAGCACAAAAGAAGCATACATGTTTGTCTTCTCTTGCACTATGATTTGGTGGGCTACATATGGCCTATAGGCTCTCCTCAGGGCCCCTTGGCCCTGAAGATTTTGATTTCTTGACCTCCACTGTTTTTTAACCCATCCTGTTAACAATCGTTTTAATAAATTTCATTCCTTTGTAAGTGGTAAAAATCATTTCTATATTTCAGAGTTTTCATTGGAAGACTAATTCAAACATCACACCCAGGGTAAATTATTCAGATAAAGAATTCCAAGGGCCTGGAGTTTAGCCTAGTGGTAGAGTGTTTGCCTAGCATGCACGAGGACCCAGGTTCAATTCCTTGGTACCATATACATAGAAAAAATCCAGAAGTGGTGCTGAGGCTTAAGTGGTAGAGCTCTAGCCTTGAGAAAGTCCAAGGACAGTGCTCAGGCTCTGAGCTCAAGCCTAGGACTGGCAAAAAAATAAAAATAAAAATAAAAATCTTTGGCCGGGAGTTTGGCCTAGTGGTAGAGTGCTTGCCTAGCATGCATGAAGACCTGGGTTCGATTCCTCGGTACCACATACATAGAAAAAAAAAAGAAAGCCAGAAGTGGTACTGAAGCTCAAGTGGTAGAGCTCTAGCCTTGAGAAAGTCCAAGGACAGTGCTCAGGCCCTGAGCTCAGGCCCAGGACTAGCAAAAAAAAAAAAAATTCCAGTTAGCTGGGTGTTGGTTATTCATATCTGTCATCCTAGCTACTCAGGAAGCTGAGAACTGAGGATCTCAATTCAAAGCCAGCCAGAGCAGTGCTTGCAGGACACTCATCTTCAAGTAGCCACTCAAAGACTGAAAGAGGTGCTGTGGCTTAAAGCTCAAGGACAGCATCAAGGCCCTGAGTTCAAGCCTCCCCCCCCAACCAAAATTTATCAAAGGAATTCAAATTATCATTAAGCTTCCTGGCTGTTTCAAAATTTCCTTTTTCTGTCACTGTTTGGTATATAAATTATGGCTAGTGGTGAGGAAATCTCTACTACCTTGTAGAATTTAATGTTATGAATACAACACAATTGTTTGACAAATCTACTTTTGAATTGCTAATGGAGATATGAAATAGCATTTATTTTAATTGTAATGCCTAAGAGAAATTCCTCCTGTGGGGGCTGGGAGCGTGGCTGAGTGGCAGAGTGCTTGCCTAATATGAACAAAGACCTTGGTACCACAAAATGGAAAAAGCTAAAGTGGCACTGTGGCTCAAGTGAGGGAGAGCTACCCTTGAGTGCCCTGGCCTGGAGTTACAACCACAGGATTGGCCAAAAAAAAAAAAAAAAGAAAAAGAAAAAGAAAAGAAATTACTCTTTTGTCCATGCAAGAAACCAGAGAATAACAGAATAATCAATCTCAGTTTACAAACTCAAAGACTTTGCTAAGTAATTACCCTATCCTTACTTTATTCCAATGTTATAGGGAATCAATATACTTTACCAGGAAAATCTTAGGATGTAGTCCATGCCAGATGATGATAACAAGTAAGGAAATATATAAGGGAGCACATAATGAAGGGATGGTAACTTGAGTGGGTGAAGATTTTCAAGACTAAAGATATTTGACTTGGTTCAGTACTTATATATTTGGACTCTGGAAACATAATGAACACTCATAAGGCCTTGCTTTTGAAGAAGTCACTACAGAGTGCAAATAGCAAATACTTTGCTTATGATGAAAATAAGTGTAGCAAACTGTTATGGGCTGATAATTAGGAGCAGAAATTGAATGAGTGTTCTATGGTGAACTTGCAGAAGGATATAATTCTCCAGACAAAAAATTTCAGTGCAGTGAAGTTTCAGCGAGTAAATTAATTCATATAAAAATTTGAATATTGAGAGAAATTAATTGTATTTGTGTATTATTTAGATTAAAGCCTATTCTGTCTCTACTATTTTGGAATTGAACTTCACAAGTTGGAAGAGAAGGAGGTTGGGAGCTGAAAAAATTGGAGAAAATGAGGAAGGAGATAACACTGTTGAAAAGGAAATGTCATAATTACCTGATTTATATAACAGTAATCACTATGAATACCAACTTTAGAAAAAAATTAAAAATTAAAAAAGAAAAAATTTCAAAATCTCTGTACAAGTAAGATTACTTGATGTGACTTATTAGCCATAAACTTTTTGCTAGAATGCTAAAAAGGGTATCTTGGCAAGAGCTCAGATAAACTAACCTGAACCTCCGCCATCTTCCCAGAGTCTGGCATTTTTTAATTAATTAATTAATTAGTTAATTAATTAATTTTGCCAGTCCTGGGCTTGAGCTTCGACCCTGAGCACTGTCCTTGGACTTTCTCAAGGCTAGAGCTCTACCACTTGAGCCTCAGCACCACTGGCTTTTTTCTATGTATGCGGTACCGAGGAATCGAACCCGAGTCTTCATGCATGCTAGGCAAGCACTCTACCACTAGGCCAAACTCCCGGCCGGCCTCATGGGATTTTTTAAAGTATTCTTGATAAGGCAGGACTGATGTGGCTTTTGAAGGCTTGTACAATGTGAAATTCTACTGGCCATGCCTCAAGTTGCCTGCCTAGCAAACTTGAGGTTCTGAATTCAAGTCCCAATTGTATTGCTAAATCTTCCTCTTCTAAGGACACAGTGATAACTATTAACACATTATCTTCCTGCCTAGATTTTAATTCAGTTAATTGAGGTTTCTTAGTATCACAGCACCACAGGATCTTTTGTAATTGCTATTACTGGCTGTTTGTTTTTGCTGTTGTTGCTTGTTTGTTTGCTGGTCCTGGAACTTCAACTCAGGGCCTGGGTGTTGTATCTGAACCATTTTGTGCTCAACGCTACTTCTCTACCACTTGAGCCACAGTACTACTTCCAGCTATTTCTGAGTTATTTATTGGAGGCAAGAGTCTCATAGGGATTTTTTTCTGCCCAGGCTGGGTTTAAACCACTATCCTCAGATGTGAGCCTCCTGAGTAGCTAGAATTACATACATAAGCCACCTGCACTGGGCTTCTGGCTGATTTTATTCCTTGTTATTTGGAAATGAATGGTTATGCTGCATTTCTACATGTCAACAAGTATGTCAGTCCAAATGGTCTCTTCTGAGTTTTACCATCTACAATTTTCCTTTATGGAGCGAGTGCTTGAAAGAAGTGAATATTATTACTTTATTGGTTCATCTAAAATGAAACTGGATTTTTTCCAAAAAAGCTCCTGTATTTATTATGCATAATGAAATTATATATGCTGCTTCTGAAATGCAGCAAATGAGAACAATCTTGAATGAATCTGTGATTAGAGAAATGTAAAATTATCAGCTTAATTTATTTGAGCTGTAATGAGTAATCTGTTTCTGGCCCTTTTCCCATTTTAAATTCACTGGCTCTTAACTTAATAAAAATGAAATAAAACTAGAGATTTTTATCTGTCATTGGGGCTTTTCTGTTACAGTCTAACAATGAAGCTCTGCCTCAGAATAATAACTTCCTCTACTCTTACTTTTAAGACACCAATTGGTGATAATATTCTATCATAGCACATCATGAAAACTAATTTTTAATGGAAATATTTCTACCAAAATGTATAACTGATGATACTAGAGACTATTTTATGGTTAAGAAGCAATGTATTTCTAGATCAACAGATGAGTAAAGTTGTAGTCTTGCAACTTATAGTCCTTAATTATGTAGTCTTAGATATAAAAATCAAGTCTTATTTAAAATACGTATCAAATATCCACTAAAAGTTTATATTCTACTGCTGTCAGTGGCTCCACCTGTAATTCTAGCTCCTCAGGAGATCTGTAAATTGGGGTTCAAAGCTATTGCAAGCAGAAAAGTCCCTGTGAGACTCTCATCTCCAACTAACTACACCAAGTCAGAAGTAGCACTGTGGCTCATAGTGGTAGATAGGTAGCCTTGAGCAAAAGAACTCAGGGATACTTCCTAAGCCCTCAGTTAAAGCCCTATGACTGCTCCTCCCCATCTATATTCTTTGCACTCACACAGGTAAAAATCATTATTATATCTTTCTGTTCTTACTCTATTTGAGAAAGATATTTTCAAATATATTTCTAGCTTCACTAGTGTATAAATATTCCTGTTCTGATTAAAGTTGGTCATTGCTTTAATATTCATATCCCCAGTAAATTTTATCTGAAACATAATTTATTTCCACTTTCCAACAATTTCCTCTTCACAAAATCTCTACTGAGATGATATCTGAACTTTCAATTTAGCTAAATTGAAAGAACATAAATTTAAAGTAAAATATATTTAATTTGAACATATTTTCATCTGAAATGTTAAAAAATTTCATAGTGCTTTTGAAAATATTAGTAAAACAGTGTTTGTTAAATTTTGGCTTTAGGGTACCTTTGTATCTTTAAAAGTATTAAAATACAAAAGAGTTTTAGAATTATAAAATTTTTAGATTATAAGAGTTTTAACTATTATTAAATATTATGGTAACTTTTTAAAATTTAAAACTATTATTTAGTATTAGCATGTTATATGCTATTAAGATATATGAGATATTTGTGGGAATAAATAATTTTCCAAATTTGTTATTCTCTGTGACATTTGCTTTGATGCGAGTTAACTAGATTTTTAGATTTTCTTCATTTTCTTCTTTGGAGGACTACACATAATTTGAGCCCAGTAAAACTCCATTATACACTCTTCAGGATACACTCTTCAAATTATGAAAAAGAAAAGGCGAAATATGACTTCAAATTATTATTTCAATAATTTTATCCAGGATACATGCAGAGAGTTTCAGATTTGTCTAACTTGTAATTTTTAGAAACATTATAATTTGTAGTATGGAGCATTAAAATAGAGATTTTTAATTATCTAACAGTGGTAGACAATCCTTCTATTAATCATTTTATATACTGAAAATTTTTCATAATGGTTTCTTTTGATTTTGAATATGTATCCAATGAAGCAGAACTTTGAAAATGTACCATTCTATTCCATAGAATTAGGAGGTCAAAAAAACAATCACTTTATCTACTTTTTACAGTTAGCCTATTGGTTACATTATTAGGGACTAACTACTGTTGTAGAAATTTTAACTGCTAAGTTAAAACCTAATATGAAGTTGGCTTCATACTGGATTCATGAAATTGCTATGTGTACTTCAAGATTATTTTCTTTCTTGGTACAAGGCGTGTGCCTTAAGAATACTTTCTGAATTTTCTTATAATGAATACTTGTGAAAGACATTGCTTACTTAGAGTGATAGGTAGCCTTTTATATGGTACCCAGTGTCCACCTCCTCCCCATTTCTCTGTCTTAGATGTGAGCCAAAGCAAGTGATAAGCTTCTGACTGACAGATTTCAAGAAATATAATGAGGTTCCCTTTCTTTGAGTGGATTACAACAGAGGGTAACTTTTGTCATTCTAGCTTACCCTCTGTTGCTGTCATTATGTGAGGCTTTATTTGCCTGTTCTGGCTGATGACTAGAATGACTAGGTCTTAGCATGCTCTACAAAGGGGAAGGCTTGTCTAGGAACATACAGATGTCTCCATAATATAAGTGAATGAGTAAGCCAGGCCTTAGCCCTGTCAACCGTGAGTCAGCACTTGGATATGAGTTCTTCCAAGCTGGTTTGACTACCACTTGTGTCAGGTAAAAGAACAGAAAATTTAGGTAAGATGTATTGAGAAAACCGGCCCACAGCACTAGTGAGATAATAACTGTTTTGCACTTAAGCCTCTATATTATAATTTGTTACACAGCAATTAGTGGCACATGTAATAAATATATTTTTAATGAGTTAATTTCATGTTGAACATTGTTACCCCATCCCATGTTTATTCTCCCATTTTTCTCTCCCCACACTCCTCCTCAAGTTGTAAAGTTCATCTTGAACATATTGTCTTGTGATTATTGCTGTTGCATTGTTTCATACTGTGTTCTTTGTCTCATCATTTGTTGTTGCCCTTACGTTCTCTAATTCAGATAAACGTATACAAAACACACAAGGTGGCAAAATCAAATACAGTAATAATGGAATTCAAGCACAGGGAAAATGAAAGAAAAAAGAAATCACATAGTACATGAAAAACAACATGTAAATATCTGATGAAGGTTAAAAGTGAAAACACAGAAACGCTGCCAGTCACATCACTGCAGATTAGGAAAAGTATTTTATAATGTAGTTATTCTAGTTTTAAATATTGACTTAAAGTTTTTATACATTTGAACATTTTATCTGTGCTACAATTTTACAATAAATTTGAATGTTCTTCATACATTCCAAAAAGAAATGTATAACAACATACAATGTATTAAATTTTAAAGAGCATCATTTAAAAATAATTGTGTATCCTTAAATCTATACTATTTTTATCTATAGCTACATATAGATCCACATATTATTCATGTCAGTAGGATCTCTCTATATAAAACTCAAACTGAAAAGTGTTGTGTTGGGGCCTGACCTCCATCTCTGAGGCCTGATTCTGGCTCAGCTGCAATTAAAGGGCTTTGGCCAGGCATTCACTCCTTGCATACCTCTCTTAAGGCATCTCTGTGTATGTGACTCAATTGAGCCCCCCGCCCCCCGCAGCTTGCGGGTCTTGAAGCAGAGCAGATCTCGGTGCGCTTTCCTGCACCTGTCCCGCCCAGTACCTGAAAGCCTCACCCAGACCCTTAGTGGTAGCACGGTGGTCGTCTTCCTATTGGCTAGCTTCCCAGTTCCCATCTTCTCCTATATATTAGTATATAACTAATTGTCTGACGCAATAAAGAGAGATCATCAGATCAGCAGAGATCAGCAGAGAGATCTGATGCTCTTTCATGGTTAACACTGCTTCTGACTCAGCGTGGTTTTTCCTTCCCCGGTAATTGGGGGAGGGCTGGGTCATCGATACTTACCATCTCGCTTGGCTCCCAGGGGACTACAGGCTGGCCCTGTGTGTCCCTCCCCATTCCTAAGTTTCTGCCCCAGAGAGAAGCAACAGTGTTGTGTTTCCTGTTTAATGAATCTAAGTATTTTAAAGGAGTCCTGTGATGACTAAGTATTTTAAAGGAGTCATTTTGATGACTATCAAATATAAAAAATAAATCTTAAGATTAACAGGTATAATATTTTAAACTATATTATCCATCTGTAGTTATTATTTTTGCAAGTAAAAATGTTTGATTAATATTAACTTTTTTAATTTCATAAACCCACTTGGTTGCAAGTGATAAAGAAAAATAATTAGAAAGTATTGTTCTGACAATGTTACTATGATCATTTGATGTTTTTATATTATATGAATAATGTCATTTGTCTATACACACATATATATATAATTGGAATTGAAATAATCCGAAACTGTGTAAATTTTCTTATTGTCAGGGAAATGTACAGAGGGGTTGCAGTTACATTCGCCAGATAGTAGGTGCATTACTTCTCACACATTGATACACCTTCGCATGTTTTTGTCTTTATTTCCCTCCCTTACTCCCTCCCAATTGTCTTGTTTTCTCCTTGTACATTTTATAACCATTTACTATCCAGTTACTATTTACTTTCTTAAACTCAAGATTTATACTTTGTTGCATTTTTAAGGCATTAAAATATAATTTTGTAAGATAAGAGCGTTTTCCTGGCTTGCTTCTTTAAAAATCCTACAATCAAAGCAGCAATGAAATGTTAGAGACCATAAAATATTAGATATTTTCTGTTGTGACAAATAAAACAAATATGAGCATAGGAAGAAAGCCATAGCACCTTGTCTAGTGATGGAGAATTTCCTCTGTAACTCCTTTATAAATGAATCCATATTGAAAGAAAGATTGAGGAAATTAAAACTGCCACATACCTTTCTCCTCTTTCCTTGAAATGGTAAATCTAATATGAAGACAACTCAATTAAACAGAAAACTTCATCCTTATTTTTAAAATTATCATGCCAACCACATTTCATTTCACAAACAACTCTAAGCCTTCTAAAAGTATCTGTATCTTATAAAACTTAATTTGCTGATCTTTTAGATTACCAATTTATGACCCAAATTTAATTCTCACTCATATGCACCGCTGGTGTTGATAATGCTACTAAAGAATAGTCCTTTTATCTGTACTATTTGTATACATAAATCTAAACCCTGGAAATAATAACATGCTACTTATTAGGTTGACAGAGAAAGACTGTCTTCTCTCTTGCTTAGAAATCTGAAGTGTTGCTATTTAACCAAAATTACCTTTTTGGCTTTTTGCAATATTTTCAGAACATCCCATCCTTTAACTGTTCTGCAGTGTTAATCCACTCTTCAATATGCTGCTCATGTGGTCATAATTAAAAGCATTTTTCATTGTGTGATTTTTTTCTGAAGATTCTTCATTGCCTACCATTATATACATTAAAAACATCAGCATGCTCTATAAAGTAGTCCATGGAATAACCTTCATGCTAAGGAAGGTTATAAATAAGTCTTGTCATAAATTTCCATTAATACAGCACTGTTATATCTTATATGTTCAGTTCTCCATTTACTATACAGTAATAAATACAGTAGCATGTGTTTCTCCTACATGCTTTCTATGTCCTCTACATTTTCGCTGACTCCCCATCTCATCCTGGTGCTTTAGGAATAACACAATTTAAGAAATATCTATTGTGTGACTACTGAAATATTTGATTTTAGATGCAAAGTTTTGACAAAGTAAGCATTCTACATTAATAGAATTTTGTTTGGGGGATTGCAGTAAAAAATAATGTCTCTGATTTTCATCCCTATGAAATTTTCATTTACATCTTAAGGTTCATAAATGGTTTCTCTCCTTTGGTGAATTTATTTTTCATTAACTGATGTTAGTTATACAGTACCAGCCCAGGAGGGTATAATTCATAGTTTCTTATGAAAGGAGCATGGATGTTAAGTGTCTACCATGTAAAGTTGGAGTTGCTTTAGTATTCACTACCAATCAAGATAAGCTTAATTCCAAGAAAAGGAGAACTCAATTCAAACTTATTTGTGCAACAAAGAGAATGTGTTGACTTATATAATTAAAAGTTCTCAGTACAATTTGCTCAAGGCTCTGGCATGATTTGCTTAAGATTCTCTAAATGTCTAATCCTCTTGTATCAACTTTTCTTCCAATTAGCTTCTGTCACTTTGGGATGTGTCTTTAGGACTTCAGGTCTCAATTGCTAGATCTTATGCACATAAGAAGTTTTATCCTGAAGGAGTCATGGTTGGACTTAATTCTATAACCATGAGGACACTGTGTGTCTCCATGCCTTCAGGATAAATCAGTTTAGGCTTCAAAGCAAAGATCCAATTCTCCTACGCCTCAAATCAGTAGAAAGTTTCATAAACCTCCATCTCTGCAGGACCAAATTCTAGATGCCAGAAATTCCAGGCCTGGTAGTGGTTTGCTTCCTGACTCAAAGGAAGCTGTCTTATCATTGTTTTTATTTGAGTGAAAAACTATGTAACATCATCTTCAATATTTGTAATCTCATTTGTGAGATTTCCATTGTCATGACTTAACCTCCTGCAGTATATCCCACTGTTTAACACAGTGAAATTGGTGGTATTAGTATACGAATGTCAGGTGCACACACAAGTACACACTTTGGTAGTTCATGGAGAAGAAGCCCTGATATTCCCCATACTTGCAATAGTAACCAATTGTTCATGGAATAATGTTCTAGCAGCAAAATTCTTGGAAGGCACTCTCCTACCTAGCTAACACTTTCCCCCTGCCCCTGCTTTTCTTTAGTAAAGTAATTTTTATGACAAGGTCTTGCTGAATTGCTCAAGTTGGGTTTGCAGTTGTGACCTTTTTTATCTTTTAATGTTCAAAACACCTAGGACAATAGGCAAGAAATGCAAACAAATCCAGATAAAAATTTCCCATATTTTAAGCAACAAATAATTATTAATTTTTAACATACTGAACAATTGAAAGAAGCATTTTATTTATGATAAGTATTTTTCCTTTTCTTTGGCATTGACTGTGTCTCTTATAAAATCTGAGTAAATATTTGGACTAAAATTACTTTTGGAGTTTGTTTACTTTCAGTATAAACTGGGTCTCCAAGAGAAGCTAGTGAAACTCTACTTTTCAATTTAGTCACATACGAAAGTTGTAAATTGCTTGTTGTTTAGATCGTAAAAATCCTTATTCATGAAAGAATTAAAATGAAGTGCTCCAATGGTTCCTATCATTAATTTAAAATGTCAATTTTTAAAGCTTGGTTCTTTTTTTTGTGGAATCATGCAATCAGCTTGTTCTCTCACTAGTGTACTTATGTAATTGATTCAGTTAAAAGCCAAAGGTTTATAGTTTGGACAATCAAATGACATGAAGACAGATTGCACAGAGCCAACATCCATGGTAATTGAAACAATGTCATTTGAAATGTGTATAGGGTATTGTGTAAGTTTAAGTCTGGGTGGGCAGCTACACTTTATACTATATAGATAAATTACCTGGCTTTGCAAAATATATTGTGTTCTCTATACTATCTGGTGATTTTCATTTCCTATGAAAGCATGATGAATGCATTATATATAAATTCCCAGTCCTTCAGTAAATTCTGGGCATAGCCATTAATTACAATGTGACCATTCCAGTCTATCAAAGAAGCTTCAACAATACTGGCAGTTACCTTTCCTCCATTTCATTTACTGCTTGAAATTACTGAGATATATGACTAACATTTAGGTCAACATATATCTTGTATTTATTTATGAAGCACTAAGCATACATATATTCACAATTATCCTTAGTAAGTCAATGTGTTTAAAAATAAATATATGGATCAAATATTATAAATATCATAGTTATGTGGAAATAAGTTGTTAAGGTGTGTAAGTTTGACCACATACAGGTCATTTGTTATTATTAACACATAGTAGTTTGATGTTTATGACAGTCATTGAAAGGTCTATTTTAAATTTAAATGCATTTTAAATTTTAAATAACTTCTAATGACCTAAGCACTTTTAAATAAGCATAATTTTCAAATGCTTCAACATTTTTGGCTTCTTCAGAATATGTGAGATAATAAATATTTAGTCAAAACTAGATTTTACATATTTGGTACAGATTTAGTTATAAAATACTTGTAACATTTTATGATGAACTTGGAATGCCAACACACTTAAGTGATACTATAACTTAAATAGTAGAGTTAATTAATTTATTATAAAATTAAGCCATGATACTAATAATGATAAGAATAACTCGTTAAAAACTGACAACTAGATTTTACTTAGCATGTAAGGAAAAATGTTCAGTTTTGCTTTTTCAATATTATTTTCTTGTAATTGTAGTAGAAATAAACCACATGAAATTTGGCCCAGAAATTACATGATTTCACAGGAATAATTTCTGCATAAAAAGTTGTTTTGTCATTTTAATGAAGGATAAAATAATGAGGTAGAATGAATATCTGTCATTTATAATGTTTCATTATTAATCCTGAAATAGAAAGAGAGATAAGCTGGAAGTTTTTTCAATTTTTTGCCAAGTTTAACCATTAATTATTAATGATTTTTGTGAGCAAGCTCTCCACACTACGGAGGACAGAAATATTCTGCACCTCCTATTAATAAGTAGATAATCTATGTGAAGTTTACATAATAACTGAGAGATCAAATATTACACTGTCTGGACTTTCTTAAAATAACTAAGGCATTACCACTTTCTAAAATCTCATGTGAAGTAAGCCAAAATCAAAACACTGAATACCATCAGTGTGTCAATCTAAGTAATAAGTATATCAATAATTCATATCACAAAAATATTTGTGAATGACATTTTACTGAGTTTTTATGATGTGTTAAATGATAACCCGATTCTATTTTTATTTGTATCATTTAAAAATGATTGCTGCCTCTCTAAATACTAGGTATGACTTCATTATTTTTTCTTTTGCCAGACCTGGTGGTTGAACTTAGGGCCTGAGCACTGTCCTTGGATTTATCCAATGGCTAGAGCTCTACCACTTGAGCCACAGCACAACTTCTGGCTTTTTTCTATGTATTTGGTATCAAGGACCTTTGTGCATTCTAGGAAAGCACTCTATCACTAGCCAAACTCCCAGGCCCAACATCATCTTTATTACATAGTTTTACCTTTCGGTAATCTGATTGTTATCAGGTATTTCCAGTGTTGGCACTGATGGCTCCCATCTATGATTTAACCCTAGCTTTTTGGATGCTGAGATCTGAAAGATTTTGGCTTGAAGCCCATTGTATAGAAACATACATACCATCTCCAACTTAATAAGTAAAAGGTGGACTGGAAGGATGGTTAATGTGGTAGAGTTCCAGCCAAACAAAACAAGATGAACATATATTAGTTCATGAGTCAAATTTCTGATACGTGCAATTACTGACTGACTGACTGAATTAATGAACAAATTTATTCCAAAATTAAATGATACAAATACTAGTGACTTAGAAGTCTGAAATATATGCACAGATTCATTTTTCACCTTGTCATACAGCATATAATTTAGTTTTCTCAAAATCCTTCCATGGAATCATTAACTATAGATAATCTAATTTCTATTATTGTAGTATTGAGTATGCCTTTAAACTGATATCACAGAAATGCAGAGATTACAATAGATGATTGTGAATAATCTAAAACAAAACCATAAATTTAAAATGTGCCATTTCTAAATCATGCAACATACAATTAGCAATGTACAATTGCCTATCAAATCTGAATCATGAAGAAATGGAAAATCAAAGCATATTTACATATTATTTAACCTACTCTCTTGTTCATGGCAAATGATCAGCGTCATTTGATTATCATTTCATGTATATGTAGTATTGAAATGTTATTAATTAAGGTAAGATTATTGTACTAACGAAAACTATATGATGAAAAATCACTGCGCACTTAAAAAAATTTAACTTATACCCAGCTTATGTGATGCACAATGCAGCGCATTACGTATTCTACAAATATATAATGACTATGACACTAGTAGAAGCCAGTTTTTTGGAATTTTTCTTATTATCTATCATCCATAAATCCAGACTCAAAAAGTTTAATAGTAGAGTCAAAGTAATGATAGCATGGAATTTATCAAACAATTTTGGAATCAAAATTCTTGGTCAAAAATCTTATATAACAAATAAATAAATATGATTCCAATTATATATTGTAATAGTGAAGGAATTAAGAAACTGTGGCCAAGATCTTACTTTTGGTGATAGAAAATATTAGATTTTCAACAATAAATTTAATTTGCTATTCAATGAGAAAACTTAAATATAACTGTGTATTATTATGAAATGTATTTCGGTCTTTGTATGTTTCTTTGTTTTCATTATGAAAGTCTAAATCTTGGCTGACAGGCCTTGAAACAATGACTCTTTATGTCATCTATGAACAGGCCTTTAATGACCGCAAGTGTATCAAGGTACAGCTGAGAGGGAAAAAATTTCCTAATCTCACATCTCACTCTGTATCTCCAAGGGCAATCAGATAAAACATTTGTGATTTCCTGTCTTTATTTTTAAAAATGAACCATGATTGAAACATTTATATAGAATACATTCTTTAGAGAAGACCTTGCTGATAACAGGGTTTTTACAAGATTGATGTTCAGAATAAAAACTCTTTTTGACCTTCAGTTCATAATTTTACATTGCCTTCGAAAAGAAACGTTTGAAATTTCACTAGAAAATGTTAAAAGTATACTTAACACAGAAAATACGTTAACTGACTAAAATAATTTTATTACAATAACATCTTTGAATAGAAATTACATGCATTTAATATCACTTCAATGAAAAATGAATGTCCAGACAAGATATGCAGGAAGCCACACACTGAGTTTTCTTGAGAGCACAGCTTTGGTATTGTACTATCAAATAAAGTTCACCTGGGTAAGCAGCCATCAAGAAAGGACAAATTTTAGCAGGATCAAGCTTTGGGTAGAACTGAGGTCCATGAGAAAATTGAGCCATAATAGAAAATAAGATAAAAATTGAATTTGGGTTTAGAATGAAATACCCTGTGATTTAGTTATTTAACAGAGTCAACATTTGAAAGAACTTGTCTTGAATTAAAAAGAATATGTGTTCATATATATATAAATATATACATGTATTACTAAATAAAGCATTACTTTGATATGAAAAAGTATGCTCTGGGATATTTTTCAGGATTGCCTCATCTGGTCTTTCAAGAATCAAACTGTTAATAAAATAAAACATTTACAAGCCAAGATAATCACATGAAGTGAAAATTGTATCAATTCTTTGAAAGTTTCCCAAAGGTCTGTGATAAAAATATTCAAACTTAGTGAGATTTCCTTTGTAATTCTGTACCTCCTATTCACATAGAACTATTCTTCTGTGAGTGCTTGATTAAAAGTGCTTCTTATAGGTGGGTGCTGGTGGATGACACATGTAATCTTAGCTAGCAAGAGGACCAAGATATAAAGGATCATTGTTATCAGTAATCCAAGGTAGAAAAATCTGTGAGATTACAACCTCAAAATAACCAGCAAAATAAGAACAGTAGGCACCAGCATAGCTCAAGTGGAACAGGTGCCAGCCATGTAAAACGAACCAAGAAAGCATGATGAATTGAGTTCAAACCATGGTACAAAGACAAAACAAAACAAATGTCATTGTGCATGAACTCTGGGTAAATAAATTTGGAGACAAAACTCAAATATAATTCACCAGTTCTGGCATGATGGTATTGAGGAATCTTGAGTATTTTCTTGTCAAATAGTTACTCTAAAGGTTAGCTTATGGTTAAAATCTTGATGGCTTTAAAATTACCAGAGAGCCTGCAATCTATGAAGCCTTCATTAAATGAGATTTTGTTTCCAAATCCACCTCACTATGATGTGGAATGAGATCCTGGGAACTGTTGTTGGGTTTTCTGAAGTCCAACACACAACTAGTTGAGCCAAAACATCACTTCTGGCTTTTTCTGTGTATGTGTTGCCGAGGAAACGTATTCAGCCCTTTGTGCATGTTAGGAAAACACTCTACCACTAGGCCACACTCCTGGCTTCTGAATGAAATTACTTTGTGAGCAAACTTTATTCATCAAATCTAAACTTTGAAATCTTGATTTTCAAACTGGATTGCAATCTTTACAAAGTTGCAATGGAGCACAAATTCACATATCTTATTTCCCTGAATTCCTCTTTATTACCCTATCGTGAGATATAGCAATCATTTAAAATGAGTCGCATTTTAAATGTCTTAAAATTCTTTGGTAATCTGGGCCCAGGAGTTTGGCCTAGTGGTAGAGTGCTTGCCTAGCATGCACAAAGACCCGGTTCGATTCCTTGGTACCACATACTTACAAAAAGCCGGAAGTGGTGGTGAGGCCCAATTGGTAGAGCTCTAGCCTTGAGAAAAATCCAAGGACAGTGCTCAGTCCCTGAGCTTAAGCACAGGACTGGCAAAAAAAAAAATTCTTTGGTAATCTTTAAGGGAAAAAGAGGAAATGAAAAGCGTATTTGTTTTACATGTTTAGCTAAATAGTTTTCCTATAGTCATTGACTATATTCTGACCAATCTTGAAATTTTACTAGACAGAATTAAATGTAGCAAATTTGTGCTTTACATGCAAGCAATAAAAAGTGATAAAAGGGTTAGTTTTATTGAGGGATAATTCACAGACAGAAAAAAATGTGCTTGAAGAAAGAAAACTATGCTTTATTGTTTTCTGTCATAGGCTATTTGGTATTTTCAAACTGGTTTGCTAGCTCTGCACTTCTATGATTTCAACTCTAGATATCAGAAAGGAATTACACAGCTTGTAAATTGCAAATCCACTAAAGATTATGAATAATTTATCCTATGCTGTATTATAAAATTTCCTACACAAATGTTGTATATTTTATTTGCATTTTGCAAACCAGACTAAATCAGATCACTGAATGCATGTATTCAGTGTGATTATATTTTTCCTGATAGGAAGTGGGTTAGAAGAGTAACAGGAAGGTGAGCAACAGAATAAATAAGCAGAAGACAAACATATAGACAGAATAGGCAAATAGTAATAAAATGTCCATCCGTATTTCCTTAGTTGGGATCATTTTGAATTTGGAATGGTGGGAAAGAGAATTTCTCCATCAGAAAAGGCTGAGTAGCTGTTTAGAAATCTTCAGTCCACAATGGACTGAATGCTATTCCCTAATTCTTTCTCAGACAGAACTTGCTATGATGCAGAAACATTGTTTTCCTACTGCCTGGTAGAGAATGGAACAACTTGGCACAACAGTTACATGGGCCAAGATTTTGGAAACTAACTTGTTAACCTCAGTGTGGAATTGATTGTTGTTTTCAATAAGCAATTATTTTAGCTGCTTGTATTGGAATAGCTGTGTTTCAATCATTAGTACTGAGGCAGACTTGAACAAGAACAGAAAATTAGAGTAAGCTTACAATTGGAATTTTATTTTGTACACTACAATCTTTTATGGAAAGTCCATTCTCCTAGAAATTACTACCAAAGAAGAAGAATACCCACAACCCAATTTTATTAACATCAGCTGAGTTTTCAATTTATGCGATTTACCTTGATTGAGATTCAAATTCTTAGTTGCTCTCTCTTATCCATTCTCTCCTTCCTAATCCAACTGCAGCAAGGTTAACTGTCATATTTTCATACATGAAAATAATGTATTTTGACTATATTAACCCTTCTGTACCCTCTCAGTTTTCTCTCATCCCATCACCTCCTCCAAGGGGAAAATTTATTTTATGTGCCTCTAATCAATATATATATATATATATATATATATGATGTATATCAGATGCTTCTAATGTGAATATATAGTTTGGTTTGGTGCGGTTGCTCCATACTTACTTCCATCCTGTATAAACTATTTAAAATCCTACCAACAGAATGTAAAGGTTCCTTTTCCCTTCATTCTCCCAGTATTTACAGTTTTTGTGTTGTTGGATGCTCATGCTGACTGGGATGAGGACGATGTTTGAATTTGTATTTCTTTTGTGGTCAGGTATGTGGAGTACATTTTATGTATTCTTGCTCATTCTGTATGTGGCCTCTTAAGCCTAGAGAATATTTACTTTTTGTGTAGAAACATTTTCTTTTGACAATCTCATTTTTTAACACTTCCTTTTATTTGCTCAATTATTACAATTATTTTTAGGGAATAGTTGTTTCTGCCAGCATAGACTAATCTGGACTTTTTTTAAATGTAAAGTATAGAGAGGTTACAATTCACCAGGTAGTGGATGCATTACTTCTCACACATTGATACCCCTTCTCATGTTTTTGTCCCCATTTCTCTTCCCCCACCCCCTCCCAATCATCTTGTTTTCCCCTTCCCTTTGCTATTTCAAATAATCAAATAAACACATATACACTATGCCAAGTAGCAAAGTCAGATACTGTAACAATGTCAGATTAACCAAAGGGCAACAAAAGAGAAGAGAAACAACATAATACATTAAGAACAACAATCACACAAGATAAAACTCTTGTTTCCATATCCCAGAGATCCCTTAATTTAGCCTCATCCTATATGCCCTTATATATCTAGGTCTTTATTACAAATGAGGGAAACCACTAAGCCTATGTTCCTTTGTGTCTGACTTACTTCAATTAATATGATTTTTTCTGAGTCTTTCCATTTCCTTACAAATGGTTATCTGCAATTAACCACCGGATAATTGGAAGTGGCTCTGTGGCTCTAGGGGTAGGGGATAGCCTTGAGCTGAAGAGCTCAGGGACAGCACCCAAGCCAAGAGGTAGGACAGTAGCTTTGAGCAGAATAGCTCAGGGACAGCACCCAACCCAGAGTTCAAGTCCCACTACTGATAAAAAAAGAAAAAGAAAAAGAAAGCTTGAATTATCTGAAGTCCTATTAATGTACTAATGGCTCAATTAAGAGCACACATCGGCTTGAAGAAACATGATCATTCATAACAAATCTATGGTGTCTTATTTAAGTGATATGGCATTTACTGTGTGTAAAATTCTTGGTGAAAATTAAGTAGAGAGGAGTTAAAGACATCATTAAGGGTATCTATCATTTTTAAATACACTGTTAAGGTATTGCCAAAGATATTATATTTTATAACAACATCAAAAGCATTACCTAAGATATTATATTCCATATCAATATTAACTTCCACAATATACTTCATCATACTTAACAGCAATTCCTTGATATTTTATTTCTTTCTCCTAGTTTTACCTTTCATAGTTACAGTAAATTATTTTAATTGGCTTCCAATGGGGAAAATAACTGCTAGAACATTTGCAAGTACCATAGAGTCATATATTTAAAGATTTAAGGTATTATTATGCTTTTAGCTAAAATCAATTTTGTGTGCTATGATATAATTTCTGTAATTTCCCATCATTATCTGACAATTGTGTCCTCTGCTGTTACTGTAAACCTCCCAATCACCAAACTATGGTAAATCTTTACACTTGAGACTTCTAGTAATGCCACCAATTACTCTCAAATTGTTTTCCTCCTCTTATACTTCTAAAATTTACTTTCAACGGGAATAATCTCACCATTCTTCATCTACATCACTGTTTCTCAAGCATTTGTATGTGATATTCTTTTTTTTCCCTATAACTTCTCATTTCTAAATTGATTCCACTGTTTTGTTTCTCATTAATTTTAAATCAAAATCACTAAAATATAGGTCTATAAAACAATTTCCTATAATCTAATGATACTTTTGCTCAGATTTGCAATATAATGTTGCCCAGCAAAACTCACTGCTCTCTTAAAAGTCTCATATTTCCTGACTAATAAACAATAGACGTTGTCAAAGTACAAATATTCCTTTGCTCTGGGTATTTTGCCTTCCATTTTATGTAATTCACTCTCGGATGTTTTCTGTGAGTGTGGGTGGGCAGTACGCAGGGTTGTGCTCAGAGCTTCATACTTTCATTAGTTGTTTTTTTTTTCTTACTTCTATATGAACCAGGCCCTCAATCCAGCACTTTCATGGCTGATTGGAAAAGAAGGTTATGGACATTTCCTCTAGAGATGGTTTCAAACTGTTATCTACAGCTCCAAGGTTCGTGAGTATCTGAGACCATAGATATAAACCACAAGCATGAACCACTAAAGTATGGCTTTAAATTGAGGATTTGATGTTGGAAGTTGTCAGAAAGGCTCATCTCCTAAAGTGCTCTATTTCAGGAAATAGAATTATTTTCCTACTGGATCAAAATAAGCTTTTTTTTTTTTTTGCAGAATTAGTTAAGCACCTGCAGAAAAGTAAAGTTGAATCCTTCTTTGTCACCCTGCACCAGGATTAACTCCAAATGGATCAAAGACCTGGAGATAAAAGAAGATAAATAGAAAATTTTACAAGAAGGAATAGGAGATACACTAGATCTCCTTGGCACAGGTCGAAACTTTCTTAATAAGGACCCAGAAACACAATAAATCAGAGATAAGTGAGGCTGCATTAAATTGCAGAGCTTCTGTAAGGCAAAGGACATAGCTAGCAAACTAACTAGAAAGACTACCAAGTGGGAAAAGATCTTCACTAACTGTACAACAAACAAAGGCCTCTTATCTAAAATATATCAACAGCTCAAAAAATTGAATCACTCTCAAACTAATCTCCAAAGAAACAACCATCCCATTAAAAGATAAGCCAAACACTCAAAGAGAGTCTTCTCTGAAGAAGAAATAAGAATGGCCTATAGACACATGAAGAAATGCTCAACATCTCTGGTCATAAAAGAAATGCAAATTAAGAAACTCCAAGATTCCACCTCACTCCAGTTAGAATGTCCAGGATCAAGAAAACTAATAACAACAGCTGCTGGAGGGGATGTGGCCAGGAGGGATCACTGCTACACTGTTGGTGGGAGTGCAAACTTGTTCAACCACTATGGAAAGCAGTATGGCAGTTCTTCAAAAGACTAAACATAGAGCTTCCCTATGACCCAGCAATTCCACTACTTGATATTAACCCAATTGTCCAGAAGCAAGAACATACAAAATCCACTAGCACAACAATGGTCTTTGAGCATTATTTACCATAGCAAAGATATGGAAGCAACCCAGATGCCCCTCAGTTGATGAGTGGATTGTTGGGGACTGACTGTGGGGTCAGTGACCTTGGACCCGCACAATTGAGTACACAAGGAAGTAAGCTCTTATCATGATTTTGGGCTGTGTCAATAGCTTCTCATTTAACCTGTTTGGGACTTGATAGCTTCTCATTCAACCTATTTCAGACTTGATACTGTTTGTACGAATGTAGCCCCTGGCAGTTCCCTAGTTTAAAGATGTGTATTTAAGATTGAGAACTGGAAATAAACTGGGCTACGGTCTTGGGCGACAGGTTTCTTAAGCTGTGGCTCCTGATTTGGGCTGTAGCCCTCCTGAACCCCATCTGTTTGTCTCTCTTCTAATTTTTCCTAGTCCTTGCCCCCTATTTCAGGAACCCCAATCTGCGAACCCTGGTTTGCTGCCGGTATTTGTACACAATGGAATTCTATACTGCTCTCAGAAAGAACGACATCACCCCATTAGTAAGGAACAGGAAAGTCTTAGAAAAAATCATATTAAGTGAAGTAAGCCAGACTCAAAGGAACTTAGGTTCAATGGTTTCCCTCATTTGTCATAATCAGTAGAAACCTTGGGCTCTCCTAGGAGAGATTTACAATAGAACAAAACTGAGATGCATAAGGCAATATAGTATGACGCTAAATGAAAGGACCTCTAGGATATAGAAACAAAAGCCATATAATGAGTAACTGTTGTCCTCAGTGTACTATGTTATCTCTCATCTCTTTTGCTGTCCCTTGGTTATCTCATATTGTTACAGTATTTTACCTTGTTATCTGATATATTCTATATATGGTTATTTGGTTATTTGAAATAGGATAGGGAAGGGGCAAAAAACGAGATGAGAGGTGGGGATGGGGGGAGGGAAATGGGGACCAAGGCATGAAAAAAGAAACCAGTGTTTGTGAAATAATGCACTTTCTATCTGGTGAATATAATGTAACAATTCTATTAACAATAAAAAAATATATGGACAAAATAAGCTTTTAAAATTATGAGAAAGGAAGGGAGGAACATGGTGCCGAGACAATAGGGACGCTGCCTAGCTCTCTGCCAGGGAACCAGGGAACCAGAGAACCAGGGAATCCCACGAGCCAACTACCTTAAGAAATCCACAACAAACTCAAGAAGCCACAGAGAAGGACTCAAACCAGAAAAGAAATCCAGATAAAGCTTACATCCAACTTTCTCAAAGAATTTGAAATGCGAGGATCCCTCCTCCACCTCGCTGCTGGCTCCAAGCTGGGAAAAGCTGCTGCAGAAGGCACCGGGCCAGGCAGCCCCAACCTTCAGAAACCAGCATAGACCCGGCCAGCAAGTGGCAGAAGCCAGACGAGGAGCACAGGCAGCGGCTGAGATCCCAGGGGAGTGAATGATTCTCCAACTCCGCAGAACTGCCAAATGCAGAGGAGTGAGTAGCCCAGCAGGTAGCCCAGTGGGTAGCCCAGCAGGTCCCCAAACCCATCTGGAAAGCAGAATGGGTGGCGAACTACAGAACTTAACTCAGAGCCCTCCACCTCACCCAAGAAAGACTGGCAAGGGCAGGGGGGCAAGGAATTTAGAATGCTGTGCCTTCCCCCAGGCCATTGACTGGAGACTGACAGGTGGACAGGCGCTAAAACCCAGCACCCCATCAAAGGGGAGCGAGGTGTCCCTGCTACCACCCGCCCAACAGGTTCATCTCCCAGGCCACTGGATCTGGAGAGTGCGGGGGGGGGGGGGGGACGCTAAGACCCTGCCCTACAACAGCAGGTGGGGTGTGCAGGAGTTTGGGAACCACCATCTGTTCCACTCAAATCTTAAGCCGGGGACCCTCCAGCTGGGAATCCCCAGCAAGACAGCACCAAGGGGCCCAACACAGTCACAGACTCCTTGCCAAAGCAGTGTAAACACAGCAGGGAACTGAAGGACAGACCACGAGCCAAGATTAACTTCTGAGAATCAGAAAGGCATGGCTCTGCCCTTGGAGCCCACGTCCTCGGCTGGGCCCCGCCCCTGGGAACAGAGCAGACACCAGCTGGTCCAGCTGAGAGCTCTTGGAAACTCCCAAACTGCAGACCCTTGGCTGGGGCCCCACCCCTGGAAACAGCGCAGGAAAACCAACCATCCACCCAGCCCACTGAGACTGAAGCGCGTAGACCCATCCCACGGCCCACTGTGAGGCCACTGGTTGGGCTGAGAGCTAGTCGTGCAGTGGCACACAGCCTCTGGGAACAGGCTGAACACCTGCAAATACTGCAAACTGACCTAGTCAGCAGCGGAATCAATTTGGCTGAGAACCACAGGTATACACAGATTCCCAGAATCAACGGTCCCAATCGAATTAAACACCGCCACCTACCGACAACAGAGAGAACTACAACAGTTCTTGATGCCTAGGAGAGCTCAAAGACAAATTGCAACATACATAAATAATCAAAGTCCCACACAAAGCCCAAAAGGAAACAAGAGCGAGGGGCGAGAGACATGTCACCATCCCAAGAAATGACACCTGAGGAGACACGAAATATGACTCAAATCAAGGAGATGATTTTGGAAATGAAGGTTGAATTCCAAAAACAAAAGCAAGAAATTTCCAAGGAACTCTTTGAATTCAAAAGAGAAGTGGAAGAAAAGTTCAATACCCTCTCAGCAGACATGATCAGCTCAGTGTCCACAATTAAAGCAAAAATGGAGGCATTAAGCAGCAGATTGACTGAGATGGAGAATAGAACATCAGGAATAGAAGATAAATCACAAGAGCTGGAACAGAAATTCACCACCTTGGAAAGATTAGTCAGAATCCACCAGAGAGAACATCAGGACCTGGCAGATGCAGCAAAGAAGTCTTAATCTTTGTATAATAGGGATTGATGAGGGCGCCGAATTTCAGGACAAAGGTATGCAACCTTTATTCACCAAAATTATAGCAGAGAACTTCCCCAACCTCAAAAGGGAAAATACTTACATTATTAAAGGTTTCAGGACTCCAAACAGGCAATATCCTACAAGGAATTCATCTAGACATATCATAGTAAAGACATTAGACCTGAACACCAAAGAAATGATCATAAATGCTGCAAAAAAAATAAAGAGGCATACTATGATGGGAAAAAAATTTGAATTACAGCCGATCTCTCCACGCAAACCCTAAATGCAAGAAAAGCTTGGAAAAACATCATTGATGTCCTGAAGACCAACTAAAATAAAATGTTTTTCATATTTTAAAGGTACAAATGATTTTTCAAAAACAAGAAACCTTCATTGAAGATACATCCTCTGTCTCTTTCTTGTCTGTCTCTCTCTCCTTCTATCTCTCACACAAATATACATATAGATCTCTTAAATATAACTTACATTTTCTAGAAACTTTCTTATGTATTTTTTCAATTATTGGAATCAAAACTTTTTCATAATATAAAAATGTTACTGTACATTAAAATGAATAAGGCTTAAAATGCTAACTATAGTTATTCTACAATTGCCACTTTTGGTCTGAAATGCCTTTAACAATCCATCAGAAACCAATGAAAATAAAATATTGTTTTGAGCAGATATTTTCATTGGAAATACCTAGAAAATAAAGATGGTAATGAAAATCAGTTACAGATTTGAATGTGACCTTAAAGAAAAAGAAATATTTTAGTATTTGTGTATCATGACCAGATAATTTTTTTAATATACTTTTTATTTTAATTAATAGAAGGGTTACATTATATTTGCCAGATAGAAGGTGCATTAATTCACATACATTGATACCCTTTCTCATGTCTTGGTCCCCATTTCCCTTCCTCCCACCCCCATCCTTCATCTTGTTTCCCCCCCTTCCCTATTCAATTTCAAATAACCAAATACAAATATATCCAATATTTCAGATAACAAAGTGAGATACTGTAACAATATAAGATAACCAAGGGACAGCAAAAGAGATGAGAGACAACATAGTACATTAAGGACAACAATCACTCGTTATATGGCTTTTGTTTCTATATCCTAGAGGTCCTTTCATTTAGCATCATACTATACGGCCTTTTGTATCAAGGTTTTGTTCTATTGCAAATCTCTGCTAGGAGAGCCCAAGGTTTCTACTGATTATGACAAATGAGGGAAACCATTGAGCCTAAGTTCTTTTGAGTCTGGCTTATTTCACTTAATATGATTTTTTTCTAAGTCTTTCCATTTCCTAACAAATGGAGCAATGTCATTCTTTCTGACAGCAGCATAGAATTCCATTGTGTACAAATACCACATCTTGTTGATCCACTCATCAACTGAGGCACATCTAGGTTGGTTCCACATCTTTGTTATGATAAATAGTGCTGCAATGAACATTGTTGTGCTAGTGGATTTAGTATGTCCTTCTTTCTGGACAATTGGGTAAATGCCTAGTAGTGGAATTGCTGGGTCACAGGGGAGCTCTGTTTAGTCTTTTGAGGAACTGCCATACTGCTTTCCATAGTGGTTGAACAAGTTTGCACTCCCACCAACAGTGTAGTAGTGATCCCTCCTGGCCACATCCCCTCCAGCAGCTGTTGTTATTCGTTTTCTTGATCCTGGACATTCCAACTGGAGTGAGGTGGAATCTTAGAGTTGTTTTGATTTGCATTTCTTTTATGACCAGAGATGTTGAGCATTTCTTCATGTGTCTATAGGCCATTCTTATTTCTTCTTCAGAGAAGACTCTCTTTAAGAATTTGGCCCATCTTTTAATGGGATGGTTGTTTCTTTGGAGATTAGTTTTGGAGTGATTCAATTTTTTGAGCTGTTTATATATTTTAGATATGAGGCCTTTGTTCATTTTTTTTGCTTTTTCCTCCTTCCTTCCTTCCTTCCTTTCTTCTTTCATCCTGTCTTTCTTTCTTTCTTTTTTACTTTCTTTCTTCCTTCCTTCCCTCCCTATCTTCCTTCCTTCCTTGCTTGCTTCTTCCTTCCTTCCTTTCTCTTTCTTTCTTTCTTTCTTTCTTTCTTTCTTTCTTTCTTTCTTTCTTTCTTTCCTTCTTTCTTTTTTAAATCATAATTAGAATCCATAAGCTAACATTTAAATTTCACAATGGTGCTAAGAAAAGACAGATGTGTGTCCTTACTCTAAATATTTGCCCAGAGACCTCAAGGGGTTCTTCCATTCTGAGCAGATCACCCACTCTTTCCTTGGTATAAGTCTTTTTTCTATTTTCATCCTGGACATATTTCTCACAATGCCTCATTCTTTCAATGCATTCCACTCATTCTGTAGCTGGTAGATTTGTTTCCAGTTTTGTTGGAAACATACATGTAGCTGGAATATGAACATCCATGCCCTACCTCCAAGTTGTATGAAGAAGCCTATATTGGTTAGATGAACGTTTTCCATTCATGAATGAACATCCCATGGCACTAGCTGAGGGTGATGCTGTCTATGATCTACAGTATATCTACCATGTTCTTTCCATACAGAGTCGCCTTGTATATTGTATATGAAATTTGCTGTCCTCTTTTATCATTCAAGTTGAAGTAAAAGCCTCAAAGCCTCAACAGATCTCATGAGTTTCACACTTCTCTGTTCTTTTAAAAGTAAAATTCTTTCTTAAATTTTTATTTGAAATACTGAGTGACTAATACATAAGTCAACATTACACATCCTTCCTTTGCCTTACAAGCAGAATGCAGAATTAGGGACATCATTCAATCTGGATTTTTCCTAACTAGTATATATTCAAACTCCTTTGTGAACTCTGGTCCTGGTTCCTATTTCTCATTTTTGTCACATTCTACATTCTGCAGTGGGGTGCTTAATTCTATCATGTAATACACCTTCTTAGATAAGTTCTTTTATTTTTATGACCAGATTTTCATATAAATAAGTGGTAAATTTAGTTATCTGCTTTTTTTTAACCTTTGAATTGTGTGCCCCACTCCACACAGACACATGATTTATATCCTTAAATTATACCCATCTCTGGCGCTGAGAGCATGGCCTAGTAGTAGAATGCTTGCCTAGGAAGCACTGGATTTGATTCCTCTGTCCTACATACACAGAAAAAGTCATATGTGATCCTGTGGCTCAGTGGTAGAACACTAGCCTTGATCACAAAGAGCCTCATCAGGGACAGTGCCCAGGCTCTGAGTTCAAGTCCCAGAACTGGCAAAACATATTATAGTCATTTCTGAGATTTTTATATTCATAATAAACTATGATTTTAATTGCCCAATAAAAATGGTTGCAATCATCTTTGATTAGTGTTCTTTTTCTTTCCCATTAAAGAAGCTATGAACAATGTATGATAAATCTGCCTTCAGAATATAACTTAATCTGGTAGCAATGCATGTCAATACATTCCAAGCCATTATCTTTTATTCTGAGCTATTGTGATACCATTCTTCTCCCCCTCTCATCCTCAAAAATATGTTCCTCAGTAGAATGAATATTATCCACATGGAGAGGGCAAGAATTACTGGTATACCATCTCTGTTCAATGTCTTTTTCAAACTTTCCAGTGTTTTTGCATATCTCTAAATAAAATCCCAGATCCTTTTTCTGTACTGGCCATGCTGCTGCTGATATTGTCTCCTTTCTTCCTCCAATTTCCTCACTTATTTTGTACCAAATATAAAACACTGTGGGGATTTACATCCCTGTTGTCATTATTTTTAAAGGTCATCCCTAGATATAATTATGACACAAAACTTCACTTCTTCTAGATCTTTGTTCAAATGTCACCTTACCAGGGGAGGCTTTCTCCTTGAATACTAAATGCTCTTTTGAAAGAAGGACTTCTTGTACACTCTGACATATTGTTTGTTTGCTTAGATCTTTATTGTTTTTCTTCTCTTACTGGGTTATGAGAGCAAGAATTCTATTCTGTTCACTGTGCCTTCAAAAGTGGATGATGTTAGAGACATTTCATAAATGTATTTGAAACAAAAAGTATGCAAAAAATGGTTTCAGTTTAGCACGTGTGATGGC
Organism: Megascapheus bottae; assembly: GCF_031878675.1. Lineage (NCBI taxonomy): Eukaryota > Metazoa > Chordata > Mammalia > Rodentia > Geomyidae > Megascapheus > Megascapheus bottae. The sequence continues at coordinate 28,708,688 of NC_143517.1, read as the reverse complement.
AGAACAATAGAATTTTAGGGAGCAATGAGCATTGTAAGGGGATAATTTTGCTGTGCCAGCCTCAATGCCACAAATTTGCTTCTTATTGTCCTTACTTTTGCCCAGAATAATGCTTTTTTTAAAAATATTTTCTTTTCTTCTTTTTTTCTGATGTCAGAGATAAAACTAAGTGCACTAGAAAATTGCTAGAGAAATGGTCTACTCTTTAAGCTATGTTTTTAGTACCTCCTTAAATAGTTTTTGTTTGCTTTTTTTTGTCAGTCCTGGGCTTGAGCTCAGGACTTGAGCACTGTCCTTGGGATTTTTCAAGGCTAGAGCTCTACTACTTGAGCCTCAACACCACTTCCAGCTTTTTTTCTATGTATGGTGGTACTGAGGTATCGAACTTTATACATGCTAGGCAAGCACTCTACCACTAGGAGAAACTCCTGTACTCTCTTGAACAGCGTTTGAGAAAGTGTCTTACTTCTACTTCTCCCAGAGCTGCCTTTGAAATTGAAATGCTCCTGAAATAACATGCATGAGCCAGACTGCCCTGATAGCTGTAAATAAAGTATGATACCAATCATTTGCACATAAACTGAAGAGTCTGTTAAGGAATTTGTTACATAAGAAGCTGTTCTTAGGTTCTATGAGGGATTGTATTTAAAATCATGATTTTAAATTAATGATAACAATGGCTACTATCCCTCATATTAACTCTTTGCATTTCACAGAGATAGAGTACTTGCTCTCAAGAATTTTTAGCTTAGAAACATAGAGAATCACTTCACTTATTTACCATAAGTACCAAAACTTTAATTCTTTATATCTAGATTTCTGAAAACCATAATTGATAGACAAGTTGCTGAACAACCAAAATGGAAACACACTAGTATAATGTATTCAGCAAATTTCAGAAGTTGAATTATGTTATTGTTGTGATTATTTCAGTTTGTAGTTTTCCACCTATGCACATATGTACAATATGGGAGATAATGCACATAGAACACAGAAGTTTGATGAATATCTTACTACATTTACCACTTTGTTGTATTTGTAGTGAAAAAAATTGAAAGAAAATTTTAAAACTAAAATTTTAATGTTTGAGAAAACTAGAAAAATAGAAGCTGCGTTTTTCACACTACCTTTTACCTCTATTTTCATTTGAATAAAATGAGGGTGCAGTTATGAATACAAATATACTCTTTCACAAAATGGAGTAGTCAGAGTTCTCTCACAGAGTGGCATCCCACTCAGTTAGGATCAGTATTCCATCTGCTATTTCAGCGTTAAGACTTTTGATAGAGAAGTTGTTCTAAGTCAGGAAATCAACTAGTTGCTTAAAGCTGAGTCATACCCTCAAGGCAAGATATGAAAATGAAAATAAGAAAATCCCAGTCACATCTTCAATAAGAAGTTGGATACAAGCCTGTAGGAAAGCAAGATCATGATTCAACAATGACTAATAATAATGAAGTAACCACAATTAGCCTTATACAATGAATAGTATGAAGCTAAGGAAATATATTAAGATGGATAATCTGCAAATGTTTGATGAAAGATGTATATTAAAAAGCAGAACTGAGGAAATGGAAAAACCTCCCATGCTCCTGGATTGGAAGAATCAATAGCGTGAAAATGACAATCTTACCAAGGGCTATCTACAAATTCAACGCAATACCCATCAATATCCCAATGTCATTTTTTAAAGAAATAGAAGAGGCAATCCAAAATTTCATATGGAATAATAAAAGACCCATATAACAAAAACACTTCTTAGCAGAAAGAGCAGCGCAGGAGGAATTTCAATACCAAACTTTAGTCTCTATTACAGAGCTATAATTATCAAAACAGCTTGGTACTGGCACAAGAACAGGCCTGAAGACCAATGGAATAGAACTGAAGACCCAGATATTAAACCACCGACCTATGGCCACCTAATCTTTGACAAGGGAGCCAAAAAAATAGAATGGAAGAAAGATAGCCTCTTCAAAAAGTGGTGCTGGCAGAACTGGTTAAGCACCTGAAGAAAACTAAAGTTGGATCCTTCTTTGTCACCCTGTACTAGAATTAACTCCAAATGGATCAAAGACCTGGAGGTAAAAGCCGACACTCTGAAAACTTTGCAAGAAGGAATAGGAGATACACTAGGCCTCCTTGGCACAGGTCGAAACTTTCTTAATAAGGACCAAGAATCACAACAAACCAGAGAAAGGCTGGATAAGTGGGACTGCATTAAACTGCCGAGCTTCTCTATGGCAAAGGACATAGCTAGTAAACTAATTAGGAAGCCTACAGAGTGGGAGAAGATCTTCACCAACCATACAACAGACAAAGGCCTCATATCTAAAATATATCCACAGCTTAAAAAATTGAATCACTCCAAAACTAATCGCCAAAGAAACAACCATCCCATTAAAAGATGGGCCAAAGACTTGAAGAGAGTCTTCTCTGAAGAAGAAATAAGAATGGCCTATAGACACATGAAGAAATGCTCAACATCTCTGGTCATAAAAGAAATGCAAATCAAAACAACTCTAAGATTCCACCTCACTCCAGTTAGAATGTCCAGGATCAAGAAAACTAATAACAACAGATGCTGGAGGGGATGTGGCTAGGAGGGATCATTACTACACTGTTGGTGGGGGTGCAAACTTGTTCAACCACTATGGAAAGCAGTATGGCAGTTCCTCAAAAGACTAAACATAGAGCTCCCCTAGGACCCAGCAATTCCACTACTTAGCATTTACCCAATCATCCAGAAACAAAGACATACTAAATCCACCAGCACAACGATGTTCATTGCAGCACTATTTACCATAGCAAAGATATGGAACCAATCTAGATGTGCCTCAGTTGATGAGTGGATCAACAAGATGTAGTATTTGTACACAATGGAATTCTATGCTGCTGTCAGAAAGAATGACATTGCCCCATTTGTTAGGAAATCGAAAGAGTTATAAAAGGTCATATTAAGTGAAGTAAGCCAGACTCAAGGAACTAGGCTCAATGGTTTCCCTCATTTGTCATAATCAGTAGAAATCTTGGGCTCTCCTAGCAGAGATTTGCAGTAGAACAAAACCTTGATACAAAAGGCCATATAGTAGGATGCTAAATGAAAGGATCTCTAGGATATAGAAACATAAGCCATATAATGAATGATTGCTGTTCTTAAGGTACTATGTTATCTTTCATCTCTTTTGCTGTCCCTTGGTTATCTTATATTGTTACAGTATCTCACTTTGTTACCTGACATATCAGATATATTTGTATTTGGTTATTTGAAATTGGATAGGGATGGGGGGAAAACAAGATGAGGGGTGGGGGTGGGGGAAGGGAAATGGGGACCAAGACCTGTGAAAGGGTATCCATGTATGTGAATTAATGCACCTTCTATCTGGCAAATATAATGTAACCCTTCTATTAATTACAGTAAAAATATATGAAAAGAAAGCATTTTTCTACATGAAAAAAAGCAGAGGGATTGTTTAATATATCAGTAGTGAATTTCTGCTGCAAAATTCAAGTTATATAGAATATATATTGTATAATATATCTGTTATTTATTATAGTACTATATGTATGTAATAATCTATAATATAGATTATATTATACATTGCCTGTACAATCTATAATATATAATATATAATGTGTTATAGTAATATAGATATGTATGTAATATATAGGTTGTTTGTGTGAATTTATTTTATTTTAGAAAAGTAATATTTATGCATTACTGACAGTTACTCTAACACTGACAACACTACTACAACACAATCTATATACATACATTTCAGCTTTGTAGAGTTAAAAAGGTACTTTATAATTTTCAGTGTTTATTTATAATTTTAAAATAGGAAATTATGCATAATATAATTTTATATACACATGCTTTGATATAAAAGTTAGCTTGAAATATGGTTTTCAACTAGCTAATGATATTAGTTATCACCTTAATTATTTCTTATATTTAAAGAAGGATGAGCTTAAAGAACTACAGTAAAATTCTGAAGAATATTGTTATCAGACAATGAGAAACATATTATGATCACCTTCATTGTGTTTATACTCATGTAAAACAAAATTTCACATATCCCCTGGATTATAAAAAATATGTAAAATATAACTGTATATTGTAAATACTTGTTTTACATTGAGATTAGTTGTCATACAAATTAGAATTAATTAACCTCCTATGTACTACTGAAATGTAATATCTAAAAAAAGTGCAAACTAAAATCTCTTTGTGTAATGGAGATCCATTGGTCCATTCATTCCAATGCAGTTTTTACAGTTGCGTTTTCATAGTATTAAGTATTCATAAACTGTAAATCTCATAAGAAAAGGTGATTGTAGGTAAGTAGACAGACCAACAGACAGACAGATCTAAATGAAATTCAGAGGAATTCAGTCTTTGATATTACAATACTAATCACATTCAAGGCTTTATATTGTTTTTTAAGGTATATATTCCTATGGAGCAGATTTTATCAGAAAAAAATTTAATATTCATGGCTTATGGATATTTTCATGACCAGAAATTTGTGAGTTGACAGTTTTCATTCGGTACTCTTCAGGTACTATGTTACTGCTCTCTTTTGCCTCAGTGCTTTCTGATGAGAAATCAAGGTGTATTCTAAGCGTAGCTCCTTTTGTTAAACTGTCTTTCCCTTTTGTTGATTTCTTTCAAAATGTTATTTTTAACTTTGATTTGATCACCTTGTCTAAATGTGCTAGACATTTAGCAAATCTCATTGGCTTCATTGAACTTCTAGACTGAAGCTGATAAAAGTTACTAGATTTGAGAATTATTATTTTCAAAGTTTCATTTTTGTGACATTGATATTTTCTTATTGCTTTATCACATTATCATCAAATGAAGACTAGGCTATAGTAATCTTTTGTTTGATGTCTACAGTATGATATTGTGTCAGGTTATTGTGATAATAGAACTGAGATGGAAAATATTGGAGCTTTTCTATTTACTGAAAATTGAAATCTTTTGACACAAGTACATCATAATAAGCATTTAAAAATGTATACAAATTAATTTATTTGAAAATTTTCACCTACAAAAAACATCATATATTGAAAACCATCACATATTACTTAGTAGGACAAACATAAAAGTCCAACTTAAATATTCAAGAAAAATTTTACTTGTTCAGTTTTTCTACTGCTTCTCTTGAAGATTTTGGTATATATTTTTAATTTGATCAAATAAACATTTTTTTTTCACCTGATATGTTAAGTTTTGGGATGCACAACACTGATCACATGCTGTTATTGACTTTTTAAAGTTAGTAGAAATTCAAGTAATGCCTTTGTTACTTTTCTTATGCTGATTGTTCATTATCATCATTTCTTTTCAATTTTCCTAGATTTTCATAGCTTTATTACAAAAATCAAGCAGGGTTGTTGGCCTATAGGAGGCCTGGCCTGGGTTATGTCAAAACCCAATACCCTCTTCTGCTTGATGGCCATATATCAGGGAGGGGGCAAGCTGGTAGATGTTTTCCTTTATTTTTCCTCTCTGAATATTTAATTACTAAAATTACATGAAATTCATTTTCTCAAATGCAGTATAGACAAATGTTGTAGTAAGTAAGGTATATTTCACCTTTACATTCACACTAGCATATATTTAGATTGTCATTTCACTTTTTATTTCCAAGTTAGAATCACCAGTCACCTTCAATGATCTTTGTTTGATAGTCTTCACTCAGTTTCATATTGCTCTTATCTTCAATATCTATCTTTCTACTAATCCTGTTTCATAAACACTTACCTTAATCATATTACATCACTTTGGTGTAACTTTATTAATGGCAAGAACAAAATGCCACTTTGACAGTCCCATTAGTTTAAGAGGTCCATAATTTCCAGAAGGTATCCTTATATCTGAGCTGAGCATATAATTGTAAAATATGATAAAAAATCTGAGGTATGGTTAAAAAAAAGCTTCACTTCTTACTTTATGCTTTAGTACACAAAATAATCCCAAATAGAAAAAGTATAGAAGGGAATCCAGCAGTCTAAAAATCTTTAGATATTTTGAAAGACAAATTGTAAGAATACAAGCTACTCCTAAACACAGTAGTACATCTACGGAAGGAAATCTGGGTTGGTTACATATCTAACTATGGTAAGTAATGCTACAATGAACATGGTTGCACTAATAGTGGTAGTATAGCCTTGCTTGTGGTCAATGGGTAAATACCATGGAGGGGTTTGCTGGGTCATAGAGCTGCTCTTTGTTTAGTCTTCTGAAGAACCTCCATATTGCTTTGCAAACTGCTTGAACCAGTTTATACTCCCACCAAGAGTGTAATAATGTTTCCTTTTGGCAGCAATCCTGCAATGATCTGTTATTATATTTCTTGATGTTGCCATTCTAAGAGACTCAAAGTTGTTTTGATTTGCATTTCTTTTATGGCCAGAGGTGTTTCCATATTATACATGTCGATGGCCAGTTTTGCCAGTACCAATTGATGAAGAGTCTGCTTTCTTCCATTCTATGTTTTTGGCTCCTTTATCAAATATTAGATGGCTATAGTTCTGTGGGTTTATTTCTGGTTTTTCTATTCCATTGATCCTCAAGACTATTCTTTTGCCAGTGGTAAGCTATTTTTATTAATATGGCTTTGTAATAGAGTTTGAAGTTTGTTATTGTTGTTCTTAAAATTGATTTTCCTGCTAAGATTTGCTTTTGTTGTTTAGGGTCTTTTATAATTCCATATGAATGATTAAATTGCTTTCTATACTTCACTGAAAACTGTTATTGGGATTTTCATGATTATCACAATGAATTTTTAACTTATTTGGAGCATATTATCATTTTCATGATTTAAAGTCTTCCATTCTAGAAGCAGGGAAGATTGTCTTCATCAATGTTATTTTTCAGTTTTTTAAAGTTTTAAAAATATAGGTTCTTCACATCTTTCATTAAGTAAATTCCTAGATCATTTTTGAGGCTGTTACAAATGGAGTTACTTTCCTGATTTCAGTCTTGACCTTTCCATTGTTCGTACACAAAAAGAGTTACTCAAAATGGATCAAAGACCTCAATGAAAAGCCAGAAACCAGGAAAATATCACAGCAAGGGGAAGATAAACCCATGGAATTCAAGGCACAGGTCAGAACATTCTAACTGAAGATCCAGATTCACTACAAATCAAAGAAAATTGGGATGGGTAGAATTGCATCAAACTTAAAAGTTTCTGCCTGGTAAAGGATATAAATCCCAAGAAATAGGAAGACCACAGAGTGGGAGAAGACTTTGAGCAGCTATACATCGACAAGGGCCTAATAACCGAAATATATTCAAAGCTCAAAAAATAAACATTAAAAAAATAAACCCACAAACAAAAACCAATCCAATTAATAAATTGGGCTAATGACTTAGGGAGAGACTTCTTAGAAGAAAAAATAAAAATGGCCCATGGACATAAAGAAAATGCAAATCAAAACAGCACTGTGATTCTAACTCTCCCTAGTTAGAATGATCAATAAAAAATACTGTCATGGATGGGGCAATAAAAGGGTGTTCAGTTACACTGTTGGTGGAATGTAAGCTTGTTCAACCACTCTGGAACGCAGTATGGATTTTTCTCAAAATAATGAAACGTAAGTTTCCCTATGACCCAACAACTCCATTCAAAGGCATTTATCCAATAGAACAAAAACAAGGCCATACTAAAGCTACTAACATAGCCATATTTATTGCAGCATTATTATCAATAGCCAAGATATGGAATGAGCCCTGATGCCCTTCAATGGTTCAAGAAAATGTGGTTTACATAATGGAATTCTACTCATCCATCAGAAAGAATATTTTACCATTTGTAAAGAACTATAAAAACTTGAAAAAAAAGTAAGTAAGCCAATTCCAGAGAAACATGGGTTGTATGGTTTTACTCATTTGTTTATAAATCAAAATGCAAATATATTTGGGGTAAGGGAGAGAGTACAAATGAATTAACTGAAGTGTAATTAGACTTTGGAGAACTAAAAGAGCGTAATTCTTTAGAAAGCTAAGTCAAAGTCCAACTAAATAAGTACCAAGAAATGGGTAATTGCAAGAGGGCAGGATCAGGCCAAGTGGAGAATAATAGAAGAATGAAAGGGTAAAGAGAAAAGAATGCAGGCAAGAACTGATTGTATATACAACAGAATGGAGAAATATATGGGGAGGGTGCTTAGTAAGAGGGGTGAAGATGTTGACTTGATGAGACAGATCAAGACGTATTCTTAATATTAACTTATTTGTTAAATGGCCAAAAATTCAATAGGTAACCAAAAAAAAAATCAAGAAATTGAGGGGAGCAATGGGCTAGGAGGGGTGGGTGAGAATGCTGAAAGGGGTGACATTGAGATGCATTGTATTCATAAACCACTTTAAAGAATTGCAACTCCTTTATACAACTACTTAAAGATAATAAAACATTCTTTAAAAAGGTTTGTCTGAAATAAAATATTTGACTTATAATAGGAGACTTACTTGACTTGTAGAAGAAAACCAAAGTGAAGGACTGTAGTTAGATTAAGAGTACTATATTTACGGCCTGTTTCGGCTAGTTTTTAAGATTTCCTTTTTTTTTCTAACAAAAATCCCTTAAAGTGTCATATTCTTGTTAGCTTTCCAAACTAAAGCAACAAATACTCTAGAAAATTTTCTATAGCCTTGGGAAAAATGAAGGAAGATGTGGTGCTAAAAATATGGATTTCAGAGCCAGGAGTTTGACCTCGTGGTAGAGTGCTTGCCTAGCACCCATGAAGGCCCGGGTTCGATTTCTCGATACCACATACATAGAAAAAGCTGCAACTGGTGCTGAGGCTCAAGTGGTAGAGCTCTAGCCTTGAGAAAGTCCAAGGACAGTGCTCAGGCTCTGAGCTCAAGCCCAAGACTGGCAAAAAAAATATGGATTTCAAATTTAAAACATTTAAGGTTTGAGAAAATATGCATTTTTCATTCTACCTCAAATATTTTATACTTGTGTTCAATGCATGCAATCTATTTCTATCATAAATAAAATAACCATTATTGGCAAAAATAGTATAATATGACATGAAGAACTGAAAGCCTTCAAATAATTGTGTCACAATCTGATATTTTAAGAGGCAGGACACTATGATAGATTAGAAGTGCTCAATTAACAGAATGTATATTTATATATATATATATATGTAGATATTCCCTGATTTGAATGAATATTTTGCCAATCCTGGGACTTGAATTCAGAGCCTGGGCACGGTCTTTGAGATTTCTCAAGGATAGCACTCTATCACTGGAGCCACAGCACTGCTTCTGGCTTTTTCTATGTATTTGGTACCAAAAAAAATTGAACCTGGGTCTTCACGCATGCTAGGTAGGCACTCTACCATTAGGCCATGCTCACAGCCTCTCAATTTTTTTTTATAGAATCAATTTATAAGTTTCTTTTAATAGTCTTATGAATTTCTTAATGAGCCACATCATATATATTAGCTGAATAATCTTAAACCTAAGTTATAGTGATTATAATTTTATCATATGTATCCTGATTTATCTTTTCTAATACTTTACAATAGATAACATTTCACTAATTAGACATTTCATAATCATAACAACACACATCACCAAACAAAATATATTATTAAGTAAATTTAAGCACTAGGTATCAATAAATATTCTTTTAGAATGCTCCCTCATGGCTTGTCTGAAATTTCTCTAAGACATAATAAAATTGCAGTGAAGAGAGAAACATCTAAGATATGCAACTTACTATGATTACCTTGCTTGGTTTTTTGAATAAATAAAATAACAGGTTGCAATATAGCTTACTCCAGAGAATTATGAGTGGAAAAAAAGAAAAGGGAAAACTCTGTTACTCTTCTCGCAGGCCACCATTTCTTAATCAACAAAACTAAAGCTGGTCCCAAGTCTAATTAAAAGTATAAAAGAAATGCAAGCATTTAACAACTCCATCTTCACTACTGGGCACGCATGTGATAGTTTAGTAATTTAACTGACTGGCATTTCATCTGTGGTGCTCAATATTAAAATAGTGTTTGAACACAATTGTAACCAGCAATCATGTCCCCACTTCTGTCCACCTTCATGCTCCAGTGACTAAAATCCCTTGACAGTTTGCAAATTGATAGATGCTTTCTTGACTGTTATTTTCTGATGACATAAAAGTACTT